>NC_090447.1:1213029627-1214279627 GCF_031143425.1 Pleurodeles waltl | reverse complement strand
CCATTCTGACCGCGGCGGTAAAGCCGCGGTCAGAAAACCGGGTCCGCCGGTTTCCTGCCGGATTAACCCCGGTTGGCCCAATCCTCCATGGCGGCGCTGCTTGATTCCAACCCCCTTCCCGCCAGCCTGTTTCTGGCGGTTTTCACCGCCAGGAACAGGATGGCGGGAACGGGTGTCCTGGGGCCCCTGGGGGCCCCTGCACTGCCCATGCCACTGGCATGGGCAGTGCAGGGGCCCCCTAACAGGGCCCCATTAAGCTTTTCACTGTCTGCCTATCAGACAGTGAAAAGCGCGACGGGTGCTACTGCACCCATCGCACACCTGCAACACCGCCGGCTCCATTCGGAGCCGGCTTCAGTGTTGCAGGCCCTTTCCCACTGGGCCGGCGGGCGCTCCCTTGGCGGGCGCCCGCCAGCCCAGCGCGAAAGTCAGAATGGCCCCCGCGGTCTTCTGACTGCAGAGCGGCCAATTGGCGGTTCCTGCTTGGCGGGCGGCGTTCGGAATGACCCCCATAATCTTTCCACTTTGTATCATTGAATCTGGAAATGTTAACCTTTACAAACTTCTCTACAAATCTGTGAATTATATTGATCTCTTAGGGAGACTACCCATCCGACTCTTCTAGCACAATCTAAGGAGGAAAAGGACCTTATAATGGCCTCTTAAGGAGACAAACCATCCTACTCTGTTACCATTTCTGTTAGTGCGTCAGCCATTATTTGGTCTTTTATGGTTTAATTTATGAGGGGGACGCGTTAGAGGCTCTATAGAGCTTTTTACTATGCTTAGAGTGATTCCACCATAAGTCCTAAATTCAATGCTAATACATCATCATAATCAATAAACATCATCGAAAACCAATAATCTTTACATACCATGACCCATTTAGCCATGAATAACCTCACCTTTTAGTAAAGTTAAAAAGGGTATTTCCCTAGATTAACAAAGCTAATATCGCATAAATTAGTCTCAAAACCAAATGATATACATACATAAACAACACCCGTTGACCGAATCTTCTAAAGAACCTCAATTTAGCTAAAGCATTTGTCATTAAGCATTCAAGAGCTACAGTACAAATTAATAACAAAAATAACTGTGCAATAGAAATGACATACATCTAGACTCAACAAATGAACAATATCAACTCTTCTTTAATAACATTGTGTTAACATTTTCTCCCTAACTAACCTTCTGAGTAGAATAGCATGTTTGGGCTTCATACAAAACAATGTAGGCAATGTTAACTAGGAAAAAATCTAACTATAGCTCTATCAACATAGCGGTTGGCACTTAAAAACAAAGAACAAAATTCTACAACAAAGACAATAAGATTTTGTTATACCTCTCCTCTGGTAGATCAGCAAGCTGTGATTTCCATCATCAGCTGAACATCAGTCTGGTGAGCTTCAGCAAAAGGCAATGAAAGGTAATGTCCCAGACACAGGGGTCTCTAAGCTATTCGAACCATTTGAGAAACAACCTCTAAGGGTCAGCATCCACCATTTTAATTAAGCTATAAAGTAAAAGTTAGAAAAAAATCATCAGGAAATGTTCAGCTCCTCAAACAAAACCTCTACAGGGAAAATCAGAATAGAAAAATGTGCCCCCTCCTCTGTGCAGTTTGGCTAAGTTAGAAGTTCCTAAAGAAACTTTCCACACCATCATTGGTCAGAAAATTGTATGTTTACAGTTAATCCAATAGAAATTAAACCCCAAATCTAAGAAATAACTAAACTGTCTTTCACACGTCAATGATTGGCTCCTCTTCTCCTGTTCCCATCATCAGACTCGTCAGGCAATCCGTACTCTAGTCAATGCATCCATTGTTGGTTCCTGGGAACATTGCTGTCTCACACATCAAACTTTACGATGTTGCATCTTCTAGTACAAGACATTCTAGCAAGCAGTTCTCATGAGTTAATTCTAAATGTTTGGTCAACACAGTGTGAACAACACTATTTCTCTGGACATATGTTCCCATGAATTTCATTAAACATTGCAGCTTAATATGAGATTGTTCAGACTAGGCCCAAAACTCAATAACTTAAGGCCTAGGGTTAAAAAACAAATACATAACATGAAATCATTAATGTAACACACCACTACAATTTCTGTACGCAGGCACTTTGAATATTAAATAATATGCACTCTCTAAAAGGGTTACGTATTTAATGACGGACACTCAAGTGGGCGCATTTTCAAAGTCATACATTATTTTCTCTATTAGCCTAATTCAATGCAAATTCTTAACCCAAAGTAAATAAAAATGCATTAGTAATAAATTAAGCTTTCACAACCTTGATACAGCTCATATCAATCTGGTAATTTGAAGGAGTGACCACAAAACTCCCCTTCCAAATAGCTAGCTAGCATAGAATTGCTATCCCATTACTGCAACCAGTAAAAGTTTACCCACTCCTAATATGTGATTAGTGTATACGAAAAACCTATTTAGCAGTCACAAACTCTTAATCAGTGTTTATCACTATACAATAGATTCACATACCGGACCCTTAGATATTATTGTTAATGAGGAAATATGCAGACGTCTATTAAGTTGTTGCGCTTGATATGTCCTTGCATTAAACAATTGTGCAATAGATGAAAGAGTAATAAAAAATATCCTAGGCCACTCTGCTTCATATATTTTCAATTATTCACATGGCACTGTCATCTTGAGGATATCCATGCTGAGTTTCTTCTTGCCACTCTATGTTAACACCGTACATCTATTAAAGCCCATTCCCTCATTCTCCATGTGGTTTCCAAATATCTAGTAACACATAGGTCATGGCTTAACAGCTGAAGAAAATGTCAAGGTGTCATACACTAGAAAATGTGATTTATGACTCGTTCAGCAGCCATTAATTCTAGACTCCGTTTGGAATTGCATAATCCCTAATGGACAACCGGTTTGTCTCACTGAGAAGAATAAAGCATCAAATGTGATAGATAAAACGGCCACTGGCCTTGATCTGTATAGCAATCCATTCTATTTGTGTTTGTTCAATGGGCCATTATAAAGAGCAATATGGAAACCACACCTATCATAGCTCCACCCCAAAAGGGGCAGCCCAGACCACAAAATGCAAGACAACATTTCCTCTGCACAGGATACACACAAACCCATATTCGTTTAGGTTTCACTATGCCCCTTTATTGAGGTGCAGTTCCATTCCATAAGGCATGATGAATGACTAGACCCGTGTCTGGGCATACCCAGCTTGTATATGCTATTTATCCTAAGATCAGCTAAAATCATATTTCAGCAGTAATGTTTTTCACCTTCCCATTCACAGATCTGGAGTCCAATCTAGTGATGAAAGTACCTAATGAAAATACATACACTAATAACATGTTTAGTACCAAATGAGATTCCAACTGTGCACTACTCTTTGAACTTAGTTAAAAACACGATTAAGCCCAACACTTCTGTCACATTTGCATCCTTTCCACTATGCTTGCACAGGCTGCTGTTCCTCCTTGCCTACATTGCATAAATGCACCACATGTTCAATGGACATGCTGTTCTTCTACGCAGAGACAAGCACTTTTTCAATGCTCTACCAGCCTATACTACACTTTATACCCTACTCACACACACACACTTCAAACACCATCATGCCCACCTAGCCTTCTTGTGATCCAGCAATTTTTTTCCAGGTGTAAAACAATGGACTGTAATCCCCTCTGAAATTAACTTTCACATTTTTTAAAGGTACTCTGCTGCTCCAAATGTGAAACCATTAAATACTTCCTAAGTAGTTTAGGTTTTGCCTGCAAATGAAGGCTTCTAGTTGCCTGTCTAGTTCTCAGTGTTCTACCCTTTATGCTAATTTCCTATTTGCAGTAATCTTCATTACTCTGAGTCCTGACTTCCTTAATTCATCTAATCGAGGTATTCATCTTCGATTTAGTGCCAGGCAAATTACCCTCCTCCTTTAAATCTTATTCTACCTCCTTCCCTTTTGTTCTAACTTGCCATTCCAACAAGAACATAACCTGCAAAAATCAATAAATAATTGAAAGCCACAGGTAAAGGAGAAGGGAACCAAGTGCTGCGATGAGCAAACCAGGACTCAATAATGAAGATTACCAATTCATAATCAGGACATTATCAATGAATGAATGATAGAAATTTATAGAGCGCAAGAATGCCAGAAGGTATTAAGGCGCTATGTGAAAATACTAAAGTGACTTTTTCCACAACCCCAAACCCTGACAGACAAAGGAGCCAGAAAGAAGGGCTTTATGAAGCATACAGTTAAATCCAGGCATAAACCCCACCCGAAGCTGGATTATTCAAAAGAAAAAAGGTCAGGTTTTGGAGCTTTCCTAAATGGCAAATGCAGCTTAATCTTGACAAGGTGCCAGGAGAGGGAGTTCCAGATTTTTGCAGCTGCCACCGAAAACAACTTTCATCCCCATCTCTTCCTATATACTTTGGGGATGACAACAAAAACGGTAACATTGTGAACTGTTTTGCAACAGGGCATCAATGAAGCTCTTGAATAAAAAAAAAACAGTGGTCATGTATTAGAACAGACAATTTATAACTGTTGATAAAAGTGTCAAGGGCATCCCATGCACCAAAACAGAAAATATCTACCACCCCACAGGTTTGCCCAAGAAGTAGCCACATATCATGTGCAGGACAACCTTAAAGGAGACCAGAAAGAAGCTGTTGGGCCTGCAAACCTGAATATGTTCCAGTACCCACATTGGTCATTTATTAAAGTGTGCCCCTAGGCAAATCACCTGCCCTTACAACGGCCAATGATTGTTGTTGCCTTTGAGAAATGTTTACTTGAGCCAATGCTTGTTTTAGAACTCATGTAGGAATCTGGGGCATGTGTCAACTTTTTGCCTGAGCTTGTGGCATCCTCATGACTCAGGCTGGGTGTGGCCAGGTGCAGCAGGTATTTAAAGCCACAACACTCTTGAGGTGATTGCTTGCTGTCAGAGGTCTTCAGATGCAAAGTGGGATTCTCGTCTCCACACTTGTTCCTGGATTGTCTATCTCACAGCCCGGCGTCACAGACGTCGATCCTAGAAAAGAAGAGAACAAGAAGATTAGCATCATGAAAGGTGATAACATGCTGCACATGCTTGAAGGCTTCTTACCGGTTACCTTTGATACTTGATTACCGGATGTTCAGACGGGTACCATACACTAAAAAGGGATGTTATCAGTGTCCTTAGTTACTTGAATACTTGCTGTCTGCCGAATAATAACGCTTATTGGTGTGAGTTTGAATTGATGGTACAGATTTGAGCACGTGTTGGACAATTGTTATTTTAATGATGTAGTATGAACATGTTTATTATAGTTGAGTTTTATGTAGCATTTTTGTGCCTATGATAAAGAACCTTCAGTGCTTGGCACACTCTAATTTCAAAACATGAATCAAAAGTCTGTCATTTCCATGTTCAATTGTCACTGTGATGCAACAGTGATGACACCAATTAGTGAGCTTTAGTATATTGCTCTCAGTGTGGTTAAAGCACTGAGATGTGTTCTTTCCAATACTAACACACTGTGCTGATTAATTCCTGAATATTTGAGAAATCTAAATACCTAAGAATTGATTTTCATTCTTTATCACCTGTTATATGTCTATGATTCTGAGTGTGACTGTGTTTTGGAAAGACTCATCAAGATCCAACGAGGAAGTCGTACACTGAATTTCTGGAACACTTTAGGTAGGTCTTTTAGTGGGGCCACATTGACTTGGGAACAAGGTGGGAATACATGTAGATATTATAGAAGGCTAAACATTGTATCTTGTTGCAGGTGCTATACTGTTTCTTGAAGATCCCTAGAGGGAAAGGGCACCCTGACTCGTACACCTAGTTTGTGAGAATTGGTGAAGAGTAGATTTAGTACATTGGTTACATGAAATGTGTTATTTGACTAAATGTTTAATTCATCATAGGAGATATCTGCTCATCGTAGACCACCACTAGCCATCCTGATCCTTAAAGGTGATGTCACTGTTTCTCTCTCTCTTTCATCCACCCGCTTTCCCCTGGAACATTCCTGGGCTGATCACGTGCAAGTAAGTGGGAGACATGCAACATCTAGATAGAGTTAGGAACAAGCAACTTGGTCAAAATTGTGTCTCTGTGGGTCGAACGGGTTAATGCTTGACAGGAGCACCAATTTCGAGGCACAGGCAACAGGAATAGTGAGCTTGAGCAATTAACTAAGGGTATTCACAGCAGGCTTCCCTCACCTAACCAGAAGAGATGACTAAACAAAAAAGTGTCTCAGAGAGAAGAAGCAATCGATGTTCTCCCGATAAACTAACAAAGCTTAATGGAACATCCAGCCAGTGCAAGGAAGTTGGAGCAGTACAAAGAACAATCAGAAGAGAATAGCTTACATCCATTGACCCTCCTCTCCTTGTTTCACTGGGTGAGTGGTGTTTCTCACCAATAGAGAACGAAATACAAGGAGGAGAGTTTTTGAGGTTAAAGAGCAATCAACATGGGAAAGAATACATTCTGGAGCAGCAGATCCGCCAACTGTATGATTTGAATAACCCACTGCTTTGATATACACACTGCCCAGGCATTCAGAAGGTGGATCAAAATGGCACCTACTCGAAAGTCCAATTGACCAGTTGTGAGAGACAGTGAGAGACAGTCATGCCTTGGAGGCACCAAGGGTGCTGCACTAGAAGCAGGGACCTAAGACTGGAGACTGTCTGCATAGAAGGGCCCTGTTGGAAGTGGCCCTTTTTTAAGAGTCACACAAAACTTTTTTCAATTTACCCTTCAATTTTTGCTGATTTTTTTTTGTTGGCCTTAGGACTCTGAGCACTTTACCACTGATAACAAGTGCTAAAGTGCACATGCCTCTCCACGAAACATGAACACTTTGGTGCAGACACACTTGGCATATTTAATTGACTTGTAAGTCCCTTGTAGAGTGCAAAATCATATACTCAGGTCCTGTAAATTAAATGCTAGAGGCAATGGGCCTATAGTACAAATTGTGCCACCTACTTAAGTAACCCTCCAAACATGTCTCAGGCCTGCCACTGCCCAGCCTATGTGTTCAATGTGACTGCCACTTCAACATGCAATTTAAAACCCCTTGACAAGCGTTAAACTCCCCTTTTATCACATTTAAGTAACCCCCAAGGTAGGCCCTAGGTAGCCCACAGGGCAGGGAGGTATGTAAATAACAGGTAGGGCATGCACTTTTATGTTTTACATGTCCTGGAAGTGAAAAACACCCAAAGTCATTTTTCAGTACTGTGAGGCCTATTCATCTCATAGAGTAGCATTGGGAATTGCTTAATACACTTTTAAATTGTAATTCCAGATTAGATTAGTTGTGTCACGGTTCATATGTTTGGAATGATAATGATAAATCCTCTTTAATGACAAAGTTGGATTTAACTGTACTATTTTAGAAATGCCACTTTTAGAAAGTGGACATTTTTGTGCTCTTACTGCTCTCTTGTAGCCTGTCTCCAATATATGTCTGGGGTAGGTGACAGCTGCACGTTTTGCATTTCCTCTAGAGAACTACAAACACAGGAGGGCTGGGAGTGACAGGGAGCTCATCTGCATTCATCTGCATTCTGATAGTTGTTCCTGGGCAGGAAGAGGGAGGGGAAGCTGACACTTACACCTGACTAGGGAATGCCTGTCTGCGCCCAAAGGGATGATTATCCCCTACTGATAGTCTGGAGCTAGGGCTAGGTAGAAAGGACCTCTGGGCACTTCAAAGATCCTTCTTTGAGGTCACCCCCATTTCAAAGGTACTTTTGGGTATAAATGCTGGGCCTCTAACCCTACCAAGACAGTACACTGCTGAATCGGTCAAGAACTCTGCCAGGAGTAAGGACTGCTGTGCTACAAGAATTGCTACTCTGCGTGCCTTCGAAGGACTGCTTTCTACTTTGATGAGCTTCCCTGCTGACTTCCAATCTCTTCCTTGCTTAGGAAAAGGATTGGACCAATCTCACCTAACCTCAGAGTGACTCCAAGGGCTTTTTGGCTTGCCCCCTGTTCTTCTGCAGTATCAGGGACATCAAAGACTGCATTGTAACATGCGGCCATCACCTGGACTCTGTCTGCCATAAGTCCTGCTCTTCCCGCTGGTGCCAATCAAGTCCTGGGCCCTCGGAAGTGAGTATCTGTGCTGCAACCCAAGAAAACCAACACATTGATGACGTTGCACTGGTCGGCTCTGGCACATTTCCACTCAACACCTATGCATCGCTGCTGTTGCTGCTTGAGTCGTGGACACCACATCACTGACCTCATGACACATCTTCCTACGAATCTGATGCATCTTCGACTGCGTGGCTCAACAACACATCACCTCAATGCCCATTGCTACTGGATCTTGAAAGCTTCCTAGACACTGCTCAGAACCAATGCATCATCTACATCTCCACGATTGACAGTGATGCATCTACTTCTCTGCTCTATGCATGGAGGCCTCAGTGTTGGTTTCCTCTATCCAAGGTACTTTTTGAGCCAGCCCTTCATTGTTCTAGTACCCAGCCTGCCCTCCTTTGTGGTCGGCCTGAATATGGGATTTACTCCAGTCTAGAGCAACCTCAAATCACTCCTAAGTGCTATTGACTTCTAAGCACTATTTTTTGGTTTATTCTTTTAAAGTTTACATCTCAACTTCCAATGAATGGATGTTTGCCATTTTGACCTTGTTTTACTCATAAAAATATAGGCCCTCATTATGACCCTGGCGGACGGCGTTATTTTGGAGAAAAGTACTGCCAACAGGCTGGTGGTACCTTTCCCCAAAATATGACATTGGCGGTTTGGTTCAAGCCAAACTGCCAATGTACCACTCTGTCCACCAGGGCGGTAATGGCCGCCGGGCTGCAGACTTCACTCTCCAGCCAGACGGCCATCTCTGTCCCACCCATGGGATTATGACCCCACCTACCACAATGGTGTTTGTACACTTCCGTACTGCCGCAAAAACAATGTTGGTAGGCACTATCAGTGACAGGGAACTCCTTCCCTGTCACTGATAGAGGTCTTCCCTGCCCCCCTCCCCTTCCCAAAGTCCTCCCCACCCTCCCGCTCCCCCTCCCAACCCCCAACATACACACACATTCACGCACCATCATACACACGCATACACACACACTCATACCCACATTCACCCAGGCATGCATACATCCATTCACACACACATCCACACACACTGACTTACATACAAGCAGCCACATATTCACACAGATACCACACGCAATGCACACCCACATTCATGCACATACAACCATACACACATACCCCTCCACACACGCAACACTCCCCTCCCCTGTCGGAGTACCCAACTTACCTGATGTCAGGGGGGTCCTCCGGCAGGAGACAGAAAACCCTGGATGCACTGAAAGAACACATAAAACAGCTGGCATGTTTGATGTGCATCTACCGTGTTGGAATGAAGCTCCACCATTCTTAGTCTTGCCCTCTTTTCGGTTTGCTAGAGGTCATCACCGCTGTGCCCCTGTTGGTTGCACTACTGTGAGAAGAGGAGCAGGAGATACAGCTCTTAAGTGTAATTGCAATGCTAATGTGTGTTCAAGTGCTGGTAGTCAAGATATAGATTGTACTGCTGTTTGTAACGTGATGGCAAACAATGTGAAAATGTTTTGACATGTAGCAACTAGCTGGTGGTTTCAAACAGGCATCTTTACTGTGAAGCACTAAAACACCCAGTCAGCTGTTTTGCTGCTATCTCACCAAAACATGAAACTTCCATCAGCTATGCAAATGAAGTTTGAATAGCACACATCCCTGTACACTGTGAAAGTAAACAATAAAGTATTTTTGGAAGCATATGCTCCATGAAAGGACACCGGACATTAGCCAATGGCAGTGACCAGAAAGAGTACTTAGTCCTGGCTCCACACGACAGCAGGATGGCAAAATAGCAAGCAGCAGAAAGCAGGAACTGAAAGTGGATGACGTGCTGGCCAATCAGATGCACCTAAATTAGAGCGATGTTGGATTAAGCCAATGGTAAGGTCAGGTAAGTAAGGGATGGGTTCTTAGCACCCTTGAAGTTTTTTTTATTCACAAACGATTTCGCAAGCACAGCGCATAAGCGCACACGTGCAGGTGAAACCTAAAACATGGCTTTAAGTTGATCCTGCCTAAATGTAAAATCTTCCTCTCTTCCTCTCACTTCTTCACTTTGGCAATAATTGGGAGCCAAACAACCAGAATACCCAGGAAAGAAAGATGAAGAAAAAGATTGCCTTAAGCTATTTTCAGCTTACAGGCTTACAACTAGATATGACACTAGCTAGAGAGTGACACTGGTGAGACATCCACAACATAAAAGTTGCGTTCAATATAATGTGCAGCAAGAAAGTAATCTCATCAGGGCCAGAAGTGTATCTGGATCTTTATTTTTCAGGACAACGTCAAATCTCAAATAGCAACTGAAAATCCTTCAGTAATGATGGAACTGTACAGGTTATAAGCCAAGAGTTCAAAGAACAAAGTGGTTAAAAACCTTTGCCATTTTAAGTTTATTATCTATAGTGTACACCAGAGAATATTTCTCTGAGACTAACACATGCTGAGAAGACTCACTAGCCAGCAAGGAGCCTTCATCACAGAATGCACTTCAAAGTGAAAGCAATCCAGCTCATATTTAGTGCTGAACAAATGAAGAAATGCAAATTTCAAAATGTGCTCCCTCTCCTTTGCCACCATGTTACAGACTGCCACATGTACAGATAAGGGGAAATCAAATTGGGAGCAAAAAGTCCAAAAACAGAACATTGAGCCTCAGCTGATCAGGGGGAGGAAACTCCACATACTTACATAAATGATTCTTAACTGCTAACAGATCTCACCATTTCACATGTCGGCCTCAGATGAAGCCTGGGGGGCCCTCAGGTATTGAAGGAGAATGGATTTGTAGAACCTGTTCCATAGCCCCATCAACAATAGCCTGCACCTCAGATGTGGATAAACAAATGGAAGTTCACCGATGCTCCAGTTCTCCAGTGTCTGATTAATTGGTGTGTTGTCACTTGGTAGAATACTTAACACCTTCTTCCTCCATATTGGTTGGCAAGAACAGGGATGCTGCTGCACCTATAATACTGCATTGCAGTTCTGGCACCTCCCAGTTGTCTAGCAACCAAACAACACGGACATTCATAACTCGCAAGAGTCTTGGGGGCAGCTAGAAGAGTGGACATGTCCCAAAAGGCAGTACCTAATGACACCCAAATCCAATCCTGAATGGAGAACACTTAAGGGACCACACTTTTGGGCTATGTAAATCTCACCAAACATTCCCCCTCCTATGGTGCACCAACCACATTCCAAGAGAGCCACATGAATGGATGCGCACATCAGAGTACCACACCATGCATCTTGTATACATGCAAGAAAGTTAACAGAGAGCAAATGTGGAAACAAAACATCTTCCCAGAAGAAAACCTGAGAAGGAAGCATAGTGGCGCCATGTTTCAGAAAGAGAGAAAGAGAAAAATGTGAAGTGGTTTTGTGAAGAAAGGGTGTTATTGTCAAAGGAGATTCCCATGAAAACTATGATTTAAAAATAGCAACAAACACTCAACAATTTGATTAAACTTGATTTCTCCACTATTGTGTGGAGTTCTGTGTTGTTGGTAGGTGATGTAATAGGCAGTGCTATGTGAAGCAGAAAGGCACATTAGTTATCTTCATGTTCTCAGTGGTCGAATGTGGGAGATGTGGTAAAGGTAAGAATATATTGATTTGCTGCAGAAATAGTTGTTGTGTGTCCAACGATCACAGGAAACAATAGACAAGGGAATGCACATTGAGGATTCAAATGCTGGTAGATAACAGTAGACTTAAAGATCGTCATTAGCCCATTTTCATTTTAATCAGGTTTTTCACTGCTGCCAGCTCAAATCCCACCTGTACTAATATCAGAGTGTGACACCAAGGCTGTTTATGTCTTGTGAGAGTGGCTGAAGTGGTCGAAACCGATGCAAGATTTTTATGCAATCAGATGATTAAGTTATTAGCTCAACGAAACATGCGGGGTGAGTTAATACACAAGTCACTTGAAAGCCACTTTTAAAAAGGTGGCACAGTCTTACTTGTAACTAAGCAGTTTGCGAATAATTAGTCTGCGACATTCAATATTTAGATACTAATTAACAGTCTTATGAGTCTTTTGCATGATTAGGTAGGAAGTCTGGTTATCTTGGGTAAGTGCCAGCTGTTGTAGTGCTGGGTAATGTGGTTTCAGCAGGCTTTTTGGCTGTGGCATCACCTCCATCTGGGACACGTGATTGACAGGTACACATTAATGCTCTGTGTACAACAAAGACGGACTACAAGCATGTGAGTGGATACTCTGAGTACAGGGGCGGCTCCTCCGTTAGGGCAGAGGACTATCTGCCCCCACCCCTCTAGCAGCAGGAGCTGCAAAAGCTTTGAAAATAAAACGATAATAAACCATGTTTATTATCAATTTATTTTTAAAGGCGGTGGGGCCATGGGGTTGATGAGTGTGAGGGGGAAGTGCATAGAGCACTCCCCTCAGTGCGCATGTATGTTGGCCAGCCGTCACAGGCCAGCCAAACACACATACGCGCAAAGGCTCTCTCCAACTCAGCACTGTGTTGCTGTGTTGGAAATAGCCACCCCAGGCTCCCAGTCTGCGTTGGAGCTCCCAGCCTGGGTGCTCAAGCCAAACATATTGCTGCTTTGAGCAGCCTAATTATTGGCCGCAGAGCAGGCCGGGAGCTTGCAGTGCAGCAGAGAGCATCAGAGAGCAGCAGCGATGTCCAGGTAAGTTTTTTTTTAAATGCATATTTTATTTTGATTTTATCCCCCCCACCCCGCCACTTTTCAAAGTTGCCAGCCACAACTCTCTGTGTACTCTTTGGGGCAGAATCAACATGCCCTTATGGATGATGCAGCTCCTTATTGTATGAGAGATCTTGCTTCCAGTCCGATACTTAGGTCCTCAATTAAGGGTTGGTGGATGCAGTAAAGGCAGACAGGGTGAAGGGGGTCGTTACATGCACCATCCTACCTTTACTCCAAACGGCAAATTGAGAGATGCGCGCTGCTCCGCAGACATCTCTATGCATTGGCAATCAAGTTACTGTACCAAAATTTTGCTTGCTAACTGTTGTGATAATAGATACATCAATCCACATTAATCCACTCTGTATTTGACCACTGTTTTCGCTCCCCCAGTAATTGAAATGTGCTGACTAGATGTACTTCAGTGTAAAATTCTGCACCTGACCCATTTACGATTTTGTTTATTAGATCCATGCCAGATTTTCAGGTTTTCTAAGCAAAACACATTTACGGACAAAAAACCTATATGGAATTCCTTCACATAGTTCGCTTTTATATTGAAAATGTGGTGTTGAATCCGCCCTTCAATGCCTAGTTCTGTGGTAATGCTGAGCGATATTGAATCATATTTTTTTCAAGAAATTTTTGAAAATACCAAAAGAGTTTCACAAAATTATGTTTTTTGAGAGAATCTGGTTTGTGTGTGTCGTTTATACGAAAGTACACATTTAGCAAAATAAGCCTCATGCAAAACAATCTATTTTTTTATGAAGGTTTCACTCGCTTGCAAATACAAGAAATTTTATAATCTGAAATTTGAAACACTTTTTGAAATTTTACGCAACGCAAGCATAAATAACATTTCTCCAAAGTTAGTTTGAACACCCGTTTTTCAAAATGAAAAGTGAAGAAATGCATAAACATGCATAGAGTTGCACATGAATTGAAGCAAAAAATCGCGAATATATCTGTCTACTTTTCAAAATGCCCTGCATTCAATATACATATCTTCTAACGAAAGTTAAATGCCACCTTGTTTGGATCGCTGTGGTTTCAGTTGACAACTTAGCTTTTTTTTCCTATTTAGCACCGACCTCAAGGGGATGATACAGCACGATACAATTCTATGCATATTAGAGGAGCACCAGGCTAATGTTTCGCTTATGTTGAAACTTCCTATTTTTATGCTTAGCGTTTTTAGGAAAAGGCTCACTGAGGTCACCTAGTCCCAGTTTATTTATATTAATCCTGGAGCGAGCCTAAAGGGCAACAGACAAGGATTTAATTAAGTTCACAAGACGGGAAAATTGCCAACTGAGCATAAGGGTGTCACTTATTAGTTAAATAGACTTTGTGCCAAAGGCAGGGCTGGGGGTCATGAGCAACTCATAAACGCCTGAGTCAGAAACTGAGGAGCTGGAAAGTGATTTAGGTTGTATTTACTGTGAGGAAGAGGCCTGATCAAAAAGCACTAATAAAAAGTACATTTAAATACTTTTAAAAATTCACGAGACAACTTGATTTATTCAGCTTACTTGCATGTTTCCAAATGTTGATGGTAACACTTTCTGAACTCTGAGCTTGTATTAAGTTCAGATAATCAAATACTCCACTTAAGTGTGTAGCGATCAAACGAAAAAGTTGCTATTGTGAGCAATCCAGGTGTAGTCATTGCGCAAACAAACAAGCGTTGGTAAATGCATTAGGTTTCCCCTATGTGATTTTTAATACATTTTTTGTTGTAATTCAATACATTTGATAGTCGGATGCAAATTAGGGTAATCAATGGGAAATGCAGTATCGTACTTTATGAAACCTCTATCAGTTAAAGCACTGCAGAGGTTTGTGTCTATAACCAGAGAGGCAGGAATTGAATCCTGATTGGGCAGTGGAGAATATTTAGGAGTGTAACACAGGACCCTGAAGCCCCTTGGGTGCAGGGCCTTGTGTTATACAACTTTAAAAAGCACACACTTCACAGATCAGCTGGTACCTTCTTTCCAATACAACAAAAAAAAAAAAAGTGTGTGCGGGCTTCCGAGCTCCCTGGACACTTGTAAACTTAGCCATCATGCACATTTACACTTTTTCAGGAAAGCAGACGCTCTGGGAAGAAGGACTGTTCAGCTGTCAGCTCGCCTTTGGTTTCACAGCACAGGAAACTCCCTACACTTCAGCTAAAGCAAGTGCCTGATTTAAGAAAAGCAGCGCTGCACCCAATGCAGGGACACTTTTCATGTGCCCCTTAGCGCCCCCCTAACGCCACCACGTGTGCAGTATATCTAAGATATGGTGCAATATGACGCTAGGGTAACTACCGTCAACATTTTTTACGCTACTTCAGAGCTTTGCAAGATTAGCATCAAAATTATTGATGCTAATCCTGCAAAGCCCATTGAGGCCCATTGTAATCCTTGGTGTGCTGCCCTTTAACAGCTGCTCTGAGCAGGTGCTAGAAGTGCTGAAGACATTTCTTTTTGTCTTTTTTGGCTCCCCTTACAGGGGAACGCCCCTTTGCATACATTATACCTGGCACAGGCAAAATGTAGCACAAAGGGTTACAAAGTGGCGCAATGCATGCATTGTGCCATTTTGTAAATTTGGTGCTGCGATTATGGACTCAGGACACATTAGTGTAAAAAAAATGACACTAATGTGGCACTAGGAGGCAGCAGGAGTTTTTAAGTCTGCCCTTAAGTGTCCCACGACAGCTATCTTTTCATAAAAAGTAGGGGATTTCATTTCCTTAAATTAATAAAGTAGGGGAACTTTCCATAGGTCACGCCGTGCCCCTTTCATTCCACCTACTCCAAACACTGAGTGCACCCCAAAAAGTAAATAAATATTAGAGCTCTAAAAACATACACAATGTGTGCTGAGAGGATAAAATTAGATAACAGTAATTGTTGCTGAAACAAAAACTTTAAATGCGTGCAACTATGCAAACATTATTTACATGGACTCAGCTTCAAAAGAAAGCATACAAACATTAGTTGAAAGGAGAGTGCTGGACAGAAGACCGCCAGTGTTGGCGGTCTTTCGACAACCAGATTATGACTGGTGGCGACCCTCTGCCATTATTTGGACGGAGAGCTGCCAGCAGCCATACTGGCAGTCAGAGGTGTAGTGGAGGCTGCTCCTCCGTCACCGCCACGTCATCAGAGCACCGCCCACCGAATTACGTACCAGTATTCAGTGTGGACGTGTTCTGGTGACGGGGTGCTGGTGGTGGAGCAGCCCCCATGGATCCCGTTCCCTCCCAGAGGACCACCAAAGCAGGTAAGCAGTGATCGTCCGACAGGGGAGGGGTGTGGGGAGTGTTGTGTGGTGTGTGCATGAATGGGGGTGTGAGTGTTTAGAGGGGGTTTGTGGGTGTGTGTATGTTTGCAGAGGGTGTGATGTGTGTAGTGGGGATTTATTGTGTATGTGTGTGTGCATGTGTGCTTGTATGTGCGCATGTATGTGTGTGAGTGGTGTGTGTGTGTGAGTGGAAGTGTGGGGTGTGTGTTTAGGGTGGCCTATGGAGGTCAGGGGGAGTGGGTGGGGAGGGGGCCCTACCACCTTTGGGGAATGGTAGGGGGGGTCATGGGTGTTGGGGGTGGACTCAGGGGAGGGGGAGAGCCCAATCAGTGCCAGGGAACTAATTCCCTACCGCCATGGATTTCATGGTGGTTCAACATCCACTAAAT
This sequence comes from Pleurodeles waltl, assembly GCF_031143425.1. NCBI lineage: Eukaryota > Metazoa > Chordata > Amphibia > Caudata > Salamandridae > Pleurodeles > Pleurodeles waltl. The sequence goes on along the minus strand of NC_090447.1, from coordinate 1,214,263,110 downwards.
CCATGGCGGTACGCGGGGTCATGATCTTGCAGGCGGACTAGTGACGGCCGCCGGGCTGGAGACCATTGTCTCCAGCCTGGTGGTCGATACCGCTGTGGCAGACGGTGTGGGACATTGTCGGTTTGGCATGTGCCAAACCTCCAATGTCATAATGGGGCGGTAATTACTGCCAGCCTGTTTGCGGTCCTACCGCTGACATTGCACCGTCCGCCAGGGTTGTAATGAGGGCCTAAATCATTGTTTGGACTTGAGCAATCTGCAAATTGAGATGTGATGTGGATCACTGTTTTGATGTCTATAATTTTTCACTGGATCTTCATTAGACCTCATTTGAAGATAACTGCAGTGGGCGTATGTCAAAATATCAAGTTCAAGTATTTTGTATCCTATCATATTATCTGCCAGAATACACTTACCTTGGCAGGATGCTGGTAGTTGATATTATGCAGTCATCATAACTGCATGTGAAGAAAGCTAGGATATTTTGGTATAACACGCGGTGGCTTTATTCAAATTTGCAAATTAATACTCAGTTTTAAAGCAGAATAGAGGCTATGATACGACCGGTCTGTTATTGAGAGTATGCATACTTTATATGCTAATTAATTCAAGTGTATCCATAGAAGACTTCAGCAAATGGGGACTTAACAGAATATAGCAGAAACACACATATTGCTTAGGTAATTCCAGAATCCGAGAGCATCTCAATTTCCTTGACAATATAATAAGCACACTTGAAGCTAAAGCATTAGAGGTGGCATTCATTTTGGCTTAAGGCTTGATCTTGTAGGTGTTCAAGTCCTTAAGTAACCTCCACTTGTGTTACTTTCTAAAAAAAATGCTGCACTCCTTAAAGGAAAAGGACTTAAGTGTTGCCCACTTTGCACTGTAAGAACTATTTATTACACAACTCATAGATCTAGCATCAAAAAACAAAAGTTTTTATTAAATTAGACGAAGATGTCATTTACCTGGCGAATGGTGTGCTGGTCTGGCACGCTACTGTTATTGAGGCTCACAAAGAACAGGTAATTCCTGGTATCAGATCTGTCATGCTACTTTATTTGCAGAAGCATGAGGACTGCACATGTATTTCAAACATGCGAACCAATACCAACACACTGAATCAAAGGGATGACATCAATTAATCATGGAAAAACAGTTCTGGTTTCACTACACTGATTGTCAGGCAGATATAAAACATCATGTAAAGTAAGGTGCTCATTTTACAAGAGCCATAGAGTACCAAAGCCAGAATACAAAATATCATGTATTTTGGTCAAATTCTACGTAGTTGTATTAATAGTTGTGAAGCATGGTCGACCAGGAAAATATTCCTGAATTAATGCTATTTTATTGGTAGGGTGAGGACAGAGAAATATAGACGCTGTACAGCACACAATTTCTGGTTGTGAGCTAGGATAGACTGTAAGATGAGGGGTGAGTTCTGAGCAATTGACAGGTGTTATACTTAAACCACGGTTAAAGCATCGTGAATAAGAGGAATTAGCATGTGTTAGTGAGCAATAACAGTATGTAGTTTATAGGTCTTGATTGTAAAACAGCATAAACATAAGAATTGTGTTGGGGTATACTGTTTGGGAAAGGTGTGACTGAAAGGAAAATGTGTCATTCCAGCGAGTATCCACTCACGTCTTGATTGCATGTGGATTAACAGCTATATTCATTAGGTCCTTAAAATTTTACAAAACAGATATCTACCTGGTTTTTGCAAGTTCCTTCCCCCATGTTCAATATGCTCACATATAAATAGTCAGCTAGCTTTCAAGGACATAGTAGTAATATGGACCACCCTGGTCATCAGGTACATGTGCATTTATTGAGTGCTACAAATTGAGGTGCTGGATGGTGGGTCATTTTACATATGGACATTTGATCCTTTCGACGAGTATATGTCATGTAAGACTCTTCTTCTTTGTAGCTATTCTCAGTAGAAACATTTGACAAGTATTTTTCATGATAAGAGAACTCATTGAAGGTTTCACACCGTATTTTCAGCAGCATGATGTATCCTATTACTGAGCACAGGGCAAGCTTTGCTCTGAACCCAGATACACTTCTCAGAATAACTAGTGACTGCACTAGTGACCTTGTTTCTTTGTCTACATCTGTGTTCTGTTGGCCTAGTGTGCAAACCTTTCCAGAGTAGTCCTTATTTCCTAACTTTCTTCCGGGTACACAAGTAGTACCAGTGCACAGATGTTGATGTACACATGCTAGGACATAATTGTAAGCCACTTAAAAGAGTCACACCTGCTAATGGTAGCATATTTTGTGAAATGCCTTGCAGAAGACAATGGCTTACAGCTAGATGTCTAGAGAAGAAGTGATATACTATTTATTTTAGCTAGTCTAGGCCATTCAATGGCAACCCCCACCAACATGAACAAGAAGGACTTTAACAATCTGCACTTCTCCTTTGAGGGACCTGTGTCAGTACTTGCATCAATATTTTTCAAATTTTACATAACTTGGCTTTGATGGATTGGTTCCTGCCTAGTTTCCTCAAACGCCTCCACCTTTTATATTGTAGGTCTTAAAACAGTTGTCCACAGAACCGTACTGAGCAGAGTCACAGCTGCTGGTCATGAAGTGTGGAATGGTTTCACACAAGCCTGACTCTGTGCTCTCCGTTCAGCTGGTGCTCAGAGAGTGTGCTTTCGACAGCCACTGTCTGCCACAGTGAAAAACAGGTGTATTATAACTTGAACTAAAATGAGTAGTACCGAAGTAACTGCCTTGTTATAGAAGAACAATAGCAACAGACTACAGAATGAAAACAAATAGTGATACGACTTGATAGATAACTGGAGGGGCAGATTTATCAGTCTTTCATGCAGCGTAATGCAGCAAGCCATCTGAGCTGTATTGTGTGAAAGGGCAGAAATGCACTGAAAATTGTCCTCTCCTTTCCTAGTGCTGCCACACCTTTGGATGCGTAGTGCCAACCCAGGCACCATTGCACCATGTTGCAAGGGTGTTTGGTTTGTAGGCATGATGGTTTTTGTGCAGGAAGAGACACCTTCCTGCGCAAAGAAATCCTGAGAGGCATTTGCCTCTTCATGCAACACAGCAAGATATTTCTCCTCATCACGCCTCACCTGGGGAATTCTACCATTTTAACGCAGGTCTACCACTAATGTGCCAAAATCCATGGGTGGATGCATGGGAACACCCACATTCCACCCATGGAACACCTCCATGGGGCAGAGTAACGCAAGGCAGCAATTTATGCTGCCTTGCATTACTCTAGATTAAAAAAGCCATGTAGGGCCACACTAGGCTGCCCTGAATGGCTTGATAGCTCTCACTTTTTTTGTGCCGCCCTTGCACCCCTTGCATTGCACAAGGGTGACTCAAAACCCTGATAAATATGGTCGAGTTTTTTTAAGTGGTATAAGGATATTATGGCAGAAGTCAAAATAGAACATGAAATATCATCAAGCATTGTTTACAAATAAGCAAGTAATAATCTGGGTTCAGACGTACTACTCTTTCCACCAAGTATGCAAGATAAGATGGCTTGGTACTGAGATCCCACAGAGCTGCCCTGCATCACCACTTATCCTGAGTATTCAGTGCAGCTGGAGGAGTTGGAATTGGGCCCCTCAAGCTTTGGGGTTTGTAGTGTCCATGTAAATAGATGGAGCAGCAGTGTTGCGAAGCCACAGGCTGGTGTTGGGCTTTGGGCAAGTCGCAAGCTCCACCAGCTTAGGTTCTTTTTCTACACCTTGCATTGTCTGGGGAGCTTAGATGGCAGGAGAGAGACCCACCATGACCCCTGTGAATTCCTGGGCCTAAAACTGGGTGCACCTCCTCGGGCGCCCCTCATAGCATGCTATGGAGAGGCATTTAGAGGCCCAGGCAACACCATAGAGCACTGATGCTGAGGGGAAGCATGTGAGAATGTACTGGAGGCGCAGATTGAGAAGGGAAAGAAACCCCCTGCAGTGTGCCACAAGCCATCCTCCGCATGGCATGGCCCAAACTGCAGGAACCCTCTATGTGCTTACAGCTAGAGACTTAGCAGCACCGCTGTCCGCTGTAGCATGTGGAGAACCAGATCCATGAATGACTTAGGGGGATCTTGTGACCTTGACATCACAGACCCACAGTCCCAGATGGGCTCCAGTACCCTATATACACCTAGCACACATTACAAGATGGGTAGAATACTCAAGGCTGTTAATAACTCAAGGAAGAACCTTGCGACTAAAATAGACAAGGTGGGTATCAACTTGGGTAAAATGAGGGAAGGTCACTGCAAGTTCGCTGATAAAGTCAGGAGGCAAGAGAAGGTGTTGGCTGAGGTTTTCTTAGCGGTAGCTGCACTCCAGATGTATGTGACAGAATTAATGGAGAAAGAAACATGCTTGGATAACACACTAGATGATGCAGAGGGCTGCAACTGCATGAATAATATTAGGGTGATAGGAATACTCAAGAAGGTGGGAGACTGAGACATGATAGCCTATTTGGAACATTAGCTGACATCTGAGTGGTCCCAGAGGAATTGTCCCAATGTTATTTGCTGGAGAGGGAACATAGGGTGTGGGCAGAACTCCTACTTCTGGAGGCACCTCCCTGACCGTTGGTAGCCCACATGCTTCATTAAAATGTTAGGGACCTCATCACGTGAAAGGCAGACAATAATATGGACCTGTGAGTCAAGAATAACAGAGTGAACACCATTCCAAATTATACTATGGTAGTGTAACGCTGTTGTGTAGCCATTTTAGTTATAGCTCCATGCACGTTAGTTTAATACACTAGGCCGCTGTGCACTTTGAACTGGATATATTTTATTCGGCTTCACATTGTTATTTTTGCAATAACCAGTTTTACGGTCTTGTCTTAATTTCTTTTATCTAACTGTTTTTCGTAGCCCAGCACTGTGTTCTCAAACAAGACATTCTTGATCACTATGTGCTTCAGTCAAGGCTACAGTTTGGTACATTGCCGATGAACGTGGTAGAAGTTTAGTCTCCAACATTCGTAGAAAATACACATCCTTACGTAGGGACATTTTCTTAGAGCATTAGCTGTATTATTATAAAAACACTTCCTAGTCCCATTACACGTCAAGAGGGAGATTCCAGCCAGGGAACCACAACTGTATGTTGATTGCTGAATGCTTTGCTGCAGATGCTAATGCAGACTACAGGCCTTTGCTCAGGTTTGAGGGTCGATGTCCTGCTAAGGGAACCTAAAAGGCAGGATTAGAGCTGAACATGCTGTGCTCAAATTATGATTCAGATAGAAAATAGTCCATTGATTCTAGTGGCAATATGATAGCGTTATTCTTATGCTTCACTCTCATCATCACCATTTTAATATTTTCATGTTGTGTCGTTCTGGTTATTGCAGCTCATGCTTTGCTATCTAAAATGCAGTAGTTTTATTAAACCAGTCTTTAAAACCTATACTGCTTTCATTTTCATTTATATATGAGACCGAATTGTGAATGAGAGAACCGGATGCGACCTGAGTGACCACGACTTCCCTGAGAAGTATAATGTCATGTGCTCGGCTGCCCAATCATCTCTACCTTTCGGGAGAGACGAGGCACTGCTAGTTAGCCGCAGCAACACCCCGATTTAGAGCGACAGGTGTCACCCACGGTGGGTCAGACTCAGTCTCCCACACCGTGGAAGATCTTGCTGCTCAAAATCCAGTAGTCTCACTAGAATAATGAGTGCCTACGCGACAACGCCAATGGTCCTCATTTTTAGAGATTAAAAGAGAACAGCAGACAATGGGCATCACCTAAATGTTTCATTTCTCAACATGGCTGAAGGTCATGTTGGATGAACAAGCCTACTTTTTTGATCTACCTGGAAATGCCTCAGATTGCTTGGAACAGTTGAATGGTGTCACAGATGTGGAGCCACAGAGGCTTGCCTCTCTCCCAAAGCACAAACTAAAAAGATGCTGAGATAGACCGACAAACCAGCAATCATGAATAGACCAGTCAGCACAGTCTCAGGCAGATGCAGTGGGGATGATGAACAACCTAGTTAGCCGGAGCAAAACCCCGATTTAGAGCGACAGGTGTCACCCACGGTGGGTCAGACTCAGTCTCCCACACCGTGGACGATCTTGCTGCTCAAAATCCAGTAGTCTCATTAGAATAATGAGAGCCTACGCGACATGGCACCGCCAACATTTGGTCAGTCTCTAATTTTCAGGTCCTCCGGAGTATCTCTGTCTCATTTATTATAATGACACCTCAATGCCGTCTGCGGAGACGTCCGTGGTACTGAGGATTTCCACCACAGCTTTGTAGGTAATCCTACTACAACTGGTGGTTGTTCAAGCTTGAACTTTAAAAGGAAACCCCATTTTGGTGTGCCTTCTCTGAACTAATAGTGTTACTATCATGGCGAATCCCCAACATGTACAAATAGCTGTTAACATGCGACAACCTCTTACAGCACACATACTAGCAAATGACCTAACGGCCCAGGGAGGTCCAGTCACATTTGTGGTGGATGCCCATGCAGCTTATAGAACAGAACTTTTTTACTCTTGGGTCACATTTCCAGCAGTTGATGGAACACTAATACATTTCATCAATATACACCTGCGAACGCGCCTGGACAATACAGAGCGTACGCATATTTAGAGATACCTCTATCTTATGAAGAACATAATAATTGGCTTGATGGCGCCCTACCCCATACTATATTACCAGTAAGGTTAGGTCCACTAAGCAATGACGGTCCTACCTGGCCTTTACTGGCCACCTATACACCACATCCTGTGGTTGGAAATTTAGCAGAAGCTGAGGTCCGTCACTTATACATTGAATTAACAACAATATATAGATGATTAGTACAATTTGTGATGCAAACATTAAATACAAACCCAGCACGTGCTGCTCCAGCACATCCACATGCAGTAACACCAGGTATAAATCTTGCGACTGTACACTCAATTATGGGTAAAGTACCCACCAAACGAGAGGAAACTCCATTTTGGTTAGCACAGAAAATTAATACGCTGGAGTCAGTATTTCCCTATACTGGACCTCAGGATAAACATAGAATGTTAACGATGTGCTTGCTTTTTGGGATGGTCCCTACAGTAGAAAACTGTAATACCTGGGGTACGGTATTTGCCGCGCTCTACACAACCGCACAAGGTACACCGACTCTTGCCAATTTACTGGAAGTGCTGAAGCAAATTCAAGATAAAGATGGGGCTGCCCCAGCCCTAGATTTGGGGATGCAATTGATGGCAAATTTTGCCACAATGTCCTCAATCATTTTAAGTAACCTTAAAGGGGAAGCAGTCGCACTTGCAGTGCGCATGCGGCTTCTTGACGTTCCGCAACAAGATCAACAACGAGAGTTGTCTAAAATATTAGCAGAGACCTATTCAAGTATCAGTCGAGATAGCCTAGGGGCCAGACCATAAAAACCTCAATTTCAGGGGAAATCAAATAAAGATTACCACAAACAAACACCTGAGGGTAATAAAAAACGCTGGGATAAAAAGCAACAAACGCCTAAAAAAGGAAGGGGAGAATCTCTGCGTACGGAGACCCCACATAATAGGTATAATCTCAGAAATAGAGATAATATCAAAACGCCTGATAGATATCAATATACTGATACACGCCAATCTCGTTCCTTTCAGGACTAATCAGAAAAGAGAAATGAGAGAGGTGGGCGATCAGAGCGAAGAACAGAGTACGTGAAACCGAGATAGGAATCACAACGCTCTTCGGAGGTTTCTGTTAAAAAGGAAGAGAAACCCGCCCAACAAAAACCACCATTCAAAAAGAAAAAAGTGGCAGCAGTCGCAGTCTGACATTCCATACAGGAAGAGGGTCCTCTTGAAGAACAAGAATTGGGCTCTAGCATTGCTAGGCACCGTGGCATAGGTCACAATAGTTCGCCTGAATCTTCTATAGCATCTGGAGGTGAAAGCAACTGATGACTTTATACAAGTAGAAACAGCAGACATGCGTGTCTCCAAGCCTGATAGGGTGTACAAAGTAACGCTACAATTAGAAGGAGACATTGAACGCACAATAGATTCAATCTTTTGGGATCGCATAGTAAAAGTGTATGATGTCTTGTTGGCCAAACAAGATTTGCCGCATGACTTTGTCCGTACCTACCCATGTGGAAAATATGTCAGTAAGCCTTCCTTCTCGCCCCTAGTTCCAGAGGAACTAGCTGAATCCTATTCCATTGAATGGGCTCTAGCACAAGCACCTACATTATACAGAAATCACGTAGGATGGAATAAGGATTCCCCCTACCATGTAATTCCCATTAAAAGTGAACCTCAGCCACAACCGCAGTATCCTATAAAACATGAAGCAAAAGCACCAGTGAGAGAGATTCTCACATAATTAGAGTACCAGGGTGTAAATGAACCCTGTGTCTCGCCAATGAATAACCCTTTATTCCCCGTAGCCAAACCAGACCTTTCATACAGAATAGTCTTAGACTACAGACATCTAAATAGTCATACACGCACCTATGCTATACAAAACTCACATAGCACTGCACTAATGAGCAACATAGTGCGTAAAAAACACAAAACAACACTAGACATTTCCAATAGTTTTTTCTGCCAGAATATAGCACCTGAGAGCAGAGACTTAAAAAGCTTTAGCGCACTAGGCTCTCAGAAAAAATTCTGTCTTTTACCTCAGGTGTATAAGAACAGCCCAGGACTGTTCGCTGCTCGTGTCACTGCCATTTTACACGAGATCAACCCTGAAGCATTGTCCTATGTAGATGATATATATCTTACGGATAATGAATTACTACAACATTTAAGATGGATAGCCCACATTGTTGTAGGGTTTGCCGAATATGGCTACAAATTTAATTTAAAAAGTTTTAAAAAAATAGCCTTCCTCAGCTTCCTGTTTCTAGGATATGAGCTGTCAAGTGAAGGGAAGAGCCTAGCGCCACAATTCTTAGAAAAGTGCGCACAGTTACAACCACTGAATACGATTAAGAAACTCCACTCAATATTGGGTTTCTTACATTTTGGCAGAACCTACATTCCAGATGATGCTACGCGAATAAAACCTTTATATGACCTAATATGTCCTGATTTTTCAAGTAAATTATGGACAACTGAACATATACAAATTCTTAGAGAATTGCAGACAGACTTGATTGCAGCACAACATTTACACACAAGGGACAACAAAACACATTTGGTCATCAGGGCAATAGTTGGGGCCATCGGTTTCACCTATGGGACATTTAATGAAGATGAGGCAGAACCGATTGCATACAAATCACATTTGTATCCAGCAACTGAACAACGCTTTGTTCCCACAGAGAAAATTCTCACTGCTTTCATTAAAGAAAGACCTCTTCCCCAAGGCAAACGCAATGTTGTCGTTTCTCCAATCCCAGCCCTAGAGGCTATTACAAAAGCTAGCGTTTCGAATGCAAAAGCACTACATCCACGTTGGATACAATGGGCTATGTCTTTGACAGCCACTGATGTAGACTACATTTTCAACCCAAAGTTACAAACTCAGGAATTCCTACAATATGAAGTAGAATACCCAGTTCCAGCAAATACCTTGCCTATTGATCAGTATCATAGAGTCATGTACACCGATGGCTCTGCACAACCTGCAATTGGAATTAAACATCAATATTCTGCTGCTTGCGCAGTCGTAAGTGCCTATATGGAAGGGGATACATTTTTTCCTCTACATACCTTTACACAGACCCTAGGGGATTGTACTGCACAATTGGTTGAGCTAAAAGCTCTGCTGATGGCACTGCAACACACGGATCCGGCACAGCCTACGCTGATTGTTTATGATTCATATTACTGTGTCCAGTCTTTTAATGAATACCTGCATTATTGGCGCCAGAATGGGTTCAGAGACTCCAAAGGCAACACCATTAAACACAGACTACTGTTGGGGAAAGTAGCTGACCTGAAAGAGACGCTACCGAATGTCCATGTTGTACATACACTTGGACACCAGCACATTGGAATACATGTTGCTGGAAACACATTGGCTGATGAAGCCGCAAAGTCAGCTTGGCAGTAGCCACTGTAACTGCAGTGACTTGCTCGAGTTCCAAACCAGACGCAGACATTTGGGCTGCCGTGAAAGCTACGGCTGATGGTATGCCCCATCCTAAAGGATTTCCTAACAAATATCATTATCAGATGGGAAGTATGCTGAACGCTGAAGTTAAGATACAAGTCGTAGACGTATGAGACATCCCAAACAAAGATGTAAGACCACAATTGATTAAATCAGCGCATGAGGGGGTAGCATCTGCACATGCTGGTGTGGTGGCTACAATTTCAATCTTACCGGCCTGTCATTGGTGGCCAGGTCTCTATAAAGAAACTAAGCAGTATGTCCTTTGTTGTGACATCTGTCAACAAATCAAAGTTTCCACTGCCAAGCGCCCACAGCAGACACCCCTCTTAATTTCAAACAAACCATTACAGTGTGTGTACTTGGACCTCTGCGGTCCCTTAACACCTGATAGTGCATACAAATATATACTAGTCACTGTTGATTCATGCTCCAGATTTGTATGGATATGGCCACAACGCTCGGCTGACGCTCGGGCTGTTATTAAAGATTTACTTTATCAGTACATATGCAGTTGCGGCCTTCCATTTGGACCAGGGCCCTGCTTTTGCCTTAAAGGACATTCATTCATGGACACCATGGCTTTGTTGGGGGTCCAACTCCAGTACTCGTCTCCATTTCATCCCGTGGGAAATAGTGTTGTGGAGTGATTAAACCGCGATTTCAAGCAATCCTTAACAGCCAGAGTCTTAGGTACGGGTCGTAGTTGGCTTAATCACCTGTATGGAGTCCAGAGAGCACTAAATAACCCGCCTAGAAAGTGCCTGGGGGGTCGTACTTCATATGAGTGCCTGGTCGGAACTCAGATGTATGTTCTGGATCTTGATGGTCCAGGTGTGGAGGCAGCAGAAACACCTTTTGACATAAATGAACGTGTCACTGTCTTACAGGAATTGCAACAGTTCCATGATGATAATTCTTCCAAAAGTGCCGCCTCCACAGGAATTAAGGATTACCGGCTGGATTCCCAGAGTTGGGGATCTTGTATGTGAAAAAGTCGCAGTGAAAAATGAATTTGGCCCTTCTTATCGAGCACCAGTCCCTGTACTAAGGATACACGGTACCAGAACTGTTATTCTACCACCGTTGGCAGGTGCCAAAGAAAATCATTTTGTCTCTATTGACAATGTCAAATCACACCATGTGGCTGATCCTGCCCAGCTGACCAAGAGGAACATCCAGTAGTTCCCGAGTCCCTCTCACTACTGGTGAAGAAGTTCCACTACAAGTTGTTTATACCAACACTAACACCTCTCCGAGCTTGGGAGGGTGGAAGATGATTTTGCATTAGTTCCACTAACGTCAAATAACTTAGAAACATTCGACCAAGTCAATTCGACTACAAGCCAAATGGATGGTGCTGTCTATAGTGTGCCACCACAGGAAACACCAACTCCACCACTGACCACGCCATTGCACAAACTGCCTCTGGTTATTTTGCCGACTTCAACAATGCTTTCTCAGACTCATTTGCCTCTTCGACAGCTGATTTGTCAAGTACACGTCAGCTGACAAACTGGCTTAAAGAAACATATTTCATTTTTCCATGGAACTATATATGACTTTATCTGACTGTCCTAGCCTTTCTACTTTGAATTGGTTTTGTTATTACCTTTTTCTTATTAATACATGCCCATTTTCTTCCTGAAAGATTAACAGTTGAACAGGTGGAGGAGGTTTTGAAACAACATTTTTCGTCACACAAAGTCCGAAGAGATTTATCCTTTGTGAACATTTCTGCAGTGCCAATTTCTGATGGGATTGTTTGGGACAAAGTAATGTTTGATATATATGGTCCCACGGAAATTATTCAAATACCGTATGTGTTTAAACTATCAATGAATGATATGGTGATACCAGGCATTGAATCTGATGATTGGGATGTGAAAACAGTTGATTCTATGATGATAGAATTGCAATATTATACTGTCTTTGAAAACGAAGATGTTTACCAATTCAAATAAAATTATGTTGATATGTTTTGCTATAATTATTATTGGCACCACTTCATACATAGAGCGAGCAGTCCCAAAATGGTATTTAATTACACGCAATAGGAACATTGTCCAACTCCACCGGAAGGGAGTTCTAAAACATATTCTGCAAAGTTTGCATATTTTTCTGGGCACAACCAAAAGAATGCTGAGTCGTATTACTTTAAGGTAGCACCTACTAAGGATATACTCATGTTATTGACTAATACAAAATGTATATATTCAGAATCATTTGTTTCCCGGCTATCAATAGAAGGCTATGAATATTGGTTCAAATCAATTGATCTGAAAAGTGTCTGGGGAACAAAAAAATGGCAAATTAAGGGAAAAGAAACATTGTTTAGAGCATATCTTATTTCTGTTCAAATGATCTTCTTAAATGAAACAGTGCAACAAACGAGTTGTTTAGGCTTAGCAACAATCAGGGAATTAAACATTCCCAGTATACCAGCCCCTGCAAAATTTTACAAATGGCATAAATACAGGAATGCAACTAAAGATGAGCTCGATGAGTGGGTCCAGAATGGTACGTTTAATGCTTCACTGACACGGCCAATAGATACCAATGAGTGTCATCAACGTTTTATTAACTCCTCTGGGGTTTTAGGATAAGTGGGCCAGACCCTCGCTATATACCTCCTGGACATGCAGATATCATTACAACATATAGGGGGTCATTAAGACCCTGGCGGAAGGCGGAGAAGCGGCGGTAAGACCGCCAACAGGCTGGCGGTCTTTCCTCAGCGTATTATGACCATGGCGGTTACCGCCATGGTCATCCGCCAGTTCTCCGTTCCGCCCGCCGGGCTAGAGACCTGGGTCTCTAGCCCGGCGGCCGTCACTATACCGCCGGCGGTATTTGGACCCGGCTTACCGCCGTGGATTTTCTGCAGTTGGAACTGCCATGAAATCCATGGCGGTAAGCACTGTCAGTGCCAGGGAATTCCTTCCCTGGCACTTATAGGGTTCTCCCCCACCCCCCACCCCCACCTCGACTCCCTCCCCTACCCCCCACCCCCCCTGCAACCCTCCAAAGGTGGCAGGACCCCCCTCCCCACCCGACCCCCAACATAACAACACTCATACACACACGACACACACGCAGGCACCACTAACACACATACACGCACACACACCGACATACATGCCAACATCCACACACACAGTCAGACACGCACACCCACATTCAAACATACACGCACACATACATACACGCACTCATTCCCATACACACAACACCCCTGCAAGCATACACGCACTCACACACCCCCTCTACATACACACACACCCCCATGCACGCACACAACACACAACACCCTCCGCCCCCCTCCCCTCACGGACGATATACTTACCTGGTCCGACGATCCTCCGGGAGGGGACGGGAGCCATGGGGGCTGCTCCGCCGACATCACACCGCCAACAGAACACCGCCACGGCAAATCACAGGACGTGATTCGCTGGGCGGTGTTCTGTTGGCGTGGCGGTGGAGCAAACTCCACTTCCCCGCCGCCCACCAGTATGGCTGTTGGCGGCTCTCCGTCCGTAAAAGGTCGGAGTGCTGCCAACGGTCATAATAGGCCGAGCGGCAAACCACCACCACTGCCGTCTTCCTCACGGCGGTCCCTCGGCGGTCTGGAAAAAAGACCGCTGAGGTCAAAATGACCCCCATAGTGTAGGAAAATTATGCCAACAGTGGCTAAAGTCATCCTCACTGAACGCGGTTAAAGAACACCTCAATCTCATGTCTAACTCCACTGACTTACAAGATTTCTTGTCAGGCCCCAGAACACAACGTAGGAAGCGTTTCTTAAATGCAGTATATAATGAAATATGGAAACTTTTCCAACAAGGTGCTGCTGCCCGGTTAAGGCACATAGATCAGGAAAATCTAAAAAAAAGCTGTTGTGGATAATGGAATTAATACCTTTTCCGATCGGATATATACAATTAACAACATTGTCTCTTCTGCTATAGACATTATACAATCTGATATGTCTTCTTTATATCATGGACAGAGTCAGATCAGGTCCATTATGCAGTTGGGTTGGACGCTTCAAACATTGAAGGCGGATCACGTTCCATGGCAGCACGTCAGTGCAAGGGAGATAATTTATTCTTTTAATCTAACTTGACAACGACATCTAATGGCTAAGAAAGAAGCAAATCATGTCATGCTTAACATTGAGAAATTAGAAAAGTTGCCTTTTACCGTGGCCGAAATACTATCAGCAGAGTGGTTAATACATGGGGATATTATTCTGCCTATTTCAACACTACAATTCACCTCTTGTTTGAAACACATTCCGGTAGGCAGATATGAAAAAGCTGGGAGATAGTTACATCCATGAGGTGTGGGAGCTTCCCTTCTCATACAAATGCTTCAATGGCATGAAAGAAGTCTTTCTTAGCGGCAGTGAATGCAAGACTTCAGTCAGTCATTCGATGATTTGTAAACAGCTGTCCTTGCATGGGGCGTGTAACGCCTCGGCTGCAAACTTGGCTTGTTATCATAAGGGAGCTCCAGTCCCCTTGATTAGACCTACGTTCCAGGTGCTTTCAAATGGCAGCTATGTCCTTCTCAACAGTGAAGACTGTTGTGGCATGCGAGCCAGAATAGTTTATGTTGTTTTGGTCTCTAAGGTCATTACATGCTGCGGGAACGTACTGTTTCCCCCCACTAAATTTAAGGAGGTAGCTGATAGCTGGCCTTACATTGCTACTTCAAACATGAATTTTGACAAGTTAAGTAGACTCATGGCTTTATTGTTTCAAAAGCATGTGGCCCTTACATCCGCAGGCAAGACCTATGCACTTCAAGTGGCAAGGTCATCAGCAGAAATATAGTCCCTGTTAAATACGAACTTTCCGAGACACTTTGGTGAACTCGTGGGATGAATATTTAATGCATCCAGCATGACCAGAATAGCACATTTCTTTAAAGCTGTTGGTTCTGGTTTTGTTCACACCTTTTCCTCCATATTCGGTTTCATACTTTCATCTATCCATTCAATTTTCAGTAGTATTTTTTGGGGATTTCCGATAACTTTGGCTTTATCAGCTGGCATCCTGCTGTTGTTAATGCGTAATTGCTGTCCCGCCGCAACGAGGACAAATGACGGCGCTCCCATCAGCGCAGCTGTGTCATGAACGTATAATGCAGCATTTTGGAGCAACACTCCTGGAACATTTGGAGTGTGACTGGTCTTTGTCATTCAGACCTGTTTTGTATTGTGTGCAGCCCGTGTTCCGGTGCCTCTGGTGCTCTTTCGAACATGCACTGAGAGTTTGTCTTTCACAGCAGCGCCCCTCAGCAATAGAAGCTGATCTGTTGATGTTCTCGCTGAGGGTTCATTACCAGACATGCGCACTGAGGCTGCGTTTGCTACGTGAAGCTAATTTTGAGTTATCCTTCCTGGAGGAAGTTTCCACCAACTCATCAATGGACACTCCAAGGCATGCCCCCGTGGTTGACACTGGGGCTATGGAACACACTTGCTCCTCGATCATTTTTGGCGCAGACTTTCCGGTTCTGTCACCTGCCGAAGTGGAAGATCTCCTGCTTTCCATGCCTCGTACTTAATTTGGAACTTTTCTAAATTGACATTATCATTGAATTCGGTTATAAGCCACATGCTCATGTTTTAAATTGCCAGGTAGTGTGCTTTTGTGTCCTTTTAATTTGTCAACATTGATTAGGGTTTTATATATTTCTTAGGTTGAGAAATTTTTATTTTTGTCTTGAACCACTTTCAACCGACAAGGGAAGGGTGTTGTGGAGCCATTTTAGTTATAGCTCCATGCCCGTTAGTTTAATACACTAGGCCGCTGTGCACTTTGATCTAGATAACTTTTATTCGGCTTTGTATTGTTATTTTTACAATAACCAGTTTTACGGTCTTGTTTTAATTTCTTCTATCTAACTGTTTTGCTTAGCCCAGCACTGTGTTCTCAAACAAGACATTCTTGATCACTTTGTGCTTCAGTGAAGGTTACAGTTTGGTACATTGCCGGGGAACGTGGTAGAAGTTTAGGCTCCAACTTTCGTAGAAAATACATATCCTTACGTAGGGACATTTTCTTAGAACATTAGCTGTGTTCTTATAAAAACACTTCCTAGTCCCATTACACGTCAAGAGGGAGATTCCAGCCAGGGAACCACGACTGTATGCTGATTGCTGAATGCTTCGCTGCAGATGCTAATGCAGACTACAGGCCTTTGCTCAGGTATGAGGGTCGATGTCCTCCCGGGGGAACCTGAAAGGCAGGATTAGAGTTTAACATGCTGTGCTCAAATTATGATTCAGATAGAAAATACTCCATCGAATCTAGCGGCAATATGATAGCATTATTCTTATGCTTCACTCTCATCATCACCATTTTAATATTTTCATGTTGTGTCGTTCTGGTTATTGCAGCTCACGCTTTGCTATCTAAAATGCAGTCCTTTTATGAAACCAGTCTTAAAACCTATACTGCTTTCATTATCATTTATATATGAGAGCGAATTATGAATGAGAGAACCGGATGCGACTTGAGTGACCACGACTTCCCTGAGAAGAATGACATGTCATGCTCTCGGCTGCCCAATCATCTCTACCTTTCGGGAGAGAAGAGGCATTGCTAGTTAGCCGGAGAATAAACCTGGATTTAGAGCGACAGGTGTCACCCACAGTGGGTCAGACTTAGTCTCCCACACCGTAGAAGATCTTGCTGCTCAAAATCCAGTAGTCTCACTAGAATAATGAGTGCCTACGCGACAACGCCAATGGTCCTCATTTTTAGAGATTAAAAGAGAACAGCAGACAATGGGCATCACCTAAATGTTTCATTTCTCAACATGGCTGAAGGTCATGCTGGATGAACAAGCCCACTTTTTTGATCTACCTGGCAATGCCTCAGATTGCTTGGAACAGTTGATAGGTGTCACAGATGTGGAGCCACAGAGGCTTGCCCCTCTCCCAAAGCACAAACTAAAAAGATGCTGAGATAGACCGACAAACCAGCAATCATGAATAGACCAGTCAGCACAGTCTCAGGCAGATGCAGTGGGGATGATGAACAACCTCCATACACTCTCATCATGCTGTCCTAGCGAGAATCTTGATGTTGCTCAAGAGGAATTTGGGCTGGACTCACCCAGTGTAAAGGGCTGAATCAGTCTCAGACTGACAGCCTGAGGAGCAGACGACCTCTAACACGACCAACCAATGGATACTGCAGTACAGTGGTAGATGCTGTTGTCACTTGGGACCTGACTAATTACCCCCACTGGACAGGCTCCCCCTGAGCAGAGACATCCATAGATTGAAATTTGGCAGTGTCGCTGAGGATACAATGGTGGGGTGGACAAAACTGATGAATCGAGAATGAATCATCTCCTACCTACTCTTGCACCCGAGTGCTAGGGAATATTAACTTCAGAGCTTTTTCAAAGTTGACATTTGTTAGGCAGATGTCGTTGACAACATGTCCAAGGGAGCGAAAATTGGGGATTGTTTTTGTTTCTTTGGCTGGCACAGCTGGTTACACTACCCTCACTTAGAAAACTTACTGGGATAATACCAACCTATCACAACTTATTACATAAATGGCTGCCTTACCATCTAACTACACCATCCTTACATATAATGCGAGGGGCATGGGGACACTGAGAAAATGGTATTAAGTACAAGCATCTTTGGACAATATATTGAGCTAAAAATATTGGGAGACAGAAATATCATGACAGACAAATATTGTAATGCACAAACATTGCTTTCTGAGGTAAGTAATACAGTTTCAAATAATATTGATGTTTTCAATATCATTTTCACAAATATACTAGTTAAACATATTGTTTCTTAATTATTGTTGTGTATTGCCGTTGATATATTAATTTCATATGTTACTATTGTTTACATAAATGTTATCAACTGTTTTTTAATATTGCAATTTTAAATGATTTTGAATTCTTTATTTAATTTTTAATAGGAATTTATAGTTTTGTAGTGGGTTGCTGGATTTGTAGGGAGATAGTATGGAAAGTTAATTAAGTGAGAAATATTTGAGAATTATTTAATGCATTTTATTTAATTATATGATTCATATTTCTTATGTAAATTTTGTAATGATTTGATTTCATTATGTGCAATTTGCAGGCTGTTAGGTTGGTAGGAGTATAAGGTGCAAAGTTAACTAAGTAATAATTAATTATCAATTATTTATTTGTTTTTCTTTAATAATTTAATAGGTTTTAGGTATTTAATTTATGGAACACCTATTTATTTTATTTATATCGTAAATAAATGCGGGCTGCTAGGTTTGTAGGGGTGTAGAGTGGGAAGTTAATTAAGTAATAATTGATTAACATGCATTATTAATTGTTCATTAATATTTAGTTAATTTTTAAGTATGCAAAATAAGGAATACTGATTTAATTTACTCATATTTTAGATGTGGGATACTAGGTTTGTAGGGGTATGGTGTGGGAAGCTAATTAAGTAAAAATTAATACACAATTAATTGTTAAGTGCGATATATTGATTTGATTATTTCAAATCTGTAAGGTATGAAATAATTATTTTTTACATATTTTTTAGGTACAGTCTACTAGGTTTGTAGAACTTTAGGGTGAGTAGTCAATTAATGAATAATAATTATTTATTAATTGATCATTATTTTAACAGACTAATTATGTAAATTAATTAATGGAGCACGTTTTCTGTTTGGAATATTTTGAACACAATTGGCAGTAAGCGCAACAAGTGCATCTGATACATTGGCAACACAGTGGTTACTAAGCTCACAGGGTAGATTTGATACATTGGCAACACAGTGGTTGCAAAATGCATGGAGTGCGTTTGATACATTGGCAACACAGTTGATATAAAGTACACGGAGTGCATTATCTGGAACATTGTCAATACAGTGGTTACAAAGATCACACTATGCAGATAGCACAGATAAACCTTGTTGGCATATAAAGGCTGAAAATCATAACCCTTAATGCTCTCTTTTGTGGTAGTGTGGGCAAGCAGTTTAGGCTTATCAGAAGCCTAAACTGAACACACACAAAGTCAATAAATGGGACACACATTCAAGAAGTGATTCAAGACTAATTTAGAAAAAATAGTACGTATTTTTATCTACTTTTTAAGACCAGGAACCTTTGATTTTATGTAAGTACTTTTTAAGTTAGTGATTTTACGGAAAAAACTAAACATATTTGCAGAGTAACGCAATAGTGTAATCGGATGGAGAAGAAAATATTCTGCATATGGTCACTTGCCAACTACTTACAGGACTGTCCTACTGGGTTTAGGGTGAGTGGAGGGCAAGGTCCAAGGCATCACCAACAGCTCATCTCAGTCAGCCCTGGGGCATCCAGGTACGGAGGTGCTTTTCAGCTTCGGGTACCCCATTTAAGTCAATGGAAAATGTTGTGCTTTTCCTGTTGGGTCACGTTACATGGGCTCCTCGCGGTTCTCTGTTTCCCTCTGAAAGAGATTGCAGACAGGAACTGGAGGAACATTCTGGCAAAACCCAAGGGGACCCTTAGCTCTAGAGGGTCTCTGTATGCACTGTTGGTTCACATGAACTCGGGCTGTGGGGCTCGGTGGAGTGGTGCTTTTTGGTGCTGGGTCCCGGTGATCAGAGCCTTACTCTTTGTATTGGTGACCTGATGAAGAGGAGAAAACAGGGCAACAGGGCAATTGTTGATGCTGGCCTTGTGGATCCTGACATCCCTTGACAGCAGGTCCTTCTTTTGCCTGTTGGGAGTCCGTACTGGGCCAACAACAAGCCTTGGTTGCTGCAAGGGGTCTGATACCCCAGATATAGGTGCAGGGAGGCACTTGGAGGGATCAGCATCTTGGGACTTTGGTGAAGTGACAGAGCTGGCCTTCTGAGCTCCAAGCAATTATCTCCTGGCTTGCTGTTCCAATGGTGGGCCCATTGACCAATGGGACAGAATACTCGACTTTGTGAGCAGGACTTGTAAAATTCAGGGAGGCAGCTCCTCTGCTTTAAGGGAGATCTTTCCAGGCTTTTGAGGTGCTGGGCAGTCCTCCAAGGACTTGGGAGGTTGTCCAGCTCTTTGTGAAGTTGGACTCAGTGATTGTCGAAGTGCCTTGCAGGGTTTAGCACCAGTCTTTGGTGCAGATCTTCAGTTCTCGCTCTCTTGGTTCGTCTTCTTTCTTTCTCGGTTCCTAGTACTCAAAGTCTTGACTTGATATTTTTTTATGGTGTTAGGGGGCCATCTAAATACTAAATTTAGGGGTTCTATGGGGAGTGGAAGGTAGTACCCAATGGGCTACTTGCCTCTCTGAGGTCACTACAGCTCCTATATGACCACTTCCTGCAAGGAGTGGGTAAAACCCTGTCCTAGAGTTCCTAATTTCACCACACACAGGTTTGTGGAATTCTCCCCTTTGTGTTCACCCTAGGTGTGTGACTAACCTGACAGTATAACACGCCTCCTGACTATCTAATTTCCACCTGTCCTGGTGCCAAATGGGCGTCAGTGCAGGGGGTGGCATTCTCCAGGTCTGAAGGAAGCCAGGGTCACATGTCAAAGGCGGCAGAAGCTTTGAAACCTCTGTCCATGATACACTGATTTACTAGCCTTCCTGCTGAAGGTGGTGATCACACCTACTGTCAGAGCAGTCATTGTTTCTGACCTCTGGGATCACAGATAAGCCATTTCAATGGAACAAGCAGTCATGTGGCTGAGATACATAAATTACGTATTTATCATCTGGAAGGGGTCAAGGGAATCTGCTGAAGATTTTGTCAAGAATTTGAACAATATTACTGATACTTTGAAATGGAGCATTCCGTATAGTGAACTACTGAGGGCAAGAAGGAACTGTAATTCTGACACCTTGCACTCAATTCAAAGAAAGAGGATATATTCTTTGGGTCCTCAACAAGGCTATTTCCCAAATGAATGACATCAACAACAAACATTTACTATTTGACAACCGTGGGGTAACAAGAACTGATAAAAACATGACCACTAGGATGACAACAACTGCAGCTCTAAAGAGGTACACAGGATTATTTCCAATAGTTGGAATATCCTCAAAAATAATGCGGTGACTGGGCATGTGATCAGTGATAAGCCTTGTATAACATATCGCAAGGGACGTTCCCTCGGGGAGAGTCTGATATTGAGTGACATCACTATCAATAAAAAGGTGACTGAAATCAACCTTCAAGGCTGTTTCCTATATGGTCGCTGCAAGCATAAAAGCACAGCAACACCAGAAAATAATACATCACCCCACATATGAGGACTCACACGGATATAAAACAATTTTTAACTTGCAGCTTCCAGTTACTCAGGCAAATGGTGGTATGTGGGTAGTACCACAAAAGCAGCTAAAAACATATATTGGAACATCTCAGGGCACCCCACTACCATGTTGCAAGGCATTTTAAAGATGCTCATTACAGTAATCATATTAAATTGTCTTTCTTTGCCATTGAACAAATGCCTTGTAGGGCAAGAGGGGAAATATAACAGTGAGGTTGAGAGAAATAGAGTCCAAATGTTAAAGATTTGGACATCAAGAGACTAGTTTAAATTCTGATGAAGAGTTCATTGTGCACTTAGTGCATGAGTAATGAGAATGTATGTTAATAGATGTTCTAAAGAGTTGGATCTCTCTCTCTTCTGAACCATACATGAACCTGTACGTTTGTTGATGTTACAAACTTGCATTGTTTTAGCCTTGCTCTATTTGTTGTTAATTCACAGAAGGAAAGTAAAGGAAAGGAAAGGAAAGGGATAACGTGTAGCAAAGCAGTATTATTTGGAAGAGTATCTCCTACCCTATTTTTCGCTCACACATGTCCATTTGATGAATTGCTACACACTTAACATCATGTTGTTTTTTATTGTTTGATCTGCTCGTTTTTCTTTTGTTAACATGATTTATGTGACAAGTTTCTATGTTAGACAGACTGTTTGAAGTACCCAGGAGGATGTTAACATAGTGTCATTTGAGTGATTCTTCCGTCTCTCACACCCACTATGGGCTTAATTGTTTGCATCTTCTTTTCTTCTTGGTACGAAGAGATTGCTGGAAGGATTTGTGCCCACCAGTATCAGTGTACTGGATTATGCTACTCATACCTCGGGAGGCAATGTTATTTTGTAATACTATCGGAGGGCTTCATTCACGGTTGCCAGTCAATGTTTAGCATCAATGTACGAGATTCTACAAACAAACATGATTGTACTCATTTGTCCCTTTTTGCTTACACAAATGCTTTTATGGTATTTTGGACCATGGGCTGAATATAATAGCTATTATGAAGTTGTTCAGTGTACTATTACAGCAGTAGTGTGACAGCTTTGCACATTACAGCCCAGTTTTATACTTGTTAGTTCAAAACTGAATTAACGTAGTTTTGCACCAGCATGTTTAGCGCCGGCTTGCTCAATTTTTGAGCACCAGCTGGGCACCATATAAATGGAATGGTGCAAGCCGGCGCTAAGCTTGGGCTAGTGTCAACTAAAATTACGCTAGCGTGGTGGCAGTGGTGGTATGGGAATAAGAGGTTGTGCTGGCTGGTTAGTGGCAAAAAAAAATGCTGCTAACTGCCTTATGTCATTTCCTGGCACACAAGCACACAAAAACATGACTCCTGTCTTCGAAAAGACAACAGTCATGCACACCATGTCCCCTGGGCATTGCCATTGCACCCAGTGCCATGCAGGGGGGCCCTTGTTAATACTTACCCATACTTACCCTACTTACTTGGGATATGGTCCCCCATCCTCTGGTGTCCCTCTGGTGTGGGTGTTCTTTTGGCTTGGGGTGTGCACCATGGAAATGGGTTCACAGGTCCCCTAACGCCTATCTGAGCCAGGCGTTAAATAATGGTGCTAACAATCTTAGCCCCATTATTTAGCCCCGCCTCCCACCCTTGTGTCATTTTAGCACAGAGGGATAAATATGGCGCTATGGGGATAGCACAATTTTTTGGATGGGAACACCTACCTTGCATCTCATTGATGCAAGGTGGGTTCACACATCTAATAAAATGACATTAATTCCTATATTTTGATGCTGGACATGTATATATATATATATATATATATATATATATATATATATATATATATATACATATATATATATAAATATAAATATGGAGTTAAGTTTGAACCAAATTTGCATTAAAAAAAAATGATGCAAATTCCGTGCAGAGTATACATATGCCCCAACATTGTTTATTCTTCTCCGTAAATGGTGCAATTTGAAAAAATGTTTCCAGGAAGAATAGAATGAATGATGACAATGTATCATTTGCTTATTTCTTTATCTTTCCACTATTCATTTTAATTCCATGTTGTTTGAGACCATGATCAATCAATCACGTAATTTATAAAGCGCGCTACTCACCCCTCAGGGTCTCAAGGCGCTGGGGGGGAGCTGCTGGTCGAATAGCCATGTTTTGAGGCGTTTCCTGCAAGTCAGGAGGTCCTGGGAATGGCATAGGTGGAGCGGTAGGGAGTTCCAGGTCTTGGCGTCGAGGTGAGAGAAGGATTTTCCTCCGGCGGTGGTGCGGCGAAAGCGGGGGATGGAGGCGAGGGCGAGACTGGCGGAGCCGAGCTGGCAGACGGGGTGTGGAAGGTGAGTCTGTCATTGAGGTAGGCCGGGCCTGTGTTGTGCAAGGCTTTTTGTGAGTGGGTGAGTAGTTTGAAGGTAATCCTCTTCAATATGGGTTGCCAGTGTAGGTCTCGGAGGTGGGCAGAGATGTGGTCGCAGCATGGGACGTCGAGGGTGAGTCGGGTGGAGGCGTTTTGGATACGTTGCATTTTCATTTATAGTTTAGCCGTGGTTCCTGCATAGAGTGCGTTGCCGTAGTCCAGTCGGCTGCTGACCAGGGCGTGGGTGACAGTCTTTCTGGTTTCTTTAGGAATCCACTTGAAAATCTTGTGGAGCATGCGAAGGGTGTTGTAGCAGGAAAAGGAGACTGCGTTGACCTGCTGAGTCCTGCTGAGTGCTGAGTCCAGGATGATTCCCAGGTTTCGTACCTGGGTGGTCGGTGTGGGTGCAGTTCCTAGGGAGGTAGGCCACCAGGAATCTTTCCAAGCAGAGGGGTTTTTGCCGAAGATGAGGATCTCTGTGTTGTCTGTGTTTAACTTGAGGCGGCTTGATTCCATCCAGTTGACGATGGTGTGAAGTCCATTGTGGAGGTTGTTTCTTGCTGCTGTAGTGTCTTTCTGAGGGAGATGATCAGCTGGTTGTCGTCTGCGTAGGATACTATGTTGATGTGGTGGGATCTTGCGATGTTGGCGAGAGGAGCCATGTAAACGTTGAAAAGTGTTAGGCTGAGGGAGGATCCCTGGGGGACAACACAGATGGTTTTGGAGGATTCAAACAGGTAAGGAGGAAGGCGGGCTCTCTGGGTTCTGCCAGAGAGGAATGAAGAGATCCATTTGAGGTCCTTGCCACGGATCCCGGCGTTGTGGAGGTGTGTTCGAAAGGTGTGGTGACAAACGGTGTCGAAGGCTGCGGAGAGGTCCAGGAGAATGAGCGCTGCGGTTTCGCCTTTGTCGAGAATGGTCCTGATGTCATCTGTAGCAGCAATGAGTGCGGTCTCAATGCTGTGGTTCTTGCGAAATCCGGATTGGGAGGTATTGAGTGCTTTGCTGTCTTCCAGGAAGCGGGATAGTTGGCTGTTCACGATATTCTCAATGACCTTCGCTGGGAAGGGGAGGAGGGAAATGGGCCGGTAGCTTTTGGGGTCATCTGGGTCCGCCTTGGATTTCTTCAACAGGGCGTTGACGTCGGTGTGTTTCCAACTCTCCGGGAAGGTGGCTGTCTCGAAGGAGCTATTGATGATGGTGCGGAGCTGGGGGGCGATGATGTCGCTGGCTTTGTTGAAGATCTGGTGTGGGCAGGAGTCTGAGGGGGAGCCGGAGTGGATGGAGGCCATGGTGTTGATGGTGTCTTGATTGTTGGCGTGGGTCCAGGCGCATAGAGGGTTAACGTTGCTTGGTGCATTGGGTTCGTGGCTGTCTGTGGTTGGCTGGTAGTTCTGGGGTTTGAAGCTGTTGTGGATGTCTTCGATCTTTCAACGGAAGTAAGTGGCGAGGGAGCTGCAGAGCTCCTATGACGGTGGGGGTTCGTAGGAGCAGGGCTTGGGGTTGGAGAGTTCTTTGATGATGTCGAAGAACTCTCTGTTGTTGTGAGCATTGGTGTCTATGCAGCTTTTGTAGTAGGTTCTTTTGATGGTACGGATCAGCTGGTGATGTGTGCGGATGGCAGTCTTGAGGGCGATGTGGTTGGATTCGGTAGGTACAAGGTGCCAGGTCTTCTCCATTCTTCGGCATTCCTGTTTGGAGGCCTGTAGGTCGGGGTGAACCAGCTGGCCTTGGATCTGTGGTGGATGTCCGAGGGTTGTTTGAGTTGCACGAGGGAGTTGGTGCAGTTGTCTATCCATTGATGCAGGTTCGTGGCAGCTGAGTAGGGGTCCCGGGTCCTAGGAGGAGGTGTCTGGGCGAAGGTGGAGATCAGCTGTTCTGTTGAGATTCTGTTCCTGTAGCGGCGGGGGGTTGAGTGGTGAGTGACCGGCTTCTGAAAGGAGAAATGGATGCAACGATGGTCGGTCCAGTGGAGTTCGGTGGTGTGGCTGAAGGAGATGTGGTTGCTGGCTGAGAAGATGGGGTCGGGAGTGTGTCCTGCGGTGTGGGTGGGTGACGTGACGAGTTGCTTGAGTCGGAGGTTGCTGAGGTCATCGAGTAGGTTGGTGGTGCTTATATTGTTTTTGTTTTCTAGGTGGAAGTTCAGGTCACCGAGGAAGATGTAGTCCGTTGAGGCGAGGGCTTGGGTGCTGATGATGTTGGCAATGTCGTTGCAGAAGTTAGGTCGGGGGCCCGGCGGTCTGTAGACCAGTGTTCTTCTGAGGGTGGTGTTGGCGTTGACGTGGATTTTGAAATGGAGGTGCTCGGCGGAGTTGATGGCGTTGTGGGAGCTGGTGGAGACTCTGATGGTGCTTTTGTGGACAATGGCGATTCCTCCTCCTGGTTTGTTGGTGCGGTCTCTTCTAGTGATCTTGTAGTCTTCAGGTATGGCTATTGCTAAGTCTGGTTCCGAGGCCGAATTCATCCAGGTTTCGGTGATAAATGCGACGTCAGGTAATGATGAGGTCAGTAGGTCCCATAGTTTAATTGCGTGCTTGTGGACGGAGCGGGTGTTGAGCAGAATGCAGCTGAGGTGGTTGTCTGCGGCTCTGTGTCGGAACTTGGTGGTTAGGGTGCAGGTGAAGTTGCAGGCTCTTCAGGAGTAGGGTCCTTTGGTGTGCTTCGGAGTGGACTGGAAGCAGATGGAGGAGCGTCCTGGATTAAGGGCGTGGAGGTCATTGGCTGTGTAGCGGTGATTGGTGGTGCTGGGGGCGCGTGAGCCAGGGGGATTGGCGCTGGGTGCGGTCTGGGCACGGACAGGCGCAGACGGGCTTGCCTTAGGTGCGCCTTAGGCCCACCAGCGGCACGCCCGCTGCGCGTCCGCGCCACGGCTGCCATATGAGGGAGGTGGGAGGAGGTGGCGGCAGGGAGGAGGGAGGGGAACCAGCGAATTTGAGAGCAGGGGGGCGGGGTCACAGGGACACAGCCGCAGGAAAAATAGAAATGAAGTGGAGGGAGGGGGTCAGGACCGCGGGGATGCAGCAGCAGGGGCCGGGTGAGCGGGAAAAGAGAAAAATAAATGAAATCAAAAACCTGGGCACCTGGAGGTGAGGAAGCGATGAAGGGGAGCAACCTGCCTGAAGCAGGGTCAAGGGTCGCTCTCCTTACCACGCCGCGGCTTCCATATGAGGGAGGCGGGAGGGAGTGGCAGCAGGGAGAAGGGAGTGGAACCAGCGAATGGGAGAGCAGGGGGGGGGGACGCAGGGGTATGAAAAAGGAAACTGAAGTGGAGTGAGGGGGTGGGGCCGCGGGGACGCAGCGGCAGGGGCCGGGGAGCGGGAAAAGAGAAAAATAAATAAAATCAAAAACCTGGGCACCTGGAGCAGAGGCAGCGGTGAAGGGGAGCGACCTGCCAGAACCATGATTATGGTTATACAGAATCTTGTGAGATGAAATCAAGAATGTAATCTTACAAGATGGTGCACATTAACAGTGATGTTTCACTTTATATTTGCAAATTTGTCCTTTCACAATTTCCTTTATTTCAGTACTTTATATTCATGATAATTTGTTGTACAATTTCATGGGACCAAGACCGTTCTCCGTCCGAAAGGTGCCATGATCCTGCAAATAAGTCCTCATATACATAATTTTTTCAATATTTTTTAATGTATTCATAAGGAAAATATATATATATATATATTTATATATATATATATATATATATATATGTACGTTCATAGTAATAGTAAAATATTATTAAAAATAAATATTTGTATTAATTATGTTACACTATATATACATATATTTAATTATACATATACAAATAAAGGTCCCGGGACCAAGGCATGCTACATGGCCAAAAGCATGGGTTGTTTTGGTGACCTGTACTGGAATAAATAATTATCATACTCTCTTGCCTGGTCCTCCTGGAGTGGGTGTTGGGATATATAAATATCTCTCTCTCTCTCTTTCTATATATATATATATATATATATATATAGATACCAAAGCAACACTTCACTCATATCTGGAAACGTAAAGCGCATTCCAGGACAAGTGAATTTAATAAACAAAATGTTTTTGTTGGCCACACATTTCAATCCATCAGACCTTCTTTACAGCCATGTTTTAAAAAACATGTAACTCCTCATAAAATAATACGTGCATACAGACAGCTGCCTGACATAGGTAAGTATGTATTTGAAAATTGTTCATTAAGATTTTGTGACATTTACCTTACTATTCCTTTTGCCTCGGTATGGAGCAAGCACATGTGAAGAGGCTGGAGAAAGCACGCAGCCTTTTTAATGAAACTAATAACAGTGATCATAGTACTCCTCCCACATCAGGAGGTGACTCCAAAGTACAACAAAAACTTTAAAGCAACATTTATTCCAATATGAAAAATGATTAAAAAGGAAAACAGGTCGCAAGAGGTTAATTCCCTTGAAACCTATATAGAAGTTGGGAGGGTCCCTAAAGGCTTATGGATACTTATTACCCCCACTTATCGGAATCCTAAACCAATGTTATTAGAGGAATGGTCAGCTTTTATGGCTTCACCACGCAAACAAATGATGGGCTTGTTGTCAAAATATGCTAGAATTGAGTTAGAAGAAATATGTGAAGAAATCATAAAAGTAAAGGCCTTTTTGAATCAATACCAGACCAATTAGAAATCAATAAATTTATTTCTGAAATGGAACATAGAATTTTGAAGTATGAGGAGGAGAGTCAAATAAAAAAGAGACATACATTTATTTTTGACAAACAGGATTATGCAAGTGTTAGTATATTCACTTTTGGGAGAAAGTATGATGGAGCAATCAAACAATTCAAATGGATGAGTGCTTTAGGATCAGATGCTTATTTGGATGTGGAAAACCACCCAGGTACATCAAACAAAGACTCTGGCCCTCATTATGAGGCCGGTGGCCTTAAGAGCGCAAGCCTCGCCATGGTGGTCCTACCAGTGCGTAGCCTGCGGTAAGGACCACCACATTACGAATTGTAGGGCTTGGTAGATACCAAGCCTCCACAACTCCGCCTGGCCCGCCGGTGCGGTCACACCGCCGCAGCTGTTGGCGAGCACTTCCAACCTGGCGACAGGCCTCAGCCTGCTGTCTGGATTACGAGGCTGCAAAACGCCACAAAAACCCCGGCGGTCAGGCACCCGGCGACAGGATTCTTCATTCCTGTTGCCGGCACACAGATTCACACGTCTCTACACATGCACACATCCCTACTTGCAACACACACACCACCCGAACCCCTTCACGCATGCATGAATTCACATACACACCCGTCAGCAGATGCATACAGGTGCTCAGACACCCCCACTCGCTCACATTCATCCACACAGACACCCCCACTCACTCATAGACATGTAGACACATCCTTTCATTCATTCACACTAACATTCACATTCAAATACATACATGCACGCATTCACCACCCCTCCCCCTCTGCATTCACGCACTCACAGTACCCACCTCCCCCTCTGCATTCACCCACTCGCAGTACTCCCTCTTCATACTCGCACCCACACACTCACATGCAGACACCCCACTCATCCACAATCATTCACACCCTACCCCTCCATGCATGCATACATTGCACACTCCCCACCCTGTACACACTCAACCACACTCACAGGCAGCCTCCCCCCCTTCGGACGCCCACTTACCCTCTCCATTGAGGAGGACGTCCCGGAGGGGATGGGTTCTGGGGGCTAGCACCGTCACACCAGCAGGACTCTGCCAAGCCATATCGGAGTCCTGCTGCCGTGGCGGTGCTGGAGGTGCACCCTCCTCTGCACCACTGACCGCCAGCTCAACTGCTGGTGACTTTCCACCAGTAACATGGCGGATGGCTGCCAGGACTCGTGATATGGCAGTCTGCAGACCGGCAGGTTTGGCTTTAGCAGTCTGGCAAAAAGACCGCCAAAGCCAAAATGAGGGCCTCCATGTCTCCACTGCTGCAGATGAGTACCGTTTTTTACAACAAAATCAGGAAGCCAGAAAAAAGCCACCAAAAGAAATAGAAGAAGTCAACAGAAAAGGAAAAAGGCACTGCGAGAGGGTCAATGAAAAGAAAATGCTGCATTGGAGAACAACTCTGCAAAAAAGCACAAATATTCAGTGAGCAATCAATGACAGTTATAAACTTATCTGGACATATTTTAACTGAGGTTAAATGACCATCTACAGCTATTCGGAGCACAGGTGCAGCACACCTCCATTTGCTAGGAAGATGGAGCTATGGCAAAGAATAGTGGACAGGGTCAACGCAGTGGGACAGCACCCAAGAAATAGGGAGGACATCAGGAAGAGGTGGAACGACCTACGGGGGAAGGTGCATTCCGTGGTCTCAAGGCACCACCTTGCGGTTCAGCGGACTGGCGGCGGACCCCCACCTCCTCCCCCACAACTAACAACATGGGAGGAGCAGGTCTTGGCGATTCTGCATCCTGAGGGCCTCGCAGGAGTAGGTGGAGGAATGGACTCTGGTAAGTCAAATCTTAACTATTACATCCCCCACCCTACCTGCATGCCAGCACATACCCACCCTCACCCTCACCCCCATCACTCTAACTCCTCACAAATGTCCCAACATCACCAACCACACATCCTAACACCAAGCCCTTCATGCAACAACAAAGCATGGACACCCATCACTAAAGCATGGCCACTGCACATACCCAAATACCCAAACACCCCCCTAAACCATCATCACACAAGGTCCCACACAGGAATGCAAGCACTGGGGTATACGGTCACCCACCCGTTATACACCATACCACGCACAGATGTAATAAACATCCTTTTATACCCCTGCAGGACCCCTACC
The DNA here is from genome assembly GCF_031143425.1 of Pleurodeles waltl. Classification (NCBI taxonomy): domain Eukaryota; kingdom Metazoa; phylum Chordata; class Amphibia; order Caudata; family Salamandridae; genus Pleurodeles; species Pleurodeles waltl. Next base: position 1,214,232,515 of record NC_090447.1, on the reverse strand, counting down.
CAACGTCACCGGACAGAAGGGTCCACACATGTCCACACCACCAACAGAAGAGGCCCACAGTGATGACAGCACCTCTGTCCAACTGGATCTTGACGACCAGCCCGGCCCATCGGGGACCGCGGGATAGTCGGTTCCCCTCACACTGGCACATGCCACCACAGAGCTTCCCCCCTCTGGAAACACCAGCACAGCACCCACCCAGCGGGCCCATACCTCCGTCCCCAGGACACGTCAATCAGCAGTGTGTCCACCACTACAGGGAACCCAGGCTCATCCACCAGCCCAACAACAACAGGGACCTGGGGGCAGTGGTAGTGGGCACACAGCCCAGGGGACGGAGGCCCAGGAACACAGGGGAACTGTGAGGGCTGCAGTGCGACAGGAGGAGGACAGGCCAAGGGAACCCACTCTCCACGAGGCCCTCTCCAACATCATGGGAGCCTACCACCACTCCCAGGAGACGATGGCAACGTTACTGGCCAAGTTTCAGGAGACCCAGCGCCTGCAGGAGGAACAGTATTTGGGCTTCAGGGAGGAACTCAGAGCCATCAATTCCACCCTGGGTACCATCGTAGGGGTGCTGAAGGAAGTACTCAACACCACGAGGGACACTGTGGCACTACAAGGGGCCCCTGACACTAGCCTGGACGATGAACTGCCCACCACCTTAGCCGGCGCTAGTGGACAGGAGGCCCCCGCCAAGAAATGAGACCATCCTGAATGTCATCCTTCTATCCTACTTTGTCACCCTGTCCATCCTTAAACTACCCCATCTCCACTTCCTATGTCCATTTGGGCAATGCACCTGTGAGACTAATAGACTGGACTCTGCCATAGACATTCCTCCCCCATCACCCCTCACCATTTTGCTACGCCCTCCAATATTGAGCACTAAAATAAACACCCTTAAAGCACAAAACAATCTGGAGTCAGTCTGTGATTTCGAAAAAGTGTATTAGCAATTAATGGGGCAAAAAGCTCTTTCATTTGTAATGTCAACATACCTATGTCACACAGCTGTAGTCCATGAGGAATCAAAGCAGAAGTCACACTGTGGGACACACATCTGTGAAATCGTAAGGGAAAGTGACAACTCAGTGACCATACACTGGGTGAAAACGACAGACAGTAGAGAGGTAGTAGTGTTAAAGTACATGTAGTAGGCAGGTTTGTATTTTTACCTGTGTTTCACTGGAAATATTGCTGGATCACTGAGTCCCTCTTGTCCATGTCTTCTTCTTCTGCTTCCTCGTCTTCACTGTCCACAGGCTCCTCAGCTGCAGCAACACCGCCATCTGTACCATCCTCCTGCAGAAAAGGCACCTGTCGTCACAAAGCCAAGTTGTGAAGCATACAGCAGGCCACGATGATCTCTTTGGTGAGTAGAATAGGGATCCACATGTCATATAGAGGCACCTGAACCTGGTCTTCAGGAGGCCAAAGGTCTGTTCAATCACCCTCCTAGTTCACCCATGGGCCTCATTGTACCGTTCCTCTGCCCTTGACCTGGGAATTCCTCACTGGGGTCAGTAGCCATGACAGGTTGGGGTAACCAGAGTCACCTGCAAACGGCGAGGGACAACTGTTAGACACACACTAACCTGTAGGGATATCCCCAGACCCAGACAACCATTCCCACTGTCTTGCTTCCAGGTGCTCACCTAATAGCCACACACTGTGCCTCTGGAGTTGACCCATCAAATAAGGGATGCTGCTATTCCTCAGGATGTAGGCGTCATGCACAGAGCCAGGGAACTTGGCATTCACATGGGAGATGTACTGGTCGGCCAAACATACCATCTGTACATTCATCGAATGATAACTCTTCCGGTTTCTGTACACCTGTTCACTCCTGAGGGAGGGGACCAAAGCCACATGGGCCCCATCAATGGCACCTATGATGTTGGGGATATGTCCCAGGGCATAGAAATCACCTTTCACTGTAGGCAAATCCTCCACCTGAGGTAAAACGATGTAGCTCCGCATGTGTTTCAGCAGGGCAGACAACACTCTGGACAACACGTTGGAAAACATAGGCTGGGACATCCCTTATGCTATGGCCACTGTTGTTTGAAATTACTCACTTGCAAGGAAATGGAGCACTGACAGCACCTGCACTTGAGGGGGAATTCCTGTGGGATGGCGGATAGCTGACATCGGGTCTGGTTCCAGCTGGGTACACAGTTCCTGGATTGTGGCACGGTCAAGCCTGTAGGTGATGATCACATGTCTTTCCTCCATTGTTGACAGATCCACCAATGGTTGGTACACCGGAGGATGCCGCCATCTCCTCACATGTCCCAGCGGACGGTGCCTATGAAGGACAACAGCGAGCACAGAGTCAAACAACTCAGAGGTACGTACCCACAGCTTACACAGAACACAAATCATAATCCAAAAAGTGGCCTGTAAGTGTGTTGAGTCTAGGCCTAGGTATGTGTGACACAGTTAAAAATGAAGCCATGTGGGCCCCTGAAATGGCGGCTGCCTGAACTGTAAAGTGGGACAATAGGATGTGAGGTAACTGCGCTGGCGTTGTACACCGTCACGGTAGGCGATTGAAGACCGCGGCGCAATGCTGCATTGGTTAACATTGGACCCTATGTGTCCCAGGAGCCAATGACGATGTACGCCGGCGGTGACGGTACGCACTGCCATGGACGTGACCGCCATTTTCTATCTGTTCAATCACTCGATACCTGATCTTCGACAGGAGAGGACCTACACTGCAAGTGCTGCTGTGACCTCGGTCTGGAAGAGACAATGGCTCGAGTGTCTGGGGAAAGGTCCCCTGCCTTCACATTGGAAGAGTTGGAGAAACTCATGGATGGGGTCCTCCCCCAGTACACGCTACTCTACGGTCCTCCAGACAAACAGGTAAGTACTCTGGGAGAATGCTGTATGGGCTTTGCCTGTGTGGAGAGGGGTGGATGTAAGAAGGAAGGGGGTAGAGTGCGGCGTGCATGAAATGACGGTGAGTGCATGTGCCACATGCCAAGGGTAGGGATGGGGGCCAATAACTGTGATGGTGCAGTTGGTAATACGTTTCTCTTCCCCCTCTACAAATCATGTAGGTCAGCGCCCACCAGAAAAAAGATATTTGGCGTGTACGTACGGGAACCGGGGTCTACTACAGACGGAGCACCCACTGCCAGACAAGATGGGAGGACATTTGCCGCTGGAACAAGAAGATGGCGGAGGCTCAGCTGGAGATGGCCTCCCAACGTGGGAGGGGGGCCCGTCGCACTATTCCCCCCCCTGATGTTCAGGATCCTGGCGGTGGCGTACCCGGAGTTGGATGGGAGCTTGAGGGCATCACAGCAGCCACAAGGGGGTGAGTACACTCTCATCCTGCTAATTTAGCGCGCAGTGGAGGTGTCTGGGTGTGGGAGGTGAGCTGTGGGTTTCCCTAGGCCAGGGAGAGTTTAGTAGGCAAGGTCCCTACGTAAGGCAGGCCATGTGGCACCCCACCTCTGTAGAGTGCCAAGTACACCTCGTCATGCCCCAGTGTCATCCATGTGTGCAGATGTCATCCATAGCCTCGTAGGCCATTTCCCTGGAATTGAACAGTGGAGCCCAAGAGCGCGGCGTAGTACAGGAGGCTTCTGTGTGTGTCGTGTCCACCAATGGTAGTGGTAAAGCATGCACTCAACATGTCTTTCTTCTGTCGTCCCCCCCCCTTTTTGTGGTCTCCCTGTTCTTGTGTGCATTAGCATCATCAGGCGGAGGAGCAGTGGCACTGGAGCATGAGGGAGCTGCATCCCACATGGCCCTGGAGGGCGAAACTACGGACTCGGAGTTCACCAGTGGGGCGGAGGGCGAGGGGAGCTCCACGGCGGGGACAGGAGCTGACACCAGCGACACAGACTCGTCCTCTGATGGGAGCTCCCTTGTGGTGGCTCCTACCAGCATCGCCCTCACAGCAGCACCTCAGCCTTTGCCCCGTGCCCGCTCACCCAGGAGGGTGGGCATCACCTTCTCCCCAGGCACCTCAGGCCCTGCCCCAGTCATCCCTGCTGCCCTCAGTGAGGAGGCCATTGACCGCCTCAGGTCCCTCACTGTTGGGCAGTCTACCATTTTGAATGCCATCCAGGGTGTAGCAAAGGCAGTTGCAACAAACAAATGCATTCCTGGAGGGCATTAATTCTGGTCAGGCGGCCCTTCAGCGAGCTTTTCAGACTCTGGCCTCAGCACTGATGGCAGCCGTTGTCCCTGTCTCTAGCCTCCCCCCTCCAACTTCCTCCACCCAGACCCAATCCCCTGTACCTCAGCCTATCCCAAGCACACCTTCAGACCAGCATGCACACACGTCAACACACAAGGGAAGCTCAGGCAGACATAAGCACCGCGAATCCCACAGGCACTCATGCAAGCATCACACACATGCAGACACACCAACATCCACTGCCTCCACTGTGTCCCCCTCCTCCTCATCTCCCTCCTCCCTCCCAGTCTCATCTACACTCACACCTGCATGCACTACATCTACAGCCACTACTGCCATCACCAGCACACCCACCAGCACACCCCGCTCACGTGCAGTCACCACCCCCACTACCATTCACACGTACCCTGTGTCCTCTCCCAGTGTGTCTGTGACGCCCCCTCCCAAGATACACAAACGCAGGCACACACCCACCCAACAGCCATCCACCTCATGACAGCCTCCAGCGCATGCACCTTCACCCAAAGTCAGCAAACGAACACCTCCTACAACCACAACCTCTTCCTCCACTCCCAAACCCCCTCCAGATACCCGTCCCAGTGTCTCCCAAAATCTTTTCCTGTCCAACCTTGACCTCTTTCCCACACCTCCCCCACCCGTCCGTCTCCTAGGTCCTGAACTAGCACTTCAGCCACAACATCTCCGGGACCAGTGGTGCCTGTAGTCACCGGAATCTGGAGTGCCCCGGCCACCAGGGTTGCCAGTGTGGCACGGAGCCACAGCACAGACAGTCCCCCACCTGTGAAGCATCAAAGGTTGGCCAGTGCCCGGCGGGAGAGGGGGAAGACTCCAGCCACCAAAGCCGCTCCCAGGGGTCCCGGTGGGAGTGTGGAGTCAGTTGCGACACCTTCCAAGGTGGGGAAGGGACACAAGAAACCAGGAAAGTCTGGGAAGAGCAGCATGGCGGAGGAGACCGCCATCATCCCCGCTGCCCAGGAGGCCACAGCCATCATCCCCGCTGGCCAGGAGGCCACAGCCATCATCCCCGCTGCCCAGGAGGCCACTGCCATCCTCCCCCCTGGGCCAGAGAGGACCGCCAGCACAAGCCCCGCTGGGACAGAGAGGACCGCCAGCACAAGTCCCGCTAGGCTAGAGAGGACCACCAGCACAAGCCCCACTGGGACAGTGAGGACCGCCAGCACAAGCCCCGCTGGGCCAGAGGACTGCCAGCACAAGCCCCGCTGGGCTAGAGAGGACCGCCAGCACAAGCCCCGTTGGTCTAGAGAGGACCACCAGCACAAGCCCCGCTGGACCAGAAAAGACCGCCAGCACAAGCCCCGCTGGGCTCGAGAGGACCACCAGCACAAGCCCCGCTAGGCCAGAGAGGACCGCCAGCAGAAGCCCCGCTGGGCTAGAGAGGACTGCCAGCACAAGCCCCACTGGGCTAGAGAGGACCGCCAGCACAAGCCCCGCTGGGACAGAGAGGACCGCCAGCAGCTGAGTCACTGCAAAGGATCCCGCTGCTCCAAGCACCGCTGAACAAGGCACCCCTGAACAGGGCAAGGCCGCCTCAAGCACCGCTGAACAGGGCACCGCCACCTCAAGCACCGCTGAACAGGGAACTGCCGCTCCAAGCACCGCTGAACAGGGCACCGCCGCCTCAAGCACCGCTGAACAGGGCACCGCCGCCTCAAGCACCCCTGGCCCATGAGCGCCAAGGGCACTGACGCTACTGAGTCGTCACGGGCAGGATGAAGCACTCTGGGCACAATGCCCCCTCCAGAACCAGTGGAGAGATACATCCACTACCTCTGTCCTTAGTAGGATGAAGCACTCTGGGCACAAAGCCCCCTCCAGAACCAGTGGAGAGATACATCCACTACCTCTGTCCTTAGCAGGATGAAGCACTCTGGGCACAAAGCCCCCTTCCCCCTCCAGAACCAGTAGAGAGATACATCCACTACCTCTGTCCTTAGCAGAATGAAGCACTCTGGGCACAAAGCCCCCTCCAGAACCAGTGGAGACTGTTATCCACTTGAGAGGCTGTGGCTTTGCACTCCCCAGGATTGAACAGTGAGCAACCCACCCACTGTAGAGACTTGACAGGCTGTGGCTTTGCACTCCCCAGGATTGAACAGTGGGCAACCCACCCACTGTAGAGACTTGAGAGACTGTGGCTTTGCACTCCCCAGGATTGAACAGTGGGCATGTGGCCCTCTCGTGGATTTGGCATCGTACACTCAACCAGCTGAGGTACCCCCCCTTTCCCTCCCCCTGAGGTGCCTGTTTTCTTGCTCTCTGATGCCCCCTGCAGTGTTCTCTCCATCATGTTCGGGGACCGTGTGGGCCCAGTGTTCCACAGACTTCATTGGAGCACTACCTGGACTACTAAGCTTGGTGTATATTTTGTTTATGGTGTATATATATATTTTTGCCTACTTGATTTGAATATATCACAATGGTTCCACTAATTTCCTTTTGTCTTTGCATTCTTCCGGGGGGGTTGGGGGATGTGACTATCATGTATTAATATGTATTAGTGTGTGTGTTGTAGTGGGTGAGGGTGGGGTGGGGGGGTTGCGTGTGTGTGTGTCCCTGTTTTGTCCCTCCCCCAGCCCCTATGTCGTAGGTGCAGTACTCACCGTGGTCTTCGCCGCCGGCGTTCGTGCTCCTAGTAGAGGAGCAGGAAGACTATTGCACGGAGAAGTTGGAGTTCCGGCTACATGTTGTCCTAGTTCCTCGTCAGGTGTGTAGAGGTGAGTGTTTTCCCTTCGGAATCCTGTTTCCGCCGTGTCTTTATCTGCGGTGAATCCGCCACGGAAAAGGTGGCGGATTGGCCTGTTGTGATACTGTGGGCAGTACTTTGTCTTCCGCCTGTCTGTTGGCGGTGACCGCCAAGCTGTTTGTTTATACCGCTGTGGCGGTCGGAGTGTTAAAATGGCTGTCTTTGTTGCCGGTTTCTGCCATGGTCGTAATTGCTAATTTTTTACCGCCGGACGGTTGGCGGTATTACCGCAGCTTTAACACCGACCGCCAGGGTTGTAATGACCACCAGAGTGCTCGGTGACACTAAGAGAGCTTGAACTGGGATTAGGCAACTGAGAGGGAATTGTTGTGCAGTTTGGATTTGGAACTTCACAGATGTTCTTAGAACCCTTTTACACCCAAGTCCATTTGTAATCCTACCACACCACATGATAACATCAATACTTTTCATGAAGAAGTAGCGAGAAATCTCTTTCAGATTTGGAAGAATCATAAGTGCCGTCAAGGAGATAATTTAACATCTAAACAAACGCAGGCAATTGAATCGCTATCACAGGATCAAAATGTTGTTATCAAGCCCTCTGATAAAGGGGGAAATATTGTGCTATGGGATCTCAAGAAATATGTTGCCGAAGCTGAGAGGCAGTTAATTAGATCAGGTGATTATGAAGTGACAACCTATGAGGCATATAGACATACAATTGTGGGATATCACACTTTACTTGATGGCTAGAAGGATAAAGACTTACTGGGGGATGATGAATACCAATTTTTGTATGCAAAAAAAACTTGCTTTTACTTACTCCACAAGATACATAAAACCAGACAAACACCCCCTGGGGAGACCTATAGTTGCTGCAAAAAACAGCTTGCTCAAACTTCAATATCTTTAGATTTCTAAGTATTGCCTTAGGTCCTTAATTTACCTTCATACTGCTATGAAAATACTTGTATTACTAAAATTAATGTGATCCCTTGGCAAGATACCTATTTTTTGGCCACAATGGATGTTGTTTCCCTTTATACATGTATGGATCATGAGCAAGGTATTAGGGCATTTTGATCATTCTATGATGTTGTTGGAGATGCTCAAAAATTGTCTTGAAAACAAGACAATTCCTGTTTACTGACACATGGCAGCGACAATTGGTTGAGCTGCTATGAGCAGTTGTTTTTCCTACATTCTCTTGGGCCGATGGGAGGAACAGAACATATGGAATGAGAACAAGTGAACTATGAAGTCTGGACACAACATATAAGCCCAGATGTATCAAACCATTTTGCATTCGCAAACGGTGCGAATCGCAGAATTTGGCCGTTTGCGAATGTAAAAACTTGGTCTGCAATGCATGAGAGGCATTCACAGACCAAAAATAAGGAATCGCAAAAATTGGGATTTTTTGCGAAGTGACATGGTTTTGCATGTCGCATTTTGCGTCTGGCAATATGCGACATGAAATACCGAATTGCAATTAGCATTTTGCAAATTGCGATTCGGAAGAGCGACTCGCAAATACCGATTCGTTATTTCAAGTCGGAAATTGCGAGACACAAATGCGACTCGCAAAACCATGTCACAATTCGATGCATCAAAAATTCGCAAATTGCGAATTTTCACAGAATGGCCTTTTGCACATTCAAATTACCACTAAGTGAAACCACGTGTACAACCTATATAAAGAGGCCCAGAATGTCTCAGACTCTTTTCCACAATGGCTGCACTCTACGTCATGGCGAGGAGAATGAGGATCTTGGCAGGTTTGAGGAGAGGGAGGAGGAGACAGGAGCACATTTTCAGTGTGCAATACCCTTTTTGACCAGACTGAGGAGGAGATATATGATGAGTACAGGTTGAACTCAGCCATGATACTTGACCTGTTAGCTGAGCTACAACCCATACTGCAGCGCACAATACATAGGACAAATAGCATGCCCACCCATTTGCAGGTATTATGCTCCCTGCACCTACTTGCCTCAGGGAGGTATCAAGGGGTCATTGCAGAAGGTGGAGGAGTATCACAGAGTTCCCTTTCTAGATTATTCAATGCATTTATCAACGCCATGCTGAGTAGGATACATCAGTACATCAGATTCCCCCACACCCCACAGGAAATACAGCAGCCTAAAATAGATTTCTACCAGATAGCACAGTTCTCCCACGTCCTAGGTGCCATAGATGGGACACATGTTGCAATCTGTCCACCATCGGCCACAGAGTATGTGTACCGCAACCGTAAAATACCAACATTCAATTAATATACAGGTGATATGCAATGCCTCCTACATCATAACTGATCTCGTGGCCAGGTACCCAGGGAGCACACATGATTCATACATCTTTCGCCACAGCAGGATTCACACAAGACTGCTAGCTGGGGAGTTTGGTGAAGGATATCTACTAGGTATTGTCCGTCTGTGCACTGGTGCATTGATGGCGTTGTGACGTCAGACAGCTCACTTATTCATTATACCCTCTGTTTCTTCCAGGAGACAGTGCCTACGTAGTGTGCACCTACATGATGACACCCTACTTAAATCCTACAACACCAGCAGAACGGAGATAGAACTCAGCACACAGGGCAACCCGCAATGTGGTTGAGCGCACCTTTGGCCTGCTGAAAAGTCGCTTCCCGTGCCTCCACAAAAGTGGAGGGGCACTACAGTACAGCCCGGACACGACCTTTAGAATAGTGGCCACATGTGCGATCCTGCACAATATAGCTACCACCAGGGGCATACCTGTGGAAATATCTGATCCAGACTCAGGTGAGGATGATGATCCCATACCCCCCCACAGCCAGCAGACAGGACCAGTGCAGCAGAGGGCAGGCAAAGGTGTGCAGACATCACGCACAACCATTTCAGATGTAAGTAATAACAACACAACTTCACTGACCTGTGTAGTGGTAGTTAGTACCTTTATTACCTTAACGTCAGGTAACATAAGTGTCACTAGCACGAAAATTAAACATATGTGTCATTAAGTAAGCATGAACAGTGTCTCACTATTTATTCATAGTTCACTATAAAACAAAAAAAAAAGACAGTCCCCTGTGGCCATTAAATCACCTTTTATGGCCACGCAAGCCACTCGAGTGTGCAGTGGCTTCACCGGCACCTCTGGTATCTGCCTCAGTGACAGTGCTGTGCCTGACACTGCGACACCTAGGATCTGTAGTGGGCACTGCTACACTGCTGAGGCTAGATGAGTCCTCAGTCTCCCCTAGTCCAAGTTCACTGGGTGTTGCAGAGCGGTTACCCAGCATAGTATCCAGCACATTCATTATCTGGACCTGTCCCTGGGCTACATCCCTACTGCTGTGCGCTGCCTCCACCTATGTGGCCACAGCACGCCGCGATATGAGGGCCGTAGATGTTGCAAGGCGATTGACCGATCTACAGAATCCACTGAACATGCCCATGAATCGCCTCTCATGCCTGCGGTGGCTGACTCTGTCATGCCTTAGCTCTGTGCAGAGTTCCCTCACTGCATTGGTCAGCTCCCTGGTGTTCTCGGAAGCTGTGATCTGTCCCTCATGCAAATTTGAAATATTTGAATTAATGCACTCCAACTGCCAGTGCAGCCCCCCCATGTTGGCGTTGTGAGCCTGCATCTGCCTATGCATTGCCGTCATCTTCTTATTTTGCAGGCGCTGCAGTTTCAGCTTAGAGCATTCCAGGCCACCGAAGACTGATGGGCCCTCTCCTGTTTCCACATGCTGTGTGCCTGCATACTGAGGCCTCCTGCAGGGTGTTGAGTGACGCTGGGGCTGGGACTCCTGCATTATGGTGGATCTGCCGTCTGGGGATGGAGAGTGGCCGTCATCCCGCATGTCATCTGAGTCCTGGCTCAATTCAGGGAGAGGTACAGCACTTGCCCTGCGTCTGATAGGCGCAATATTCACTGACTCACTGGTGTTGGAGTCTGATGGAGGCTGGGTTTTAGCATCCCCCACAATGGCACATGCTGATGCTGTCGGGCCTGGGCCATCTGCAACAACAATGTGCAACATGTCATTTATGTATGTATAACCAAAGGTTCAACAATAAGGGTACAGTTACATCATATCACTATGTAGTGGGTGTTGTGTTCTTCTGGGTGTCGCTCTACTTAATTACATTCTATGTGCTACTTTCAGCTCTGGGTTGTGGACTACCACTGCCATAAGGCATTGTTGTTCCGCTTCTAAGATTTGGAATTGCTAATTCCTAAGGGGCATTTGTACATACACATATGGGGTTACATTTCAGTATTGCACTTACCTTTACTGGTGCTTGGTGTGCCAGATGTGTCTATGTCAGTGACCCTACTGGGGGTGGAGGGTGTCTTGGTGGATGGTCCACCTCCTGTGCTCCTTGCCTCCTGTAGTCTTCTGGCCACCCTCTCCTTGGCACAGGAACGCAGGTCGTACCACCTCTTTTTGATCTCCTCCACTGAGCGCTGCGCAACCCCCACAGCGCAGATTTTTGTTTGTATGTCTGCCCAGAGTTTGCGCTTCTCACTCTCAGGGACCTGGAGTGAGCTCTTCCCGAACAGCCTGTCATGGCTCATCACCACCTCCTCAGTGAGCACCTCCAGTTCCTGCTCACTGAACTTGAGTTTTCTTTTCCTCTCTCCCTTCTCCTTTCCATTTGCAGAGTTGTCCATGCTGATGTGCAGTCCTGCCTTATTCACAGACTTGCTCCCTGTGGCTGGGCTGTGTCTCTCTCACTGCTCCTTTGGGTGTGGCACCTGCAAACTGCCTGGGATGACTCACTTCCTGATTGTGATGTCATCAGGCTCTGCCAGGTGTGCGTTCTCGCAATTTGCGATTTTCAAATACCGAATCGCAATTTTTTGGCGATTCGATATTTGGGCTTCGCAAATTGCATTAGCGATTTTTAAGAAATCGCTAATTCCGAATCGCAATTATGTTACATTGCATATTGCGACCTAAAAATCGCTGTTTGCGATTCGCAAAGGGGTTTGTTCATACATCTGGACCATAGTCCTCTGCAGTTGATACATTGAAGATTTGTTTATTATATGGGATGGCACTAAGAATGCCTTCCATGAGTTCTTTACATACATCCTGAATAATTACTTAAATTGGACATTCACTTATAAAATAGATGACAAGCCTCTTGAATATTTGGACATTCAAGTCCAAAGTAATGACAGACAAATTCATACTTCTTTGTATTGTAAAACTACAGCAGGTAATAGTATTTTACATGGTCAGAGTCACCTCCCTCCCAGACTAAAGTGGAGTACCCTCTATGGGGCGCTCCTAAGGGCAAAACAGAACAGCAGTGATCTATAAACCTATGAACAAGAAAAACTGAGAATGGTGAAGCGGTTCAAGGTGAGTGGTTATCCAAACAAAAGTCCTAAAGGAGGCAAAGGTGAAGCATAAAACCGGAGATCAACTTCTCTTCCCTAGGTTGAAAGAAAAAAGGGAGTGTTAGAAATGGGGTCTTTGGTTGATAGTCAGGTTACCCCCTGTCCAAGCAAGGACCCTCTCTCTAGTCAGGGTAAAGGAGAATCACACTCAGTTAATCCCCGCTCACCTCCTTGGAAGCTTGGCACGAGCAGGTAGGCTTAACTTCAGAGTCTAGGTGTAAAGTATTTGTACCAACACACAGTAATTCAGTGAACCACTACAAAATGACACAACACAGGTTTAGAAAAATATTAAATATTTTATCTAAATAAATAAGACCAAATACAATACAAATCCACAATATACAGTTAAAAATATGAATTTAGCACTTAAAAGCAAGAAAACAGTCATCTGAGGTGGAAACACTGCACATTGGTAAAACACGGCGTCACAACAAAGTCGTTCAAGGAGTTGTTTGACCCCCAGGTACAGTACCTTTAGAGCAGGCTGAAAACAGAGTCGGGGAGAGCGGCTTCGCTGGATCCGATGCAGCAAGACTGCAATGTCATGCAGCGGTGTCGGGTCCTCTCTACAGGGCAGTGGAGGTAAGGCAGCATCAGATGCAAAGTCAGTCCTTTGGTTTGAGCAGGTGTGAGTCTGGCGGAGTTACAATGCTTTGGCATGACCTCAATGCAGTAGCGATGACGTCACAGGGCTGCAGGCATTGGAATGGCATCGGATCGTCACGGACGTCGGGCTTACGACACTCCTGCGTCAGCAAAATCAGGCAGGATCAGCGATTGCACGACATGAGAACTACAGGGTGGTTAGGCTTTTACAAAATCTACGGCCTAAGTGCAGGTGACATTGTGGTTCCGGGATAGCGGCGTCAGCTCACAGAGTCATCAGGTTTGCACTTCAGCGAAGTCGATGGCCTCGGGGCAAGAAGCACCACGGTTCCGTGCAGCGGTGTCCTTCTAGAAGTCGCACGCCATCATCCGGCATCAGTAGAGTAGTTTCTCTCCAGGAATTCACTTTCAGGGGTCCAGGAACTGGAATGGCACCCTCTGACAGGATAGAGTCCACAGCAAGTAGACTCAGTTCTGGTTGGTGAATCCTTTGCTGCCCCTGAGGCTTCAAACAGCAGGCAAGCTCTACTCCAAGCCCTTGGAGTCCCTTCTCAAGCAGGAATGAAACAAAGTCCAGTCTCTGTCCCCTTGCACAGGCAGAAGCAGCAACTTCATGATAGCTCCCAAAAGCACAGCCACAGGCAGGGCAGCACTTCTCCTCAGCTCTTCAACTATTCTCCAGGCAGAGGTTCCTCTTGAATCCTTGAAGTAATCTGATCTTCAGAGGTTTTGGGTGCTCTCCTTATACCCCTTTCTGCCTTTGAAGTAGGCCTTCTTCAAAGGAAAGTCTCTCTTGTTTGTGAAACCCTGCCTTGTCCAGGCCAGCCACCAGACACACACCAGGGGGTCGGAAACTGCATTGTGTGAGGGCAGGCACAGCCATTTCAGGTGTGAGTGACCACTCCTCCACTCCCTCCTAGCACAGATGGCTCATCAGGATATGCAGGCTACACCCCAGCTCCCTTTGTGTCACTGTCTAGAGAGAGGTGCAAACAGACGAATAAGACAGGGAATCCATAGACAGGCAGGGTCACAGAATGGTTTAAGCAAGAGAATGCCTACTTTCCAAAAGTGGTGTTTTCAAACATGCAACCTAAAAACCAACTTCACTAAAATATTTTTTTTACATTGTGAGCTCTAAAACCCTAACCTCCACATTTCTATCTGCTCCCTAAGGGAATCTGCACTTATTATCAGTATTTCACTGTTAGGACATGTAAAACAGATATTTACATGTCCCACCTTTAACATACACTGCACCCTGCCCATGGGGCTACCTAGGGCCTAACTTAGGGGTGCCTTACATGTATGAAAAGGGAGATTTAGTCCTGGCAAGTGGGTACACTCACCAAGTCGAATTGGCAGTTTAAAACTGCACACACAGACACTGTAGTGGCAGGTCTGAGCCATTTCGACAGGGCTACTAATGTGGGTGGCACAACCAGTGCTGCAGGCCCACTAGTAGCATTTGATTTTACATGTCCTAGTCACTTCTAGTGCTCTGTACTAGGGACTTACTAGTATATCAAATATGCCAATCATGAAAGGTCAACTACATATATATTTTATATAGGAGCACTTGCACTTTTGCACTGGATAGCAGTGGTAAAGTGCCCAGAGTAATAAAAACAGCAAAAAACAGAGTCCCGCATACATCAACAACCTGGGAAACAGAGGCAAAAAGTTAGGGGAGACCATGCCAAGGATGCCAAGTCTAACAGGGGATATAATCAGATTCGATTAATCACCACTTTCAACACAGAATCACACAACATCAAAATAATGATAAATAAACATTGGCAAATCTGATCTATTTATTGGTACTGACCTACCGCCAAATCCCTCAATCACATATAGAAAATCACTCTCTCTTAGGGATTTGCTAGTTCACAGTAATCTGAACATGAAGACAAATCTGAGGGGTGGATGATGGAACAGAAGCAGTTATACAAATGGGGCCACTGCAAAGCCTGCAAACCCAGTAAAAATGTGAAAAAATAACCCTACCAACTGGGAATGCTAAAAACATAAATACATTTATAACATGTAGTAGTGATTTCTGCATTTATGTTTTGGTATGTCCTTGTGGTTTACTTTACATGGGCAGTACAGTCTTTCCAGTTAGAAAAAAGTGTTAGAACATATGCAGACAATCACAAATGCTGACAAAAATAATCCTGTGGCAAGACATTGGTCTCAGGTGCATAATTCTGATACTGACAACATATCTTTTTTATAGAATTGACAGGGTCATTCCCAAGGTACGAGGAGGAGACAGGCAGAAGAAATTCAGGATCATGGAGTCAGAATACAGTATTTGCTTAAACAGCAAACAGTCAGTTTTTTGACAGCAGGACCTGATAAGCAAGTCCTGCTGTCAAAAATTAGAACTTTCATCTCAGTCCCCTGCACGCAGTTATGCATGCAGGGAACAGTGATGAAAGGTTTGCTTCAGCAACCATGAAGCTGTTAATTAAAGCAGCTCCTTGGATGCTGAAGTAATGGGACCAATGGGGGGGCCTTGAGGTTTACCCCGTTGTCCCAGATAGCCTGTAAAGGGTTTGTTTCACTATAAAATAAATGTTAAAAAAAGACATTTAGGGACCACGAGGGAGTCCCTTTAGGACTCCCCCACAGTCCCAAAGAGACCATAAAAGGGCTAAATGAAATACAAAAAAAAATGAATAGCTCAGTGTGAAAGTCACAGACCTTCGCGGTGAGGTTTCAAGTCTAGCCAGACTTGTTTCCTTCTTTTTTTTAAGTGTGAGGGCACTCTGGCACTAGCCAAGGTGCCCCACATTGTTCAGGGCAATTTCTCTGAACTTTGTGAGTGCGGGGACACCATTACACGCGTGCACTAGATATAGGTCAATACCTATATGTAGCTTCACAATGGTAACCCTGTACATGGTCATGTAGCATGTCTAAGGTCATGGAAGTGTCCCCCCCAAGCCAAATCTGGTATTGGGGTGCCAATCCCATGCATCCCCGGGGCTCCAGCATCGACCGCGGGTACTGCCAAACTAACTCTCTGGGGTTTTCTCTGCAGCAACTGCTGCTGCCAACCCTCAGACAGGTTTCTGCCCTCCTGGGTTCTGGGCAGCCCAGGAAGGCAGAACAAAGGATTTCCTCTGAGAGAGGGTGTTGCACCCTCTCCCTTTGGAAATAGCTGTTAAGGGCTGGGGAGGAGTAGCCTCCCCCAGCCTCTGGAAATGCTTTGAAGGGCACAGATGGTGCCCTCCTTGCATAAGCCAGTCTACACCTGTTCAGGGAGCCCCCCAGCTTCTGCTCTGGTGCGAAACTGAACAAAGGAAAGGTGGGTGACCACTCCCCTGTCCATCACCACTCCAGTGGTGGTGCCCAGAGCTCCTCCAGTGTGTCCCAGACCTCTGCCATCTTGAATGCAGAGGTGTGAGGGCACAATGGAGGCCTCTGAGTGGCCAGTGCCAGCAGGTGACATCAGAGACCTCTCCTGATAGGCTCTTACCTGGTTAGGTAGCCAATCCTCCTTTGAGGGCTATTTAGGGTCTCTCCTGTGGGTTCCTCTACAGATAACAAATGCAAGAGCTCACCAGAGTTCCTCTGCATCTCCCTCTTCGACTTCTGCCAAGGATCGACCACTGACTGCTCCAGGACACCTGCAAAACCACAACAAAGTAGCAAGAAGACTACCAGCAGCATTTTAGCGCCTAATCCTGCTGCCTTTCTCGACTATTTCCTGGTCCTGCATGCTCTGAGGGCTGTCTGCCTTCACCCTGCACTGGAAGCCAAGAAGAAATCTCCCGTGGGTCGATGGAATCATCCCCCTGCTAGGTCAGGCACCAAACTTCTGCATCACCGGTCCTCTGGGTATCTCTCATCTTGATGAGCATGGTCCCTTGAACACAGGAGTTGGACCCAAGTGACCCCAGCATTCCAGTGGTCCTTCTGTCCAAATTTGGTGGAGGTAAGTCCGTGCCTTCCTACGCCAGACAGTAATCCTGTGTACTGCGTGATCTGCAGCTGCTAGGGCTTCTGTACACTTTTGCAAGGATTCCTTTGTGCACAGCACAGCCCAGGTCCCCAGCAGTCCGTCCTGCATTGCTCAACTCACTGAGTTGACCACTGACTTTGTGGGACCCTCTTTTGTTGTGCTGAGATGACTGATGTGCTCAGATTACTTGAATAGCTGTTCAAGTGCTTCTGCGGGTACTGCCTGCTTCTGCTTGACCTCTCTCTGTTGCTGAGTGCCCCCTCTGTCTCCTCCTCCAAGGGGCAATCACCTGGTCCTTCCTGGGCCCTGGTAGCACCCATTATCTTCAACCACAACTCTTGCAGCTAGCAAAGCTTGTTTGCGGTCTTTCTGTGTGGAAACAACTCTGCTTCCTCCAGCACGCTGTGCGACATCTTCTGACCAAAGGAGGAATTCCTGGTACCTTCCGTTGTTGCAGAATTTTTGGTTTCTTCCACCCAGGGGCAGCCCTTTTGCACCTTCAACCGGGATTTAGTGGGCTCCTGCCCCCCCGGACACTTGTGTGGCTCTTGGACTTGGTCCTCAGGTCCAGAAATCTGTCTTGAGTGCTTTGCAATCAGTTGTTGCTTTTGCAGAATCCCCTATCTCGACTTTACTGTCTTTCTGGGGAAGTAGGGTAACCTTACTCCTACTTTTCAGGGTCTTGGGGTGGGGTATCTTGGACACCCTTAGTGTTTTCTTACACTTCCAGCGACCCTCTACACACTACACTAGGTCTGGGGTACATTTGTGGTTCGCATTCCACTTTTGGAGTATATGGTTTGTGTTGCCCCTAGGCCTCTTGTCTCCTATTGCATTCTATTGTGTTCTGCAGTGTTTGCACTACTTTTCTAAGTGTTTACTTACCTGATTTTGGTCTGTGTGTATATTTTGTGTATTTTACTTACCTCCTAAGGGAGTATATCCTCTGAGATACTTTTGGCATATTGTCACTAAAATAAAGTACTTTATTTTAGTAACTCTGAGTATTGTGTTTCTTATGATCTAGTGCTATATGATATAAGTGGTATAGTAGGAGCTTTGCATGTCTCCTAGTTCAGCCTAAGCTGCTCTGCTATAGCTACCTCTATCAGCCTAAGCTGCTAGAACACTACTAATCTACTAATAAGGGATAACTGGACCTGGCACAAGGTGTAAGTACCATCAGGTACCCACTATAAGCCAGGCCAGCCTCCTACAAATACATATATATATATATATATATATATATATATATATATATATATATATATATATATATATATTTATATATGTGTATATATGTGTGTTGTAACGTAAATAATAAAAACATTTATTTTGAATAATATTTGAAATGTATTACTATGAATATATATAAATATATTTTCTTAAAATAAATAATAATATGTAACAAATAGATTTTTATTATTTTTGTCACACTATATATGTATATATAGTATTAAATATTAGTGGAAACTATTTAAATTTACAGTATATTAAATATACATGTTAAAATATTTAACATTTAAAATGTACTACTTTAAACCCTATTTATATCAAGAAATTAATATCTCTGGCTTTTTTTGGATTCTATTAGTGTCAATAATATTGTTTCTGATATTTTCGTACCTACCATTTTAAGTATTGGAGCACAATATTGGGGTAAACTGTATTTTTGACAGGATATTGTTGTCAACTATGGTCCAGATTTATGTTAAAATGGTGCAGTGCGGTGCTGAGTCAAAAATAGCAGTGCCGCCCTGTGCCACTTTAGAAACGCAGAGGTACGCTGTATTTAGAAGCGCTGTATTAAGCTACATAGCGCCAATGCAGGCATCCTTGCGCCATAGTGCAAGGGTGTCTGCGTTCAGGGGATAGATTGTTTCTGTGCAGGAAGATGTTCCTTCCTGCACATAAACAATCTACAATAGCAATTTGGCACTTCTATGTGTGCTGCAAAATGCAGCACACATAGAAGAAGTACCAAAGCGTCATTTGGTATGATTGTTTATGTGCAGGAAGATGTCCTTTCCTGCACGTAAACAATCGCCCATGGCATTTAGCTTTTTCTGTGTGTGCTACAGAATACTGGGGTGGTGTTAGTTTTTGGGACTGCCTCAAGTTTACGACAACTTGTAAATCTGAGGCAGCGTCAAAAGCAATGAGTGTTGTGGTGGAACGCCCACTGTGACACCCAATGCATGCCTCTCTGATGCAGAAAACTGCGCTGGAGAAGCCGATATTTACAAGGATGCTTAATGCCACAAAAAAAGTGGCGTTACACCTCCTTGTAAATATGGCGCAGTGCTTAGCGCCAACGGAGCGTCATGAAAAGAGACTCTCTGGTGGTGCTAGGGGTTTCTAAATATGTCCCTATATTTTTTACCACAATCCTGTGTCAGTGACCGAGACAGGCCTGTTTTGGATGGATATGGGGGTGGTCATTGCATTGCTCCAAGAAATGCATCAAGTGCCCACAGAGTCTTCAAGACTGAGAAGGTGATGGAGAGGTTAGGTATATGCCATGGGATACTCTGCGTATGCCCAGGGTGCATTCATTTGGGTAAAACAAGGAGTTCTCTTTGAGGCTACTGACATTCATAACTAGGAAGGGTAGATATCTGCTGGCTTAGAGGAAACTGGACAGCACATGGGTGGTACTGGTGAAGTAACTACACCCTTGATGTCGGCCCAACCCAATTCCTGAAAATGCTGAGTATGATATTGTCACAGGAATAACCAATGCCTAAACTGCTAGAAGGGTATGGCAACTGCATTTTGGATGTACACTTAGACAGGTCACCACCCCCACTTCCTGACTCTCTGATCATTAAAATCACCCAGCATTTCAGATACTGTAGATCACTCTGGGAGTGGAAATATATCTGGTGAGCTAGAAACCCTGGCCATCAGGAATGCATCTTATATTCACCAGTGCATGACCTGCATGTGTGACTGGGAAAGACACTATCACCAGTGTATGCTTATTCTGCACCGTTCCCAACCGCAACCCATTTATGCTGCATTTATAGTGGGGCCAGTGCCAGATGCAGATACTCACCTGGAGACTCTTCTCCCAGCTCCTACAGGACATAGTGACACATGACATACTAGTCAATACCATATAGGACTATCTCCTACACAGCCAGCACTCTACAGACCACCTTTACAAGGAGAAAGAGGTATTTAAAGTTGAGTTGAAGCGGAAGTGCATGCAAAAATCCTTTGGGGTCCGCAGGTCACTGAAGCAAGATCTTTTTGAGATGGCGAGGTATATCTGCCGCATGGAGCGGGATGCTTCGACCAATCTGAAAATTAGGTCCTCCCTCAGGAGGAAAATAGAGCAATATCTAGTGCTCCGAGAATGTCTGCGAGCACACACAGGTGGGGAGTATCTGACTCCCTTGCAAGTGTAGAGCGGCAGGTTTTTAGCCTGATTGATTTGATCTGATGTCAGAAGTAGAACCATCACACAGATCAGAACTGAAGTGGGCCGCATGCCGCATACCAGAGTCTTGAAAATGGTGATTGATGCCTTCTTTAAGAGAAGAGATCAACAGTGCTGTCCTTGCCAAGAGAGGTGGGGGAGACCATTGGAGGCCCTTTTACGGAAGCAGAGATGAGGTGGGCATTGAAATAATTGGCCAGAGGGAAACCACGGGGAACCAACAGTTTTACTGTGGAATTTTATCAGGAATACACTGCACTCCTGGTGCTTCACCTAGTTGTGAGGCATACAGAAGTCTATAATGGGGGACTTCTCTCCAAAACATCAAAGGAAGCTCTCCTCATCCGTAAGCCACATAAAGTTCCCACAGACGTGGCCTCCTATAGACCATTGTTTGTGCTGAATTTAGATTATAAGTTTCTTAGTGAAATTGTAGCAGGACAGCTTTATCTGTACCTTAGAACCTTGACATACAAGGATTAGAACAGATTTATACCCTCTAGCAATACTTCCATAAGCCTATTCTGATTGCTTAGGGTAGTTGAGGAAACATCACCTGAGGCCTTCCCGAATTCAGTGGTCTTCTCCTGTGACTTACGTAAGGCCTTTGACTCTTTACATCGGCCTTACCTTATGGCAGGTATGTAGCAGATGGGACAAGTAGATGGATGGGAAAAATTGCTATCTCTCCTATATGCGGGAGTGAAAGCCCACGTACGCACAGGGCATCTCATATCAGTTCATATAGAGATAGGCAAGGGCACCAGGTAGGCATGCACTCTGTCACTCCTGCTCTGACCATTGAGCAATTTGCAGCGCTAATCTGAAGGGAGGTACAGGGTAGAGGGGGACCATGGCATCTTACTATATGCAGAAGACATGCTATTGTTTCCATGGCAGAAATAGGAGTGACCTGAGTCACACAAATGCTGGACACCTTTATGTCACTCAATCTTGCTTTAGAGACATGAATACGCTCCTGGGGGATCTGATCTGTGATGGAGGGCAGAAGAGTATCTCACTCTACCTTCTCAAGTGACCTAATGAGGAAGAGGGAGATCTGGTTATGCCCGATTTTGTGCTGTACTATGCTCTACAGTGTATGGCCTGATGACTTGACTGTGGGAGGCAGTAACAATTGGGCTCCCTAAAGGACACTTCAAACAAAGTGCCTTAATAGCCCTTATGATGAGCAGAAACATTGATGCTGCAGGCTACACAAAGATGTTTGTTGTTGCATTCTAGAGCTGCAGTAGGATGGCGCCAGAAATCGGCCTCTGTACACACCAGCACTGCCACTGGTGGGGCTCACCAACGCTGTGGGGGATATCTCTCCACTCAGAATGGCAGAATGGATGGAGGCTGAGCTGCTCACCATATGTGGTTGCTTCATGAATAGAGAGCTGCAGAGGTTTGTAATCCTTCTGGTGGAGAGCAGCATGCAAGGGTCTGAGCTGACTATGTCTGCCACACAAAAGGGGCTCGGTGGACCTGTCACATCACACATTACAGACACTGCTCACGTTTGGGGGTGGGAGAAAGCTCATCTACTGGCAATAAAGAACAATGCTCTGAATAGCAATAGCACCCATGGACAAGATTAAGGTGCACTGGTAGGAGACACTAGTAATAGGAATGACAGACAAGGACAGGCTTTGTCCTTCCAGTAGACATGCCAAGTGTCCAGAAACTCCACATTTTAAATGCACCCAGCTCAACTACCTCCACGCTGCTTACTGAACATCACAACGAGAACTACAAACAAGTATGGACCATTGTCACCTTCTGTCTTCGACAGACAGAGGACTTGGAACTGATAACACAATGAATATGTTTTGGGAAGCTAGAAACATGTATGTTGGGTCTGTACTCTAGATGACCAGCTCATAGGGTGGGCTCTAAATTCATAGATGTGGGAGAGATCCTTGCCAAAAAGGCGATTGCTATGGACTTGATAGTGCCAGATGGTCCCCCGCATAACACGTAGAAAGCAAAACTCAAAAAATGTGCACTAGTAGAAGAATCCACACTGAGAGCGAACAACAAACGAGTATGCAACAAAAGTCAATTGTTGAGGCCTAGGTTTTACTTATTGACACTCTCCCAGAACAGGAAAGCGAGACACCTGAATCCCCCTTGCCTGTGTGATTCACATCCCCTACAGGAAGTTCATAACCTGCAAAGGGTAGAAGCTACTTGACACTGCATACAGTGGTGATCAACCTTGCCACAGGTAAAGGGTCACAACACAGCGAGCAGTGGACATCTGGGCGAGTGCACTTAAAATTCTGCTTAGATTGTTAAGTTTACCGAACTTCTGGGCCCAATGCGGTATTGACTGCATAGATACATGAGAACTATAGACTATCTTACAATGGTTAAACCCATTTTACGCATGAGAGTCATACCACATACGATTTGTCAACAGAAAGGCAGTGTGGGAACTCTGATGCACAAAACCGATTAGTATTAATGGATCAGAAAAATCTTAGGGTTGTAAAATAATATATATTTCTTTTTAAAACTGGAATTGTGGTGCAAATTTCTACATACGAACAGTTTTAGTGAGGGACTTGTGAAAAAGTACGCCTCAGAGAGGTAAGCGTAACTGTGGAGTTTCTCTAAACTATTCCATCTTAGCATATGTGCTGTACTATACAACACACATAAAATGTTGGAAAAGTATAAAAGATGATTAAACATCGAATTTTCTACAGGTAGTATGGTGCAAGTTCTGTGTGTAGTGCAAGGAAGCCAAAAGAGCACCAGGGCAGGATGAAAGACAAACTATGATATAAGTTAGTAGTACTGGTCTGCTCTCTCCTTTGATGCAATGCAGCAACTTTGGTTGATGCGGTGCGTTGCATCACTTTTTTGTACATTTGCCCCTAATTTTTCATAGCAACGAAGCACAAGATCGACAAATTTCTATAAATAATGGCCCATCAGCAACCAATACTTACGCCCAGACTATAGGAAAGCATATTACTGTAATTTATTAGGAAATGACGCTCTTCTGTGTCCAATACAGTTATTCCATGACTTCGTGTTTCCATTACACATCAGAAAGGCATACATTGTAGCTATATTTCATGAAAATATACTGATGGGTAACTTTCATACATAGAGTTCTTTTGCTGCAGGCCAATGTGTTCCTGTTCATTACTAAATGATCCCAATTTAAAACGAAATATAAATGTGTCACTGTTCAGAGTTTATATTTTCCATGCCCTTTACTTACTGTAAGCCTTCTTGGAAATGGTTTACTTGATATAGAAGAAGTTTCCTTTATAAAATATTCCACTGAATTTGAGATGGCTTAACAACATTAGAAAATGTAAATACAAAATGACGCCAAGAAAATCTGCAACCTGTAACTTTGAGTTCTGACTTTCCAAAGAGTCAAAAACTGGCGAAAACTCCGGTATTGCATCTTTGCAACTTTCATTTTCTCTGTATGAAATATGACCCACATCAAACGTTTCAGTCTTTAATATTTAGAATTTGATAGGGTCAACCTAAGCAACCTCTAACTTCACATAAACTGTTGTTTTTCAGTCAGTGTGAACAGCAGTTGGCTGGAGTCAATGAGCTCTGCTACTGGGTCTAACATGTCATTGAGACTTTAGACCTGTAATTGAAGATGTTTTACTGTTGGGAGGGAAATATTCCTTGTATGATATTGAACCTGTACTCCTGCCATGAGTGCCCCAGCTGCAAAAATGTCTGGATCCCTATCGCTGATTTTTTTGTTGTCATGTGAACATGGATTATGCGTGTGTGCCATGACTTTGGTCTGTCTCAGGATTGAGGTTTGTTGGACAGAGAGGGGTGGGCAGAGTTCTGCCTTTGTGATGGTAAAAGGAAACTGCCTTTCCCAGGAGCTAAGTAGCATTAGCACGGTGGTGGCAGCATACTATGTAGTGATCTGAAGGAATAAACAGGCCTTTTGTATCAGTGTCTTGAAGGAAGGTCTACAGGCTCACTCTTGTAAGTTCCACTGCTGTGTGCTTAACTCACCTTTGGCCTACATTAAGTTAATATGTAAGGCTTTTCAGTGCATGTGTGGTTGCATGCCTGTGCTCTGTTCATGTGTGCCTGTGAATGGTACAATGCATGAAAGATTCTGGGTTCCATTTTGGGAGACCCAGAGCTGACTGTGGAGCAAGAGGACACAGGTGAAACCCCAAGGCAGATTTCTGGGTTGCCTCAGTCTTGGTGGCTGGGTGGGGCACACACACTGGAGGAAGAAGAATTACCCTACACTGGATGAAGAAGAGCCAGGCTCTTCAGTACACTTCGTACACTTCATTTGGGAAAAGGTCCACTTGAGAGGGGCCTTGGCAACATTTTGATGCACATAGCATTTTGGCTGACATCCAGGTGTGCACCTTAAATCTCCCTTATGACCTGTGTTGTGGGGTTATCAGATTTATAGTTGCTCCTGTTATGACAGACTGCTTTCTGAAGGAAGGAGAGGGGAGAGGAGTGGGTACTTCAAAAGAAAGCAGACCCCCTAACAAAAACTTCAAAGAAGACCAAGAGCCTCATTATGTGTTTGTCGGTTGGATGAGCCGACTGCCATATTTACGGGGAGGACACCATCATTATAACGCATGGCGTCTCTCCCCAAAACATATTGCAGTGTTCCCCCTGGGCTGACTGGCGGGAACATTGTATTACGCGTTTCCACCGGCCTTACCCGTTAAGGGAGCCGAGGCAATACCATAGCACACCAGCACCATCAGAATGCACACTGTCTACAAAGCTTTGCAAGAGGGGACGTGCTGGTCAGGGGGAGCACCTGCACTGCCCATGCCAGCCCTGGCTTTCTGCCAGCCTTTCCATGGTGGGGTGAGCATAGAAAGGCTGGCGGAAAGCTGAGTTGTAATCAGCATTAGTTGTAATGAGTTCAACTCAGACAGCCGTCAGCCCACCTGGAACGATGTTCCTGGCAAGGGCAGTGGTCTCTTGGTGTGTCTGCCCGCCAGGGATGAAATGTGGTGGTGAGACCGCCTAGAGTGCTGTGGTCTGACCTTCATCGTGAGCGTGGCAGTCCTATGACTGCTACAATCGTAATGAGGCCCTCAAACTCTAAATAAAATTGTTAGCTGGAAATAGTCCTTAAAAAGGGAGCTTGAGGCCCCCAAAGTTGTCCACTGTCAAGCAGCCAGTAGGGATGTGGAAGAAGGAGAAGCTCTGCAAAGCCTTTTGCCTGTGACAAGGACTGGCATCTAAAGTTTGCCACTCTCCCAGCTGGGTGAGAGGACTTGTCCACAGAACATCAAGGACCTCCTGTCCAGGGATCTTGGGATCCAGGGATCCTGGGGCACCAGTGTCTGCCTGCTTCCTGAGATGAGAAGGCCTGTTGAGGAAGAGTCGAATTTTGAAGGGGGCGAGGTCAAAAAGGGGATTCTGGTGAGTGGATCCCTGTAGCAAGGTGTGAGGATTTGGCTGCTGCTCCAATCGTGTCATTGTGCAGGTTCAAGTCAGTGACTTTGTATGCTATAGGGGGCCACTATGGGGATTACTGCTGTGCCGATCAGGCCTTATTTTTATATATTTAAAAATATTTTCAATATGTGCATATATTTAAATTTTTCACAGCTTGTAAAAAATTCACTTCATGACGTTTACAAATTAAAGACAAACCGTTATTCAATAACAAAGATACGCATACATTTTGTGTAGCAATATCAACAGAATAATGCCATCAACATATAATATAATCACGTTTAAAATTCAATGTTTTATTTATACTTAACCTTCTTAAGTCTCTGTGGTTGTGTTTTTAAAGCATGTTTTTTACTAACCTAGGTTATACTATCAGTTTGTCCTATGCAACAAATTGTCATTTTCATGTGATTGGCACTGGTTTAGGATTATTGCCAAGATCAATTGCAATCACTGTTGATAATTTTGCCATATTTAAATGGGAGAGGCTTCTGAGTGGTCCTGGGTTCTCCTCATCATATAATGTATTTTAGTTTAATAAACATACAGCCAAAACTGTTCAAATATGATCACAGGTGTCTTTGTACATTACTATCACATCTAATTTAATTCGTGCAGCTGTGGGGTAGTTTAAAATATACATACAGTGGTCTTTGGTCTGACCAGTGGACTATTTTTTCTCACGTCATGCTATTGGCTTTTTAGGAGTATTATGCCAATTCCGTTGGACTACTAGGATTGCAATGCATTATGAACTATTTAACTCCTGAAAATTACACAGTATCATTACATGTTGAATTCTTTATCTAATAGATGCACAATATAGATAAAACAATTGTTAATGGTTTGTTTTTCACTGCAGCTGGATTTTTAAATCTTTAGTCAATATTTGAAATGCAATTCTCATCTATTGACTTTGGCAATGATTGTTGAACATGTTACATTTTGATGGTGCAACTTGTAACAAGGTGCAGTTCTGAATGTGCCAAAATTAAGGTCTATGTGTATCATACCATACCTGGCTCTTGAAATGCATGTTTGTTTATTCATCAATTTGTGAGGTTCAAGTTTCAAAAAACCTAAAATCCTTGTTAGAGGAATCCAACTAAGATCATGATATGTTGGAAAGAGGTGAATTGCGTTTCATATATGCTGCATGGTATATGCATCAGAATGTTATTGATAGAAGAATTAAAAGAGAGCAGGATCACAATTTGGGGACAAAAATTAAATCTCTGTACTTGGGTGCTTATTTACAAGAACTGACGCAACACTGGGTTGCGGCATCGCTGTGTCAAAAATACTTACGCTGGAGCAAGAAAGCTTATAAAGCCATGGATGCATCGTAGGTACAGTACAGTGCATCATGACATAAAGTTTATAATACAGAAATACTGATGCATCCGAGGGACGGATGCTGCAACTCAATTCAAAAAGTGACGCATTGCTGAAGTTGGTCTCAGAACAGATACAATTTCAGCAATGCATCAAAAATCTTAGGTGATGCATCTGTTCAGATTGACGCAAGGAGCCTGATGTGTGAGGTCCAATGTAAAGGACTGTAAAATGGTGGAATAACACCTTCTACACTTTACACTTTTGCCACAGTCCTGGATGTAAGGGATAATGTATGCAGTAAGGCTATGTGTCACATTACAGTAGGCATAGTCTACTTATGTGTATGTAGATAGCTGAGTATGTGTGTCATAGTAAGTGACAGTGTAATGTAAGTAAGTACAGGTATACTTTGGAATGTGATGTGGCAATACATGAATTACCTACCTTATGTATGTACTTGCCTGTTGTCCTTTGGAGTACGCTAGCTTGGGTGCCCATTCCTCCATGGAGAAGTGACAATCCTGGCCTGTCCTTGACATGTACACAATGTCACATAGCCGTGCCGCAGTGGATGATGGACTCATAGTGCCATGGTCCCAAGTTAGTCAAGGAGTGCTACAGCATGATTGGCACATGTGTGGACCTACTACAACTAGTGGGGATGGTAAAAACAAACATCTTCCAGGGTGTGAAGTGACTTTAAATGGTCAGATGCCTGCATTAACACCACTGCGCCAGTCCTTTCATTAGGTTTTGGGGGTGCAGGAATTTTGAAGCATTGCAGGCTTTGCAAGATGCGTCTGATGCGTCAAATTAGGGAAATCTTTTCAATATCTCTGCCTCAGTCTTAAGTCACTTTTTCCGACGGAACGTCCCTTGTGCAGACATAAAACTCTCTGTGACGCAGCTGGATCCTGCGCTGTTTATTTTACACAGGCCCTGAAAAAAGCGATGCATTTGGTCAAATGGGTCATGTTGTAACTATGGATCTAATAGGCTACTACCGCTGCCCCAATAAAAGATGCACCAATGGTGCAAGCTCCTTTTAAATATGCCCCTCAAAGTCCTTCTATATCCCACTTGTACATGGAAGGGCTTGAGTTATAAGTGCATGTAGGAGGCTGGCCTGGTTTACAGTAGGTACCTTGTGGTACTTACACCTTGTGCCAGGTCCAGTTATCCCTTATTAGTAGATAAGAGGTGTTTTAGCAGCTTAGGCTGATGGAGGTAGCTATAGCAGGGCAGCTTAGGCTGAACTAGGAGACATGCAAAATTCCTACTATACCACTTATATCACTTAGCACTATATCAGAAGAAACACAATACTCAGAGTAACTAAAAATAAAGGTACTTTATTTTAGTGACAATATGCCAAAAGTATCTCAGGGGATATACTTCCTTAGGAGGTAAGTAAAATACACAAAATATACACACAGACCAAAATCAGGTAAGTAAACAGTAAAATACTGCAAATACTGTAGAACACAATAGAATGCAATAGGAGACAATAGGGGTGGGGCAACACAAACCATATACTCAAAAAGTGGAATGCGAACCACGAATGGGCCCCAGGCCTAGTGTAGTGTGTAGAGGGTCGCTGGGAGTGTAGGAAAACACTAAGGGTGTCCAAGATACCCCCCCCCAAGACCCTGAAAAGTAGGAGTAAAGTTACCCTACTACACCAGAAACACAGTAAAGTCGAGATAGGGGATTCGGCAAAGACAACAACTGACTGCAAAGCACAGAAGATGGATTCCTGGACCTGAGAACCTGCAAAGGAAGGGGACCAAGTCCAAGAGTCACGCAAGTGTCCAGGAGGGGCAGGAGCCCACTAAACCCCGGATGAAGGTGCAAAAGGGCTGCCTCTGGGTGGAAGAAGCCAAAGATTCTGCAACAACAGAAGGTGCCAGGAACTTCTCCTTTGGTCAGAAGATGTCCCACGATGTGCTGGAGGATGCAGAGTTGTTTCCTTGCAGAAAGACCACAAACAAGCCTTGCTAGGTGCAAGAGTCACGGTTAAGGATTTTGGGTGCTGTCAGGGCCCAGGAAGGACCAGGAGGTCGCACCTTGGAGAAGGAGACAGAGGGGACGCTCAGCAATAGAGAGAGTCCATGCAGAAGCAGGCAGCACCCACAGAAGTACCTGGACAGGCATTCAGAAGATCTGAGCATGGCGGTCACCTCAGCACAACAAAAGAGGGTCCCACTAAGTCAGAGTCCAACTCAGCAAGTTGGACAATGTAGGATGGTGTGCTGAGGACCTGGGCTATGCTGTGCACAAAGGAAGTCTTGCAAAAGTGCACAGAAGCCCTAGCAGCTGCAGTTCACGCAGTACACAGGATTACTGTCTGGCGTGGGGATGCAAGGAATTACCTCCACCAAATTTAGACAAAATGGCCACTGGACAGTGGGGGACACTTGGATCCAGCTCCTGTGTTCCAGGGACCACGCTCATCAAGATGAGAGGGGTCCCAGAGGACAGGTGATGCAGAAGTTTTGTGCCTGCATTGGCAGGGGGAAGATTCTGTCAGACCACAGGAGATTTCTTCTTGGCTTCCAGTGTAGGGTGAAGGCAGACGGCCCTCAGAGCATGCACCACCAGGAAACAGTCGAGAAAGCTGGTAGGATGAGGCGCTACGATGTTGCTGGTAGTCTTCTTGCTACTTTGTTGTGGTTTTTCTGGCGTCCAGGAGCAGTCAGCGGTCGATCCTTGGCAGAAGTCGAAGAGAGAAGTGAATGGAACTCTGGTGAGCTCTTGCATTCGTTATCTGATGAGAAACCCACAGGAGAGACCCTAAATAGCCCTCAGAGGAGGATTGGCTAAAGAGAGAGGTAAGCACCTATCAGGAGGCACTGGCCACTCAGAGGTCTCCATTGTGCCCTCACGCCTCTGCATTCAAGATGGCAGAGGTCTGGGACACACTGGAGGAGCTCTGGGCAACTCCCCTGGGGAGGTGCTGGTCAGGGGAGTGGTCACTCCCCTTTCCTTTGTCCAGTTTCATGCCAGAACAGGGCTGGGGGGATTCCTGAACCGGTGTAGACTGGCTTATGCAAGGAGGGCACCATCTGTACCCGTCAAAGCATTTCCAGAGGCCAGGAGAGGCTACTCCTCTCAGGCCCTTAACACCTATTTCCAAAGGGCGAGGGTGTAACACCCTCTCTCAGAGGAAATCCTTTGTTCTGCCTGCCTTGGACTGGGCTGCCCAGGCCCCAGGGGGCAGAAACCTGTCTGAGGGTTGGCAGCAGCGGTAGCTGCAGAGAAACCCCCAGAGAGTTGGTTTGGCAGTACCCGGGCTCTATGCTAGAGCCCCGGGGATGCATGGAATTTTCGCCGCAATACCAGAATGGTATTGGGGGTACAATTCCATCATCCTAGACATGTCACATGGACATGTTTGTAGTTACCATTGTGACTCTACATATAGGTATTGACCTATCTGTAGTTCACGCATGTAATGGTATCCCCGCACTCACAAAGTCCAGGGACTTTGCGCTGAATGATGTGGGGGCACCTTGGCTAGTGCCAGGGTGCCCTCACACTAAGTAACTTTGCACCTAACCTTCACTAAGTGAGGGTTAGACATATAGGTGACTTATAAGTTACTTAAGTGCAGTGTAAAATGGTTGTGAAATAACGTGGACATTCTTTCACTCAGGCTGCAGTGGCAGTCCTGTGTAAGAATTGTCTGATCTCCCCATGGGTGGCAAAAGAAATGCTGCAGCCCATAGAGTTCTCCTGGAACCCAAATACCCTGGGTACCTAGGTACTAGGTAATTATAAGGGTGTTCCAGTGTGGCAATAAGAATTGGTAAAATTAGTCACTAGCCTGCAGTGACAATTTTAAAAGCAGAGAGAGCATAAACACTGAGGTTCTAGTTAGCAGAGCCTCAGTGATACAGTTAGGCACCACACAGGGAACACATACAGGGCACACTTTTTGAGCACTGGGGTCCTTGCGAGCAGGATCCCAGTGACACAGGCAAAAACAAACATACATACTAGTAAAAATTGGAGTAACATGCCAGGCAAGATGGTACTTTCCTACAGTGCACACTTACATATGTAATTCACTTACCTTTATTATGGGCTTGGAAAGGTATGCAGCAAGGCATAATCGTGTGCCAGTATGGCTTAATACCATGTGTGACTAAGGGCCTGGCCTGGAATTTTGGAGATTGGATAATAAATTACAAAGTGGGCAGATATCCCATTCACCATATTACAAGTGCATTATATCATGTGCCACTTATGATATGGTGGGTTAGATATCCAAAACATTTGTGACTTAGTACCTTGTTCGCCAAACTCTGACGTTGGCCCTTATTCTTCTTCCAGGATTGGGGAGTCAGTGAATTAGTGTTGGACTGGCTTTTTAGGCAACCTGGCTGTGTCAGATGAGCCAGCTTGAAAGAGCAAATGCTAGTTCGATATACTTTCGGTTCCATGGTTCGTGAAGGAAAAAAATGTCCATGCACTGACCTTTTCAAGCTGCCCCATCTGGCATAGCCAGACTGGCTTTGAAAAGCCAGTCCAACAGTGCAGTCTGTGATTTAGGATTGAATGTCTTGCAAAGCTTTGCAATGCCCAAAAGTTTAAATTTGTCAGTATTCTCAAACCTCTCCATTACTCAGGAATAAATCCATTTACAAAGCGAGAATGGGATGGGAATGTCCTTAAAATTAGTTAGGTGCTTGTTCAAGGAGAAATATATTTTCCCTCAAAAAAAGTAAAGTGTATATGTGCAATAGTAGACTACATTGACTTTGAAACTGGAATTTGTTTTGGGTTTTTATAGTTTCTTTGTATGAAAGCCAACAAAACATAATCATACTTAAAGCAATATACATCAACTAAAACAATTAGTTGAAACTTAATGATAGACCATTACAGTTATTAGATAATGCATAACATTCATAGGCTCTTTGCTTTCTTTTTTGCTTATCTTCAAACATTTTCCATAGATAACAATGTAGTTGTAAAATATTGCATAAAAACATGTACAAGCTATTAAACTGTATACTTACCAATTGCAGATGTTACCGTGCAGTAGAAATGTAGACAGATTTTTATGCAATTGCAATTACTGTGGGAAGCCTTCTATTCTCATTTTGATTCTTTTTTATTTTTTGTTTTATATATATATATTTTCTTTTCATAATGTCCCTGTGCCCCGTGCCAAAAAGGAGTTATGTGCTGTACAACAACAGGTACTATGGAACATGTTGTAAAACATGTGGATGTTATGGAAGATATTGGAACTAACAGGAGAGAAACAGAAAGGTTTGAAAATGTGGCACAAAGTAAATGACATTCGTTGAGGTATATAGAATTACAGATGTGTATTAGTGAATAACTAGATTTATTTTTACTTTAGGGTTCTGAGTGACATCAAACAGACAATGAGAGTGAAATATCGCAAAGATAATGGGAGTGAAATTTGAGCAATGATAATTTTACCCATCTATCATTTTATGTTATGCATTGCCCCCAAAATCACTCGGCTGCTTCCAAACATAACATGATTTTTCATTCTTACCTCAAATGAGGTCCCACCCACTTCCACCCCCAACAAAAGAGTTCCCTCCCTACTAAAAGATGTGTTCCTTGCACTACACTGGAGAACAGACCCAGTACTGCACTGACAGGCTCTATGAGTGAATTTGTTTCTCATGTCACAGCAGTGGTGATCAACCACTGTTGCTAGGCCATTGCACTGATTAACCAGATTTTGAGTCTTAGTATTCTCAATATTGGTTCTCAGTGAGAACCATAGATAACAAATCTGTTTTTCTCCATGCTCTGAATGAGAAAGTGAAATGATGTGTCCTGATTAGGGATGCAAAGAGTTTTAAAATGAAATATACTTTTGATCCTGAGTTATTCACAGGGGTGGACCAGAAACCAAGAGCAGGCCTGAGAAAAATGTTCAAACCATCCCCACTCTCTTACTCATCTTGCACTATCTCACTTTCCATCCATCTATTTACTGTCTTTGTCTGTCTTGATTATCTCTCTCTCACAGTGTCTTAAAGCACCACTGTACCTACAGAAAGTGACAGATGCACTGGCATTGACCCGAGTTCTCCAAAAATAGCCTCTAATGGATTCAGCACCAATAGGAAATGTCAGATAAAATAAATGGCAATACATCTCTGCACAGGATTATACAGGAGATTCACTGATTCTTTAGAATCCTTAGTCAACATTGTAGATTTGGCTGATATCATAATTCATCACTACCTTATTAACATCAACATTGATTCTTAAATGTATTACCTTTGAATGTGGGCTATTAAGAAATGGTAAAATGTATCCAGGAACAACCTTGGAAAGCTATAACTGTTGCACGTTTTGAGACGTTTTCTTAGAAATCTTTGTGAATTCTAAAAAAGCATAAATCTTCTCCCATGGAAATGAATAAAACATGAGATGGAGGCAGGCAGTAATTGTAGACAAGTAGGCCCATAAACATATGGGGGAAAAGAATGTAGCCACATTGAACTTTTCTCCACATTTCATTAGTTACATATAACTAAGAACAATGTCTTATTTTAGGCAAAACTACAGTAATACCTCAAGCCATTGCTATGTTGTTAATATGGAAACCAATTGTATCCTCAAATGAATAGAATATACCATGTTGTCATAATCACTAATAAATAATATGGTATACACATAATGACAAATACAACATATTATCACATATTCTTTAGAAAAATGAACTTGATTCTAGCAATCTGTTACTGGATAATACATGGAAGTCTATATTAAATGTAGAAGAATATGTCTCTATTTCTTTGTTTACAGTCTTTTTATGGTATCAGTGCTGACCTTTAATAGGAGGGTGTGTAGTTATTTTAACAACTTATTGCAGTTAAGTAATGATCTCACAATGTCTACAGCCTAAGCCACCAAACATAATGAGAGTCAGGTCATTGATTAAAATTAAAGTTTTAGACAATTAAATGGATAACCAAATTGTTAGGATTATTTTTCTCTGACCTACATTTCCATGAATATGAATAACCTTTAGCAGACAAGGAAACATTTATACCAGTATGTTAATGTTTCTAATTTTTGGCTTCATTGTATAAAGCATTTTGTTAAATGACTTACACTAAACATTAAACAGCTCTAATTGTTTATTCTGATGGCTGCTTTACAGTAGGGTGTTCATTTGCACAGAAAATATTCCATATTTGGTGTAGAAATGAACCAGAGAAGTATTACCTTTGTATTAAAGAACAACAGACCAATAATGTTAGAGGTTTGAGGAACGTGCATCCATGTATTATATAAATTACCTTCTTCTATCAATTACATGGATATTGCAAGTTATCTTGGAGGTCCTTAACCTTACAAATGAACTCATATGCTCAGAGCTACTCAGTGAATTTCAGTATCCATAATATATGTTAGAGGTTACTTTATCCAAGAAATATTTGCTATGCTGTTTAGAAACCAAAAGACAGGATTCAAACCAGAGCTGCACAAAGGGGAGCAACCCACATACCCTACAGTAGGAAGTCTTCCATAAGACCCAGATGCACTAGTAATTATTAAATACCATTACCATTTACAGTTCCAAACAAGACTTTTCCTGCACTCAGAATCAATACAAAATATCAAACACTAATAAGAGTTTTCCCTATTTTTCAAATTTCTACATGCTTTCTTCGTGGGGCTAGTTTTGGGGGCAGATTTACTAACATTTCATACGGGTATTTTAACAAAACATTGATTCAGGAATATTTTGCTACAATAATATTGTTGAATTTATATTGTGATAAAAAAGTATTGTCATATTGAATATTACAAGTAAGAATACAGGGTTTTATTATTTTATTATTATCATTGTTACAAATATTGTATATAATATCAACATGTGTCATATATCATTTTCTGTATTATTGTAACATATCTTCTATATCCAGTGTATAGATTTTTTATCGTTTTTCATTTTTTTAAATTGAATTTAAAAATGTTTACATTTTGTAATGGAGAATGTTAATTTAGTTTTTGTTAGTTTGTGGATGTTATTTTTTAATCAGTTTAGTTTTTTGATTTTTAACATGGGATGTTAGTTTTATAGTAGAAAAGGGTCGTTTTTTTAAATGATATTGGTGGTCATTACAACCCTGGCGGACGGTGTTAAAGCTGCGGAAATACCGCAAACATGCCAGCGGACAAAAAAAGGGAATTATGACCCTGGCGGAAACCGCCAACAAAGACAGCCACTTTAACACTTCGCCCGCCACGGCGGTACAGACAAGCAGCGCGGCTGTCACCGCCAACAGACAGGCGGAAGACAATGTACCACCCACAGTATCACAACAGGCCAATCCGCCACCTTTTCCGGGACGGATTCACCGTGGATAAAAACACGGCGGAAACAGCTTTTGCTATGGGAAAACGCTCACCTTCTACACATCCCACGAGGAACGACGACTCCATGGAGCCGGAACTCCAAATACTACCTGCCCTTGTCATTCTGCTCCTTCACGACCAACAGCGACATAGGCGCAGATGATACCGGTAAGTACTGCACCTACGACACGGGGGAGCGGGGAGGCAAAAGTTAGGGGGACACCCACCAAACAACCCCACCCTCGCATAGTACAACATACACACCAATGCAGACACAAAAATCACAGTAACAACCCACAACCCCCCCAGAAGAATGCAAAGACAATGCGAATTTCGGGCAAACTTTGTAATGCGCCACTATACAGGCCAATCCGCCACCTTTTCCGGGGCGGATTCACCGTGGATAAAAACACGGCGGAAACAGCTTTTGCTATGGGAAAACGCTCACTTTCTACACATCCCACGAGGAACGACGACTCCATGGAGCCAGAACTCCAAATACTACCTGCCCTTGTCATTCTGCTCCTTCACGACCAACAGCGAGATAGGCGCAGAAGATACCGGTGAGTACTGCACCTAAGACACGGGGGAGGGGGGAGGCAAAAGTTAGGGGGACACCCACCAAACACCCCCACCCTCGCATAGTACAACATACACACCAATGCAGACACAAAAATCACAGTAACAACCCACAACCCCCCCAGAAGAATGCAAAGACAATGCGAATTTCGGGCAAACTTTGTAATGCGCCACTATACATGTCACACAAATATATACAAATATATGTATTCCTAAATCACTTATATTTACATATTTAATCCGAGAACTATTGCAGATATGTACACAACAATGTCCATGCACAAACAGTCCAAAGATGCATGGGCGAGGCCCACAATAGATACCTGACCAAAATCGGAGAGAACACTGCCGGGGCATCGGATAGAAACACTACAGGCACCTCAGGGGGAAGGGAAGAGGGGGGCACCTCAGCCACATGAATGCAAAGCCAGATCCACGATGGGACTCCATGCCCATTGATGTATTCTGGGGAGTGCAAAGCCACAGTCTCTCAAGTCTCTACACTGGGTGGGTTGCACACTGTGCCATCCTGGGGAGTGCAAAGCCACAGTCTATCAAGTCGATGCAGGTCCATACTGGTACTGGGGGGTGACTGGTGCCCAGACTGGATGAGTCTCCCCGTGAAAGGTATTGTCCTGTCACTGTCCCAGCTGCACATGGGATAAGGATGCCTGATGCGGTGGGCCATTCATTCCTACCCGATGCATTGCCCTGTTCAGCGGTGCTTTGCCATGGCGGTCTCTGGACTGTTCAGCGGTGCTTTGCCATGGCGGTCTTTGCCCTGTTCAGCGGTGCTTTGCCATGGCGGTCTCTGGACTGTTCAGCGGTGCTTTGCCATGGCGGTCTCTGGACTGTTCAGCGGTGCTTTGCCATGGCGGTCTCTGGACTTTTCAGTGGTGCTTTGCCATGGCGGTCTTTGCCCTGTTCAGCGGTGCTTTGCCATGGCGGTCTCTGGACTTTTCAGCTGTGCTTTGCCATGGCGGTCTCTGGACTGTTCAGCGGTGCTTTGCCATGGCGGTCTCTGGAGTTTTCAGCGGTGCTTTGACATGGCGGTCTCTGGACTGTTCAGCGGTGCTTTGACATGGCGGTTGTGGACTTTCAGCAGTGCTTTGACATGGCGGTCTCTGGACTGTTCAGCGGTGCTTTGACATGGCGGTTCTGTTAGGGACATTGGTGTGTGGCATGACGATTTCCATACTGGACATTGGTGTGTGGCATGACGATCTCCATACTGGACATTGGTGTGTGGCATGACGATTTCCACACTGGACATTGGTGTGTGGCATGACGATTTCCACACTGGACATTGGTGTGTGGCATGACGATCTCCATACTGGACATTGGTGTGTGGCATGACGATTTCCACACTGGACATTGGTGTGTGGCATGACGATCTCCATACTTGACATTGGTGTGTGGCATGACGATTTCCACACTGGTGTGAGGCATGACGATCTCCATACTGGACATTGGTGTGTGGCATGACGTTCCATCATTGCCCTGCGGGGCTGTGGCATCCTGGCCCCGCCTGGGCTGTGTCTTGTGCAGTGGTCTCTGGACCAGTTACGATACTTGGGCCCTCCTGGGCTGTGTCTTGTGCGGTGGTCTCAGGACCAGTGACGATACTTGGGCCCTCCTGGGCTGTGTCTTGTGCGGTGGTCTCTGGACCAGCGACGATACTTGGGCCCTCCTGGGCTGTGTCTTGTGCGGTGGTCTCTGGACCAGCGACGATACTTAGGCCCTCCTGGGCTGTGTCTTGTGCGGTGGTCTCAGGACCAGTGACGATACTTGGGTCCTCCTGGGCTGTGTCTTGTGCGGTGGTCTCAGGACCAGTGACGATACTTGGGCCCTCCTGGGCACTCACTCTGGCGGTGGTCTCTGGACCAGTGACGATACTTGGGCCCTCGTGGGCTGTGTGTTGTGCGGTGGTCTCTGGACCAGTGACGATACTTGGGCCCTTCTGGGCTGTGTCTTGTGCGGTGGTCTCAGGACCAGTGACGATACTTGGGCCCTCCTGGCTTTGTCTTGTGCGGTGGTCTCAGGACCAGTGACAATACTTGGGCCCTCCTGGGCTGTGTCTTGTGCGGTGGTCTCAGGACCAGTGACAATACTTGGGACCTCCTGGGCACTGACTCTGGCGGTGGACTCTGGACCAGTGATGATACTTGGGCCCTCCTGGGCTGTGTCTTGAGCAGTGGTCTCTGGACCAGTGACTATACTTGGGCCCTCCTGGGCACTGACTCTGGCGGTGGTCTCTGGACCAGTGACGATACTTGGGCCCTCCTGGGCTGTGTCTTGTGCGGTGGTCTCTGGACCAGTGACGATACTTGGGCCCTCCTGGGCTGTGTCTTGTGCGGTGGTCTCAGGACCAGTGACAATACTTGGGCCCTCCTGGGCTGTGTCTTGTGCGGTGGTCTCTGGACCAGTTACGATACTTGGGCCCTCCTGGGCACTGACTCTGGCGGTGGTCTCTGGACCAGTTACAATACTTGGGCCCTCCTGGGCACTGACTCTGGCGGTGGGCTCTGGACCAGTTACGATACTTAGGCCCTCCTGGGCACTGACTCTGGCGGTGGGCTCTGGACCAGTGACGACGGTGCTGGAGGTTGTGTCTGGACCGCCAGAAATGATGGCGCACTTCTCCGCCGTGACACTCACAAAAGGCTGGGCAGACTTCCTCAGGACCTTCCCCACCTTTTTTGGAGTTACAGCTGACTCACCAATCGCCTTCGATCCCATTTCACTTGTTGTCCCACCAGGAGTCTTAACACGGTCCTGTCGTCCACTCTCCACTTTCGGAGCCTTTACAGGGAGTGGACTGCCAGTGCCTTGGCTCCGGGTCCTACTGCCTGCCCTGGTGGACGGTGCACTCCAAAAATCTGGAACACGCACCACTGGTACTGGAGGCTTTTTGGCTGAGGAGCTACGACTGGACTGATGAATTGGAGGGGGGAGGCAAAAAGGTCAATTTGACAGAGGGACAGTTTCTGACGAACACTGGGATGTGTAGCTGGAGGGGGTCTGGGAGTGGAGGAAGAGGAGGTGGTTGTAGGAGGTGTCACTTTAGCTGTTTTGGGTGCAGGTGCAGGTACTGGAGGCTGTTGTGAGGTGGATGGATGTTGGGGGAGTGATTGCCGGCGTTTGGGTACTTTGGGAGGGGGCGTTACAGACACACTGGGAGAGGACACAGGGGACGTGTAAATGGCAGTGGAGGTGGTGAGTGCTGGTGAGCGGCGTGTGGTGCTGTGTGTCCTGGTGCGAGTCCTAGTGCCTGTAGATGTAGTGCATGCAGGTGTGTGTGTAGACAAGACTGGGAGGGAGTAGGGAGAAGAGGAGGAGGGGGACACAGTGGAGACAGTGGATGTTGCTGTGTCTGTATGGGTGTGATGCTTGTGTGAGTGCCTGTGGGATGTGTGGTGCCTATGTTTGCTTGAGCTACTTTTGGGTGTTGACTTGTGTGCATGCTGGTTTGTAGGTGTGCTTGGGATGAGCTGGGGTACAGGGGATTGTGTCTGGGTGGAGGAAGTTGGAGGGGGGAGGCTGGACACAGGGACAATTGCTGCCAGAAACCCCGAAACCGGTCCCAGGATGCTTGTTTCCGGTCCAGGGAGAACCTGGCCTGGCAGTTCGGGCTGGACTGTTCCCATGTGGAACAGGGTCAAGACTGATTTGCATATGGCTGGGTTCAAACTGGGGTGGCATGGTGAGCAAAATAATGGATGGATTAAACCCAGATCTGTGACTGGGGGTGAATGTTTGATTGGTTCCGCATTCCGTCCATCCAGTTACGCTATCCCACAGCGTTTGTATTTTGCTTTGCTTTTGCCGCCCTAAGTGCGCCGGGTATGCCCAGACGTGGGTCCCGGGCTCACTGTGCCACTGGATTCAAGCTAGCATGGCTGAAGAGGGGTGAAACCCCGAAACCGGTCCCAGGATGCTTGTTTCCGGTCCAGGGAGAACCTGGCCTGGCAGTTCGGGCTGGACTGTTCCCATGTGGAACAGGGTCAAGACTGATTTGCATATGGCTGGGTTCAAACTGGGGTGGCAT
Organism: Pleurodeles waltl; assembly: GCF_031143425.1. Taxonomy (NCBI): domain Eukaryota; kingdom Metazoa; phylum Chordata; class Amphibia; order Caudata; family Salamandridae; genus Pleurodeles; species Pleurodeles waltl. Next base: position 1,214,192,388 of record NC_090447.1, on the reverse strand, counting down.
GGTGAGCAAAATAATGGATGGATTAAACCCAGATCTGTGACTGGGGGTGAATGTTTGATTGGTTCCGCATTCCGTCCATCCAGTTACGCTATCCCGCAGCGTTTGTATTTTGCTTTGCCATCAGTGCTGAGGCCAGAGATTGCAGGGTTCGCTGAAGGACAGCCTGACCAGAATGAATGCCCTCCAGGAATGCATTACTGTGTTGCAACGCCCTTTCTACACCCTGGATGGCATTCACAATGGTAGACTGCCCAACAGTGAGTGACCTGAGGAGGTCAATGGCCTCCTCACTGAGGGCAGCAGGGGTGACTGGGGCAGGGCCTGAGGTGCCTGGGGCGAAGGTGATGCCCACCCTCCTGGGTGAGCAGGCACGGGGCGAATGCTGAGGGGCTGCTGGGAGGCCGGTGCTGGTAGGGGGGGTGGCGGCTGTACCTGTAGAAGTGGGGCGCGCAGATGGTGCCGTCACCACAGGGGTGCTCACATCGGCGGACGAGTCTGTGTCGCTGGTTGGTGATCCGGTGGCCGACGTGAAGCTCCCCTCGCCCTCCGTCCCTCTGGTGTATTCAGAGTCTGTGGTGTGGCCCTCCATGGCCATGTGGGATGCAGCTCCCTCGTGCTCCGGTGCCACTGAACCTCCGCCTGTTGATGCTGATGTACAAAAGGACAGGGAGAGCAGGAAAAGGGGTGGAGACAGAAGAAAGAGAGTTTTAGTGCATGGCATACCGCTACCGTTGGTGGACAAGACAGACGCAGCAGCCCCATGCACAACGCCGCGCTCCTGCCCTCTGCACATGCAATTTCTGGGATGTGGCCTACATGTCAGTGGTGGAAATCTGCGCACATAGATGCCACAGGGGCAACTATACCTCAACTTGCTAATTTTCAGAGGTGGGGTAGAGTGCCACATGGCCTACATTACGGAGGGGCCTTGCCTACCTAACTCGCCCTGGCCTAGGGACACCCACAGCCCACCTCCCCCACCCAGACACCTCCACTGCACTCAAAGTCCGCAGAATGAGGTTGTACTCACCCCCTTGTGTCTGCTGTGATGTTCCTTAAGCGCCCATCCAACTCCAGGTAGGCCACCGCCAGGATCCGGAACATCAGGGGGGTCATGGTACGACGGGCACCCCTCCCACCTTGGGAGGCCATCCCCAGCTGAGCCTCCGCCGTCTTCTTGCTGCAGCGGCGAATGTCCTCCCATCTCTTCCGGCAGTGGGTGCCCCGTCTCTGGTGGGCCCCCAGGGTCCGGACCTCCTTGGCCATGGCACGCCAAATGTCCCTCTTCTGGTGGGCGCTGACCTACATGGCATTCACAAGGAAAGAGGAACAGTCATTACCAACTGCACCATCAATGTGAGTGGCCCCCTCCCTACTCTGACCATGTGGCCCATTTATTCCCATGCTTTACTGTAGTGTGACTTCTGCCACCTTCCCTCTTCCACCCAGCCCTCTCCACCCAGGCCTAGCCCCTACAACGTGCTCCCTGTGTACTAACCTGTTGGTCTGGAGGACCGTAGAGTAGCATGTACTGGGGGAGGACCCCATCCACAAGTTTCTCCAACTCCTGTGCAGTGAAGGCAGGGGCCCTTTTCCCAGACGCAGCAGCCATCGTCGCTTCCAGACCGAGGTCACAGCAGCACTTGCAGTGTAGGTCCTCTCCTGTCGAAGGTCAGGTATCTAGTGATTCAACAGATAGAAAATGGTGGTGACGTCCGCGGCGGTGACGTCCGTGGCGGGGCGCATCATCACCGCCGGCGCACCTGTTCATTGGCTCCTGGGACCCATAGGGTCCAATGTTAACCAATACAGCATTGTGCTGCGCTCTACGACCGCCTACCGCGACGTTGTGCAACGCCAGCGCTGTTACCCCACAATCCCATTGTCCCAGTTTAGAGGTCAGGCAGCCGCCATTTCAGGGGCCCACATGGATTCATTTACTACTGCGTCACACATACTGAGGCCTACACTCAACACACATACAGGAAGGGTTTATTGTCTGGTGTAGTCTTGTGTGTAACTGTGGGTACATACCTAGAGGAATAGTGACTGTTTCTTCGCTGTTGTCCTTCTTAGGCACAGTCAGCTGGGACATATGAGAAGATGGCGGAATCCTCCGGTGTACCGATCGCTGGTGGACCTGTTGACAATGGAAGAGAGACATTTAATCATGACCTACCGTTTGACCGTGCTACAATCCAGGAACTATGTACCCAGTTGGAGCCAGACCTGATGTCACCAATCCGCCATCCGACTGCAATCCCCCCTGACGTGCAGGTGCTGTCAGTGCTCCATTTCCTTGCAAGTGGGTCATTTCAAACAACAGTGGCCATGGCATCAGGGATGTCCCAGCCTATGTTTTCCAACGTCTTGTCCAGAGTGTTGTCTGCCCTGCTGAAACACGTAAGGAGATACATATTTTTCCCTGAGGTGCAGGATTTGCCTACAGTGAAAGGTGACTTCTATGCCCTTGGACATATCCCCAACGTCATAGGTGCCATTGATGGGACCCATGTAGCTCTGGTCCCCCCCCCCGCAGGAGTGAACAGGTGTACAGGAACAGGAAGAGTTATCATTCGATGAATGTCCAGATGGTCTGTTTGGCAGACCAGTACATCTTGCATGTAAATGCTATGTTCCCTGGCTCAGTGCATGACGCCTACATCCTGCGGAATAGCAGCATCCCTTATATGATGGGTGAACTCTAGAGGCACCGTGTATGGCTGTTGGGGGACTCTGGTTACCCCAACCTTTCCTGGCTATTGACCCCAGTAATGAATCCCAGGACCAGGGCAGAGGAACGCTACAATGATGCCCATGGGCAGACTAGGAGGGTTATCGAACGCATCTTCGGCCTCCTTAAGGCCAGGTTCAGGTGCCTCCATATGACATGTGGATCCCTATTCTACTCACCGAAGAAGGTGTGTGACATCATCATCGCTTGCTCCATGCTCCATAACTTGGCATTGCGACACCAGGTGCCTTTTCTGAAGGAGGATGATCCAGATGACGGTGTTGTGGCAGCTGTGGAGTCTGTGGAGCCTGTGGACAGTGATGAGGATGAAGCTGAGGAAGACGAAAACGACAACAGGGAGTCAGTCATACAGCAATATTTCCAGTGACACACAGGTGAGAACATTTTCATTTTTACCATTACATTAACTTTCACACATCTACCTCTATCCTGTACCGACATTTCACTCACTATTTGTTAACTGAGTTGTCCCCTTCCATTTCAGTTTCACAAATGTGGTAACCTACATGTCAACTGTTTGCATCCTTGAAGGGCTTGTGATGTGTGACATAGGTATGTTAGCCTTCCAATGGGTAACCCATTATAAAACTGTAATTGATAATACAGATTTACAAATCATAGACTGACTCCATTTTTTTTTAGTGTTTCAAGGGTGTTTATTTAAGTGTTGAAAAATTAAGGTGGGTTGTAAAATGGGTATGGGTGATGGTGGAGGAATGTCCATGGCAGAGTCCAGTCTATTAGTCGCACAGGTACATTGCACATCTGGGCATTGGAAGTGGAGCTAGGTCAGTTCCGATTTGGACAGGGTAAAAAGTGGGACAGTGGGGGGACAAACAGGGTGGTCTTATTTCCTGGCGGGGGTCTTGCCATCTTGCTCTGTCCTGTTCCTGGATCTCAGGGCCCGCTGCGTGGTGGTTGTCCGTCTGCAGGGGATGGGGTGCTGGTGTGATGGTCCTGTGGCGGGGCGTCCTGTCCACTAGCGCCGGCGGAGGTGGTGGGCAGTTCATCGTCCTGGCTAGTGTCAGGGGCCCCCTGGAGTGCCACGGTGTCCCTTTTGAATGTCCATCAGCACCCCTACGATGGTGCCCAGGGCGGAGCCGATGGTCCTGAGCTCCTCCCTGAACCCCAAATATTGTTCCTCCTGCAACTTGTCCAGGACCGTTGCCATCATCTCCTGGGAGTGGTGGTATGCTCCCATGATGGAGGATAGGGCCTCGTTGAGAGTTGGTTCCCTTGGCCTGTCCTTCCTCTGTCGCACAGCAGCCCTCCCAGTTCCCCTGTGTTCCTGTGCCTCCGTCCCCTGGACCGTGTGCCCACTACCACTGCCCCCAGGTCCCTGTTGTTGTTGGGGTGGTGGGATTGCCTGGGTGCCCTGTAGTGGTGGACACACCGCTGATTGACCTGTCCTGGGTAGGGAGGTTTGGGCCCGCTGGGTGGGTGCTGTGCTGGTGTTACCAGAGGGTGTAAGCTCGGTGTTGGGCTGTGGCTGGGCAAGGGGAACCGACTGTCCTGAGGCCCACGATGGTCCGGGCTGGTAATCAAGATCCAGTGGGGCAGAGCTGCTGTCGTCACTGTGGGTCTCTTCTGGGGGTGGAGTGGTGTTGTCTGGACCCTCTGGTGTGGTGACGTCCCTTCGGGTTCCTGCGGGGGTATAAGTACATGATTATTGCATGCGTGTGTTTCGTGGAGTGCAATGGTTGGGTGTTCGTGAACCCCAGTGCAGACATTCCTGTGTTGGGGCTTGTGTGCTGATGGTTAGGGGGTGTCGTGGGTCTGTGCAGTGGGCATGCTTTGGTGATGGGTGTCCATGCTTAGTTATGTCATGCAGGTCTTGGGGTTGGGATGGGTGGTTGGTGTCATGGGTAGATAGGTGAGGATTTGGGGTGATAGTGGAGGGTGTGATGGTGGGGGTGTGTGATATCATGCAGGTAGGGTGGGGTTATGATGGTTAAGATTAGACTTACCAGTGTCCGTTCCTCCAACGACTCCTCCGAGGCCCTCAGGATGCAAGATGGACAAGACTTGCTTCTCCCATGTTGTTAGTTGTGGGGGAGGAGGTGGGGGTCCGCCGCCAGTCCGCTGTACCGTGATGTGGTGCCTGGAGACCGTGGAACGCACCTTCCCCCGTAGGTCGTTCCACCTCTTCCTGATGTCCTCCCTATTTCTTGGGTGCTGTCCCACTGCGTTGACCCTGTCCACTATTCTTTGCCATAGCTCCATCTTCCTGGCTATGGATGTGTGCTGTACCTGTGAGCCAAATAGCTGTGGCTCTACCCGGATGATTTCCTCCACCATGACCCTGAGCTCCTCCTCAGAGAAGCGGGGGTGTCTTTGGTGTGCCATGGGGTGGTGTGTGTGATGTGTGGGGTGGTGTATGTGTTGATGACTTTGGTGAGTGTAGTGGTATGTGGTGTTTTGTGCTTCGATGTTGCGTGGATGAAGGTGTTGTGTGCCTCTGTGTGATGGGGTTGTCTGTCTGTCCTATCTCTCTGGCCTTCATCTCTATTTTTTGGTCGTAGGGGTTTGTGGGTGATGTGGGTGTGTGTTTTATATTGTGTTGGGTGTGTGGGAGTGGTGTGTGTATGTGTCTCAGGTGTGTGTATTTGGAATTGTCCAATGTGGTGGTCTTTTGGAGCTGTGTGTGTATTTTGAGTGCGGCGGTGTGTCCCGCCAATGGAATACCGCGGTTGTAAGACCGCCGCGTGGATTCGTGGGTCGTAATGGCATGGGCGTGTTTCTGTTGGCGTGGAGGATGTGTTTCCTCCAGTTTCTCGCTGACCATTGGTGTGGCGGTATTGTGCGGGTGTCTGAATTTCGGCGGATTCTGTGATGTGTGTCATAATAGCTGTGGCGGTCTACCGCGGCCGCGGCGGTGTATTGGCGGTCTTCTGCACAGCGGTGAGCGCCTTATACCGCCAATGTTGTAATGACCCCCATAATGTATTAAATAATTATTTAAAATTATATATTCCAATTTATTGTCATTTTGATTTGTTATTTTTATTTTCATACAATGGTTACTGTTTTGCTATTTAAATTAGTTTGCATTTATGTTTTATATTTTTATATTTTTATATTTTAACAGTTTCTGAATAAAAAATATTGTTTTTTAATCTTTGTTATATTTTTTATTCTTTATGTTGGTGCATTTGATTTATATTTATTGTAATCATTGCAAAATATTCAGACATTGAACTCTCTTCTTGTGTTTTTTTTAATAAAGACTGTTTATGTTATATTTGTTTTGAAATAATTTAAACATTATTAATTTATTTAAAACTATTTAATTTTATAATTTTATAATTTTTAAATTACTAAATACATTACATTTTTTTCAATTCTAATATTGTCTAAATGATTCATATTTAGGGCATGATTAGGAGTTCGGCGGTAGGATATGGCCGTCAAAACGGCATCGGATTCTCCATCCACCAACTTGGTAGTTTACCTGTCCAATTATGAAGTAAGCCGGTTCATAGACTGAAGACTGCCACCGCATCGCAGTTGCCACCATTAAATGATGAGCGCAACAGCGACAGGATAGGCCAATGCATCTGTTAGATGCAGCTGACCAGTTTCCCCACCGACCCAATCACAATGTCCTGTCCCATTGATGTAACAGTGGTGGCAAAACCTCCACACCTGAGTTGAAAGAAATGGATATTAACAGAAACTCACCTGTACTCAGCTACACACATCGTGTGCCGGCATGGAGCCGTTAGTACATGTCCTGCCACTGCTGCTGTTGCTTGAAGATGTCCATCACCCTCACCATTGAGGACGCAAGCGATGATGAGCCACAAACGTACCCATTTCCATTGACTTTTCAGTTAACAGATGGACAGGCAGGTACACCTTAAGGTGCATGCAGGCCCTGAGCCATATCTATTTTGTGATTTCCTGTTCGGAACAGCTTTGAATGTATGACCCAAATTCAGCTCTTTGATGCCCTCCTTGGCAATGTCACTGACACGCACAGGCACACTCTTCCAAATTTTAAATGTGTTCACAACTAATATTCGGGAATAGAGATGTGTGTTTACAATATTGCAATAAAACTGCAGCTCCTAACTAGCATTAGAGCAAACAATCTTTGTGACATCCTTCAATTTCTCACATGCTAGGTCCTGTATTGTTACAAAATAAACTTAAGTAGGGATGTTTCATGAAACAGAAACACACCTTCTCTGCAAAATTTCTGTAATAGTCTCTCACATATCATGCACATTAAAAAGTAATTTTGTGAACATGGAATGTAAACCAATCTGTTTAAGATGTATTTCTAGGTTGTTAGAAATGGGGACCTACCCCCTGTCCAAGCAAGGACCCTCACTCTAGTCAGGGTAAAGGAGAATCACCCTCAGTTAACTCCTGCTCACCCTCTTGGTAGCTTGGCACGAGCAGGCAGGCTTAACTTCAGAAGCAATGTGTAAAGTATTTGTGCAAACACACAGTAACTCAGTGAAAGCATTACAAAATGACACAACACAGGTTTAGAAACATAGGTAATATTTATCTAAACAAAACAAGACCAAAACAACAAAAATCTAACATACACAGGCCAAGTTATGAATTTTCTAAAGAATAAGAGTCTCAGGCCCTCACTATAACATTGGAGGTAAAAAACGCCTACCGCCACAGTGACAGCCGGCAAAAGACCATTGCCGCAGCTACCAGCCGTCCACCATATTATGACCACAGGCGGATGGAGGAAATCCGGCTGTGGTCATGCCGGCGGTTGGCGGTAAGGTGGGACTGCTGCCAGCAGCAGTTTCACACCAGTAGACCGCCACTGGCCATATTATGAGAATAATACGGCCTGGTGGTGTTCTTCTGACGGACGCTGCTGCTGGCAGAAGCCCACCATCCTGTCTCCTGCCGGAGGACCCCCTGACAACAGTTAAGTCAGGTGCTCTGACAGGGGAGGGGAATGGGTGGTATTGTGTGTGTGTTTGGAGATGTGTGTGTGTATGTCTGTGCGTGCGTGTATGCGGGCGTGTGTTGCGTGTTGTGTTTGTGTGCATGTATGGATGTGTCAGTACGTGTATGTTGAGTTGTGTGAATGCATGTGTGCATGTATGTATGTAAGTGTGTGCGGGTGTGTGTGTGAATGGATGTATGCATGCGTGGATATATGTAGGTATGGGTGTGTGTATGCTTGTGTGCATGTATGAAGGGAGGGGTGTGTAGGGGTGCTGACGTCTGGAATGGCAGGGGGAGTGGGAGAAACTAGGGGAGGGGGACAGGGAAGACCCCTATCAGTGACAGGAAAGGGATTCATGGTTTTCGTGGTGATAAAGATGTCACGAAAACCATGGCGGTAGGCGGGGTCATAATCCTGCAGGCAGCCAAGTGACGGCCGCTGGCCTGGAGAGTGAAGTCTCCAGCCTGGCCGTCATTACCACTGTGGCAGTCAGTGTGGTACATTGGCAGTTTGACTTTAGCCAAACCGCCAATGTCTTAATATGGAGAAAAGTACTGCCAGCCTGTCAGCCGTACTTTCCTCCATATTTACACCAACCGCCGGGTTCATAATGACCCCCTTAATCCTTACAAAACAGTGAGAATGCAGTTATTTCACAAAATTACCTGGCTAACATCAAAATAAAGCCACACAGGCAAGTGTGCATCGAAAATGGGCAGCAATGAGCCAATTTCTCACTCGCAAGCGAGGCTGTTCATTGTTCCTCCTCCGATCGGGTCAGCGTGCGATGTTTCTTCTCTCCTGCAAGAGAGCAATGTGTTGATCTGGACGGGCACCTTGGGTCAGGGCAGGCTTTGCAATGATTTTCCACACCCAGGGATGTTGCCTTGAAAATCCGGTCATATGGTATCACAAAACTACTCTGTGTGGGGTTTGCATCATTATCAGCCTCCGTTAGCGGGTGTTGCGCATTGTTTCTCCAGCTGCGTTGCGTTGATCTTCCAGCCACGATGCAGTTGGAGCGTTGATTTCAGCCGCGGAGCTAGTGGCGCATTTATCAGCTGCCTCATGGAAGCTGAGTCGAAAATTTCCCCACACAGCAGTCTGAGCGGGGATTTTCAGTTCTTGTCTCCCAACTTCAACTTTCAGGGGCCCAGAAACTGGATAGGGCACCACTTGGCAGGGTAGGAGTCTCAGCAGAGGCAGGGGAAGTCTTTGATGACCCTGAGAATTCATCATCAGGAGGCAAACTCAGTTCAAGCCCTAGGAGATTCTTCTCAAGCAGGAATGCACAACAAAGTCTAGTCTTTGTCCCCTTTCAGAGGCGGAAGAAGCAACTGCAGGATAGCCCAACAAAGCACAGTTACAGGCAGGGGCAGCACTTCTCCTCAGCTCTTCAGCTCTTCTCCTTGGCAGAGGTTCCTCTTGATTCCAGAAGTGATCTGATTTTCATGGGTTTTGGGTGCTCTTCTTATACCCCTTTCTGCCTTTAAGAAAGACCGTTAGTAGTGTTGGGTATGTTCTCTGCGTCCTAGTGATAGAGTGAAAGAGATAGGGTGAGCTTGCACAGCTTCTGCAAATCGATGGTGAATTGTGACACATGCAAGGGATTTAGGGAGTTTGTGTACTTCAGATGAAGTTTTGGTAGGAGTGTGCATACTCTGCAGTATGAGAGCAGGGAAGTTGTCGAACTTCACATGTGTGTGGGACTTTGTGCTCTAAAATTGTCCACGTGGTTGTTGATGTATGGATCCTGCGTGGTCTAAGACTCCGGAGTATATTGAAAAGTGTATAAGACACTTGGTTATATGTTGTAATCTGCCTGGTTTAGTAGGTTGATTTGGCATGGTCAACGGGTCACTGTGTGAGTAAAGTGGGCAAGAAGAAATTTCAACTGAGATTTGGCGAGTCCTATGTGCACCAGGCAGACCCATTGATCAGTTGAGAGTAAAACTTGCGGGTCGAATTTTGCTTGCGAATCTGGGAGACCGAGAAAGAGGAATAGCTGCATAAGCAAAAGGGCCATCAGTGAAAATCCGTAAGGTTTCTGAATTGCTTGTGTTACCTTCCTGTAGTAACCAGCAGGTTTTTTTTTTTTTTTTTTTGGTTTTTACCTAGTGCTTGCAATATTTTGCATTAGTATTGTGTGAATTGAGGTTTCGGAGGACGAGCTGCAAGACTTTATCAGCCACAGTACGTGTGAGGGTGACGTCATTGGAGCTGCGCTGGGATAGTTTGGTTAGTGAAAAGGGTCACGCACGGATTGGCAGCCGTCCGTGAGAAGCAACTGGTTGAGAACGTGGGTAAAAGGAATCTCGGGAGTAAATATAATTTCCTGATTTGATTTGGAATAAACAAAAAGTAGAAAAGATTAAGTTTTTCAAGGCATTGAAAAGTGCCCTAGGGGAAGATACTTACAGTAGAGCGAGTGTAGGAGAGCCTACCCCGCCAGAAAATACATTGGCTTACATTGTAATGGAAGAGAGAGGTGTTGCACCATGTCTTTGGTTAAAGCAATGGTGCAAGTTTACAGAGAAAAATGGGAGCTTAGCACTTCCTGAGAATGGGACGTTCAACTGGAAAATTTTGGAGCAATTGCGGAATGCGCTATATGAATTAAAGCCCCTTCTGAGACCAGCACAGTTTGAGGCATTAGCAGTTTGGGAGTTGCTAGCTAGGCAGCAACAGCAAATGAAATTCGAGAGGAGAGTAAGAAAGGTAGAGAAGTCTTTAGCGCAAGCAAGTTGGGATTGGGAACAGAAGAAATGGAGATCAGTGACATTGCAGGATGTGCCGTTGTTTCCAGCAATTACACAGGAAGATGAGTCGGAAGGAAAGAAAGAATAAAAGTCCGTCCAAGAGTAAGGAAGCAAGAAAATCTTCCATAGTGGAGGAGGAATCAGATGCTGAGGATCTTGTTACACAGATACTGAGAGATCGACCACCACCGTATGTGGTGCATGAAAGTGGTCCGAGTACTAGTATTGATGCAACAGCCCCGGCACAGGCAGTGGAAACAGTGAATCCGGTACAGCTTAATGCTAGCCAGATACAGGGTGTGGTCCAAGGTAGTCCTAATGTGCTGACTACTCCGGTAGTTCAGGCACGGATGCTTCCACCTCCCATACAGAGAATTTATCTTGATGTGCCTAATTTAGAGATGATTTCAAACTTAGTGGTGCCTACAGAGCAGGTGGTTCCAAGACCACTGTTGATTCAGACTGAGACAACTCAGATTTGGTTGCCTCAGGGAATTGTCACACCAATGACAAGGATATAGTCAGACTTGATTCTGGTGATGAATCAGAGTATGGGAGTTACTCTCCCACAGTGTTTAGGTGCCAGAGTAGCCCCAGATGCAATATCGCGGCCGATTACTGTTGGTCCAGCGGTACCATTATTTGTGCAGAAGAAACCAATTATGAATGAACAAGGAACGATGTCTCAGAGTCTAATGAGGAGGGGACTAGATGAACAAGTGCAAGTAGTCTCTTCTATGGGTCAGACCTTTGATGGGTCGAGATCACTGTGGATCTTAGTCCGCTCGTTGCACTTCCAGATGCTGTGAATGGACCTAGTGCAGGTCTGAGCTTGAAGCTATTGACACTGCAGACAACGAGTGCAGTAGTACAGCAGGTTCCACCGGTTCAACCGAGTAACATTTTGTTACAGGGACTGACCACTCAGCAGTTGACTGAATGGTTAGACAAGCTGAATACCGCACAGAATACGTCCAAGGGAAAATAGCAGATCAATTGTGTCAGATTGAGCATGGAAGCAGGTGAACTAGTTGAGGGAACAATGGGGGTGAATAGATTAGAGTCCTACACAGAGGCAGAATTGAAATACTTCTGCCCGAGAATCATGAGAGAGGTGGGCAAGGTACGTCAGAGATTAGCAGATTTGGCAGAAACGCATGGCATAGAAATTGAGAAAACGAAGCATTGAAGAGAAGTTATGGATTCGATTTTGAGACAAAGGATTTTTAACACATGAGGTCTGCCGGAATGAAGGTGCACCTTGAAGAATTACTGCAGAGTGCTCAGGTGTGGGGAGCATTAGAAAAGTGGGAAGGCAGATGAGTGAAGGAAAGAGACAAAAGGAAAAGAGATTCTCTAGAAGTGACCGAAATTGTACAACAGGACAAGGATCCAGTAAGAATTTTACCAATGAGAGAAATTCCAGGGGGAAATTTTGCTCATGTTCCTTGAAGTAGGAGTGATATTCTATCATTTACAAATAATTATCCAAAATTGAGAGAGAAGCCAGTAGAATGATATCAGCAGACAGACAGGATTGTGAAACTTGCCAAATGTTTTGGCAAGACTTGAACACCCTACTGGAGATAGTGGTTCCAGCTGACTTGTGGGTTGAGTGAAAAAGAGCTGTAGATTGGCCAAAAAGTGAACCAGAGAGAGATAAGAGAACAGGTGCACCATCTCCTGAGGTAATGAAATATTACTGTAAGGTGATTGAGTCCCTGAAGTCGAGGATTTCACCCAAAAATATTGATTGGCAGAGGATTGATAGGACAGTGCAGGAGGTAAAAGTATTGATACATGCGTACCATGAGAGATTGTTGAAAGCGTTCAAAGAGTACAATGGCAAAAAAGCAATTGAGCCAAAAGACATGCTGCATTTTGTGTTCAGGTTTTTGGAAGGATTGAGACCTGAGAGAGGTCAGATGATTAAGAGTTATTTGATTTGCTGGCAAGCGAAGCCGATTGATGAGGTGCTGCAGTATGTGAAATACTGTAGTGACGAGATTGAATTGAAACAGAAAAAGTTGAAATAGAATGCAATGGTGATGCATATTAAGGTGGCTCAAACAGGAGTGCAAGGAAATTTTGTGCAGCAGGGAAATGTCATGTTTCAGCATCAGATTAGAGGTAGGGGTTATGGAGGCAATTTGAATCGTGGTCCAGATTTGAATACTGTAGTGGTTCAAAATGATGTGCAGGGAATGAAAAAGCTATTGCCGTGTCACATTTGCGGAGCCCATGCAAGAGGGGCAAATGCCCCATGCACAAGTATCACAGTTGCAGCCGATGCAACAGCAGGTTCCCATGGTACCTAGACAGCAAATGCAGATACCTCAAGCGACGGTGGAGCAGCAACAGATAATGCTTTCTCAAGAGGTCAGAGGTCAGAGACGAGACAGAAGTAGTAACACAGTGCACCAATTCCCCTTACACAGTGAGAATGAAATAAATGGTGAATGGATGAGTGATAGCTTCCCTACAGGTAGATCTGAGAGGACCCTATGTGAGGGGAAAGATAATGGGTCACAGAGTCTCATTTCTGGTGTAGCGAATCAGTTTTTGACAAATCTGATTACAGATCCAGTTCAAGTTGAGATTGGCAATTTCCAAGGATTGCATAAGTTTGTAGTCTGCTATTCGAGTCCAGTATCCCTACTGGGAAGGGACTTGCTGTGTAAGACAAGGTGTTTGATTACTTGCTCAAATGATGGAATTGAGATTCAAATAGTGATGATGAGGAAGACCCAGCCTCAGAAACTAAGTGTAAAACCACAAATGAGGAGTACCCCTTGATTGAGTTTTTCCCGATGTTCACAGTGAGAGAGCTTCACTCTGATTTGCAGGGAACAGTACAAGAGAACGTATGGGATTTGACAGAGAATCAGTGGGTTTGATCAAGGGAGTGGAGCCTATTAAGGTTACCTTGAAGCAGAATGCAGTGTTTCCACAGTTTCCACAGTAGAACATGCCACAAGATGTCCGAATGAAAGTGGCTCAGATAATCGCATATTTTGCAAAGCAGGGAGTTTTGAAGGAGGTGTTGAGCAGCCCATGTAATTCACTGATAATGGGTTTGAAGAAGCCATGTGGGAAGATTCGAATTGTTCAAGATTTGAGAAAAATAAATGGCATTGTGGTCAAGTTTTGTCCTGTAGTGCCCAACCCAGCTGTAATAATGTTCCAGATTCCATGTGATGGAGAATGGTTCACAGTGGTTGATTTGTCAGAAGCGTTCTTTTCTGTGCCCCTTCATGAGGATAGTCAGTTTCTCTTTAGTTTCAAATTCTTAGATTGAGTCTACGGCTGGTGTAGACTTCCTCCATGGTACACAGAGTCACCTTTCTTGTTTAACCAGATCTTGAAAAAGAATTTGGAGTCATTAGAGCTACCTTTTCAGTCGACTCTGGTAAAGTATATTGAGGACTTATTGACTGCATCCAAGACAAGGGACGAGTGTAAGTACGACTCGATTGCCCTGTTGAATCACTTGGGAAAGTATGGTCATAAAGTGTCACCACTGAAAGTGCAGTACTGTGAGAAAGTAGTGAAGTACTTGGGTCACCAAACTGAGAAAGTATCAAGAGAAAGGATCACAATGATTCTGCAGATAAGTCCCCCAACCTCGCAGAGAGATGTCAGGATGGTTCTGGGAATGGTGGGCTACTGTCGTCAATGGATTCTGAATTTTTCAGAAACTTCAAAGCCATTGCAGATGTTGACCCATAAGGATGTCACAGATCCCATAGTACTAGATCAAGATGAGATGAAAGAGAGTTTGTGCAGAGCTCCAGCATTGGGTATGCCTGACTATACAAAACCTTTCACAATGAGCATGATGCATGTTCATTGTCTGTCCAGACTCAGGTCCATGGAGATGCTCATCGGCCAGTAGCATATTTTTCAGCTACTTTTGACCCAGTTGCAGCAGCCTCACCAGGTTGTTTGCGAGCAGTTGCCACAGTTGGTCAGAGTCTTTCACAGCGAGAAGGTGCGGTGATGGGATATCCTCTGACTGTAATGGTCCTTCACTAAATTGAAATTTTACTGACAAGGACAAAAACCCAGTACTTGACTGGTGCTATGTTGACTAGGTATGAGACGAGTATTTTGAGTGCTCCAAATGTGACACTGAAAAGATGTACAGTGCTGAACCCGGCAACTTTTTCTTCCAAGTGATACTACTGAAATTGAGAAAGAGGAAGATGTTGAAAGTGATAGTCTTGAAGTAACTGAGTTGTGCACAAAACCGAGACCTGACATTAGAGATACTCGATTGGAAGAAAATGACCAAATTGTTTTTGTTGATGGTTCTTGTCTGAGAGATAGTACAGGAACACTGGGAGCAGGATATGATGTATACACAATTACAGGTACCTTGGAAGCTTCCTGGCTTCGAGGAGTGTATTCTGCCCAGGTAGTGGAATTAGTCGCTCTTACTAGGGAGTGCCATTTATCTGCTCGATTGAGAGTCACCATATATTCAGATAGTCATTCGGAATAGTTCATACTTTTTGGTCAATTGTGGTTGCAGAGAGGTTTTCTCACCTCTACTGGATCGCCAGTGAGAAATGGTGAGAGAATAAAGAAGTTGTTGTGTGCAATTCAACTACCTGAAGAAATTGCCGTGGTGAAATGCAGTGCACATCTAAAGTCACAGGACTATGGCCCTCATTACACCCTGGTGGTAAATGTCGCCTACCGCCGTGCTGATGGCCCGTAGCTGAATACCGTTACTGTGGCGGTATTCAGCTATGGGTATTATGACCCACACAGAGAAATCGGCCACTATACAGGCACCCAAACAAGTCCGCCAGACCAAAGGTCAGTGATAAATCGTCAGTACCCAAACCCACACGGTTATGCCAACAGGAATAATCCCACAGTATCAGGACCCATGAATCACTGCAGCGGTCTCAACTGCAGTAAACCATTGGCGGTACACACCGCTGTGCTCAAAATACACACACACTTACAAAACTACACCACAATTGGACAATTCAAACTACACACACCTGACACACATACACACACCACACCCACACACCCACATCACTATCAAACACACAACCACATTACCCACAACCCTTTCAATGAAAAAAAAAGATAGTAAACAGAGAGAGACAAGCCAGGAGCACCCACTCAATCAGAGACACAAAACACCATCACCCATACACCATCCACGCACCTCACACCACATACCAAAACACATAACCCCACACACCCTCACACACATCCTCACACATACCACTCACACCCATCCATGGCACCCCAAAGACACCCCAGGTTTTCAGAGGAGGAGCTGAGGGTCATGGTGGAGGAAATCATCCAGGTAGAGTCACAGCTATTCGGATCACAGGTGCAGCAGACGTCCATTGCAAGGAAGATGGAGCTATGGTGGAGAATTGTGGACAGGGTCAATGCACGGGGTGACATCAGGAAAAGGTGGAATGATCTACGGGGGAAGGTACGTTCCGTGTTTGCAAGAAACCAGGTAGCAGTACAGAAGACTGGCGGTGGACCCCCACCACCTTCCCAACAACTAACAACATGGGAGGAGCAAGCCTTGGTGATCATGCATCCTGAGGGCCTCGCAGGAGTAGCAGGAGGACTGGAATCTGGTAAGTCAAATCTTTACTACTATCACCCCCCAAG
Organism: Pleurodeles waltl; assembly: GCF_031143425.1. Lineage (NCBI taxonomy): Eukaryota > Metazoa > Chordata > Amphibia > Caudata > Salamandridae > Pleurodeles > Pleurodeles waltl. Next base: position 1,214,176,292 of record NC_090447.1, on the reverse strand, counting down.
CTGCATGCCATCACATACACCCACCCTCACTCCCATCACTCCACCACCTCACACATACCCCACTATCACAACTCACCTATCCCAATACCAAGCCCTGCATGCAACACCAATGCATGGACCCCACCACAGATTTGCATGGACACTCATCTCCACATCATGCCCAGTAGAGAGAATCAACTAGCCCACAAAATCACCACACACACAAGGCAAAGCTGACAGGGAAATCACAACCATAGAGGGCAACACACCCATGCACAAGATGGCACACGCAGATAAAATAACCCTGCATTTGCATTCCCACAGGACCCCTACTCAATGTCACCGGAGAAAAGTTGCCAGCAACATCCAGTCCCCTCCCCAGAAGAGGCCCACAATAACGACAGCAGCTCTGCTCCCCTGGATCACGATGACTAACCTGGCCCATCAGGGACCTCCGGACACAGTCCCAGCCCACCACAGAGCTTCCCCACTCAGGAAACACCAGCATAGCACCCACCCAGCAGGCCCATGCCACTGGCCCCAGGACACGTCAATCAGCATTGTGTCCACCACTACAGGGAACCCAGGCAACCCCACAAACCCAGGACGATCAGGGACCTGGGGTCAGTGACAGTGGGCACGCAGTTTAGGGGACAGAGGCACAGGACAACAGTGAAGCTGGGAGGACTTCTGTGCGACAGGGGGAGGATAGGCCCAGGCAACCCAGTCTCCAGGAGGCACTCACCAACATTCTGGGAGCATACCACCATTCCCAGGAGACCATGGGCCAGATAATGGCCAAGTTGCAGGGGTCCCAGCGGCTGCAGGAGGGACAGTACCTGGGGATCACCTCAAACACATCTACACCATCCTGGTCACCATTGCAGGGGTTGTAGCAGACATGGCCAACACCATGAGGGAGGCAGTGGCACACCAACGGGCCCCTGATACTAGGCACACCGATGAACAGCCCTCCACCTCCGCCGACGCTAGTGGACCGGAGGCCCACCACAGGAACAACAGGCCACCAGCACCCCACCCCCTGCAGAAGGAGAACCACCGCACAAAAAGTCCATGCGATCCAGGCAGAAGCCAGAGAACATTGCCAAGACCCCCGCCAGGAAATAAGACTCTCCAGATTGTCACCCTTCTGTGGCACTCTGTCATGCCCCCTTGGACAATGCACCTGTGATACCAAAAGACTGGACTCTAACTGGATATTCCTCCACCATCACCCCAGCCCATTGCACCCCCCCTCTACTTATGAGCACTTAAATAAACACCCTTGGAACAAATACAAATCTGGAGTCTGTCAAATGAGTTAAATATGTATTAGTACAACATTATCAAAGCAATGCAAGTCATATGTACAGTTAAATTTACATTCAAATGAACTTTAGTGGGCAGCAGTAAACATACCAGGAGCCATAGTGGGCCACAGAGATCTGAAAATAGAGATGCCCAAGGGTTTAGTAAGTGGCCATAGACATAGGGAAATCATGCTGCCATGTACAATGTCCAACATAAAACTGAAATGTAAAGTGAAGTTACAGTGTCTTAACTGTGTGTCACTGGAAACACTGCTGTATTATATAAATCATGTTGTCCACATCTTATTCTTCTGCCTCCTCTTCCTCACTGTCCACAGGTTCCACCGCTGCCCCAAGACCATCTCCAGGCTCACCCTCCTGCTGAAAAGGCACCTGGCGTCTCAAGGCCAGGTTGTGCAACCTGCAACGATGATCTGGCACACCTTCTTGGGTGAGTAGTACAGGGATCCACCTGTTAGATGGAGGCACTGGAATCTGGCCTTCAGGAGGCCAAATGTTCTTTCAATGATCCTCCTTGTTCACCCATGTGTCTCATTGTAACGTTCCTCTGCCCTTGTCCTGGCATTCTTCACTGGGCTCAATAGCCATGAGAGGTTGGGGTAACTAGAGTCACCGGCAAATATTGAGGAATACCTTTTAGACACACACTAACCCTTAAGGACAGCCCCATACCCAGTCAACAACTAATACTGGGTGGGGACCTCGGGCTCACCTATTAGCCAAACCTGGTGCCTCTGGACTTGGCCCATCATGTATGGGATGCTGCTATTCTTCAACATAAAAGCATCACGCACAGAGCCAGGATACTTGGAATTCACGTGGGAGATGTACTGGTCCGTCAAACACACCATCTGCACATCCATAGAGTGATAGCTTTTTCGATTCCTGAACACTTGTTCATTTCTCCCGGGGGGGGGGGCACAAATGCCACATGTGTACCCTCAATGGCACCAATGATGTTGGGGAAATGTCCCAGGGCATAAAAGTCAGCTTTCACTGTTGCCAAATCCTCGACCTGGTTGAATACGATGTAGCTGTGCATGTGTTTCAGCAGGGTTGACAACACTCTGGTCAACATATTGGAGAACATTGGCTGAGACATCCCTGATGCCCTGGCCACTGTTGTTTGAAAGGAACTACTTGCCAGGAAATGGAGCACTGACAGGACCTGCACTAGAGGGGGGATACCTGTGGGCTGGTGGATAGCTGACATCAGGTCTGGCTCCAATTGGGCACACAGTTCTTGGATTGTGGCCCGATCAAGTCTGTATGTTAGGATAATGTGTCTGTCCTCCATTGTGGCCAGGTCCACCAGGGGTCTGTACACCCGAGGATGTTGACACCATATATTTATCCTCAGCAGTCGAAGCCTCTGGAGGAAAACAATGAGCAGAGGGTCATATTCACACATCAATTGAAATAATGATGCATCTTTTCCTTTACAGAACCAGTATGTGACTACGAGAGTCTGTCACTGTGCCAATGTCTGCTGTGACGCAGTTAGTTGCCATGCCATGTGCCTCTCTGAAATGGCGGCTGCCTGACCTCTGAGGAGGGACAAGTGGAAATGAGGTAATTCTGCTGGCGTTGTGCTCCATTGTGGTAGGCGGTTGATGACCGCCGCGCAACTTCGCATTGGTTATCATTGTGCCCTATGAATTCCAGGAGCCAATGGCGATGTACGCCGGTGGTGACGGTACACACCGCCACGGACGTGACTGCCATTTTCTATCTATTGACTCACTTGCTACCTGACCTTCAACAGGAGAGGACCTACACTGCAAGTGCTGCTGTGACCTATGTCTGGAAGCGACAATGGCTCATGTGTCTGGGGAAAGGGCCCCTGCCTTCGCTTGGGAGGAGTTGGAGAAACTGGTGGATGGGTTCCTACCCAAGTACATGTTACTCTACGGTCCTCCAGACAAACTGGTGAGTACACTGTGAGCATGATGCGTGGGCAATGAATGTATGGATTGGTGTGTGTGTAAGCCACATGTAGGGGGGGCTGAGGCATCCTGGCCAGAGTGCTGCATGTATGGTGGTCAATGTATGTGCATCATGGGATGGGAGGGATCTGGTGGGCCATGAGTGTGACGGTCTGGATGGTTGACTAATTCCCTTTTCTGCTATCTTTTCCCTGCAGGTCAGAACCCATCAGAAAAAGGGTATTTGGCGTGCCATAGCCAAGGAGGTGCGGACCCTGGGGGTCTTTGACAGGCGGAGAACCCACTGCCGGAAATGGTGGGAGGACCTGTGCCACTGGGCAAGGAAGACAGCGAAGGCCCAGTTGGGGCTGGCCTCCCAATGAGGAATGGGTGCCCATCGTACCCTGACCCCCCCGATGTTCCCCATCCTGGTGGTGGCCTATCCGGTGTCAGATGGGCGCTTGAAGGCATCACTGCAGACACAATGGGGTGAGTACAGATTCAGATTCCAGACTGTGAGCATGTTAAGGTTTACCTGGGTGGGGGATGGGGGCTCTGGGTGCCCCTAGGCCAGGGTCAACATGGCAGGGTAGGTCCCTTGTTGGGCAGGCTCTGAAGCACTCCTACCCCAATAGTGTTAGTGGGTATCTACTACTGGGCAGGGTTCTGTGGGTTTCAGGTGTGCAGCTAATGGTGTTAGGCATTGTACTCTATGGGCTGGTGACTATCTTAGTAACTGGTAGTGCATGGCCTAGTGCATAGGGCTGCTCCCTGTGTGTTGTGTACGCCAACGGTAGTGGTGTTGCTGGCACTGACCAAATGTATCCTCTGTCCCTCCCCCCTTTTTGTTTTGTCACCCTGTCCTTTTGTGCATTAGCATCATCTGGCAGAGGAACAGAGGCACCGGCGACGGAGGGAGCTGCATCCTACATGGGCCTGGAGTCCGAATCCACCAACAGTGAGGGCACCTGTGAGACGGAGGGCGAGGGGAACAACACAATCGGGACAGGAGGGGACACAACAGACAGCGATTCCTCATCCGATGGATGCTCCCTGGTTCTGGCGGACACCTCTGTGCCCACCCCAACAACAGGTACAGCTGCAACCCCCCAATAGCATCACCCTCCCAGCAGCCCCTCAGAGAGTTTCCTGTGCCCACTCACCCAGGAGGGTGGGCACCTCCTTCGCCACAGGAACCTCAGGCCCTGCTCCAATCAGCCAAGCTGCTCTCAGTGAGAAGGCTATTGACCTCCTGAGATCCCTCACTGTTGGGCAGTCAACCATTCTGAATGCCAACCAGGGTGTCGAGAGGCATTTGAAACAAACACATGCATACCTGGAGGGCATTCACTCTGGTGTGGCAGCCCAATAGGGAGCATTTCAAGCTCTGGCCTCATCACTGATGGCAGCCTTTGTCGCTGTCTCTAGCCTCCACCCTCCAACTTCCTCTACCCAGTCCCAATCCTCTCAACCCCAGCCTATCCCAAGCCCTCCTTCAGACCAGCATTCACCCAAATCAACACACAAAAGTGGCTCAGACAAACAGAAGCACCAAACTTCATCTCACAGGCACTCCCACAAGCACAATCCCCATGCAGACACACCAACATCCACTGCTCCACTGTGTCCCCCTCCTCCTCCTCGTCCACCTCCCTCCCAGTAGTGTCTCCACTCACACCTGAATGCACTACATTCTCATCCACTACCTCCATCACCAGCACGCCCATGACTACACACCCCTCACTGGCAGTCACCACCCCCACATCCATGCACACGTCTCCTGTGTCCTCTCGCAGTGTGTCTGTGACCCCTCCACCCACAGTTCACAAACACAAGCACCCACCACCTAGCACCCAACAGCCATCCACCTCACAACAGCATCCAGCCCATGCACCTGCACCCAAACGCAGCAGACTGACACCTCCTACAACCACACACTCTTCCTCCACTCCCAAACCCTCTCCCTCTTCCCACCCCAGTGTGTCTAAGAAGCTTTTCTTGGCAAACAATGACCTCTTCCCTAACCCTCCCCCTCCCATCCTTCCCCTCTGGCCAGGGTGCCCAGAACCCAGCCCAGCACCTCAGCCATGAAGTCGACATCCGCTGTGGTTCCTGCAGCTATCAGAGGCTCAAAGGGGGAACCCCTCAGCCACGCAGTGTGCCACCAACCCCTGCCAAGGCCAAAACCAGTCTGCCACCTGGCAAGATGAAGAGGCGGACAGCATCCAGCTAGGGGAAGGAGCCACAACCACTCAGCAAGGCCACCTCAAAGACTCCAGCTGCCAGACCCAAGGTCACACCACCATCTGCCAAGGTGAGAAAGGTGCAGAAAACACCAGGCAAGGCACTTCAGCCGTCCGAGGCTGCAGGTGAAGGGCTGGTGGCTACCAGCACAACCGCCAGCACCGCCAACTGCACCACGGCCAGCACCAGCGGCCAGCACCACCAGCAGCCTCACCACTAGCACCGCCACCTGCACCACCACCTGCACCGCCGCAAGCACCACTACTGTCAGCAGCAGCAGCCCCAGTGGGCAGCTATCCGAGGCTGCAGGAGAAGGGCTGGAGCCTCCCTCCACCACTGGCAGCACCCCCACCAGCACCGGCACTACCACTAGTTTGCAGCCGTAGCTGCCACCGGATGGAGTCCAGCCCTGCCTCTATGGACTGTCATGCAACCTGGTCTCTGCAAATCTCGTGCCTCAGACACCCAGGTGACGGACTGTGAACTGCCACACCCCAAGTGTTGCATCACTGGGCACAAAGCCCCATCCAGAACCAGTGGAAGAAGGCATCTACTCACTCTATCCTTGGCAGGATGAAGCACACTGGGCACAAAGCCCCCTCCAGAACCAGTGGAAGAAGGCATCCACTCACTCTATCCTTGGCAGGATGATGCACACTGGGCACAAACTCCCCTCCAGCACCAGTGGAGATATGTACGAGGCTGGCCTGGCTCGTAGTGGGTGCCAATGGAACTTACACCTAGTGCCAGGCCCAGTTATCCCTTATTAGTAGAGTAGTAGTGTTCTAGCAGCTTAGGCTGATAGAGGTAGCTATAGCAGAGCAACCTAGGCTGAACTAGGAGACATGCAAAGTTCCTACTATACCACTTATATCATATAGGTACTATGGGCCTGATTACAACTTTGGAGGAGGTGTTAATCCGTCCCAAATGTGACGGATATACCACCAGCTGTATTACGAGTTCCATAGGATATAATGGACTCGTAATACGGCTGGTGGTATATCCGTCACTTTACCGTCACTTCTGGGACGGATTAACACCTCCTCCAAAGTTGTAACCAGGCCCTATATCATAAGAAAGACAATACTCAAAGCTACAAAAAATAAAGGTACTTTATTTTAGTGACAATGTGGCAAAATATCTAAGAGGATATACTCCCTTAGGAGGTAAGTAAAATATACAAAATATACACAGAAAACCACATCAGGTAAGAATCAGTCTGAAAGTAGTGCAAACTTAGTAGAGTACAATAGGCTGCAATAGGCCTAGGGGTAACACAAACCATATACTAAGAAAGTGGAATGAGAACCACGAATGGACCACTAGGCTAGTGTAGTGTGTGGAGGGTCACTGGGAGTGTAAGAAAACACTAAAGGTGTCCAAGATACCCCACCCCAAGACCCTGGAAAGTAGGAGTAAAGTACTGCTATTTCCCCAAAAACACACTAAAGTCGTGATAAAGGATTTTGCAAAGACCACAACAGACTGCAAAGCGCTGAAGATGGATTCCTGGACCTGAGGACCTACAAAAGAAGGGGTCCAAGTCCAAGAGTCGCGAAAGTGTCCGGGGGGCAGGAGCCCACTAAACCCCAGAAGAAGGTGCAAAATGGCTGCCTCTGGATGGAAGAAGCTAAAGATTCTGCAACAACAAAAGGCGCTAGGAACTTCTCATTTGTGCATATGATGTCTCATGGCATGCTGGAGGATGCAGAGTTGTTTCTTTGGCAAAATACCACAAACAAGCCTTGCTAGCTGCAAGAGTCACAGTTAAAGAAAAAGGGTGCTGACCGGGCCCAGGAAGGACCAGGATATCGCCACTTGGGAGAGGAGACAGACGGGCCCCTCAGCAATGTAGAGAGCCCAAACACAAGTCCTGCACCTGCAGAAGTCCTTAAAAACGGGTTCAAGAAGTCTGAACATGGCGGTCATCTCAACACTGCAAAAGAGGGTCCCACGACACTGGTGATCAACTCAGTGTGCTGAGCATGGCAGGACAGAGTGCTGGGGACCTATTCTTGGCTTTGCATGCAGGATTTTGTGGAAATGTGCACAGAAGCCCTTGTAGCTGCAGTTCACGCTGTGCACAGGATTACTGTCTGTAAAGGGGAGGTAAAGACTTACTCCTCCAAATTTGGACAGTCTGAGTCACTTGGGTCCGCCACCTGTGTTCCAGGGTCCACACTCGTCAGGATGAGAGGGGTCCCAGAGTACTGGTGAAGCTCAAGTTTGGTGCCTGCTGGAGCAGGTGGAAGATTCTGTCGACCCACAGGAGATTTCTTTGTGGCTTCCAGTGCAGGATGAAGGCAGGCAGCCCCCAAAGTATGCACCACAGGAAACAGTCGAGAAAGCTGGCAGGATTAGCTGCTACAATGTCTCTGGAAGTCTTCTTGCTACTTTGTTGCAGTTATGCAGGTGTCATGGAAAAGTCAGCGGTCGATCCTTGGCAGAAGTCGAAGAGAGAGGTGCAGAGGAACTCTGGTAAATTCCTCAAAGTCATTATCTCAGGAAAAGCCCACTGGAGAGACCTTAAATAGCCCTAGAGGAGGATTGGCCACCTAGTCAGGTAAGCACCTATCAGGAGGGGTCGCTGACATCACCTGCTGGCACTGGCCACTCAGAGGCCTCCTGAGTGCCCTCATATCTCTGGAAACAAGATGGCAGAGGTCTGAGACACACTGGAGGAGCTCTGGGCACCACCCCTGGGGTAGTGAAGGACAGGGGAGTGGTCACTCCCCTTTGCTTTGTCCAGTTTCGCACCAGAGCAGGGACTGGGGGTTCCCTAAACCGGTGTACACTGGCTTATGCAAGGAGGGCACCATCTGTGCCCTTCAAAACATTTCCAGAGGCTGGAGAAACTACCCCTCCCCAGCCTTTAACACCTAGTACCAAAGGGAGAGGGTGTAACACCTTCTCTCAGAGGAAATTCTATGTTCTGCCTTCCTGAAACTTGGCTGCCCAGACCACAGGAGGGCAGAATCCTGTCTGTGGGGTGGCAGCAGCGGTAGCTGCAGAGAAAATCCCAGAGAGCTGGTTTGGCAGAACCCAGGGTTTATAGTGGAGTGCCGGGGATGCATTGAATTGTGTCCCCAATACCAGATTTGGCATGAGGGGACAATTCTATGATCTTAGACATGTTACATGGCCATGTTTGGAGTTACCATTGTGAAGCTACATTTAGGTATTGACCAATATGTAGTGCACGAGTGTAATGGTGTCCCTGCACTCACAAAGTCCGGGGAAATGGCCCTGAAATATGTGGGGGCACCTTTGCTAGTGCAAGGGTGCCCTCACACTTAGTAACTTTGCGCCTAACCTTCAGCAAGTGAAGGTTAGATATATAGGTGACTTATAAGTTATTTAAATGCAGTGAAAATGGCTGTGAAATAATGTGTGTGTTATTTCACTCAGGCTGCAGTGGCAGTCCTGTGTAAAGGTTTGTCTGAGCCTCCTATGGGTGGTAGAATAAATGCTGCAGCCCATACAGATCTCCTGGATCCCCAATACCCTGGGTACCTAGGTACCATATACTAGGGAATTATAAGGGTGTTCCAGTGTGCCAATTAAAATTAGTAAATGTGGTCACTAGCCTATAGTGACAAATTTAAAGTCAGAGAGAGCATAAGCACTGAGGTTCTGATTAGCAGAGCCTCAGTGATACAGTAAGTCACTACACAGGTACACACATTCAGGTCATAAACTATGATCAATGGGGTCCTGGCTAGCAGGATCCCAGTATGACAGGCAAAAACAAACAGACATATATGTAAAAATGGGGGTAACATGCCAGGCAAGATGGTACTTTCCTACAAGATATGCATCCACTCACTCTATCCTTGGCAGGATGAAGCACACTGGGCACAAAGCCCCCTCCAGAACCAGTGGAAGTAGACACCCACTAGAGAGACTGTGGCTTTACACTCCCCAGGACTCAAGCAGTGGGCAAACGACCCACTTGAGAGACTGTGGCCTTGCACTCCCCAGGACCCAAGCAGTGGGCAAACCACCCACTTGAGAGACTGTGGCTTTGACCTCCCCAGGACCCAAGAAGTGGGCAAACCAACAACTTGAGAGACTGTGTCCATGCACTCCCCATGACCCAAGCAGAGGGCAAACCACCCACTTGAGAGATTGTGGCTTTGATCTCTCCAGGACTAAAGCAGTGGGCAAACCACCCGCTTGAGAGACTGTGGCTTTGACATCCCAGGACCCAAGCAGTGGGCAAACAACCCGCTTTAGAGACTGTGACCTTGCACTCCCCAGGAGCAAGCAGTGGGCAACCCACCCACTAGAGAGACTGTGGCCTTGCACTCCCCTTTCCATATCCCCCTGAGGTGCCTGTGTGTTTTCAACCTGATGCCCCTGCAGTGTTATCTCCGTATTGAGGCAGGAGTCAAGTGTGGGCTTGGCCTATGAGTTTTGGCCCAGTGGCCCACAGACATTTTGAGTGGACAATGTACCGCCTTAAGTATATATTGCTTTTTTTTTGTAAATACTGTTTTTCAAATTCCTACATATATCTGACTATTTCTAATATGACAATAATTATGACTCAATTCCTTTTGTCCTTGCGTTCTTCCAGAGGGTTACGGGGTGTAAATGTGATGTTGTTGCATGTGTTTGTGTGTATGGTGTTGTGGGTGAGGGTGGGGGTAGGGCTGTTGCTTGTTGCGTGTGTGTGTCACTCTCTTTTTCCTTCCCCCTTTCCCTTTGTAGTAGGTGCAGTACTCACCGTGGTCGTCGCCACCGCCATTCATACTCCTGGTAGATGAGGAGGTAGACCAGCAGGGGCAGGACCTGCATCTCGGACTCCATGGCATCCTGGTTCTTCATTGAGTGTCGAGAGGTGAGTGTTTTCCCTTCCAAGTCCTGTTTCTGCCGTGCTTTTGATGGCGTTGGTACCACCCTGGAAAATCTGGTGGATGAGCGGGTTGTGATGTGGTGGCAGTACGTTGACTTCCGCCTGTCTGTTGGCGGTTACCGCTGCGGGGTTTGTTGCTACCGCTGTGGCGGTCAGAGTGTTAAAGTGGCTGTCTGTGTTGGCGGTTTCCGCCGTGGTCGTAATCCCATCTTTTTTACCGCCGGCCTTTTGGTGGTATTACCGCCGTTTTCACACCGACCGCCAGGGTTGTAATGAGGGCCTATGTGTCCTTGGGAAATGGATATGCGGATTAAGTCGCAAGGTTTTGCTCATTGAAATGTATATCGTTGAACGACAAGTGGGTTGTTACCTGAAGAAGACACAACATGTATGAGTTTTGCATTTTAAGTAGTTGACACTTTAGAAGAGTTAAAATTGTTACAGAGTAGTGTTGACAAAGAGGAGAAACGTTCATGGAGCAAAATGAAATGTGTTCAAAGACAGGATGAGGTGTGGGTTTCTAAAGAGGGTCAGTTGGTTTTACCAAATAGCCTCTTGTCTCAGATCGTGAGGTACTATAATGGTCAGGCACACATTGGGAGGGATGCCATGGTATGTCTTTTCAAAATTGTTTGGTTTAACCCCAAGTTTAGACAATCAGCTGAAGCAGTTTGCCATTGATGTGTCATTTGTCAGCAATTAAATGCGGGGAAAGGGACAGTGGTTAATTTGTGCCAGATTGGAAGAGCAAGAGGTCCATTCAGCAGAATGTAATTGGATTTCATTGAGATGCCCCTGTGTGGAGGTTTGAGATATGTGTTGGTGATTGTGTGCATCTTTAGTCATTGGATTGAAGCGTACCCTACAAAAAGAAATGGTATCCTCACAGTAGCGAAAATGCTGCTTAGGGAACTGATACTGCGCTTCCAATTTCCAATCTCTTTAAAATCAGATATGGGAATGCACTTCAGTAATGAGCTGATTAAACTATTGTGTGCAGCATTTAACATCGAGCAAAAGCTGCATTGTAGTTACCGCCCTGAAGCATCAGGACTAGTGGAGCAGATAAATGGTACCTTGAAGTCAAGAACTGCAAAAATGTGTGCAAGTACGAATCTCAAATGACTTGATGCACGGCCTTTGGTGTTGGTGTCAATGAGAAACACCTGACAGGAAGACAGGATTGTCACCCCATGAGATCCTCATGGGTAGATCAATGAGGTTGCTAGCAGTTCCAGCAAATGCACTTGTGAACATTACAGATGATATGGTGTTGGATTACTGCAAAGGTCTGGCTGATGTAGTCCACTCTTTCTCTCAGCAGGTGGAGGCCACCACACTGCCACCGATCCATGATCCAGGGCACAACCTGAGAGCTGGTGACTGGGTTCTTGTCTGGAAGCATGTGTGCAAGACATGTTTGGAGCCTTGTTGGAAGAGACCGTAGCAAGTGATCCTAATGACTACGACAGCTGTGAAGTGTGCTGGGATCCCAAATTGGATTCACAGGAGTCATACAGAGAAAGTGGCATGTCCACTGGATCAAGAAGAAGCATTGTTGAGAGTACCAACAATTATGCGACAAATTACAGCACCGGAACAGGAACAAGGAAGAACTGAACCTGAGCTTGTTGAAGACGGTTCCATCACTCCTGTGAGAGATGAGGGTGGAGATCTCCAGGAGGGTGCTGAGGAACCTATCTCAACTGAACCAGCAGGAGAGCCTAGTACCAAGAGGGTTCTCCCAGAAGCAGACGATTCCGAGAGACAAACAGAGAAAGTGGCAGATTCAGAAGGGGAGGGAGTTGAGGTGGGTCAAAGTCAAAGTGATCTGACTCTTTCTGAGACAGTTGCAAGTCCGTCAAAAGAAAACACCACTGAAAAAGAAAAGGATTCAAGTTCAGTCCTGAAGAGGATATTGACAGAAGGTACATGAAAAGGAGATAATTGGCCGAATTCATAAGTGGGGAAAAGAAAAGAGGTGATGGGTGAACAAACAATAGAGGAAGAACTAAGTGAAGGAGAGTTGAATAGTGATCGAAAGTTGCAAAGAAAGAGAATAGCAAGTCGAAAATAAGCAGGTCCTGAATGGGTGTATGCAACTACAAAGAAATGGCAACAAGAGTTTATGGGGGTCATTATGACCCTGGCGGAAGGCGGAGAACCGGCGGTAAGACCGTCAACAGGCTGGCGGTCTTACTTTGTGGAATTATGACCATGGCGGTTACCGCCATGGTCATCCGCCGGTTCTCCATTCCGCCCACCAGGGCGGAGACGACTGCTGGGCTGGAGACCGGGGTCTCCAGCCCAGCGGCCGTCACTAGACCGCCGGCGGTATTTTGACCCGGCTTACCGCCGTGGATTTCCAGCGGTTTGAACTGCCATGAAATCCATGGAGGTAAGCACTATCAGGGCTAGGGAATTCCTTCCCTGGCACTAATAGACTAATAGGCCCCCCCCCCCACCCTGACTCCCTCCCCCCATCCCCCCTTCCACCCCCCAAAGGTGGCAGGGCCCCCCTCCCCACCCCGACCCCCAACATCACATCACCCATACCCACACGACACGCACGCAGGCACCACCTACACACTTACACGCACACTCACCGACATACATGCCTACATCCATACACACAGTCAGACACGCACATCCACATTCAAACATACACGCACTCATCCATACAGACATACCCACAGACATACATGCACTCATTCCCATACACACAACACCCCCGCAAGCATACACGCACTCACACACCCCTCTACATACACAGACGCACACCCCCATGCACCCACACAACACACAACACCCCCTACCCCCTCCCCTCACAGACGATCGACTTATCTGGTCTGACGATCCTCTGGGAGGGGACGAGAGCCATGGGGGCAGCTCCGCCGACACCACACCGCCAACAGAACACTGCCACGGCGAATCACAGGACGTGATTCGCTGGGCGGTGTTCTGTTGGCGTGGCGGTGGAGGTGGAGCAACCTCCACTTCCCCGCCTCCCGCCAGTATGGCTGTTGGCGGCTCTCCGCCAACGGTCATAATAGGCTGAGCGGCAAACCGCCACCACTGGCGGTCTTCCACACGGCGGTCCCTCAGCGGTCTTTAAAAAAGACCGCCGAGGTCAAAATGACCCCCTATGTCTTTTTGTTTTGATAGGGAAGTCCCAAGTCAATATTTTGAGGTGATTTGGAGAAGATCAATGAACCGAGCTGTTCGAACAATCTGAGAAATATTTTTGAAAAAGAGACTGTTAAAATTAACCGGAAAAGACATTGATAACTTGATTTGACTTTTTAAAACCTGATTTGGCAAACTGATTTTGTCAAGAAAAAAGGTTTGTGGAAGGGAAACTGAACTGCTGAAAGAATTGTCTATTTTTTATTTTTGCTGCAAGTTTTCTAAGTTACTTCTGCTTTCTGATTCTTTACAGATCATGGCTGACATAGATGCGCAAATTTGGGATGCTAGGCGCTGTAAGTATATGAGCATTGGTTTGGCAATTGTGTGTGGGATTTTGTTGATAGTATTGCTTGTGAGTATGTCTGTTCTTGATGCGAAAGGAGCCAACCATACTTCTGCTTTTGAGACTACTAAACTAACAGCTTTAGAGAGGTTTAAATTAGATGAGAAATATTTGCATGATCATACTAATGCTCAAGGAGAACTTTCTTCTAATGTTTTCTATCGCTTATTGAGTGAGTATGTTGAGACAATGAATGCAAAGGATTGTCATGTGTGTACGCAGATTTCTTCATCAGTCGAGGAACGAGTCACTTATCATAGTCTTCCATTAACATACGGGATAAATTGTAGTCTGTTACTAACAAGGTTCTATAACCAGGAGTATATTCAATATTTCTCTTCTTCGCACAATGTTGTGTTTTCATTTGTTCCTATTATTAGGTATTTGAATAGAGTAGCTAGAGATAATGATAGAGTATTAGTTAGAGGATTCTTTGAACCTACACTAACGTTTAGTATAGCATATGCACATAGAAATAACCTCACATGCTTGCTTACACCTTTAGAAAAGAGCTTCTTAGATCATACTGATGACAGGAGAAAGGCGCTAAAGGAGAAATTAGAAAAAGGCTTAGAGAAAAGGACTTACAAGAATGATTATGCTTACACTGCAATTAAAACGCAAGGGATCTTAGCTTTAGATGCATTACACGTAGAGAAACTTTGTATATATGGACCAAAATTGTGCACTGACACTATATTTGTGGGTACGAGTGAATGTAGGCATGTGTTTTTGTTTCAGAGTAAATGGACATTTATGTTGAATGGGCAGGGCTCTGCGATTCCAGGCGGAGATTAGACCTTATTCTGATTTGTAATCCGACTTTGGGAGGAGAAGAGATTCAAGATTCTGTCATTGGGCTCATACTCTCTGATTGAGAGCCTGATGTTTTGCTGATCGATTGATGACCTGAGGACGAAGACTGATTCTGCTTGCTGACCCATACCGTGGATAGGTAGATATGAGAATGTGACTGAATTACATTTTTTTATGCCTTTTCTTTCTAGCTACCAATTGCACTGTCTTAATAGTTTTTCTTAGTTAGATGTTTTCTCAAATTGTGTTCTAAATTGTTTTTGCATGAAGCCCCACATGCTGATGTTAATCCGGGTTGGTTGAGGCTATTCACATGACAACTGACAATTTGCAGTGACAAACTGTTCACAAATGATTTTGTTGAACTCTATGAATTATGCAGTACTATTGAAACTGACTTTACTAATGATTTGTACCAATGCTTTAGAATGCATTGTGATTCAAGCTTTGATTAGGTTATGTAGGGAAATGCCTTCCTTGATATGGTTACCCCCTGACTTTTTGCCTTTTGTTGATGCCAGTTATGATTGAAAATGTGCTGGGACCCTGCTAACCAGGCCCCAACACCAGTGTTCTTCCCTTAAACTGTACCTTTGTTCCCACAATTGGCACAGCCCTGGCACACAGATAAGTCCCTTGTAAATGGTACCCCTGATACCAAGGGTCCTGAAAATGACTAAGTCAACATTGCACTCCCCTCAGGTTGCCATGCCCACCTCTCACTGCCTGTGGCATAGGTAAATCACCCCTCTAGCAGGCCTTACAGCCCTACGTCAGGGTGTACTATACAACAGGTAAGGGCATAGTTGCATGAGCACTATGCCCCTACAATGTCTAAGCAAAACATTAGACATTGTAAGTGCAGGGTAGCCATAAAGAGTATGGGGATCATTATGACCGCCGAGGCCGCGGGAGACAGAATACCGCCATTGCCGGCGGTATTTCTGTCTCCCTATTATGACATTTCCACTGGGCTAGCGGACAGTAACAGTGTTACCGTCCACTGGCCCAGCAGAAATGTCACATCAACATTGCAGCCGGCTCGTAATAGAGCCGGCGGCAATGCTGATGTGCAGCGGGTGCAGTAGCACCTGTTGCGCATTTCACTGCCCGAAATTCGGGCAGTGAAATGCACGACAGGGCTATGCCTGGGGGCCCCTGCACTGCCCATGCCAGTGCATGGGCAGTGCAGGGCCCCCCAGGGGGACCCCAAGTCCCCTTACCTCCGGCCTTTCCATGGCGGTGTGTACCGCCATGGACAGGCCGGCGGTCGGGGACTCCTAATCCCCAGGGCAGCGGTGCTGGCACCGCTGCCCTGGGGATTATGACCGCCAGGCGGAATCCTGGCGGGAAAGTGGAGGGGCCGGCGGTATGGCCGTGGCAATTCTGCCACGGTTATAATTGCTGGCGGAACACCGCCAGCCTGTTGGCCCGGTGGCCGCCAGGGTCGTAATGACCCCCTATATCATCTGGGAGTCTTTCAATTACGAACTCCACAGTTCCATAGTGGCTACATTGAAATCTTGGAAGTTTGGTATCAGCACAATACATGCACACTGATGCCAGTGTGGGATTTATTGTATAATACACCCAGAGGGCATCTTAGAGATGCCCCCTGAATATCAGTTCGACTCTAGGCTGACCAGTTTTTGCCAGCCTGCCACAACCAGACGAGTTTCTGGCCACATGTGGGGAGTGTCTTTGTCACTCTGTGGCCAGGAACAATGCCTGTACTGGATGGAGGTGCTTCTCACCTCCCCCTGCAGGAACTGTAATATCTGGTGGTGAGCCTCAAAGGCTCATGCCTTTTGTTACAGCACCCCAGGGCATCCCGGCTAGTGGAGATGCCCGCCCCTCCGGCCACTGCCCCCACTTTTGGAGGCAAGGCTGGAGGAGATAATGAGGAAAACAAGGAGGAGTCACCCACCAGTCAGGCCAGCCCCTAAGGTGCCCTGAGCTGAGCTGATCCCTGCCTTTAGAAGTCCTCCATCTTAAAATTGGAGGATTCCCCCAATAGGAATAGGGACATGCCCCACTCCCCTCAGGGAGGAGGCACAAAGAGGGTGTAGCCACCCTCAAGGACAGTAGCCATTGGCTACTGCCCCCCAGCCCTAAACACCCCCCTAAATTTAGTATTTAGGGGCAACACTGAACCCTGGAAATCAGATTCCTGCAACCTACAACAAATGGAAGGACTGCTGACCTGAAAGCCCCGCAGAGATGATAGAGACGACAACTCACTTGGCCCCAGCCCTACCGTCCTGTCTCCAGACTCAAAGAACCTGCACTGCGACACATCCGACAGGGACCAGTGACCTCTAAGGACTCAGAGGACTGCCCTGAACCTGAAGGACCAAGAAACTCCAGAGAACAGCACCACTGTTCAAAACCTGCAACAACTTTGCAACAAAGAAAAACTTTCAAAGAATGTTCTTTTCCCGCCAGAAGTGTGAGATTTCACACTCTGCACCCGAAGCCTCCGGCTCGAGCTCCAGAGAACCAACAACACAAAGAGGACTCCCAGGTGACTACGATGATGTGGGTACCCTGAGTCAGCCCCCCTGCAACCGCATAGTGATGCCTGCAGAGAGGATCCAGAGGCTCCCCCGACTGCCTGGTAACAAGGAACCCGATGCCTGGACCAAGCACTGCATCCGCAGCCCCCCGGATCGAGATGAACCACCTTCCAGTGCAAGAGTGACCAGCAGGCAGCCCTCTTTCTAGCCCTGTCGGTGGCTGTCCTGAAAAGCCCTCCTGTGCCCTGCCTGCACCGCTGAAGTGACCTTCGGGTCCCACCATTGCATTCAATAGCAAACCCAACACCTACTTTGCCTACTTCACCCGGCCGCCCCTGTGCCACTGAGGGTGTGTTTTGTGGGCTTGTGTGTGTCCCCCCCAGTGCTCTACAAAACCCCCCTGGTCTGCTCCCCGAGGACACAGGTACACCTGCTAGCAGACTAGAAGCGGACCACCCCTGTTCTCGTTAGGCGCCTATGTGTGTTTGGGCCCTCCTTTGACCTCTGCACCTGACTGGCCCTGTGTTGCTGGTGTGATGACTTTGGGGTTACCTTGAACCCCCAAAGGTGGACTGCCTATGCCCAGGAGACTGACTGTGTAAGTGCTTTACCTAACCAAACTTACCTCCCCCAGGAACTGTTTATTTTTGCACTTTGTCCACTTCTAAAAAAACTTATTGCCATTTCAACCTAAACTGTGTGTACTACTGTTTTAAATCAAAGTTCTATCCTTACTTTTGTGAAGTACCTTGCATTTTATGTACTTACCTCAAATCTTGAATCTTGTGGTTCTAAAATAAATTAAGAAAATATATTTTTCTATATACATACTATTGGCCTGGAGTTAAGTCTTTGAGTGTGTGTTCCTCATTTATTTCCTGTGTGTGTGTACAACCAAAGCTTAACACTACCCTCTGATAAGCCTACTGCTCGACCACATTACCACAAAATACAGCATTAGTATTATCTAATTTTGCCACTTTCAAACTTTAAGGGGAATCCTTGTGCACACTATCTCTCACTTTGAGATAGTACATACAGAGCCAACTTCCTACAGGTTATGTTTCTTGTATCTTTCTGGTAAACCAATATTATTACTTGCATAACCCCAGACAGCTCCAATACCATGAATTAACTTGTCTACAATCCATCCTTATGTATATCCTAGGATAGTTGATCTCCCTATACACTTTGGTCCTTGTAGCATACCATAGTGAACTGATGTCACCAAATAGGATGGCAACAAAAAAACATTTCCACAGTGTCCACACAAGCCCCTGAATTCAGTAAATGGTAATTTGCCTTAAGCAACATCATAATGAAATGATGGTTAAGTAATACAGCAATGTAGCTGCAATATGTGCTGCAGCAGAAATCATGTTACATGCAAAGGTTCATTTCACACTGATGTCACTTTTTTGTTGAAACTTCCTCATATGTCCATTGTCAAAATAGTCAAATGAAAGCTGCACTGAAGTAGTTTTGCTATGTATCATATGTAGCATAAAGAGGTAGCTGGGGACATTCAGGGCCAAAGTATTGGCAGGTAGATAATACAAATGCACACATCATAAGAGTTCATATAGCTCTATAAACATCCCCAGTCTTGCTTGGTACTGGTCATAACACCATTCTTAGATTGCATTCCTAAAGCTAATACACCCTTGAAGGTTTTTGTGTGTCAGTGAATATCCATGACACAAAGAGGTGGAATCACTTTACTCCTAACGGGATGGTGCATCACAGCACCATTTTGTATTGCAGACACCAATTGCCTTGTAAGACTGAGGGTAGATATTCACATATGATCCCTAGGTTTCTACATCTCATGCCCTGATGCATGTCACTAGTCAGTGAATGAATCTTGAAACACTCTTGCAGATGAAACAACAACAAGGAAAGGTACACCGGGCAATATGTAGGCACTAACGCTGATGGCACCAGTGATAATTGCACACTCATTACTGTAAAATCCTAACTTACCAATGGGAAGTGTTGTCCAGTCACTGCATCAAAAGTGCACTGTATTCTATGTCATGTCATAGGGCTACTAACACATGAGACACAGTAGTGGGGGAGCAACACCTCTGATACAATGAAGACAAGTGGACTGTTTGTTTCAACTGTCACCCAAAACATCACACAACATGAGGTGATTTATGACTTTACTCAGCCATGTGTCTACTCAAAACAGTAAATTAGTAGTGCACTACACTTTGTTGGGATGCTGGTCAAAAAGACAATAGGCAAATCACACCACCATGCACCTACTACCAGACCTACCCAATCCAGAACTCATCTTGTGTGTTGGTTATGGGTCACCCCCAACATTGATGGGGAAATGCCTGTCTGTAACAAAAACAGTTGGCAATGTAACATGTATAACTCTGGTCAAGACTCAACCCCTTGTAGCTGTTGTTGGGTAGGGGGCTGCCATTGAGCTCCAGTTAGGTCATCGCCAGTATGTGGGGCATTAGAGAGGTCAGGATGTGGCATGCTCCCAGTCCACATAGGGAGGACTTCCTTAGCTAGACCTCTGTTATCTTTGGGGTCTAACACCTCAGGTCCTTCCACCTTTTTCTGCAATGGATGTTGTGCCACACATAGACCCCCCGGGTCCGCTCCTTCCAGGCGATGGCCTTCCAAATGGCCTGCTTCTAATTGGCATTGACTTGCATAGATACAAGAGAAGAAAACACAGAATATCACTGCAAATTTGTAGATATCTGTTTTGTTGTCACACAATTTGTATTAATCTAGCAGAAGTATAAGTCAAACATTAACACACAATTGGCCTGATTTAAGAAGCCCCAGTGCCACCTTAGCGCCGCCATAGCATACCTTTTTGAAGCTAAGATGGCGCTAAAGTGGCTTTTTACACACGCCATATTTACAAAGTGGCAAAATGCATGTATTGTGCCACTTTGCAAACCCTTGTGCCACATTATGCCTGTGACAGGCATAATATATGCAAGAGGGACATTCCTCCGTTAGAGGGGGGCAAACAAAATGGCACAAGGAAGAGATTTCCTTGCACCTTTCTTTTTGGCACTTTTAATGCCTGCTCAGTGCTGGTGCTGAATACAATGGGCCTCTATGTACTCTGCAGGAGTAGTGCCAAGATTGTGGCACTACTCCTGCAGAGTACATTAATAGAATCAGAAATTCTGATGCTATTTTCACCTCCCATGTGCAATGGTGCACCGTATTTTAAATACGGTGCACATATGGCAGTAGGGGGATTCTAAGGGGAACAAGGAAAGTGGCGCTGTACTGGCTGCAGCACCACGTTTCAGAAATCAACCCCAATATGTGCAGATTTCACATTTTGAGCACTGCAAAGTCATGAATATACACTTTTGTAGTCATCTGCTGACTATCCTCATCCCTCCTCATGTTTTACACTGACTAAGCCAGCCCACTAACATCTTGTAGCCCTGGGCCATCCTACATGTACTGTGATGTGAGCTACTGAGAAACACAACACCATTGTGAGCTTTTGAAGGCTATACTACTTGTGAATTATTGTACAGACACCTTTGAGGCCAAGCCCATTGATGAGGCATATGGTCCATAGAGCCTGGTACCATAGTATAGAATACATCCTAAGCTCACTATGAAAGGGCTGCCATACATTCCAAATGTAGTCCATGTAAAGGCAATCAGGGCTATTATTGAAAACACACTTTGTGATCATCCAAGGATTAACAGGTCTACATGGATTTTACTCCTTGTATCAGTTCTATTGCCACAGAAAATCCTCCCCAGCCTGACCCATGGTGCACACTGGGCACAACTCATTGTCAGGGCTTGCTCTCTGCAGGCTGAGCAAACTGATCCCAAACGGACATCACATTTGTACCAGTTCAATATATAAAAGTCCAGCTTGTAGCCATCCAATACATGACGTCAAGGCTGTGCGGCACTCTGAAGGGGTCTGTGAGCTATAGCTAGCTCCCAGGCAACCGTTTGGCGAGCCCTGATCCAGGCTGAGTGATATGTGGGACTGCACATATACCTAACATCATCCTCAAGTGCTTTTTACAGAATACATACACAGCTCATACTATAAAGGCTATACAGTTGATTTCACAGTTAGCATGATCTGATTAGTAAATATATCATAGGAACCATGAGGTGAATAAATGCATAGATGTCTACATGCACCACAAGTAGAGCGTAGGGCTTTCACACCTCACACACCCTAATGGTGATGTTAAGTACGCAATATATGGTGCTCAACAATCCCTGAAATGACTGTCCTGTATAGGAACCACAAAATGCAACAGCAGTAATCAGACTTTACTCTAAACCTCAGAGGCACATTGCAGTCTGTGGGAATGGAAATTATGGAGTAAAACAGAGTGACATATGTATGTAAGTAGTTACCTGTTCTTCTGGTGAGCCATAGAGCTGACCATACAGAGAAAGGATCTCATCAGCCAGCAGCTCCTCTGCAGAGAAGTCATGGGTCCTCTCGCCTGCTTGGCCTGTCATGATTGCGCCCACAGGTGGCAAACAGCAGCTAAAGAGGCGGAGGTCTTGATAGCCGTAGTATCAGGAGACAAGTGAGATATTTTTCAAGCCATGGCGTACATGTACGTGACATATGCGGTCATCAGCGAATACGGACACAACCATTGGCCCTCTACCGTCACCATAACGAATGTTAGCCTATGGCTGTCAGTCATTCGCCTATTGCACAGTGGACTTCTGTTGTGGCATCAGATGCACAATGTCCAATATGCAAGGTCAGGGAGCTGCCAATTTTGCCATTGAAAGTACTATACTGGTGACTGTTAACTGTGTCACCACCACTCCAAATGAAGGGGGTACATGTTTAAATATACACAAATCCACTTTCATTTAAATTTTACTATACTTTTCGTTTGTCTAGTGTGTTAGCTTGCATATAGGCTATATTAGCTCAGTGCAGTGTACACCACCATTGACAGAATTTTGTCCACAACAAAATAAAAAAAATAACAAATAAAGGTGCAAATAATACATCTGATATGTATTATTTACATGTCAATGGTCAAGACAAATGTCAAGGCCACAACGGGGATTTGTGATGTATGTTCCACAATATACTGTTTAAAAACAATAGGAGCCAGATGTAGCAAAGGGTTTTACCCATTCTGTGTCTATGGGAAAATGTGTTTGTACATATGGCCCCAGGTGTATATTGCAATCTGCAATAGTTATGTACTGTCACATGCATTTTGGCTTACTCTTCACAAATGTTACTGTAGACATTGTGACCAACATTCACATACTGTTTTCAATTCACACATAGGTCCCCTGGGAAAGGGTGAAGAAGAGAGCCTCCAGTGTATCACCCATTTCCAGACCTTCAGACCATGAAAGAAAATGCTATCATCAAGAACTTTCATTTGATCCATACTGAATTTATGTCATCAGTTGGAGCCTGATCTCCTGCCTCACAACACTAATCCTACATGTATCACACCAATTGTGAAACATATGGCCGTATTGCATTTTCTTGCTACAAGTTCCTTTTAATACACTGTGGGACATTTTATGGTAGGTCACAACCAAGTTTCTGTGGTATGCTACAAGACATGCTTTTGGCAATCATGTGACACATTGACAGCTATATCCAGTTCCCCAGACTGGATTTCTTAGCCAATGTGAAAGTTGACTTCTATGGATTTGCTCGCCTACAACATGTGGTTGGAGCCACTGATGGCGCCCATATTGCCTTAGTGCCACCGCAAGCCAGGGAACAAGTCTACTGTTGTTAATGTTGGGACAATCGATGCCGATGTACACAACAATACATTCATAAATAAGAATGAAGTTGCATCATCACTACTAAATTCCCCCGTCATGAACTCTCCATCAACCCCGGCACAAAAGTATTTGGTCAAGCAGGGTCTGAGACCTATGCCTGAGTTTATAGATTGACAGGTCACAGGCAGGGTGGCGTGTAGCCAGTAGACTAATGTGCAAAAAGGAATCTTAGATTAGTCTCACAAATAGGTGCAGCAACACCTCAATGGTCCCAGGAAATTGGCCCCTATAAAAAAACACATGGCCAGAGGGGTGCGCACATGCCCCAACAAACCATCAAGCCAGATGCCACATGAAGTTAGGAACACATAGCCAATCATAACACAGCACACAATACTCGGCAACCATGTACCCTTCAGGCCAGACTTCTGGACATGTACTCGCTGGCCTATATTGTGTCCATGCAAGGTCGAGGCCAACCTACATTTGTTATCAGGACCTTATTTATGACTCTATGAGAACTCTCCACATTCTTCACCTCAAAAAGGAATGTTGTAATTGTTTTATGTTACCCAGAGAATTGTATAAAACAGCTCTCAGAACCATTGCACTTTGAGACAGTCCACAGACCCCAGTTCTGTAACTGTTCTCTCGGTCAGAATGTTTAATTAAACACACTATTATTGTTTTGCAAAATGCCTCTTGTCTTTTGATGGTAAATTGACATTTGAGGAAAACTGCAACAGGAAGCACTTCCATTCTATCAATGTGCAAGTTGTCTGCTTACAGGATTTGTACATCTCAAACATCTGTGCCCGGTTCCCTGCATCAGCTCATGATTTTTTGTACTACAAGACAGCACCATATGCCAGCTGATATCACAACTATAACAGGACAGGGGCCTGGCTTGTTGGTAAGTATAGTCTGTCCTAACGTTGTGTGGGTAATGTCAGGTAGTATAATCGGAAGGTGTGTAACTTATTGTTGCACTTATATCTGTCTTCCATCTAGGAGACTCAGCCTATCCCAACTGGCCATAATTGTGGGCATCGCCGAGGAATCTCTCAATGGCAAGGGAATTCTGCTTCAATGAGGCTAAGGAAGGACACAGCGGCCAGTGGAGCAGGCTTTTGGGCTCCTGAAGGCCAGATTTAGATGTTGTAGTGATATTTGTGCTTTGACCACTGACTCAGTGTGCCACTTTGCACTTGACTTAGCTGTCCACCGTTACATCACCTGTCACAAGTTACAGACTCCATTTTGTATTCAGCTTAGCCTTAGCTTCACTTCCACATTAAAGGTGCAAGTGTTTTTCCGTGTAAAACATGTTCTGCGACGTATGTTCTCATTCATGTTTTTACTCTGTGTGTCTACGTGTTCTTTCTCACCAAGGGCTAGGACATAACATGGAGGAGTCAGTCAGTCAGCAAGATAAGGATGGTACGGCAGGGAACGGTTTACTTTTGGGAGGGACACCTTGGGAACTTGGCCATTTCCAATGTGTTTCTTTCAAAGCTGACCTGAAGTAGCCTTGAATATCAGAGAGGGAGGGAGGTTTCGAGAACTCTCTCCTCTGGTTTGTTTAAGGTATATAAGAGAACCACGATTGACCGTAGAGAGAATTACAGACTTCTGTCAGGATTTTGATGTTGAATGCCTCTCACCCCATGAGGGTAGAGATCTCTCTCTCTCGCAGCAGATCTTTGGAGTCTACGGCTTGAAGTTACAGAGAGAAGGATGAAGCACAGATAGGTCCCATGGTGATGATTTTTTTCTAATTATTTGCTTTGCATTGTGTATGGGATAGGTGTTTGTATCTTTGCATGTATATATTTGCTGGTTAAGGCTTGGAGATTCTTTGTACATGTTCTCACTTTATTGTTGCACATTTTAAAGGTGCACTTTCATTGTACTGACCTTTCTTCATGAGCTTTGCGAAGTGAAATGATAAATGTTTTCTTAAGACTAAGAAGTGCATTCCAGAGATCCTTTGTAACTTCATTCAGTGTGTGTATTTTGGCTCGGTCCGCAGTAAAGCTAAACAGATGTCTGGATAAAACTGGGGAGGCCCTCCTCTACTTACTCGGAAAAGTGTGTCAGATCACAGTGGCGTGCTGCATGCTCCAGAACATCTCCCTGCAACAGAACATCCCCTATATTACAGAGGATGAAGACCCTTAAATGCCACCCGGTGACAATGTTGAAATGCCAAATGTTGATGATAGTGGTGAAGAGGAAGGAGCTGACTTGTGTGAAGATCTCATCAACAACTTCTTCTCATGAATGTAAGTATTTTGTTAAATGTCATAACTCTGACTGTTACAGCAACTCTTGCTGTGATGATGAAAGGAGTATGTTAAGGGAAAATATCAGGAAGGGCAAGCTCTGGGTAATCCAAATGAAAGGTGTTTATTTAACAAGGTTTTGACACATTGTCATTTTGTTTGTGTTGCTTTCTTTTGCTCAGATTTTTTCATGGGCTGTTTTCTCAAGATGTTGACTGTGTGAATTGTCTCATATGTAAGGTTTGCTATCTATTTTCCTTGTTTTGGTCTGTTTTAGGTAACTGCACTGTGGCATCTTTGTTTGTACCTTTCAAAGTTGTGATGTTTGCGGGTATATGATGCTATCTGGAAGTACATGGGGTTTTCCTGGATATGACAGACACAGACTTTGGGTGTACAAATTCTGTACCAAGACAGCTTGCACAGTGATAGAATAGAGGTTATGAGGAATCCATTGGACTTGTTCCTTGTAATGGGGTGATCCTAATTCAAAGTGTGTGCCATCATGTTCTTCAACAAAATATTGTTGTGGAGCCAAATCATGCTTTTCTCCCTTCACATTGGCTAATTCCTCATTGTGTGTAAAGTATGTGTACTCATTGCAGGGCAAAGTGCTTGTAGCAGACCTCAGAAGTGTGTTTGTTATATTACACCAGATACTAGAACAATGGATTGGAATGCTCCTGTGATCAGAAAATATAGTACTGCCATGTGTTTGTATATTGGTGTTATTGACATGGGATTCCATTTGTGAGGTAGGTGATATGGCTCCAGCTGGTGACATATACTAATTTCATGTTGCCTTCACTATAGGAAATTGTCATATGTATCCCCTTCTTCAATGTTATTAAGGTCTGCAACTGAAAATGTGACTGGCACAGATTATTGGTGTCATGTATGATTTGCTATATTTCTGACATAATGCTAGCCTATTATTGATACAATGGAATAAATATAGTATATGAGAGCACACATGTATGTATGTTTTGGTGAGACATGGTTGTGATCCTGAGCTAAACTTTGTGTACATGCAACAAATCCAAGCTTACCCAAGTAGATATTTTTGTGAAATGTATAGCTCAGATGGGAATGTGTATCTCCATTGCTAGATGTGAGGTATACTACTGCAAGCAATGCATTTCAGAGTAGTGGACATATTTAAGTGCACAAGGAGAAAAGAAACATTGTGAAAACCAAACAGGAAAACTGAAAAATGAAGACGTGGTGTCATGGTGAACTAAACCATAGTTGTAGATGCCAAATTGTTTGAAGCCCAATTTCCAAAATACTACTGACATCTGAAAGGTAAATGTGTCCAGAAATAGTCCACAGATTGAATGTGTTACATACCCTAGAGGAAATTAGGTTTGAGGTTTCTTGCTGCTGGTGGTAGAGGTCTTGCCATCCTCACCTCCTGGTAGTTTGCGTGAAAGCCCCTGCTTGCAAGTGCAGGGGTGATCCACAACTGCAGGGACAGGGGTATCTGCAGAGGTGTCTTCCTTTGGCATAGTCTCCTTTCTTGTGGCTGCAACAGATATTGATGGGCCTGATGTTGTTGGACCACTGGAAGAGGTAGATTGTACTGGAAAAGCCCTGCACAGGTGTATGTCAATGTTCTGCAACACCCCAATTAGGGAGCGCATGTTTGAGTTATTGGCCTCCATCTCATGGTGTATGTACCTCTGCTGCTGCTTCATCTCCCTGATGTCATTGAGCGCCTGGCCCATCATGCCTTAGGACTCATGATAAGTTACCAAGACTTGGTCGATGGTGGCCTGGGTGTGAATGACCCCAGTAACCTCACTCTGAGGGCCCACAGTTACCTCCCATGACCCCTACCCCCAGAAGCCTGTGCCCTTGGCACAGGGTGGCCTCTCCCACTGGGTCCTGGCTCCTCTGTAGCTGAGGTGGTGATTGTCACATCAAGATCCAGAACTGGGAGGCACACAATAGTTATTACTGTTCTAAGTATACAGATTGTGGGTACTAAGGTTGGCTGAAGTGTTGCAGTTGGAGTGGGAGGTGTTGTTGTGGCCCCAGTCAGTCTCACTGTTTCTGTCTGCCCAGGCTGACTAGATGGACCAGCACTGTCATTCTCATCCAGATCACCGGAGTGTTGTCATCCCTGAAGGCTTGGTCCCGGGTTGAAGTGGGCATCTCTTCTGTGGCCAAGCCCTCAGAAGGTTCTCTGCCAGATAGAACTGTTGTGAAATAGAGAATATTGTTATTGGTGGAGGTGTGGAACCTACATCCAAGTCTTTTGTGACACAGTAAGTAGAAACCTTGGAAACACAAAATAGTCAGTGATTACTATTGTGGTATATTTCAGTGATATTGAACTTGTTAACAAGACATTGGTAGAAGTTAAACATATATTCTTGAATTAGGCAGCTCTTTAAATATCCTGAGATTTTGTATTAAGTAATAAACAAGACATCTCCTAAACATTCAAGCCAACAGCTAATGTGTACTTTTGCCATTCCAAGGCCTAGCAGTGTACAAAACAAGTGATCATATAACTTGGTTGTATATTTAGCATTAGTCATCATGTGAGCAGTATAGAGTCAATGGGTCACCTGCCACTTCTAATCACATGAGTTAACTTAATCCTAACCAAATATGTGAGCCACACATGTTGTATGGTGTCACTCATTCCATCAATTGTTTCAGTTGAGGAGACTAGGCCAACATAAAGCAAGTTAGGCAGAAATGTCTCTGAGTAGAGCATTGTATGTAGATTGCTCACTCCATGAGAAATGAACATCAGTTGTAATTTGTCAGACAAGTGAGAATGGGCAAAATCACAATTTCATCTTGTTTTGAGTTATAGAAACAGGGCCTCATGATAGTTGTAGTCATTTCAATCTCTACCTGTCAACACTTACAAAATGGTTAGTGTAACAAATCTGTTGAGAGAATGCTGGTAGAATGGACCACACATTTGCATAATGACATATATCATGGGTCCTGGAGTGATTTTATTTATAGAACTATACTTACAGACACCATGAAAACATGTGGCATGTAATGGAGATTGATAGCAATGATCTTATATACAACAATCCACATTTACACTGACAATTCAACATATTTGATACCTTGAGGTTTGCGCACAACACAATGGCAAAAGGTGAGTTGAGAGCAAACAGGACATTGAGGTATTGTGACAGTTAGTGAGGTGTAACTTACCAGACTCCACTCCCCCAAGAATTCCTGTCAAGCTTCCAGAATGTAGGATCTGCAAGATCTTCTCCTCTAAGAGAAACAGTTTAATTGTTGTGCTGGGCGGACCACCACTAGTCCTCTGGGGCTCCAGGTGTTGCTTTGAGGCCAGGGAGCACTCCTTCCCACTCAGGCCATTCTACCACTTACAAATGTCCTATTTATGCAAGGTGGTACCTACAGAATTCATTCTAACTACTATTCTAGTTCACAAGTCCCTTTTCTGACTGATAGTAGTATGTTGGCCTTGGCTCCAAACAATTGTGGCTCTTTTCTTAGCATGACTGACAACTCTACTGCTGCAAAAATGTAGATTTTGTGCCTTGACAAGCCCCAAATTAAAGTCAGTGACAATACAACCAAACATACACCAAGGGATGAAATGAAAGTGTACTGGAAAAGTGTGTGGAGAGTGGCAAAAGGGATGAGGTAAAAAGGCCTGCCTTCTCTTACCACAATTTTGTCTCAGAATTGCTGTGCTGCAGTGGACTGGAAAAGGATAGTTGTCTGAAATGAGGAGTGTTTTATAGTGTGATTTGCAGGTGTATCCACTTGGCTAAAGGACATTAGGTGTGTTATATTTGTATCCATCCCATGGCCACTGTTATGGTAGTTTGCTGAGCGCGTACTGCGATGGCCTACCACCGTCTGGAAACTGCTGCAAGGGGACTGCCAGTGCAACTGTGCTTTCTTAAACTGCTTGGTGGGAACCCGTGGTCCTGACGTTGATGGAGTATGAATCGTCCGCATTGCAGTCTGCTGCATCACCGGTGGGACACACTCCATCAGCATGGTCGGCGGTTCAGGCTGCATGCATTTGAAAAAGGCTGTTGAAAGTCTGCCGACCCCACAGAGTACTTGGGACTGCTGCCACAGTGGAATGGCAGTAAGAGAGCCAAACTTGTCATCAGGCCTTCAGTTTTAAATGGCATATTTTCTAATTGTATTAATATTATTAATATTATTTTACATTCACTTGTTTTCTTTTAGAAATGTAAGTTTTTTTAGTTTTCAAAAATTATACATATTTATATATTTTTGTTAATGTTTTGTTAATATTGTTCAATATTAAAGTGCTTGTCCAGTCTGTTTTATATTGAGGTAAAATTGAAAATATATTCCTCAATGTCCAACACTTTCGCAATGTAGCTTAGCTTGAAGTTGGAACAGTAAATCTATTCCCCTGAAAGTCCAACACTTTCCCAAGAGTAGCTTAGATTGTAGGGGTAACAGTAAATCTAACCCTATCAAAATCCAAAACTTTCTCGATGTGGTTTAGAAAGGAGTTAGCCTAGTAAATCTACCCTCCACAAAGACTAGAACTATTCACAATGTTGCTTGAATTGGAATGTGAATAGCATAACTACCCCCTGTAAGCACAAACTATTTTCCCACATGAAGCTCAGACTGGAGTGGGAATAGTAAATCTTCCCTCCTCAAAGTCAATGCTTTCCCCAATGTGCTTTAAGTTGGAGCTGGAATAGTAAATCTACCCCCTCAAAGTCCAACACTTCCTCCAATGAAGCATCAATAGGAGTGAGAATAGTACTTCTAACTCCCTCAAACTCCAAAGCTTTTCCCAAAATAGCTCAGATCATACTGGGAATAATAAATGTACTCCCTCAAACCTAAATGTTTACCCAGTATGACTTTTGTTGGAGCGGGAATAACAAGTCTAACTTATAAGTCAAATATATTCCTTAACGTTGAAAGGAAAACTTAATCCAGAAGATGCATACAGTCACATAGCAAACCTCACAGAAACAGCAGAATGCACCATCAGAGTGTCCATTAGAGCAGGACCTGAAAAAAATCGGGTGGGGACAAGGATCGAACCCCATGAAGCAAATGGAGAAGCAAGGATGGCAGTTCCATTCATCAGCCAAAAATCCCTGGGGTATGTTCACGAGGGGCTTGTGCGGCCATTGCATCATTATTTTTGATGCTCTGGTGGCACAGTCAGTACTCCATATTTACAAGGCAACACATTTAGGCCAATGCATCAGTTTTTGTAGGCCTGCATTGAAAAATACCTGTGCCTAGAATCGGCTGCGCCATGCAGATTTTAAAATATTCAAGATGAGTCCCCTCATGAATCCTAATGTACAACTGCCACAGTAAAAGTTACAGGTTTCTGAAAAAGTGACACATTGTTGGCAGGCAGCATGCAGAGCCTGAAATACATCAAACTTCCTGTGCATCAGCAACCCAGGCATGATAAATGGCACAGTGGCTCTGGTACATAAAGAAAACAAGCACAAAATAGTTTGGCGAGCTCAACTACACCATGGAAGTGCTCATTCTTCCTCTCAGAGTAGCGAAGAGACCACGACCACCACAATCACATAGGCAGCACAGGAGAAGTGAGTGTGTCTACTGCCATAGGATTTCCCTCATTGACCTCAAGGAAAATTAAGTTATCACATATTATAGACTCAGTCCATCATACATCTGCTGAACCAGATTGTGCCAATGCTGCAGCAATCCAACTGACAGGCCCACCACCATCCTTCCACAGGTCATGCTGATGGCAGTTCTGCACATGCTGGCATCTGGTTTAAGACCAAAGCAGCTAGACTGGCAAGAATATTGCAGCCATTTTTCTCTTCATTCCTACCGTCTGTCCTGGATGTAATCATCAGCCTTAAAACCCAGTACCTCCTGTTCCCCAAGACATAACAACAACAGTTGGACACCAAGCAAGGCATCTATTCCACTGCTGGGCTTCCACATCTTGGGACCTATGGACTACACACATGTGCAACTGGTTCCCCCTGCTGCACTTCACATCTGTACAGGTACTAAAAACATACATAACCAATCAACATGAAGGTCATTGTGGACCATGGGAGAGTTTTACAATGTGCTGGCAAGATAACCAGAGAGTGCACATGATGCATACATCTTCAGGCACTCCATCATAAATGACCAGTTCCAGAATGGGAGACATGGGAATGGCCTACTTGTTAGTAAGCAAAACTGAAGTATAATAAAGACCTACTGACAGCAACAAATGTATGACATAATAGCCATCTCTGTGTCTGTTGTTGAAGATAGGGCCATGTGTCTGTCAGGTGTGCCCCATACATGCACCCTGCATCATCATACACATGTAATGCAAATCCCCAAGTCTCACATGTTAAGACATGCAAAACCACTTTCAGTGTTTTTGAATGGCATAAAGGTACAGAGCAACGCAGTGCTGGCCCAAATGCAATGTAGCATCAATGTGTGCAAGGGAGGGGTTCCATGTGCATTGTGGGGGTGTCTCCATGCTACTCCCATGGTTAATGGGGCACATCATGTATCACGCACCATGTAAACTTTGTAATGTGACAAATCAAATGGCTCCCTCAGGTGATGTGTAACAAGGAAACTGAACTGAAATCAGCCAAGTCACTAACACTTCCTATGCGTGCTGCAGCCTGTGACAAGCATACACAGATGATCATGGCTCTGAGAGTACATCATGTACGGAAAGGTGACCCCCCACACAAAGACAATCCTGCATGCAATGCAGGCACCCAAGTATCTTGGTGCAAGTGTGTCTGTGTTTGTGTTAGGCAGCACATTGGCCCATATTTATGGGTAATTAGCATAAACTAGTGGAACAAGTCTTCTTTCTGTGCTGCCCTACACCAATATGAAAGGGCAGGCATGCACTGTATTCATGAAATATGGAGCAGTCATGGCCTTTCCCTCTATGCTGGTGCACAATTGGCTACCTGGTACCAACACAGGTACCCTTGCACCATGTGTCCATGTTGCCCAAAGTGTCATGACTGACACAGGAAGCAGAATGTTAAAAGACCTGGTGTGGCATGCTATGTAAGTGTGTAGGCCGCAGAAATGTGTAAATGTAGTTCCTGGATAACATTGTGACACCAACAATACAGAACACACTTATGTCTCTGCAATACTGACAGTGTCTGTACAAATATACACGTAGCTTGATGGCTTCATTGACTATTGTAACTAATGTGATGGCTCACCACTTCCATGTAGTACGTAGGTCAAATGTGTCCAGCAATGTGAAATTCACTAAGCCAAACACAATGCTGCAAAACATGTTATACATCAGTCAGTACCTTGGATTAAATTTCAACCTGGACACATTACACATTCCCCTACAAGTCAGTGTCATACACATACATGTGAGAAACCTATGTAATGTGCCTAAATGTGGAGTACACATCAGTAGCCCCACATAAAGCTGGCCCAAATTTCAATACATAGGTGTGTATGAAAGTGCACCATGAAAACTGTTGTGCCCAAAATTAATGGTTGAATGCTGACAATAAAGAGCATTAAAATGCATGTGACATGCTTGCACCTAAGCGATGCATTAACTTTAAATGGCAAAGTCTGTGAACAAGGAAACGGCTGTGACAATGTCATGTAGGCCACCAACTAAATTTGTAGTTCAACATGCACAGATTATGGCCCTCATTCTGACCTTGGCGGGCGGCGGAGGCCGCCCGCCAAAGTCCCGCCGTCAGGTTACCGTTCCGCGGTCGAAAGACCGCAGCAGTAATTATGACATTCCCGCTGGGCTGGCGGGCGGCCGCCTTCAGGCCGCCCGCCAGCCCAGCGGGAAAGAGGCTTCCACGATGAAGCCGGCTCGGAATCGAGCCGGCGGAGTGGAAGCTGTGCGACGGGTGCAGTTGCACCCGTCGCGTATTTCACTGTCTGCGCAGCAGACAGTGAAATACATTTAGAGGCCCTCTTACGGGGGCCCCTGCAGTGCCCATGCCAGTGGCATGGGCACTGCAGGGGCCCCCAGGGGCCCCGCGACCCCCCCTACCGCCATCCGGTTCCCGGCGGGCGGACCGCCGGGAACTGGATGGCGGTAGGGGGGGTCGGAATCCCCTCGGCGGCGCAGCAAGCTGCGCCGCCTTGGAGGATTCCAACGGGCAGCGGAAAACCGTCGGGAGACCGCCGGTTTTCCTGCACTGACCGAGGCCAAAGCGCCGCGGTCAGAATGCCCTGCGGGGCACCGCCGGGCTGTCGGCGGTGCTCCCGCCAACCGCGAGCCTGGCGGTCACAGACCGCCAGGCTCGTAATGAGGGCCTATATGTCAGTGTTAAACATGTTGACAATGACACAACCAACCTAGGGAGGAACAACAAGCCACATCTCTGATCATCAATCTGTTACTCGTCATATGTTGTGAGTACACAGAACATGGAGTGATCAGGAACATTTCAAAATACACATCACAGTAAGCTACTGTTTACACATGGAAATCTGGATATAGAAGTGTACAAAGTATAAGGCCATTCTCAACATTTGCTAATACACAGAGAACTGGAACAGACCTGCGTAAACCTATTGCCAACTTTATAAGTAACACATATTCTGAAATCCCAAAAGTGTGTGTGCCATTCAGTACACATAGCTCACATGGACAGGAATGTAGCTGTCACAGAGAGCAAAAGCATTGTCTGTTGTGATTGCTGTATAACTTTCTGCTGACCAATGATATGGTCTCCAACTCCAATCGTGCATCGCCAAACAGGGATAGGACAGAATTACAACCAGGCACTGATCAAGACCTACATCATTAGGGAGAGAAGCTTCAGTGTGCTCAAGTCCAGGTTCTGATGCCTGGACATCTCAGGGGTTAGATTGCTCTACTCTCCCCCATGGCCCCCATGGGCTGAAATATCATATTAGTATGTGCCATCTTCCACACATCTGTGTAAGGACAACTATCCAGTGGACTATGATACCCAGGACCCAAAGGAGGATGAGGCTGGTGGTGGAAGAAAGATCCAGAATACAATAGCTGGGAATCCGTGACTCACCCACATTGTCCAATGTAGGTCTCAAAATGTAATATGATGTCATCCCACCTGTTGAGCAACATTGTGCCATGCCTCACATCTATCATATGCACACATACAGAACTGCTATGTGAAGCAGTGTATTGCATTAAACAGATTGGCCTGCCATGCCACATTTCAAGATCTTAATTTGTCATCACTCTCCCCTGGCGCTTGAGCAGTAAAGGGATGCACAGCCAGCAGTCTTGCAGAGTTGTGCAACAGCTTGGTGTTCAAAAGATGGTACTCAGTGAAGTTAGGAGTACAAACCACAAACTCATATACCAGAGAATAACCTCACCTTGCAGTGTCTCTCACCAATGTGTTCTGCAGATTAATGGTGTTTTGCTCTAACTCATGTTGTAGTAGATACCATCAGATAATGACTGTTAGAAATGGGGTCTTTGGTTGGCAGTCAGGTTACCCCCTGTCCAATCAAGGACCCTCACTCTAGTCAGGGTAAAGGAGAATCACCCTCAGTTAACCTCCGCTCCTCCCCTTGGTACCTTGGCAAGAGCAGATAGGCTCAACTTCAGGAGCAATGTGTAAAGTATTTGTACCAACAGCCACAGTAATACAGTGAAAGCGCTACAAAATGAACACCACACCAGTTTAGAAAAATAGGTAATATTTCTCTAAATCAAGACCAAAACAACAAAAATGCAACATACACAAGTCAATATATGAATTTTCGAAAAAAATAAGAGTCTTAGGCTCTCATTACGACCCTGGCAGTGGGTGATAAAGTGGCGGTAATACCGCCAACAGGCTGGCAGTAACTACTGTCAAATTATGACCATGGTGTGATATCTCCAAAAGACAGCCAATGTGCCACACTGACCGCCAGGAGGAAAACAACAGTCACCACGGCGGTAGAAGACAAAGTTCCGCCCATCATATTATGACACAGGAAACCACCACCTTTTCCGGGGCAGTACCAACGCCATCAAAAGCCTGCTGTAAACAGAGCACAAAAGTCAAAGGACTCACCATTGGAGACACAGGAAAGAACCACGCCGCCATGGAATCAGAACTCCAAGTTGTCCTGATGATCCTCTACATCATGCTCCACCACAAAAACCAACGCCGGAGAAGAAAACAACGGTGAGTGCAGCAGCCTAGCACAAGGGAGGGGGGAAGGAAAACGACAGTGACACACACACGCACAACACACATCCCACACATCATACACACAGCCAGCTGCACAAGATAATCAATTTGGCCATGATAATCAGAAAAATAATGCACGGACAACAGGAATTGACTACAGTGATGGTAATAAGATCAACATCAAAAATCATAAGTCGATGTGACAATGCTACACATATGTACAAATCTAAAAACAATGGACACTGCCCAGTTCATAGTTCACAGGGGCCACATGGCAAAGTCCAAGGCCCCACTCGATTCTTGCCTCAATCCAGAGAGAACACTGTAGGGGCATCAGCTGGCAAATAGGCAGGCACCTCAGGGGGAGGGGGGCACCTCAGCCAGATGTGGAAACAAGACCACTGGTTCTGGAGGGAGCACATGCCCTGTGCTTTGTCCTGGTGAGTACAAGGCCGCAGTCTCTGGAGTGGGTGTCTCTCCCACTGGATCTGGAGGGGGCAACATGCCCATTGCGTTGTCCTGGGGAGTGCAAGGCCACAATTTCGGGGGTGGGTGACTTGCCCACTGGTTCTGGAAGGGGCAACATGCCCAGTGCTGTATCCTGGGGAGTGCAAGGCCACAGTCTCTGGAGTGGATGACTTGCCCACTGGTTCTGGTGGGGGCAGGCCGCACAGCAGCCCACGGAGGCTGGACTAGATGGCATCCGCCAGCGGTGACGGCTGCACTTTGATGGTGGTTTTGGGAGGCTCCTGCTCAGCCCCTGCACTCGCCGATGGCTACACTGGGGTGGTGGTTGTAGGAGGCTCCTGCTCAGCCCCTGCAAACTCTGATGGCTGCACTGTGATGGCGGTTGTGGGAGGCTCCTGCTCAGCCCCTGCATTCTCTGACTGCTGCACAACCACAGCTGGCGGGGGGGCTCTGTGACAGCTGCTGGTGCAGGCTCCTTCCCCTTTTTGTTGACTGGTGCAGGCTCCTTCCACTTCTTTGTGGTTGGTGCAGTCTCCTTCCCCTTTCTGGTGGCTGGTGCAGGCTCCTTCCCCTTCTTGGTGGCTGGTGCAGGCTCCTTCCCCTTCTTGGTGGCTGGTTCCTTCCTGTTGGCTGGTGCAGGCTTCTTCCCCTTCTTGGTGGCTGGTGCAGGCTCCTTCCCCTTCAGTATTTGTGGCCTGGAATCGTTTCCACCACAAGTAGGTGCTGCCGAAAATGGGCCCATGGACTGTTTGGCTAAGGTTCTTGTCTGGGTCCTTTATACCCTGAACATACATGCAGGACGGGGGGAGGGGTAAGGAAGAGGTCAATCTGGGAAAGGAAAAGCTTTTTAGGGACATTGGCAGGAAGAGTGAGGATTAATGGGAATGGAGGATGAGGAAGTAGTTGTTGGAGGTGTTTGACTGCTGGATTTAGGTGCAGGTGCATGGGTTGTATGCTGCTGTGAGGTGGATGGCTGTTGGGTGTCTGAATGTTTGTGTTTGTGTACTTTAGGAGGGGGGACAGACACGGTGGGAGAGGACACAGCGAACGCGTGCATGGATATTGTGGAGGTGTCTGACAGTGGGGTGTATGGTCTGCTTGGTGTGGTGATGATGCTGGGATGCTGGTAGTAGATGATGATGTAGTACATGCAGGTGTGTGCGTGGACGTAACATGGTGGGAGG
Source organism: Pleurodeles waltl (assembly GCF_031143425.1). NCBI lineage: Eukaryota > Metazoa > Chordata > Amphibia > Caudata > Salamandridae > Pleurodeles > Pleurodeles waltl. Next base: position 1,214,139,237 of record NC_090447.1, on the reverse strand, counting down.
TGGAGGAGGAGGAGGAGTAGGAGACAGTGGAACTAGTAGATGTTGTTGTGTGTGCAACTGGCTGGTGTTTGTGTGACTGCCTGTGGGATGAAGTGTGGTGCTTGTGTTTGCCTGTAACACTCTTGAGTGTTGTCTTGTGTGCATGCTTGTCTGGCTGTGTGCTTGGGATGGGTTTGAGTTGAGGAGAATGGGACTGGGAAGTGGTAGTTGGATGGGGGTTGGTAGAAACTGGGACAATGGCTGCCATTAGAGAGGAAGCCAAAGCCTGATTTGATCTCTGTTGGGCCTGCCAATCCACCGTGAATGCCCTACAGGAATGCATTACATTGCTGCATCTGGGCTGCCAGCCCCTGGATGGCATTCACAATGCTTGACTGCCTTACAGATATGGATCTCAGGAGGCAATAGCCTCCTCACTCAGGGCGGCAGGGCTGACTGGGGCAGGGCCTGAGGTGCCTGGAGTGAAGGAGATGCCCACCCTCCTGGGTGAGCGGGCACGGGCAGTTTTCTGAAGGGCTACTGGGAGGGTGGTGCTGTTACAGGGGATGGCAGCTGTACCTGCAGCTGGAGTGGTCACAGAGGTGTCCGCCACCACCAGTGAGTTCCTTTCGGAGGAGGTATCAGATTCTGTTTTTCCCCTCCAGTCTCCTCTGTGGTGCTCCCCTCGCCCTCCGTCCCATTGGTGCCCTCGGCATCAGTGGACTCTGCCTCAAGGGTCTTGTGGGATGCAGCTCCCTCTGTTGCCAGTGCCTCTGCTCCTCCACCAGATGATGCTAATGCACATAAGGACGGGATGGCAAAACAAGAAAGGGGAGTGAAGACAAATAGATGCACTGGGTCAATGACTGCAACAACACCACAGTTGGCGTACACAGAGCCCTCACACATAGAGAACAGGCCTATGCACTATACATTGCACTACCAGTGAAATGGATACTCAGCAAGGAATGAGGAGGGGTACACACCGCCAACTGCAGCACACCTGGGACCCACCCAGCCCTGACCAGTAGTGAATGCTAACAAGCTAGGTAAGCAGTATTTCCCCTTCAGACACTTAGCTACCAGAGGACCTACGCTGCTATGTCTGGCCTGACCTACGGGCACCCACTGACACACAACCACCACCCAGATACCACCCCTCCAGCCGTGAGCTTCAATGATGGCTACTGCACTCACCCTCTTGTGGCTGCTGTGATGCCCTCAAGTGCCCATCCAGCTCATGATAGGCCACCGCCAGTATGAGGGCCATCAGGGGACTCAGGGTCCGATGGGCACTCCTTCCTCATTGGGAGGCCATCCCCAGATGGGCCTCTGCGGTCTCCTGTGCCCAGAGTCTCAGGTCCTCCCACCATTTGCGACACTGGGGGCTCTGCCTGCCATGGACCCCCAGGGTCCGCACCTCAGTCGTGGTGGCATGCCACATACCCTTCTTTTCATGGGCGCTGACCTGAAGAGGTAATACATACAAGAGAACACCATTAGACAGACAGTCCAGCCAGTAACACAAATGACCCACCATACCCGTTTCCATCATCATTGGCACACACATAGCCCAGCACACAACGTATACACCACCAAGAGGACATGCACCCACCCCCCTTACACGATGCCTTCACACACAACTCCATGCATTCAGGCCACATGCATCGTGCTCACAGTGTACTCACCTGTTGGTCTGGAGGCCCATACAGCAGTCCGTACTGGGGTAGAACCCCACCCACCAGACGCTCTAACTCCTCCGAAGTGAAGGCTGGGGCCCTTTCCCGAGTCACACGGGCCATGGTAGGTTCCAGACACAGGTCACAGCAGCACATGCAGTGTAGGTCCTCTCATATGGAAGGTAAGGAAACAAGTGAGGAATATGATAGAAAATAGTAGCCACGTCCACGGCGGTGCATACCGTCACCACCGGCATAGAATACCATTGGCCACTGTACTCCATAGGGCCCGATAATAACCAATGAGGAGTTGCACGGCGGTTCCCAACCGCCTACCACCAAGGCACAAAATCTCAGTGGCATTACCTCACTTCCACCTGTCCCTCTACACAGGACAGGCGGACACCATTTCAGCAGGGGGAACAGGCCTATGGAATAATTCTGGTCACAGGATAAATAGGCAAATACATGACAAATTCCACTGTCCCATTACATGTTTATAGACTGCGGATTACTGTTGTGGCTCTATTGTGCAGTTTGTGACAGAATCCTCACTCTTTTGTCCCTTATATACCTACCGCTGCAGATGAATAGGAGATGGAGACATACCCCGTGTATAGCCCCTGGTGGACTTGGTTACACTAGAAGACAGGCACATTATCCTCATTATCCATAGACAGGACAGGGTCACAATCACAGAGCTTTGTGCCCAATTGGAGCCTGACCTCATATCTGCTATCCGTCATCCCACTGGGATCCCTCCTCTCGTACAAGTGCTATCAGTTCTCCATTTCCTGGCAACTCGTTCATTCAAAGTGATAGCGGGCTTGGCAGCAGGAATGTCACAGCCAATATTCTCAATAGTGCTGACAAGAGTGTTGTCTGACCTGATAAAATACACATGCAGCTACATTGCATTCCCCCAGGTTGAGGATTTGGTCACAGTGAAGGCGGGTTTTATGAAATGGAACATATCCCCAATATAATTGGGGCGATTGACGGAACACATATAGCATTTGGCCCCCACCCCCGCTGGAATGAACATTTGTTCAGGAATCATAAGAGTTTCCACTCCATGAATGTTCAGATGGTGTGCTTGACGGACTAGTACATCTCCCACATCAATGCTAAGTATCCTGGGTTGGTGCATGATGCCTTTATCCTAAGGAATAGCAGCATCCCAAATGTGATGGCCCAACTACAGAGGAACAGGGTGTAGCTAATAGGTGAGCCCTGGTTCCCAACCAGTATATGTTGGTGTTTGTCTATAGTGTTGGCCATATGGGATAGTGTGTGGCTATATGTTCTCCCTCAATATATGCAGATGACTCTGGTTAACCAAACCTACCATGGCTGCTGACACCTGTGAGTAATTCCAGGACAATGGCAGAATAACGTTATAATGAGGCACATTGGTGAACCAAAAGGATCATTAAAAGGACCTTTGGCCTCCTGAAGGCCAGGTTCCGGTGTCTCCATCTAACAGATAGATCCCTGTGCTACTCACCCAAGAATGTCTGACAGATAGTAGCAGCATGCTGCATGTTGCACAACCTGGCCCTCAGACAACATGTCCCTTTTCTGCTGGAGGAGGAGAGTGGAGATTGCCCTGAGGCAGCAGTAGACCCTGTGGACAATGAGGATGAGGAGGCACAGGATGAGGATGTGGACAACAGAACATCCTCACAGGTGAGACAGTGCAACTTTACATTTCTACGACTTTGGTTGTATTCTGTGTGGCAATGGCATGCTGGTATTTCCAACTTCTATGCCCACTTACTGTTACTTCTGGCTATTCATTTTGCAGATGTTGGTGATTTGACAAATACTCCTGCTGTGATCATAACAGCGAGCTACAGGTCATTGATTCTATCTCATTCTATGTACAGTTCATTTACAGTGGTTGTACCTGTTTCAATCAATACATATTTGAAATACATGACATACTCGAAATCAATTATTTTCAAAGGGTGTTTATTGTAGTGCTAATATATAGAGGGGAAAGTGAAGTGGAATGGGGTGATGATGGAGGAAAGATCAGGGTATTGTTCCAGTCTGTTCATAGCACAGGTGCATTGTTCACGGGGACATAGAAAGGGGAGAAATAGCAGTTCAAGGTGGACAGGGTGACAGAGTGAGACACAAGGGGGACAATCAGGAGAGTCTCATTTCCTGGGTGGGGTCTTGGCAAGTGTCTCTGGCATCTCTCTGGATCACAGGGAACGTTTGCGGGGTGGTTCATCTTCTGCAGAGGGAGGGGTGCTGGTGGCCTGTGGGTCCTGTGGCGGGGCCTCCTGGCCACTAGAGGCAGCGGAAGTGGAAGGTTGTTCAGATGACTGGCAAGTGGAAGGGGCCCACTGGTGTGACACTGCCTCCCTCATAATGTTGGATATGTTTGCCAGCACCCCTGCTATGGAGATCAGGGTATTATTAATGGCCTTCAAGTCCTGCATGATCCCCTGATACTGTCCTCCTTCAGCCACCTGTTCTCCTGCATGTTGTCTAGGACATGGCCCATCGTGTCCTGGTAATGTTGAAAGCCTCCCAGCATCTCGGAGAGTGCCTCATGGAGAGCTGGTTCCCTGGTCCTGCCCTCTCCCTGGCACACAGCACTCCTCCCAGTTTCCCTGTTGGCCTGTGCCTCTGTCCCATTAAGCGTGTGCCCACTGCCACTGACCCCAGGTCCCTGATTGTCTTGGAGGCGAGGAGTAGCCTGGGGTCCCTGTACAGGTAGGCACACTGCTGATTAACGTGTCCTGGGGACAGAGGTTTGGGAATGCTGGGTGGGTGCTGTGGTGTTGTTTCCTGATGGGGAGGCTCTGTGGTGGTGTGTGACTGGGCTTGGGTAACCGGCTTTCCAGTGGTCCCTGATTGGCCAGGTAGATCATCCAGATCATGAAGTCCAGAGTTACTGTCATCACTGTGGGCATCTTCTGTTGTGGGACTAGATAATGCTGGCACCTCCTCTCCAGGGACATTGGCAGGGGTACCTGTGGGGATGTAAATGATGTGTTATGGTTAATGTGTATGACATATTGTAAATCCCGGGCTTCACCTCTATGGTTGGTGTTGGCCTGGCAGCTTTTACTTGTGTATGTTGGTGTATGGTGGCATTGTTAGTTTCCGCAAGCTGTGCATGCTTTAGTGATGAGTGCCCAAGCAGGGCTGCGAGGGGTGTCCATGCATTGGTACAGCATGCAGGGTTTGACATTGGGATTAGTGGGATGTGATGGTAGAGTGTGTCGGATGGAGTGGAGCGATGGGACCGAGGGTGAGGGAATGTGATGGCATGCAGGTATGGGGGGTGATAATTGATGGAATTTGACTTACCAGAGTCCAGTTCTCCCCTGACTCCGGCCAGGCCCTCAGGATGCAGTAATGCCAAGACTTGCGCCTTTGCTGCTTTGGAATGTACCTTCCCCCTTAGGTCGTTCCACCTCTTCCTGATGTCGTCCCTTGTTCTTGAGTGCTGTCCCATGGCGTTGACCCTGTCCACGATTCTCCGCCATAGCTCCATCTTCCTGGCTATTGATATTTGCTGCACCTGTACTCCAAAAAGCTGTGGCTCTTACCAGGCAATTTCCTCCACCATGACCCTTAACTCCTCCTCAGTGAAACAGGGGTGCTTTTGTGGTGCCATGGGTTTTCTGTGATGTGTGTTGGTGAGGGTGTGTTGGGTAATGTGTTGGAATGTGTGAAGTGTGGTGCGTGAGGAATGTAAGTGTGTGAGTGGTGTGTGGCTCTAGTTGTTGCAGTGGTCTTGGTGTCAGTCTTGTGCCAATGATTTGTATTCGTAAGGGGTTGTGGGTAATGTGGGTAGGAGTTTTATAGTGGTGTGGGTATGTGGGTGTGGTGTGTGTATGGGTGTCAGGTGTGTGTTGTTCGAATTGGCCAATGTGGTTTTGTTTTGTATGTGCGTGTCCATAGTGAGCGTGGCAGAATGTACTGCCAATGTTTTACCGCTGTTGAATGTCCACCATGGTGATTCATGGGTCATAAAGTGATGGGCATTGTTCTGTTGGCGTAACTGTGTGGGTTTCGATACCGCCAATTTATCACTGACCTTCGGTCTGGCGGATTTGAGTATGTGGCTGTATTCTGTCAGATTGGTGTGTGTGTGTCATAGTATGGTGAACAGATATCCGCCACTGAGGCGGTAATTTGGCGCTCGTCAGCATGGCAGTAAGTGGGATTTACCGCCAGTGTCATAATGAGGGCCTTAATACTTAGAAAACAGTGAGAATGCTGTTGCTATACAAAGTACCTGGTTAGCGTAGAAAAATAAAGCCACGTGATCGAGTGTGCGTCGAAAAAGGGAAGCGATACGTTGATTCCTTACAAGTGAAGCTGTGAGTCGTTTCCTTCTCTGGTCAGGTCGGGGATGCAACACAAAAGGATGATGGACGGAGTGCTGACAATGCAAACACTCACCCCCAGTCACAGATCTGGGTTTAATCCATCGTTCTTTTGCTCACCATGCCACCCCAGTTTGGAACCAGCCATATGCAAATCAGCCTTGACCCTGTTCCTCATGGGAACAGTCTAGCCCGAACTGCCAGGCCAGGTCGTCCCTGGACCGGAAACAAGCATCCTGGGACCAGTTTCAGGGTATCACCCTTCTTCAGCCAGGATAGCTTGATTCCAGTGGCATAGTGAGCAAGGGACCCACGTCTGGGCATACTCTTCCCACTTGGGGCAACTTTAGCAACACAAAAGGATGATGGATGGAGTGCTGACAATGCAAACACTCACCCCCAGTCACAGATCTGGGTTTAATCCATTGTTCTTTTTCTCACCATTCCACCCCAGTTGGACCCAGCCATAGGCAAATCAATCTTAACCCTGTTCCTCATGGGAACAGTCCAGCCCGAACTGCCAGGCCAGGTTTTTCCTGGACCGGAAACAAGCATCCTGGGACCGGTTTCAGGGTATCACCGTTCTTCAGCCAGGCTAGCTTGATTCCAGTGGCACAGTGAGCAAGGGACCCACGTCTGGGCATACTCTTCCCACTTGGGGCAAATTTAGCAACACAAAAGGATGATGGACGGAGTGCTGACAATGCAAACACTCACCCCCAGTCACAGATCTGGGTTTAATCCAGTGTTCTTTTGCTCACCATGGCACCCCCATTGGGAGCAGGGTCAAGACTGATTTGCATATGGCTGGGTCTGAACTGGGGTGACGTAGCAAGCAAAATAACGATGGATTAAACCCAGATCTGTGACTGGGGGTGAGTGTTTGAAAAGTTTCAACACTCCGTCCATCACTTTATTTTGTGATATTGCCTTGTGCGCCCTAAGTGGTTAGGGTATGCCCAGACCTGGGTCCCTTGCTTGCTGCGCCACTGGATTCAAGCTAGCCTGGCTGATGAAGGGTGATACCCTGAAACCGGTCCCAGAATGCTTGAATCCTATCCAGGGAGGACCTGGTTTGGCAGTTCGGGCTGGACTGCTCCCATTGGGAGCAGGGTCAAGACTGATTTGCATATGGCTGGGTCCGAACTGGGGTGACGTGGCAAGCAAAATAAGGATGGATTAAACCCAGATCTGTGACTGGGGGTGAGTGTTTGAAAATTTCAACACTCCGTACATCATTTTATTTTGTGATATTGCCAGGTCGGGGATGCGCCATTTTTCTCCCTCCCAAGAGAGTGATTCGTTGATTTCCGGACCGAGCACTTCAGATTTGCTCAGAGTCGTGTTGACTGATGCCCAGGGATGATGCATGAAAAATCCAGTCACATGGTAACAGAAAACCATGCTGCATCGGGTTTGCGTTGTTATCAGCCTCCGTAAGCGGGTCTTGCACATCGTTTCTCTAGATGCGATGCAGGTGGAGCATCAATTTACTTTGCGGCGTGTCATTTATCAGCTGTGTTGTGGAAGGTACGCTGAAAATTTTCCTGCATGGTTATCTGTGCATAGATGTTCAGTTCTTGTCTGCCAGCTTCACCTTTCCAGGGGCCGAGGGACTGGATAGGGCACCACTTGGCAGGGCTGGAGTCTCATCAGTGAGTCCAGGTGCTGGCAGGGAAAGTCTTTGATGGCCCTGAGACTTCATCAACAGGAGGCAAGCTCAAATAAAGCCTTTGGAGATTCTTCTCAAGCAGGAATATACAACAAAGTCCAGTGTTTGTCCTCTTTCACAGTCAGAAGCAACACCTTCAGGATAGCCCAACAAAGCACAGTCAAAGGCAGGGGCAGCACTTCTCCTCAGCACTTCAGCTCTTCTCCTTTGCAGAGGTTCCTCTTGAAACCAGAAGTGATGTAATTTTCAGGGGTTATGGGATCACTACCTATACCCTTTTCTGCCTTTTATGTAGGCAAACCTTTAAAGGAAAGTCTCTCTTGTTTGTAAGATCCTGCCTTGCCCAGGCCAGGCCCCAGACACACACCAGGGGGTTGGTGACTGCATTGTGTGAGAGCAGGCACAGCCCATTCAGATGTGAGTGTCCACTCCTCCCTTCCCTCCAGCCCAGATGGCTCATCAGGATATGCACACTATACCCCAGCTCCCTTTGTGTCACTGTCTAGAGGATAGGTGCAAACAGCCCAACTGTCAACTGAACCAGACAGGGAATCCACAAACAGGCAGAGTCACAGGATGGTTTAAGCAAGGAAATGCCTACGTTCTAAAATAGGCATTTTCAAATTCAAAATCTAAACACAACCTTTACCAAAAGATGTATTTTTAAATTGTGAGTTAAGAGACACCATATTTCTATCTGCTCCCAAAGGGAATCTACACTTTAAAAATATTTAAAGGCAGTCCCCATGTTAACCTATGAGAGAGATAGGTCTTGCAACAGTGAAGACTGAATTTAGCAGTATTTCACTGTTAGGACAAGTAACGCACATCAGTGCATGTCCCACCTTTAACATACACTTGCCCCTAGGGCTACCTAGGGCATACCTTAGGGGTACCCTACATGTATAAAAAGGGAAGGTTTAGGCCTGGTAAGTGAGTACACTTGCCAAGTCGAACTGGCAGTTTAAAACTGCACACACAGACACTGCAGTGGCAGGTCTAAGCCATGTTTACCAGGGTACTCATGTGGTTGCATGTGGTTGACACAACCAGTGCTGCAGGCCCACTAGTAGCATTTAATTTACATGCCCTGGGCACCTCTAGTGCACTGTTCTAGGGACTTACTGGTAAATCAAATATGCCAATTCTGGAAAGCCAATTACACATACATTTTACATAGAAGCACTTGCACTTCAGCACTGTTTAACAGTGGTAAAATGCCCAGAGTATCAAAAACAGAGTTCAGCACACATCAACAACCTGGGAAGCAAAGGCAAAAAGTTAGGGGAGAACTTGCCAACGATGCTAAGTCTAACAGTGACTGATAGTTGTCATGGACAAAGGTCTACTGTCCTGCAAACATGTAAAATCAGTAACTTGGAAAGAGCGCCTACATGCATGTGTTGTTTATCCCCAAAACAAAGCAAATGTGAACTACTTCCTGGCTTCTTTGTCACAAACCCCTCATCCTGTTACAATAGTTAATAGACACTTTTGACATGCATTGCTCAGCAGTGCAAGCAATGCAATGAGGCCCAAAGGGCTGTAAAAATACAACATAAGCAGAAAACATTGTACAGTGCATAAATGGCCAGAGCACTATGAAAGAGGATATGTAAAATGCAAACATATGACCACCTGAAGGATACAGAGATGTCAAAAGTGTGATTTCACTTGGATCAAAAGTCAGACAAAACTACATGTGCATACACACAAATCATTGTACATGGTCATATGGAGTGATTTGGATGTGAACTTACATTAGCATGGCAAGGGTTGTGCACCTCTGACATGAGTGCACAATTGCATAGTTGTGTGGATCGCAAATATACTAGTTACCCAAAGGTGAAATGTAAGCTGAGTGTGTCCCTTTACATTTGCCTGTGTCAGAGAATGAAGTATCCTCAGAGCAGGAGGCACACAAAAAGACCAGCAATCTGAGTAGATGTACTGCTAGTCACTTTGACAGGAGTAGGACAGAGCTCATGTGTGTATACTAGCATCATGTTAATTGAACATCACAAGTTACATTGTCTATTTAACCATGTTTTACTGCAGTGATGACTAGTGGCTCACTCATCTACTCCAAAAGTATGTTGCTGTGTGACACCCTCAACCCAGACCTACATCATGTTTTCATAAAAATGTGTGCATGATAACACCATGTGCCAAATACATGTGCCTATGCAACACATACCCAACAGAAAGTCAGCAATGTGTAACAGTGTGCACATGCAGAGATTGTCTCTACTGCTACGGTGTGTTCTGTGACAGACCCCCTGCCACAGGCCTAAGTGAGTGCAGTACCAAAAAGTGTGTGATGAGCTAGTTTGTGTCCTGCACTTCATGACTGTTATGCACTCACCTGGTCCCAATGACAGAGATGATACCAGAGCCCATACTGGACCTGCTATCCATCTCAGCTCCGCACACCATCAAGGAACCAAAACTCCTTAGATCCTCTACTGCCCCTGTGGTGAAGGGGATTTGGGATAGAATAATAAAAAGAGAGACTTGTGTTACCTGATTTGCCCTTTCATTGTGAAACACTGCATAACAGCACTTGTTGCTTCTGAAGCCTTCTGTGTTGGCAAGGTAGGTGTGCATTTGACAAGAATCTCTGGTTTTGCTAAGAGATAATACTCTGAAAATTATAAGAGGAGGCAGTTACCGATCAGTACACTAACAGGCTTCTATATACATTAACAATGCTATCAAATTAGTGACACACACTTACAGGCTTATTGTAGGAAAGTACCATCTTGCCTGGCATGTTACCCCCATTTTTCACTGTATATATGTTGTTTTAGTTGTATGTGTCACTGGGACCCTGGTAACCCAGGGCCCCAGTGCTCATAAGTGTGCCTGAATGTGTTACCTGTGTAGTGACTAACTGTCTCACTGAGGCTCTGCTAATCAGAACCTCAGTGGTTATGCTCTCTCATTTCTTTCCAAATTGTCACTAACAGGCTAGTGACCATTTTTACCAATTTACATTGGCTTACTGGAACACCCTTATAATTCCCTAGTATATGGTACTGAGGTACCCAGGGTATTGGGGTTCCAGGAGATCCCTATGGGCTGCAGCATTTATTTTGCCACCCATAGGGAGCTCTGACAATTCTTACACAGGCCTGCCACTGCAGCCTGAGTGAAATAACGTCCACGTTATTTCACAGCCATTTTACACTGCACTTAAGTAACTTATAAGTCACCTATATGTCTAACCTTTACCTGGTAAAGGTTAGGTGCAAAGTTACTTAGTGTGAGGGCACCCTGGCACTAGCCAAGGTGCCCCCACATTGTTCAGAGCCAATTCCCTGAACTTTGTGAGTGCGGGGACACCATTACACGCGTGCACTACATATAGGTCACTACCTATATGTAGCTTCACAATGGTAACTCCGAATATGGCCATGTAACATGTCTATGATCATGGAATTGCCCCCTCTATGCCATCCTGGCATTGTTGGCACTATCTTATGATCCCAGTGGTCTGTAGCACAGACCCTGGTACTGCCAAACTGCCCTTCCTGGGGTTTCACTGCAGCTGCTGCTGCTGCCAACCCCTCAGACAGGCATCTGCCCTCCTGGGGTCCAGCCAGGCCTGGCCCAGGATGGCAGAACAAAGAACTTCCTCTGAGAGAGGGTGTGACACCCTCTCCCTTTGGAAAATGGTGTGAAGGCAGGGGAGGAGTAGCCTCCCCCAGCCTCTGGAAATGCTTTCTTGGGCACAGATGTGCCCAATTCTGCATAAGCCAGTCTACACCGGTTCAGGAGACCCCTTAGCCCTGCTCTGGCGCGAAACTGGACAAAGGAAAGGGGAGTGACCACTCCCCTGACCTGCACCTCCCCTGGGAGGTTCCAGAGCTCCTCCAGTGTGCTCCAGACTTCTGCCATCTTGGAAACAGAGGTGCTGCTGGCACACTGGACTGCTCTGAGTGGCCAGTGCCACCAGGTGACGTCAGAGACTCCTTCTGATAGGCTCCTTCAGGTGTTAGTAGCCTATCCTCTCTCCTAGGTAGCCAAACCCTCTTTTCTGGCTATTTAGGGTCTCTGTCTCTGGGGAAACTTTAGATAACGAATGCAAGAGCTCATCCGAGTTCCTCTGCATCTCTCTCTTCACCTTCTGCCAAGGAATCGACTGCTGACCGCGCTGGAAGCCTGCAAAACTGCAACATAGTAGCAAAGACGACTACTGCAACTCTGTAACGCTGATCCTGCCGCCCTCTCGACTGTTTTCCTGCTTGTGCATGCTGTGGGGGTAGTCTGCCTCCTCTCTGCACCAGAAGCTCTGAAGAAATCTCGCGTGGGTCGACGGAATCTTCCCCCTGCAACCGCAGGCACCAAAAAGCTGCATTACCGGTCCCTTGGGTCTCCTCTCAGCACGACGAGCGAGGTCCCTCGAATCCAGCGACTCTGTCCAAGTGACCCCCACAGTCCAGTGACTCTTCAGTCCAAGTTTGGTGGAGGTAAGTCCTTGCCTCACCTTGCTGGGCTGCATTGCTGGGAACCGCGACTTTTGCAGCTACTCCGGCCCCTGTGCACTTCCAGCGGAAATCCTTTGTGCACAGCCAAGCCTGGGTCCACGGCACTCTAACCTGCATTGCACGACTTTCTAAGTTGGTCTCCGGCGACGTGGGACTCCTTTGTGCGACTTCGGGTGAGCACTGTTTCACACATCCTTGTAGTGCCTGTTTCTGGCACTTTTCCGGGTGCTACTTGCTTCAGAGAGGGCTCCTTGTCTTGCTCGACGTCCCCTCTCTCTGCTGGTCCAATTTGCGACCTCCTGGTCCTTCCTGGGCCTCAGCAGCATCCAAAAACGCTAACCGCACAATTTGCAGCTAGCAAGGCTTGTTGGCGTTCTTTCGGCGGGAAAGCACTTCTGCACGACTCTCCACGGCGAGAGGGATCCGTCCACCAAAGGGTAAGTCTCTAGCCCTTTTCTTTCTTGAAGAAACCTCAGCTTCTTCTATCCAGTCGAAGCTTCTTTGCACCCGCAGCTGGCATTTCCTGGGCATATGCCCATCTCCGACTTGCTTGTGACTTTTGGACTTGGTCCCCTTGTTCCACAGGTACCCTAGATTGGAAATCCACAGTTGTTGCATTGTTGGTTTGTGTCTTTCCTGCATTATTCCTCTAACACAACTTCTTTGTCCTTAGGGGAACTTTAGTGCACTTTGCACTCACTTTTCAGGGTCTTGGGGAGGGTTATTTTTCTAACTCTCACTATTTTCTAATAGTCCCAGCGACCCTCTACAAGGTCACATAGGTTTGGGGTCCATTCGTGGTTCGCATTCCACTTTTGGAGTATATGGTTTGTGTTGCCCCTATCCCTATGTTTCCCCATTGCATCCTATTGTAACTATACATTGTTTGCACTGTTTTCTAAGACTATACTGCATATTTTTGCTATTGTGTATATATATCTTGTGTATATTTGCTATCCTCTCACTGAGGGTACACTCTAAGATACTTTGGCATATTGTCATAAAAATAAAGTACCTTTATTTTTAGTATAACTGTGTATTGTGTTTTCTTATGATATTGTGCATATGACACTAAGTGGTACTGTAGTAGCTTCACACGTCTCCTAGTTCAGCCTAAGCTGCTCTGCTAAGCTACCATTATCTATCAGCCTAAGCTGCTAGACACCCTATACACTAATAAGGGATAACTGGGCCTGGTGCAAGGTGCAAGTACCCCTTGGTACTCACTACAAGCCAGTCCAGCCTCCTACACTTATTCTAAAGCACAACATGTTAGCAGGCTAACGAAGACCACAGATAGGAATATCTAAGACTCCCAGGTACAAATGTGAAATATTGATTGGAGTGCTTGACACTGCCAGTAATCTGTTGTAATACATATTGGAGTCACTGACACCCTAAGGCTAAACTCTGAACCCATGTTGGAGTAAATGGTATTCTTAAGGTTAAAGTCGGAACATTTAAAGACTTGCACAGTTATCAGTTCAAGTGACAATGTAGCCTGAAGGGTCCAGAGAAGGAACTGACAGGGTGATGTAATGTAATGTAGTGCCACGTTTCTTAAATATGGCCCATAGACTGCCATGCCATGCCTATGTTAGCAAGCATATTGCTAGATTTGCACTGTATCCAACTAAGCACTTCAAAATTGTCCTGTGTGGGAGCTGGATTGGCCACCTAGGGCTAATACAGGCACACTTGTCGCATGAGGATAACAATGTAACTGTTGCATGCAGGAATGGATCTGACTGCAATGATTGTTCTTACTGATACCCTGTCTATACTGTTAGCTCCAGTGCCCCAAATATGTGTGTTGCATTACACAGGAAACCAATCAAATAGAAGTGAAGATACGATGGTAAGGTCTAACTACATGTACTATCACTCCAGTGAAGGTAGTTGTCAATGATGCTTTACAGGTATCCCCTAGTGTCTTGTGTCTGTAAATGCACACATTACCAGCTGATGTGCATGACTATCCACATGCAAAGGTCAAGGCACCCTCCTGTTGTGCAGAGGAATGCAATGCAGGAAACTGATGTATATTGTGGCACTCAGGATTCATCTCACTTGGCTGGCCTTCTGAAGCTTTCAAACCATAGTCAAACAAATTTAGCAAAGACATTTCCAAGGTGCATTATGCATGTGCCACCATATTGTTTCAGAAACAAAGCCCAGAGAGTAGATGTGTTTGTACCTTGAAATTCCATGGTGGAAGTTGGCTAGTGTGCTAATTGATGTCTGTCCAACAATCACAGATGTTGTATTGGCCTAACACCATACATATAATATAATATATATGTAATAAATTGGTAAGCAAGATGCCACCTACAGTGTAGACTGTGCCTCCCTGAGTGTGGATTGTACCCGCAAACAAACCTATGGCAGCATTGCAGACAGATTGCATTACAGTGTGTAGAACAGTATATTTCATAAGCATAGCAATGCAATATAATTGTGGAAAAAGATGCCTACTTCACAGCTACCTAAGCTCACTCATGCATAATACAACCCACAAAGCAACACACTGTTTATAATGTCTCCACACATCCCAACTTAAACAGATTGTCAATCAATATGCCAGCATGACAAAGACAAAAACACAAACATAGGTGATCTTTTAAAAATGACAATCCACATATCTGAAGATATCAAGCCTGTCAAGTGAGACAAGAGGAGCAAGAAAAGTGAGCCTCAAGCTGTGTTCACCCACATTGTACAAATCACTACAGTGTATCAGAGACAATAGGCCAGTTGTTTCGCTCAAAACTCACGTATTGACCTATTTGCATGTCGCAAACCATAGTGTTGGTCATAAGCCACGTATATGCGCCAATGTGTGGAAAACACTTTAGGGTCAATGTACCATTTGCCAAACTCATATTGCCTATTTCAGTACTGATGTGTCATAAAAAATGATGCATTTGTAAAACACGTCAGGATACAGGCAAGAAATAATGCATTGGGTGTGGCAGGCGGCAAACTAGGATGTGTGAAATTACTTTTGCTTTAGATTTTTTGTTTGATTGTTTAGGGTTGGGAATATGTCTGGGAGGGGCTTAATTTCAGTGAGCCACAGCTGGGAGGCTTGATCTGGCTCATAGCACACTCCCTTCCAAGGATGCTTGAGGCTGGTGGTAGCGTGAGCTGGGGCCCCTCTGCCAAGGACAAGTGGAAAAGATGGGATTGGATGTGCTGGCACAACAAAATACCTGGTCAGTGAACTGCTCTGCCTCCCGTGGCTCATCCCTCACTCCTCTGAACTCCTGACCCCTGTCAGGAGTTTGAGGCCCTCCTCTATCCACAGGCTTCTGTTTGCACCTCATTCGTGGTGTCTAGTGGGAAAGCTATGCTTTCCTGCTAGGCTGCTTCTCTCCTCCTTTTCTCTACTCCTCTCTCCGTGTGCTCTCTCTCTCTGTCTGCCTCTCCTATGCCCCTGCTGCCGTTCGCTCTCCTGTGTGCCCTTTTTGACTCACTTTCACTTTCACTTTCACTTTTGCCTTTTACTCTTTTCTGCACTTTTGCTTCACTTCTGCCTTTCCCTCCACTCTCTCTCTCACCCTCGACCTCCTGCCTTTCTCTCTCTCCCAAGCCACTGCTGCCCCTGCGGCCCCTCCCCTTCCACTCCCTCACTCTGCTCTCCCTCCGGTGCTGCCCCGTGGCCCACCCCCTTTTTTCACTCTGGTTTCACCCCTGCTCCCACCTCCCAGCTGTCCTCTCCTCCCCCCTTACTAAATGGCAACCACTGTGTGGCCACGCTGCTGGCATGCCAAAGGCAGGCCCGTCTACGCCTGTCCGCACCTGGATCGCGCCCAGCACCGGAACCCCTGGCTCTCATCAGCCCCACCACCGCCACACACATCTTCGTTACGACGACGCCACTCTCCGCACCCTCAACACCGGCTGCTCTCCCGACTGCCTTCAATCCTCCCCGCAGATCACCCGTGGACCCTTCTTCTGCCGGAACTGCACCTTCACCAGCCTCTACGCCACAACCCACCCACCAAGGCAGGACACAACCATCTCAGATGCATCCTTCTCAACACCTGCTCCATCCACAAACATGCAGTAGAGCTATGGAATCTTATCGACTCAGCTTCCGCAGATGTCGCCTTCCTGACTGAGACCGGGATGCACCACTCCTCAGCGCCTGACATCGCCATAGCCATCCCGGACGGGCACAAGATCACCCGCAGGGACCGCTCCAACAAACCAGGAGGAGGCATCTCCATTGCCTACAAGAACACCCACAGGATCATAACCATCAGCAAAGACACCTTCAGCACCGCCGAACATCTGCACTTCCAGATCCACACCGATCCAAATACTACCCTCTGAGAGACCCTCGTCTGCAGGCCCCCTGGCCCCCACCAGCAGTACAGCGACTCCATCACCGACGTCATCAGCATGCACGCTCTCGCATCCACTGACTACATACTCCTTGGGGACTTAAACTTCCACCTAGAGAACACCAACGACAACAATATCACCATCCTGCTCAACAACCTCTCCAGCCTCAGCCTTAAACAGCTCGTCGCAACACCGACCCACTCTGCAGGACACACACTCGACCCTATTTTCTACCCCAGCAAACATGTCTCCTTTAGCCACACCACCGAACTCCACTGGACAGATCACCGCTGCATCCACGTCTCCTACAAGAAACCTACAACATACCATCACCCACAACGGTTTCCCCACCGCAGATGGAACAAGGTCACCAATGACTAACTAATCACTACCCTCTCCCGGAACCCAACCATTGACACCACTGACACAGCTCTCCCTCATCAAGGGCTCCGCCTAGACCAACCTTCATGAAGGAATGAAGGCCGTCGCGAAATGGATGAAGAACAGCTGCCTCAAACTCAATTCCAACAAGACGGAGGATCTCATTTTCGGCTCCACTCCCTCCACATGGGATGACTCCTGGTTGCCTGCAACTCTCGGATCTGCTCCGACTCCCACCAACCACGTATGCAACCTAGGATTCATCCTGGACTCCTCACTATCCATGACCCAGCAAGTCAATGACATCTCCTCCTCCTGCTTCAACACCCTCCGTATGCTCCTAAACAAATGGACCCCCACGGAAACCAAATGAACAGTCACCCAAGCCCTCGTAAGCAGCAAACTGGACTACTGCAATGCCCTCTACACAGGAACCACCGGTAAACTCCAGAAAAGGCTGTAACGCATCCAGAACACCTCATCCTGGACACCCCCCACCACTGCCACCTGCACTTGCTCCCCGTCACCAAGAGAATCACCTTCAAATTCCTCACCCACGCTCATAAAGCACTGCAGAACACCGGACCAGAATACCTCCACAGACGGCTCTCCTTCTACACCCCGACCCAACAGCTCTGCTCCGCCGACCTTGCCCTCGCAACCGTCCCACGCAACCACAGAACTACAACTGGCAGCAGATCATTCTAGCACCTCGCCACCAAGACGTGGAACACTCTTCCCACCCACCTGCGTCAGACCAGTCAGACCAAGGACCTCCTTACCTTAAGGAAACTTCTCAAGACCTGGCTGTTCAAGCAGTAGCAGTCCCCCCTCAGCACCTTGAGACCCTCATGATGGGCATACGTATTCCCCAGGGAGGCCGTTGTCCTTAACTTCCTGGGGCTTGAAATTGAGGGATCTGTCAGTATCTGTTGTTATGTATGTATGTCATGTCTGCACATTGTGATATACCCATTTTTGTAATGCTAAACTTAAATATGAATTGTAATTCATTTTTCTTTTCCAAAAATATAGGTATGTGTAGCAGGTACATCAGTATCTAATTATATGAGGAGATTATGTAAAGTACGGTTACTTAGGTCCTCGACAATGTGGATTTGGGGTAGCAAGTGGGGTTGGTGTGCTGGCTAACACCGAAGTGTAAGGGGAGGAATGCACCATATTCATCCAAGTTGGTTCATTCTTGTTCTTTCACCTTGCACTGGTGCCATTTTGGCAGACTAGTGCCAACGCAGGAACCCTTGCACCATGGTGCAAGAGTGTCTGTGTTGTTGTAATGATTGTGTTTGTGCAGGAAGGCGCAACTACAAGCACAAAATAAAATCATGTGACCCCTTCTCATGTTTCTATGTGTGTTGCAGAATGTAGCACACATGCAAACATGAGAACATGAGGAGAACTCACATCTTGTCTCCTTCTTGTGCCTCCCCTGGGGAGCCATATGGTCTTTGCATATCTCCAGGTCAACACATTTGTTTAAATCTAGGGAGGCGTCATTACACATAGGTATTGCTTGGGTGCAGCCCCCACAAGGCCCATAGAACGCCTTCCTAGCGCTGAGTAGGGCAACACTGAGATTTGTGCTGCATTGTAGTACTCCATAACTATGAGGCCATACTAAGCCACCTAAAGTGGCTTTGAGTCACCTCATATATATGTGACATATAGTTCTGGCCCTCTGGAGCATCTCTGAAAGTTATGCTTGTGCAGTGCAGTGGGCTTATTAACTTGCCATTAGTTATTCCTAGGGTAAATCATGTCACCCATGTGTCATGGTAGTCTGGACTCTGCCATTGTTCTGTCCAGCATAACTCAATCTATCTCTTCCTGGGCTAGTGCTGCAGGCATGTCATTATGGGTACTACTGAAGTTCAGCATTTCAACTGTCCTGGGCTGCAAATGGACTACATGCTTGCAATGAGCTGGGCGTAATGCCATTAGTGTGCTTCTGCAGGTGTGCGCTTCATAAATACTGTGATCTTATAGTATAGTAAATAAGTATTTTACTATGTGATAATGCAATGTCTAAGTAGTGACATCATATTGATCATATCTTAATACCTATTGCTGGTTTTGTTATAGTCAGGTACATTCTATTGTGTTACAATGTCAGTCTATTTATCTCAGACAACATGTACATGTCTTGACTGTGTTAAGAATGTATTTATATTTTCACACTAGCTAACATGATTGCTGATGAGACCTGCACCTTTGAGCAATGCAGGGAATGGTACCTAAATGTAAGAAATGTAAGAAAAGCATACAAGAAGGTGCAGAAGTGATATGTGAAGGCTAAAGCAGCAGTTACTTCAAACGTTGCAATACTCAGCACACCAATGGTGCCAGCATTGCCCACCTACAAGCAGAGACCAGGCCCAAGCCAGACCAGACTAGGGCCAGCCCAGGCCACTGCTGAGCAAAGCCAGCCCACAGCAAGGCTAAGCCATCCACAACCAACCCTAAGTGTTGCTCCACAGACTCCACCATCAGTCACAGGTCTTCCCACATGGGCCAGGAGGCACCCTCGTCGGGACTCGGTGTTCCGAAACTCAATAATCTAGAAACTCAAGAGGCTAAACAGCAAAGTGGACAATGTCCTTGAGGATCAGCGCTGGTAGGCCACCTGGTTGTCCAACTTGCAGGAGTCCGTGGAACAGCTATCACAGCTGATATGAACATTGGGTTTTCTTATTTAACAGTTTTTTAGTTAGCATAGTATTGCAGGTAGCTTTAATGATATTATAGGTTTAGTTAAGGTAGGTTTTCGATTTTTGTAGGAATTTTTCATACATATTTTAGTTTTTACATTTGCATAAGGTTTTAGTGGGTGGGGGTAATGTTTAGGCTTTATAATAAGACGGAATAAAAAAACACAACTATATATTTGTTTAGGTGTTAGTGTATATTTAGTTTATGTATGCATTGTATGACTATGGCCCTCATTATGACCCTGGCGGGCCAACAGTGAAGACGCTCATATCGCCAGGGCGGTTGGACCCGCCGGGCCGGAGATTAGCATTTCCAACCTGGCAGTCCAATGATGGTCGGCGGCAGTATTATCGGTCGGCTTTCCACCAGTGTTACTGCATTGGTAGCACAGCCACGAAAACCCTGGCAGAAAGGCTACCGGTGACAGGAAATTTCTTTCCTGTCACCGGCAGATGACTCCCCTTCCCAAGCTAAGCAAGCCCAATACCCCCCACACCCCTCCATATCAGAACCTCCCACCCCTTTATCAGAACAGTGCCTCCCCTCGCCCACCCCCCTTCTATTATAGAGCCCCCCTCTCCCCACCAGAACAGCGCCCCCTCCCTGCATACATGCACACAGAAACCCACGCACATCCTGCATACACTCATTCACGCACCCTGCATACACTCATTCACCAACACTGACATACATGCAGTCACTCACATGCATCCATATACGCACTCACTCACATGCATCCATACACACACTCACTTCAACATTCATACATACATTCACTTCAACATACATACACGCATTCACTTCAACATTCATATACGCATTGAACAACGCATACACACACACATGCATGCACACACCCATATACACACGCATACACACACCTGTACACACACGCATATACACATGCATACACACATGCATACAAACACGCATGCACACTTACATTCAGACATATAGACAACACCCACTCACACACGCACACACAACACCCTCCACCCTCCCACTCCCCTCCCATGTTGGACTCCCAACTCACCTTGTCCGTTGTGGACGTCGTCCGGCAGAGAACCTGCACTTGCACCGCTGGCAACGCCCCTCCATCAGGACACCGCCAGGCTGTATTACAGGTTGTTAAAAGGCTAGTGGAGTCCTTTTGGCGGGGTGGGGATGGTAGTGGAAGCACCAATGTGCTGCTGACTGCCAGAACGACTACTGCATGATTTCTGCCCAAAATGTGGTGGAAATCCTGCAGTACTCATAATATGGTAGTTGGAAGACCCCCAGCACTGGCGGTCTTCTGGTTCCTGTGACTTTGGCTGTCTTGTGAAAAGACTGCCAATGTCGTATTGAGGGCCTATATGTGTTAAGGAGTGTTGTGGTATTTATGTAGAATAGATTAAGATAAGGTTAGGCAGGTGAAGGTAGAATTTAGTTAAGTTAGTTTAGGATATGTAGATTAAGTTAGTTTATTATACTTTTATAAAAAAACATTTTCTGCTTTCACAACTGTCTGATGATTTACTGTGTAGGAGCTGCCATATTTGCTTAGGTTGATTTGTGCAAATGCATCAAACCCCTGCAGTGTTTGTAGATATGTGCTACTTTGTGAGACACCTATGGACAAGAGGCAGTCAATTATGCAATGGAGTAACTTAAGTGCTCTTCAACAATCTTTGGTCACTATAAGTGGCCCTCTTTGTCTGAATAGACACACACCCCAACATAGGCAGCCACCTACTGTTGCATTGTGTGTGTATGTTATGCTACAGTATCATAGGGATGGATTTGTCATCCCAAGAACACTATTCATAGCTGTTTTTGGGTGTACACTGGTGCATGCACCATTTTACTATAACATCAGTGTTGTTTTCTGGTTATTATCCATCTGCCCAGAATCTTCAGTCATACTCGCCAATCACTACTTGCGAAGTGTGACACTTCCTGTTTGTGAATTTGTTCAACTACGTGCCAGGTTAGATGAACATTGGTCCCATCTTTCCTCTTACCCTTAGCATGTGTAGTTTGTTCAATGTGTCTATGACCTGTCTCCTGATATTTGATATGTGTGTATATAGTAAAATTGATGTCATGTGTGGTTACACTCTGTGGTGTCTCTGAACTCATAATTTAAAAATACAACTTTTGGAAAAATTGTTTTTTAGATTGTTAGTTTGAAAAGGCCACTTTTAGAAAGTAGGAATTTTCTTGCTTAAACCATTCTGTTACTCTGCCTGCTTGTGTATTCCCTGTCTGGGTCAGACTGACAGTTGGGCCGTTTGTGAATCTCCATTAGACAGTGACACAAAGGGAACTGAGGTGTAGCCTGAATATCCTGATGGGTCATCTAGACTGGAGTGGAGGGAGGAGCTGACACTTACCCCTGAATGAGCTGTGCCTGCCCTCACACAATGCAGTCTCCAACTGGATGACAAAGATGATGACATGATAACTAACACAAGCCCAATGTTACTAGCTAGTTCTCCTCCGGAACATGGTGAAGTTCACATTTTCATTCTCTGATGTGTGTTGTACCCCCCCTGAGGGTGGTAGGTTTTGTGCAGGAGGCATCTTAGGCACATATACATCAGAGGATGAAGATGTGGCTCCTCTGCCCCCAGCAGCATTTGCCTGTTCCAACAAGCAAGGCAGCACAGTGCTGAGAAAGACCTGCTTGCTTGTCATGCAGCAACATTGCCGAGAAAGGCACCCATTGTTGCAAGATAGGAGTCCTCATTCCGCTTCTTAGGTTCTAGCATGGTTATTATAGCCCCCAGCTCGGTGGCAACCTCACTGGTGTCACATCGGCAGGGCTGTTGTCCTTACCTTGTTTCATGACACCAGTAATGTCAGCCCGGGACTGTTCCAATCAACGGATCGGGGTTAGCTGCCTGTGAGTTGTCCTTATTGGGACTAAGGCACCTACAGACTTCCTCTAGTGTGCCCATAATGGTCTCCATCCCTGCCTGCACCCACCTACCAGCTAACGCTGGACTCCTACTGCCTGCTGTTGGAAGACAACTTGGGTGTCCTCTGAGTCCAGGGCTGGTCTTGGGCTGGCAGACGGGGTATGCCTTATGGTAGGCGGTTCTTGTAGAAACCCAGCAATGCTGTCAGCTCCTCCCACAACCAGAGAAGGCAATCAAATAGAGTCCAGAAGTTGCTGAAAGGTGTCATCAACCATGGGGGGGGGGCAGAATGTCATTACCAGCCAGATGGTCATCTTGGACAAGCTGATGAGTAGGTGTAGCTTCTCCCTCTGCAATGAACTGGAGATATATAAATGGTGATCTATGCTAGATGTTGACATGATTAACCTGGCTGTCATAGAAAATGGATCCTCATCCCCTTTCAGTTCAACATTGATGTGTAAAAGAAATGGGATCTGCCAGCTCCAGGGGCAGAAAGGGGCAATAGCCCTGATTTGCCCCCCCGGGGGAGACGGGGGCAATAGCTCCTGATATGCCTCCCAGGGAGGGCATAAAGCCCAGTAGGCGCCAGGGATTATTATTTTATGTCTGGGGGTTGCTCAGAATGGGCATGGCAATGCCCCCTCCTCCAAAAAATGGGCAGTCTTTCTGACCCTAGGGGACAGATGGGGTAATTACCCCTGAGCCACCCACATGGGGGAGGGGGTAGAAAGGCCACTAGACACCAGGGAATTTATATTTATTTTCTTTAAAAAGGGTTAGAGTTTCCCACCACCTGTGGACTAAAGCATCTCATCCCAATGGCAAGCAAGATGAAATTTGACTCTTTTGGGTGTTGATTTTACAAATGGGTCATGGGAGCTTGACTAACTCCCAATATCGTCCTACTTGCAATAGTGAATGACTGCACTTTTTGGGCTTGGGTAGGCTGCCACCTGGAAAAACCCAGCACACCCATACACTTCTGAAAACTAGACATCTGGCCATGGAATTGAGTGGTATTAACCCCTAGGGTGCCTTGGACGAGGTGATCTCGTCCAAGGTATCGGTTCCCGGGTGCCTTGGACGAGATCACCTCATCCTGCACCTGGGAACTGGGTGGAGCGCTAGCGCTCCCCCCATGTGCTCCCCACCAATCCCCCCAAGTCAGGGATGGAAGGTGAAGCCCTTCCCCTTCCACCCCCGACCCCTCCACCCCCCTTGACACATTTCTCTTTCGATCACGTGGGGGAGGCCCAGAGAGGCTTCAAAGGGAAGGAAAGAAATTTCCTTCCCTTTGAAGTCTCTCTGAGCATTTCAAAAGCCAGATTGCAAAGCAATCCGGCCTTTGAAACGCCCACTAGACACCAGGGATTTTCTTTTTTTTTTCAAAGTGGCATAAGGGAGCGACCCCTTGGGCAAGGGTCGCTCCCAAGCTCGGGCATTTTTTTTTAAGGCCTTTTCTGCCCTCCAGGGGGGCAGTTCGGCCTATTATTAGCCTCTAGGCACCAGGGATCATTTTTTTTTTCTTTTTGTTTTGTTCTGTTTTTTTGGAGGTGGGGAGGGACCCCTTAGGCAAGGGTCGATCCCCTAGGGGGCAAATTATATTTAGGCCATTTCTGCCCCCCTTTGGGGGCAGATTGGCCTATTTTTATGAGGCCAATCTGCCCCCAAGGGGGACAGAAACCCCTAGACACCAGGGAGTTTTTTTTTTTACGTGAATTTCACGCAATGGGAGCGACCCCTTAGGCAAGGGTCGCTCCCCTGGGGGGAAAATTTATTTTAGGCCATTTCTTCCCCCCTAGGGGGCAGATCAACCTATTTTGATTAGGCCGATCTGCCCGCAAGGGGGGCAGAATCAACTAGGCACCGGGGATTTTTTATTTGTTTTGTTTTACTCATGGGGAGCGACCCCTTGGACAAGGGTCGCTCCCCTGGAGGGGAAAACTTTATTTGCCACGCCCCAAGGGGGGCACAAACCACTAGGCACTGGGGATTTTTTTTTGCGCCAATGTCACGCAGGGTGAGTGACCCCGTAGGCAGAACGTTCTGTCACCGAAATGTGAGGAAAATTTGCTTTTTTAGCTAATTTTTGAGGTTTGCAAAGGATTCTGGGTAACAGAACCCCACAAGTCACCCCATCTTGGAATCCCCTAGGGCCCTAGTTTTAAAAAATGTACAGGTTTGGTAGGTTTGCCTAGGTGCCGGCTGAGCTAGAGGCCAAAATCTACAGGTAGGCACTTTGCAAAAAACACCTCTGTTTTCTGTGAAAAAAATGTGATGTGTCCACGTTGTGTTTTGGGGCATTTCCTGTCGCGGGCGCTAGGCCTACCCACACAAGTGAGGTACCATTTTTATCGTGAAACTTGGGGGGACGCTGGGTGGAAGGAAATTTGTGGCTCCTCTCAGATTCCAGAACTTTCTCTCACCGAAATGTGAGGAAAATGTGTTTTTTTAGCCAAATTTTGAGGTTTGTAAAGGATTCTGGGTAACAGAACCTGGTCAGAGCCCCACAAGTCACCCCATCTTGGATTCCCCTATGTCTCTAGTTTTAAAAAATGCACAGGTTTGGTAGGTTTCTCTAGGTGCCGGCTGAGCTAGAGGCCAAAATCTACAGGTAGGCACTTTGCAAAAAACACCTCTGTTTTCTGTCAAAAATTGTGATGTGTCCACGTTGTGTTTTGGGGCATTTGGGGGAACGCTGGGTGGAAGGAAATCTGTGGCTCCTCTCAAATTTCAGAACTTTCTGTCACCGAAATGCGAGGAAAACGTTTTTTTTTTGCCAAATTTTGAGGTTTGCAAAGGATTCTGGGTAACAGAACCTGGTCAGAGCCCAACTAGTCACCCCATCTTGGATTCCCCTAGGTCTCTAGTTTTCAAAAATGCACAGGTTTGGTAGGTTTCCCTAGGTACTGTCTGAGCTAGAGGCCAAAATCTACAAGTAGGCACTTTGCAAAAAACACCTCTGTTTTCTGTCAAAAAATGTGATGTGTCCACGTTGTGTTTTGGGGCATTTCCTGTCGCGGGCGCTAGGCCTACCCACACAAGTTGGGTACCATTTTCATCGTGAAACTTGGGGGAACGCTGGGTGGAAGGAAATTTGTGGCTCTTCTCAGATTCCAGAACTTTCTGTCATTGAAATATGAGGAAAATGTGTTTTTTTAGCCAAATTTTGAGGTTTGTAAACGATTCTCGGTAACAGAACCTGGTCAGAGCCCCACACGTCACCCCATCTTGAATTCCCCTCGGTCTCTAGTTTTCAAAAATGCACAGGTTTGGTAGCTTTCCCTAGGTGCCGGCTGAGCCAGAGGCCAAAATATACAGGTAGGCACTTTGCAAGAAACACCTCTGTTTTCTTTAAAAAAATGTGATGTGTCCACATTGGGTTTTGGGGCATTTCCTGTCATGGGCGCTAGGCCTACCCACACAAGTGAGGTCTCATTTTTATTGGGAGACTTGGGGGAATGCTGGGTGGAAGGAAATTTGTGGGTCCTCTCAGATTCCAGAACTTTCTGTCACCGAAATATGAGGAAAACGTGTTTTTTTAGCCAAATTTTGAGGTTTGCAAAGGACTCTGGGTAACAGAACCTGGTCAGAGCCCCACAAGTCACCCCATCTTGGATTCCCCTATGTCTCTAGTTTTAAAAAATGCACAGGTTTGGTAGCTTTCTCTAGGTGCGGGCTGAGCTAGAGGCCAAAATCTACAGGTAGGCACTTTGCACAAAACACCTCTGTTTTCTGTCAAAAATTGTGATGTGTCCACGTTGTGTTTTGGGGCATTTCCTATCGCGGGCGCTGGGCCTACCCACACAAGTGAGCTATCATTTTTATCGTGAGACTTGGGGGAGCGCTGGATGGAATAAAATTTGTGGCTCCTCTCAGATTCCAGAACTTTCTGTTACCAAAATATGAGGAAAACGTGTTTTGTTAGCCAAATTTTGAGGTTTGTAAAGGATTCTGGGTAACAGAACCTGGTCAGAGCCCCACAAGTCACCCCATCTTGGATTCCCCTACATCTCTAGTTTTCAGAAATGCTCAGGTTTGGTCGGTTGCCCTAGGTGCCGGCTGAGCTAGAGGCCAAAATCTACAGGTAGGCACTTTGCAAAAAGTACCTCTGTTTTCTGTAAAAAAATGTGATGTTTCCACGTTGTGTTTTGGGGCATTTCCTATCGCGGGCGCTAGGCCTACCCACAGAAGTGAGGTACTATTTTTATCGCGAGACTTGGGGGAACATAGAATAGCAAAACAAGTGTTATTGCCCCTTGTCTTTCTCTACATTTTTTCCTTCCAAATATAAGAGAGTGTGTAAAAAAGACGTCTATTTGAGAAATGCCATGTAATTCACATGCTAGTATGGTCACCCCGGAATTCATAGATGTGCAAATAACCACTGCTCCTCAACACCTTATCTTGTGCCCATTTTGGAAATACAAAGGTTTTCTGGATAGCTATTTTTCACTCTTTATATTTCAGCAAATGAATTGCTGTATACCCGGTATAGAATGAAAATGCACTGCAGGGTGCAGCTCATTTATTGGCTCTGGGAACCTAGGGTTCTTGATGAACCTACAAGCCCTATATATCCCCGCAACCAGAAGAGTCCAGCAGACATATCAGTATATTGCTTTCAAAAATCTGACATTGCAGGTCAAAGTTACAGAGTAAAACGTAGAGAAAAATTGCTGTTTTTTTACCTCAATTTCAATATTTTTCTTTTTCAGTTGTTATTTTCTGTAGGAAACTCTTGTAGGATCTACACAAATTACCCCTTGCTGAATTCAGAGTTGTGTCTACTTTGAAGAAATGTTTAGGTTTCTGGGATCCAGCATTGGTTTCACGCCCATTTCTGTCACTGACTGGAAGGAGTCTGAAAGCACAAAAAATCATGAAAATGGGGTATGTCCCAGTAAAATGCCAAATTTGTGTTGAAAAAGTAGGTTTACTGATTCAAGTCTGCCTGTTCCTGAAAGCTGGGAAGCTGGTGGTTTTAGCACCACAAACCCTTTGTTGATGCCATTTTCAGGGAAAAAAAACACAAGCCTTCTTTTGCAGCCACTTTTTCCCATTTCTTTTTAAAAAAACGAAATGTTCACTGTATTTTGGCTAATTTCTTGGCCACCTTCAGGGGTACCCACAAAGTCTGGGTACCTCTAGAATCCCTAGGATATTGGAAAAAAAGGACGCAAATTTGGCTTGGCTAGCTTATGTGGACAAAAGGTTATGAGGGCCTATGCGCGAACTGCCCCAAATAGCCAAAAAAAGGCCTGGCACAGGAGGGGGAAAAGGCCTGGCAGCGAAGGGGTTAAGGAAGGTACTAGCTTGGAACAGATAAGCAATCAGAGGATGAAATAGAAACAAATTGTTTGACCGCTGTGGGGGCACAACTCAGAACAGTACAGGGCATTTATTCAGAAAGAACAAAAAAGCTTTAAAAAACTCTTTAAAAAGGACAAAAGTAAAGCTTAGAGTATTATTTTAACCATCGTCTCAATTAACACTCAGATGGCTAGCCCAAAAGATTATAATGAAAATAATGGCCCAGGAAACCAAGCACAACACTCAAAACATTAAATCAAGTCAGTAGGAGTATCAGAGGGTCAACCAATAGCAATAAGGATCTCCCCAAAAGTAACAGCACTAAATGAAGATCGGCCATCAGATGTAGGTTAAGCGGAAACCAGCCTGAAGAGTGATGAAGTGCAGAAGTCGGTCAGTACCAACAAAACAATGACAGAAGTCGATGGCATCGTCTTCAGAGGCTTTCTTCCAGACATCCATAAATACAAATCGAGATAACACCGGCCGACTGGACAATAGTATTAACGTTAAGCCTAAAAGAGCAAATGCAAGTGCTAGTCAAGGAGCCAAACCCTCAGACAAAGACAACAGCAGGAAAATGTGACCTAGCCAAAACTCTCTCCTCCATGCTCCCTAGCGCTGTCCTTGATTTCAGCTGCTGTTTCAACACACAAACCTTTGCGCCATAGTGCAAGGGTGTGTGCGAGAGTCTAGGACAGGTTTTGTACCAGAAGAGTACCCTTCCAGTGCAAAATAAGGTGCCTAGACAACTTCTAAAACTTCTCTTCCTCCTCTTCCTCTGTGTGTATCCTGCATAGTGCAGCACGTATGCAAAGTAGGAAACGAAAGGAGAAATAACATTTTAACACCTGGTTTTAAAAAATGTTATTTTTTTAACAAAAACCCTGTCTCATATTTTTGGTAGAGAGGGTTTTGCGTCAAAAGGGTGGGTAGTTGCATGGGATCGCCCATGGAACTCCCCTTTGATGCTGAGTGACGCAAAGCAATGCTTTGCGCTGCTTAGTCTTAGTGTTACTTTTGGTTAACTTGGAAAGTAAACGACAAAAAAAAATTTGCTCTGGTTTCCGTCTCTTGTATGACACAAAGCCAGTGCAAAATGTTAACAAATACCCCTCTGAGTATTCTACAAAGTGCCCCTGGCTCTCAGTGAACCCCAGGGAAAGTTCAGAAAGGGGACAAATCAATTGTCACGGCCCGGAGAGGGGAATGGACTAGTCAAAAGGAATATTATCAATCATAAGGTTGCCCTCGGAGAATAATCAGAGGCCTGGAGATAGCTGCTAGGAGGTCTCTCATCCACTGGCAACCGTTAAGTACACATGGTTCAGGGGTTTACTGCTCCAACAGCCAACCAATTAACCCTAGTTGTCTCGAATGTCACAGGAACCCACAAGCTTACAAACAATATAAACCTTATTAGATCGCAGAATGGATTTTCAGTAATTTTCCCTCAGGAAGTCTGGGCAAAAGACGAGGTACCTCTAATAGTTCACATCTCAATGGTAAAGTCAGCAGTGAGACTCTCAGAATGCAATGCCTATTTGGAGGTCAGGCAACATGCATTTCATCCAAACTGAACTTCACCTGGTCCCCAGTTATGATTCAAACAAACTACATCTTGGTATCTGAAATAAATGTCCATAACAATACAGAAGCTCTTGTTTATACTGTTTTCATGCCACCTAACCCAGTAAGAAAGAGACTCATTCATTACACACTACTAAAACATTGAATATGTCATCAAATAATATTCCGGTGGACCACGAAATCGTTGTAACTAGAAACTTCACAAGGTGATGTCTTCAGATTCTTTATAATCCTGAGCCATCCATGAATTAAACAATCTTTACCACATCCCAGACATTGTATCTAATTCTATGAGGCAAAGCACTAGTTGTCACCTGTCCTGGGCATCTTTACGGTGGGATTAAATCGGACATACCATACAGGTCAACTCATGTGACAAGCCACTCAACAAACATTTTAGGCTACATATTAGTCACTCTATGTCTACTGGAGATAATAGAATCTTGCCAAATTTTACACAGCGACAAAAGTAATAATTCCTCTGAAGTTTCAGAATCAAAGAGAAACCGGAATTTAAAGATTAATTTCAAACAACTTAACCTGAGGACACTACCATCCGTCAGTTTAAATTAAAATGGATATTCATTCTCAAACTAAGCATGAAGAGTTGCAGTGGGCTGTAGGTAATGTTCTCCTCGCAAATGCAGTCCAGACGAATGTAAAGGAATTTATGAATTCTGGATGGGCCAGACTCATTAAATCAACTGCTGATTTTCAGTAAATCATGGAGAGCTGCTAATACCTAATGGGTTAGGACATGAGTGAGAAAAGTAACAAGCATTTGCAATGCAATTGGTCTCGCATTTGCTCGAGTGAGATCTATTTGCGTTGTAAATTCCAAACTGTATAACTCTTGCCACATAAATTGAAAATAAGAAGTCCAAGAAAAGTTCACTCCATTCAAACATATTATCAATGTAACAGGGTTGATGTGAAGTGCTCGACTACTGCCCAGCAAGATCGCGCTGCTTAGGAAATAAATAGAAAAAAGTAGTCAAAAAATCAAACGGAAAACACAGAGCCTCTTATGTTTTCTGTAGTTGGCCGGTGCATTCGAGGAGGGCTAAACACTGGAAAAGGCATGATGTATGCATTCCTTCCACTAATGAAAGCAAGTAAATTTAAAAGGCAAGCCCACAAACCAACCAAACTCATGGACTTGCGCTGGTCTTGGTTACAAGCCCATAGAGAGATTACAGCAGGGGCAGAGCGCTTTGCGCTCGACCCTAACCAGCAGGAGGTAGCATGAGTTAGTGCCATACATGGCGGCCCACTGATATAGTTTAACATCTACGGAAACATTTTGAGCTATAAGCATATTTTGCATGTATATAACCAAAAGTATTTTTTTTTTATGAGGATTGTGCTATTTTAGCAGCTCAACATCCTGTGATTCTGTGCAAATTGACCTGTGCCTTAAAGGAAAAAAATGAATGTGTCTTTGTGTAATGTAACTGGTTGTCAAGTAAAATGCTGCAATGCTTTGGGAACGAGTTTAATCTATGTAAAACCGCAAAGACAAAGTCCCACACAAACGTCCTTATTACTACTACTGAGCAAACATAAGTGTAAAACAAAACATGCTCCGTATGATAGCTACATGAAACCTTTGTTTGGGAAAAGTTATTTAACTTACGTTGCAAACTGTTTTACATTTTAAGTGACTTCACTACTCTGACCATTCACCACAGGTTACCCTCATTCACATTTTTTAAACGCTGACTACAAAAGCTCTTTTCCCAACATAACACATACATTACTTAAAAAAAGAAGATGCACACTGCCTAACAAGAGCAACAAAAGCACTCAATTAGGAAGTTAAAAATAAGCTAGTCAGTTAGTAAAATATTTTCCGCTGAAAAACAACCAAAGCTTTCAGAACTTATGATGGGTAGAATTTGTATGACGTGAGCAGCTGTATTTGTGGCACAAGTATGATGTCACAGGCGACTTAAGGAGGAAAAATCCTTGGAGGCTTTGTTCTCAAAGGGTCCTGCTTGAACATAGTTGGCAATACCTTAGCAAGGCTGGAAAGACTATTATCTTGCTCACAAGTGGCATTTGGATTCTTTGCAGACACAAACAAAAGGGGTAAATTAACACAAATCACTATCTCTCAGCCAAATGTGTGTCTGTGTACATATTTGAGATCTTTATTTGCTGCCTCGAACCGAAACGGAAGTATTCTTTGTTTTTAAAATATATTAACCCTTCGGCCAAAAATCAAACCCATATAATAGTTTGTTTGTAATTCGTAAAGCAATTTAGATTTATTGTAAAAGTAAGCGCAACTACTTTGTATGCTCCCAAGTTGGATTGCAAAGCACCTGTGCGCACTATGAAGATTTCTTTCTTTCTTTCTTTGTAATACTTCCTGTATTACAAGCAAAGAAAGAAATATTTATAAAACGCGCACAGACGCTTCCTGCATCAAAGCTCGGAAGCACACACTACTTTTCACATTCAAAAAATCTTGCAGTCACTTAAATATATGGCTTATCATTAGGAAAAAACTAAAAAACACACACACACGCTATTGTGTTAATCAGAAAGCACATGTTTTAAAATTACCACAGCGGAAAATGTGGCATTTAACAAGATGAAAAATGAAGGCAAATGACACTTCTCAGTAAAGAGGACAAAGAGCCCTTTCCGAGTTGCACTGCTTGTATCATAATGAAAAAGTGAACAGCCTCGCTAAAGTTAAAGTGTCTCGGTGATGAGGAGGTGCAGACATTTCTATAAATTATGTGGGCACGTCAATGCACTGGATAGTTTGTTAATGCTTCTGAGTAGGCGCTGCATGTTCAAACAGGAAAGTGAGCTGACCTAAATAAGGGGCGCTTGAGTGTGTCATATTGACAAAAAATAAAGTGAAATGACAGGTGTGCAAGAATGCACGGTTCAGAAAAGTGGTATAACCAGCTAGTAGACGCTGCGCGTCAAACTGTCTACGTGACCTAACTTCATGAGGACAGAGGAGTCAGTCTGTATCAGCAAAAAACAAATAAAGTAACACGAGTCCATGAATACGCAGTTAAAAATAATAAGAATAAATTTGCCACAGTTTAAAAGGTGGCAATACTAGACAAGCATTTGCAATGCAACGGGTGTCGCGTTTGCTCGTGTTAGAGCTAATAGCGTTGTAAACTCCTAACCGGACTTTTCTTTCCACATAACCATGTGCGTAAAGTGGAATTAACTGTGTAACAGGGTCGATATTATGCAAAGTGCTCGACTTCTGCCAAGCAAGACCGCGCTCCGAAATAGAGAAAAAGTAGTCCACGAACCGAACGGAAAACAGCGAACCTCGCATGTTTTCTGTAATTGGTCGATGCGCTCGAGGGGGCTAACCACCGGAAAAGGCCTGACGTATGCTTGTTTTCCACTAATGAAATCAAGCTGATTCTAACAGGCAAGCCCACGAACCAAAGAAAGACACTGACGTGATGTGGACGGGGCTCCAAGCCGTTTTTAATTCCCAAAGCATCTCGCTAGTGAAATGCATGCACAGGCTCAACCCTAAAAATGAGACACTTGGGGGCATATTTATACTCTGTTTGTGCCGGATTTGCATCGTTTTTTTTACGCAAATCCGACGCAAAGCTAACTCCATATTTATACTTTGACGCTAGACCCATCTAGCGCCAAAGATCTCGGAGTTTGCATCATTTTTTAGCATGGACACCTACCTTGCGTTAATGAGTTTCCACGCCAAAAATGACTCTAAGGCATTTGCGCCTTATTTAAACTCCCGTGCAAAAATGACGCATGGGAGTGGGCGGGCCTTAAAAAATGACGTCCAGCTGCATTTGCGTAATTTTTTAACGCCTGGTCAGGGCAGGCGTTAAGGAACCAGTGGGCTCGTAAGGAGCCCAGAGGTGCCCTCCCCTGCCCCCAGGGACACCCCCTGCCACCCTTGCCCACCCCAGGAGGACACCCAAGGATGGAGGGAACTAGCCCAGGGAAGGAAAGGTAAGTTGGGGTAAGTATTTTTTATGTTTTTTTTTTGTGGCATAGGGGGGCCTGATTTGTGCCCCCCTACATGCCACTATGCCCAATGACCATGCCCGGGGGACATAAGTCCCCTGGGCATGGCCATTGGGCAAGGGGGCATGACTCCTGTCTTTGCTAAGACAGGAGTCATGTCAATGGAGGTTGGGCGTCAAAAAAAATGGTGCAAATCGGGTTGAGGCAAGAATTTTGCCTCAGACCTGACTTGCCCCATTTTTTGGCGCCCAAGCCCCATTTTCCCGTACGCTGGCGCTGCCTGGTGTGAGTCATTTTTTTTGACGCACACCACTCCACAGCGCCGGCTAACGTCATTCAATAAATAAGGCGCCCGCATGGCGCTTTGGAATGGCGTTAGCCGGCGTTAAATTTTTTGACGCAAAACTGCGTTAGCGCTGTTTTGCGTCAAAAAGTATAAATATGGCCCTTGCAATCTGGTTCTAGACAGAGAAAAGAGATTTCCACAAATAAATAAAAAAACTAGTCAGACGATACTATAAGGGTGGCATGAGCACTGAAATAAATCCATGCTGACAATGATCAAATGCTTGGAATTGCCAGCCAGACGACAATGGTTTTGAACAAATGGGTCCACACAGGGACCCCGCAACATTTTGGAGGCTAATCCATACAACTATTTCACCTGATCCATCAGTAAACTCCATTAATGAGAGGATATAGAAGCATTATTTCCTAAATACTTATGATATACCCCCAAACAAAACAGCCGACGCTTGAAATTACAAGCACAAATAATACTTTAAAGACCTAACTTCAGCAACTAATAACATCAATACCCGTTGGGTAACAAAAAAGTAACTCAAACTTCACAATCTTCTATAAGATGCCCCTAGTGACAAAGTAGTCACAGCTGTAAATGCATTAAAAACAAATTAAGCACCTGTCCAGAATGGAGTGCCCATGAACATATTCGAGCATGACATAGCAAGTTTGAAAACATCACTGTTAATTCTTTGGATGGGAATATTAGCCAACAATATTATTCCAGACAACTTTTGAGGATCAATACAGAAGCCCATTCGCAAGAAGGGGCTAGAGAACAACCCTCAAAACTACAGAACCTCTGCCCCCTTGGATGTTGAGGCAAAGGCTTTCAACAGGATATTATTAGGTAAACTAGAGGACTGGGCTGCCAGCCAGAACATCCTTCCAAGATTCCACACTGTTTTTATGAAAGGCTGTTAAGCCTCAGAGAACTGTAAGAGGGATGGGTAGAAATATGACTTCAGAGGCTCGGTTGATTTCTGAATCTTGGTTTCTTTATTGAGATGCAACAAAAAAAGTGTTGACCAAGTTCTCTGTGGGGGGTCTCTGCTGATATGCTTCTAATGTTTCTGTTCTCCTCCTTCTTCTGGAATCTGGAGTGATGAGGTAGTTTCCCTATTTTTTAAGTGCCTACCTGTTTGGTGCTGCCGCCAGTCCCCTCGGTAAAAGGAGAACATATAATTTGTAAGTACCCTAGTCTCAAGTAGATGTAACACCTGTGGGTTCCTGTGAGGACTGTTTCCCTACTTCTGTGGGTAGTGTTAACAAGCTGACAAATACTCTTCAGGATCAGGGATGGAGGTACAGTTTTAAGGAGAAGGGGTGCTTCATGTTCTCAGGGTTGTGCAGAAACAAAAACAAATAAACATAAGGGTACTCCTACTTTGCATATGAAAGAGTGCCCGGTGAAGAAAATTCCCCTAAGTTCACATCTCCCCCTGCTTCCTAACATTTCCGTACTTTATAAATCCCTCAGGTTCCTGCCCCTTCCCACTTACTTCACTAGCCACAACTATCCACATTTGTGACAGGCACTGGGACTTCCTCTGGTGATATCCACCAGTCTTCACACCAGATTTTGGGCAACTCCTCGTTCTCTGTCCCAGCCTCGATTTCCTTCTCCTGGGGGTGGTGTAGATGACTCACTTCCTCTTGTTCACAACCTGCTCTTGACTTGGCTTCCACACGTCGTTCCACACCGGGCTCCTCTGTGTCTTCCTGGTGTCTTCTTTCTGTGTCTGTTGTCCTACATGGCTTCACCTGCAACGACCCCAAGGGTGTGGTCTCTCTCCGCTCCCAACTGACCTGTTCCTCTTTTTAGGAAATGAAAGGGCAAGTCTCTCATTAGTATCGATGACCTTCCCCGTCGTTGGCTTCCCGTTCCCTAATACTGCACCTTCTTCCCTTTCAGCTGTTCCTGCCCGTGCACCACGGAGGAAGGGAGATGGGGAGTCA
Source organism: Pleurodeles waltl (assembly GCF_031143425.1). Classification (NCBI taxonomy): domain Eukaryota; kingdom Metazoa; phylum Chordata; class Amphibia; order Caudata; family Salamandridae; genus Pleurodeles; species Pleurodeles waltl. Next base: position 1,214,103,540 of record NC_090447.1, on the reverse strand, counting down.
TGGTCAGATTACCAGGTGAGGAAGTGAAGCAGGGGCCCTCTTCACATACCTCCATCCCTTCTTTCTTCCTTGGAAGAAGTTGACCCAGTGGGTGCCTGGACAAAAGTCTGCATTACCTTGTTCTTTCCCTTTTCGTGGTGTATGTTAAAATGGAAGGGTTGCAATGCTAGAAACCAGCTTAGTATGCAGGGTTGTTGCCTTTATTGCAAAACATCCACTCTTATAGAGCGTAAACAGTATATAGGGTGAATTCTCACCATTCCAGATTCTGCCTAAGGTCTTCTATAGTGCATTTAATGGCTAAAGCTTTTTTCCTACTATTGCCTAGTTCTTCTTCCTGGGGAATAATTTTCTATTTAGGTATATGATAGGTCTCTCATCACTGTTCTCCTATTCCTTGGATAGGACTGCCCCTAGACCTACCCCAGAGGTGTCTGTCTGTAATATGGAGAGTTTTGTAAAGTCTGGGCTACAAAGAATAAGATGGCAGTGAGGGCATTCTTCAACCCCTGGAATGCAGTCAAAGTAACTTGGTAGAGGTTTTGTAACTCTGTATCAGTTTCTTTACTCTTCCTGAGGAGATTCCTTAAGGGGGCAGCGGTTTTCTGCAAAATGAGGGATAAATTGCCTGTAATATCCTACTTAACCTAGGAAGGCCCTGAGATCCTGTTTTATCTTAGGAATAGGGAACTGCTAAATAGCTACCACCTTGTACAAATGTGTTTGGCCCAGGTATTTAACTCGCTTGGCTGCTAGAAGGCTCTTTTTGGGATTCATTTTAAGGCCTACTGAATTCAGGATGTGAAGGATAATTTGTAGCTGCTGCACATGGTCATCCTGTATAGGGCTAAAGATAATGATGTCCTTGATATAAGCTTCAGCATACACTTTGCGTGGTGCTAACAAGGTGTTCATCGTTCTCTGGAAAGTGACTGGTGCCACGTGCAACCCAAAAGGGAGAACAATAAACTGGTATAAACCTGCCGGGGTGAAAAAAGCATTTTTCTCTTTGTCTGCTGGATTAACAGGGACCTGGCAATATCCCTTACAGAGATCTAACTTGCTGTTGCACCTGGTATTTCCTAGTTTCTCAGTTATTTTGTCTACCCAGGGAAAAGGGCAAATTTTGAGATCTTGTTTTTGCATCGGAAGTCAATACAAAAACGTATGGATCCATCAGGCTTTGAAACCAATAGAATTTATGATGGAACAATGCATGCAGGAAACATGCATGCCTTAACAACGTGGTCGGAACAAAGACCGTGTTGTTTCCACGCATGCCTTTACCGCGCATGCCTTTACAAGGATTTTGTGAATGCATGCCCAGTAAAGACATGTGTGGAAACAACAAAATGGGTGGTTCTATCATGCCAACCCCCTACTCGCTCTAAGGCTCAAAAGTACCACACCCCTAATACTTAAACTACCTCTCACCTGCCCTAAAAATAAAACTAGCCCAACCCCTCCACGCCCTAAAAATAAAACCATCCTGACCCCCAAACCCCCTCCTAAGAACAAAACTACCTGACCTCCACACCTAAAAACGTAACTACTCTGATACCCCCACCCACCTGAGTCCTAAACTTTCCCCGACCCCCCACCCTATAAACAACCGACCCCCCCATCAGCCCTAAACAGAAAACTACTTGACACCTCCACCACCGCCCTTAAAAACAAAACTACCCCACCCCACCCCAAAAACGAAACTACCCTGACCTACCTAACTGCCCCTAAAAACAAAACTACCCTGACCCCCACCCGCACCTAAAAACAAAACTACCACACCCTAAAATCGGAACTTCCTCTGCACCATAAAACCTTTCCAGACTCCCCCACCCACCCTAAAAACAACCAACCCCCTCACCTGCCTTAAAAACAAAGCTACCCCAACCCGACCCCCTGCTCCTAAAACCAAAACTACCTTGACCCCCCCACCAAACCTAAAAGCAAATTTACCCCGACCCGACCCTCCCCACCATGCCCCTAAAAAAAAAAAAAAATAGCCCAAGGCCCCATCCTAAGCCCTTAATCCACACCCCACCCCTAAAAATGCCCCTCATCCCTGCCACGGCCCCACTTACCTGACCGCGCCTTCTCCCGATACACCCTAAATAAAACTCCAAACACCCCCACCCCAAAAAAAAAAAACCCATTCCACCACTCCAGGCCCTTTATCCACCCAATCTATAAAAACTACTCCCCAACCCTGCCCAAACCCCACTTACCTGACTGCGTCCTCTCCTGATACGCTTTTTCTCTACCTTAACTACGCATATGCGTAGTTCAGCACATGCATGGTTAAGGCAGAGAAAAAGGCAGTAATTGTACTGGCAAGCGTGGTTAAACGTGCGTGGGAAACATCCACGTTGTTCCCAACAAATTGTTCAGTACGTTTCCCGAACCAAAACAATGGGAGAGTTTTGTTCACTCACTGATGGCTCAACAATTTCTAGTTTCAAGACAGAGTATACTTCTTCCTCAGCAGCCTGTCTTCGGGCTTCTGGTATTCTACAGGGCTTTAGTCCAACTTTTTTTCCTGGTTGGCTGTTAATCAAGTGAAATATCATAGGGGTCCTCCCCAAAGTGATGGAAAACACTTTCGATAAGGATTTAACTGATGAAACAGTTCTTCTCTAAAGTTTTTGCCTAGATCCGGATCTTCACACCTTTTCAGTAGGTCCAATCCTCTAGAGAGAGAATTACAAAGAACCGAGAATGATCCCTTCCATTTCTTTAATAAGTTTACATGATGGATCTGGGTCTCATTTTTCTCTTTGTTGATCTCAGATTTATAGGTTACAGGAGTCCCTCGCTACAAGACCCCAAAGTGTCCCGGCCTTTGGCCCAGCATTTTGTGACTGAAAGAAGGCCACATTAGTACCACTCAGTCTCCTATCTCAAATTCCCTTATGGCAGCTCATTTATCATATTAGTCTTTTTGAGTCTGCTGTGTATTCTCAAGATTTTGCTTGGTTATCTCCCTGATCTGGTTTAAATGTGTTTTTAGTCCTGTCACAAATTCTAATAGGGGTTTTGAATCATCCTTTTCCTTCTCCCAGGACTCCCAGACCATGCCTAATAGGGTACAGAGTTTATGTCAAAATAAAAGCTCAAAAGGTGAGAATACTGTGCTGCTTTGTTCCTTCCATCTAATAGCGAACAGTGCCAGTGGCAGCACTTGTTCCCACTTCCTTGCCTCTAAGTCCAATAATTTTTTCGATGTTATTTTTATTGTAACATTGTACCACTGTACTAAACCATCTGTCTGGGAATGATAGGCGGCGGTATGTATCTGTTAAATCCCCAGATGTTCACAGATCTGTTTTATTAGTTTGGATATAAAAGGGGTTCCCTGGTCTGTTAATATTTCTCAGGGAAACCACACCCTAGAAAATATCTTAATCATTGCTTTTGCTGTGAGGGTAGTGGTAGGGTGGTGCAGTGGTATGGCTTCGTATATCTGAAGGCATAGTCCACAATCGCCGGTACATAATGATATCCACTTTAGAGGTGATCAAGAGGTGTTTTATGTCCATTCCCACCCTAGAAAATGGTTATTCGATAGTGGATAAATGTTGGAAGGTAGGTCTCCTAGGGATTTTCTGGCTGTTCCTTTGGCATATAGGACACTCTCTGCAGTACTTTTTAATATGGCTATATATGCCAGGCCAATATAAACAGTCTAGAATGGCTTTCTAAATTTTCTCTGGGCCAACATGATCACCCAAAATGTGAATATGGGCTAAAAACAAGACTTTTGCCCTCACTACAACCCTGACGGTCGGTGATAAAGCGGTGGTAATACCGCCAACAGGCCAGCGGTAATAAACATGAAATTATGACCACGGCGGAAACCTCTCAGACAGACAGCCACTTTAACACACCGACTGCTAGGGCGAAGCCAACAGGCACCATGGTGGTAACCGCCAACAGCAAGGTGGAAGACAGTGTACCTCCCACAGTAACATGACACACCTATCCGCCACCTTTTCCCGGGCGGTACCAATGACATCAAAAGCCTGACGGAAACACTGCACAGAAGGGAAATGACTCACCTCTGGACACACAGGGAAGAACCACACCACCATGGACCCCGAGCTGCATGTCTTCCCCATGCTCTTCTACCTTCTGCTACATTCCGAACACCAACACCACTGAAGACGACCACGGTGAGTACTGCCGCCTAGCACACAGGGGAAGAGGGGAGGAAAAAGAGAGTGACACACACACGCAACACCCCCACCCCCAACACCACACACCCAACCAGATGCAGTAACATTACATTTACACCCTGTACCCCTCAGGAATAATGCAAGCACAACTACTATAGTGTAAAAAGGCTGTCATAAGATAAATATAGGTGAAATATGTGCATCCAAATCAAAAAGTATATACATATTTACAATGCAAGAGACACTGCCCAGTCCTCAATGTCCGTGGGCCACGGGGCCACATCACAAAGTCCAAGACCCAACCTCACTGCAGGGGCATCAGGACGAAAATAGACAGGCACCTCAGGAGGATGGGGAATGGGGGGCACCTCAGCCGGAAGATGGTACAACACCACTGGTCCTGGAGGGGCCAACATGCCCTGTGCTTGGTCCTGGGGTGTTCAAGGCCATAGTCTCTCAAGTGGGTGATTTGCCCACTGCTTGGCCCTGGGGAGTGCAAGGCCAGAGTATCTCAAGTGGGTGATTTGCCCACTGCTTGGTCCTGGGGATGCAAGACCACAGTCTCTCAAGTGGGTGATATGCCCACTGCTTGGTCATGGGGAGTGCAAGGCCACAGTCTCTCAAGTGGGTGACTTGCCCACTGCTTGGTCCTGGGGAGTGCAAGGTTCTGGAGGGGGCATTGTGCCCAGTGAGCTTCATCTTGGGAAGGATGGGGTGAGTGGATGGCTTCTTCCACTGGTTCTGGTGGGTGCATTCTGCCCAGTGAGCTTCATCGTGGGAAGGATGGGGTGAGTGAATGGCTTCTCCACTGGTTCTGGAGGGGGCAACATGCCCTGTGATGCAGATCTTGGGGAGTGCAAGGTCACAGTCTCTCACCTGGGTGTCAGACTCACAGGATTTGCTGGGGCCAGGCCACATTACAGCCCATGGACCCAGGACTACACACTGTCCTCCGGCGGTGACGGCTGCGCCGTGGTGGCAGTAGTGATTCTGGTGCTGGCAGTAGTGGGGGAGGCTCCAGCCCTTCCCATGCAGCCTCGAACGGCTGCCAACTGGGGCTGCTGCTGCTGGCAGTGGTTCTGGTGGCTGTGCTGGCAATGGTGGGGGGAGGCTCCAGCCCTTCCCCTGCAGCCTCGGACGGCTGCCCACTGGGGCTGCTGCTGCTGGCAGTGGTACTGGTTGCGGTGCTGGCAGTGGTGGAGGGAGGCTCTAGCCCATCCCCTGCAGCCTCGGACGGCTGAACCACCATGGTTGGTGGTGAGGGCTCTGACTGAGTCCAAGCACCAGGCCTCTTGTCCTTTTTGCCTGCTGGCACAGACCCCTTGCCCTTCCTGCCAGCAGCTGGGGATGGCTCTTTGCTCCTTTTGGCAGCAGCTGGGGACTGCTCCTTGCCCTTCCTCTCAGCAGCCAGGGATTGCTCCCTGCCCTTCCTTTTACCAGCTGGAGGTGCCTCCTTGCCCTTCCTTTTTGCAGCTGGGGATGCCTCCTTGCCCTTCCCTGCAGCAGCTAGGGGTGCCTCCTTGCCCTTCTTTGCAGCACTTGGTGCAGGCACCCTATCAGTGTGGCTGCCTGGTGCCCAGGATCCTCTCCCACCTGGTGTAGCTGTGGGCACTACTGTGCCCCTGGACTGGATGGCTAAGGTGCTTGCCTGGGTTTTGACCACCCTGGCCTGGCGTGAGGGACCGGGGAGGGCTACAGAAGAGGTCAATGTTTCTTAGGGACATTGGCGCAGGAAGAGGGAGATGGTTTGGGAGTGGAGGAAGAGGGAGTGGTTGTAGGAGGTGTCAGTCTGCTGTGTTTGGGTGCAGGTGCATGGGCTGGATGCTGTTGTGAGGTGGATGGCCGTTGGGTGTCTGAGTGCTTGCATTTGTGTACTTTGGGAGGAGGGGGCACAGACACAGTGGGAGAGAACACAGGGGACGTGTGCATGGAAGTGGGGGTGGTGACTGCCAGTGAGGGGCGTGTGCTGTTAGTTGTGCTGGTGATGGGGGTAGTGAATGAGGATGTAGTGCATGCAGGTGTGAGTGAAGACGAAACTGGGAGGGAGATGGAGGACGAGGAGGAGGAGGCCACAGTGGAGGTAGTGGATGCTGGTATGTCTGCATCTGGATGGTGTTTTTGTGAGTGCCTGTGTGATGAAGTGTGGTGCTTGTGTTTGCCATGTCCACTCTTGTGTGTTGTCCTGGGTGCATGCTCATCTGACTGTGTGCTTGTGGTAGGTTGGGGTTGAGGGGAATGGGATTCGGTAGAGAAAGTTAGAGGGGGGTTGCTAGAAACAGGGACAATGGCTGCCATCAGAGAGGAGGCCATAGCCTGGATTGATCTATGTTGGGCCGCCACGCCAGTGTGAATGCCCTCCAGGAATGCATTTGTCTGTTGCATTTGGGTTTCTAGCCCCTGGATGGCATTCACAATGGTTGACTTGCCAACAGAGATGGGTCGTAGGAGGTCAGTAGCCTCCTTACTCAGGGCAGCAGGGCTAACTGGGGCAGGGCCTGAGGTGCCTGGGGTGAAGGAGATGCACACCCTCCTGGGTGAGTGGGCACGGAAAACTCGCTGAGGGGCTGCTGGGAGGGCGGTGCTTGTACCACCAGGGAGCTTCCATTGGAGGAGGAATCCGTGTCCGAACTGTCCCCTCCTGTCTCTGCCATGGTGCTCCCATCGCCCTCCGTCCCCCTGGTGCCTTCACCGTTGGTGGATTCGGCATCCTGGGTCCTGTGGGATGCAGCTCCCTCCATTGCCGGTGCCTCTGCTTCTCCACCAGATTATGCTAATGCACAGAAGGACAGGGTGACAAAACAAAAAGGGGGAGAGACAAAGGATACACCTGGTCAATGGCGCCAACAACACCAATGTTGGTGTACACGACAAACACACACAGGGAACATCCCTACTCACTAGGCAATGCACTACCAGTCACAATGCTAGTCAGCAGGCCACGGATAGGGACACCTAACGCCAATTGCAGCATACCTGAGACCCACAGACCCCTGCCCAGTAGTTGATGCCTACTAGCTTGGTTGGAGGTATTTTACATCAGAGCCCAGTCCAACATGGGACCTACTCTGCAATGTCAGGCCTGGCCTAGGGACACCCACAGGCCCACATCCCCCACTCGGATACCACCCCACCAGGCGCAAGTTGTATATTATGGGCCCTGTACTCACCCCCTTGTGGCTGCTGTGATGCCCCCAAGCACCCTTCCAGCTCCGGATAGTCCCAGGGGACTGGAGAGGGGGAGTGCTTGGGGAGGGGGTAGGAGGGTCAGGAAATGAGAAAATGTGCACCTCATTATAAGAAGGCCCGGTGGGTAACACCTTTTATAATAGAGCCTGTGAAATTTAATAAAGATAGAAGACATGGTTGGAAGTAGACTTCAGATTCTCTCTTGGAATGTGAATGGCTTTCGGGTTAAGCCTAGGAAGAATTATATTTTTCATTATATTAGGTACTTTCCAGCCCTGATTGTAATGCTGCAGGAGTCTCATCTTGCGGCTGTAGAGGCTCATGAAATTTTTAAATCTCAGAAATGGACTAAGCAAATGGTCTACTCAGGGAATACGTTCCATTCTAAGGGGGTATTGATTTTGGTGAAAAGCGGGTCAAATGTTTCCATTTTGCATCATAAGGTGGCTATGAAAGACAGATGGGTTATGGCTGATATTAGATTTAACAAAAATCTTTATACTTTTGTATCTTACTATGGCCCAAATCTCGACGACACAACATAATTGCAGGATTTATGTAATGAACTGTTGGATGCCCGGTACCCAATTATAATGGCAGGTGATTTTAATGTAGTATTAGATCATTTATTGGATAAATCCACTGGAAGTAGATCGTTAGGATGTCAGAAGTCGATAGCATATATTAAGATAATGATGAAATGTTTTGCATTGGTGGACATCTGGAGAGAGTCTCATTGGCGTTCCCGTGGCTTCACTTATCATAACAAGAAGTATAAACGCCACTTGAGGACAGACTACTTTTTATTAGCTAGTTCACTTAGGAAGACCGTTGAGGGCATTCAACATATCCTAGCACATCTGTCGGATCACGCCGCGGTAATCTTAACATTGGAGGGTGCAGCAGTACATCTTTCAAGAAGATGGATGTTGGATGAATCCTTTCTAAATGACACTAAGGTGGTGGAGCGTTTAGTAAGTGACACTAAGGCGGTCATTATGAACATGGCGGGAAAGACCGCCGACCGCCGTGTCGGCGGCGAACAGAATCCTGCTGTTGGCGGTGAATGGAAACCCGCCATATAATGAATGAAAAACCCAACCCAGCCAAAAATCACCAGACCACCACTCCCCGCCATGACTTTGTCGGTGGGAATCCCGGTCCTCCCCACCCTGCCACTGCCAAGCACACCCACATCCCACCCTCCAAATAATGATGCACAAATCACCTCGGCGGACAGTAGAGGCCGAACAACCATTGGCGGCTGCAACCACCACGGGCAGCTAGTGGACTCAACAGCAAGAAGTGCACACATTGGACAGGCCCACACACCTGACACACATCCAGAACCCCCCAAAAAAACCGGCACACCCCACAATCCCTTGCAACGAAAGCAGGACAAGAAGGCGGAGAGCACCAGAGGCAGATAGCGAACACCAGCATACAAGAGACGCACACCGACCCACAGAAGAGCACCCTTACCTCGTTCCCAGCCCCAGTACCATTCACCACACTCAGCATGTCACCACCAAACATCCACGCTTCACTGAAAGGGAGTTAAGGACCATGGTGGACGAGATCTTGAAGGGGCCGAGGTGCAGCACACACCCATTGCCAGGGAAATGGAGCTGTGACAGACCATTGTGAACAGGGACATAGCAGTGGGACACCATCCATGTACCAAGGACGACATCCGGAAGAGATGGAACAACCTGCGGAGGAAGGTCCGGGGCATGGCATCAAGGCACCACATCGCAGTGCAGAAGGCTGGGGGAGGACCGCCACCAACACCACCCGACTACACTGACTGGAAGGAAAAGGTACTGGCCATCCTGCACCCAGAGGGACTCACTGGAGGAATGGACTCGGGTAAGTCATCTACAGTTACCCCATATCCACCACACCTGTAATGCATGCACCACCCCACCTCACCCACACCTACCAGGACCTACACCCCACCCAGGCATCCTCCACTACATCGACCCCCCTGCATGACCACACACCCACTAACAAGCCCACATCCCTCCAGCTGTGCACAGTCACCAACCCCTACACGTACCCACAATGGAACAACACCCCCACCACAATGCCCCCACCACAATGCAACCCCACACTGGTGCTAAATGTAATGTCAACCTCACAAAGGCACCCTGGAAGGCCACTGAAAGTAACACCAGCACAAAATAGCACAGTCCTGTTCACCTAAAACATTCTTGCAGATGTTACAGACATGTCTATGTCCCCCAACAAACACTACCACCCATGCAACCCTAACGGACAGGACAAGGAGTGCCAGTGCCCTCCAGGGAGACAGAGGCACCTCACAGGACACTGGGGAAGGATCCATGGACACTGATGAGCAGGCAGGCCCCTCACATAGTCCTGGACTCTCACCATGCAGCAGCCCCACCCAGGAAACCACTGTCACAGGGCAGGCTCCCCCACACCAGTGTTCCCAGGGCACAGACTGGTGGAACACAGGTAAAGAGGCCCCAGTCTCCCACTCCCAATATGCAGGAAGGCGAGGGCCCTAGTACAAGTGGTACTGCCAGACCTGTGCAGTGGACACAGGCAAAGGGGGCTAGGGCAAGTGCAAGGGTCGCAGTGGGCCAGGGGGGAGCCACAGGATGGGTGCAGCAGCCCAGGACGTGATATCAGAGGTTTTGGGGGCCTACCAGCATACCCATGACAGGTTGGCACAGATTGTGTCCACACTGGAGCACAGTTGGAGGATGCAGCAGGAACACCACCAACAGGCCATGGAGCAGTGGAAAGAGCACAATGCCACAATGGCCACCATAGCAGAAGCACTGCTGCAGCTGGTCAAAAAACAGTCTGACACCCACACCATACAAGAGGCCCCCACAACAGCCCCAGACAACCAGCATCAGATGACCCCAGCAGCAGAAACATCCCAGGAACTACCCTCACAGGAAACAGAAGGGCCTACCATTTCATCCCATGAAGCTCAACAGCAGGCACTCAAACGGACCCTCAGGCCAAGATTTGGCACTGGAACCCCAGCTAAGAACAAGGCCCCCTCCAACAATTAACTCTGCAACAATGCAAAGTAACCATCCCACCCAATCACCAACCAAACATTTCTAAGAGGCAATATGAAGTACTGTTAGACAAGATGGACCCATCAATACTACCAACAAGGCTGCCAGCATGTTGGCCTTGAGGACCTCCCACCCTTATGACTTCCCATTACAGTAAATAGCACAAATAACTCACTTCAACCAATAAAACACTTTTCACACCTGTAACTCTGTCCCCTCTGTTAAATTGTGAACAAAATGGAGTATGGATGCAACTGGCAGAGAACAACTTTATTGTCGAATCTGTGCATGATGGGAGTCCTGTGTGCCTAAATAGTGGCAAGGAGGAAATGCATATATTTTCAGTCAGTACCATGCAGAAGTGGGCCATGTTTCGCCTATCATTACCAACCCCCCCTATATGACATAGCACATTGACAGTATTAGTCACTAACCCCAATGACAGGCGTAAGTCCCACACAGTTACTGGAAGTAGAGTTGTATCAATTGGTTCCTGTAATTGACATCTTCCCCTTCCTCATCATCATCATCACTCTCCTCACCTCTCTGAGGTAGCTCATCAGTACCTATAGCACCCTCTACCTCCAAGAGGGGAATAGAATGTCTCACTGCCACGTTGTGCAGCATGCAGCAGACCACCACTATTCTACACAGCTTATCAGGCCCATAGGCCAGGGAACCCCCAGAGATATGTAGACACCGGAATCTAGCCTTCAGGAGACATATAGGGCCTCATTATGACCCTGGCGGGCGGCGGAGGCCGCCCGCCAGGATGCCGCCCTCCATAATACCGCTCCGCGGTCAGAAGACCGCGGAGGGTATTATGAGTTTTTCCCTGGGCTGGCGGGCGGTCTCCAAAAGACCGCCCGCCAGCCCAGGGGAAAACTCCCTTCCCACGAGGATGCCGGCTCGTAATCGAGCCGGCGGAGTGGGAAGGTGCGACGGGTGCTACTGCACCCGTCGCGTATTTCACTGTCTGCTACGCAGACAGTGAAATACTAGCGGGGCCCTCTTACGGGGGCCCCTGCAGTGCCCATGCCATTGGCATGGGCACTGCAGGGGCCCCCAGGGGCCCCACGACAATCCTTACCGCCATCCTGTTCCTGGCGGGCGAGCCGCCAGGAACAGGATGGCGGTAATGATTGTCAGAATCCCCTCGGCGGCGCAGCGAGCTGCGCCGCCTTGGAGGATTCTTAGGGGCAGTGGAAAACCGGCGGGAGACGGCCGGTTTTCCCGTTCTGACCGCGGCCAAAGCGCCGTGGTCAGAATGCCCAAGGGAGCACCGCCGGCCTGTCGGCGGTGCTCCCGCCCCCGTTGGCCCTGGCGGTTCTCTACCGCCAGGTTCATAATGAGGCCCATAGTTTGCTCTATTACCCTCCTAGTACGTACATGGGCCTCATTGTAATTCCTCTCTGCATCTGTCCTGGGATTCCTCACTGGTGTTAGGAGCCAAAGCAAGTTTGGATAGCCAGAATCACCTAGAAAATGGTGAAATACAGACTTGTCATTGGTATGACCCTTAGTCAGACAGGCTGGTTTTCTGCAATGTGTCAGTTACTGACAGGCACACTTACCTATGATCCACCCTCTGTCCTCTTGTAGTTGTTCCATCTTCTGTGGCACACTACTGTTCCTCAACACAAAGGATTCATGGACTGAACCTGGAAACATGGCATTCACATGTGAAATGTACTGGTCTGCAGTACATACCAATTGGATGTTCATGGAGTGAAAGTTCTTTCTGTTTCTGTACACCTGTTCGCTCACTCTTGAGGGGATGATCGGTATGTGGGTGCCATCGATGGCACCTATGACATGGGGTATGTTGGCAAAGGCATAGAATTCAGACTTGATGGTAGGTAAGTCAGTACTTTGCAGAAACCTCACATAGGACTGCAGATGTCGTACTAATGCATTCAGAAATCTTGTCAGTACCTGGCTAAACATTGGCTGTGAAAAACCAGCACCCATGCCCACTGTCACTTGAAATGAGCCCGTGACCAGGAAATGGAGTGCGGAGAGCACCTGCACTTCATTTGGAATGGCATGCTGATTACGATTTCCCGGAGTTAGTGCAGGATCCAGTAATGCACAAAGGTCCTGAATAGTTGCACGTGTGACTCTGTAAGTGATTAGGTTCTGATGCTCCACCATGGTCCCCATATCCACAAGTGGTCTGTACACCGATGGTGCCCTTCCTCGCCACAAGGGTCTGTACATACAAGGGGTTACAAAAAGGAGGGATGAAGACACATACATAGGCACACTTGTCATCATTTGTGCACTGCATTGTTCATAGTAGTGTCTCTACAATAACTACTACCTGACAGATATACATGTACATCACACGGAGGGAACAGAGTATTTCATGTGTGCTACAATACTGAATGGACAGAGGCCTAGGTGCTTCATGTGGCTAGTAGGGCTTGCATTGTGAGTATTAATTAATTCTAGATGCGTAGGTGATGGCAAAATGTCTGCCCACTGTCAATCTGCACTTTCGTTGTGGAAGTGACCTCATACCGCTAGCGGTTGACGTCACAGCGTAAGTCGGTGTTTACCGCTGTTCGCACCCTCATCGGTTAACATGGATGCCTATGGGGAATCCTGGCGTATCATGATCGCCACTGGCGGTGACGGTGCACACCATCGCAGAAAGTACGCGCCTTCATCATCGTTTGATTACTTGACTCCCTGATCTTGTGCGGACAGGTACTCTACTCTCTGTACTGCTGTGGCCTGCCTCTGGCTATGGATGTGCCACGTGTTGCAGGGGAAAGGGCTCCGGCGTCCACCCAGGAGGAACTGAAGAAGCTAGTTGACGGGGTCCTGGCCCTGTACGCAAAACTGTACGGATGGCCATAGGTACAGGTGACTCTGGGTGTGGGGGGCACTGTGTGTGTGTAATGGATGGTGTTGATTGATTGTACATATGTTTGCACCTCTGAGCCTGCATGGGCCATGGTGCATGGCATGCTGCGTGCGACTGTCCTGTATGTCTGAGAGTACTGTCCGTCCCATAGTGGACAATTAGCCAGCTGCTCCTGTCGTGCAAGTGCCTGACCTCTGTGTTCCATTTCAGTGTCACCCTTTTAGGTCAGCGCCCACCAGAAGAGGGCACATTGGCATGCCATCGCCAAGGAGGTGCAGACATTGGGGGTCTACAACTGGCAGAGCACCCACTGTAGAAAGAGGTGGGAGGACCTGCGGCGCTGGGCACAAAAGATCAGTGAAGCCCAGCTTGGAAGTCCTCCCAACGTGGAAGGGGTGCCCGTTGGCCATTGACCCCCCTCATGCGACGGATCCTAGCGGAGGCGCACCCAGACCTGGATGGGCACTTGAAGGCTGCACAGTAGTCACAAGGGGGTGAGTACTCATTCACCATACTTCTGTCTGGAATTATATCTGGGTGTGCATTAGGGTTCATGCTGCTTAGAACAGGGAATTTGACTGGTGTCCATCTACTTTATGGTCCTCAAAGGGTGTAGGGGAGTCTTTGTCAGGTTTCACCTATATCTGTTCCTTAGGTATTTCAGGGGATGGGTGTAGAGCAGTATTATAGTCAGTGGTCAGGTGCATGGCCATGGGCATAGTGAACGGCGCTGTCTGTTGGGTGTGTCTTCTGGGTGGGTGTAAGTGTGGCCATTATGTACCTGCATTCAGCTATTTACAAGTGTCTCTCCTGTTTTGTCTCCCCATCCCTGTTCTCTTGTGTTGGTTTGGTACAGCATCAACATCAAGCGAGGGAGCTGAGGCACGAGCAAGTGGGGAGGCAGCGGTCCAGGGATCCTCTGAGGCAGAGACAACCGACGCCCAGAGGACCAGTAGGTGAGAGGGCGAGGGGAGTTCCACGGGAGAGGCTATAACCACTGGAGGTAGTGACTCCGAGACCTCCTCCGATGGGGTTCCCCGGCGTTGGCGGACCCTAGTGCACATACCACTACCGTGGAATCTTCCGCCACCTCCATTCCATCACTGCCCTCCCTTCTGCTCCCCACCGAGTTGGCCGTGCCCGCCCACCCAGAAAGGTGGGCGTCTCCTTCGCCCCAGGCACCTCCTCCCCTGCCCCAGTCAGCCCTGCTGCCCTCACAGAGGAGGCTATTGACCTCCTGAGAACCATCTCTGTAGGGCAGACAACCATCGCCAATGACATCCAGGGGCTAGCATCAGAGGTGCAGCAGACAAATGCCTATCTGAATGGCATTCATGGTGCTGTGTCTGCCCTACAGAGATCTTTTCAGGCTCTGGCCTCCTCTCAGACAGCAGCCAGTTTCCCTGGACAATCGGTCCTCCCTCCAACCTCCTCTACCCCTTCCAGCACCCCACTTTCTTCACCCTTCCAAGGCACACATTCAGACACGCAGTCAAGCACATCAACACACAAGAAGCACGCTTCAAAACACAAGCACCAGACTTCCCACCACAAGCATTTACACAGCCAACAGACACCTGCACACACAACAACGTCCACTTCCCCCAGTGTGCCCACCTCTTCGGCCTCCCTGTCTGTCCCCTCTACATCCACACCCTCATGCGCTGCACCTTCACTCACTGTTGCTGCTCCTCTTCCTCCTCTTCCCACTGCACGCACCCCTACACCACATACATCCACACCCTCTGCCTCCACTCCTACACCCTCATCCACGCCCACCCCAATTGCTCCAAAGAAACTTTTCCTCTCCCGTGCTGACCTTTTCCAACCCACTGGCCCACCCTGTCTTGTCCCCAAACGTGCTCACCTCCTTGCCTTTTCCGCTCCTTCCACATCACAGCCCACCCCTGTCCTCTCTTCACTAGCCCGTGCCCCTTCCCCAGATAAGAAAAAAGCCCGGACTGAGCCTAGGCCATCTAGCTCAACCCAATCCAAAGAGCCCCCACACCCTTCAAAGGACAAGCCTACTCCCTCCACCTTCCAAACGAAAGTCAAAGGCCCACCCCAGTCGAAAATCCCCACCACCCCCTGCCCCCCTTCCGTGAGGTGCCTGGATGCCCACATGGTGCCCCATTAGGTGGAGTACCATGCACTTGTGGGAGTCACGTTGGGCCTGTTATGGCCCATGGCAATTGTCGTCATGTGGACTGGCCATTGTCCCTGTTTAGACTGTTTGGCTCTGTGAGCTTCATATTAAAGTTTCTGTGTGGCCTGTGTTTAGGCTGCAAGCCATTGAACCCTGGTCTTTTGTTTCATTTGTTATGGGGCATTTGTATTTACTATGGTCAAGTTGGATAGGCCTTGTGTCGAGTATGTACCTCTTGCTGTGGGGGGTATGGGTTGTGCTGCTGTGTAGGGTTGGGGGGCGTTGCAGGGTGGGCGGAGTGGGTGGCTTTGTGACTGTGCCCTTTCTTCCCTTGTTCATTAGGATGCGGTACTTACCGTCATCGTCCTCGTCGGTGGTCTCGGTCGTGGAGGTATATGGCATGGAGCAGGGCTGGCATGATCTGCAGCTCTAAATCCATGTCTGCCGCAGAGCGTTCTGTGGGACTCCGGTGAGTGTTTCCTTATATTTGGTTCATTTCTGATTGGCTTTGTGTGGCCCGGAACTGGCGGCGGAATGGTGTTTTATAATTTGATGGGCAGGTTGGGCCTTTCCGAGGGCCTGTGAGCGGACTCTGCCGTCGTTGTCGGCATTCCTCTGCTGGCAGTGGGTGGTTCACAGGATGCCTGACTTTCGTTTGGTTCATTATTTTGCGGTCCGGCCTGCTCCTCTGTTGGCGGTTTCTCCCGCCACCTACGGCGGAGCGGAACGGACTGCCATGTTCATAATGAGGGCCTAAGTCTTCTTTGAGTTTAATATGAACTCTGTGCCCCCTCATGTGGTTCGGGATTCCTACAAGGCTTACATTAGGGGGATCTTGATCAGTATTTCTGCTCAGAGAAATAGAGAATACACCAAAGAAATACAGAACTTGGAGAATGACCTGGCCATTTTAGAAGGAAATTGAAGGAAATTACAGTTGGAAGGGAAAAACGATGAAGTGATATTATTCGAAGTGCTGTCTAAACGGGCCTCGTTGAAATCGGTAATAGAAGCAAGAGTAAGGAAAAGGTTGGAGGCAAGAAAACTTGCACACTTTGAGTATGGTGAGAGTGCTGGAAAGTTGTTGGTATGGAAAGTGAAATCAGATCTTGTGAGGAACGAGGTGACAGAGATAAGAGATTCAGCCACTGGGCGATTTTAAGGGATGCCTTAGAGGTCCAGAAAGCATTTGTGAACTTTTTTGAAGCCTTGTATACAGAAGATTCATTAAACACATTTGGAGGCAGGCTGCCAGGAGTAGAAGATTTAAAGATGCAAAAACTTGATGATGAAGGAAAGATACTATTGGAGGTTTTTAGAGGGTGAGTTAGTCCAGGCTATCTCCAAAGGTAATAGAGGGAAGGCAGCAGGACCTGATGATTTACCAATTTAATTTTATGTATAACTGCAGGGAGTCTTAACCCCAGTTTTGAAAAATCTTTTTGACCTTATTTTTATGGGAGAGTCTTCTCTCCCAAAATCTTGGAATGAAGCGGTGATTACCCTAATTTTGAAACCTGGGAAGGACCCCTTACTCTGTGATTCACACATACCAATTTCCTTGTTAAACAATGACTATAAAATATTTACAAGTATTATGGCTAATAGGTTAGGTAAGATCATAGGGGGACTGATTCAGGGGGAACAAAAGGGTTTGTTAAAGGGCAGACACATGCGTCAATTGTCCCATAAACTGATTGGGGCAATTGATTTGGCAAGTACACATGAATTACTATTGGCAGTTATAACTTTGGATGCTACTAAAGCGTTTGATCGAGAAAATTGGAAATACCTACATTTTATTTGGACACATCTTAATTTCGGGCCAAACTTTCTAGGGATTTTGGAAAGCCTCTATAACGCCCCATCCGCTATATTATTGTTAAATGGGAACTTAACTAACCCCTTTTCTATTATTAGTGGGACCAGGCAGGGCTGTCCCCTTTTCATGAGAGGGGACCCAGAGGACCGGTAATGCAGAAGTTTGATGCCTGTGTTAGCAGGGGGAAGATTCCGTCGACCCACTGAAGATTTCTTCTTGGCTTCCAGTGCAGGGTGAAGGCAGGCAGCCCTCAGAGCGTGCACCACCAGGAAACAGTCGAGAAAGCCGGCAGGATTAGGTGCTACAATGTTGCTGGTAGTCATCTTGCTACTTTGTTGTGGTCGATCCATGGGAGAAGTCGAAGAGGGAGATGCCGAGGAACTCTGGTGAGCTCTTGCATTCGTTATCTGAAGAGAAACCCACAGGAGAGACCCTAAATAAACTTCAGAGGACGATTGGCCACCTAACCAGGTAAGTACCTATCAGGAGGGGTCTCTGAATGTCACCTGCTGGCACTGGCCACTCAGAGGCCTCCATTGTGCCCTCACACCTCTGCATTCAAAATGGCAGAGGTCTGGGACACACTGGAAGAGCTCTGGGCACCACCCCTGGGGTGGTGATGGACAGGGGAGTGGTCACTCCCCTTTCCTTTGTCCAGTTTCGGGGCAGAGCAGGGGCTGGGGGATCCCTGAACCGGTGCAGACTGGGTTATGCAAGGAGGGCACCATCTGTGCCCTTTAAAGCATTCCCAGAGGCCAGGAGAGGCTGCGCCTCTCAGGCCCTTAACAGCTATTTCCAAAGGGAGAGGGTATAACACCCTCTCTCAGAGGAAATCCTTTGTTCTGCCTTCCTGGGACTGGGCTGCCCAGACCCCAGGAGGGCAGAAACCTGTCTGAGGGTTGGCAACAGTGGTAGCTGCAGTGAAAATCCCAGATAGCTAGTTTGGCAGTACCTGGGGTCCATGCTGGAGCCCCGGGGATGTATGGGATTGGCACCCCAATACCAGATTAGGCATGGGGGGACAATTCCATGATCTTAGACATATTACATGGCCGTATTTGGAGTTACCATTGTGAAGCTACATATATAGGTATTGACCTATATGTAGTGCACACAAGTAATGGTGTCCCCGCACTCACAAAGTCCGGGGAAATTGCCCTTAACAAAGTGGGGGCACCTTGTCTTGTGCCAGGGTGCCCTCACACTTAGTAACTTTGCACCTAACCTTTACTAAGTGAAGGTTAGACATATAGGTGACTTATAAGTTACTTAAGTGCAGTGTAAAATGGCTGTGAAATAACATGGACGTTATTTCACTCAGGCTGCAGTGGCAGTCCTGTGTAAGAATTGTCTGAGCTCCCTATGGGTGGCAAAAGAAATGCTGCAGCCCATAGTGATCTCCTGGAACCCCAACACCCTGGGTACCTGGGTACCATATACTAGGGAATTATAAGGGTGTTCCAGTGTGCCAATTAGAATTGGTAAAAATGGTCACTAGCCTGCAGTGACAATTTTAAAAGCAGAGAGAGCATAAACACTGAGGTTCTGGTTAGCAGAGCCTCAGTGATACAGTTAGGCACCACACGGGAAGACATATAGGCCCCAAACTATGAGCACTGGGTTCCTGGCTAGCAGGATCCCAGTGACACAGGCAAAAACAATCTGACACACAAGTAAAAATGGGGGTAACATGCCAGGCAAGATGGCACTTTCCTACACAACCCCCCCCCCAAATGAGGGACAATAAGGCTAGCCTTGCCCAGGTGAGTCTTCATTGTCTAAGTGGAAATATCTGGAGAGTCGATCTGCATTGGCGTGGGTACTCCCAGGCCTATGTTCCACTGTATTGTCCATTCCCTGTAGGGCGATGGACCACCTCAACAGTTTCACCTTTCATTTGTTTTAGCCGTAGCAGAGGTTTGTGGTCTGTCTGAACAATAAAGTGAGTACCCAACAGGTATGGTCTCAACTTTTTCAGTGCCGCAGACCAACACTTTTATCTAGGGGTCAACCTCCTGCTGATAAAAGCAACAGGTTGATCCTGGCCCTCAGTGTTAAGCTGTGATAGCACTGCCCCAACCCCCAATTCAGAAACATCAGTATGGACTATGAACTTTTTGGAGTAGCAAGGGCTTTTTAGGACAGGTGCAGAGCACATGGCCTTTTTGAGCTCATCAAAAGCTTTTTGACAGCTTGCTATCCACAATACCTTTTTAGGCATCTTCTTACTAGTGAGGTCATTAAGAGGAGCTGCAATGGAGCCATAATTTTTAATGAACCCCCTATAGTACCTTGTGAGGCCTAGAAAGGCTCTCACCTGGGTTTTGAGTTGTAGGGGGAGCCGATTCCATAATGGTCTGGATCTTCCCCTGCAGTGGTGCAATCTGTTCCCCACCTAACAGGTGGCCCAGATAAACCACTTTCCCCTGCCCTATCTGGCAATTTGAAGCCTTGATAATGAGGCCTGCCTTTTGCAGGGCCTCCAAAACATTCCACAGGTGGACCAGGTGTTCATCCCACGTGACGCTAAAGACAGCTATATCTTCTAGATATGCTGCACTAAAAGCTTCCAACCCTTGCAGGACTGTGTTCACCAATCTTTGAAAAGTGGCTGGTGCATTGTTCAGACTAAAGTGCATCACAGTGAACTGATAGTGCCCCTCAATGGTGAAAAATGCAGTTTTAGGTTTAGCATCTTCTGATAATTTAATCTTCCAATACCCTGCAGTTAAATCAAAAGTGATTAGATACTTGGTAGAAGCCAATGTATATATTAGCTCATCTGCCCTGTGTATAGGGTGAGCATCTGTCTTGATTACTTGATTGAGACTTCTACAGACAACACAGAACCTCATCTCTCTTTTACCATCCTTACTGCGAGGTTTTGGGATAAGCACCAGTGGGCTAGCCCATGGGCTTTCTGAAGGCTCAATCACTCCTAAGTCCAGCATCCTCTGTTTCTCTTGTTTGATGCAATCTCTGACATGGTCAGGTTGCCTATAAATCTTACTTTTGACAGGTAAACTGTCTCCAGTATTGATTGTGTGCTCACATCAGGTAGTTGTACCTGGTACCAGTGAGAAGAGTTCAGTAAATTGGCTTAGGAGATTTACACAGTTGTCTTTCTGTTCAGCAGTAAGGAAATCTGAAAGCACCACTCCCTCTACTAAGCCATCAGCTTCAGTGTTGGAGAAGACATCAGGGAGAGGGTCACTCTCTTCTTCCTGTCCCTCATCAGTTGCTATGAGCAGGGTTAAGTCAGCCCTGTCATAGTAGGGTTTTAGGTGGTTGACATGGAGCACCCTAAGGGGATTCCCGGCAGTGCCTAGGTCTACCAGATAGGTAACCTCTCCCTTTTTCTCAACAATTAGATGGGGTCAACTCCATTTGTCCTGGAGTGCTCTTGGGGCGACAGGCTTCAATACCCACACCTTCTGTGCTGTGTGGTACTGGGTCAGGACAGCCTTCTGGTCATGCCATTGCTTTTGGAGCTCTTGGGTGGCCTGAAGGTTTTTACTGGCCTTTTTCATGTACTCAGCCATTCTGATCTTAGGCCTAGTACATAGTCCACAATGTCCTGCTGAGGAGCTTTTAAAGGTTGTTCCCAACCCTCCTTCACAAGTGCAAGGGGACCTCTCACAGGGTGCCCAAAGAGGAGTTCAAAGGGGTTAATGCCCACTCCTTTTTGGGGTACCTCCCTGTAAGCCAAAAGGAGGCAAGGCAAAAGGACATCCCATCTCCTTCTGAGTTTTTCAGGGAGTCCCATCATCATACCTTTGAGAGTTTCATTAAACCTCTCAAACAGACCATTTGTTTGTGGATGATAAGGAGTAGTGAACTTGTATGTTACACCACACACCTTCCACATAGCTTTGAGGTATGCAGACATGAAGTAACTACCTCTGTCTGACACCACTTTCTTAGGGAAGCCCACTCTGGAAAAGATTCCCAGGAGGGTGCTGTAGGGGTCCTTAAGGGTATGGTTTCAGGATACCTAGTGGCATGGCCCACTACCACAAGGATAAACCTATTACCTGAAGCTGTTAGAGGGCCATGGGGGCCAACTATGTCAACCCCTACCCTATGAAAGGGTACCCCAACCACAGGAAGTGGTATTAATGGGGTCTTTGGTTTGTCACCAGTCTTGGCGCTGGCTTGGCAGGTCACACAAGAGCGACACAACTCTTTGGTGTCCTCTGACATATCAGACCAGTAAAACAATGGAACAAGTCTGTCCCACGTTTTACTCTGCCCCAAATGCCCAGCCAAAGGAATGTTATGTGCCAAGGTAAGAAGAAACTCCCTATACTGCAAAGGGATGACCAGTCTCCTGGAAGATCCAGGTTTAGGGTCCCTTGACTCAGTATACAGGAGGTTGTCTTCCCAATTCACCTTATGGCTATCACTGACATCCCCTTTCTGTTGTTTGTCAGCTTGCTGTCTCAAACCCTCTAGTGTGGGATAGGTCTACTATTCCACACTCAGCTCTTCCCTAGCAGGCCCCCCTGCACCCAAAAGCTCAGCAGTGTCTTCTGCCAGCTCATATGGTGTAGGTTCTACACAAAGAGAGGATTCCTCTTCCTCAAAAGGGGAATCTTCTGGAAATGGAGGGATAGTGGGCAAGGATTTACCCTTACTATAGCTAGCTTTTTGGAGCACCTGGTCCATTGTTCCAGGATCCAAGTTTCCCTGTCCTTTTTGCTTTTTGGCCTGAGCCCTTGTCAAAGCAAAATTATGCCCAGGAATGCTCAGCATTGCTGCATGAGCCTACAACTCCACTTCAGCCCAAGCTGATGTCTCCAAATCATTGGCTAGTAAGCAATCTACAGGTAATTCAGTGGCTACCACAACTTTCTTTGGACCAGTAACCCCCCCCCCCATTTGAGATTCACAACATCCATGGGGTGGCTAAGTGTGTTACTGTGAGCATCAGTCACTTGGCACTGCTGACCAAGTAGGTGTTGATCAGGGTGAGACAGTTTCTCTATCACCATAGTTACACTGGCTCCTGTGTCCCTGTAGGCCTCAACACAATTTATTAGGGGAAGTTGCTTGTACTTACCCATATTAAGGTGACAAGCAACCAAGGTGGCACAGTCAATACCACCATCAGAGACTAAAACAGCCTCTGTGGTCTCCCTAACAAGACCAACCCCAACTACATTACCAATGGTGAGCCCAGCTACACCTTTAGATTGGCTATTTGTAATAGACTTCCCACCACCACTGCTATTACTAGGGGCACTAGAGGTTGCAGTTGGGGTTGTGGTAGTGGGAGCCTTGGTGTTTTTCTTTGGACAAGTGGAATCACTTGCCCAATGGCCTTTTACTTTACATAAATAACACCATGGCTTTTTTCTGATTGTGGGAAGAGGATCTGGATACACCATCCCCAGAGGATTTTTGTCGGTCTGATGAAGACTCAGAATGTTTTTTATTTTTGTCCCCACCCTTGTCAGCAGACTTACCATCCTTCTTCTTGCCATCCTTGTCACCCCCTGTATGAACTTTTCAGTTCACTCTTTGTTCTGACCTATTTGTCTGCCTTTTTCCCAATTCTTGGGGAGAGGTCAGAACTGATTCTACAAAGTACTGGTGCAACAAATCAGACACACAATTGTCCAAAATATGCTCTCTCAGGATTAGATTATACAGGCTTTCATAGTCAGTCACCTTACTGCCATGTAACCAACCCTCCAAGGCCTTCACTGAACAGTCTACAAAGTCTGTCCAGTCTTGAGAGGACTCTTTTCTGGTGTCTCTGAACTTAATCCTGTATTGTTCAGTGGTTAAGCCAAATCCATCTAAGAGTGCATCTTTCAAAACTTTGTAATTATTAACATGACTTTCTCTGACAGTAAGGAGCCTATCCCTACCCTTACCAGTGAAAGATAGCCACAAGATAGCAGCCCACTGCCTTTGAGGGACCAACTGTACCATACAGGCCCTCTCAAGTGCAGCAAACCACTTGTTAATGTCATCCCCCTCCTTGTAAGGGGGGACTATCTTAATCAGGTTTCTGGAATCTTGTTCTCTCACAGGATTGCTATCAAAAACACTGCTGCTGCCACCATGGGGAACTAACCATAACCTCTGCCTTTCCCTCTCTACATCCAGAGATTCCCTGCCTAAGGCCAACTGTTGTGGTTTTAGCTTCAACGTGGCCTCTTCCAACCTCAGCTTTCTGAGTTCCCTTTCCATAATGTTATCCTCAAGGTGGGAGGCTTGGGAATTTTGAGACATAGAAGGAATGTGGGAATTGGCAGAGTGAGACCTGTCCCTAACTGGCTGGACTCTAGTAACCTGGCCTTTAGGAGTGAAAGGTGCCCTACTAGTGTGTGACCCCCTCCCACTACCAGTGTCACTAGTCTGAGTCTTGCTGGGTACCCCCCTCCTCTACCTCCTGATCCTGGGGTGGGCCAGACTGGTTCTGGTCACTTTCTAGAAGGCTAAGGAGAAGATCTTTGGTAGAAGTTTCACCAATGCTTGAACCTCTTTCAATGCAGAGACCCCTCAAACCTTTAAAGTTTAAACTACCATAGGCTGCCTGGACAACTGTGGGAGTAGGTTCTACTGCAGAGATGATTGTTAGAAAGGGTTTAGGACAGGGAGAAAAAAGTCTAGAAGCTTTTAGAGAAAAGAGAAAAACTTTTTCAAACTTTTCAAAACTTTTCAAAACTTTTCTGAAACATTTTAGAAAGTTTAGAGAAGGAAAGTTAAACTGTTTAGGTTAACTGTGTATATTCTGAAGTATTTGGTTCATGTTTTTCTTATGAAAAGCATCAATGACAAAGTGGTAAAGCAGTTACAAGTACTTATCCCACTGCTGCACCACCAATGTAGGAGGCTAGCCTGCCTCATAGTGGGTACCTGATGGTACTTACACCTTGTGCCAGGTCCAGTTATCCCTTATTAGTAGATTAGTAGTGTTCTAGCAGCTTAGGCTGATAGAGGTTTCTATAGCAGAGCAGCGTAGGCTGAACTAGGAGACATGCAAAGCTCCTACTATACCACTTATACCATATAGCACTATATCATAGGAATCATAATACTCAATGTTACTACAAATAAAGGTAAAATATTTTAGTGACAATGTGTCAGAAATATCTCAGATGATATACTCCCTTAGGAGGTAAGTAAAATACACAAAATATACACACAAACCAAAATCAGGTAAGTAAACAGTTAGAAAAGTAGTGCAAATACTGTAGAAAACAATAGGATGCAATAGACCTAGGGGCAACACAAACCATATACTCCAAAATTGGAATGCGAACCACAAATGGACCCCAGGCCTAGTGTAGTGTGTAGAGGGTCGCTGGGAGTATAAGAAAACACTAAGGGTGTCCAAGATACCACACCCCAAGACCCTGAAAAGTAGGATTAAAGTTACCCTACTACCCCAGAAACACAGTAAAGTCATGATAGGGGATTCTGCAATGACAACAAATGACTGCAAAGCACTGAAGATGGATTCCTGGACCTGAGGACCTGCAAAGGAAGAGGACCAAGTCCAAGAGCCACGCAGGTGTCCAGGGAGGGCAGGAGCCCACTAAACCCCGGATGAAGTTGCAAAAGTGCTGCCTCCCGGTGGAAGAAGCTGAAGATTCTGCAACAACAGAAGGAGCCAGGAACTTCTCCTTTGCAGAGAAGATGTCCCATGGTGTGCTGGAGGACGCAGAGTTGCTTCCACGCAGAAAGACTACAAAAAAGCCTTGCTAGCTGCAAGAGTTGCAGTTGAAGAAAATGGGTGCTGCCCAAGCCCAGGAATGACCAGGAGGTCGCCCCTTGGAGGAGGAGACAGAGGGGGCGCTCAACAGCACAGAGAGCCCATGCAGAAGCAGGCAGCACCCGCAGAAAAACTTGAACAGGCATTCAAGAAATCTGAGCACAGCGGTCATCTCAACATTACAAAGGAGGGTCCCACGAAGTCAGTGGTCAACCCAGCGATTTGAGCAAAGCAGGATGGAGTGCTGGGGACTTGGGCTATGCTGCGCTTGAGGGATTCCTTGCAAAAGTGCACAGAAGCCCTAGCAGCTGCAGTTCATGCAGTACACAGGATTAATGTCTGGCATGGGGAGGCAAGGACTTACCTCCGCCAAATTTGGACAGAAGGACCTCTGGACTGTCGGGGTCACTTGGATCCAGCTCCTGTGATACAGGGACCACGCTTGTCAAGATGAGAGGGGACACAGAGGACTGGTGATGCAGAAGTTGGGTGTCTGCATTGGCAGGGGGAAGATTCCATCGACCCACTGAAGATTTCTTCTTGGCTTCCAGTGCAGGGTGAAGGCAGACAGCCCTCAGAGCATGCACCACCAGGAAACAGTCGAGAAAGCCGGTAGGATTAGGTGTTACAATGTTGCTGGTAGTTGTCTTGCTACTTTGTTGCAGTTTTGCAGGCGTCCTGGAGCAGTCAGCTGTCGATCCTTGGCAGAAGTCAAAGAAGGAGATGCAGAGGAACTCTGGTGAGCTCTTGCATTCGTTATCTGAAGAGAAACCAACAGGAGAGACCCTAAGTAGCCCTCAGAGGAGGATTGGCCACCTAACCAGGTAGGCACCTATCATGAGGGGTCTCTGACATCACCTGCTGGCACTGGCCACTCAGAGGCCTCCATTGTGCCCTCACACCTCTGCATTCAAGATGGCAGAGGTCTGGGACACACTGGAGGAGCTCTGGGCACCACCCCTGGGGTGGTGATGGACAGGAGAGTGGTCACTCCCCTTTCCTTTGTCCAGTTTCATGGCAGAGCAGGGGCTGAGGGATCCCTGAACCGGTGTAGTCTGATTTATGCAAGGAGGGCACCATCTGTGCCCTTCAAAGCATACCCAGAGCTACTCCTCTCAGGCCTTTAACACCTATTTCCAAAGGGAGAGGGTGCTACACCCTCTCTCAGTGGAAATCCTTTGTTCTGCCTTCCTGGGACTGGGCTGCCAAGTTAACTTTCTTTGAACTGATCATCATTGGATCTCTACAGGTGTTTTACAAGGTGCTTTTATTTTGTCTATATCCTTGAACTTACTACAGTATTACTTAATCCAGCTGCTTTAACACAAAACACTACACACACTAGTATTTTAAAAGGGCCACTTATTATGTTTAGTTTCTTGAATTTGCTATAATATTACTTCATTGAAGCTCTTAAGCAAAATACATTTCACACATTAACTCAGTTTCTGAACCTACTTTTTTACCACCTTTCTGAGCTGCTTAAGCACAACACTTTGAGTTCCTGGAAATAATGTTGCTTTTCTTTTATAGGTGTGCATTGTTCTTAGATGAGGAAATCACACCATATTTTGTGTATTTTTTATTGTAATGTTTTTATTAACCTATCAACAAACTCATTTGGAGGATAATTTCCAATAATCATTGTTGCACTGAATCTTGCCTAATTCTAATGCTTTTATCTAGTCAAAAGAAAATTTCAATAACCTGATGCGATTTCCTACACACACCTTGAATCTAGTACAAAACAATAACCTGTAATTAAGTACTGTAGGGGTCATTACGACCCTAGCGGGAGGCGATAATGTGGCGGTAGTACCGCCAACAGGCTGGCGGTAGTTACCCCCACATTATGACCGTGGCGGAGATGCGACAGTAATACCGCAGATACCACCAGGCTGCCACCAGCCTGCAGCCTGGCGGTCCCGGCGGTTGTAATCCACCAGTGCTGTATTTTACCCAAAATATTGTATTGGTATGAATCCTTGTGTTAATTCCTACAGTAGTCTTTGTTGTCTATTTCAACACAAGTCTTACTATGTGGTGATGTCTTACATAAGCTACAATGATTTTCCCTTGATGTTGTCAGTTTAGTTGTCCGAACACATTCTTGCATATCCTCGTCTGAGGCGATTCCATCTTTTTGTATCTACAAAGGCCTGTGTGTGTATTAAATTCCTAATTTCACTGCATCACTGTTTTTTTAAATATATATTTTTATTAGCATTTTTTTCAACAAACAGGCATTAATCAGCTTACCCCGCAATCCCTCCCCTAACCCTGTTCCTCTTTATTAGCTCCTTCCATGCACACTGTCCCGCTTGGGTATTGTCATTCTGGGTTACTGGTAC
Organism: Pleurodeles waltl; assembly: GCF_031143425.1. Classification (NCBI taxonomy): domain Eukaryota; kingdom Metazoa; phylum Chordata; class Amphibia; order Caudata; family Salamandridae; genus Pleurodeles; species Pleurodeles waltl. Next base: position 1,214,076,200 of record NC_090447.1, on the reverse strand, counting down.
CAGGTGCGCAGCTCATATAGTGTTTTTTATGTTTTAGTGCTCCCGCTCTTCTTCTGCATCTGAGTCCTCCGATGATGTGTCTTAATCCCGGGCTTCAGTGTTTGGGTCCTTAAGGCGATCAAGCAGGTGGTCCCACTGCCTCACCCCATCTACACTCCCAGCTCCTTTTGCTACTTCATGGTGCAGGGCCCTTCCTTCAGCTTCAGCCCATCTGACTAGTGTGTCCCGCCATCTTGATGTATGTGGATCTCTGGGATCCTTCCAGTGCATTGTGATCTCCCTTTTAGCTAATATCAGTGCTAAATCTATATATTTGGTTGTGATTCTCTTCGATTGGGGTCTGGGGAATCCTCCTAGCAGTGCACCACTGGGGAAGACCGGAGTATCCTGTTCGTCACTATTGTAATACTATGTAGGACCTCCTCCCAGTATTATTTCAGAGCCCTATATTTCCATAGCATATGTATCAGTCCAGCCTCCTGCTCCGAGCACCAAGGGTATGCACTGTTTGCATTGTTATACATCGATGCTATCTTTGCAGGGCTGAGGTATGCTCTGTGATATATGTATAAATTTATCAGCTTGAAGCGGGCATTTCTGGATACCTTATATATGTGTGATGTGATTCGTCCCCATTGTGCGTCATCTATATGGTCCTCAATGTCCTCCTGCCAGTGGGTCCTCAATATTTTTAGGGGGGATAGTGTGTCTCTTTATAATGTTTTGTAGAGTGTAGATACCACTTTCCTCTCTCCCCCTATAGTGCAGAGGACATGGCAGCCAGCGTGTGTTGGGGCTCCCTTGATCCCTGCTCCAGTGTCGCTGTATTTGTGCAGTGAGTGATCTATGCATTAGGAACATTCCCGGTGGGACTCAAGTGTGCACAATCAGATCTTCGTATGACATCAATTCCCCGTCCCTGGAGAGGTCCGCTATCATGGTGATACCAAATGATCCCAACTTTGTATTTCCCACTATGGTATTTTCCCCTGGAAACGCGGTCAGGTCAGTCAGTGGTAAGTTCGGTGAGTATGGGGATGTGGTTCTGGTGCACTGTAATCTGCATCTCCAACAGTCGCTCATGACCTGGAGGTCCAACGAACCTGCCATCCGTTTTTCACCCTAGGAGCCATGAGTATCCCTGTGAGGGCTGCGACTGTGTATCCCTTTGGGTGCCCTCTGGTTGTTACCAACAGTGCTGCATGCCACGCTTTAGCCAGCCATTGAAGCTGAGCTGTTAGATAATATAATTCAGTGTCTGGTGCTGCTAAGCCCGCCTCCGTCGTGGGTCTCTATAGTTTATGCCAAGCTAGTCTGTGACGTCCTGGTCCCCAAATAAGACTAGTGAGAATAGAGTCCATCTCCCGGAAGGTTAGGCGGGGGATCAGTATGGGCAAAGTCGAGAAGCCGTACAGCAATCTTGGCAGGGCCACCATCTTCACTAGGGCCACACGGCCTGCCACAGATAAGGGTAGAGTCCTCCAGAACAGGGCATCCGTTCTCAGTTTCCGGATCGCATTGTTCACGTTGCCCTCTAGGAGGTCTTCCAGCTCATGGTATATGTTGACACCCAGGTAGCGGAAGGTGGTCGAGGCCCATCCAAAGCCGCTGTTATTTATGATTTGGGGCAGTCCTTTTTGTATTGGGTAAATGAGGGAATTCTGCCAGTTAATGCGGAACCTCGACATGCCCCTGAATTTTTTCTAATAAGTTCATGGCACCTGATAGTTCACTGCTCGGGTCTTTCAGGAATATAACATGTCAGCTACGTAGAGTGCGATTTGGTGAGTCTGGTCCTCAACTGTCAGTCCATCATAATGCTTCCTGGTTCTAGCCATCTGTGCCGATGGCTCCATTGTAATGGCAAATAGCAACGGCGATAGCGAGCATCCCTGTCTGGTGCCCCTGCCTATTTTGTACGAGCTCGATATTGTTCGGCCCGTGTGATCCCGCGCTGTGGGGGTTGAATATAGCAGCTTTGCCCACTTGAGGAACCCAGGCCCAGTGGTGTCATTATTGTCTCCAGATAGTCCCATCTGATATTGCTGCTGTGCTGAGATTTGGAGAGCCCAATTGCAGTACCTTGACCAGTCTCCTTATATTAAGGGCGGTATTGCGATTTGGGCTAAACCCTGTCTGGTCGGGGTGAATCAGTTTTTCCATATGGGGTAGTAATCTTGTGGCTAGGATGCGACTGAGTATTTTGTAATCCATGTTAAGCATGGATAGTGGGCGATATGAACGTACGTCTGTGGGTGAGCGACCCTGTCTTGGCAGTGGGACCACAATGGCTTCATTCGTGAATGGGGGGAGGCTTCCTGACTGCAGCGCCTCTGTGTAGAGAGTGCTTAACTGTGGCACCAGGAGGTCCAAGTATGTGCTATAAAATTCAGCAGGCAGTCCATCTGCTCCGGGTACTTTCCCTCTGGTCATTGTCCCCACCGCCACCGTCAATCTCGGGGGGTTATCACCTCCCCCAGCGCCTGTTGTTCTTCCTCTGCCAGGGCTGGAAGCCGGATGCCCTCCAGGCATCTCAGCTGTTCCGGTTCTAGGGTTGCTGCTGGGGGGGCCTAGAGCGCTGAGCAGTACTCAGTGAAGCTAGCATTAATTTCACTTGGCCCATATATTACTTTCCCTGTCAAGTTCACTATTTCCATCACCAGAGACTGCTGTCTCGGCGGAGCTGAGAGCCAGGCCAGCAATGCCCCTGCTCTGTCTCCTTCTGCATGCTGCCTAGCAGTATATTTCTTATAGTCAAAGCATCTAAGCTTTTCTAGAGCTGCTGTAACTTTGCTCTTGGTTTCGGATATTCTTGGGGCTAGATCTGGGTCGTCTGGTCTGTTATGTTCCAGGGTTCTCAATTCTTTCTTGTTTCTATCGATTTCTCCCTCCAGGGACCTCTTGACCCCCATGACCCCAGACATGCAATGGCCCCTGATAGTCACCTTAAACGCTACCCACTCTAGAGCCCTGGAGGATACCAAGCCCTAGTTCTGTGTAAAATATTCTTTAATTGTATCCCTAATGGTATGTTGTAAGGCACGGTCTTCCAGCGTTCTCTTCTCCAGTCCAGTGTGAGCAATAGTGGTTGTGATCAGATACTGTGCGGCAGAGGTATTCTGCACTTCGTACTGTGCATTTCACATCAGGGGATGTCAGGAACACATCCAGTCAGACATGCAGGTCATGCATGGGCGAGTAAAAAGAGTAGTCTCTCTCTTGCGGGTGAAGATGTCTCCAGGAGTCTGTAAGGCCCCAGTTCCTTTGCTGGTCAATGAAGCTTTTAGCTGTTCTAACCACGGGGGATCGTCCCAGGGGAGGATGAGATCTGTCCCACTCAGTATTGGCAACACAGTTGAAGTCGCCCCCCACTATTGTTGCCTGAGTTAGAGGTTGTCCCCACGTGTGTGAGATTGCATTCAGAAAGGTGCCCTGGTCATGAATGGGAGCATAAATACCTCCCAGTGTGATGTCCTGTCCCCCCAGCCGACCTGTCACTAGCACATAGAATCCCTTTTTATCTATAAGTGTTTTTGTTTTTTGGAATGGGACACCTGGCCGCACCCACATCAGGACCCCTCTTGCATATGCAGAGTATTCCGGGGCAAATACCTGCCCTCTCCATCGTTTCGATATCGCTGTGACCTCCTTCCCTGTGAGGTGTGTTTCTTGTAGGATAGCTATGTGTACTCCTCACCTTTTAAGCTCACTATAAACTTTGTATCGCTTATCCATGCTGTTCAAACCCCTGACGTTCCATGTGATGAATTTGTAGTCTAGAAGTCTATCTGTAGTCTGTGTGAGTGTGTGGCTTGTTGGCATGTCCGCCTTCGTTCACCCATTTTGTGTGTGAAAATGGCCAAGTATCTAGCCAAGGGGATGCGTGACAAGGAGCTGATATCCCTATTGTAAACCCCTTAACTTCAAACATAACGATTATTTTCTTGTCCAAACGCCCTCTCCCCAGCACCGGTATTGTAACTATCCCCGTCCAAACACTCCCCCACTTGGTAAACATTGTGTGTGAGGGCCGCGGCAGGCTCCGTGTGCTTAACCCTTGGGCCTCCTCCCACACCTAAATCTCTTGTTGTCGTGGGCTTCTCCCCGGCTCCCCGGTAGTACTTGCCGTTATTGTGCGGTGGCAAAGAACTGAGGCAGCGCCATCTATTGTGTGCAGAGCCCACATGTGGGTGCATCCGGTGCCCCGCATTACACCACAGTCCCACTGTGACCCCGGCTTCCGACGTTGTTTCCTCCAAGGGTCAAACCACCGCATTTGTTGCTTCCGAGCCCGGCATAGGCGTTGCTGTTTCTCAGATGATCTCGTCGGATGTCCCTGGGGTGATTCTTGGTGGGTTGTCGGGTGCATCAGGTGATAAACAGGAGGCGCCACCGGACAGGGATTCCTGGTCTGATTGAGTCTCAGATGGGCACGGGGAGACCGACCTACTCCTCCCCATGAACGCCACTGCTTTCACCGCTTCTCGCTGTTCCTACAGCGCCTGGTCACGTGGCGGGGCTGCGCCCGTTAGACATCTCCCCTTTCTCCTGTGAGGTTCCCTGTGTGACCTCACCGTCCTCTCCTGGTTCTCCCCCACAGTCGTCCCCAGCGTGTGCAGCCATTCCTGTGCCTGCTGCAGTGATGTAAAGAGGATCGTATCTTTATTCGTGATGATCTTTAGTTTGGCCGGGAACAGAATGGCATATCAGATGCCTCGTTTCTTAGTCTTCACTTGACCTCCAGGAAGGTGGCTATTTGTCTCTGGGTGTCCCTTGTGAAGTCCGGGAAGATCATTATCCGCTGGTCACCCATCACGATCTCCCCTTTCTTTCTCGCCTTTGATATTATGAAGTCCCTATCTTTGAAATGGAGTAGCTTTGCTATAATAGGTTGCGGTCTAGCACCTGGAGGGGGAGCTTTCACTGGTACTCGGTGCGCCCGTTCTATTGCAAAGTATTGCGAAAGGCCCTCCGGAGCCACCTCACTGCGTATCCACTGCTCCAGGTATGCTTCTATATCAGGTGCCTTCTGTTCTTCCTTCTCGGGAAAACCAACCACACGTAGGTTTCTTCTCCGTGCTCTGTTTTCTGCATCTTTCGCACGTGCTTCTAGTGTTTTAATTTGCGACATCAGTTCGGTCCCCGTTTTGTTGATCTTCAGGCATTCCAGGGTGAGTTGCTCCAGGGACTTTTCATTGGTGATTATTCTGTCTGTTAATCATCTGTGGTCATCCCTGAGGAGCGTCAGCTCCATGGATAAAGTGTCTATTTTAAGTTCTAGTGCGTCTCTGGATGCTTGTATGGCCTGCAATATGGTGTTGAGTGTGGTTTCCTGGTGTAGACTCTTGTCAGGTTCACCGGTTCCTCCTTCTTTCTGGGAACCACTGTCATCCCCAGGGCCGACACGTTTCTTTGGTTCGCCCATGTTTTGCAGTCTTCTCTCTGTTCCTGGGCTGAGGCCTCCCTCGTTTCCACCCCGGTTGCTCCGCCACCACTGGTGCCCTCACCTCTTCTGGTAGGATCTTCTTCAGGCTGTTTCCCTGGTTTGTCTGGGCAGTTTGTTTTTTTAGTGGCTCCTCTTTATTTAAATCATCAAGTTAGTGCCCTTCGCGCCTGTTCTGGTGTGCAGTCTCCGCCCTGGCCCCTCTGCGCTTACCGCGCCGGCTCAGCCTTGTCCCCCAAGGCCTAGGTTTCAGGCCACAGGCCTAGATTTCTTATCCCCATCCTCACAGGGGCATTGGTGGTGTTCTGCCCCCTGGGGTCACCGGCTGCCTCGCTTTCGCGCCCCAGTTAGCCTCCCAGGCCCGGTCCGCACTCACGGGGCAAGGGTCGGGGAGCCGCCCCTGGGTCCACGGGTCTCACCGCGGGGCCAGAGCCACTCCGCAGGGGAAGCACCTCTCATCTATGGGGGGGGGAGGCGCACCCCCTCTTTCATCCGTGGCCAGCCGCTGAGCCCCGGCAGGTCCGGTAAAGGCTCCGCCCGGTCCCCTTGCTCAGCAAGCAGTCCTCAGCAGCGTGGCAGCAGGTCGGGTCCCGGTCCTCCAGTTCGCGCCCCGCGCTCACCTTTAGCTTCCCTCGGGCACCGCCATCTTGTCCATCGGCCCAGCTTCGCGGCCCGGATCTTCCGTCCGCTTGATGGTGTCCGAGCCCTCCATCGCTCGGTCCAATTTGTGCCTTACGGTCCTTGCCACTCGCGTCGGGTCATTTCAGGGGATGACCAGGGGCCGGAGAGGCAGGATTAATGTGGGTTGGTCGGACGCCGTCGGGAGCTCCGCGTTACGCGTGCTGCTCCATCGGCCTCAAGCCACGCCCCTCCCCTTTCACTGCATCACTGTTGTCAGTCTAGTCTTATGAGTCTTAATGCATCATGGCAATATAGAATGCTGATCTAGGTATGTTGGCAGCATATTCAAACTGCATCAATGAAGGTTCAATATTCTGTCTTACTGTTTTATTTTTTCCAATGCATACCTTTGTATATGGCTATATCAATATGTAAGCTATGTCTGACATTCATCAATGTTTCCAATATAATAATCTAATCTCAATCCTGTATGTCTACATCTGCTGCACTTCTGAATGCATCCATCTTTTTGTATCTTGTATCTTTTGTGTCTCAGAATGCATCAACATCCTATGTCTTCTACACAAGATGTTCATCAATCCTGTCAGTGTAGTTTTCTAACCACCTTCCTACATTATTACACTTTCTGTTCTATGATTCAGGGTGCTGTAGTGTGCCCATTGGCATTGTGAAATGATAACCCAGTAGTAACAGAGAGCAGCAGATTAGTCCAGTGTTCTTGATTTTTAGAAAAACATTAGATTTATCTCTGGAAAAAATATATTACACCCATGAAAAAAGTGGGCACAGCAAGGAATCACAAACCCAAGCCACAGTCCAAACAAAGAATAAGAGAAAAAACATAAGTATGGAAAACAACCACAACAAGGCCAGTGAGCCATGACTACAAGGGGAAAATACCACAAAGGTCAAACACACAGGGCTAAAGCTTGCCCAGGGCAGGCCAAAACTCAACTCCCTATGACCAAGTGGTAATCCAAGTCATGCCTACAGCTCGAATCCACAGCAAGATGTGTGAGGATGAGATAAAAAGGCACAGCAAGAATCACACAAACCATAGAAAGTAACACCAGAGTGTATTATCCCCATGTCCCAGATCCGACAGGCAGCAAAAACCAGAGAACCTAACAGGGACTTCAAGAGCCCTCAAAGTGAGAAATCTACCAATGGTGCCACCTCCCACAGCAATACCAAGCGGTAGGTGCTGCAAATTGTGAGTGGAAGGCAGCACAGAGGGGACCAAATACTCAACACCTCACAACACCTCATGCACTGCAAGAGTGGAAGAGGGACCACCACAGAGGGCACTCTGCACCAGAAACTCCATCTACCACAGTACACTCATCCCAAATGGAGTCCCAAGCCCAAAAGGTAGTTGTGGGAAGCTTCAGGGAAAACAAAGTACCAAAAACAAGACCACACACCAAGGCAGCTCACAGCACCTCAGGCACTCACAGACAAAAAAGTAAAAGAAGAAGTAGGCTATGAAGTGAGAAATTTTTGGTAATCACCAAACATATTTAGGGAAGGGTTAAAATAAGTAGCAAGAAGAAAAGGTCCCTTGCATAGTAGGAGAGGGCCAATACCAAGGATAACACTGGTTATGGAAAACCAGGTAAGCAACCCTACTCAATCCAAAAATCCAGCAAGTATAAATAAAAAACCCAAAGAGAAGGCCAAGGAACATAATACATCTCTCCACAAAAACATATACCACACACCTGGACCAGTTCCATCCTCAGCCACACAAGGAGTGCACCTAACAACTTATCTGCATCCTCAAAAGGGCAAGAAGAGCTGTAGGGGGCAAAGGGAAGGGAAAGCCTTGACTCCACAATCAGCTGGACAGACCAGATTGTGCCGACCCGAAGACAAACACAAGTCCCTCAAAACTAGAAACAAAGAAGTGGGTCTAACCAGGTGTTAAAAAACACTAAGCTTAATGGACAGCACAGCACAAATCTTCACAATGAACATAGGTGGGGTTAGGAAGGGCCTTGGGCAGAGGCAAGTAGCCAAAGCACCACACCACAAATAATATTCCCTGGAAGAAGCGCAGACACACATTTAGAAGTGGAGTACATGCTAACATTCCAGAGCACCAATTCCTTAAACCCCAAACCAAGCATAGACATGTGAAAGGCAATACAAACATCCACAACAATAATCATAAATCACAAGTAAACCAGGTCTATATTTGTCCTAAAACAAAATAATGGAGGTAAACAATAGAGAAGAGAACCATGTCTATATTTTCCTTTACCTCTCTTCCCCCAATCTGTAAGGAAGACCCTAAGTGTTTCTCATAATAATGTCACCCACTAAGGTTAATAGGCATGAGGCAAGGAGGAGACCAAGAAGGTTATAAAACAGGCATAGGCCTTTGAAGAATATTTGCTAATAATATCCACCAACTTCTATTAACCCTATGAGGTACAAAGAGTTAAGTGTACCAATACCCTACTGAAGAATATGAAAAGTGAGTTTTTATGTTGTGTTCATAAATGGGGTTGAAAACATCGACAAATAATGGTATTTTACAAATAATACTGAGAAGCATAAATTCAGATTTTTAGGAATCAATAACTGGTCCTCAAGCAAGACAAGTGACCTCAAGAGTTAATATACATTAGCTGGAACATGTTAACCTGATGATGCTGGAGATATAAGTGTTCTCAGTTACTGTTAACACCTGTTTTTGACATTGTCGAGGTACCACTTGCATAAATCAATATCAGAGCATCATAGACATTTCCTGGATTCCCCTAAAGGAATGTCAAAGAGGTCCCTTGGCTTTCAAGGTTATGCCTGTCCAGATACAGAAGGTATCGTAACGAAGACTCCGTGATGAAGCATGCCACTAGTAACGCTAGTTTGTGAGGAGCGTGGCCAACTCAGATGGCTGTTTACAGTAGCTCCCAACAAATACGGCAGAAGCCTACTACATCCTGCTGCATTTTTAAGACTATGACCCCACAGAAGAGAGCAGAATACCCCTGGACCCTAGCACCACCATCCCGACTGAACAACGGGTATCTGTTTGCACAACGAGGCTAGGAAAGGCCCCTGAAGTGGTCAAGCTGAGACCATGGGCTAAAGCAAGGGGTACTCCTGGGGGATGGGGACCTGCTCCTTTGTGGAGACCTGCACTAGGTAGTCTCCCAAAGCACCTGAAGGCTGGCCTGAGGCTTGCTGGACTGTAGGAGGACCCATGGTGGTGACACACCATCAGATGGCAACTACCTGATATGGCAGGGATAAATATGGCAGCCCTTTAAGCCATAGCTTCAGTGAGCACTGGAGGTTGTGAGCCCTGACAGGCGCGAGAGTCCCGGGGTAAACTTTAAGTAGAAGTGATCCTCCTGTGGGCTAGATGCAGACTTTGGCCCTCATTACAACCCTGGCGGTCAGTGGACAAGTGGCAGTAATACAGCAAACAGGCCGGCGGTAAAAAAAATTAAAATTACAAGCATGGCGGTGATCGCCATGCGAAACCGCCACTTCTCCACTCCGACCTCCAGGGTAGTAAAGACCGCTGGGCTGGAGACTTCGGTCTCCAGCCCAGCGGCCGTCACTATCCCACCTGTGGTATCACGACCCTGCATACCGCCATGGATTTCGTGGGGTTCTGTACCGCCACGAAATCCATGGCAGTAGGCACTATCAGTGCCAGGGAATACATTCCCTGCCACTGAAAGGGGTCTCCCCCAACCCCTACCCTCCCCCTCCCCAGAGTCCTCCCCCAAACCCTCGAACCCCCTCCCACCCCCTAAGGGTGGTAGGACCCCCCGAACATTGACCCCCCACCTCCTCACACGCACACTCACACTCACACAACTACACATACACGCAGACATACACTCAGACATACACACATACACACAGACATACACGCACATAGTTTCAATACACACAAAACAACCCCGCATGCATACACGCACTCACACACCCCCTCTACACACTCACACGCACACCCCCATGCACGCACACAACACAAAACACTCCCCCACCCCCTCCCCCAATGGACAATCACCTTACCTGTTCCGGTGATCCTCCGGGAGGGAACGGGATCCATTGGGGCTGCTCCACCGCCAGCTGCCTGTCACCAAAACACTGCCACACCGAATCATGGGACATGATTCGGTGGGTGGTGTTCTGATGACGTGGCGGTGGAGGTGGAGCAGCCTCCACTTCACTGCCGACCGCCAGAAAAGGGCAGAGGACTGCCAGCAGTCATAATACGCTGTGCGGAAAACCGCCTGCACTGGTGGTCTTCAGCACGGTGGTCCAAATGAGGCACTTAGTGCTTCCCTGGGAGGGGTGACTGGAAGCAGACAATCCTACTGGCAGGACTATAAGGTGGACCAATAGAAAATTGCAAACTGAAGCGCTGACAGTCAGAGTGCCGAGGTGGGGATCACATCCTGTATGGGCGTCAAAAACCTGCCTGAGACAAGTTACAGAGAGACTCGCTACCTGTGGCCAGAGCCCTGACAATTTCTGTGTGGGGCCTGGAGTGCTGGGGCCAATATTTCGGAGTGACTGTCTGCTCCTGATACCCTGGTCTGAATACTCCCCTGTGGCCTGGAAAATTGTCTGAGAGGGGTTTTTGCTCATTGGGGGGCACAACATTGCTTTGCTGATCTGTCACCATCACAGCCGCCACATAAGCTACCCTGGCAGTGACCTGCTTCACCTACAAGGATACATTAGCCCTTGGGAAAGGCCATCATTATCGCTGGACAGTGACTCAATTGTTATATTAAACATGGGTACTGGATCCTACCACTACACACCAAAAATGTTGAAAGTGTATTATTGGTAAGGGCAGATAAGTAGCTACACCTAGCAATAAGCCACAAACCCCCACTAGGTCCAGTCAGGGTCTAAATAAATTAATCCCAGCTCAACCCTTGGTAGATTGGCAACAAACAGTTAGGCTTAATTTAGGACACAGGTGTGTAAAGCATTTATAAATCACAAAACAATAAATAAGGAAAACACACAAAAAATCCAATAATAGTGAATGTTTTTAAAATGACAATAAAATGACAAAAATCCAATAAAGGGACCACGAGATATTAATTATTTTAAAGATTAATGCCCTCATTATGGCCCTGGAGGTTGGTGTAAAAGTGGCGGTAAAACTGCTAACAGGCCGGCGGTAATTACAGCCAAATTATGATCATGGTGGTGTTATCTCCAATAGACAGCCAATGTACCACACCGACTGCCGGGGTGGAAACAACAGCCACCACGGCGGTAGCCATCTACAGCTAGGCGGAAGTCAATGTTCCGCCCACCACAATAAGACCCTGCAAACCTCCACCTATTCTGGGGCAGTACCAATGACATCAACAGCCTGGCAGAAACTGAGCTCAGGAGGGAAAGGATTTACCATTGGAGACACAGGGAAAAACCACGCTGCCATGGAGCCCGAGCTGCTTGTCTTCCCCATGGTCTTCTACGTGCAGCTCCACCACAAACACCAACGACAGCGAAGGTGACGACGGTGAGTACAGCTGCCTAGCACACAAGGGAGGAAGGGAGGAAAAAGAGAGTGAAACATTCACGCACAACACACATACCCCCAACACCATACACACAATCAGCTGCATCAATAAAACCTTTTAACCCCGTACCTCGGACGAATAATGCAAGGACAAAACGTTTTACCAAAAGTCAATGTAATGAGAGCAACACATCAAGATAAATAAGTGAGGCAAGATAATAGATATATACATATGTACATATAAAGGGACACAACCCTGTCCACAATGTCCATTGTTCATATGGCCATAGGCCAAAATCCAAGGCCACACATGGCACTTGCCTCAACATGGAGAGAACACTTCAGGGGCATTAGTCACCTTAGGGAGATGGGGGATTGGAGGGCACCCTAGCTGGGAGATGGAACAACACCACTGGTTCTGGAGGGGGAAACATCCCCTGTGCTTGGTCCTGGGAAGTGCAAGGCCACAGTCTCTCAAGTGGGTGACTTGCCCACTGGTTCTGGAGGGAGCATCATGCCCTGTGCTCTTGATCCTGGGGAGGTTGGGGTTGGTGAGTGTCTTACCCACTGGTTCTGGGAGGGGCATCGTGCCCTGTGCTCTTGATCCTGGGGCAGCTGGGATAGGTGGGTGTCTTACCCACTGGTTCTGGAGGGGGCATTGTACCCTGTGCTATTGATCCTGGGGAGACTGGTGTAGGTGGGTGTCTTATCCACTGGTTCAGGAGGGTGCATCGTGCCCTGTGCTCTTGAAACTCGGGAGGCTGGGATTGGTGGGTGTCTTACTCACTGATTCCAGAGGGGGCATCGGTCCCTGTGCTCTTGATCCTGGGGAGGCTGTGGTTGGTGGGTGTCTTACCCACTGGTTCTGGAGGGGGCATCGTGCCCTGTGCTCTTTATCCTGAGCAGTGCAGGGTCTCAGTCTCTCAGGTGGGTGTCATACCCACTGGATTTGCAGGGGGCAGGCCGCATAGCAGTCCATGGAGGCAGGACTACATACAGTCCACCGGCGGTGACGGCTGCTCAATGGTGGTGGTGTTGCTGCAGCCGCTGGTGGGGGGAAGGTCCTGCCCATCCCCTGCAGCCTCGGACGGCTGCTCACTGGTGGTGGTGCTGCTGCTGCTGGTTGGGGGAGGCTCCTGCCCATGCCCTGCAGCCTCAGATGGCTGCTCAGTGGTGGTTGGTGTTGGGGGCTCTGTCACAGTTCCAGCCCCAGGCCCCTTGCTCTTCCTGCCTGGTGGTGCAGGCTCCTTGCTCTTCCTGGCAGCAGCTGGGGCAGGCTCCTTGCTCTTCCTTGTAGCAGCTGAGGCAGGCTCCTTAGTCTTCCTGGCAGCAGCTGTGGCAGGCTCCTTTCCCTTGAGGCTGCCTGGTGCCGGCTCCTTCACCCTCAGGACAAGTGCCCTGGCTCCTTTCCCACCACGAGTGGGTATGGTGATGACTGAGCCCATGGACTGGGTGGCTGATATGCTTGGCTGGGTTTCTTCCACCCTGGCCAGATGTGCAGGACAGGAGGGATAGGGAAGAGGTCAATGGTGGATAGGAAAAAGTTTTTAGGGACACTGGGGTGGGAATAGGGAGAAGGTTTGGGAGTGGAGGAAGAGGGAGTGGTTGTAGGGGGTGTCTGTCTGATTTTGGGCGCAGGTGCATGGGCTGGATGCTGTTGTGAGGTGGCTGGCTGTTGGGTGTCTGAGTGCTTGCATTTGTGTACCTTGGGAAGGGGGGACAGACACAGTGGGAGAGGACACAGGGGACATGTGCATGGTTGTTGTGGAGGTGTCTGCCAGTGAGGTGTGTGTTCTGCTAGGTGTGGTGGTGATGCTGGTAGTGGATGATGGTGTAGTGCATGCAGGTGTGAGTGTAGACGGAACTGGGAGGGAGGTGGAGGAGGAGGAGGGGAGACAGTGGAAATAGTGGATGTTGGTATGTCTGCATCTGGATGGTGTTTGTATGAGTGCCTGTGGGATGAAGTGTGGTGCTTCTGTTTGCCAGAACCACTCTTGTGTGTTGTCTTGTGTGGATGCTCGTCTGCTTGTGTGCTTGGGATAGGTTGGGGTTGAGGAGATTGGGATTGAGAAGAGGAAGGTGGAAGGGGAGGGGGGAAACAGGGACAATGGCTGCCATCAGAGAGGAGGCCAGAGCCTGGATTGATCTCTGTTGGGCCACCAAGCCAGTGTGAATGCCCTTCAGGAATGCATTAGTCTGTTGCATCTGGGCTGCCAGCCCGTGGATGGCATTCACAATGGTTGACTACCCTACAGAGATGAATCTCAGGAGGTCAATAGCCTCCTCACCCAGGGCAGCTGGGCTCACTGGGGCAGGGCCTGAGTTGCCTAGGGCAAAGGAGATACCCACCGTCCTTGGTAAGCGGGCACAGGCAACTCGATGAGGGGCTGCTGGGAGGGCGGTGCTGTTACAGGGGTGGTGGCTGTACTCGTAGCTGGGGTGGTCACAGAGGTGTCTGCCACCACCAGGGAGCCTCCATCGGAGGAGGTATCTGTGTCAGAACTGTCTCCTCCAGTCTCTGCCGTGGTGCTCCCCTCGCCCTCCGTCCCACTGATGCCCTCAGCATCGGTGGACTCTGCCTTCTGGGTCCTGTGGGATGCAGCTCCCTCTGTTGCCTGTGCCTCTGCTCCTCCGCCAGATGATGCTAATGCACATAAGAACAGGGTGACAAAGCAAGAAGGAGGGAGAAGAGACAGAGGATACACTTGGTCAGTGGCTGCACCAACACCACCGTTGACGTACACAGCACCCTCACACACAGGGAACAGGCCTACACACTATGCATTGCACTCCCAGTGATATTGATATCCACCAAGGCATGGGGAGAGGCACACACTGCCAAATCCAGAACACCTGGGACCCACGCAGCCCTGAACAGTAGTGGATGCCTACAAGCTAGGTAGCAGAACTATCCCTTCAAATCCATAGTCACCAGGGGACCTACACTGCAATGTCAGGCCTGGCCTAAGGGCACCCACTAAAACACATCCACCACCCAGATACCACCCCACCAGGCGTGAGCAGTAATGATGAGCACTGCACTCACTCCTTCCTTGTTGGGAGGCCATCCCCAGCTGGGCATTTGCTGTCTTCTGTGCCCAGCGTCTCAGGTCCTCCCACAGTTTCTGACAGTGGGTGTTCCACCTGCTGTAGACCCCAGGGTCTGCACATCTTGACAATGGCTCACCATATTCCCTTCTTTTGATGGACGCTGACCTGCAGAGGCAGTACAAACAGGAAAATAGTATTAGTCAGACAGTCCTGCCTGTTACACTTATGGCCACCATACCCCTTCACATCACCATTTGCATACACATGGCACAGCACACAACCAATACGGAGGACATCCACCCATCCCCCTTAAATAAGGCCTTCACACACACCACTCCATGCATTCATGCCACATGCATTGTGCACACAGTGTACTCACCTGTTGGTCTGGAGGCCCATACAGCAGTCTGTACTGGGTAGAACCCCATCCACCAGCCTCTCCAACTCCGCAGAAATGAAGGCAGGGTCCTTTCCTCAGTCACACGGGCCATGGTAGGTTCCAGATACAGGTCACAGCAGCACATGCAGTGTAGGTCCTCTCCTGTTGAAGATCAGGTAGCAAGTGAGAAATCAAATAGAAAACGACAGTCACATCCGCGGCGGTGCATACCGTCACCAGTGGCATAGATCACCATTGGCCACTGTAATGTATAGGGCCCAATGTTATCCAATGAGGAGTTCCACAGCAGTTCCCGACTGCCTCCTGCAACGGCGCAAAACGTCATTACCTCACTTCCACCTGTCCATGCACACAGGTCAGGCGGATGCCATTTTAGGGTTGGGAGGCAAACCCTGTATAATTGGTGCTTCACTGTTTACATTTGGACATACTGGACAATTCACACTGACCCATTACAAATTAACAGCATGCAATGTTTGGTTGTAGCCGATTGTTCAGTTTGTGACCGGCTCCTCCCTCTTTTGTCCCATAGATTGCTACTGCTGAGGATGAATAGAAGATGGAGACATATCCCCGTGTACAGACCCCTGGAGGACTTGGCAACACTGGAGGACAGGCGCATTATCCCCACCTATAGACTGGACAGGGCCACAATCATAGAGCTGTGTTCCCAATCGGAGCCTGACCTGATGTCTGCTATCCGTCACCCCACTGGGATCCCACCTCTTGGGCAGGTTCTATCGGTGCTCTATTTCATGGCAACTGGTTCTTTGCAAGTGACAGTGGGCTTGGCAGCTAGAACGTCACAGCCAATGTTCACAATAGTGGTAACAAGAATGTTGTCTTCCCTGATTAAACACGTGTACAGCTACATTGTATTCCCCAGGTGGAAGTTTTAGCCACGGTGAAGGCCGAGTTTTATGCAATGGGACGTATCCCCAACATAATAGGAGCGATTGATGGAAGACATATTGATTTGTGCCCCCCATCGGAATGAACAGTTGTACAGAAATCGAATGAGTTTCCACTCTATGAATGTACAGATGGTATGCTTGGTGGACCAGTACATCTCCCACGTCAATGCTTAGTAACTACAGAGGCACAGGGTGTGGCTAATAGGTGAGCCCTGGTCCCCATCCAGTATATGTTGGTGTATAGGTATGGTGTGGGCCATATGGGATAGAGTATGGCTAAATGTTGTCCCTCAATATTTGCAAGCAACTCTGGTTACCCCAACCTATCTTGGCTGCTGACCCCTGTGAAGAATGCCAGGACAAGGGCAGAGGAGTGTTACAATGAGGCACATGGGTGAACCAGAAGGATTATAGAACGTACCTTTGGCCTCCTGAAGGCCAGGTTCTGGTGCCTCCATCTAACCAGTGGATCCCTGTACTACTCACCCAAGAAGGTCTTCCAGATAATAGTGGCATGCTGCATGTTGCACAACCTTGCCCAGAGATGCCATGTGCATTTTCTGCAGGAGGAGGAGGCTGGAGTTGCCCGTGTGGCAGCAGTGGATCCTGTGGACAGTGAGGATGAGGAGGCAGAGAATGAGGACAATAGAACAGCAGCCATCAAACAGTACTTCCAATGACACACAGGTAAGACAGTGTTACTTCACATTTCATTATAATTATATTTAATTTTCATGGCACTGGCATGCTGTTATTTCCCACTAACTATGCCCATTTACTGTACCCTTTGGCAATTCATTTTACAGATGTTGATACCTCACATTTGTTCTTGCTGTGATCACTGCAGCCAGCTACAGGTCATTAACATATGCTCATTTACTGGACAGTTGAATTGCATTGTTTGAACCTGGTTAAATGACTACATATTTGAAAAAATTGACATACCCCATACGTCTATTTTTTCCAAGGGTGTTTATTGAAGTGCTTAGAAAAAGAGGGGCAAGTGCAATGGGTTGGGGTGATGATGGAGGAAATTTCAGGGTATTGTTCCAGTCTATTTGTAGCACAGATGCATTGTTCAAGGGGACATAGGAAGAGGAGCAATGGCAGTTCAAGGTGGACAGGGTGGCTGTGTGGGATACAAAGGTGACAATCAGGAGAGTCTCATTTCCTGGCGGGGGTCTTGGCAAGTGTCTCTGGCTTCAGTCTGAATCACAGGGTATGTTTGCAGGGTGGTTCTCCTTCTGCAGGGGGATTGGTGCTGGTGGCCTGTTGGTCCTGTGGGGGGCCTCCTGTCCACTAGCGGCAGCGGAGGTGGAATGCTGTTCAGATGTCTGGCTAGTGACAGGGACCCGCAGTTGTGAGACTGCCTCCCTCATTATACTGGCCATGTCTGCCAGCACCCCTGCTATGGAGACCAGGGTGGTGTTGATAGCCTGCAAGTCCTCCCTGATCCCCTGGTACTGTCCCTCCTGCAGCCGTCTGCTCTCCTGCACATTGTCCAGGATCTCGCACATCTTGTCCTGGGAGTGTTGATATGCTCCTAGGAGCTCTGCAAGTGCCTCCTGGAGAGTCGGTTCCCCTGGCCTGTCCTTCCCCTGGCACACATCACTCCTCACAGTTTTTCTGTTGTTCTGTGCCTCTGTCCCCTGAACCGTGTGCCCACTGCCACTGACCCAAGGTCCTTGATTGTCTTGGGTAGGAGGTGTGCCTTGGGTCCTTGTAGAGGTGGACACACTGCTGATTGAAGTGTCCTGGGGACAGAGGTATTGGTATGCCGAGTGGGTGATGTGGTGGTGTTTACTGATGGGGGGGGCTCTGTGCTGGTGTGTGACTGGGCCTGGGTAACGGGCTTTCCAGAGGTCCCTGATGAGCCAGGTTGGTCATCGAGATCCTGAGTTGCTGTCATCACTGTGGACCTCTTCTGTGGGGAGACTGGATATTGCTGGCACCTCCTCTTCGGTGACAATGGCTGGGGCACCTGTGGGGATGTAAATTTATATTTTCTGTGTCTGACATGTTGTGCATCCGTAGCTTGCCCTCTTTGTTTGTATTTGCCCTGGCAGGTTTCACTTGTGTATGTTAGTATGTGGTGGGATAGCCGATTCTCTCTAGTGTGCAAGCTTTAGTGATAGGTGTCCATGCAGGTCTGTGAGTGGTGCCCATGCATTGGTGTGGCATGCAGGTCTTGGCATTGGGTTGAGTGAGATGTGATGGTGGGGTGTGTGGGACGTGGTGGAGTGATGGGAGTGAGGGTGAGGGTGGGGTTTTGTGATGGCATGCTGGTAGGAGGTAGTAGTAGTAGAGAGTTGACTTACCAGAGTCCAGTCCTCCTACTACTGTGGCCAGGCCCTCAGGTTAGTTATGGGGGAGGAGGTGAGGGACCACCGCCAGTCCTCTGTACAGGGAGTTGGTGTCTTGCTGCAATGGAACATAACTTCCCCCGTAGGTTGTTCCACCTCTTCCTGATGTCATCCCTAGTTCTCGGGTGCTGTCCCATGGCGTTGACCCTGTCCATGATTCTCCACCATAGCTCCATCTTCCTAGCTATAGATATCTGCTGCACCTGTGCTCCAAATAGCTGTGGCCCTACCCTCATGAATTCGTCCACCATGACCCTTAGCTCCTCCTCTGAAAATCGGGGATGTCTTTGTGGTGCCATGGGTGTTGTGTGAGGTGTGTAGATGAGAGTGTGTAGGGTGATGTGTTGGGGTGTGCGTGGGTGGTGTATAAGTGTAGGTAGTGTGTGGCACTGATTTTGTCTGTGGTCGTGGTTTCTGCCTCTGTGCCAATGGTTTGTATTTGTAAAGGGTTGTGGGTAATGTGGGTTTGTGTTTTATAGTGGTGTGGGGTGTGGTGTGTGTGTATGGTTGTCAGGTGTGTGTTTGAATTGTCCAATGTGGTGTTGTTTTGTTTGAGTGTGTGTATTTTGAGCGTGGTGGTATGTTCGCCAATGGTTTATCACCATTGAATGTCCGCCGTGGTGATTCGTGGCTCATAATCTGAAGGGCGTTGTTCTGTTGGTGTAACTGTGTGGGTTTTGATACTGCCACTTTATTACTGACCTTTGGTCTGGCGGAATTGTGTATGTGACTGAATAGTGACGGAGTGGTGCATGTGTCTCATAATATGGTGGACGGATATCCGCGGCGGCAGTAAGTTGGTGGCAGTCAGCATGGCGGTAAGTGGGATTTACCACCAATGTCATAATGAGGGCCTAACTGTTTTTTTAGCGCATAGAAACTAAAAGCACCAATCTGGACATCTGATCACAGTCGACTGGGATAAAGTCAAAATTTGAAGCCATACGCGATGCAGCCCTGCTCGGCTACAGTGAATGGGAGGGATTGGTTGAAGTTTTACCTGCCGACTTAGGCCCTCATTATGAGATTGCCATTCTTTTCCGAAGACCTCCATGGTGACGGCTGCCAACAGACTGTCGGGGAGGCAGCAATACACCCGCCACCTTATGACACAGAAACACAAAACCAACAGAAAGCAGCCACAACCACATTTCCGCCAGACCCAACGGAGATGAAAATCTGTCAGATCCACCACCCTCCCCGCTATGCCTGCAACCCACTGCCCTCCAAATTATGAACCATGAATCACCACAACGGACACACAACGGCGGTCATCCATTGGAGGTGTGAACTGCCGTGGTCAAATTGGCCACTCCACACCAACAGAAGCCAACATTGGCCAGATTGAAAAACCCACACCTGACACATATACACACACTGTACGCACCCAACAACAACACTATAAAACAAACCCCCACACAACCCACAATTCTTTGCAAACTCAAAAAAACTACCACACGTTGCCAGCCCACATAGCCCTAGAACTGCACACACAAACCAAAGCAACCTATACATCTGTCATGCATCACACACCACACACCATACCACAACAACTAACACCCTCTGCCCTCCGCACAACACACACTACACAATAGGCATGTCCCCACAAAAGAACCCCTGTTTCACTGATGAGGAGTTGCGGGTGACGGTGGAAGAAATTGTCAGGGTAGAACCACAGCTGTTCAGTGCACAGGTCCAGCAGATATCCATTGCCAGGAAGATGGAGCTTTGGCAGAGGATCGTGGACAAGGTGAACTCTGTGTGAACCTATCAACACACAAGGGAGGACGCAAGAGGTAAAATGACCTACAGGGGAAGGTTTGTGCAGTGGCCTCCAGGCACCATGTTGCCATCATGAAGACCGGCAGTGGACCCCTAACTTCTTCCCCACAGTTGACAGCATGGGAGGAGAAAGTCTTGGCCGTCCTGCATCCAGATGGCCTCACTGGAATCAATTGAGGGCTGGACACTGGTAAGTTACTATTACTACCCCTACCACCACCAATAGCTTCATAGCATGTCAACCCCTCACCCTCACTCCCTTCACTCCACTCCATCCCATACAGAGAACCACCCCCATTACCACCCTCAACTGTGTACCCCTGCATGCCCTACCCATTGCCAGGACACCCCTCCGAGCTCTGCATACACACACAACAGTAACACATAGGCAGCATGTAGCACTACAAATCTCACAATCCATCACCATATACTAACTAAAGCTGGAAGGACAACACCAATCCCATAGTAAAAGCCTGAAATGCTGAATATGTAAATTACAATGACAGTAACAAATCATTTACATGTCCACAGGTACTCCAGCCAATGTCAGCAGCGATCATGTGCCATGGCAACCCAGTCCTCCTCCACAAGAAGCCCTCAGTTATGACAGCAACTCTGGATGTCTCAATCTGGATGATCTCCCTGGGCCATCTGGGACCACTGGTCAGTTGGGTACCACAACCAACACCCAGTCATCCACAGGGCCCCCCAGCCTCCCAACATCCCCAAACCTCTGTCCCTAGGACACGTCGATCAAGAGTGTGCCCACCTGTACAGGAACCTGAGTCAACACCACACAGGCAAGACTGAAGGTCCAGGTGATAGTCGGAGTGGGCACACAGTTCAGGGGACACAGGCACAGGAGGCCAGGGTCAGTGAGAGGTTAGCTGTGCACCAAGGGGAGGCCAAACCCAGGGAACTGACTGCCCAGGAGGCACTCACACATGTCCTGGGAGCCTACTAGAAATCCCAGAAAAGGATGGGCCACATGATTACCATCTTGCAGGAGAACCAGCGGCTGCAGGGGAACATCACCAGGATGTCATGCATCAGTTGCAGGCCTTAAATGAAACATGGCCTCCATAGCAGGGGTGCTGGGTGACATGGCAAACATCATGGTTGAGTACACAACATACCAGCGGGCCTCTTCAACTACCCAGTGTGCTCACCAGCCTTCCACATCTGCTGCAGCTAGTGGACAGGAGGACCTGCCACAAGACTCACAGGCTGCCAAAACCTCTCCCTCTGCAGCAGAAGAACCACCTGCCCAATGTTCCCTGCGAGCCAGACAGACACCAGAGACTGGAGCCAAACCACATTAGCCCCTCCTGAATGTCTCCCTTGTATATCACTGAGACACCTCGTTCACTGTGGACTGCCATTGCTCCTTTTTCCTCTGGCCCCATGGATACTGGAACTGTCGTACAAACTAACTGGGCCACTACATTGATGATTTCGTCCACCCCACTCTATTGTACTATCCCTTTGTTTTTGTCACTTCATCCTTGAATACAACTGAGGTTTATGTCCGTTATTTACAACAATATGCAATGTCTTGAGCTGTATTATCCTGTGTAAATGTCATGTAAATTATGAATCCATTCACCAAATGTGTGAAAGCAGTCTGTAGTAATCACATTAGTTCTCAGTTGTGAGAACACCAACATCTGCAAAAAGGGAAATCATTAGTGGCAGTCAATTGAGAATTAAAGGTATTAGTGCAACATGAGCCCCTGCAACATAACAGCCTACATTCATCTGGTAACTCCTACTCAGTAATTTGCACATCAATTGACTCCACACACCATCAGTGAGGAGAAATAACCCATCTCAGTCCCTCATACAAGATGCCACAGTGACATTCCTGCAGCCAAGCCCACAGTCACCTGGAAAGAACCACTTCCCAGGCAATTGAGCACTGAAAATACCTGTACAGCAGGGAGTATTGTAACAAATAGCAGGAATCAGATCTGGCTCCAATTGTTGACACAGTTCAGTGATTGCAGCCCTGCCCAGATGATACGTCATTATAATGTGGCGTTCCTCCAGTGTAGCCAAGTCGACTAGGGGTCTGTACATGGGTGCTTGCCTCCTCCTCCACAGTCGTTGGTATCTAAGTGAACCAAACATCAGAAGTGTGTGACTACAGGAAGGATGGACACACAATATCACAGTACACAGAGCAGTCACATCCAATATACTCCAACAATGATTGTAAATTGCACTGGTGCTCACTACATGCAAAAGGACTACCTCAATAATATCAATACTGTTCATTAGCCATTATGTCACACTGATTTAGTCAGAGTCGTGTGTCATGAATAGTAGCATCCCATTTTAAATCTTCAAGCAGTGTCCTGGTATGAGATCCAATTTGAGTGCCACAGTATACAAGCAAACCAAAGTATTTATCAGACTGGAATTGCATTGGTGTCTTCCATCGGTACCTATGAAGCACATGAAATTGACCGCCATGAGTACCAGCATTAGGAATTGGCAACCGCCTGTCCTGTATGCAGGGATAGGTGGAAGTGACCTCACTCCGCCGGCATTTGGCGTCATGGCGTAAGGCGGTCTGCACTGCCGTGCAACTCCTCATTGGTTAACATGGAAGTCTATGGAGCACAGGAACCAACAATGATCACTGCCAGTGGTGATGCTGTTCCCTGTCCCACTTCACTTGATTTCTGACTCTCACAACATCAGCACCTCCACTGCATGTGCTGCTATGTCCTGTGACTGGAACCAGCGGTGGCCCATGCTATAAGGGATAGGGCCCCAGCCTTCACATCAGAGGATTTTGAGAAGCTTTAGGATGGGGTCCTACCCTTGTATGGACAGTTGTATGGGCCTTCAGATCAACAGGTTAGCTCATTTTGGGGACTTTGGATGTGACATGGCTGTATGTGGATGTATGTGTGAGCAGGCATTGTGTCATTCTGGGAGTGCATTTTTGCTGCATGCAATGTGTACGCAGAGGTCTGAGTAAAGAGTGAGTTCAATGTGGGATGTATGCAGTAGTGTTGAGTTCATGGTATCCTTTTGTCTGTGTTCCCTATGCAGGTCAGCGCCCATCAAAAAAAAGGGTTACGGCATGCCATTGCTAAGGATGTGCGGATCTGAGGGTACATATCCAGCGGAGCACCCACTGCAGAAAGAGTTGGGAGGACCTTCAACGTTGGGCCCGGAAAACCACTGAGGCCCAGCTAGTGACGTCCTCCCAACGAGGAATAGATGCCTGTCGGACCCTGCCCCACCCTAATGGCCCGCATACTGGCGGTGGCCAGTCCAGAGTTGGATGGGAGCTTGAGGGAAGCACAGCAGCCACAAGGGGGTGAGTACACACAGTGTGGAATACTTTATTGATGCCTGGAATGTTGTATGGGTGCAAGGTTCTAGTCAGTAGATGGCCCAGTATGCCAGTTTAGCTAAGCTTGTAGAGTCCTGCTTAGCAAAGAAGAGTGGTATGTACATTTGGTATTCACAAGTAGCTGTCATATCATGGCAGACATGGCTTAGTGAGTCCCAGTAGGTGTGCAGATGGTAGTGTTTGAGTTCATTTCTGCTGTAGTTCCCAGGCAAACATTTAGTATTGTGGTTCAAACTGTACAGTGTTAGTGCCAGTGAGTTATTTTGATGTGTATGCCATATGTGCCATTGTTGCTGAAATTGACCCTGTGCTTCCTTTCTTTCTCCCCCACCCTCTCTCCTTTTCTCATCCTGTCCTTGTGTGCATTAACATCATCTGGTGAAGGAGCAGGGGTACCAGCGAGTGTGGGAGCTGCAGCCCACGGGACCCAGGAGTCCACAGACACCGAAGGAACCAGTGGGTTGGAGGGCAAGAGGGGAGACAGGAGCTGATACTACTGACTCTGATTCCTCCTTCGATGGAAGCTCCTTTAGTGGTGGTAGACCCCTCCGGGACTACCCCAGCTACATCATCTTCTGCCACCACCACCCCAGCACTGCCGTCCCAGTAGCCCCCCCACACAGTTGCCTGTGCCTGCTCACCCAGGAGGGTGGGTGTCTCCTTCGCCCCAGGCACCTCAGGCCCTGCCCCAGTCAGCCCTGCTGCCCTCACTGAGGAGGCTATTGACTTCCTGAGATCCATCTCTGTAGGGCAGTCAACCATAATGAATGCCATCCAGGGGCTGGCATCCCAGATGCAGCAATCAATGCCTACCTGGAGGGCATTCACAGTGGCTTGGCTGCCCTATAGAGATCATTTCAGGCTCTGGCCTCCTCTTTGACGGCAGCCAGTGTCCCTGGTTCGTCCGTCCTCCATACAACTGCCTGTTCCCAGTCCCCAAGGACTCTCCCCCACCCATTCCAAGCAAACAAACAGACCAGCATGCATCCAAGACAACAAATAGCACTCACACAGACAGACACAGGCACCACAGATCAAACCACAAGCATACACACAGCCAACACACAGAAGCACACACAACAACAGCCACTGCCTCCACTTTCTCCTCCACTCCTCCTCCCTCACAGTCATATCTGC
The DNA here is from genome assembly GCF_031143425.1 of Pleurodeles waltl. Taxonomy (NCBI): domain Eukaryota; kingdom Metazoa; phylum Chordata; class Amphibia; order Caudata; family Salamandridae; genus Pleurodeles; species Pleurodeles waltl. Next base: position 1,214,051,586 of record NC_090447.1, on the reverse strand, counting down.
ACTCACACCTGCAAGCACTGCATCCTCAGTCCGAGATCCTGCCACCTGTACAACCTTGCCCACAGTCACCACAACAGCAGACACGCAGACTAGCACCCCATTCACCATATGTGGAGTAACCACCACCACCATCACAATTACATGCAGCACACCCACCTCACTTGCAGACACTACCACAACATACATGCACATGGCCCGTCTGTCCTCTCCCACCCTGTATGCCCCCCTCGCAAAACACATAAGCGCTCCCACTCAGACACTCAAAAGCCTTCCCCCTCACACACGCACACTGTACATGCACCTGCAACCAAGTCCAGAAAACCTACTCCTCCTACACCCACTCCCTCTAACTCAACTTTCAAACCTGCTCCCACAGCCTGCACCCAGGTCCCCAAAAAACTTTTCTTTACCCACCTTGTCCTCTTCCCTCCTACTCCCTCACCCCGTACTGTTCGGAAAAGGAAGGTCCCGCTCCCCAAGCCCAGTACCTCTAACTCTCAGCCCTCTCATGTCCCTCCCCTGCAGTAAAACCTCCCACTCTGACCCCCCCGCTCCAAGTCACTCCTCTGCCCCTAAACAAAAGACCAAAGGGCCATCCCCTCCCAAACCCAACCCATGGCCCCCCTCTCAAGAAATCCCCCTCCCACCCTCCATACCCCTCTTCCCCCTGAGGTGCCTGTCTTACATCATGATGTCCCTGCCCAGTGGAGTGACTTGGGATGTCAGGAATCAGATTGGGCCTTGTGCATTGCCCTGTGGGTTATTGTGACATTGGACTGGCCAATGGCTGTTTGTATATGGATGCCTTATTTGTTGTGGGTGCGAGTCCACCAGAATACAGCGGTTGGACCAAAGGTATGTGTCCTGGCTTGAGCTACAGCATCAGCAGGGCTTCAAGTTTGAGTTCCATAGTGGCTGCAGACTCCTCTGTGTTCCCGGAGGTGAGGGTCTCCTTTTATATGATTAGTTTCCACCAGGCTTTCTGGGGTGGCAAAATAGCTTATAAAGCATCTTTTATAAAGTCCCTGCTTATAGTTACATTCCATCCAACCCTAGGGGCACCTAGGGTACACCCTAGCAGTGACTTAAAAGTAGAAATAAGGTAGCTCAGGACTTTGGAAGTAAAAATTGAATTTGTGGTTAACTTTAACTTAAAAGCAGCCAGCACAACTGGCCTGTCTTTAAAATGACACTGGGCACCTCAGCAGGGCACCTATGCTAGGACCCTAGGACTATGGGGGTCATTACGGCCCTGGCGGTTGGTGGAGAAGCGGCGGTCTTACAGCCAACAGGCTGGCGGTAAAAATTTTGGAATTATGACCATGGTGGTTACCGCCATGGTCATCCGCCACTTCTCCGTTCCGACCGCCAGGGCGGAGACGACCGCTGGGCTGGAGACTTGGGTCTCCAGCCCGGCGGCCGTCACAATACCTCCGGCGGTATCATGACCCGGCTGACCGCCATGGATTTCATGGGGTTTGAAACCGCCATGAAATCCATGGCGGCAAGCACTATCAGTGCCAGGGAATTCCTTCCCTGGCACTGATAGGGGTCTCCAACACCCCCCCACACCCGCCCCGAGTCCTTTCCCTACACCCCCACCACCCCTGCCACCCCCAAAGGTGGCAGGACCCCCTCCCCACCCCGACCCCCAACATTACCTTACACATACACACCTGACACGCACACAGGCACCATCAACACACATACCCGCACACATGTCAACATACATGCCAACAGCCACACACACAGTCATACGCACACACCCACATTCAGACATACATGCACACATCCATACAGACATACACGCACTCATTTCCAAACACACAACACCCCCGCATGCATACACACACTCACCCCCCCTCTACATACACACATGCACACCCCCATGCACGCACACAACACCCACCCACCCCCCTCCCCTAACGGACGATCAACTTACCTGGTCCGTTGATCCTCCGGGAGGGGACGGGATCAATGGGGGCTGCTCTGCCGCCACCACACTGTCAACAGAACACTGCCACGCCGAATCACAGGCCATCTGCTTAGTATTTCTCACTCCCATGTCCTCATGACCACACCAGCTCATTAAAATCGCAAAATTATGAACTTTCGACTGATTCTAGAAACTTCTTAAATTGGTTATAAATGTGTGCTGCCTGCCCTCAGAGATCCTGACTTCTTGATTAATGCTATGGAGCACCCTGCTCCGTTTTTCTGAGACAGTTTTTAATAAATGCATTTACAAACTCACTAAAAGGTGCATTCTCAAGATTACATTGCTCCAACACCACATGCTGAGGAGGTACACCCTAGCCACATAACTAGCTGAGATCATAAACGGGAAGGCACAGAATCCTCCAAAGGATGGAGGCTAGACATCTGCCTTTAATAATTGAGGCACACATCATCAGTCAAGGTGAACAATTTCAACCACAGACCGAACTATAACCATAGGCTAAGAGGTAACACACAAATATGGCTGCAAGTTTTATGGTATTTATGTTTTTAACATTTCTGTATGTATATAACCATATTTATTTTGTGGCCAGCTTGCTGGTATTTATCAATATTTATTTTGCGTTTTGAGAATAAATGTCATAAGATGGTACATTTCTACATATATAAAACTGATGACATACACACATACTTTGATGCCTGTTACGTTTTAGCAAATTAAGCAACCAAATATAACAAAACATTATACCCCAAGATAAATATTATCGTTATAATTCATATATACGTTAAATTATGCTTATATTTAAGAAACTGCCATCCTGTTTTTAACTCCCCATGCTGTTTATCTGAACAACTGTGGCCTGGAGTACACGAAAGACACCATGGCGAATCACTCACACAAAGCACAATTTTAAGTATTGTTTCACTTTTTAAAACAAATACAGATAGGAAACACATTGTTTGTATTTAGCTGTAAAAATCAGTAAAAATGGAAACCTGGGAGCCTTACTCACAAACTATCAGGAGACACATCATGCAGTTGCATGCCGACATCTGTGCACCTACACAATGATTTAAATGCACAGTGGGGACCAAAACCCATCAAAACCAGGAACATAACACACAGAAGTATCTGGATGTATGGATGTCACTTAGTGGTCGCCAAGGGTCGCACTTGTGACCCCTGGCTTCCCCTTGTTACTCCTGGCACTGCATTTGCAACCCCTGGCCTCAGAGGTGGCAAAATTCAGTGCCTGGAACCAGTAGCGACTTGCTACGTGGTAGAGGGGCAGGGTAGTGTGCTGGGGTGGCAAAAACATCTAATTAAAAAAATATATATATATAAAAAAACTTACCTGCTCTGCCATGCCAATCCTCTTTTCTGGTCACTGCAGGTAGGCACAGCATCCCAGCCTGCCCTGCGGCCAATCCTGACGCTGCTCAGAACAGCTTTAGGATTATCTGGAGTACCCAGCCAGAGCGCTCTCAGGCAGACTGGGAACCTGGGCCTGCTCTCTCCAGCCCGGCAACACAGTGGTGGGTTGGAGAGAGCACAGTGAGCATGTGTGTTTGACCAGCCAAACACACATGTGCACTGAGGGGAGTGCACAGTGCACTCCCCCCTGTACCTGTCACCCCTCATGGCCCAGACCTTTAACCCCTCGGGTGCCCGGGACGTAATGGTTACATCCTCATTTGCATCGTTCGGATGGCGAGGACGTAAGCGTTACATCCTGGTATGCGGCATTGGGGAGAGTGATAGCGCCCACCCCATTGGCCTCGCACCCCCCTCCTATGGGCTGATATGGAAGGTGAATCGATTCCCCTTCCACCCCTGCCCCCCGACCCTCCTGTGGCGTCTGATGACCTCAACAGAGGCTGCCCCCTCTGCACTGGAAGCTCAGTTTCCAGCACGGATCGGAGGAGAAATGCAAAAGCATTTCTCCGCTGATCATGTGGAGGGGCGAGAGAGGCATGAAAGGAAAGGCCTTTCCTTTCCTTTCATGTCTCTTTCTGCATTTCTGCTACCTGATCGCGATGCGATCGGGCAGCAGAAATGCCCACTAGACACCAGGGAGGTTTTTTATTAATTTATTTGTGCATAAGGGGAGCGGTCCCTTGTGCAAGGGGCACTCCGGTGGGGGGGGGCAAATTAATTTAAGACCATTTCTGCCCCCCTAGGGGCAGATCAGCCATATAGTTAGGCTGATCTGCCACTGGAGGGGGGGGGGGCAGAAACCCCTATACATTAGGGATCTTTTTTTAAAATGTATTTTATTTTTTTATATGTGCGAGTGACTCCTTAGGCAAGAGTCGCTCTCTTGGGGCAAAATTATCTTTAGGCCATTTCTGTCCCTTTGGGAGCAGATCCGCCTATTTTTATCAGCCCAATCTGCCCACAGGGGGGCAGAAACCACTAGGCTATGGGGAATTTATTTTTGCGTCAATTTCACGCAAGGGGAGCAACCCCTTAGGCAAGAGTGGCTCCCGGGGGGGGGGGAAGTTTATTTTAGGCCATTTCTGCTCCCCTTGGGGGCAGATTGGCCTATTTCTATTAGGCTGAGCTGCCCCCGGGGTGGCAGAAACAACTTAGGCACCACGGATTGGTGTGTGTGTGTTTTGTTTGGGTGGACAGCCCCTTGGGCAAGGGTCGCGCCCCGTGGGGGCACATTACTGCTGGCCATATCTGCCCCCCTTGGGGGCAAATCAGCCTATTTCTGGAAGGCCCATCTGTCCAAAAGGGGGTCCGAAAGCCCACCAGAGACCAGGGATGATATTTTTTTTTTTAAGAAAGAGGATTGGGGTATGGCCATACCCCGACCCCAAATAAATGGGGCCAAAGTTGTTCTGCCTACTGGTGGGCAGATGTGACAATTACCCCTGATCCACTCCCCAGGGGGGCAGAAAGCCTACTAGATGTCAGGGAATCCCAAAAAAATATTAATGGGGTGGTAGTTACCAGCCTGTATGGGCATGGTTATGCCCCCCACCCCAACTGAATGGGGTAACAGTCTTTCAGCTCTCCCCTCACACTAAAACATCTTATCCCACGGCAAGCAAGAGGAAATTTGATTATTTGGGGTTCTGGTTTAACATTTGGGCCATGAGAGCTTGTCTAACTCTCAAAATCATCCTACTTGGAATGGTGAGGGCTGCACTTTTGGGATTTTGGGACGCTGCCATGTAGAAAAATCTACAAGACCTAAACACATCTGAAAACTAAACATATCGGTGAGTCCAGTGTGGTGTGTTTCACAGGCACCCCGCACCATTTTCTTACTCACACTGCCCTGCAAACCTCCAACTTTGCTGGAAATCACACATTTTCCCACATTTTTGTGATGGAACATTCTGGAATCTCCAGGAATCCACAAAATTCCTACCACCCAGCATTGTTGCATCTATACCAATAAAAAGTCTGCCTCACTTTTCATCCTAAAAATATTATCTTTCAAACTGCCCTTTTTGACACACTTTGGTTCCCCCTCAAATTCAACATGTTTCTGGCTCTTCCCTGTCACAGGCACTTGGCCCACCTACACAAGTAAGTTATCATTTTTACTGGTAGACTAAGGGGAACACTGGATGGTAGAAAATTGGCCGGTGCGGTGATCCAACACAGAAATGTGGGAAAAGTTAGATTTTTTAGCTAAATTTGAGGTTTGCTCAGGATTCTGGGTAAGAAAACACTGGGGGATCCATGCAAGTCACACCTCCCTGGACTCACTCAGGTGTCTAGTTTTCAGAAATGTTTGAGTTTGGTAGGTTTCCACCATATGACTGCTGAGCCCAGGACCAAAAACGCAAGTGCCCCCGAAAAAACAGGTTGTTTTTTAATTTCTAATTTTGATGTGTCCATATAGGCCCTCGTTACAACCCTGGCGGTAAATCCCACTTTCCGCCGTGCTGAAGACCACCAACATACCATTGTGGCAGCAGAATTCGCCACAAAACAGACACTCACACAAGTCCGCCACACCAAAGATCAGTGATAAACTGGCGATACCAAAGCCCACGCCGACACGCCAACAAGAATATGCCCACACTATCACGACCCACGACTCAACGCAGCGGTCTTTCAACTGCGGTAATCCATTGGCGATACACACCTTCGCGCTCAAAATACACACACACTTAGAAAACACAAATACATTGGACAATTCGAAATGCACACACCTGACACACATACACACACCATACCCACACACCCAATCCAATATAAAACACACCCCCACATTACCCACAAACTCTTACAACCAAAAATGTAAAAGAAGGCCAGAGAGCGAGATTAGCTAACACAACACCAGCATCCACAGACACACAACACCATCATTTATACAACACACACCAACACATCCCCTCACACATCACAACAGACAGCACCTCACACATCACTCACACCACATCATGGCACCTCAAAGACACCCCAGGTTTTCTGAGGAGGAGCTCAGGGTCATGGTGGAGGAAATCATCCGGGTAGGGCCACAGCTATTCGGATCACAGGTGCAGTAGACATCCATTGCAAGGAAGATGGAGCTATGGCGGAGAATCGTCGACAGGGTCAACGCAGTGGGACAGCATCCAAGAACACAGGATGACATCAGGAAGAGGTGGAACGACCTATGGGGGAAGGTACGTTCCGTGGTTTCCAGACACCAGATTACTGTACAGAGGACTGGCTGTGGACCCCCACCTCCTCCCCCACAACTAACAACATGGGAGTAGCAAGTCTTGGTGATCATGCATCCTGAGGGCCTCGCAGGAGTAGCAGGAGGACTGGACTCTGGTAAGGCAAATCTTAACTGCTTCCTCCCCCCACCCCACCTGCATGCCATCACATACTCCCACTCTTACCCTCACCCCCATCACACCATCAACTCCATATGCCCCACTATCACAACCCACACATCTCAATACCAAGGCCCTGCATGCAACACCTATGCATGGACCACCGTCACTAAAGCATGTCCAGTACAGAAACCCACACAGACCCCAAACCAACTATTCCAAAAGGGCTAACACAATGACGCAAGCACAGGAGTAGAGAGTACTGCACCCAATTCACAAGATGGCACACACAGATACTAAAATTATGCATTTATACCCCAACGGGACCCATACCCATTGTCACCAGACAGGAGGTGCCAGACATATCCAGTCCCCCCACAGAAGAGGCCCACAGTGATGACAGCAGCTCTGCATGCCTTGTTCAAGATGATCAGACCAGCCCATCAGGGACCTCGGGACAGTCGGTTCCCCTGACAAATTCCCAAACCACCACTGAACCTCCCCCCTCAGGAAACACCAGCACAGCACCCACCCAGCGGGCCCATCCCTCTGTCCCCAGGGCTCATCAATCAGCAGTGTGTCCACCACTACAGGGAACCCAGGCAAACCCACTAACCCAAGACAATCAGGGACCTGGGGTCAGTGGCAGTGGGCACACGGTTCAGGGGACAGAGGCACAGGATAACAGGGAAACTGGGAGGACTGCTGTGCAACAGGGGGAGGACAGGCCCAGGGAACCCACTCTCCACGAGTCACTCTCCAACATCATGGGAGCATACCACCATTCCCAGGAGACCATGGGCACAGTACTGGCCAAGTTTCAGGAGACCCAGCGGCTGCAGGAGGAACACTACCTTGGGATCAGGGAGGACATGACGTCAATTAACACCACCCTGGTCACCATTGCAGGGGTGCTGGCAGACCTTGTCAACACCATGAGGGACACAGTGGCAGTCAGTGCGCTTGACGAGGTGTCTGGGTGGGGGAAGTGGGCTGTGGGTTCCCCTAGGTCAGGGCGAACTTGGTAGGGTAGGTACCTTGTTAGGCAGGCTCTGTGGCACTCCAACCCCAATAGTGGTAGTAGCCATCTGCACCTAGTCCGGCTCCTGTGGGTTCCAGGTGTGCATCAAATGGGCTTAGGCATCGTCCCCCATGGGCAGGTGATTTTCCTAGGAACTGTTAGTGCATGGCTTAGTGCATAGGGCTGCTCCCTCTGTTTGTGTCTGCCAACGGTAGTGTGTTGCATGCACTGACCATATGTCTCTTCTGACTTTCCCCCACTTTTTTGTTTTGTAACCCTGTTCTTGCGTGCATTCGCATCATCTGGCGGAGTCAGTGGCACCGGAGCAGGAGGGAGCTGCATCCAACATGGCCCTGGAGGGTGAAGTAACAGAGCCTGAAGGCACAAGTGGGACGGAGGGCGAGGGGAGCTCCATGACGGGGACAGGAGCATACACCAGCAACAGCGACTCCTCCTCTGATGGGAGCTCCCTTGCGGTGGCGGGAACCTCTGTGCCCACCGCATTAACAGGTACAACCGCCACCCCCCCTACCTGCACCCCCCTCCCAGCATCCCCTCAGCGTGTGTCCCGTACCCGCTTACCCAGGAGGGTGGGCATCTCCTTCACCTGAGATCCCTCACTGTTGGGCAATCTACCATTTTGAATGCCATCCAGGGTGTTGAGAGGCATTTGCAACAAACAAATGCATACCTGGAGGGCATTCATTCTGGACAGGCGGCCCAACAGAGAGCATTTCAGGCTCTGGACTCAGCACTGATGGCAGCCATTGTCCCTGTGTCCCTGTGTCCAGCCTCCCCTCCAACTTCCTCCACCCAGACCCAATCCCCTGTACCACAGCCTATCCCAAGCACACCATCAGACCAGCATGCACACTCATCAACACACAAGAGTATACATGGCAAACATAAGCACTACACATCCCACAGGCACTCACACAAGCACCATACCCATGCAGACACACCAACATCCACTGCCTCCACTGTGTCCCCCTCCTCCATGTCCTCCTCCTCCCTCCCTGTCTCATCTCCACTTACACCTGCATGCACTACATGCTCAGCCACTACCTCGATCATGCACACACCGCTCATGTGAAATCACCACCGCCACTACCATTCACACATCCCCTGTGTCCTCTACCAGTGTGTCTGTGAGCCCTCCTCACAAAGTACACAAACGCAGGCACACACCCACCCAACAGCCATCCACCTCACAACAGCCTCTGGCCCATGCACCTTCACCCAAATTCAGCAGACGTACACCTCCTACAACCACTACCTCTTCCTCCACTCCCAAACCCCCTCTATCTTCCCGTCCCAGTGTGTCTAAAAAACTTTTCCTGGCTAACATTGACCTCTTCCCTACACCTCCCCCCCATCCTTCCTCTAGGGCCAGGCTTTGCAGGTCCCAGCCCAGCACCTCAGCCACTAAATCCCCAAGCACAGTGGTGCCAGCAAGTCCGGTCTCATCGCGTGCTCCACCCATCAGGGCCGCCAGTGTGCCACCTAGCGAGGCCAAGGAGTAGGCCATTCCACCACCTGCCAAGGTGAAGATGGTGCCCACATGCCGGAGGGAGAAGCCGCACCCACCAGCAAGCAAGGGCTCCTACAAACCAAAAGGGGACAGCGGCAAGACACCAGCAGCAACATCAAAGGTGGGGAAGGGACACAAGCCGAAGAGCAGGTCAGGACAGGGCACGGTGGCTCCGGCTGAGGGAACAGAGTCACCCCTTCTGTCAACCACTACACCAACCTGTACAGAGGTGGACACCGCCACCTGCACCGCCACCTGCACTGCTACCAGCACCGCCACCAGCACCACCACCTGCACATCTGCTGCCTCAGCAACAGTCCCCAGCATTATCCCCAGTGGGCAGCTATCCGAGGCTGCAGGAGACATCCTGGACCCTGCCCAGCGTACATGAGGCATGACTCTCATCACTGTTTGTACCTGCAGGTGGCAGGCAAAGTCGCAGCAGGGTAGAGTATGTCTCTGCCTTTATGGCGTATCATGCTACCTGTTCCCAGGCAATCTTGTGGCACACACACCCAGGTGAGGGAATGGGACCTGCCACACTGCATGTGAAGCAGTCTGGGCACCAAGCCCCCTCCAGAACCAGTGGAGAGATACATCCACTTCCTCAGTCCTTGGCAGGATGAAACACTCTGGGCACCAAGCCCCTCTCCAGAACCAGTGGAGAATCACATCCACTTCCTCAGTCCTTGGCAGGATGAAGCACTCTGGGCACCAAGCCCCCTCCAGAACCAGTGGAGAATCACATCCACTTCCTCCGTCCTTGGCAGGATGAAGCACTCTGGGCACCAAGCCCCCTCCAGAACCAGTGGAGAATCGCATCCACTTCCTCAGACCTTGGCAGGATGAAGCACTCTGGGCACTAAGCCCCCTCCAGAACCAGTGGAGAGATACATCCACTTCCTCAGTCCTTGGCAGGATGAAGCACTCTGGGCACAAAGCACCCTCCAGAACCAGTGGAGACCGTTATCCACTTGAGAGACTGTGGCTTTGCACTCCCCAGGATAGAGCAATGGGCAAACCGCCCAATGTAAAGACTTGAGAGACTGTGGCTTTGCACTCCCCAGGATAGAGCAGGGGGCAAACCACCCACTGGAAAGACCTGAGAGACTGTGGCTTTCACCTCCCCAGGATAGAGCAGTGGGCAGCCCACCTACTGGAAAGACATGTGAGACTGTGGCTTTGCACTCCCCAGGATAGAGCAGTGGGCAAACCACCCACTGGAAAGACTTGTGAGACTGTGGTTTTGCCCTCCCCAGGTTAGAGCAGTGGGCAAACCCCCCCACTGGAAAGACTTGTGAGACTGTTACTTTGCACTCCCCAGGATAGAGTAGTGGGCATGGATCCCCCTCGTAGAGCAGTGGCGTTTTGCTTTCTTTCAGCTAAGGTGCCCCCCTCCCCCTCCTCCTGAGGTTCCTGTTTCATTTCGATCTGATGCTCCTGCAGTGTTCTCCCCGTTTCGAGTCAGGTATCTTGTGTGGGCTTTGCCCATGCATTTTGGGACACTGATCCACGGACAATGTTTGAGTAATATCCGGAATTGCGTAGTTGATGTACATATTTGTATATACTGATTTTTTAACTTGCACTATCTGATTTTTATTGATTACACTTGTTACAATCATTTCCTTTTGTACTTGCGTTCTTCCAGGTGGTGATGGGGTGTATATGTAATGTTGCTGCATGTATTTGTGTGTATGGTGTTGTGGGTGAGGGTAGGGGTTGGGGGGGTTTTTGTGTTTTAGATGCAGTACTCACCATGGTCGTCGATGGCGTCTTTCCTGCTCCTGATACGGCAGGAGGAAGACCAGCATGGGCAGGACATATAGTTTGGGCTCTATGGCGTCCTGGTTCCTCGTTGGGTGTCGAGAGGTGAGTGGTTTCCCTTCTGTTTACTGTTTCCGCCATGCTTTTGATAGCGTTGGTACCGCCCCGGAAAAGGTAGCGGATAGACCTCTTGTAATAGTGTGGGCGGTACTTTGTTCTCCGCCTGTCTGTTGGAGGTTACTGCAGCAGTGTTTGTTTCTACCACCGTGGTGGTCGGAGTGTTGAAGTAGCTGTCTATGTTGGCAGTTTCCGCCATGGTCGTGATTCCATTTTTTTTCCCCGCTGGGCTGTTGGCGGTATTACCGCTGCTTTAACACCAACCGCCAGGGTTGTAATGAGGGCCATAGTGATTTGGGGAATTTCCTTTCACGGGCACTAGACCTACCTTCACAACTGAGATACCATTTTTACCAGGAGACTTGGGGGAATGCTTGGTGGAAGGAAATGTGCGGCTCCTCTTACATTCCACAACTTTCTATCACCGAAATGTGAGGAAAAATTGTTTTATTTTACCAACTTTTGCAAAGGAATCTGGGTAACAGAATCCGGTGAGACCCTCATAAGTCACCCCATTTTGGAATCCCCTAGGTGTCTAGTTTTAAAAAATTTATGGGTTTTTGTCGGTTTCCCTGGTCCCGGCTGAGCTAGAGGCCAAAATCCACAGCTAGGCACTTTGCAAAAAACAGCTCTGTTTTCTTTGGGAAAATGTGATGTGTCCACGTTGTGTTTTGGGGCATTTCTTGTTGTGGGCTCTAGGTCTACCCACACAAGTGAGGTACCATTTTTATCGGGAGCCTTGGAGGAATGCTGGGTGGAAGAAAATTTGTGGCTTCTCTCAGATTCCAGAACTTTCTGTCACCGAAATGTGAGGAAAAAGTATTTTTTTGGCTAAGTTTTGAGGTTTGCAAAGGAATCTGGGTAACAGAACCTGGTGAGAGCCCCACAAGTCACTCCATCCTGCTAGATTCCCCTAGGTGTCTAGTTTTAAAAAATGCACAGTTTTGGTAGGTTTTCCTGGGTGCTTGCCGAGCTACAGGCCAAAATCCAAAGCTACGCACTTTGCAAAAAACAGCTCTGTTTTCTTTGCAAAAATGTGATATGACCATGTTGTGTTTTGGGGCACTTCCTGTCACGGGCACTAGGCCTACCAACACAAGTGAGATACCATTTTTATCTGGAGACATGGGGGACACTAGGTGGAAGGAAATGTGTGGCTCCTCTCTGATTCCAGAACTTTCACCGAAATATGAGCAAATAGTGTTTTTTGCCACATTTTGAGGTTTGTAAAGGATTCTGGGTAACAGAACCTGGTGAGAGCCCCACAAGTCACCCCATACTGGATTCCCCTAGGTGCTAGTATTTGAAAATGCACAGGTCTGGTAGGTTTCCCTAGGTGCCGGCTCAGCTAGAGGCCAAAATCCACATCTAGGCACTTTGCAAAAAACAAGTCAGTTTTCAATGTAAAAATTTGAAGTGTCCATGTTGTATTTCCTGTGGCGGCATTAGATCTACCCACACAAGTGAGGTACCATTATTATCAGGAGACGTTGAGGAACGCAGAATAGCACAACAAGGGTTATTGCCCCTTGTCTTTCTCTGCGTTTTTTCCTTCCAAATGGAAGACAGTGTGAAAAAAAACCTTCTATTTGAGAAATGACCTGTAATTCACATGCTAGTATGGGCACCCCGGAATTCAGAGATGTGCCAATAACCACTGCTACTCAACACCTAATCTTGTGCCCATTTTGGAAATATAAAGGGTTCCTTGATACCTATTTTTCATTCTTTATATTTCACCAAATGAATTACTGTATAACCGGTATACAATGAAAACCCATTGCAAAGTGCAGCTCATTTACTAGCTCTGGGTACCTAGGGTTCTTGATGAATCTACAAGTTCTATATATCCATGAAACTGAAAGAATCCAGCAGACGTAAGGGTATATTGCTTTAAAAAATTGGACATCGCAGGAAAAAGTTACAGAGTAAAACGTGGAGAAAAGTTGTTATTTTTTCTCCTCAATTTGATTTTGTTTTCAATTTCAGCTGTTATTTTCTGTAGGAAAACCTTGTAAGAGCTACACAGGTGGCCCCTTGGTGAACTCAGAATTTTGTCTATTTTTCAGAAATGTTTAGCTTTCCAGGATCCAGCACTGGTTTCATACTCATTTCTGTCACTAAGGCTAAAAGCACAAAAAAATAGTAAAAATGGGGTATGTCCCAGTAAAATGCCACAACTGTGTTAAGAAAAATGTGGTTTTCTTATTCAAGTCTGCCTGTTCCTAAAAACTGGGAAGATGGTGATTTTAGCACCGCAAACCCTTTGTTGATGCCATTTTCAGCAAAAAAAACACATGCTTTCTTCTGCAGCCCTGTTTTCCCATTTTTTGGAAAGAAATGAAATGTTTGCTGTATTTTTGGTAATTTCATGGTCTCCTCCAGGGGAACCCACTAACTCTGGGTACCTCTAGAATCCGTGGGATGTTGGAAAAAAAAGGATGCAAATTTGGCATGGATAGCTTATGTGGACAAATAGTTATAAGGTCCTGAGCGCGAACTGCCCCAAATAGCCAAAAAAAGGCCTGGCACCTGAGGGGGAAAAGGCCTGGCACCGAAGGGGTTAACAACGAAACAATAATAAACACAGTTTATTATCGTTTTGTTGTTAAAGATTTGCAGCTGCTGCTACTTGAGTGGGGGTGGGGAGCGCTCCTCCTGCTGTTGCCTGGAACACAGATGCAGCTTGTCCTACTGGACGTTTGTTGAGGCGCCACTTTCCTGGTTTTCTGTCAATGTTTTTATTGCACTAATAGTGAAAAATATTAGTCACTATTAGTGTAGTAAAAAAAGGAGTACAGTTAGCTGGAATACTGACAGGTAAAGTAAACAGAAAATGCATCCAAATATATGCTATATGCTTGCCTGCAGGTGTTTAGGTGAGAGAATTTGTGATTGTGCTAGCACAGGTGTTTTAATAAAAATTATTAATGACTGTTGATGTATTCTGAATAATGGATTTGTGTAGAAAATGTTATAATGAAGAGAAAATAATGCACGCATGTGAGAATGTGATTACGATGAGTGGCCGCCAATGTTCACAAAATTTACTAATATTAATAGTCTAATACTGTGAAATGTCGGTAATGTATGTTGGACTAATGTAGTAATATGTCACATTAAAGGTTATGCATTATGTATTAGCTTTATTAATTGTAGGCCTTAATTTAGCTAAGGTCTTGGCCTACTTGCCAGGCCTCATGTCAAAGCTATATTTCTTAACGTTTAAATAAATGGCTGTCCTAGAGAGATAAAACTGTGATTTTCCATTGTATTGTTTAAATGTGCTCATAGCTGAGAAGTTTTCTCATGAGAACCGACTGCTAGAAGATGCTGTTGTTGCTAATGTAACATTTTGTGTGCAGAAGCTTGTTGCCTGACAAGCCGGATGATGAGGATATTGCAGGACAACCAATGAATGACATGTGAACGGAGTAATGGTAGAATTAATAGATTTGGAGTTTTAGTTTTATTGGACAAAGTGTGAACATGCGATTAATTGACCAATTGGGATTTGAAACATTGTTTAGCAGTTTTGATTTAACAACACTGCACTGAGAAGAACGCATCATTCTGCATTTTGCATTTTTCCCTTAAGCATTTGCCATACTGCCATTGTCCATTTTCTTACTGGCCGAAAGGTCGATATTTCTTGTGCATCTTGACAAAGAGACATGCTTACATTTAATGCTTAAATACTTTGCATTTTCTGAACTTTGATGCTGAATCCTGATGCCTTGCTGATCGACTGATGTCCTGAGGATGAAGACTGACTCTGCTTGCTGATCCACTCTGAGGATAGGTATTATGAATTAGAATATTGATTAACGTGTATATTTGCTCTTTCTTTCTACATACCAACCACTCTCTTTGGTAGAGCCATAGTAAGATGTTTTTCCAAATTCGTGTTACTAAATTGTTTTGTATGAAGCCCAACATGCTGATGCCAATCTGATGTTAGTTAAGGATCCTCACTAATGAACTTCTGCTAATAGGGAACAATGCTTGATGAATTTCTCTGCTGAACTCAAATGTATGTAATCCCTCTGACGCAGTTGACTTTGTTATTAATTTGCACCATAACCTTAGAATGTGTTGTAGTTCAAACTTTGATTAGATTACGTTTCTTCTGCCGCTTTGGACAGCCAGTATTGTTTCTGTATGTGTTTCATTGGATATTGAGATTAATCTACATGACTTTAGCATTCTTAAAATAGGGAAATAAACATTCTAACTTTTGCTAAAAGGTGTGGTTATTAATGACTGAAAGGTCATGGGCTAAAAATTATTGACTCTATTGATTATTACTGTTATTGATTATTGTTGACTGTTGATATTGGGTACTGGTTATTGATTAGCATGTACTGGAGTTATGGTAAGTAAATCTTAATTTCGAGTCAACAGGTTCATCAACCTATTCACGTTCCCTTGTAAGTTTACTTATTGAGGTCAGACGTGCTGACAATTCTATGTGTATGCCTGTATGTGTGAGTCAAAGTAAAGGTTAAATGGGGTGTGATGTCACTTCAGCCAACCCTGGCATTTTGTTGAATTGACACCCATGGGGAAGAGTTTAAACTTTTTCTTTTGTTGAGACAATAGATGACATACACCATGAAACAGACGACTTATTGCTGCCTCTGCTTACTGTTTTGCCTGTATATCTCCTTTTTATCATTATCCCCAAAGTTAGGTTACTAATGCGGAAATACATCTTCTGAACGACAGACTGTACGAAGACAACACTGAGAAATTAATGTCAGATGCCTGATAATGCTGACACACTGAAGTGAAAAAGCTGAGCACAGACATAATTCTTTCAGCGGGTAAGTCAACTGAACTTTCAATGCATTCACAATGTCTTACCGAGTTCATTTCACTTTGGTTGCCTAAAATGCTCTCTCGGATTAACGTACTGCAGAACCTGTGTCCCTCTTAAATAAGCTTTGAATTATTCATGTAATGGTGCCATTATTCCCCGAACATTTTGCTAATTTGTTGTATTGTCCAGAGAGCTAGTGTGTTAGATAGACTAATTTGTTACTCTTTTTCACTAAGGGATTGTCTGGGAACCAAAAGCAGCCCTAGTAAACATTTTCAAACAAGCCCTTGTAATTCTCCTGTCTCTTTCTTTCCTGTAGCTTTCTTATCATTCTCGCTCTCTTTACTCCGTGTGCCTAATGTCAAAAACCGCAGGCGGCCGGAGACAGAAGAATCAGACCTTGAAAAATGCAGCCTCTCGAGGGAGTACTTCTTGAAGAAATGCGGGATGGAGTAAATGAACAATCCAGACCCGCTGTTATGTACTGTCATTGAAGTGCTTTCTCGTATGGTAAAAGATCTCTACTGAAGAGGTATTCCCCTGTCCTATTGTAATATGTAACTGGCTGGGGTGCACCAAAAAGGAATGGATAGAAAGCTTCTCCTGCCAGAACAGGTATCCCTGAACCAGAGCACAAGCAACTCAAGTCCGTTTTCGCCCCTTTTTTAGGGCTTATAAATCCGGTCTATGTTAGGTCTAGTGGCTCATTGTCCACTGGACTCATGTCTGGGCATAGAAGTCCCACTTAGGTCATCACACTGTAGTATACAAATAAGTGATGGATGGAATGCATGAATTAATCTCAGTCCCTGAGAGCCCCATCCTTGTCCACCGTTATTTTTCACATTATGCCACCATAGTTTGGAGATGGCCATATGGAAATCCATCCTGACCCTGTTTTTTCAGTGGAAACAGTTCATCCCGAACTGACAGGACAGTTTCTCCCTGAAATGGAACACAAGAAACCCAAAACTGGTTTTGTCCTTATAAGGCCCATCAGTGGCGGTATAGATTAGTTCTAGTGGCACAGAGTGCACAGAACTCACGTTTAGGCATACCAGTCCCACTTAGTACATCACACTGAAGTATACAAAGAGATAAAGATAGATTGGATGAATTAATCTCAACCACTAGCAATTACTTAGGGTACATTCCAGTCCTATCTTATTTTGCACACCATGCCACCTCGAGTTGGACTCAATCATATTTAAATCAGTCTTGACCATGGTACAGTGGGAACAGTCTAGCCTGAAATGCCAGACTAGCTCCCTGAATCAGAACACAAGCACAGAAAGACTGGCTTCCCATTGTTCAGGCTCATTGGTCAGGCATAGTTTAGTTTCAGTGGCACATTGTACACAAGACTCACATGTATTGTAGCTTACCCATTTGCAAATATGTTTGTATGTATATGGTAATTCTACAGTGCAAACGTAGCCAAAAGACAGTGGAGCACTGTACTTGTTCAAAGACAAGCATAAAGTCTACTAGTAAGAATGCATGGATCTGGATTGAGAATGCTTACTGCATTATGAGTAGTATTTTTTCTTATAGAAGTGAGTCTTCAACGCTTTGCTAAATTAAAGAATCATGGATGTAGGAATATTGTTGCAGATCCTAGAGGCATAGATGGGAAAGGCTTGCTGTTCTGCTTTTTTTCTTTTTTACAGTGCTCAGTCTGGTGGTGTCCTGGCTGCAGGTATGCCAAGTTTCATTAGAGTTGGTTAGTTTGTCTGCAAGAAAAGCGGATTACTGGCCATGATAGCTTTGTAAATGATGCAGCTGGTGTGGAAGATAGTTTGGATCAGCAAGGAGTAGCAATAGAGTTCAATCTGGATGTGGGTGATTCAATCATAAATCTTCAGACCCTGTATGAGACTTGATGCAGCATTTAGGGTGGCCCTAAAGGGTGCAAGTGTGGTATCTGGGAGGCCATTGTATAGGTCATTACTACCATCCTGATGCTAATGTATGAGGGCTTGAACAGGAATTCTGAAGTTGCAAGTAAAGCTGCATTGTGAAGCAGTTTATTAATTCTAATTTATGTAATACCCCACAGTATCACGTTACTATAACAGCTAGGCAGAAACTTCAAGTAGGTTCCATAACAAAGATTGTTCATTTTGTCGACAATTTAGGCTGGAGTGTTTCCTTTTTATTATGATGGCATAGTCTCAGTTCAGCTGGCTGGGGAGATTTTTTGTGTACAGCACAGGAGATCACCCTAGAATGAATAGTAGGAAAAAATATATCATTTTAGGCACACTCATGTGTGTTAGTGTGAGATGCTAAGTATTTTGGAACATTGAAGAAGACATTTGCCTTTTTAGGGGGAAGTATTTAAGGATAATCAATACTGTGAACATACCAGATGCAGCATGTGCGTGTATTGAATAGTGTTGTGAATCTCTCACGTATGAGTCACAATCCTTGAGGATACCGTTGAGCAGGTGTTAGCCATAGATCAATCTATATGGGATGTGTTGAGTGATGTGATTGAGCTTCAAAGATGTGCTCTAAACATAATGCAGCTGTGCCACTGTACCAGTGAAAATAACCATAAGGGTTTTAGGATTAGTGCTAGAATAGACGCAATCGTAACGGTGGATACCTACTTTTTAATTAGATATATTTATATCATAATGATTGAAAACATGTGAACAGCATAGTTTCTATTGTTCTGTAGAATTCAACATGTTTGCCGGAAAATGGAGTTACCCCATGTTCCAAGATGGCCACTGCTCTCTGGGACTCCAGATGACAGGGTAGAAAACATGGTCCCCCTGCCCTGATTCTGCCACCATCCATGGCCACTACTAATAGGGGTCTCACACCAGAGCCATCAGGGCACATACTGAGCCATTTTGTGAGCCTTCTACCTCTTCCGATGGGACCCCACTTGGAGCCACAGGACCATAGGGCAGTGAAGTGTTCCTTTCCCTGATGAAAAGACAAGCTCAGAACTACTCACCTGCATGCCATGAGACAGGATCCCCAGGCAAGCCTCATTGTGCCACATGTAGCTGCTGCATGAGCCGATCTTGATCAACCTGCTGCTCCACACCCCTGAAACTGCGGGCAGCTCTATACACCAGACACAGCCATAGGAAAAGAGACAGCAGCCCTAGCGTCCCCTGAGCACCACCCATGGACCCATGATCACCACCACGATAACTGGCCCACCCAAGAGCACTGCAGAGAGGGACCAACTCACTGCCCTAGAAGCAGTCTTGACCAGGCTTTCACCCTATTGTGTGAGGAGAGACCTGGGCCCATCCAGGCAAAACCATGATCTTCAGGACTGGGACCTACCCCAAGTATGGGAGTACATAGAGAGTGTTGTGATTGCAGTGGGGGCACAGTAGACTGGTGACCTTACCTCCCCCTCTTTTCTTTTTTATCTTCCTTCATTGTGGCACATACATCCAGTGCCAGTTGTATCCCTTAGAGTGCTGCTTGAGGGTTACATTCTGCTGGCATTTACTGTTTGACCACCTTACCATCAGAGAGGGAGACATTGGGCCCTGGGATGACCTGCAAACCCTTACAGGAGCTTCTCTTACAGACTCAAGAGTACCAGCACAACCTCTCCCCAACTCACCCTCTTCATTGCCTTATCCATTTGAAATCTTACCCCGAGGAGGTAAACGCCACTCCCTGCCTGTGATGCCAGAGGACCTTTTACTGTTACCTCATCAGTCCACAGAACTTACCTTCCTTACTGCCGGCTGTGCACTGAGATTATGTGCACTGGAATGGCCTCCTCCTCCCTCCCCCACAAAACACCACAGTGCCCACCTCCTGAACAATGGCCATGGGAAAATCCTTCTGTCAGTTGCTTTTCACTGAAATCATGGAGGGTGGGAAGACATCTACCCTTACCATATCAAAACCCGACACACCACTACAATCCGCCCTGAAGGAACTTTCTTCCATAGGGCCCCTTTATTCTCCATGGATATGAAGATCACAGACCTCTTGCGAAAGGTCAAAATGATCAGAAGTGACATTATCTCCTTCCAATCCAGAGTGCACACAATAGAGCAGCACTTTATCCACAACTGAGAATTGAGTGGGACTTCTGGAATCACTGGCCCCTGATATTCAATACCTGAAGAGTAAAATCATTGATGTCGAAGACTGGCCCCACAAGATAACATCTGCTGCTAACATGGAAAACAAGGATGCCAAGTTGTTCGTCCTAGAACTCATTCCCCGTATCAGAAGCCTCTTGTTCAACCCTCCCTATAGAAATTCGGAGAGCGCATAGGATACAGGCCCAATCCACCAGAGGCACTTCAGCCGATATCAGATATCAGATGACTCTGCCCTCTGATTGACTTCTTTTTTCAACATGTCCATATTCGGCTAATACTATCAGAAGCCAGTATGTGTGGTCCCTTCGGCATGGTATAAGCTGCAAAATAGGACATTACATTTGGACTATTCAAATCTGCCACCATGTGGATCACAATAGATGGCCCATCATGATCATGGTGGAGATACTTTCTTAAATCCATGGAACTAGTGCACTTCTTCGGTGCTCTAGGACCCTCAGATATGGAAACCTCCCTTGCAGTGCCTCAAAAGAATGGGTGACACACCAGTGGGGGTGAGGGGTGGAGCCGGCCAGGGCAGACAGACTGACCAACTGCATAAAAATAATTCCAAGAGGAACCCAGTGCTTTGTTCAGTGGTGCAACTTACTCAAGCTAAGACGATATGCAAAGTACACTCTTTTCTGCAGTCTACAACCCTGGCAAATGCTGAAACTGAAACATTCTACCACCAACCCACTTGAATGAGTCAAACTGTGGCCTGGGATTCATGCTCTGTGCACAACTACTGCCCTCTGATATCTGGAACTGCTGGACACTGCATCTGTGGAGCAGCGCTCCCTGAGGCTACGTCTGTTCTCAGATGTGGAGACTCCACTATGCCCACCCTTAATGGACATGGATGTTCTTCTCTGTTTCACATGTTTATTGTGACTATTAGTTCAATTTTCTGTGTTGCACCTCCTTGAGGCTGAGACCAAATCCCTTCTGTTCCCTTTGAATATGTTCATGCTCACACATGTGGTTACATGTGACAGCCTCCACCTGCAAGGAATTCCTCCCCTGTCCCACTTCATAAGTCTGTGTGGATCCTGTGTCCCTTTCAATCCCACTGGCCTGCTCCCATATACACTCAGATCCACTTGCATCTTTTTCATCACAGATAGACTGGGTGGAGTGGGGGACATCTTCGGGTGACCAGCAAATTAGGTGCATTGTGATACACAGTGATGGGCCATGATGAATCATTAAGACGATATGGCCTTCTGGAGACCAAATTGGCCATGTTTCTATCATCCTTGTAACTCCTTTTGCAAGCCACACTCCTAAGACAAAAATTCGGCATCAATTACCCCTTAGCACCTGAAGCTCCCATGATCACCTACTTCCATACCCTTTACCCTGTGCTACAAGTGTGGGCAGCAGTCCGCACCATATTCTTGGATGACCATTGGTCCATACACCTTTCAAACCTCTTAGCGTATTTCTTTAGTTCCTGCAACATCCACCCCACTCATATTTGTCCAAGGCCTAGGAAACTTCTAGGGTGCTGAACATCCTCCTCTCAGTACTTGCCCCTCCACTACCCACCACACTATGCTTCTCCTGCTTTGGTTCTCGTACAATATCCTAGCCAAACTTAGGGCTGGTTTCTGATGGCACTAGCACCAGAGATACTTTCTCATGTTCTTTCTCCACACATCTCAATCCCATAACAGGCCTTTGCCAGTGTGATCCTTCACCAACTGCAACCATGCCCACACTTTTACAATGTCCTAGAGTCACCTTGAGCCACATTAGCAAAATGTTTTCACACTAATGTGGCTCAACGTGGCAAAAATCATTGTGCCCCATTTACAAAGTGGTGCAATGCATGCATTGTGCCACTTTAGGACCCCTTGTGTGACATTGTGCCTGCGCCAGGCATAATATATGCAAGGGAGGCATTCTGGCATTAGGAGGCCCACAAAAATGGTGCAATGAAATCTACAAGAATTCATTGCACCATTTTTGGTGTCATTTTTAACGCCTGAGGTCAATCAGCCTCCTTACACTTTGATGCACTAGCATCGAAATTTTGAACACTAACGCAGCAAAACAATAGCGTCAACAATTTTGATGCTATTGGCCTAACGTTCACCATGGTGCACTGTATGGTAAATATGGCGCACCCATGTTGTTGTTAGGTGACGGTGGGGGGTGGAAGAAATCTGGGGCAGCAGTACTGATGTGCCAAATTCTTGTAAAGCTGGGCCTTAGTGTCAATGGTTTGACTTCCTACAACAAATGCAAGAAGGCCCTGTTACGACTTGCCTCTAAACAAACAGATTTAGCTTTCCTGCAGGAAACACATCTCTCTGTAAAAGAATTGGAAAAGGTTAAGTGGGACTGGGTGGTGAAGGTCATCTACAGCCGTCACACATCGACCACCCCCCACACCTGGAGAGCCTGGCACAGGCACAAAGAGGTCCCGAAAATGCAGGGTAGCAATACTGATTCATAAATCCCTCCCTTGCACTGTACTTCAGACTTCGTCTGATGGAACAGGCCAGTATGTGGTCACCAAACCTAGGCCTGTGACATGGGTTTTCAGTGTGGGTTCCATATATACACACCTCTATTTGTGGCAAATCCTCTTCCTTCCCATTTTTATCATCCCCTCACAGAGCTACATCCCTCACACACCATACTGGAAAATGACAGAAGGTTAGCTCCAGATGTTGCAATGGACAGTCCCCATAGACAATCACAATAACAAGGATGAGGAGCTCCTCCAAGACCAGGGCCTACAAGAGATATGCAATATACATTCATGTCTGTCATGCACAGTACACAATCCCACCTGGACTATTTTCTAATTTCCCAGCTCACCATCTCCGTGGTATTGGACTGCACCATTCTCCACAGTCCACTTTTGGACCATGCACCGGTCTGCTTGACGATTGACTGAAACATACAGAAACCCATCTGAAAACCCTGGCATTTAAATACTATGGGCCAGATTCAACAGAAAATGAGATTTAGCAGCATAACGCACCGTCATTTTCAAAACGCAGAGATGTGCCGCATTTTCTAGAATACAGTGCAACCGTGTATTTCCCCCTGCACTGGCACTAACTTGGCTGCTATGAGCAAATGCAGCAACCCTTGCACCATGGTGCAAGGATAGTTGCTTTGAGGGGGAGATTGTTTTTGTGCAGGAGCACCTTCCTGCACAAAAACAATCTTTAATGGCGATTTGCAACACACATAGAAAGGGCACAAAACAAGGATAAATTAAAATTTTCTCCTTGTTGGGCCATGCTAACGCCACCCCGGGTGATGCTCCAGTGGTGCTAGGGGCTCTTAAATATGTCCCAAATGTTCTTTCATCTATGAGAGGAAAAGGCTAACCTGAAGTCTCATATGACCACCTACCTGAGGGACAATAAGGGTTCCATGCACTAAGCACAGTTTTTATGGGCAGCAAGTAAGGCCACCATCCCAGGCCAGCTTAAGTGAAACACTGTACTAGTGAATAAACCTAGAGCACAACAGACTACTCTGGAACAAGACATCCACAAACACACTAATGCATATAACACTAGGCCTACAACTGAGAATAGATGCACCTTGGAACAGGCGAAGATGGAGCCCAATGGCTTCTACACCTCTCAGGCTATGTTTTAAAAACTGAAATCCCACCACTATGATCAGTGGGAAAAAGTTGGGAGGCACTAGATGCCCATCACAATCAACAGGAGGCTCTGGTGGTCATCCCAGTAATCAGGGGCGACATGGGATACCTCAGGGGCATACTATGCAAAGTTGTATAGTTCTTACTTTGATGGCAACTCGGACAGGGCAAATGCATTTCTGGATGCTCTACCCCTACCGAGCCTCAAGGCTGACAGAAGAGCACTAATAGAGGGTGAAATCTCCAAAGAGGAAATAGCACAAGCTATTGCCCACCTCCTGTACAATAAGGCAGTGGAGGAAGGTGGCTTCCCTGGTGAATTTTGCTGGTGGCTTAAGGAAAAGACTGATGATTGCCTTCATGCAGCCTGCAGGAGGCCGACAGCACCGGATCTCTCTGCTATCTCAGTAATATCCGTTCTTCCATTATCTGTCAGGGACCATTTAGTCTAAGGGAGGCACTGCCCAATTTCCCTACTAAATTCAGATACAAAACTATTAGCTTGCATCTTGGCAGCCTGCCTCGAGTGTTTCATACCCACCCTGATCCATCAATCCCAGATGAAGCTTGTGCAAGGACGATCTTCCCAGGAGCACCTGCGCTCTTTGGTACACCTACTCTGGCTAGCTAAAGACCAGAGGTGACTCTGACTCTTTCATTAAATGCCCAAAAAACATTTGACCACATCAAATGGTACTATATGTTCTACACCTTGCGAGGATTTAGCATAGGTAAGGACTTCATTACAAAGATTAAGTTGTATACATCGCACATGACCCTCGTTAACTGTGGGGGGTTTCTATCAGGCCCATTTAAGATTCAAAGAGGCCCTCAGCAAGGCTGCCCCCTATCGTCAGTGCTATTTCTCCTGCCGATGGAACCCCTGGTGGTCACCATCCGCTACCCACCGGACATTTCAACTCTTCACACACATATTGTAGACATCATGCTCACCCTCATCAACCTCAATGTCTCCCTCCCAACCCTCATGTCTCTCATTACTGACTTTTGAGCCCTCTGGGGCCACAAGATAAATTGGGACAAAAGAAACCAGAGCGGCCATCATAAACTTTCTGTTTCGATTGGCTCACCATCACCTAAAATATGTGGGTGTCTAGAGGAGTAGAGGCTTGGAATGGATGATCCTTTTCAACCTGAAATCACTCATTGCTAAAACCGCCAATGACTATGTGAAATGGTCTCATCTTAATCTCTTCATGTGGAGGTGACAACAGGCAGTGAATATTGTGGTGGTCCATACGTCCTGCTTCATAACACAGTGCGGCCTCCACTCCGTTGATAGCAACATTTGCACTTTTGTATAGGTCCAAACCGACCCTGTTTGAAAGCCTCCAAACTGAGCATCCACCACAGGAGTGGGGACTTAGGACTACCTTGCACTGACCACTACTACATGGCTTTGCATGTGGCTCAGCTGTCCTTCATGCCTCCTGGTATGACAGAATCCCCAATGGGTGTTATCAGAATAGGACATAACTCAATATGGGCCTAGATCTCCTATATCCATACTGCACTACCTCGACATCCCCCTGTAACCCTTGGTACAGACCATAGTGGGGGTCTAGAATCAAGCCCACAAATTACTGAAATGCCACCCATGATTGCACCTCCGTGCCCCACTCTGGAACAACACGGCCATACAGGCCTGGCAAACCATTGCTCTGGAATGCATGGCAGATGTCTTGAATTGCCATCCTGAATGATCTCATAATGCCTGGTGATCTAAAAACAATTCAGACCTTATAGGACAAAATCCGCCTCCCTCACTTCCAACGCTGGAGATACGGGGAGCTCAGACACTGCCTGTATAGGGTAATAGGGCCCAGACAATGGCAACTCCTCAACTCCCCAAACTCACAATCCCTGAACAGCTGGGGCTCTTTCAAAGGGGTGATGTCTCTCTTCTGCAACTTTTTAGTCCAACATCTTCACTTGCAAAACCCTATTGGCCCTCTTACACACTACATGGCTGAAAGGTTTCAAATAGAATACAATAAGCATGACTGGAAAGACATAATAGTAGGCTTGGATAGCAGGACCCAAAAATCTCAGATTAAATTTTGTCTTCTTACGGTGATTTAAATTTTGTATTGGATACCAAGGAAGCTGGTGACCTCGGCCTCCTTCACCACTTTTGTTGCTCGTGCTGCATCATGCCTGCCTGTGACAATACACATATTCTCGGCCCACATGTGCTCTGACTATGGTCCCAAGTCTGATCCCTACTCAGCCACTCCTTAGTCCTACCACACACCCTTCTTCATGCACCTGTTATGCTGCATGACACAGTGTCCTGCCCATAGACTTCTTACCACTGACCTGACCGTCCCTAAATTGTTCATTCTATGGCATTGGAGTTCACCAAACTGCCCTTCTGTGATAAATGGATGTCAGAAATGCACAAAATAGCACCATATGAGAAATCGGCTTCAAGATTGCATGGACCTCTTCTCTGTCCTCTGGGCCACCTTCCTGGATCCTGCTCCAGTACGAATCTGCTAGCCAAGCCCCAATAAATCTTGAGCCACTGGTTTTCAGCTACCTATGGGGGGTGAGACAGCTTCCAGCGTCCTACAGAGGCACAGCACCAAGTCCAAAAACCCTGCAGGCATTCCCTACCCCCTTTCTCCTCCAGCACCCTTATCCATAGGGCTCCCTCCCTGGTGCACCCTCACCAGTATCTCTACTCTGTTTTTGAACCCAAGCGGTCTCAATCCCATGACACCCTACTTCTGCCTATTCCCCCACCCATGTCTCCCACTTTCAGCATTAAGGACCAGAACTCTCTCTTGACCCCTGGTTCTAAGCTGCCAAAAGGGCACAGCTCACAATAGTTTATTAAAGCTTCCTTCACCCCAGTAGCAAACAGGGTTATATGAGATTGCCCTGTGCCCCTACCAAGCTCTAATAAATCCTGAGCCACTGGCTATTCTGCTACATATGGGGTGGTGAGATAGTTTCCATCATCTTAAGATGCACAATGCCAAGCCCCCCTACTTCTGAAGGTATTCCACACCCCATCCTCCTGTATCTCTCCCTGGCCATTATCCAAAGGGCTTCTTCCCTTCACCAGTAAACCTTATTTGTTTTTGAGCTCAAACCGACTCAGTTCCTTGACACCCTACTCTCACCTATGCCCCCACCCATGACTCCCACTCTCAGCATTAAGGACCAGAATTCTCTCTAGACTTCCATATCCTCAGCTGCCTAAAAGGCACTGCCCACAATGGTTTATTTCAGCTTCTTTTTCCCCAATTGCAAATTGTTTGCATGGAAATGCCCTGAGGTCCTATATTACGGTATGTCTGTTTCTTACTCTTGATCCATGCTGTACAACTGGAATCATTGCTTCATGTGTTCTTATTTCTTACTTTCTAGAATAGCTGGCCTTCTCCTGACATTAGCCAAATTCGACAATGATTATTGGTACTAACTTTCAGACTGACAAATGAAGCCTCACTTAAAGAATCATGGTGTGAAACCTCAGAAGGGATAACTAAAGTAGGAGTAACTATGCATCTTCTATTGCCAGAGACTTGAGAAGTGGGTACCATGACCTTATCAGCCAAAAAGCAACCACCACCAACATAAACCTCTACTCCTAGAAGCGAGGCCAGAATTTGGGTTATCAAAGAAATCAGGGGTAAGGAATAAAGGAGATGGTTGGGCCATTGAATCGATAAGGCATCTACCCTCCATGCTCTCTTCTCTGGCAAAGCCTTGCAAGCTGAGCATTAAACAATGAGGCAACCAGATCCAGGAAGTGCTAAACCACTACACAGCTGTTAGAAAACTGAAACAAACATGGTCATTTTCTTAGAAGGTGGGAAAACTTGGCTGAGGGATTCTGTTACCACAGTGTCGGAACCCTTTATGTAGACTGCTGTTATAGACGTGAGATTGATTTCTGCCCACTGAAACAGTGTCACTGCCACCTCATTCAGAGATCTGGACCTGATTCCCCCTGGATTGTTCAGATAGGTAGGTCACAGAGACCATAATGTCTGATTTGACCACCAACTGATGACTCATCAATGTCTTTTTTTAAATGCATTACTGCTCTCAAGACCACAATAAGGTACTTCTGCTTTCCTGAAGGGTGCCCTTGCTTGCTTGTAGTTTGAGTCCAATGTTGCCCCCCAATCCAAGGAACTTGCATCCTTCATCAGGACTTTTGAGGGTTTGGGTTGAAGAAGAGTTGCACCCTTTGACAAAGTTTCCTAAAGAAGCCAAAATCTCAGCTCCTTCGTAATTCCAATATGTAACCAGAATCTCAACGTCAAATTTCACTGATTTTGGATCCCAACAAGCAAGTAAATGCTGCCACAGTTGCCAGAGATGCTGCCTGGCCCAGGGAATTGTAATGATTGCTGCAGCCATATGCCACTCTAGCTATAACTATTACCAGCTGGTAAAGATTTACTGTCAGCCACCAGCAGAGCCAGCCTCTGCAATACCACACCCTTGGTCTCTGAAGAATCACTCTGTTCAGGTCTGTCCTGAACCCTGATCCTTTAACCCGTTAGCTGCTGGGCCTTTTGCCCCCCCCCCCCAGTGCTGAGCCCTTTTTTGGATATTTGAGGTAGTTTGTGCTTAGGCCTTCATAACATTTTGTCCACATAAGCTATGCACGCCAAATTTGCATCCTTTTTTCCGAGCATCCTAGGGATTCTAAAGGTACCCAGAGTTTGTGGGTTCCCCTGGAGGACACCAAGAAATTAGCCAAAATACAGCAAAGATTTCATTTTTTCAAAAAAAATTGAAAACAGGTCTGCAAAAGATTTGTTTTTTTCCCTGAAAATGGCACCAACAAACGGTTTGTGGTGCTAGAATCACCATCTTCCCAGCTTTCAGGAACATGCTGACTTGAATCAGAAAACCACATTTTCAACAAAATGTTGGCATTTTACTGGGACATACCCCATTTTTACTATTTTTGTGCTTTCAGTCTCCTTCCAGCTAGTGACAGAAATAGGTGTAAAACCAATGCTAGATTTCGGACAGCTAAACATTTCTGAAAAGTAGACAAAATTCTAAATTCATCAAGGGGTCAATTGTGTAGATCCTTCAAGCTTTTCCTACAGAAAGTAACAGCTAAATATACTGAAATTGAGCTGAAAAAAACAGCCATTTTTCTCCACTTTTTCCTGCGATGTTAAATTTTCAAAAGCAATATACTGTTACATCTGCTGGACTCTTTTGGTTGCGGTGATATATAGGGCTTGTAGGTTCATCAAGAATCTTAGGTACCAGAGTGAATAAGTGACCTGCACCTTGATATGGGTTTTCATTGTTTACTGGGTATACAGCGTTTCATTTGGTGAAATATAAAGACTGAAAAATAGGTATCAAGGTGTTGTGTAGCCATTTTAGCTATAGATCCATGCATGTTATTTTAGCAAGACCAGGCCTGCATCCCTGCACTTTACCCTAGATATATTTTATTCAGCTGCGTTTATTATTTTAACAATAGCCACATTTGCTGTCTTGTTTTATTTCTCTCTATCTAACTGTTCTTTGCCTAGCCCAGCACTGCGTTCTTAACCAAGACATTTCTTTTACTCTGTGCTTCTCTCAAGGCTGCAGTAAGATAGATTGCTGGTAAACGTGGTAACACTTTGTCTCTGGTATTCATAGAAATATACGCATCCCTACGTAGAGACATTTTCTCAGAACATCAGCTGCTTTATTATAAAAACACTTCACTGTCCCATACACGTTAGAGAGAGATTCCAGCCAGATGACTATGACTGTATGCTGATTTCTGAACACTTCGCTACAGTTGCCTATGCAGACTTCAGGCCTCTTGCTCAGGTATGAGGGATGATATTTTCCCAGGGGAACCTCAAGGGCAGAACTAGAGCTTAATATGCTGTGCTCTAATATAGCACAGGTAGGAATTAGTCTATTGCCTCTAGTGACAACATGGTAGCATTATGTTTATGCTTTACTCTCCTTGTCACAATTTTAATCCTGTCATGCTTTATCATTGTGGTTATTGCAGTACATGCTTTATTATCTAAGATGCAGTTGCTTCATTAAAACCTTATTGAAACATATACTGCCTCTGCCTGTCCTTATATATGTGAGACTAATGTAACTGAGAGAAACTGATGCGATCTGAGTGACCGCGATTTCCCAGAGGAGTCAATTGTGTCATGTGCTCGGCTGCCCAATCATCCCTGCTGTTGGGTAGAGATGAGGCACTGCTAGTTAGTCAGAGCAAAAAACCCAGATTAGGCCGACAGGTGTCACCTTTAGTGGGTTAGACTCAGTCCTCCACACCGCAGGCGATTCTGCCACTCAAATCCTGTAGTCTCATTAGAATAATGAGAGCCTATGCGACAAAGGAAACCTTTGCATTTCCAAAATGGCCACAAGATTAGGTGTTGAGAAGCAGTGGTTATTTGCACATCTCTGAATTCTGGGGTCCACATACTAGCATTTGAATTACAGGGCATTTCTCAAATAGACGTGTTTTTACACACTGTCTTACATTGGGAAGAAAAAAATGTAGACAAAGATAAGGGGCAATAACACTTCTTGTGTTATTCTGTGTTCCCCCAAGTCTCCCTATAAAATGGTACCTCACTTGTGTGGGTAGGCCCACTACCCACCACAGGAAATGCAACATGGACACATCAAATGTTTACATTGAAATCTGACGTGTTTTTTTGGAAGTGCCTAGCTGTGGTCTTTGGCCTCTAGCTCATCCAGCACCTAGGGAAACCTACCAAACCTGTGCATTTTTTAAAACTAGAAACCCAGGGGAATCCAGGATGAGGTGACCTGTGGGGCTCTCACCAGGTTCTGCTACCCAGAATCCTTTGCAAACCTAAAAATTCGGCAAATAAAACACTTTTCCCTTATAATTCAGTGCTGCAGAGTTCTGGAATCTAACTTCCTTCCATCCAGCATTCCCCTAAGTCTCCCGATAAAAATGGTACCTCACTTGTGTGGGTAAGCCTAGTGCCCACAAAAGGAAATGCCCCAAACCACAATGTGTACACATCACATTTTTCCAATGAAAACGGATATGTTTTTTTACAAAGTGCCTAGCTGTGGTCTTTGGCCTCTAACTCAGCCGGGACCTAGCGTAACCTAGCAAAATTATATATTTTTGAAAACTTGACATCTACGGGAATTCAGAATGGGGTGATTGATGGGGCTCCCCCCAGATTCTGTTACCCAAAATCCTTTGCAAACCTCAGAATTTGTCAAAAAAACACTTTTTCCTCACATCTCGGTGATGGTAAGTTCTGGAATTTGAGAGGATTCACAAATTTCCTTCTATCTATTATTCCCCCATGTCTCCTGATAAAAGTGGTACCTCACTTGTGTTGTTAGGCCTAGTGCCCGTGACAGGAAACGCCCCAAAACGCAGACACATTTACCTTGAAAACTGACGTCTTTTTTAGAAAGTGTCTAGCTATGGATTTTGGTCTCTAGCTGAGCCGGTACCTAGGAAAACCTACCAAACCTGTGCATTTTTTAAAACTAGACACCTAAGGGAACCCAGGATGGGGTAACTTGTGGCGCTCTCACCAGGTTCTGTTACCCAGAATCCTTTGCAAACCTCAATATTTGGCAAAAAAGACACTTTTTCCTCACATTTCGGTGATAGAAAGTTCTGGAATCTGAGAGGAGCTACAAATGTCCTTCCACCCAGCATTTCCCTAAGTCTCCCAATAAAAATGGTACCTCACTTGTATGGGTAGGCCTAGTACACATGTCAGGTATAGATCACACAACGGTCAATGTTGGTCATAAGGGCAACTGTTGACCCTGGGGTGATGCATTCTTGATGCAGGCACTAGGTACAGGCACTCAAGTGTGGTAGCATTTTTATCAGGACAGTTGGGGAAACACTGGGTGGTAGGAATTTTGTGGATGCCAGCATATTCCTGTAGTTTGTGTGACAGAAATGCAAAAAAAATAGAGTTTTAGTTAACATTTCAGCTTTGCAGGGTATTCTGGGTGAGAAAACTTTGGGGAATCCACACAAGTCACACCTCTGTGGACTCCCCGAGATGTCTAGTTTCCAGAAATGTCTAAGTTTGGTAGGTTTCCCTATATGTCCGCCGAGCCCAGGACCAAAAACGCAGGTGCCTGCCTTACAAAACCAGGTTGTTTTGTGATAGATAATTTTTACGTCTCAACTATACGTTTTGGGCCCTTCCCTGTCGTGGCCACTTGCACACCCACACAACTGAGGCACGTTTTTTCTCACAAATCTTGGGGGAATGCTGGTTGCTTGGAAAATTGTGGCTGCCCACACATTCCATGAATTTTCCTCATGGAAATGCAAGGAAAATGTGTTTTTAGGCAAAGTTTGAGCTTTTCAGGGGTCCTAGACCAACCTGTGAGAGACACACAAGTCATGCACCCCTGGACTCCCCTTACTGTTTTAAAAATATGAGGTTTACCCAGGTGCCTGCTGATCAATGACCCAACACCCACAGCTACCCATAGTATTAAAAAAACAAAAACAAGGAGTTCTTAGTAAGGGCCATCTTAGAGCCACAGATATAAATCTGGTGTTAATTTGTTAAAGTTAAACCACCACTCACAATGGTTGATTTTAGCACCTCCAGAAACTCTGGTTTCAAAGCATAAATGCTTATTGAAGTATCTGAATATTGAAACCAAGCCTTCTGAAGTCGAGCTGTTGGACCTGGCACATTTTGCAGGGTCATCCCCAAATGTTTTGCTTCCTTCATCCTATTTTTTCTGACCTGTTTTTTGTGGACTTTAGGACGCTGGGCACTTTAGCACTGCTAAATAGTGCTAAAGTGCATATGCTCTCTGTCTAAATTGTATTGGTGATTGATTTATTTATGATTGGCATATTTGAATTCACAGTAAGTCTCTAGTAAAATGCACCAGAGGTGCCCAGGACCTGTAAATCAAATGCTACTAGTGGACCTGTACCACTTATTGTGACACTCACATGAGAAGCCCAGTAAACATGTCTCAGACCTGCCACTGCAGTTTCTGTGCGGGCAGTTCGGAGATGCCAATTTGACCTGGCAGGTGTACCCACTTGCCAGGCCCAAACCTTCCTTTTTACTACATGTAGGTCACCCCTAAGGTAGGCCCAAGGTAGCCCCATGGGCAGGGTGCAGTGTATTTGAAAGGTAGGACCTATAGTTGTGTGGTTTACATGTCCTAATAGTGAAATACTGCTAAATTCGTTTTTCACTATTGCAACGTCTATCTCTCCCATAGGTTAACACAGGGGTTGCCTAGAAATACCTTTTAAGTGCATTTTCCTGTTGGGAGCAGATAGAGATTTGGGGTTTGGGGTCTCTGAGCTTACAATTTAAAAAGGCATATTTTAGTGGAGTTGGTTTTTAGATTGTAAGTTTGAAAATGCCACTTTTAAAAAGTGGGCATTTTCTTGCTTAACTATTCTGTGCTTCTACCTGGCCATTGAATACCCATCTGGTTCAGACTGACAGTTATGCTGTTTGTGAATTCCATTTAGACAGTTACACAAAGGGAGCTGAGGTGTGCCCTGTATTTCCTAATAAGTCTTCCTGGGCTAGAGTGGGAGGGAGGAGCTCACACCTGCACTCGAAAGGGCTGTGTCTGGCCTCTCACAATATAATTTCCAATCCCTAGTGTGTGTCTGGGGCAGGGCAAGGAAGAGGCAGGGTATTCTGCACTACAAAGACTTTCCCTTGAAGTTTGCCAATTTCAAGGCAGAAATGAGTATGGTACTGCTGTCCTCACAACTTTTCATTACTTCTGAATCAAGAGGAACCCCCGCCAAGGAGAAGAGCTTGATGCTTGAAGAGGAACTGCCACTCTGCCTGTTGCGTTGCTGTGTTGGCCTGCTACTGCTTCTGCCTTAAGAGGGAAAGGATTGGACTTTGCTTTCTGAAATCCTGCTTGTGATGTTTCTCCAAGGGCTGGGACTGAGCTGTCCCCCCATTCTGAAATGCAGAAAAATCGACGCAGTGCCTGCACCGTGGCAAAAAAATAATGCAGCACTAGTGAAATAAACAGATCGGC
The DNA here is from genome assembly GCF_031143425.1 of Pleurodeles waltl. NCBI lineage: Eukaryota > Metazoa > Chordata > Amphibia > Caudata > Salamandridae > Pleurodeles > Pleurodeles waltl. Next base: position 1,214,017,809 of record NC_090447.1, on the reverse strand, counting down.
AGTTCAGTGCGGTTTTATAATTGCCGTTCGTCTGAATTTTCCACATGTCGTCCAGGGGATCAAATCTTCAACATCACCACACGGACCAGAGACTGCCTGCCCGGAAATCAACACATCTTTTCCCTGCGAGGAAATAATTGATGCAAGTCCTCACTTGCGCATAAGGAATTGATGCATTGCTTGCTTTTCCAAAGCTCGCCCGCCCCTGCTGCTTTATTTTTTACATTAACCAGTTACTTTGTGCTAAAACAATGCATCCATTGATTCGTATGGTATTAAGACTCTTCTTACTTAAAAAATTGATATCTTTACTTGTGTATGTTGGATTTTTCTCATTTTGGTCTTGTTTGATTTAGATACATATTGACTATTCTTGTAAGCCTGACAGCTTGTTCAAGCTACCAAGGGGTTGAGCAGGGGTTATCTAAGGTATGTGACTCCCTTACCCTGACTAGAGAGTAAGGACCCCTACTTGGACAGGGTGTAAAGTGACTGCCAACTAGAGACTCAATTTCTAACAATGGTGATCAGCAGTGAGGATTGGACTTGTATTTCTTACTTGACATACAGTGATTGGTGTACACTACTACCAGTGCAGACCATTATGTGACCACATACTATTTTATCCTCTTATGTTCTCCGATGTCCTTCTAGATGCATTGTTGATATGTGGGACTCTGGTTCGTGGTTGCACCTGTGAAGCCTTGGCAGAATGGAAATCAACTTCTGGCTCCTTAAAACTATTCAATGAGGGAGCTAAATGTTTTCTGCAAGGAAAGGGAAATAACTGTGAAGAGAAGGTCCCAAAGGTGGGTTCATGAGACAACCCTGATTCAGCATGAGGTGAATCACTGGGAAGCAACCATACCAGATGATTCTGAGGAGGAGGACTACTATTTTGAGGACGGCAGTGGCTCTGAGAGGGAAACAGAGCAAAACAAATGTTATCTAGCTTGTGAGCAAAGGCTGAGTGAGCTAGAGGAAGAGCTCTAGAGAGAGCTGAGGCTGAAACAGCCTTAGCCAAGGAAAAATAAATGTTGGTAGCTCATTAATTGAGCTGTGGAAAGCTGAAGCTAGACGCCATGAGGGCTGGGTCCAGTTCAGATGGTGGCAGCAAAAGTGTTATGTCCAGTACTGAAGAAACGCACATGCTTGGAGACTTGGGGGGTCATCCCAACCCTGGCGGTCGGTGTTAAAGCAGCGGCTAACCCGCCAACAGGCTGGCGGTTAAAAAAATGGAATTCTGACCCTGGCGGGAACTGCCAACAGAGACCGCCACTTTAACACTCCGACCGCCACGGCGGGACAAACAAACAGCGCGGCGGTCACCGCCAACACACAGGCGGGAGACAATGTACCGCCCACCCTATCACAACCCACCAATCCGCCACCTTTTCCGGGGCGGTAGCCCCGCCGATAAAAACACGGCGGAAACAGATATTTCGAACGGAAAACGCTCACCTCCATACACCCCACGAGGAATCTGGACAGCATGGAACCGGAACTACACATCCTCCCAGCTATTGTATTCCTGCTCCTCTACCAGGAGCACGAACGCCGGCGCAGAAGACAACGGTGAGTACTGCACCTATGACACAGGGGAGGAGGGAGGCAAAAATATTACGGGGACACACATACGCGACACCCCCACCCCCACCCTCACCCACTACAACACACACATCAATGCATAGCAATACATCACAGTTACATCCCCCAAACCCCCCGGAAGAATGCAAAGACAAAAGGAAATGATTATAAAATTTGAATAATATTGCAAGGCTGAGTGTAAAATATATCAAACATCTTTAACTATATACACATAAATTGTCCTGTCCGAAATGTGTATCAGCCATTGTTCGTGGGCCACTGGTCCAAAACACATGGGCAAAGCCCACACAGGATACCTGCCTCCAACGGAGAGAACACTGCAGGGGCATCAGATAGGAAAACTACAGGCACCTCAGGGGGAAGGGAAGGGGGGGCACCTCAGCCAGATGAGTCCACGACGGCAGATCCACGAGGGGCCTCCATGGCCACTGTTCATTCCTGGGGAGTGCAAAGCCACAGTCTCACAAGTCTCTACAGTGGGTGGGTTGCCCACTGTGCCATCCTGGGGAGTGCAAAGCCACAGTCTCTCAAGTCTCTACAGTGGGTGGCTTGCCCACTGTGCCATCCTGGGGAGTGCAAAGCCACAGTCTCTCAAGTCTCTACAGTGGGTGGGTGGCCCACTGTGCCATCCTGGGTAGTGCAAAGCCACAGTCTCACAAGTCTCTACAGTGGGTGGGTTGCCCACTGTTCCATCCTGGGGAGTGCAAATCCGCAGTCTCTCAAGTCTCTATGATAAAGTGACCAGCGGAGCGGTGCTTGAGACGGCGGTGCCCAGCAGTGCGGTGCTTGAGATGAAGGGCCCAGCGGAGCGGTGCTTGAGATGAAGGGCCCAGCGGTGCGGTGCTTGAGATGAAGGGCCCAGCGGAGCGGTGCTTGAGACGGCGGTGCCCAGCGGTGCGGTGCTTGAGACGAAGGGCCCAGCGGAGCGGTGCTTGAGAAGGCGGTGCCCAGCGGTGCGGTGCTTGAGATGAAGGGCCCAGCGGAGCGGTGCTTGAGATGAAGGGCCCAGCGGTGCGGTGCTTGAGATGAAGGGCCCAGCGGTGCGGTGCTTGAGATGAAGGGCCCAGCGGAGCGGTGCTTGAGATGAAGGGCCCAGAGATGCGGTGCTTGAGATGAAGGGCCCAGCGGAGCGGTGCTTGAGACGGCGGTGCCCAGCGGTGCGGTGCTTGAGATGAAGGGCCCAGCGGAGCGGTGCCTGAGATGAAGGGCCCAGCGGTGCGGTGCTTGAGATGAAGGGCCCAGCGGAGCGGTGCTTGAGACGGCAGTGCCCAGCGGTGCGGTGCTTGAGATGAAGGGCCCAGCGGAGCGGTGCTTGAGATGAAGGGCCCAGCGGTGCTTGAGATGAAGGGCCCAGCGGAGCAGTGCTTGAGATGAAGGGCCCAGCGGTGGGGTCCTTGAGATGAAGGGCCCAGCGGAGTGGTGCATGAGACGGCGGTGCCCAGCGGTGCGGTGCTTGAGATGAAGGGCCCAGCGGAGCGGTGCTTGAGATGAAGGGCCCAGCGGTGCGGTGCTTGAGATAAAGGGCCCAGCGGAGCGGTGCTTGAGATGAAGGGCCCAGCAGTGCGGTGCTTGAGATGAAGGGCCCAGCGGAGCGGTGCTTGAGACGGCGGGGCCCAGCGGAGCGGTGCTTGAGATGAAGGGCCCAGCGGAGCGGTGCTTGAGATGAAGGGCCCAGCGGAGCGGTGCTTGAGACGGCGGTGCCCAGCAGAGCGGTGCTTGAGATGAAGGGCCCAGCGGAGCGGTGCTTGAGACGGCGGGGCCCAGCGGAGCAGTGCTTGAGATGAAGGGCCCAGCGGAGCGGTGCTTGAGACGGCGGGGCCCAGCGGAGCGGTGCTTGAGATGAAGGGCCCAGCGGAGCGGTGCTTGAGATGAAGGGCCCAGCGAAGCGGTGCTTGAGATGAAGGGCCCAGCAGAGCGGTGCTTGAGATGAAGGGCCCAGCGGAGCGGTGCTTGACAGGAAGGGCCCAGCGGAGCGGTGCTTGAGATGAAGGGCCCAGCGGAGCTGTGCTTGAGACGGCGGTGCCCAGCGGAGCGGTGCTTGAGATGAAGGGCCCAGCGGAGCGGTGCTTGACAGGAAGGGCCCAGCGGAGCGGTGCTTGAGATGAAGGGCCCAGCGGAGCGGTGCTTGAGACGGCGGTGCCCAGCGGTGCGGTGCTTGAGATGAATGGCCCAGCGGTGCGGTTCTTGAGATGAAGGGCCCAGCGGAGCGGTGCTTGAGATGAAGGGCCCAGAGGATCGGTGCTTGAGATGAAGGACCCAGCGGAGCGGTGCTTGAGATGAAGGGCCCAGCGGTGCGGTGCTTGAGATGAAGGGCCCAGCCGTGCGGTGCTAGAGATGAAGGGCCCAGCGGTGCGGTGCTTGAGATGAAGGGCCCAGCGGAGCGGTGCTTGAGACGGCGGTGCCCAGTGGTGCGGTGCTTGAGATGAAGGGCCCAGCGGAGCGGTGCTTGAGATGAAGGGCCCAGCGGTGCGGTGCTTGAGATGAAGGGCCCAGCAGAGCGGTGCTTGAGATGAAGGGCCCAGCGGTGCGGTGCTTGAGATGAAGGGCCCAGCGGAGCGGTGTTTGAGACGGCGGTGCCCAGCGGTGCGGTGCTTGAGATGAAGGGCCCAGCGGAGCGGTGCTTGAGATGAAGGGCCCAGCGGTGCGGTGCTTGAGATGAAGGGCCCAGCGGAGCAGTGCTTGAGATGAATGGCCTAGCGGTGCGGTGCTTGAGATGAAGGGCCCAGCGGAGCGGTGCTTGAGACGGCGGTGCCCTGTTCAGCGGTGCTTGACTTGAAGGGCACAGTTCAGCGGTGCTTGACTTGAAGGGCCCAGTTCAGCGGTGCTTGACTTGAAGAGCCCAGTTCAGCGGTGCTTGAGACGGCGGTGCCCTGTTCAGCGGTGCTTGACTTGAAGGGCCCAGTTCAGCGGTGCTTGACTTGAAGGGCCCAGGTCAGCGGTGCTTGACTTGAAGGGCCCAGTTCAGCGGTGCTTGAGACGGCGGTGCCCTGTTCAGCGATGCTTGACTTGAAGGGCCCAGTTCAGCTGTGCTTGAGACGGCGGTGCCCTGTTCAGCGGTGCTTGACTTGAAGGGCCCAGTTCAGCGGTGCTTGACTTGAAGGGCCCAATGCAGCGGTGCTTGAGATGACTCTCCAGGTCATCAGATCCGGCCATGGCATGGATGTCACTCGCCACCTGACATGTGGCTTGCAGGGCCTTCCTGCCCATCCGTCTGTTGGCTTGCGAGGCCCTCCTGGGCTGCAGTACCGGGCCTGTGGGAGTCCTCCTGCACATCTGGAATGGGGCTGGAGGGGCCCTCCTGGGCAGCTGGCCTGCTGCCGGACTTGTCGGGCGTGCTGCCCTTCCCACCCTTTCCTGCTCGTCTGTGGCCCTTTCCAACCTTTGGCGGTGTGCCAGGTGGCACGCCACTTCCTGATGGAGCCAGGGTAGGGATTTTGCTCCCTGGTGTCGTTGGCCTCTCGCGCTGGGCACTGGAAATTATGGGCGGCTTTTCCGGGGGTGGGCTGGCCGTGCCCCGGCATCTACCAGAACTAGCTGACCTTGAGGGTGGGGGACTCCACAGTCCTTGGACAACAGTCTTGATAGGTCCTGGTTTTGTGGTGGCTGAGGTGCTGATTGGAGTCTTATGAGATGGACGGGGTGGGGGAGTTGTTGGAAAGAGGTCAAGTTTGGAAAAGAAAAGCAATTTAGAAAGAGAGGGACGGGTAGGTGTAGTGGGTATGGGAGTGGAGGAAGAGGATGTGGTTGTACGAGAGTGAAGTCTGGTGTCTTTGGGTGCAGGTGCTTGGGCTGGAGGCTGTCGTGAGGTGGATGGCTGTTGGGTGGGTGGCTGCCTGCGTTTGTGTGGTTTTGAAGAGGGGGTGACAGACACACTGGGAGAGGACACAGGGGACGTGTAAATGGTAGTGGGGGTGGTGACTGAATGTGTGCGGAGTGTTCTGGTGGGTGTGCTGGTGATGGACGTAGTGGCTGAAGATTATGTGCATGCAAGTGTGAGTGGAGACGTCACAGGGAGGGAGGAGGGAGACGAGGAGGAGGGGGACATAGAGGAGGCAGTGGCTGTTGGTATGTCTGCATGTGGATGTTGCTTGTGTGAATGCTTGTGTGATGTGTGGTGTTTATGTCTGGATGAGCTTCCCTTGGGTGTTGAGGTGTGTGCAGGCTGGTCTGATGGGGTGGCTGGGATAGGCAGAGGTACAGGGGATTGGGTCTGGGTGGAGGATGTTGGAGGGGGGAGGCTAGAGACAGGGACAATTGCTGCCGTCAGTGCTGAGGCCAGAGCGTTGAACGATCGCTGATGGGCAGCCTGACCAGAATAAATGCCCTCCAGGTATGCATTACTACGGTGCACCTCCCTTTCTACACCCTGGATGGCATTCAAAAGGGTAGACTGCCCAACAAAGATGGTCCTCAGGAGGTCAATGACCTCCTCACTGAGGGCAGCAGGGGTGACAGGGGCAGGGCCTGAGGTGCCTGGGGCGAAGGAGATGCCCACCTTCCTGGGTGAGCGGGCACGGGCGAATGCTGAGGGGCTGCTGGGAGGGCGGTGCTGGTAGGGGGGGTGGCGGCTGTACCTGTTGTTGCGGGGGGCATGGATGTTGCCGCCACCACAAGGGAGCTCCCTTCAGAGGACGAGTCGCTGCCACTGACATCAGCACCTGTCCCCGCTGTGGAGCTCCCCTCGCCCTCCGTCTCACTGGTGAATTCCAATTCCGTGGCATGGCCCGCCATGGCCATGTGAGATGCAGCTCCCTCGTGCTCCGATGCCACTTCTCCTCCGCCTGATGATGCTAATGCACACAAGAACAGGAAGACCACAAAAAAGGGGGGGGAGAAAAAAAGACATGTTGAGTGCATGCATAGGCTACACCGTTGGCGGAGAGGACAGACACAGATGCCCCCTGCACTACGCCGAGCACTTGGGGTCCACTACTCAATCCGTGGGACATGGCCTACAAGCCTATGGACGACAACTGCACACATAGATGACACAGGGCCATGGATACCTGTACTTGGCACCCTACAGAGGTGGGGGGCGGGGGCACAGGGCCATGCCTTAGGGAGGGGCCTAACCTACAGAAATCGCCCTGGCCTAGGGATACCCACAGCCCTCCTCCCCACCCAGACACCTCCACTGCGCAGAATGAGGTTGTACTCACCCCCTTGTGTCTGCTGTGATGTCCTCACACGCCCATCCAAATCGGGGTAGGCCACCGACAAGATCTGAGACATCAGTGGGGTCAAAGTGCGACTGGCACCCCTCCTACGTTGGGAGGCCATCCCCAGCTGAGCCTCCGCCGTCTTCCTGCTCCAGCGGCGGATGTCCTCCCACCTCTTCCGGCAGTGGGTGCCCCGTCTGTTGTGGACCCCCAGGGTCCGGACGTCCTTGGCGATGGCACGCCAAATATCAACTTTCTGGTGGGCGCTGACCTATGTGACATGTAGAGGGAGAGAAAAATTGTCATCACCTTCTGCATGCTCGATGTGAGTGGCCCCCCATCCCCACCCTTGCCATGTGGCACATGCTCTTATCTGTCGTTTGATGCATGCCTCAATCAGTCCCCTCCCCCCCATCTTTCATCCACCCCACTCAACACAGGCATTGCCTACAAAGCATGCTCCCAGTGTACTTACCTGTTGGTCTGGAGGACCGTAGAGTAGCGCATACTGGGGGAGGACCCCATCCACAAGTTTCTCCAACTGCTCCGTGCTGAAGGCAGGGGCCCTTTCCCCAGTTGCATGAGCCATTGTCGCTTCCAGACCGAGGTCACAGCAGCACTTGCTGTGTAGGTCCTCTCCTGTGGAAGATCAGGTATCGAGTGATTAAGCAGATAGAAAATGGCGGTCACGCCCGCGGCGGTGCGTATCGCGGCGGTGCGTCCCGCCAATGGAATACCGCGGTTGAAAGACCGCCGCGTGGATTCGTGGGTCAGAATGGCATGGGCGTATTTCTGTTGGCGTGACGGTGGAGGTTTGGTCATCGCCAGTTTATCGCTGGCCGTTGGTGTGGCGGACTTTTGTGGATGTCAGTCTTTTGGCGGTTTGACTGTTGCGGGTCAGAATGACCGTGGCGGTTTACTGCGGCTGCGGCGGTGTTATGGCGGTCTTCTGACCGGCGGTAAGAGCCTTTTACCACCGAGGTCAGAATGACCACCTTGGTGCCCATCTTGAAGGAGGGGAATTACATACACCAGCAAGTTCAGGTTTATGAGGTAGCTCCAGTAGTGCACAGGATCACTGAAGTGGATTGGGGAACTGGCATGGGGAGCCATATTCCTAGTGATAGAAGAGACGCTCTACTGGCCTTAGGTGATAGTGACAGGGAGAGCGGTTCCCCCCTAGTACACGTCCTGGTAGGAAATAATGGAGACTCCCCCAGAAGAGTGTGGGTTGAGTATCAGGGTGTCAGGAAGGAATCATGCTTAAACACATTACTAAACTGCTAATAGTGGGATTATGCAAGAATAATCAGAACTTGGTTTTACATTTTAACTCTGTTTCACATAACACTACTGTAACTGATCTTATTTGTTTTAGCTTCTATGCACACATTTGCTAAAATAGACTTATTAGTTGAACTGGTTTCACAAATAAGTCACTAAATGGTTGAATTGTAGTTTCAAGGTAACTGGATGACTCATGCTGGGAAAAAACAATGTTAAAACAGGAGCAGAATTAATCAGGCCAGCATGACTTATCTGCCACTGTTTTCAGGATGACTCATCACAATACAGTAAACCTAGCCTCTCTGCCATGTGTATTCAGAGTGACTCATCGCACCTAACCTGTCACGTGTATTCAGGATGACTCAATGCAATGCAGTAGGCAGAGTCTATTTAAACCCGCCCCAGTCACAGCTTTTGCTTTGCATCATGATTCTTCAGCCCAGACAAGCCTCTTCAGACCCCCAACAACCCATGCCATAGGACTTTAGAACTTTCACGTACCACATGTTAAGAACTGGACACTCCTCTTCCATCCTCAAACAGCATGGTATCTGTAAAGAAAGAAAGAGACAAGATTAAGAGGTAAAAAGGAGCCACAGCTCTGCGCATCAAATGCAGACAACAAGGAAGGAATTACTTCAAGCGTATTTTGTTTGGTTTTCAGTATTTGTGCAAGGATAAATGCAATGCACAAGGATATTCAAAGACAAAGATCTTCGAATTCTGGTTGTTCCTTCATGTAAAGATCAAAAGACATTTTATAGCTAAGAAGTGAAGTAACTTCCTAGCGTACTGAGCTCTAAATCCAGGAAATTTGATCTTGCGGGTATGTTTTACTGGGTTGTCCACACGATATTATGTTGAATACACAGTGCATGTTATTTGTATGTTTAAACTTTTTGCATCATCTGTAGGAATCGCTCCACCTACACGGCCGCCAGTGTACTTCTCCCCTGCAAACCATTTTCCAGAGACCTTTCTTCACAAAGGGCCAGATGTACCAAATGATTTTGCACTAGCAAACTGTGAAATCGGCTGTTTGCGAGTGCAAAATCGTGGTCTGCAATGCATCAAAGGCATCCGCAGACCACAAAATGAAAATCACAAAAATTGCGATTTTCTACGTTGCTACTTGGATTTTGTGAATCGCAATTTGCGATTCGCAAAATCCAGGTTGCATGGCAATTCTGCAAAAAATTGCAAATTGCGATTTTTCGCAGAATGGTATTTTGCATTTGCAAAATACCATTGTCTGCAACCAGGTGGTAACCTGGTGCAAAATTTAAAAATGCAGTAAAACTGCATTTTTAAATTTAATATGTAAAGCACACATGCCCTTTTGGCATGTGTGTACTTTACATGGAAAAAAAAATGTATTGGGGTGCAGGAGAGGGGGGCTTAGGCCCCCAGCACCCTGGCCTTTTGCATTTCCCAAATTGCGATTTCAGTTTCAGAAATCGCAATTTAGGAAATGCAAAAAATGTGCAGCTATGGGCCAACAGGCCCATAGCTGCGAATGGGGCCAGTATCGCAATTTACGATTCGGTAATTGCATTTGTGATTTTTAAGAAATCGCAATTACCGAATCGCAAATGTGATAAATGGCCCTTTGCGAGTCGGTAATTGCGATTTCTTAAAAATCACAATTACAGAATAGCAATGGGCCAGATTCATACATCTGGCCCAAAATCTCATAAGAAGACCTTACTCCATAGACAGGTATAGTTCAAGACACCATAGGATAGAGCAGGTTATGGTATCTGGGTAGAGACAGTGGGAGAAAAATCTATTTCCTTAAGGTAGAAGCCTAATAATTCACACTCTCATTATCTCCCAAGGTTGATGATTGAACCAAGACAGAAAGATCATCTTCCTGGAAGGCCTTCTTCCCGGAATCTTACTTTTTACCTTGGATATATCAGCTTCCCAGGTGGTAGGTAGGGATTTAGGAGGTGGGTCCCTATCGTCCCCGCAAGGTAACAAACAACTCTTCTTCAGGTAAGAGTGTTCCTTGTAACCTGTACATAGGGGCAGTAACCAGTCTCAGGAGGGCGATGTGGGGTAATTTTGTCCAAGGTACTGGATAGTGAGGTGAAGGGTTAGTTTGTGATGTGATTGCTGGGCAGCATATGTTCAGTCCCTGTTTCCCAGAGCTACACCAAAACCAGGTGGAGTGTGAGTTCTCTTACCCAAGGGAACTTGCACTGTAGACACCCCTCTGCGTGAGTACCAGAGCATCTGAAGAGGCATTTGAGGGTCCTCCTGAAGGGAATGGCTTAGGTATTCCCCAACCAGATGAGGTGGGGGAGGCCTGCAGTTTCCCAGGTAGGTCCCGGTGTAGTGGTATGGATGAGGGATCCCATGACATTCTCATAGGAGAGTGAAAGGGGTGAGCCTAGTCCCAGGATGACTGAGACCCAGTCGCAGAGCCTGAAGGGTTCCATGAGGGAACACCAGGGAGGGACTACTGATGCCAGGAGAACCTGGGGGGGGGGGTGCAGCTGTCACCATCGTTCTACCAGGTCTGGTGTCTGGCAGTACCACTTTTGAGAGGGGGTGCAGAAGTCCAGATGGAGGGATGAGAGGTGGAGAAAGTCCCCAGTGGAGAACCTGGAGGGTCAGGGATAAGCTGTAAGTTCAAAGCTCCCCAGGAATGACCCTGATGATATCAATTCTGATCTGGGGGGGAGGGGGCTCATGCTCTACCACATGTGCAGGGCTCAGGAGTGCAGCACTGGATAGACTTGCTCTACGCCTGAGGACGGTGTTTCCCTTGGGCAGATAGGAAAACTCCCCAGGAAGTACAGACCTTGGGCTGGATGGTCAAATTCGGCAGGTGTGCTCTGGCCTGGTGGGGGGGAGTTTCCCCAATCATTCCTCCCAGTTTGAATTCTGGCACTACTCTTCTTGGTCATGGGTGCAGACCTCTGGAAGCGGGGACAAGAGACGGAGAGACTCACCTCATACCCCTGTTCAATCCAAGGGTACAGCCCCCGGTTTGGAAGACCAGTTACAAGGTAGTGGCCCTGCACTGGTGAGAGAATTGTGCAGGTCAGCTGGCACCAGTGCCCTGTCAGTTCTGGAGTCTAGGGGTACGGCTCCCAAAAGGAGGGTACAGAACCCAGAAGATGAGGGCAGGGGGAGGAAGGACTCACACCTGGCCTCTGTACAGCCTAAGGGTACAGACCCTGGGCTGGAGTGACAGTCTCACAATACCAACCCTGAACTGGTGGGAGGGAGAGTGGACACAGGGTGCCAGTCACCAGGGGCTACCGCCGCCCACTCTGAGAAACCGCAAAGACTAGGGAGACCTGGAAGAGCAGAGGCCTGGCTCTCATCGCTGACAACTGTCAGTGGCCAACGTGAATTGCTGTCCTTGCAGACATGATTGCCCATTTGGTTGGAGACAGAAGTCTCACCCTGTGGGTGGAATGGGCCAAACTCCTATGTTGTCTATGGGGGTTCTGTCTTACTAATGGGATACATCTGCGAGCCAAGTAAGGTTATGTGCTGAACAGATGGGGTCTGCCTAGACCCATTGATTTTTCTGAAGGGATTTTGAACAGCAATGGCACAAAAACAACTTAAGGGAATTACACCAAATTTGGCATGAAGCTTGGTCCTTTTCCAGAAAGAGTGTTTTTTTTGTGCTCGTGTAATTACGTTCAAAAGGTTGAAAGAAATTCAAAATTTTTAGATGTATAGGGAAGCAAAGGATTTGTGACTCCACACAATCTCATGCAGAGATCTGATTGGCTGATAACGTTTCAACAACAGAAACCGTTGACATATTGTCAGCCATCTTCAGACCCAGCTAAAGCTGAGTCCCAAAAATGTAAAAAAAAAAAGAAAAGGGGCCAGGGTACAAAGAGACCCTCCCAGGCCTAAGAGCATTTTTAAAAGTTTTTACTAGCAGAATCATGGTGGAGCCGCGGATCCTCCAAAAAATTTTAAAAACACAGTGCGCTTTCCTGCGCTTCCTTATTGTAAAAGCATTTGTTTTGTAAATGTGGGGGGGGGGATCCAACTGTCCCAGTGCTGATATCTGATTGGCTACCAGCACTTCAGCCTGGAAGTGTTGGTAGCCATCTTGGGACTGGGCTTCACACAAAAAGTGAAAAAAAAGAAAAGAAAAGGGGCCAGGTAGGGACACCCTGGGACCCTGCCAAGGCGAAAAAGCATTTTTTTTTTACATCTGGAAAATCTGTGGATCTAGAGCCACAGATTTTCCTGACATTTAAAAAAAGATGGCAGTCTCCTGCTCTTTTTAAAATTTTTGCCCCTGGGTGGGCCAGGTCCCAGAGGCATTGGAGGCTTTAAAAAGGAGGAGGGTGCACAGGGCCTCCCTCCTACGGGCTTGTACTGCCCTCAGGACTGCCACCTTCCTGGGACGATCAGAGATAAAAATGCAGAGGGGCTGTGTGGCCTACCTGGAGCCCTGTACACCACCACCTCCCTGGGGCGAACAATGAATGAAATCTGGAGGGTCTGCTTGACCCCCTGCACCCTTAGGAACCACTACCTCCCCAGGGTAAATAATTAAAGAAATGTGTGGAGGCCCCCTATGTCCCGCCGCAGCCCTGTGGACCACCACCTACCCAGGGCTTAAGTAAAGATGAATAAGGGGGTGCATGGCCCCCTGCAGTCTAGGGAACTGCCACCTGCCCAGGGCTTAGTATTGATAAATGTGATGGGGTGGCTCCACACAGTCCTGGGCACCATCACCTTCCTGTGGCAATTTACTTAAATTGGGGGGGGCAAAGCTGCCCCACTGTAGCACCATGGAACACCAAGTCCCCGGAGCCGAATTGAAAGAATGAAGGGAGTCCATCGCAAATCCTCAGCCCCAGGGACCACCCCCTCCCTGGGGCTATTCACATGTTGGAGGGGGCCTCCCTCAAGGAGCCATTAATGGCCCTGCAGACCGTCACCCCACAGTGCTGGATCCTGCTATGTCCTGGGATGCCTAACCCCAGGACATAACTATTTGCTGTGACTTGGTGGGAACTTTGGCAGTTCCAGCAAAGTCAGAGCAAACAACCACTTGCAAGTGGAAGTTTCCTCTGTTTCTTACTCGCAGGGAGGAAAACAGAGGAAACAATTACTTTTGCAAACAGAGAAACAAACAGAGAAGTACATGTTTAGTAGATCCCTGTGTGCACAAGCAATGCCAGTTCCTGCAGGAAGCACAGAGCTGGCTGGAACCCAGGGACCTTGAGGCTCCCCCTCAGTCCACAGGTGCAGAGTGAATCGGTGATCCAGGAGCTGTGCACAAAGATGCCCTTTGGATCTCGGGGTAAGTCTCTTTAAGGGTCGCTTGCAGAACTACAGGGGAACTCTAGTGGGAGGTTCAGGGTGTCCCAGAAGTCCCTTGACTGGTGCTTCCCCCTGGTCCTTTTTCAGCTTCAAACAATCTGGTTTTTCTGGTGTCCGATGTCAGCTGACCAGCACCCAGGGTATTAGTGTGGTCCGGCAACTGGAGGGTGCAGTGCCACAAAACTTGGCACACTTGCAGGGATTTTTCTTGTGGTCATCAGTGTGTGTCAGGTCTGGCAGTGATTTCTCATTCAGGAGTTAGAGGTTGGTCAGTGAAGTGACCATCAATGGGTTGCTGGTTCTTTGGTTGTTGGGTGATTGGTGAAGCCTGGAGGTCCTCTGGGTTTCTTGAGGTCAGTCCAGTAGTCCAGCAGCTCCTCAGTGGTGATTGTTGGGTCCTGGGTGCAGCAGGCAGGGTTTGGCACCTTTTCTTTTTGCAATAGGTCCACAGTTTTCTTGCGTTGGATCTTCTTTGTGCTGGTCTACTTTGTGTCCTTCAAATCTGATTTCTTAGTCTAGGAATGCCCACTTAATATTGAATTTAGTGGACATTTTGAAGGGTACATGGCAGTGTCCACTGGGGTACTCACCTTCGGGTGGCTACAACTACCATAGTGACCACTTCCTGTGGGAAGGGTCACTTTCCTAAACCTGATTGGCTATTTTCCTTCCATTTAAGACGGAGGAAAATGAAATGGAGTGTCCACCTTGCAGGCAACACCTTACAGATGGTGCTTGTCAGGTTGGCCACTCCTCCTATCGTTGGTGTGGTTTCCCGCCTTTGCTCTCGCCAAAAGTCAGGGTTTTCAAAGGGGCTGACCATCTGCTCCTGCAGAAGGCCTGGAAGTCAACTTTCAAAGGCAGTGAGCCCTTTGAAGCTCACCACCCGGACAGTGCACATTTCTGAGGAAGAGAGTGTTAGGTCTTCCACCCAGGAAGGGCATTGTTTTACAAACCAGAGAGACAGGGCTCTCCCCCAAGGTTTGTAGATTGGGTGTCTGGAGGTGGCAGGCTGGACATAACCAGTCAGCTGGCAATCCAAGGTAGTTAGCTTTTGCAGGAGGCACCTCTAAAGTGATCCTAGGGTACATTGAGTGATAAATCCAATGCTGGCACCAGCTTGGATTTATCGTTCTAGGTTGTTTGATACCAAACAACCTAGGGTTCAGAGTGGGCATCATGTAGCTGGGAGACCAATGTCCAGTACATACATTAAAATGTCTGCTCTGTTCACCCACCATGTCCCAAGTTTGGCAAGGACACAGTGGGGGCATTTTGCTCATGCAGCTATGCCCCCACATATAGAACGGTGCACCCTTCCGTAGGGCTGTAAAGTCTGCCAGAGGGGTGTGTTATCCATAGTAAATGCAGATGAAATGCTTTGTTCTGCCTTACTGGGACTGGGCTGCCCAGACCCCAGGAGGGCAGAAACCTGTCTGTGGGGTGGCAGCATCTGTAGCTGCAGAGAAAACCCCAGAGAGCTGCTTTGGCAGTACTGGGGGTCCATAGTGGAGCCCCCGGGATGCATGGAATTGGCTCCCCAATGCCAGATTTGGAATGGGGGACAATTCCATGAACTTAGACATGTTACATGGCCATATTTGGAGTTACCATTGTGAAGCCTCATATAGGTATTGACCTATATGTAGTGCACGTGTGTAATGGTGTCCCCGCACTCACAAAGTCCTGGTAAATGGCCCTGAACTATGTGGGGGCACCTTTGCTAGTGCAAGGGCGCCCTCACACTTAGTAACTCTGCACCTAACCTTCAGCAAGTGAAGGTTAGACATATAGGTGACTTATAAGTTACTTAAGTGCAGTGAAAATGGCTGTGAAATAATGTGTGTGTTATTTCACTCAGGCTGCAATGGCAGTCCTGTGTAAAGGTTTGTCTGAGCTCCCTATGGGTGGCAAAAGAAATGCTGCAGCCCATATGGATCTCTTGGAACCCCAATAACCTGGGTACCTAGGTACCATATACAAGGGAATTATAAGGGTGTTCCAGTATGCCAATTGAAATGGATAAATGTGGTCACTAGCCTATAGTGACAAATTTAAAGGCAGAGAGAGCATGAGCACTGAGGTTCTGATTAGCAGAGCCTCAGTGACACAGTTAGGCACCACACAGGCATACACATTTAGGCCACACACTATGAGCACTGGGGTCCTGGCTAGCAGGATCCCAGTGAGACAGGCAAAAACATTCTGACATACATGTAAAATTGGGGGTAACATGCCAAGAAAGATGGTACTTTCCTACACAACCCCCTCCCCCATAATCGAGTGACAGTAAGGCTAACCTTGTCCAGATGAGTCTTCATTGTCTAAGTGGAAATATCTGGAGAGTCCATCTGCATTGGAGTGGGTAGTCCCAGGTCCATGTTTTCCTCTGTATAGTCCATTCCCTGTAGGGAGATGGACCACCTCAACAATTTAGGGTTTTCACCTTTCATTTGTTTAAGCCATAAGAGAGATGTGTGGTCTGTTTGAGCAATAAAGTGAGTACCAAAGAGGTATGGTCTCAACTTTTTCAAGGCCCAGACCACAGCAAAGGCCTCCCTCTCTATGGCAGACCAACTCTTTCCTCTAGGGGTCAACCTTCTGCTGATAAAAGCAACAGGTTGATCCTGTCCCTCTGTGTTTAGCTATGATAGAACTACCCCTACCCCTAATTCAGAAGCATCAGTTTGTACAATGACGTTTTGGGAGTAACAAGGGCTTTTGAGGACAGGTGCAGAGCACATGGCCTGTTTGAGCTCATCAAAAGCCTTTTGACAGCTAGCTGTCCATATTACCTTCTTAGGCATCTTCATTGATGTGAGGTCATTAAGAGGGGCAGCTATAGTGCCATAATTCTTGATGAACCTCTTGTAGTACCCGGTGAGGCCTAAGAAGGCTCTCACTTGGGTCTGAGTTGTAGGAGGAGTCCATTCCATAATGGTTTGGAACTTCCCCTGCAGTGATGCAATCTGTTCTCCACCTTCCAGGTGGCCCAGATAAACCACTTTCCCCTGCCCTATCTGGCCCTTTGAGGCCTTGATAGTGAGGGCTGCCTTTTGCAGAGCCTCCGAAACGTTCCACAGGTAGACCAGGTGATCATCCCAGGTTGAGCTAAAGACAGCAATATCATCTAGATATGCTGCACTAAAGGCTTCCAATCATTGGAGGACTGTATTCACCAACCTCTGAAAACTGGCAGGTGCATTTTTCAATTCAAAGGGCATAACTGTGAATTGATAATGCCCTCCAATGGTTGAAAATGTTGTCTTTGGTTTTGCATCTTCTGATAACGTAATCTGCCAATACCCTGCAGTTAAATCAAAAGTGCTTAGATACTTGGCAGAAGCCAGTATTTCTATTAGCTCATCTGCCCTGGGTATAGGGTGAGCATCAGTTTTTGTTACTTGATTGAGACCCCTATAGTCCACACAAACCGCATTTCCTTCTTCCCTTCTTTACTATGAGGTTTGGGGACAAGCACCACTGGGCTGGCCCAGGGGCTTTTCAGAGGGTTCAATCACTCCAAGGTCCAACATTTTCTGTACCTCTTGTTTGATACAGTCTCTGACATGGTCAGGCTGTCTATAAATGTTACTTTTGACAGGTAAACTGTCTTAGGTATCAATTGTGTGCTCACACCAGGTAGTTGTGCCTGGAACTAGTGAGAAGAGGTCAGAGAATTGTCCAAGGAGATTTATGCAGTTGTCCTTCTGCTCAGCAGGAAGACAATCTGCTAGTACAACTCTCTCCACTAAGCTATCAGCTTCAGGGATTGAGAAGAGATCAGGGAGAGGGTCACTCTTGTCCTCCTGCTCCTCATCTGTGACCATGAGCAGGGTTAAGTCAGCCCTGTCATAGTAAGGATTAAGGCGATTGACATGAAGCACCCTAAGGGGGCTTCTGGCAGTGCCCAGGTCCACCAAATAGGTGACCTCACCTTTCTTTTCCACAATGAGATGAGGTCCATTCAATTTGTCCTGGAGTGCTCTTGGTGCCACAGGCTCCAATACCCACACCTTCTGTCCTGGTTGGCACTGTGTCAGGACAGCCTTCTAGTCATGACATTGCTTTTGGAGCTCTTGGCCGGCATGAAGGTTTATAGTGGCCTTTTTCATGTACTCACCCATCCTTGATCTGAGACCAAGCACATAGTCCACAATGTCTTGTTTGGGAGCTTTTAAAGGTTGTTCCCAACCCTCTTTCACAAGGGCAAGGGGACCTCTTACAAGGTGTCCAAAGAAGAGTTCAAAGGGGCTGTAGCCCACTCCTTTCTGGGGTATCTCTCTGTAAGCAAAAAGGAGGCATGGCAACAGTACGTTCCATCTCCTCCTGAGTATTTCAGGAAGTCCCATGATCATGCCTTTGAGAGTTTTGTTAAATCTCTCAACCAATCCATTTGTCTGTGGATGATATAGAGTGGTGAACTTGTAGGTAACACCACACTCCTTCCACATTGTTTTGAGATATGCAGATATGAAGTTGCTACCTCTGTTTGATACCATTTCCGTAGGGAAAACCACCCTGAAAAAGATTACCAGGAGGGCTTTTGCCACTGCAGAAGCTGTAGTGGTCCTTAAGGGTATAGCTTCAGGATACCTAGTGGCATGGTCCACTACCACAAGGATAAACCTATTGCCTGAAGCTGTTGGAGGGTCAAGGGGGTCAACAATGTCAACCCCTACCCTCTCAAAGGGCACCCCAACCACTGGAAGAGGAATTAAGGGGGCCTTAGGTGTGCCACCAGTCTTGCCACTGGCTTGGCAGGTCACACAGGAGCGACAAAACTCCTTGGTGTTCTCTGACATATAAGGCCAGTGAAAGAATGGAACACGTCTGTACAATGTTTTATTTTGGTCCAAATGCCCAGCCAAAGAAATGCCATGAGCCAAAGTCAGACGAAACTCTCTATGCTGCAAAGGGATGACCAATCTCCTGGCAGCTCCAGGTTTAGGGTCCCTTGTCTCAGTATAGTGAAGGTTGTCTTCCCAATAGACTTTGTGGGTATCAGTGACATCCCCATTTTGCTGTTTGACAGTTTGCTGTCTTAGACCCTCTAGTGTGGACAGGTCTGCTGTGCCACACTCAGCTCTTCCCTAGCAGGACCCCCTGCACCCAAAAGCTCAGCAGTGTCAGCTGCCAGTTCCTCTGGTGTAGGTTCTGCACAGGGAGAGGATTCATCTTCCTCAAAAAGAGAAACTTCTGGAGAGGGAGGAATAGTGGGCAAGGATTTACCCTTTCTACCACTAGCTTTTGGGAGCACTTGGTCCATTTTTCAAAGATCCAAGTTTCCCTTTCCCCCTTGCTTCTGGGCCTGAGCCCTTGTGAGAGCAAAGATATGCCCTGGAATGCCCAACATTGCTGCATGAGCCTCCAACTCCACATCAGCCCAAGCTGATGTTTCCAAATCATTTCCTAGTAAGCAGTCTACAGGTAAATCAGTGGCTACCACAACTTTCTTTGGGCCAGTAAGCTCCCCACCCCCCAGTTGAGATTCACAACAGCCATGGGGTGGCTAAGAGTGTTGTTAAAAGCATCAGTCACTTGGTACTGCTGACCAAGTAGGTGTTGTTCAGGGGCAACCAGTTTCTCTGTCACCAAGGTAACACTGGCTCCTATGTCCCTGTAGGCCTCAACCTCAACACCATTTATTAGGGGTAGTTGCTTGTACTTACCCATATTAAGGGGACAAGCAGCTAAGGTGGCAAAATCAATACCACCATCAGAGACTAAAACAGCCTCTGTGGTCTCCCTAACTAGACCAACCCCCAGTACATTACAAATGGTGAGCCCAGCTACACCCTTTGTCTGGCTATTTGTAGTCTTTTTCCCACCACCACTGCTATTACTAGGGGCACTAGTGGACACAGTTGGGGTTGTGGTAGTGGGAGCCTTGGTGTTTTTCTTTGGACAAGTGGGATCACTTTCCCATTGGCCTTTACTTTTACATAAATAATGCCATGGCTTATTTTGATTGTGAGAAGAGGATTTGGACCCACCTCCCCCAGAGGATTTTTGTGGACCTGATGAAGACTCAGAATGTTTTTTATCTTTGTCCCCACCCTTGTCATGAGACTTACCATCCTTCTTCTTGCCATCATTGTCACCCCCTGTATGAGCTTGTCTGCTCACCCCTGTTCTGACCCATTTGTCTCCTGTCTTTCCCAATTCTTGGGGAGAGGTCAGATCTCAGTCTACCAAGTACTGATGCAACAAGTCTGACACACTATTATTCAAGATATGCTCTCTAAAAAGTAGATTACACAGGCTTTCATAGTCAGTCACCTTACTGCCATGTAACCATCCCTCCAAGGCCTTCACTGAACAGTCTACAAAGTCTTTCCAGTCTTGAGAGGACTCTTTTCTGGTATCTCTGAACTTTATCCAGTATTGTTCAGTGGTTAAGCCAAATCCATCTAAGAGTGCATCCTTCAAACCTATGTAATTGTTGGCATCACTCTCCCTGCCAGTAAGGAGTCTGTCCCTACCTTTGCCAGTGAAAGATAGCCACAATATAGCAGCTCACTGCCTGTGAGGGACCAACTGTACCATACAGGCCCTCTCAAGTACAGAAAACCACTTGTTAATGTCCTTGTATGGGGGGACAATCTTATGCAGGTTTTATCAATCTGTTTCTCTAACAGGATGACTATCAAGATTGCTGCTGTTGCTGCCATCATGGGGAACCAATCCCAACTTCTGTCTTTCTCTCTCTACATCTAGGGATTCCCTGTCTAAGGCCAACTGTTGCTGCATTAGCCTCAGTCTGGCCTCTTCCAACCTCAGCTTTCCGACTTCCCTGTCTAGGGTGTTATCCTCAGGGTGGGAGGTTTGGAAAGTCTCTGATACAGAGGTAATGTGAGAATGTGTAGAAGTGGACCTTTCTCTGACTACCTGAACCCTAGTGACCTGGCCTTTAGGAGTGAAAGGTGTCTTACTGCTGTGTGACCCCCCTCCCACTACTAGCTTCACTAGAGGGCCTGTTAAGTGAAAGGTCTTTGGAAGTACCCCCCCAGAGTTCTCAGGACCCTCTCCTGAATCTATTTGGGTACCGCCCCTCTATCTCCTGATCCTGGGTTTGCCCAGACTCTGGTCACTTTCAAGGAGACGGTTAAGAAGGAGATCTTTGGTAGGGTTCTTACCAATCCCCTGTCTTCTTTCTATACAGAGACCCCTCAAACGTTTACATTTTAGATTGTCATAAGTTGTCTTCACAACTATGGGAGTGGTCTCTACCACATACATGGTGAAAAGAAAGAAGTTGGGGTGAGAGAAAAAGTTTAGAGCTTTCTAAAACAGAGAGAAATAACTTTTTCAAACTTTTTAAAGTGAAATTAAGACTGTTAAATTTACTTGTGTATATTTCTATGTATTAGTAATATGTTTTTCTTATGAAATACACAAAAAGTGGTAAAGCAGTTACAAGTACTTATCCCACCGCTGCACCACCAAGGTAGGAGGCTGGCCTGGCTTGTAGTGGGTAACAATGGTACTTAAACCTTATGCCAGGTCCAGTTATCCCTTATTAGTAGAGTGTAGTAGTGTTCTAGCAGCTTAGGCTGATAAAGGTAGATATAGCAGAGCAGCCAAGGCTGAACTAGGAGACATGCAAAGCTCATGCAATACCACTTATATCATATAGGTATTATATCATAAGAAAAACAATACTCATAGTTACTGAACATAAAGGTACTTTATTTTAGTGACAATGTGCCAAAAATATCTCAGAGTATATACTCACTTAGGAGGTAAGTAACATACACAAAATATACACAACTAACCAAATCAGGTAAGTAAAACAGTCAGAAAGTAGTGCAATCACTGTAAAACACAATAGGGTGCAATAAGCCTAGGGGAAACACAAACCATATACTAAGAAAATGGAATACGAACCACGAATGGACCCCTAGGCAAGTGTAGTGCGTAGAGGGTCGCTTGGAGTGTGAGAAAACACTAAGCGGGTCATTCCGACCCTGGCGGTCGGTGGCCGCCAGGGCCACCGACCACGGGAGCACCGCCAACAGGCTGGCGGTGCTCCTACGAGCATTCTGACCGCGGCGGTTTAGCCGCGGTCAGACGCGGAAAGCCAGCGGTCTCCCGCTGACTTTCCGCCGCTCGTAGGAATCCTCCATGGCTGCGGAGCGCGCTCCGCAGCCATGGAGGATTCCGACTCCCCCTCCCGCCATCCAGTTCCTGGCGGTTCTCCCGCCGGGAACCGGATGGCGGGAGGGGGAGTCACGGGGCCCCTGGGGGCCCCTGCCGTGCCCATGCCTATGGCATGGGCACGGCAGGGGCCCCCGTAAGAGGGCCCCTAAAAGTATTTCAGTGTCTGCAAAGCAGACACTGAAATACGCGACGGGTGCAACTGCACCCGTCGCACCTTCCCACTCCGCCGGCTCTATTACGAGCCGGCGTCATCGTGGGAAGGGAGTTTTCCCCTGGGCTGGCGGGCGGTCTTGTGAAGACCGCCCGCCAGCCCAGGGGAAAACTCGGAATACCCTCCGCGGTCTTTCGACCGCGGAGCGGTATTTCGGAGGGGGGAAGTCTGGCGGGCGGCCTCCGCCGCCCGTCAGACTCAGAATTAGGCCCTAAGGGTGTAAAGGAGACCCCACCCCAAGGCCCTGGAAATAGGAGTAAAGTACTACTATTTCCCCCAAAACACACTAAAGTCGTGATAAATGATTTTGCAAGGACCACAACAGACTGCAAAGCACTGAAGATGGATTCCTGGACCTGAAGACCTGCAAAGGAAGGGGACCAAGTCCAGGAGTTGCTAAAGTGTCCAGGGGGGCAGGAGCCCACTAAACCCCGGATGAAGGTGCAAAATGGCTGCCTCTGGTTGGAAGAAGCTGCAGGTTTTGCAACAACAAAAGGAGGTAGGAAGTTCTTCTTCATGTAGAAGATGTCCCATGGCATGCTGGAGGATGTAGAGTTGTTTCCTTGGCAAAATACCACAAACAAGCCTTGCTACATGCAAGAGTTGCAGTTAGAGAAAAAGGGTGCTGCTCGGGCCCAGGAACGACCAGGATATTGCCACTTCGGAGAGAAGACAGAGGTGGCACTTAGCAATATAGAGAGCACTCAGACAGGAAGGAAGCACCCACAGAAGTCTTTGAACAAGGGTTCAAGAAGACTGAACCCGCTGGTTGCCTCAACACTGCAGAGAGAGCTCGCACAACACTGGAGATCAACTTATGGGGCTGAGCATTGCAGGACGGAGTGCTGGGGACCTAGGCTCAGCTGTGTATGCAGGATTTCTTGGAAATGTGCACAGAAGCCCTTGTAGAACACATGGTGCACAGGATTACTGTCTGGGGAGGGGAGGCAAGGACTTACCGCCTTCAAATTCAGACAGTTGGACAACTGGACATTCTGGGTCACTTGAGTCCACCCCCTGTGTTCAAGGGTCCACGCTCGTTAGGATGAGAAGGGACCCAGAGTACTGGTGAAGCTGAAATTTGGTGCCTACTGGAGCAGGGGGAAGATTCCATCAACCCACAGGAGATTTCTTCATGGCTTCCAGTGCAGGGTGAAGGCAGGCAGCCCCCAGAGCATGCACCACCAGGAAACAGTCGAGAAAGCCAATGTCGCTGGTAGTCTTCTGGCTACTTTGTTGCAGTTTTGCAGGCGTCCTGGAGCAATCAGCGGTCTATCCTTGGCAGAAGTCAAAGAGAGAAGTGCAGAGGAACCCTGATGTATTCTTGCAAGTCGTAATCTGAGGAAAATCCCACGTGAGAGACCCTAAATAGCCCTCAGAGGAGGATTGGCTACCTAGTCAGGTATGCACCTATCAGGAGGAGTCCCTGACGTCACCTGCTGGCACTGGCCACTCAGAGGCCTCCAGAGTGCCCGACACCTCTGAAAACAAGATGGCAGAGGTCTGAGACACACTGGTGGAGCTCTGGGCACCACCCCTGGGGGGTGGTGATGGACAGGGGAGTGGTCACTCCCTTTTCCTTTGTCCAGTTTTGCACCAGAGCAGGGACTGGGGGTTCCCTAAACTGGTGTAGACTGGCTTTTTCAAGGGGGGGGCATCTGTGCCCTTCAAATCATTTCCAGAGGCTGGGAGAGGCTACCCCTCCCCAGCCTTTAACACCTATTTCCAAAGGGAGATGGTGTAACACCCTGCTCCCAAAGGAAATGCTTTGTTCTGCCTTACCGGGACTGGGCTGCCCAGACCCCAGGAGGGCAGAACCCTGTCTGTGGGATGGCAGCAACTGTAGCTGCAGAGAAAACCCCAGAGAGCTGGTTTGGCAGTACTGGGGTTCCAGAGTGGAGCCCACAGGATGCATGGAATTGGCTCCCCAATACCAGATTTGGAATGGGGGGACAATTCCATGATCTTAGACATGTTACATGGCCATCTTTGGAGTTACCATTGTGAAGTTACATATAGGTATTGACCTTTATGTGGTGCACATGTGTAATGGTGTCCCCGCACTCATAAAGTCCGGGTAAATGGCCCTGAACTATGTAGGGGCACCTTTGCTAGTTCAAGGGTGCCCTTCACACTTAGTAAATTTGCACCTAACCTTCAGCAAGTGAAGGTTAGACATATAGGTGACTTATAAGTTACTTAAATGCAGTGAAAATGGCTGTGAAATAACGTGTGCATCATTTCACTCAGGCTGTAATGGCAGTCTTGTGTAAAGGTTTGTCTGAGCTCCCTATGGGTGGCAAAATAAATGCTGCAGCCCATATGGATCTCTTGGAAACCCAGTACCCTGGATACCTAGGTACCATGTACTGGAGTCTTTGCCTTGGCCTTTCTACATGGCTGTGCCTCCTTTTCCTTGCTGAATGCTCTCCCCTTTTTGCCCTTTCCTGGTGGTGGACCCTTCTTGGCCTTGGCAGGTGTTGGTGACACACTGGCTGGGCTGACGGGTGCCTCCTTAGAGCCTCTCAGAGCTGCAAAAGCACACAGCGACGTGGACTTGGTGCGCTGATGTGCTTGGCTGGGTTCTGGCCACCCTAACTCCAGATGAAGGACGGGTGGGGAAGGGTAGCAAGGAAAAGATTCTTAGGGACACTGGGGCAGGAAGAGGGTGAAGGGTTGGGTGTGGAGGAAGAGGGAGTGGTTGTAGGAGAGGTCAGTCTGCTGTGTTTGGGTGCAGGTGCATGAGCTGGATGCTGATGTGAGATGAATGGCTGTTGGGTGGGTGTGTGCTTGCGTTTGTGTATTATGGGAGGAAGGGTCACAGACACAGTGGGAAAGGACACAGGGGACGTGTGTATGGATGTGGGAGTGGTGACTGCCAGTGAGGGGCGTGTAGTGATAGGCGTCCCGGTGATGGAGGTAGTGGATGAGGATGTAGTGCATGCAGGTGTGAGTAGAGACACTACTGGGAGGGAGGTGGAAGAGGAGGAGGATGGGGACACAGTGGATGCAGTGGATGTTGGTGTGTCTGCTTCTAGATGGTGTTTGTGTGAGCGCCTGTGGGATGATGTGTGGTGCTTGTGTTTGCCTTAGCCACTTCTGTTTGTTGATTTGGGTGAATGCTGGTCTGATGGTGTGCTTGGGATAGGTTGGGGTTGAGGGAATTGGGACTGGGCAGAGAAAGTTGGAGATGGGAGGCTGGAGACAGGGACAATGGCTGCCATCAGTGCGGAGGCCAGAGCCTGAAATCTTCCTGTTGGGCCACCAGGCTAGAGTGAATGCCCTCCAGGTATGCTTTTGTTTGTTGCAAATGCGTCTCGACACCCTGGATGGCATTCAGCATGGTTGCCTGCCCAACAGTGAGGGATCTCAGGAGGTCAATAGCCTCCTCACTGAGGGCAGCAGGGCTGACTATGGTAGGGCCTGAGGTGCCTGGGGCGAAGGAGATGCCCACCCTGCTGGGTGAGCAGGCACAGAAAACACGCAGAGGGGCTGCTGGGAGGGCGGTGCTGATACGGGGTGGGGCTGTACCTGTTGTTGGGTGGGCACAGAGGTGTCCGCCATCACCAGGGAGCTTCTATCAGAGGAGGAGTCGCTGTCTGTAGTGTCCCCTCCTGTCTCCATCGTGGTGCTCCCCTCGCCATCCGTCCCACTGGTCCCTCACCGTCGGTGGATTCGGCCTCCAGGCCCGGGTGGGATGCAGCTCCTCTGCCAGATGATGCTAATGCACACAAGGACAGGGTGAGGAAACAAAAAGGGGGGGGGGAGAAACAGAGGATACACTTGGTCAATGCCAGCAACAACACTACCGTTCGTGTACACAGCACACAGGGATCAGCCCTATGCACTAGGCCATGCACTATCAGTTACAATGCAAGTCACCAGCCCAATGCCATTGGCTGCACACCTGAAACCAACAGGACCCTGCCCAGTAGTAGATGCCCACTAACACAATTGAGGTTCGAGTGCTTCAGAGCTTGACCAACAAGGGACCTAACCCTGCCAGTTCGCCCTGGCCTAGGGGCACCCACAGGTCACATCTCCACCCAGGTACAATCTTAACGCATGCAAAGTAATGAATCTGAATCTGTACTCCCCATCTTGTGGCTGCTGGGATGCCTTAGAGCGCCCATCCAACTCCAGACAGGCCACCGCCAGGATGTGGAACATCAGGGGGGTCAGGGTACGATGGGCACCCCTTCCTCGCTGGGAGGCCAGTCCCAGCTGGGCCTCTGCCATCTTCCTTGTCCAGCAGCACAGATCCTCCCACCGTTTGTGGCAGTGGGTGCTCCGCATGTCAAAGACCCCCAGGGTACGCACCTCCTTAGCGATGGCACGCCAAATATCCTTTTTCTGATGGGCGCTGACCTGCAGTAAAATATGCATAGAAAAAAGAGATTAGTTATACTGTCTGGACTGTT
Organism: Pleurodeles waltl; assembly: GCF_031143425.1. NCBI lineage: Eukaryota > Metazoa > Chordata > Amphibia > Caudata > Salamandridae > Pleurodeles > Pleurodeles waltl. The sequence goes on along the minus strand of NC_090447.1, from coordinate 1,213,991,644 downwards.
ATACTAATGCCCTACAATATCCCTCCCATCCCCTTACGCACAGACATTGACCACCAGACATGCAGCACTCTGCCCAGGACCCCTCAGCACCCCCTTACAGGAGGCTTACATACAAAGCAATCCATACATTCATGGCCAACGCATCATGCTCACAGTGTAATCACCTGTTTGTCTGGCGCATCATAGAGTAAAGTATACTGTGGTAGGACCCCATTCACCAGCTTCTCCATCTCCTCCGAAGTGAAGGCGGGGGCCCTTTCCCCAGACACTTGAGCCATTGTCGCTTCCAGACACAGGGCACAGCAGCACTTGCAATATAAGTCCTCTCCTTTTGAAGGTCAGTTAGCAAGTGATTGAACATATAGAAAATGGTGGTCATGTCCACGGCATTGCGTACCGTCACCGCCGGCATACATCACCATTGGTTCCTAGAACCCATAGGCCCCAATGATAACCAATGCGAAGTTGTGCGGCGGTCGTCGACCGCCGACCGCAATGGCGCACAACGCCAGCAGAATAACCTAATTTCCACTAGTCTCTCCTCACAGGTCAGGCAGCCGCCATTTCAGGGGGGCACAGGGCATGGCACCTAACTGCGTCACAGCAGACATTGGCACATCAACTGACTTTCGACTTCACGTACTGTTTCTGTATAGAAAGAAAAGCATTTTTATTTTCACATTTGTGTGAATATGACCCTCTACTCACCATTTTCCACCCTAGTGTTCAACCGCTGAGGATGAATAGGAGATGAAGATATCCCCCCGTGTACAGACCCCTGGTGGACCTGGCGACTATGGAGGACAGGCACATTATCCTTACCTACAGACTTGATCAGGCCACAATCCAAGAACTGTGTGCCCAATTGGAGCCAGACCTGATTTCAACTATCCGCCAGCCCACAATTGTCCTCCCTATAGTGCATGTCCTGTCAGTGCTCCATTTCCTGGCAAGCGGTTTCTTCCAAACAACAGAGGCCATGGCATCAGGGATGTCTCTGCCAATGTTCTCCAATGTGTTGACCAGAGTGTTGTCTCCCCTGCTGAAACACATGCACAGCTACATCGTATTCCCCCAGGTGGAGGATTTGGCCAAAGTGAAGGCTGACTTTTATGCCCTGTGACATATCCCCAACATCATTGGTGCCATTGATGGCACACATGTAGCATATGTCCCACACTGATGGTGTTCTGTGGCTCAGATTGAGTGGGTGCTCCTTGTTTGTCTCTCTCTCTCAGTTAGCAATCTTTTATTTAGTTGAAAGGGTTGTGGGTAATGTGGGTGTGTGTTTTATAGTAGTCTGAGTGTGTGGGTGTGTGTATGTGTGTCAGGTATGTGTAGTTTGAATTGTCCAATGTGGTGTCGTTTTGTTAGTGTGTGTGTATTTTGAGGGTGGTGGTGTGTAGCGCCAATGGTTTACCGCGGTTGAAAGAATGCTGCAGTGATTCGTGGGTGCTGATACTGTGGGCGTATTTCTGTTGGCGTAACAGTGTGGGTTTTGGTACCGCCAGTTTACCACTGACCTTTGGTCTGGCGGACTTGTGTGGGTGTCTGTATAGTGGCGGATTTCTCTGTGTGTGTCATAATAACCGTAGCGGTTTTCCCGTGCGGTCACGGTATGTAGGCGCCCGCCAGCACGGCGGTAGGCGACATTTACCACCAATGTTGTAATGAGGGCCATAGTGTCAATGTCTTCATTTTGAATACTCTATGTGGCAAAACTGTGCTAAATCATAAGGAGTTGGTTGAGTTTAAAAAAAAAAAAGAATACAAATAAAAAAATATTAAAAGACTTAGATATCTTCTGATGTAATGAGACATATTCTCCACAAACAAATGAATACTTTAAACTCTGAGAAATTAAACTAACATTATTTACTTTAAATTGTTAATTAGGTCTCTGGGTGGATCTTCAAAATGTCAACCTGACAAACAATTTACTCTTCTGCACTTCTGAGAAACATGTTTGTTCCAAAATGTTTCATTTGTTGAGAATTTGTCTTCTATTATAAACATGTTTGTTCTTTAATTGTGAAAGGATCCTTGTTCTTCTTTGTGGAGAGCTCCTTGTTTGCTCCAGAAAAAAAAATGTTGTACCAGTGACCACAAGATCCACAGGACTCATGATGATCTCACTTGTGTTATGAATAACACATGTACCCATGAACACCACTGGCACGTTCAGCCGAGGATATTTAGAAAACACAGACACTCGCACCACATTGCCTATGATTTTGTGGTCACGGGCATGAATTATAACTGTAGTTGCACATTTTCCAATAGTTAGTTGCAGCCTAGTAGAAAAGAACATGAGCTGAATATTGTAACTTAAATGTAACTTCAGCTTTTGAATTAGCTGGATAATTTAATGTAATACTTAACATTTTAAATAGAACGATCACAGTTTATTTGGCCAAATCTAAGCTAAGTTAGCAAATGTTGCATTCATCTGAAACTTTGTAAGTGATCCTAATTAAATCGATTTTATAATGCTCTTCACAAGCATTAAAGGTTATAAGATTGTAAATCTCAGTGAAAAAATTGTAATTTTTTACTTTTTCTTTAAAATAATCTGACATAAGTAATTGGCAAAGCACAAAGACAGTAATTGGCAAAGCAAAAAGGCACACACAAATGCAAACACACACATACACAAAACACGCACACATGCAAACACACACATACACAAAACACACATTCATACAGATAAACACACACATCGCCACCCCACACATACTCTGGTGAGAGAGGAAAACTACATCCAGTTAAGGGAAAATAAGAATCCTAAAGGACACAGTCAGGTCCAAAGAATGTAAGTATCCAACAAAGAACCAACTCAAACAGATTTAGCACTACCAAAGTGAAAATGCATGCTTTTAGACAGGTTTGCAAGGGATACTGGGTAAAAAAGCTTTACAAGATCCATGCAAGTCACTCTACTCCAGACTCTCATGGATGCCTAGTTTACAAAAATGAGGTCCGAAATCCACAGCTAACCACATTGCTAAAATAGAGTATCAATATCGAGTGGAAAACTTTGATCTGTCCATTATGTGTTTCGGCTATAAACTCATTCAAGTGTGGCACTGTTTTTATTGGGACAAGCGTGGGAATGTTGAATGATGGGAAATTTGTGGATCCAGTATGTTTCCTCACAGAAATGTGTGTTTTTAGTTAAAGGTTGAGACTTGCAAAGAATTCTGGGAAGGAAAACATTGTGAGAAATCTGCAAGTCACACCACTGTGGACTCTCTTGCATGTCTAGATTTCAGAAATATCTGGGTTGGGTCCGGTTCCCTGCTTGTTGTCTGACCCCCAAGCCTGAATAGTGCAGCAATCCAGAAAGGCAAGTGAAAGGAAACAGTGGTTTACCCCACTCTGCAAGGCTTTGGTATGCTTAGGCAAGGTGCTCTGATGTTGGAATACGTCATGGCACAGTATGCCTAGACTGCTAACCTACACCAAATGGCAATCCTCCTTGGCCCTTCATGGTGTAATGCGAGGATCTCTTCGAGTACAACAGGCGGCCCTTGGACTGCCTGCTAAAAGGAGAATGTTCTACTGTACTACTGCATAGGGCCTACATGCAAATATCTATGGCCCAACTTGGAAAAAATAGGAGGGTTTGATTCGCTTAATATATGGGTGTGAACAGTGGAGGAAAAATGGTAGAAAAAAATAAAGAAAAAAATGGAGAAAAAGACTTGAAATAAAGTGTATATAGTTGGAAAAATGATTACAAATAAAAAGGTTTGTTTTATTTTGAGTGGACTCAACCAATTGACCATATCCTATGGATCTAATGTGCTAAGTTCCAGGATTTAATGATACCCTGTTAGTACAAGTCAGCGGGAAAGGAAAGAGGTCATGATCATTATATTGTTATTGCATCAGCTGGCTCCATCGGGTGTTCTCATTTAACCACTCAAATGTGCATGCAATTTAGATACCCACCATTGCTCTCTTTCAAAATGTCTGGATTCACAGTTGTTTGAGTCTCTTAGATGCTCCAGGATCACCCACTGGTAGTCCTCTAATGTGTGGGCTTTCTCTGTGTAGCGGGTGGACATCTTTGTGGTGGGGTCAGAGCACGTAGCCTAAGCATACCAAATCCAGCTGCCTTTTGGAATATAAGAATTCCGGCAACTGGGATACCGGTAAGATTTGGACCCCGGGAAGGTGAGAAGTAAGTAGAGATGCAGGAGTGTCACTTTGACAAAATAAGTAAAGGCTTTGATTTCTTCTCATTGTGTTTTTTTTTATACTGGCCACCAGAGATGTCTATTTTATTGCATTATTATATATCTTCGTATTTTAATATCTTTAGAATGTGTCTATAAGCACACCCCTGTGCCGGGGGATCCATGATACTGGAGCCAGTAAACAGATTTGCATGAACCTTGTGTGTTATTTTGCATGTGCTTTTCGTGTTCTGTGTTATTTGTCTTTCATTATCAGCATACATTGTAGTATGCACTTATGATAACACCTCTGCACTCATTGTTTGAAAGCTAAGACTCACAAGTGTTCTACACATTTCCTGTGTCATTTGCTTAGTCTTGGCAGCTCACCTACAAGCTGATCAATAAATTAAGTTTAGCCCAGCATTTTTTGGGGGCAGGTTAATTGTGTCTCTTATGTCCCACAGGTAATACTCTGATGTCACCACATGATATAGGTGCCATATATTCTATCCTCCAAAAAGAACAGTTGATGGACGGAATGCAGAACAAATCGAACATTCACCCCCAGTCACAGACCTGGGTTTAATCAGTCAGTTTTTTTGTTCACCATACCATTCCAGTTTGGACCCAGCCATATGCAAATCAGCCTTGACCCTGTTCCCCATGGTAAAAGTCAAGTCCAAACTGCCAAACCAGGTCCTCCCTGGACCAGAAACAAGCATCCTGGGACCGGTTTCTACCTTTAGCATGCATAGTATGTGCTTGTATATTTAATCTCTCTGCAAGGAGTGGAACCAAGGAGTCATCCTTGGTCCTGATGATAAGTCTTTTTAATCATACTGCCACTAGGGCATCTATTAAAGTAATAAAGCTGCTAGGAGGAGGGTATTTTTAACCACTTTAATACACCCTCTCTCCTAACAATCCCTTCACTTGAGTCTTATTGAGTAAATATTCCCATAAAAGTGCTCCAACGTATCACGTATGTTGTAGCATGACCCATTTCATGGTGGAATGGGAGGAATCCAATGATGAAGCATGCCACCAAGGAGTAATCCGGTGATTGAGGGCTTTAAAGAACACTCTCTTTTGTCACTGTTTTTCCAGTGGAAACTTCAATCCCGCTGGGTTTTATGTGAGGTTACATAGTTATTTAGGAGGGCAGGCCCAGCTTTTCATCCTCCATATCCCTCTTTTTGTTTTTGGACATTTCCTTGGATGCCAATCCCCAAGTTCAAGTGAGAAAAATATTTTTCCCACTCTTATTTCAGGACCAGAACCTAAAGCAAACTTCCAACTGAATATTCCAGCGTTTTCCAGAATGTTCCAATGAACTCTGTTTAGTGGACCTCCCTTCTTGCCAGTCTTGGAAGTAGTTATTCTGTAGAAAAAGAAACTTCCAGATCAGACTGAATCCCCTTTCTCCTTCTCGGATTTCCAAGAAACCTCCTTTTTCTAGCCAACAAAGTGACCTTCATGCTGCAAAATTCAGCATTTACTTCTTTCTTAGGCAGACAGTTTTCTACTGTCATAATCTCCTTCTTTCTTCTTCTTGTGATCTTCCTTTTTAGCACACTGACTTCAAGATTATGTGACCTGTAATTTATAGTAGTAGGCCGTTAGTGATTGGTGAATTTGTAAGTCCTGTCATATTGATAGCCCCACAAAACTACATTCTTTTTTCAGCACTTCATGCACTTTATGGAAAAATAAGCATCACAAAGCATCTGTCCATTTCTCTCTCCATACTTCTCCCTGGTTCATAGCTCTATCTTAAGTTCATCCATTGCAGCTCTCTCGAGTCATGTCATGTCATGTCAAAGTGAAACGCACCCCGTCTATTAATCCTTTCCATTGATAAAGGTAGCTGTATGTTTCTATAATCTTATTCTTTCAAATTAATTTTCTGGTGAAATTCCACTTTAAAACACAGCTGTTATTACAAAATTTGAGTCTTTTCATTGTCAAAGCAGATTTTGGCAGGTTTAGCTTGCTCTTTCAGGAGGTTACCAGCCACCTAAGTGATTCGCGATTCTCAATTCCTTGTTTGACTAACACTTTCAACAGTGAAATCTTGTGAAAATAACAATCTATCTAACTTTACAAGTCCATAAAAATAAATCAAATCCAGGAAGAACATAGGAAAAGAGGTGTATTTCATACAAAGTAGTAACAATGAATGGCTGCTTGGACACCTAAACTAGCTGTGACAATGGATAGATTTTTAGAAGGGGTAATGTCAATGCAAGATATACTGAGTGAAGATTTCAGGTGAATCATTTTGAAAGGTCATGTAATAGTGGTTTAGCCAGTGATGCACTTGCTGCACAAAACATAGATATTTGAATATGATGAATTCCCATACATTGTGACTCAGCATGGTGCCCACTATTTCTAAGCAGAAGAAATTGAAGTTAGCCAGTATACACAGAGTTGGTTATGTGTCTAACTTGAAGTATTTTTCTTTTAACTAAATAGGCAAAATATGTCTTAGGAAGCAGAATTGTTACTGGTGACACTTCAAACCTCCTTCAATATATGGGCTCAAAAGGAAGCTTTTGCACATCAAGATATCAACCATTCCACTTAATATGTTTATGTCCAGAGAGGTAGAGTGTTACTGCAATTATACTTTCAACACAGTCTTATTACACATATTATTTGAGCAGCCGTCATTTCCACGTTTTGTCAGATGAAAGAAAGCCCTTTTGGCCTTGCCAATGTTTGTTTCATTTGGGTGCCAGTGTCAATATTGTGGCAGAGACGATATGGCACTTGCGCCTTTATATCAGATTTTGGTCAAGTTGTTTTTTAATACATGTATATTTTGTGACACACCATCGAGGCTAATTGTAGTAAAATAGTAAAATTGTGATGATTTTTCTTTTTTCAAATGCTAGTTTCTGTTATGTGAGCAGTAACAGCCACACATGCCACAGCGCAGCCATCCTCTCTTATGGTATGTTATGTTATGTTGTCATGTCATACAATATCTTGTCATGTCATGTTATGTTATGCTTTGTTACCTGTTTCTTGTATATCATGTAAATGCCATTTGCATGGCTTTGGTGGCATTTTAGTCACATTGATAGTCTTTTCATGTGAGATATTTTTAAGATGGGTAACATATATATATAAACTATTATTGGTTACACCAAGAGCTGGAGTTAATCTATTTTGGGATGCACAGTAGGTTTGACCAGGTTTGTCCATGGTGATGTCCACTTCATGTAACCATATTTCAGCAATGTGCAGATTACAGACAGATGTGGAGCCACATTTAAGGATTTTTAATGTTATGGTGATTGTTTGAAATAACACTAAGGCCTTCATTACAACTTCAGTGGTTTTAGTCAAAGACCGCCAAAGCTGCTGCAGCCAGCATATCACCAGTGCTGGCAGTATGCTGGCCACCCTATTAGGAGTTTTCCGCTAGGCCAGCGGGTGAAAACAGCGTTTCTGCCCACTGGGCCAGCAGAAAACGCACCACAACATTGAAGCCCGTTCATATTCGAGCCAGCAGTTGTGTTACAGTGTGTCGGGTGTGACAGCACCCATCACACTTTTCACTACCCGTAATTCGGGCAGTGAAAAGCGTGATGGGGTTGTTCATGGTGGTCCTTGCACTACCCATGCCCCGACACCCGCTTTTCACCAGCCTTTGCATGGCGGGGCTACCGCCATACAGAGGCTGGTGGAAAGAGGACTTGTGATCCCCAGGTCAGCACCTCCTTTGCTGAGAGAATGCAAACTTGTGCAAAGGTTCACGACTGCTGCTCCAGAAGGTTCTCCAGGGCAGGATATCCTAAACCAACTGAACCATAACTGGGCATACCTTAATCTAGAACTAGATTTGTATCTTGCATGTGCCAGAGTTAAACAGCTGGTAGATAACTGCCTTGTAAGACCAGACTGCTTTATATCACCGTACTGCCCTAACCTTCTATAAAAGTAAACATTCTTATTTTAGATTCCTGAACTCTTTCTTGCCTTATAGGAACAGGAGGTTATAGTCTTCTGTCCCCATTTGTTAGACTTTCAAAATATTTGCTGCAACAGGGCATGAGGACTCTGCTGAAGCTCAGTTCAGTTCATAACCTATGCAAGAATAACCATGCGCCATATATAGTAACCACAATTCCTTCACTAAAGTGCTATGTGCTACTAACACAAATTTACAATACAGAATTCTGGGCAAAGCCCATACAATTAAATACAATGTCTTAGTCAAGATACATAGAGAATCTCGAGCGTACAGCAGCCCATAAAAACAAACTTAGATAAAAACATTTCACATCCTCAAACACCTGTTTGAAGAAGAACAAGAACTGAGTGCAATATATACATTTTCTCGACCTAATCAAAGGCATTAAAACATTTCACAATATTTTTTATAAAAACTAGAGAAGAAAGCAAAATTTAACATCAACTGTTTAAAAGTCTTATTGCATGGGCAAACCTGCAATTCAAAGTTATGATGACAAGCTAACGGAAAACAAAGTGGGTATTTTATTGTATCTGCCCGAAAGCGGTACACTAAGGGACATTCCCATATTCCTTGCCCACCACAGAGATAGTTGCTGAGAGTATTATCATGGTTCATTGGCAAATAATTCACAATAGATGTTTTTAGCAATTCAATACTCAATTGTTTTTCCTGCGCATAATTTAATAATAGCGTTTTGGCGTGTTTCCTACCCAATGTGGCACACATTTCAAAATGCTGAAATACCTGGGGTGTGCCAATCGCATCTAAGGATTCTTTTACAAATGGTAAACCAAGGGATTTTGAGATCATTATCTCATGCCAAGCAATCATTAATTATATCTCTAGTTAATGACGCAACCTCATTTTTCCAAACTGAAAGCCACAACAACATGGGGTGAATTTGAATTCTGTCGCTTATATACGTATTCCGTAATTCGCTATGACAGAAATAATGTGGAGTAGAGAGGGGGACAGATAAAAGCTTCCAACAGAAGTCATTTTCCTTGACTTGGATTGTTGTAGTGTCCCTAGTGCCCCAAGCTCCGGATCCGTAAGTAGAGACTGAGACACATTGCATGAAATGAATTAGAGGCATGGGGGCAAATGCTTGCACTCCAGGGTGGGACGGCATGCTAAAAAGTGGACCAACTGCTCTTCCTAACTTAGTTCACCTTTCACCTATGTTAGATATCCATGACCCTGGGGAGCTAAAAATCACCCCATGTAGGAAAATGCATTAGTATGATAAATTAGATTTGTTCCTCCAACAATACTAGTGTTAAAAATGGGATCTCTAGTTGGCAGTCAGTTTGAACTCTGTCCAAGCAGGGACCCTCACTCTAGTCAGGGCAATGGAAATGCACATATAGGATAACCCCCGCTCACTCCCTTGGTAGTTTGGCACAAGCAGTCAGGCTTATCCCAGGGACAATGTGTAAAGTATTTGTACCAACACACATAGTAATACAGTGAAAACACTACAAAATGGACACCGCATTATTTTAGAAAAGTAGCCAATATTTATCTAAATCAAACAATACCAAAACAACAAACATCCAACACACACAAGTCCAGACATGAATTAAACAAAAATAAGAGTCTTACTCCATAGAAAACAATGGAAACGTTGATGTCACACAAAGTACCTGGTTTGCATAAAAAATAAAGCCGCGAGCGTGCAGCTTTATTTGAGCGTGCATCAAAAAAGTCAGCGATGCGTTGATTCCTTACTCGCAAGTGAGACCATGCGTCATTTCTTCTTTGGTCTGGTAGGCGCTGCATCATTCATCTCTCCCTCAAGACAGCGGTGCCTTGATTATCGGATGGGCACTTCGAATCTGTGCAGGCTTGCGTTGATTTTTGATGCTCAGCAGTGATGCATGAGAAATCCTGGCCGCACTGTGATGGAAAACAGCATGGGGTTTGTGTCATTTCCAGCAGCTGCAAGCCAGTGTTGCCTCATTTCTCAAGCCATGATGCAGATGATGCGTTGAAATCAGCCGCAAAACAGGTGGCACGTCATTTTTCAGCCACGTTGCAGGTGGTGCATCGAAATTTTCTCTGATGGCTTCCTGAGCGTGGATTTCAGTCCTTGTTCTACCAGCTTCACCTTTCAAGGGCCCAGGTACTGTATAAGGCACCACTTGACATGGCAGGAGTCTCAGCAGAGAGTCCAGGTGCTGGAAGAGGAAGTCGTTGATAGCCCTGAGTCTTCAAAACATGAGACAAGCTCAGTCCAAGCCCTTGGAGAGTCTTCACAAGCAGGAATATACCACAATGGCCAGTCTTTGTCTTGTTTGATGTAGAAGCAGCAACTGCAGGCCAACCCAGCAAAGTACAGTCAAAGGCAAACGGGCAGTACTCCTCCTCCAGCTCTTCAGAAGAACTCCTTGGAGGAAGTTCCTTTTGAATCCATAAGTAATCTGATAATCTGGGGTTTTGGGTCCATTACATATACCCCTTTCTGCCTTTGAAGTAGGAAAACTTCAAAGGAAAGTCTTTGTTGTTTACAAGATCCTGCCTTACCCAGGCCTGGCTCCAGACTCACACTGGGGGTTGGAGAGTGCACTGTGTGAGGGCAGGCACAGCCCATTCAGGTGTAAGTGACCACTCCTCGCTCTACCCTAGCCTGGATAGCTCATCAGGATATGCAGGCTACACCCCAGCTCCCTTTGTGTCACTGTCTAGAAGGTATTCACAAACAGTACAACTGTCAGTCTGACTCAGACAGGGAATACTCAAGCAGGCAGAGTCACAGAATGGTTTAGGAAAGAAAATGCCCACTTCCTAAAAGTGGCATTTTCAAACTGAAAATCAAAAACCAACGTTCCCCCAAAACATATTTTTAATTTGTGAGTTCAAAGACCGCAAACATCATATCTCTATCTCCCCTCAAAGGGAAACTGCACTTTAAGGATGTTTAAAGGCAGCCCCTATGTTAACCTCTGAGAGTGGTATGCCTTGCAACAGTGAAAAACAAATTTGTCAGTATTTCACTGTTGAGACATGTAAAACACATCAGCACATATCACACCTTTAACATGCACTGCCCATGAGGCTACCAGGACCTACCTTATGGGTGCCTTACATGTAGAAAGAGGGACAGTTTGGACCTGGCAAGTGGGTTCACTTGCCAGGTCAAATTGGCAGCTTAAAACTGCACACACAGACACTGCAGTGTCAGGTTTGAGCCATCTTCACAGGGCTAATCATGGTGGTGGCACAACCAGTGCTGCAGGCCAACTACCAGCATTTGATTTACAGGCCCTAAGCACCTCTACTGCACTTTACTAGGGACTTACTAGTGAATCAAATATGCCAATCATGGAAAAGCCAATTACACATACAATTTGCACAGGGGGCACTTGGACTTTAATACTGGTCCGCAGTGGTAAAGTACCCAAAGTACCAAAAACAGCAAAACAGAGTCCAACACACAGTGAAAACATGGAAAGCAGAGGCAAAAAGGAAGGGGGAGACCACGGCAAGGATGCCAGATCTAACAACTAGTTAATGGAGAAATTTGTGGGCCACAGCCCATAATGAAAGATTTAGAAAAGTTTGTTTCCAAGTTAAGCGTGCCCACTTTTTCCACAATAGAGTGTAACAACAGCTGTAAAGCTCTAGGCATGAGCACCATCAAGAATGCATTGTGTGCATAAAGCAGAACTAGACATGGGGTACCAAGTACCATGGGGACATCAGGTGTGCATGTTGTTAAATGAGTTCCCTATGTATTTATGTACAGGGTGGCTAACAAAGGGGAAAGGATGCAGCCTTGACGTACTCCATGCTCATTGCTAATCTCCCTTGAGAGCTCACCTCTTTGACCAAACCTCACTATAGCCCTCATGTTTTTGTGCATTTATGCCAGAAGATGTACAAGTGGCTCCTCCATCCCCATTTCCAGCACAATTTGCCATAATTTCACCAATTAACACAGTTGAAAGCCGTAGTGAGATTCATGAATGCTAAGTAAATAAGGGCCAGTTTCGCCAGAGTGTATTTGCCCAAGAATAGCCTTTGATTGAGGCACTGCTCCTGCTTTCCAATCCGTTTGAGAAAGCCATATTGATAGGGGTTGAAGATTTTATTGTCCTACACTCACTCTGTAATTTTATTGTAAAGAACCCACCCAAAGAATTTGTCTGGTAGATATATATATATATATATATATATATATATAGAGAGAGAGAGAGAGAGAGAGAGATAGAGAGATATATTATAGATATATATAGATAGATATAGATATATGGAAAATTGGGTGGTAACAGCTGGGGAAAGAACGGTCACCCATGTTATAGATTGGTACGATTGTAGATAGAGACCATGAATCTGGCAACAATGCTGAATTAAAATTTGTATAGATATTAGTCAACAGAGGGGCTCATACCCTCGTGTTACATTTTATCAAATCAGTTTTTAGGCCATATGGCTCAGAAGCTTTCCCTCCTGCACTCTGCAGTATTGCAGCTAGAACATCCTGTAATGTCATGTCAACTGCAGGCTTTAACTCAGTTGTCCTGCTAGCTTCTATTACCACCTCATTTTTTAGAAGTGTGTCTTGCACACCTCACTGCTAATATTGCAGCTAGTTGACATCCCCGTTGTATTAGTCGACCTCAAGACTGAAACAACCCCAAAAAGATTTACTATTCTTAGGGATTGCTGCATGTGCAAGAATGTCCCACTGCTGGGTGATCAACTCCGCCTTCCTTCTCGTAGTTAAGCTTTATACCTTTTTCAAAGACTAGTCACTGTTGAGGCATCACTTGGGCGAGCAGTTAAAGGCTTTCTTAGGGCTTGGTTAGCCACTGAACACTCATGAGCGAACCATCTTGGGGTTTCTGCATATTTATAGGTCTAGAAAGATAATTTTTAATACCTGAGCAGAGAGCTATACATGAGCTTACTATATTATCATTCCCATTAACACCAGAATCTGTTAGGAAGGCCAAAAATAAATCTCAATTTTTCTGACTAATTTCAGCTAGCATTTGTATGTGGTCATGGCGTTTCCAACAAACTTTTAAATTATACATAAAAGCCTGTAAATTACAACGTTCTGGTTGGCTTTGAGGAGCCATTCTGGTGGACGTGGCCATTACAATTTCAATAGCATTCTGGTCACTAAAATCTTTTTGAACAATGGACCCACACACCAACAGATCTAATAAATTGGCAGATACAAAGATGTAATCAATTATGGAGTGGCATTTCCTGTCCCTAAAAGTTGGCACACCCACATCTCTCGCTCCCATCATCTCAATCACATTATATAAATCCAGAGATGTCACAAAGGATCCTAATTCTTTACCCCTCCGATCGGGGCTGGTAGCAGGTAAAGGCTGAATGCTTTCATCTAAACATCCCAATTTTGCATTGTCACCTAGTAAACACAGGAGAACGTGTTGCCCCCATCAGTCTCTGACCCCACAATTGACTCAATGAAATTAAACACATCTAAAAACCTACACTTTGGGAAGTTTGAAAAATCATTATTTTACAAATTAATGAAATACAATGAGGGGTTCCCCTTATAGAGCACTGCCTGATAGCTACTTTCTATGGTGTCTAATGCTACGGCACTACCACCTAAGGTGAGGCTTATCCAACTAATGAGATCCCCTGAGGCCCTATCTGAGCCTGTCGGAGTGGCTGGTGAGCTGAAACAAGAGTACCCATCAAGCATTACAGGATCTACCATCCAAGTTTCCTGCAGTTTAATGATGTTGTAGCCGTGTAATAACAATTACCAATCCTGAAGGAGCATTTTAGATTTTAAACCTGCTATATTCCAGCTCAATGCCTTCATTATATCCTCTCTGCCTCTACTATCTAGACTTGGAAGTTGGTTATGTTGTGGTGATGTCAGAGATGTGGGAACTTCTAGATCTGTCCCACAGGGCAGTTTCTCCATCATGGGGCGGGGCAGTGATTGACTAGGCAAGGACTGGCTAGCAAGTCATCAAGTCAACCACACAAATCCAGGTCATTTAACAGTGTCAACCTATTTCCCAAAGGCAATGGTGAGTATACTGGGGGGCCATAAACAAAAAAAAGGCACTGCGTGCCGATGTGTCAGGCACTGAGGTCCATCTGGGGCCAGACACAATCTCTGGTTTATAGAAGTACCCCAGTGGATAAGCCTGGATACCATTTAATCTGCTTCAGTTGGGTGGGCCCAGGGTAGCCAAAAGATGTGCAGCAGCATTAGGGTTGTTGAAATTAATTATTATGCTGTCTCCTGCCCATTTCTTAATATCAAGGCCAGGCCAATCTACTCTTCTTACCATATTTATATAGTTGTAAATTTCCATGCCAGTATTTGAATTAGACTTAAACAAGTGTACCAACTTATTCTTTAGCCCCCCACATGTTTCAGTTGTAGAATTATTGTGTGAGGATATATTCCCTAGATCTATCACACATGGTGTTGACTCAGGTGAAAGGTTAATCACCTTCTGTTCCCGAGTAACTCTGGTCTGAGGCAGTATGAGAAGATCTTTAGAATGTGAAACGTCCCACTTCAAAATAGATGTTATTGGCATCTGTGAGGCTGTAGTAGAATTATTCGCAGTCTCTATAGATGGTAAAGGTGTCTCGGGGTGTAGATGTGCCCTCTGGGTCAGTGGTGGAGTCCCATTAACATTAGTAGTAAAGTTAGCATTGGTGTTATTAGGCCATGCAACAGCTACAGTGTTATAGTCCGTCTGTAGTGAAACTATACTATTCACTAGTGTCATTAGTTGTGTGAATCGTTCTTCAATTTGATCCAATCTAGAAATAATCAACGTGAAGCTCTTGCCAACATTTTTTATACCCTTAGAGGGGATATGATCAAATGGTAAATCTGTCTGTACTCCCACTGACACTAGATTCCACTTATTCTTTGGGAGACTGTGTGGTGCTTTCTCTTGCTACAAAGAGCTTACAATAGGGCTTGAATGATTGCTTCCCCCCCCTACAGCCTCCTTATTGAATATCTCCCCTCCTACTGGGTGGGGAAACCCCTTGAACCTCTTTTTGAACAGCTATTCCTATGTTTGTCAAGGGTGGGGACTTTGTTCCTACGGCTGCATTACAATCCTTTGCTGGACTAAAGGCATGGACCTCAGTCAGGAGAGGATTGTTTCTAGAGAAAGAGAGTCTTCTCTCAGCTACTTGGATTTTGTATGATACCATAGAGACTTCCGGGACAAAAATCCCTTAATAATAGTAACCTTTGCAGTACTTGGTGGTGTCCTGTGAATTCCTGCTCCCACCTTTCTCTTCCCCATTATTCAGGTCTAAGGCAACCATAAATTACAAATGAAACCAGAGTCAAATCAGCAATGGCTGTAATTATCCCATAAAAATTACATAGAACATGCCAGTGTTAAGAAGACCAGATTAGCCCCTCATGTTCAAACCTGTGGCCTTGTGGCTGAGTTTACTTTCTTAGTGGTCACTCAGTGGTCACCCCCTTATCAGGGCCACAAGATCTCCTACTGGCTAAGGATACAAATATATCAGTTTGGTAATACTCACTATCTCCCATGGAGAGTGGAGATTATTCACAAGTCCAAGAACCCCAAAAGCTGCCGGCTGTATGGATCCATGAGTCTTCTCCCCACGGTTCCGGCAATTCAAGGTTGCAGGATGGACTTGATGTCTTCCACGTACATAAAATTAGCTATTAAGTAACAATGTACCTTAATAGTCCGGAAAATTCACTCATGAACTTCAAGACTCACATCCAGTTATTATCCCAGAAGCAGGGCCAATGTGGGGTGGCCCTGCCTCCTCCTGGTGCAGATGGGCACAGGACAGGCCGGCCCTTGGCCTGGGCTTTGCCCGGGTGCGGTCCATGTGCGTTCCATGCATTGGGGAATGGTGGTCTGATTTATGCACCAGTTGGCACGGTCCCAGGATGACAAGTGGCTTCTGCCGCAGTGAAACATAGGGCCTAAAGTCCAAGGCCTAGCCGGTCACAGCCTGTGCAGGGGGAAAAGGTGGTCTGATTTATGCATTGATTGGTGCACTCCCAGAGTGACAAGTGGCTCCTGCCTTAGTTAAATATCGGACCTAAAGTCCAAGGCACAGTCGATCATGTCCCCTCTGCTGAAGTTATTGTTTTACTTCTGGGCAGTGAAGAATTCTGATTGGCCTAGCTCCAACTTGACAATCACCAGGCCATGACCATAACTTGGTGTAATCTTTAAAACTGTGCAGAGGAAATGTTTAAAATAAAAAAAGAGGAAGGGTTTAGGGAAATAAGAGCTATATTATAACTAAATACCAGTAATATTTGATCTCCTCATATCTGTAGCATCACAGTATATGTAACTGAAATAAGAAAACAAACAATATTAGCAATGATTAATCTGAAAGAAAAAAGAACAGAACTATTTTCACAGTGGGCGGAAGTTTTGAGAGTATGTCTTGGAAATAAGAAAAACCTGGTCAACATGTTCTTGGAGAAGGGTAGTCAGTGGTAGCCATAAAGAATGTCTGTTATGTATATTCATACAGGTAGAAGCAAATATGATGTCTAGTTTATGTTGGTGACAAATAGATTCCCACCAAGTGTTGTGTGAAATTCTAGTTGAGCATTTCCAGTGATAACTGTTTGCTGAAAGGCAACTGCGAAATGTATATATCCATCAGTTTGATTTTAGGAAATTGTGGATAAAACTGATTAGTCAAAGCCCTTAAAAAGAGATCAATTATATCAAAAGGTATGGAAAATGTGTGTGACCTGAGTCCAGAAGGCAAAGCATTGGGGCACCAATGTAACATATGAATAAGATCACTATTTAGAAATTCACAAGACCAACATTTGGTTGACCCATCTATACTAAATTTAGGAATACGAGTTGGAGTAATATACATCCTATGGTAAATACAAAATATAGTCTGTGTTGGGATAGACAAACAGGATATCGTATTAATATAAAGCCAAGTTACTTTCCAAAAGGGGACATCCCACGTGACTTCAGTGTTGAATTTTGCTTGTTTTGAATTGGGAGGAGAAAGAAACATATATTATGGAGGCTTTAAGATAATGATTGAGTATTGTAGGTGAAGCTAAGCTGCAAAAACTGAAGGGAGAATAATCTTGTAGTGTAAAAAGAATATGTAGGATAATATTACAAAGCATCGAGAAGCAAGAATGGAACGATTGCCAACCCTGAAATTTATCTCTAAAATGAGGAAACGTAATGTGAACATCTTCTTCAAATAATTATGACATCCACATAATACCTTTAGCTTTACAAGATTTCAAAAAGATAGGTTGAATATGTCTTCCTATAAGTGTGTTATACCAAATGGTCATGGCCAGAAAAGTAGACCTGGAGAGAACAACATGATAATTTATTGATCCACCTAAGGAAGAAGTATGTTTAAACAGAGGATATCCAAAAAAGAAGATTGACATAAGTCAAAAGCTCTATGATAACGACTACAATCTGGAAATTGTATACCTCCTTCCAGTTTAAATTTTTTAAGAAAAGAAAGAAAAACTCTAGCTCTTTTATTGTTCCATAAAAATGTAGAGCTTAAAGAGTAGATTTTCCTAAAGAAGGATTTATATATATTAACTGGTAACATTGAGAGTATGTATAGAAGGAGTAGAGAACGCAACATTTTAATGGAATCTAAGTGACCCCACTTTGATAGAAAGAATTGGTTCCATGATGAGATTAATTTCTCAATGTGATTGTAAAACTCTTTCCTATTAAGAGAACAGAAT
This sequence comes from Pleurodeles waltl, assembly GCF_031143425.1. NCBI lineage: Eukaryota > Metazoa > Chordata > Amphibia > Caudata > Salamandridae > Pleurodeles > Pleurodeles waltl. The sequence continues at coordinate 1,213,973,736 of NC_090447.1, read as the reverse complement.
CTCATACAGATTTAATAAACCAGATATATAAATATTTTATTTGAGAGGGTGTACATTAAAATGATGATGCCATTAAGGCTAGTTTAGTGGTATTCTTATTCAACAGACATATTTCAGTCGTATCCATGTTCACCTTGTATCTAGAAACTTCAGAGAAAGAGGTAATTTCCTTAAGTAATGTGGGAATAGAGCCTTTAGGATGTGATATAAAAAGAAGAATGTCATGAGCATACGCTGCTAATTTTAAAGATTGATCACCATATGGGAAATCTAGTATGGATGGATTGTCATATGTGGGATATAAAGGGTTTGAGTACTAAAACAAAAAGCAGGGGACAAATAAGGCAACCCTGATGAACTCATCTAGAAAGTGAAAAGTATGAGGAGGTTAGACAATTTGACTAACACAGCAGCTTTGGGAGAAATAAAGGGAATACATTTTGGACCAAAGCCATGTCAAGACAGAGCTGGGAGCATAAACTCTCAGTGTATCCTATCTCATGCCTTTTCAGCATCAATAGTGATTGCTGCTAACAGATATTTAAGGAGATGGGTTTCACTTAAAACATTGAAAAACAATCTGGTATTATCAGAAACAAATCTTCCCTTTATAAATCCTTATTGTTTTTTACCTATAAGATGAGGAAGGACATTTTCAATGCAGGATGCAAACATTTTCAGAAATATATTATAGTCAACATTCACTAACAAAGTAGGTATAATATTTTTATAGTGGTCTGGATCTTTTCCTTCCTTGTGTGTAAGACAGGTCTGGCTTCTTGAAATGTGTCTGAACGTCAATGGTAAAAAAAGCGAAGAGTTTGCAAATTGAAGGTAAAACTCCACATTGAGACCATCTGGACAAGCTGTCTTCCCCTTATGTAAAAGCATAAGTGCTTGCAAAATATCTGACATTGATACATCAGCTTCTAAAGAATTAACATCAAGATGTGGAGGAATGGTGTTGGGAGAGAGTTGAAAAAATGTAATGATATTAGCAGACTGCATATGGAAATCAGGAATAAATAGAGTTTTGTAAAAAGTAGTAAACTCTCCCAAAATATCCTTATCATTAATCAGTTGTGCTTCCTGCGAATTAGCAAAAGGCTCAACCTTAAATCGCTGTTTTTTGACTTTAAGAAAATTGGCTAACAACTTACTAGCTTTATTGCTGCCACCATAGAGGTAGGCACTACTTTTCAATAATATGGAGGAAGCTTCCTTTGTTGAAATTTCATTAAATCGGAGTTTGGCTTTCAAAAGGTTCTGAAGATCATCATAGGACTTAGATGAGTAATGTCTCTGTTCCAGTGTTTTTTTCAGTTCAATTAAGTTTTATGGTTTTTAGTGCAAGGGTTTTTTTCTTTGAGACATACCCAATGATAAAACTTCGAGCAGAAGCTTTAAAAGGTGCCCAAAAAAGTGAGGGTGAAGTATCAGCAGAATTATTCAAGGAAAAGAACTCAGACGCAAAAGGTATGAAAGATGAGGAGAATTGCATGTCTTTTAGTAAGGAATAATTAAATCTCCAGTGGTGTAAGGAAGGGGGTTGGGGAACTGAATAAAAAACTGTGATTACCAAAGCATGATCTGACAATAGAATAAGACTAATTTCAGACTGTATAATTTGTTGGGATAAGGAATGTGAAATAAAGATGTGATCTAACCTATTGAGGGAACCATGTGTATTAGAATAAAAAGTATAATCAATAAAAAGTATAATCCCTTGCAATTGGATTACATAATCTCCAGGAGTCAATGAAAGCATTTTGGGAAATGATGGAGTGAAACTACTTATGCATTTTATGAGGGAGAAATCTAACTGACGATTGTGCAAAAATAGGTCCATAATCTGGTTGCAGTCTCCTCCCAAAACAAAATAAGTATCTTTGTATTGTGTATGTTTCTGTAATATAGTGGGCCAAAAGTTGTGATCTATTTGAGTCGGGCATAAACATTAAAAACTGTTATGGGAATTTTATGAGTTAGTAACTTGACGACAATCCATCAGCCATCAACATCAGTTTTTTGTGAAATACCTTTGAGATCTCCATTTTTTTAGTTGGAGGTGCATTTGAGTTTTAATGCTTCAGAGTCACTTGTGTGTGATTCCTGCAATAAAGTCAAATCTGGATTAATCTTCGACAAATGAGACAACATTTTCTGTCCCTACAAGGTTAAGAAATCCCTTTACATTCCATGAAATTATTCTGAATGAACAAGGGAAGAGTAAACATAGTGAACTCAAGAGGACAAACAAAACCATGAAATATTTACAGTGTGTAGATACCTGAATAATCAAACCAAGAAATACAACAAATAATAAAGATAATTGTAGGGAAGGATAGAACAAGGATAAAAAGAACACAGAAACAAAAGGAAAGGGAACAAGGAGTAAAACAAGGGAAGACAGTACATGTAAAAAAAACACTGGCTGTGGACACATACCTTGATATAAATTGAGGAGAAAACTTCCTAAAAGACATGAGTCCCTGAGTTCCTGAAGACATGAATTTCTGTTAAGGATAAAAAAAGATGAGTTAGCATTTATAACGCCTCTAAGATAAACAAGATTGAGAAACAATACAGTTAATACTTCATCATGAGAGAAAAAAATGAAAATCAAAACACTAGCAATTAGAAGGTTCATTTGTGTCTATAAAAGCATCCATGTGAGAGTTTATAAATCTCCTAAGAGTAGAGGGATCCTTAAACAAGATGGTACTTTGTATTTTTTGTAATGTGAACTTGAAGTGACATGGATGAAACAGGCCATATCGAGCTCCCAAAGTATGTAAGACTGGATGTGCAATAAAAATCTTCTTGCCGGAGCAAACAATTTACCTTTTGGATTGAACTCCATTCATTACTTTCAAAAGGTCAATAAATTCCAAAAATAAGATGATCACTCATCAATGCTTAGCAGATGGAGAGGAAGAAGGGGTACTTTGACCCAATCTGTGCGCACATGTTGAAGTTTATAGAAGTAGGACGATCCAACAACTGCAGTAAGAAGGAAGCAAAGAATGAGACTGAATTCTCTCCCTCAATTCCCACCAAAATCCCATACACACAGTAATTATTATGTCAGTTTCAATTTTGTAAATCTTCCAAATGTTTCTTGAGTTGAACTATCTCTTTATCCAAGTTAGCATTTTTGTTGGTTATATCGTGCAAGACACTGTCCCATTGTCTTACTTCAGGAACTGTTCTCTCTATAAAGGACCATTTCTCATCTGCACTTTAAATTCTGGTATTAATCTCTTCCACTAAGGGGTGCAGCCCCCAAGTTTCTTCAAATAAAATCTCCATTGATGTAGGAGAAGACGTCTTCTTGATGATGAAGAGCCTTGTTTGAGTCTCTTATTATTTAATCTTGTTGACCTCTTCACTGAGGTAAAGGACATAAATAAAGAGCGAGGAGTAGTAGTTTATACCAAATCACAAGAAGGAATTATATTTGCCATAGACTGGTTGATACTATTCAAGTCTGAGTGTGAAATCTGTGTTAATTGACCTTTGGCAGAAAAATGAAGCTCCTTACCCATACATCACTATGAAAAGAATGCAACTAAAAGCTGAACAGCCTGGTATTTAACAATAACCCATCAAGAGGCATTGAAATATAGCTAATGTAATGAGAATAAAAAAAAGTTCCTGCCGTCTGGATGTGCAGTTTAGTGGAAAAAAACTCCTTGCTGTGAGGGAAGTGCCTCTTTTAATGTGAACCTATTAAAAGCAAATCTTTTGTGATATTAACTTCACTGAACTAATTCACCACATAGGTTTTCATATATGAATTTCAGATAATCACAAAGGAAGAACAATAAAATGTCAAATAACACACTAAATATTCTCTCTCCAACATCCTAGGATCAAAAATCTTCTTAAACATTCAGAGAACACAAGATAAATCCAAATATTCCTGCAAAGAAAGAATGAATGTCGCACTCACGTTCGCCTATGCAAGTGAAAAGAAGACAAATTCAAGATGGCAGTCACAATGTGAAGCACAGAATTCCTCAGGCAAAAAAGGCACAAGTATTGCTTAATAATTACTAGCCAAGAAGTTGCTCCATTGCTTTAAACAATATCAAGGCTTGAGCAGCTTTCCCCCAGTGTTCACAGAGGTAAACCTGCACTTTGTTCTAATGATGTTTCTTTTCAGTGCGGGGCTACTCTATCAGGTGGCTATTTTAGGTGGCACGCAAGCCACGCTCTCACAAAAAGAAATTTCAGATTCAATCTGAAGCCTCAGTTACATGTAGCCCCTAATTTCGAGTTGGGCTCGTAGCAGATATTTTGCAGGCCCATCAGAATTGTAAATTTCAATTTTCAGATAAGACATTTTAAGACTCTTGTAATGAAGGCCTGAGATGCTTCTTAAAATGTTTACAGAGTCACAGTTTCCTGATTACCATATAACACTACCACAAGATAGTATTTGGGATAGTGTAGTAACCATTTTCAACATCTAAATATTCTAGCCTTCTAATTGCTAAATTATACCTCCAATTTGCATCTCCTATCAGAGTATTAATAATTGAAAAGTCCATTTGATGAAGCATTGCTTCACTGCCATTAAGTAGCATCTGAACAATTTTATGATTTAGGCTTATCTATATGAGTGTCCATTTCCACTATCCAGACGGTCCCCTCTTTACAGTCCAATGTTCAAGCAGGCTTACTACATATGTTGAGTACCTGACTAAGCTTGCAGTTATGTCTGCTAGAGAGATGGATTAACAAACAGCAGATTTCTCCTATTTTGGTGATAATTACACATTGGCAGAATCTGAATATTAGCACACAAGGTTTAATATTTTCGTATTTATTGTGGCTTCTGTTTTTATTGCTCACAAATATTTCACAGTTATCCTGGAATCCTGGATATGTTAGAGATGTTATGTTACAGAATTTGTAGAGTGTATGGAACACCATAGGCTTCTTGCCACTGATTTGGTGGAAGATGACATATGAAAGATTGGGAAGAACTCAATACTTGGTACAAGTCTTGAGGAAGAGTATAAGAGCACAAATTGGAGTTGATAGATGGACTCTGCTATGGAATTCCACAGCATAGCTTAACATAGCAAAAAATGGCCCTCAATCCGACTTTTTTAAATGTTAGGAAAATTATAACATTAGCTGCAGAGGACTGTAGAGTTTGGTTGGAGTTATACATTTTAGGGTGATTTAACACGAATGAGGGGGTTTGTTATAAAGAGCCCTGTGCACAACTAGTATTTTAGAACTCACCATGGCCTGGTGCGAGTATTTGAGAGGTATATTTTGCAGCTATCAGTAATTCTAACAGAAACTGCAGGCTTTGGGAGGCACTGGAATCATTCCAAAAGTCTGTGTTCAATTGTTAGGGGTTGTGGATGTGCTATGAGGCTTTACCACGTCCTTTTGATTAGCCAGATATTGTATTTTTTTATTTTACTTTATTCTTTTCTCCTTATACATTTATACCATCCAGCGTTGCATATATAGCAACAAGATATATTTCCACCCTCCTTTAAATATCCTCCTAGGTATTCTCACTTTTGTTTATTGTAGGAAATAGCATTGTGGGTGGGAAAACCCAGATATTTTGGGCTAAAGTAAGGGTGATGATGTCTCAATTGGGGTTGCATGATATTTGGAGAGAGAGGATGGGCCATAAACAAGGGTATACATATGAAAATAAAAAATACAGGCATCAGTCTAGGATAGACTGTGCCTTAGTTGATGGGAGATTGAGAGATCCGGTCAAGGAGGTAGCACATGTTGCAGCTCATATGTCGGACCATTCAGCAGTAATCATTAATATCCGGTTGCAGGCAAGGGATATTCAGAGTAGGTGGACATTGGAGAGGAGTCTATTACTAGTTGAGAAATTAGTAGGAGATCTAAGAATGGATATAGATGAGTTTCTTAGCAATACTCCGGATCAGCACCACCGGCTATAGTTCCAAGGCCTTCCTGAGAGGTAGACTGATAAGAGCATCTTCTATTAAAAGGAAGGCCCATAAAGGAGAGATTACATGCCTAGAACATTGGCTACATCATGCAGAGCAAGAGTTGATAGCCTTAAAATACGAAGGAAAGAGGGCTGAAGATCTAAATAGGTTATGCCGGGGTTTAAGGCAGGAATTGTTAGCCATAGTGGATAATTGAACAAAAGCAAGGGTTGAAGCTAATAAAGCAGTGCAGTTTGAATGTGGAGAAAACTGTGGCAAACTACTGGCTTGGAAAATAAGGACGAACCTGTCCTGCTATTTGATGGAGTTTTGTTTTGACCAATGACTTTGTGTTTCACCACTGCGCATATTAGTTGCTCAATGTTCACCAGTAGCACATGGTATGTTTTGTTCAGTTTAGCCGCCTATGGGCTTTGACATTGCATTAGTCATTACATTCTGTATTGTGCCTATTGGCTTTGACATGGCATTAGCCATTGCTTTCTGTATTCAGTTTAGCCGTCTATGGGCTTTGACATTGCATTAGCCATTACATTCTGTATTCTGCCTATTGGCTTTGATATGCTGTATCCAGTCTAGCCGCCTATTGGCTTTGACATTGCATGCCTATTGACTTTGACATGATGTATTCAATTTAGCTGCCTATTGACTTTGACATGCTATTAGATATTCTGCCTATTGGCTTTGACATGATATCATATATTACATTTTGTATTCAGCTCCGCTGCCTATTGGCTTTGACATGATATCATATATTACACTTTGTATTCAGCTTAACTGCCTATTGGCTTTGACATGATATTCAGCTCCGCTGCCTATTGGCTTTGACATGATATTATACATTACACTTTGTATTCAGCTCCGCTGCCTATTGGCTTTGACATGATATTATACATTGCATTTTATATTCAGCTCAGCTGCCTATGGGCTTTGACATGATATAAGACATTGCATTTTGTATTCAGCTTAGATGCCTATTGGCTTTGACATGACACTAGACATTGCATTTGATATTTAGGTTAGCTGCCTATTGCCTTTAACATGACATTGCATTTGATATTTAGGTTAGCTGCCCATTGCCTTTAACGTGGAGTTCTGTATTTTTCCAAGCTGTGTTTTTGCACCAGAGAACCAAGATGTTTTGCTCTCACAGTAGACTAGACCTGATAAGAGAGAGTACATGGGCGTCGTTTCTCTTCCCTTGAGCTTGGGAACAGGAGTAGTCTTGGAGACCTGGCCAGTCTCCAAAAGGCTTGCTCAGTTTCCCAGGTCTGAGAGGAGGGGGCACACCTTTGTAACTAATGTAACAGGCTGCAGAGAGTCAGATTCGAATCTGCCGGACCTCGTGCTGGAGCTTGGCGCCAGTTGCCAGCATCCCGTGTGGGTAGATGACACTCTTTCTCGCGGCTGACAGGGGTCTCAGCTTGCAGACCTTAGAAAGATGTAGCTGTAAATAGTTCCTACACGGTGAAGTATTTGTTTTGCTTTGCATTCAATATCTTATAAATATAACCTGCTGTGTATATTGCAAACTGATATATTTTGTTTGATTAACGCGGACTTGAAAGCTACTAATTCGTCATTCATTCATAAACATTGTGGTTGGGGAAGAATAAAATAACAATAAAAGTCTTCTTTGACCTCAGAAGTGCATTTCTGTTGTGTTATGTTAGTGCTTAGAAACTAAATAAGAGGAAAGCACTACAGAACCAAGTTAGGAACAAGGTGGGTGAGCTCCATTGTAGGAAACCAGGGGAGATCTGTAGCAGTACAAAGGAGATCGGGGAAGTCATCTGGGACTATTACAAGGAGCTATACTCTGAGAAATTAGCGATATCTCCAGAGATAGTGACATGTTGGTTAAAAGACCTTGATCTCCCGGCCCTGGATGAAGAGGATAACAACAGTTTAAATGAACAGATAGGTCAGGGTGAAATAGAGCGAGTGATGCAGTCTGTAAAGCTAGGGAAGGCACCTGGCCCAGACGGCTTACCTTTCGAAATATATCGAACACTATGGGGTAGTATTCTTAAGCATTTGCTGAGCTTATGTAATGACATCTTGGAGGAAGGTGGTCCATTACCTCCCTCCTGGAAGGAGGCAATTATTACTCTAATTTTAAAACCAGGGAAAGACACCAGAGGTTGTGATTCATACAGATCGATCTTTTTGTTAGACTGTGATTATAAAATCTTCACTAAACTCCTGGCGACAGGCTGGGGAGGGTCCTGGGTAGTCTTATCCAGGGTGATCAAAAGGGCTTTTTAAAAAATAGGTATTTGCAGGAACTGACCCATAGCTTAATAGCATCGGTAGACTTAGCCCATGCTTGCAAGGAACCCTTAGCATTGATTGCAATTTATGCCACTAAAGCTTTTGACAGGGTCAACTGGGTGTATCTGGATACTCTTTGTCAAGTTTTCAATCTGGGAGGGAAGTTTATCAAAGTATTGCAGAAGATCTATCACGACCCGATTGCTAAAGTGTTGGTTAATGGTTCATTAACGCGTCCCTTTAAAATTCAAAGAGGAACCTGGCAGGGGTGCCCCTTGTCTCTGTTGTTATTCAATTTGTATATTGAGCCTCTTGCTTTCAAGATTATAAGAGAACAGAGGATACCCCGTTTATATGCGGGGGTGGTGTAGGAAGGTAGCCTTGTATGCAGATGATTTGATGATATACACCACGGACCTTCAACAAACCTTACCGATTTTAGAGGAACAGACGAATGGGTTTAGGCAGATTGCGGGATATGCAGTTAACAAGGAAAACACAGAAAGTATTGCATGGAATATGCAGACGGAGGGTATTCCAATCAAGAGTGAGATTACAGGTTTAGGAATTACGATAACTAAGGATATAGCAAAAATAGCTGAAGTTAACTTTCAGAGAATTATGAGGGAGTCCTGCAAACTAATGAAAACTTGGTCCAACCTACCCCTCACAATCTTCGGAAGGACTAACCTGATAAAAATTATTATACTACCCAAACTTTTGTTTATCTTGAATGCAATTCCTTTTAAATACAATAACGAGTGGTTTAGTAAACTTCAGGGTAAAATCAGCAGTTTTATCTGGGCCTCTAAAGGGGTATGTATTTCATGGAAGAAATTGAGGAGGAAGAAGGAGAAAAGGGGGATAGCAATCCCTGATCTCCATCTCTATGCCTGGGCACTCTATATAAAAAATGTGGCTGGGTTAATTAATGGCCCGGGGGCTACAGACTTTGCACAAATCTTGAAAGAAATTATGGGGATTGATTATGGAACGCAGAAAATTGTCTTTATAAATTTGGGGATCCCAAATACTTTAAAAAAGTTAGGTTTAGAATCATGTAGGATGCTGCAAAGCTGTGGTTTGCAATAAGGAAGGCTACAAACTGGCCATATTATAGCCAACATGCTCCTCTTTGGGATTTCCCGGGCTCACCGGTCTGGACTAGGGACGTTCTGGCCAAGCCATCGAGAAAAGGAGGCATTAGGTGTTGGGGGCAATTGTTCAAGGACGGGAAGCTGATTCCATTTGAAGATTTGGATGCAGTGGTAGAGGGCAAGTTAGCTAGATTCAAGTATGTCCAAATAGCAAATTGGGGGAGGAGTGTGAAGGAGGGACTAGGGGATTAAAATAGGATAGAAGAGCTACTCCACCAGCGTAAACCCCGGATGAACGACTTGGCGAGATGGTACGGGGCATTAATCGAAGTCATAGATGGAGAATTTAATATGCCAGATTTGGAAAGAACGCCTCCCAAGGCCATTGGTTAAAGACTTATGGCAAGCTTTCCAAATGTATGCAGGGTAATTTGATTACTTGTAAGAAGTGTGGTTCGGCCTTAGGAGACGACGGTCATATGTTATGGGAGTGTCCTCAGCTGCTCCGGGTCCGGAAAGAGGTTGGGGAAACAATTAATAGCATGCTATCAATCACATGCCTGGTAAGCCTTTCAGTGGTTATCTTTGGGTGTCTTCCTGGCTCAGAAGGTCTGAATTGGAACCACACTCAAATACTTTTTTATATGCTCCTGCTGGCCAGGAAGGAGATATGTAGGAAGTGGGTTTGCACCCCCCCCACACTCTTACTGAGTGGATTGATACCCTTGTGCACAATATGACTTTGGACTTAGGTACTAGCAAGAAGGAAAGTAAGAAAAATGGGTTTTGCGCTCCATTAAAAAGATGGTGGGAAAAAAACAATCCAGAGGTCCTATGATTATACCAACAGCTGGCCTCAAGGGCTCCGGGGGACACCCATTAGAGATAAGATCCAGAGATTGGGTCTTCTCCAGATGGGTGCCTGAAAGGGTAGCTCGCCTTGCACTGGATTGACCCATACGAAGAGACCTCTAGGGCGACATTTGCCAAGCTGAATGGGTAGATGAGGACACAAAAAATAATAAAATAAATAAAGGCGTTTGAGGAACTGAAGACATCACTATCCAATATACTGAGAGGACCTCATCAAGGTCAGCCTGTTATTGCATGTATAGATGCCTCTAATGAATTGAGTGGACATGTGTTAGCTCAAGTGGATGACAAAGGTAGAGAACATCTGGTGTCCTTAATTAGTAGGAGGATACTACCTAGGGAACAGAACTGGATGGCCATTCAGTAGGAGTATTTTGTAATTGTATGGGCATTAAGGAAATTCCGCTCATACAGAAGGCTAGGTTTGTAGCGGAAACAGACCAGAAGTAAATTTAAATCATGGATAGCAATGTGAGGAGAGAATCCCAAGCTGTTGAGATGGTTTATTTCCCACAAGGGTTATATTTATTTTGTGATGGAGCACAGAGTTTGATTGAGCTAAGAGAATGCAGATCGACCTTCCTACTGGTTTTGCAGCTTCAGTGTCCGAACCTCTCCATTTTAAGAGTTGTTTTAGGGAATTCTGATCTAGGAGGGGTCTCTGTTGGGACAGACAATTTTCATAAGAGGCAGGAGAAGGAACAGACCTTTTTATTTCTGTCACTGTAGAGACACCTACAGGCCCACTAATATATTATTTTATGTGGATTTGTAGAGCATGGTTAATCAACCATGAGGTTATCTAGGCACTGAGTAGGGGAGCCCTGAGGAGATCATGCCTGGTTTGTATGGAGGAGCCAAGTTTTTAAGATGATTTTGAAGTCCACGAGGATTGGGGAGGTTCTGATGTAGCTGCGAGGTAAGAGAAGGAGCATCCTCTGCTTTTGGCCTTCTTAATGTGAGGGAGATGTGTTTTTTCCTGGGACACAGAGTGTAGGTGTCTGTTTGGTTGGTAGAAGTTGAGGTGGTGGTTGAGGTATGCTGGACCAGTGTTGTGGAGTGCTTCGTATGTGTGGTTGAGTAGTTTGAACTTATTTCTTTCCTAGACTGGGAGCAAGTGGAGATTTGCGACGGGGGTAGAGAAGTGATTATTTTGGTGGATGTTCAGGATGAGTCTAATGGCAGTGTTCTGGTTGGTTTGGAGTGATGGTAGAACATGGACTGGAATTCTGAAGTAGATGGCATTTCAATTGCCAAGCCTACTTGTGATAGAAGCCTGGATGTCTGTCTGTGTTAAGTGGGATCCACTTGAAAACCTTATGCAGAATTTGCAGGGTGTGTAAGCATGATGAGATGATGGCATAGATCTGTCTGGTCAGGGAGAAGTTGGTGTCCAGGAAGATCCTGGGTTCTTTGCATGGTCCGTAGAGGAGAGTTCAGAGGGTCGCCAAGAGGTGTCCCACGGGGAGTGGTTGTTGTAAAAAATAAGGACTTTGGAATTGTCTGTGTTAAGCTAGAGGTAGTTGTTTTTTTATCCAAGCAGCTACTTTGCTCATTCAGTTAACGGAGTTTGCTTTGCCGGTGCTGGTTGAGTAGGTAAAGGAGAGGATCAGCTGGGTGTCACTGGTGTACAATGCTGTGGACTCTGACAATGTCCATGGGTCCTTGAGATGGATCTGTAGTTAGTGAGGATGTTTGGATCCATTGTTGGTTTCTTCAATAGAGCATTAACTTCTGCATTTTTCCAGGTGGAGGTGCTGATAATAGCAGTGAGTGCAGGGGAGAATTATGGTTTTTCAAAGGTTGTATATGAAGTGGGGGCATGGGTCTGAGGGAGATTCTGAGTTTATGGTATTCATCAGGACTGTGGTTACTTAATTTGTGAGGGGCAGTTAGATGTTTAGCTGCAGTTGGGTGATGAGGAGGCATTCGTCTCAGTATGTTGTAGGTTGAATGTGTTGTAAATCTTGGCAGTCTTCCGTTCAAAGAAGTTTGAAAGGTTGTTACTGAGTGCTTGGGATGGTATGATGTTGTTGTTGGCAGCTGCAGGATTGGAGGACTGCAGGGTTGGAGGACTCCTTGACGATGGTGAAAAGTTCTTTGGCGTTGTTGGAGCTGACTTCGAGACTAAGAGTTAGGGCCTTTTTTTGGTATCTTGTAGTTATTGGTGGTAGAGGTTGAAAGCGGCTTTGTATGTGGATCTTGCGGTGGTGTTTTTGTCGAGTCTCCACTTTCTCTCACGTTGTTTGCAGTGGTGCTTGGACTCCCTCAGGTTGATCGTGTACCAGCTGGGCCATTTGTTGTTTTTGGAGGTCTTATTTCTGGTGGGAACAGTATGGTTGGTGCAGTCAGTGAGCCATTTATTGAAAAGCTTGGTGTAGACATTGAGGTTCTTGGTGTGGTTGGGTGAGCATTCCTATAGAGTCATTGTCCAGTTTTCTTTTTTTTAATTTTTTTCATTTTTTCATTGGATTTTTGAATTTTAAAAAGGTGCACAATAAGGTACATAGAAGCCAGTTTCTTTATTCACTGTAAACAGCACACAATTAATTGCCACCTACATACTACTAAGCCATTGAGACAACAGGGCCCAAATATTTATTCTTCCAAGCCTTAAACTCCACCCCCCCTTTTATTACATATAATTACATGTATCACCCCTAAGGCAGGCTCTAAGTAGCAGGTTTTACAAGTCCTGGGAGTGAAGAACAGTCAAATAAATTTTTCCTACAGGATAAAATTGGCGATTCCTTATTACCTTTAATAAGCTGTAATTCCTAACTGAGAGGAGATAGATATATCATGTTTGTACCCATGGAATTGTAATGATAAACCATCTTTAATAGTAAAGTCAGATTTTTCATTACAATTTTGAAAATGTCACTATTATAAAGTTGGCATTTTCTTGCCATTAGCCCTCTGTGTCACGGTTTCGGACGGGGCTGATCAGGACTTTGGTTGGGACACCCCTTGAGGTCACCGAATATCCTAAAGAGGTAGTGTACTGGGGCAGAAGAGCAGCTAAAGGCATACACGGAAAGGACAGCTATGGATAGGCACAGGAAACAGGAAAGTAAAAGCAGAGCAACCCTTGTGTGAACAAACAGGAAACGGATTACCAGTGGACAAACACGCTGGGGTTGTACACAGAGTAAGGCGCAGAACCTCCCACAGTGACAGGGAATCTCAATGCCTCTGTGCAGTTTGCTCTTACAGATAGTCACCCTGACAGCCCCATAGAAAGGAGGCAGCAGAAGTGATTCTGTCTCTGGACCCTAGAGCACAAACAAGGATAGTACTTACATACACAGGACACGCTCTTGTGGGTCCAGCTGGAAACACAGTGGCGATTCCTGAGAAAACAGCAATAGCACACTGTCACTGTTAGGCACGAAATACAACGTAACACTGGACAAGGATGGGGGCTGGAATTGCCTCCTGGAAACCAGGAGCCAACCCCAGTACACAGGAGGACACGTATACACTGGTGAAGACTGATAGAACACTTACCAGACACAAAGAACCAAGAAGAAACAGAAGGGAACAAACAAAGAGGCAGAGGCAAGAACTAGGAACAGGCTCAGGCTGAAGCAAAGGCGGGACTAGGACTTGAAAACAGGGTGCAAACTTTTGTCTGGGACAGACAGAGACAGGACTGGGAAACTGAGAACAGGCTCTGGCTGGAACAGGCAAGGACAGGACTGGAATACAGGGAGTAGGAAATGAGCAGAAAACAGGACTGGGAAACAGAGAGAAGGTTCAGGCTGAAACAAGGCAGGAGCAGGGCAGAGAAACAGGGAGCAGGCTTTGGAAGAAACAAACAGGTACAAGACTAAGAAGTAGGGAGCAGACTCTGGCTGGAACAATCAGGAGCAGGGCAGAGGAACAGGAAACAGGATCAGGCTGGAACAGAACAAGAACAAAACTGGAACACCATCCGACAAGGGGTCTGTAACACAAAGGAATTGAAGTCCGATGCACGACAGGGATCTTGAGGAAATGGCTGCTTATAAGCAGTTCCAAGCTGGGCTGCACAGGAGAGGTCACAGGTGTGTGTAGTTTCGGACACTTGCAAGTCCTGGAGGAGAGGATCCAGTGAAAAGGAGCAACTGGACTTCTCCCATAGAAGACAATGGGAAACAGAATCTGGGTTTTCCTGACTACCAAGCTGTGCATTATGGGATTTGCAGTCCCAAGAAGCAAATGTAGTCCTATACAAGTGTACCATGGAGAAAAGAGAAACAAACAGGAGTCAGCAAGGGACTCTAGATAGGTGTTCAAGGTGATTCCCAGGCTTCTGACAATCCCCTTACAGCGCCCCCTGGAAATGGGACGACCGAGTCGTAACAGTATACCCCCTCCCACCAGTCTGCTCAAGAAGAGAAGGCGATCCTTTGGCTGAAAAAAGTTGAAGAGGAAAAGCCACAGCAGGAAAATCCAACCCCAACCTTGGTAGATAAATTTACAGTCCTGCCATAGGTGAATATTCCAATGAGCAAAGCATGTATTAATACCCATATGGGCTCTAATGTCTTTCCTCTTTATTGTTCGATTGATATTGGAGGAGTGCATGGAGTTGGTTTCTGGGGAAGTGGATTCAGGAGCAAGGAGATCTGAAAAGGCACTATGGGCGGTATTCCTTAGGACATTAGTTTCCTGTTCAGTACTGTCTTCTTTGGAGGAGATAATTGGCGTATTAGTAACTCTAAGGTCTGTAACTCCTTCCGACAAGCAGGATATGTCTGTTTCTGCAGCAGTATTTGCATTGATTGTGGTCTGAGGCTTGCAAAGCATAGAGACTTGGGAGACATGGGTAACTGGTGTTCTCAAGGTAAACATGAAAAAGTCAGAATTGTCTTTCATCTTGGATGACATTGGAGTATTAAATTCAGGAGCAACAGGAGTTTTCATGTCTTTAGAGACTGGATCAACATATGAAAATGTAGAAGTTCCACAAGCTAATTCTTTAGAGTGATCTTCAGACAAGACTGAGATTTCTTCATTGCAAGTGCTCTGTGGTGTGTTCGTGGTATCAGAAATGGTTTCTTTGCTAGGCGTTTCTACTATAGGTAGTTGATCTTCAACTCTGTTAACATTGAAAGGTTGTTCTTTGGAAAGAAATAGAACTGGAGTCTCTTCAGAAATCACCTTTACACTGTTACCTACATTTTCAGCTCTAGCCTTTGAATTGATGATGGTTTCTTGCAATAAAACACTAAGAACAGTACTTAACATCAGATCTTCGAATACAAGATTCAAATTCAAGTCTTTAGTTTTAGTGGGAAATATTACATATTTCAGCACTTGAGCTTCGGTTTCAGATTGCTGGTTTTCAGGAGTCTTTAGTTTCAGGGACACAGCAGGTGACGCTGGTGTGGCTGATTTTACATCAAGATCAGATACCGGTAGCTCAGAGATCTGTTCTTCACTAATTGTGGAGCTGGAAACAGGATACAGATTGGCAGGGATCAGCAGGTCAGGATCAGTGGTTGAGGCTGC
This sequence comes from Pleurodeles waltl, assembly GCF_031143425.1. Lineage (NCBI taxonomy): Eukaryota > Metazoa > Chordata > Amphibia > Caudata > Salamandridae > Pleurodeles > Pleurodeles waltl. The sequence continues at coordinate 1,213,958,027 of NC_090447.1, read as the reverse complement.
AACTGTGTCCAGTTCTAGGAGAAGGCTCTCATTTCTTATGACAGGCTGTTTAGTTTCAGATTGCTGGCTTTCTTCCTTGTCTGAAATATCCACGGTTTGCTTTGACACAGAAGAGATTTTTAAACTTTCTGAGAAGTCCATTATATTCTTAGTAACTGCGGGCATTTCTTCACTGTCAGAAAAATCCATTAATTCACTTGAAACAGGAACTGTCTCTTCATTATCTGAAAATTCCATGATATTGTTTGAAAGGGCAGGAGTATTCCCACAATCTGAAAATTGTGGTGTGTGCGCCATTTGAACAGTACTATCTGCAGGTTTGTTCACGGCAAGGCAGGAACCACTGTCATCACTAGATTCAGATTCTTCAACACTGTTGCACAACTTGCCATTAATCTCCAGTAAAGTCATATCTTGGTTTCTTAAGGTGCAGCTATTGGAGTCTGCCTCAGAACTCTCATCTTCCTTTGGCTTTATTTGTTCTGATAGAGGGGCTGAGACACTTCCTTCTGAAGACTCTGATCCATCCTTTGAATCAAGAGGTGTCAAATCTCTCAGAGATGTCAGAGATTCAGGCAACTGTACAGGAATTTTCACTGGAGAACTACAGGCTGAGAGAGAGTCTGAAGAAGAGGCTGATATATTTATAACTGGAGCTGTCTTTTGACTGTCATAAATAGAAGGGACAATCTGCTCGATAGAAGTCTTTGGAGAGGCACACAAAGTAGCATACTGTTCTTTAAACCAAAGCTGGTGATCATTTTCTTTTTTCAGGTTTTCAAATTGCCTTGCAGTAGTTTCCATCAGCTGCTCTGTTACTTCTTCTACCTTACAGATAAACAGAATGTCTGGTTCTGGCAACAGTGAAATTTGCATTGATGAAAAGAGCCCACGTGCATGATTTCTTGTGTATGTTACAACATATTCATCATAGAAGTCCGATATCTGCCTTTTAATCTGCCAAAACTGCTCTTTTAATGTGTGTATGTCCATATTGTTTTCAAACCCACTCAGAATAGAAAAGGGTTTAGCAGAGCTTTTAGGGATTGAGACTGGTGTATTATCATCTAGTTTGGGAAGAGCACAAGCCTTATGAGTGGAACTAAGGAATCCCACAGTCTTTACTGATCCATTTGATACAGGTTCTATCCTGCTGACTTGAAAACTCTGAGGGACAGATAGGTCTTTATAAGAGCCAGCACTGCACTTTGAATTCTGAGAAACTGGCCTAGATGGGCTGAAGCACTCAACAGAAAACAAGGGAATCTCTAGTGTGGCTTCTTGAACAGTGTCAGGGTTCTTTGTTTTGGCAGGGTGCTGGAAGTGAACTTGGGATGCGCTAGCATGAGGCAAGGAATTAACCAGTTTTTCCTGAGTGTGAGTGTCTTGTGCAGAGGTAGCAAAAGCACTTCCACGGTTACGAACATTCTTACTGGCTTCAGCTAATAGATATTGCAAAAACTCATTACGTCCTTGTAATTCTTCTACAGACAGGGACTGGGGGTCATAGCCACAAATAACATAATAGTCTATCATTGAAAGATTAGCAAGCCACTCAGTATAGTACTGAACTTGCAAGTTATGGTTTTCTTTAACAAGTCTATCCTTTAAACTAAGGTCTTTTTTAGAGGATTTCAGAGAATGTATAGGCTTAGAAAGGGGTGTCTTAACATGATAGGAAAGCATTTTGGGTCTGTGTGTGCCTTTGCTGCTTGGGGAGCTTGACATTTTTGGGTTGTGCATTCTGTCACGGTTTCGGACGGGGCTGATCAGGACTTTGGTTGGGACACCCCTTGAGGTCACCGAATATCCTAAAGAGGTAGTGTACTGGGGCAGAAGAGCAGCTAAAGGCATACACGGAAAGGACAGCTATGGATAGGCACAGGAAACAGGAAAGTAAAAGCAGAGCAACCCTTGTGTGAACAAACAGGAAACGGATTACCAGTGGACAAACACGCTGGGGTTGTACACAGAGTAAGGCGCAGAACCTCCCACAGTGACAGGGAATCTCAATGCCTCTGTGCAGTTTGCTCTTACAGATAGTCACCCTGCCAGCCCCATAGAAAGGAGGCAGCAGAAGTGATTCTGTCTCTGGACCCTAGAGCACAAACAAGGATAGTACTTACATACACAGGACACGCTCTTGTGGGTCCAGCTGGAAACACAGTGGCGATTCCTGAGAAAACAGCAATAGCACACTGTCACTGTTAGGCACGAAATACAACGTAACACTGGACAAGGATGGGGGCTGGAATTGCCTCCTGGAAACCAGGAGCCAACCCCAGTACACAGGAGGACACGTATACACTGGTGAAGACTGATAGAACACTTACCAGACACAAAGAACCAAGAAGAAACAGAAACAGAAGGGAACAAACAAAGAGGCAGAGGCAAGAACTAGGAACAGGCTCAGGCTGAAGCAAAGGCGGGACTAGGACTTGAAAACAGGGCGCAAACTTTTGTCTGGGACAGACAGAGACAGGACTGGGAAACTGAGAACAGGCTCTGGCTGGAACAGGCAAGGACAGGACTGGAATACAGGGAGTAGGAAATGAGCAGAAAACAGGACTGGGAAACAGAGAGAAGGTTCAGGCTGAAACAAGGCAGGAGCAGGGCAGAGAAACAGGGAGCAGGCTTTGGAAGAAACAAACAGGTACAAGACTAAGAAGTAGGGAGCAGACTCTGGCTGGAACAATCAGGAGCAGGGCAGAGGAACAGGAAACAGGATCAGGCTGGAACAGAACAAGAACAAAACTGGAACACCATCCGACAAGGGGTCTGTAACACAAAGGAATTGAAGTCCGATGCACGACAGGGATCTTGAGGAAATGGCTGCTTATAAGCAGTTCCAAGCTGGGCTGCACAGGAGAGGTCACAGGTGTGTGTAGTTTCGGACACTTGCAAGTCCTGGAGGAGAGGATCCAGTGAAAAGGAGCAACTGGACTTCTCCCATAGAAGACAATGGGAAACAGAATCTGGGTTTTCCTGACTACCAAGCTGTGCATTATGGGATTTGCAGTCCCAAGAAGCAAATGTAGTCCTATACAAGTGTACCATGGAGAAAAGAGAAACAAACAGGAGTCAGCAAGGGACTCTAGATAGGTGTTCAAGGTGATTCCCAGGCTTCTGACAGTCCCCTTACAGCGCCCCCTGGAAATGGGACGACCGAGTCGTAACACTCTGTCCCTACAGCCTGTCTTGGGTCACATGACTGGATGTAACTCCCAGTTAGACTTTGTGAGATCCTCTAAGACAGCCATGCAATAGTGAGATTAGGTGTTCCTATTAACTGGCTTGATGGAGAGCGGAACTGAGCACAGTCCCACTTGCACCTGAATAGGATGTGCCATTTCTCCTCATATTATGCCTACCAACCCTGTACTTCCACTGCAGGCAGGTTGGAGCTAGGGCAGGGGAGTCATAAAATTCCAAGAACTTCAAAGAGCCTTTTCAGAAACTGCTCCCAGCTTCGAGGCATAGGGGAAAAGGGTATAAAAACAGGATTCTCAGATCCACCCTTCAGTTCACCACTGGACCTGCATAAGGACTCTCAGAGGACTGCTTGCTGCTGTGACATACTGCTGTGACAGGCTGTGTACTCTTCCAGATTGCTGTTGTGCCTGGAAGGACTTCCCCACTATCTGAGCCTGCTTTGAAACTTCAGAGGCTAGCCCTCCTGGTGAGTCCTTCATCTATACCTGCACCATGGACTGCCAAAAGTGAGTTGAAGGGCTACTTTGCTGGCCTCCTATTCTGAGACACAGGGACATAACAGGCTCTCACCATCTCGATCCCGCACTTGATCCAGCCTGAGTAACCCTATAAGGTCTCCATCCACTCTTGGACCCCTTCTATCCAGCTGACTAAGTCCAACGGTAAAATTCTTCACAGCGGTGCGGCTCCAAGGCTATCTGATGACAGCAGTCACTCCCCTAGCACTACTGTAGCCTTTACCCACTAAACCTTTATCTTCTCTGCTATTTTCTCTTTAGAATTCTTTTAAGTCTGAAGGTAAGCCCTGACCAGGCCCAATCTACTTCTGGTATGTGAACCACACTCCCTTGTGGTTGGCATTAACTTTCGACTTTGACCGGGTCTTGTATGACCATATGTCAGTGGTGAGAGCTTTTATCTCTTAGGTGCTATTTTCAACCTTAAAATGTAAAAATCCATAATTCTGGTTCTTCTGATTAGATTTTTGTTGTTTTTGTGTCAAATATTTTCTCTTGTGTTATGTTTTCACTTTATTACTTTTGTGTGCAGCATATATTATTTACACATTGCCTCTAAGTTAAGCCTGACTGCGTTCCGTGCCAAGCTACCCAGGGTTAAGCATGGATTAATTTAGTGACTTTTTGGGTCTCACCCTGCAAGGGACTGTGGCTGTTGCTTGACAGGGCTCACAACCCAGGCAATCAACAACACAATTTCTCACAACGGTGCTTTCACTTCTCTGATGGAGTGGTTTGATGTGCATGTATCATGAAATGTACGATATTAGTCAGACCATGTGAGTAGGGTTGCGTGGGTGGTGGTGATCTCGTGAGAGGAAGAAATAGGGTTGAGGGTGTATCCTGTTGTCAGGGTTTCTCCTTGGGTGAACTGGGTAAGTTCAAGGTTACTGAGGCTGTCTTTGAGTGACAATTGAGGTCCCCAAGGAGGATATAGTTAGTTGATCTGATGGAGAAGGGAGCAATGAAGTCTGTGGTGTGGTTACAGAATTCCACTCGGGGCCTAGGAATGGTAGACAAGGACTTCCTTCAGGGAGGCATTGTAGTCCATTCGTATTTTGAAATGGAGGTATTCCATGAGGTTGTTATCCAGGTCCATGTAGATGGTGCAGTCAATCATGTTTTTGTAGATGATTGCACGTAATCCACCTGGTTTCTGGATTCAGTCCTGGTGTATGATTTTGTAGGCAGGTGTGATGTCCAGGTTCGAGGCTAGGTAGAGCCATGTTTCATTCAGGAAGAGAAGGTTGTAGGAGGCTGGACTGGCTTGTAGTGAGTACCAAGGGGTACTTACACATTGCACCAGGCCCAGGTATCCCTTATTAGTGTATAGGGTGTCTAGCAGCTTAGGCTGATAGATAATGGTAGCTTAGCAGAGCAGCTTAGGCTGAACTAGGAGACGTGTGAAGCTCCTACAGTACCACTAGTGTCACTTGCACAATATCATAAGAAAACACAATACACAGATATACTAAAAATAAAGGTACTTTATTTTTATGACAATATTCCAAAGTATCTCAGTGAGTGCCCTCAGTATGAGGATAGCAAATATACACAAGATATATGTACACAATATCAAAAATATGCAGTATAGCAATAGAAAACAGTGCAAACAATGTATAGTTACAATAGGATGCAATGGGAGCACATAGGGATAGGGGCAACACAAACCATATACTCTAGAAGTGGAATGCGAACCACGAATGGACCCCAAACCTATGTGACCTTGTAGAAGGTCGCTGGGACTGTAAGGAAACAGTGAGGGTTAGAAAAATAGCCCACCCCAAGACCCTGAAAAGTAAGTGCAAAGTGCACTAAAGTTCCCCAAAGAGCACAGAAGTCGTGATAGGGGAATTCTGCAGGAAAGACTGACACCAGCAATGCAACAACGATGGATTTCCAGACTAGAGTACCTGTGGAGCAAGGGGACCAAGTCCAAAAGTCACGAGCAAGTGGGCAGATGCCCAGGAAATGCCAGCTGTGGGTGCAAAGAAGCTGCTACTAGGCAGTAGAAGCTGAGGATTCTGCAAGAACGACAAGGGCTAGAAACTTCCCCTTTGGAGGATGGATGTCCCACGTCGTGAAGAGTCGTGCAGAAGTGTTTTACTGAAGAAAGACCGCAAACAAGCCTTGCTAGCTGCAAATCGTTCGGTTAGGGTTTTTGGATGTTGCTGTGGCCCCGGAGGGACCAGGATGTCGCCAATTGCGTCTGGGGACAGAGGGGGCGTCCAGTAAGACAAGGAGCCCTCTCAGAAGCAAGCAGCACCCGGAGAAGTGCCGGAACAGGCACTACGAAGAGGAGTGAAACAGTGCTCACCCGAAGTTGCACAAGAGAATCCCACGCCGCCGGAGGACAACTCAGGAGGTCGTGCAATGCAGGTTAGAGTGCCGCGGACCCAAGCTTGGCTGTGCACAAAGGAAATCCTGGAAAAGTGCACAGGAACCGGAGCAGCTGTAAAAGACGCAGTTCCCAGCAATGCAGTCTGGTGTGGGGAGGCAAGGACTTACCTCCACCAAACTTGGACTGAAGAGTCACTGGACTGTGGGAGTCACTTGGACAGAGTTGCTGGATTCAAGGGACCTCGCTCGTTGTGCTGAGAGGAGACCCAGGGGACCGGTGATGCAGTTCTTTGGTGCCTGCGGTTGCAGGGGGAAGATTCCGTCGACCCACGGGAGATTTCTTCGGAGCTTCTAATGCAGAGAGGAGGCAGACTACCCCCACAGCATGAACCACCAGGAAAACAGTTGAGAAGGCGGCAGGATCAGCGTTACAGTGTCGCAGTAGTCGTCTAAGCTACTTTGTTGCAGTTTTGCAAGCTTCCAGCGCGGTCAGCAGTCGATTCCTTGACAGAAGGTGAAGAGAGAGATGCAGAGGAACTCTGATGAGCTCTTGCATTCGTTATCTGAGGAACTCCCCAAAGCAGAGACCCTAAATAGCCAGAAAAGAGGGTTTGACTACTTAGGAGAGAGGATAGGCGAGCAACACCTGAAGGAGCCTATCAGAAGGAGTCTCTGACGTCACCTGCTGGCCCTGTCCACTCAGAGCAGTCCAGTGTGCCAGCAGCACCTCTGTTTCCAAGATGGCAGAGGTCTGGAGCACACTGGAGGAGCTCTGGGCACCTCCCAGGGGAGGTGCAGGTCAGGGGAGTGGTCACTCCCCTTTCATTTGTCCAGTTTCGCGCCAGAGCAGGGCTGAGGGGTCCCTGAACCGGTGTAGACTGGCTTATGCAGAAATGGGCACCATCTGTGCCCATGAAAGCATTTCCAGAGGCTGGGGGAGGCTACTCCCCCCCTGCCTTCACACCTTTTTCCAAAGGGAGAGGGTGTAACATCCTCTCTCTGAGGAAGTCCTTTGTTCTGCTTTCCTGGGCCAAGCCTGGCTGGACCCCAGGAGGGCAGAAACCTGTCTGAGGGGTTGGCAGCAGCAGCAGCTGCAGTGAAACCCCTGAAAAGGCAGTTTGGCAGTACCCGGGTCTACAGACCCGTGGGATCATGGGATTGTGGCAACAATGCCAGGATGGCATAGAGGGGGCAATTCCATGATCTTAGACATGTTACATGGCCATATTCGGAGTTACCATTGTGAAGCTACACATAGGTAGTGACCTATGTGTAGTGCACACGTGTAATGGTGTCCCCGCACTCACAAGGTCTGGGGAATTTGCCCTGAACAATGTGGGAGCACCTTGGCTAGTGCCAGGGTGCCCACACACTAAGTAACTTAGCACCCAACCTTTACTGGGTAAAGGTTAGACATATAGGTGACTTATAAGTTACTTAAGTGCAGTGAAAATGGCTGTGAAATAATGTGTGCATTATTTCACTCAGGCTGCAGTGGCAGGCCTGCGTAAGAATTGTCAGAGCTCCCTATGGGTGGCAAAAGAAATGCTGCAGCCCATAGGGATCTCCTGGAACCCCAATACCATGGGTACCTCAGTACCATATACTAGGGAATTATAAGGGTGTTCCAGTATGCCAATGTGAATTGGTGAAATTGGTCACTAGCCTGTTAGTGACAATTTGGAAAGAAATGAGAGAGCATAACCACTGAGGTTCTGGATAGCAGAGCCTCAGTGAGACAGTTAGTCATAACACAGGTAACACATACAGGGCACACTACATACAACTAAAACAACATTTATACAGTGAAATATGGGGGTAACATGCCAGGCAAGATGGTACTTTCCTACAAAGGTCAGAAATGTTGCTGTTATGGAGGTGCCAGACATCAGTGGAGTGTTTGCTGAGAGATCACACATTGTGGAGCATGGCAGACAGTTGGTGTGGGGTGGTAAAGGGGGTGCACATGGGTCATTTGGAGGTAGTGGCATTGGCATCGGAGGTGTTGCAGGAGAAATCACAATGAGTGCAGGAGAAAGGCCCTGCCAAGGTGTTGGGGGATGCATGGCAGAAATGTGTTTGCTGGTGTGTTTTTGAGTTTATGGAAGATAGTGGAGGAGTAGTGGCAGAATTTGCAGGCTCCAGTGGTGGCTGCAGCTGTGGTTATGATGTTGCATTGGGTGGTTGTGCGTCCTAGGCTCTTGGCACTTGGCATAGGGCCAGCGTTCCTGGAGCTGGGCATGGCCTGTGTAAAGGATGGTCACAGAGAGGCTTGCTTTTGGCACGCTTCTGGTGCTTGCATTAAGTACGTCCTGGGGTGGGTAAGGCTTTTGTTGGCAGGAAAAACAGTGAGCAAGAAAATCTGGGCGGGGTGCCTCACTTAAAGCTCCTCTTCTGTGTACTTAACTCACCCTGTCCTACAGGAACAGGATAACTATATGCTGCATTGGGCAGCTTGTGATAATTGTGAGTGGGCTGTTCTGTATGACTTACTGTGTGTGGTATATAACATGGGGGACCATGGGTTCACTTTTGGGAGCCCAGGGCCTGGAAAGGCTAGTTGGTGGTGAATACTCCAACCCCAGAATGGAGATGTAGATTGCTGACATTCCTGAGAGTGGAGACACCGACACTGGAGGGAGGAGTCTGTGCACATTAAGGGGCATATTTATATTGTGTTTGCACTGAATTTGCATCTTTATTTTTATGCAAATTTGGCTCAAACTGAACTCATTAATATTTTGATGCTAGACACGTCTAGCTTAAAAATATTGGAGTTAGCACCATTTTTTGTATGAATGCACCTACCTTGCGTCAATGAGATGCAAAGTCGGCATTCTCATGTAAAAAATGGTGCTAACCCCATAGCCCTATATTTATCCCACGTGCTAAAATGACTCAAGGATGAGAGGAGGGGCTAAATAATGGTGAAAAGCTTGCTCAGACCAAGCATTAAGGGACCTGTAGACCCATTTTCATGGGTAAACACCATTGACTGGGTCAACGGCTGCCATCCCCAAGCCCCAGGAACACCCCTACCCGCACCAGAGGAATACCAGAATCCATCCCAGGCAAGTAGGGTAAGTGTTGGTAAGTATTTTTTCTTTTTAAGTGCCATCGGGGGCTCTACCTTGGCCCCCTCCACCGTGGCACTGGGTGCAATGACCCTGGTCCCCTGTGCATGGCCATTGGGGTGGTGGGCATGACTCCTGTCTTTTCTAAGGCAGGAGTCATGTGTTAGGATAGTTGTGCATCAGGAAATGAGGCTAGGCTGGTTAAAGGCATTTTCTTTGCCGCTAACCAGTCTAGCATCATTTTTTGAGGCAAAACCCCCTTCACCCCTACCGCCAACCCACCCGTCTAACGTAATTTTTACTGAAAGTAGCCTAAGCTTAGCGCCGGCATTATGCTTTCCATAAATTTGGCACCTAGCTGACGCTTTGGAATGATGCAAGCTGGCGCTATACTTTTTCCCTGCAAACCTGCGTTTGCGCAGTTTTGCAGCAAAAAGTATAAATCTGGGCCTTAATATCTCTTTGATTCAAGTAAGTGTTACTGGTGAGTGGGACCTGGGCTCATTGTTAGGGGGGGTGCTGCTACTTATAAGACTGGCACTGTTGGACCAGGGAATCAAAATATAGGGGGAGGGGTTGGCCTTTGAAACTTTCTGAGGCGTGTTTAAGTGAGCTGACAGCCAGGAATTATCCCTGGTTACTCACTAAGCCTGTCTGTGTTTTTTTTATATTTGTTTATTAGCAATTTAAGCTTCATCAAGTTCAATATCAAACAAGACATTTACACTGGGTGTCATTATCAACATGTAATAATACAATTTTTATGTGCATTATTTTACAGTTGGACACAGTGGAATTTCCAAATACAATATTTCTGCTGCATGAAGGCATTTCAAGTACCCTTTCCGTCTAAATTTGTTTAACACTATATTGCCAACATATACACGTCCAACTGGTAAACCTCGGATGTGTAGGTACCCTCCCACACTGTGAGAGAGGAGGAGTTTGGGGGGGTGCGAGGGATGTGCAGCCCCAGTCAGGCCAACACTTATCTAGCATCACAATCAATCACTCAGAGGAGGAACCAAAAAGGGGAGCAGAACAGGAGGGTCAGTATCCTCAACTTCAGTCCCTCCCGTTATGTGTAACCAGAGTGGGACTGTGACAATTTTAGCTATCACTACTTCCAGATATTTTTGCCAATTTGGAGGGTTAGTTGGTGTCGGATGGCCCATGTTAGCACTTCACGTTGCGTCTTGTTCAGCTGTTATGTTACACACAGATCCTCTAACCATTGATGTAGTTGGGGGGCAGTAGTTGATTTCCAATTCATGGCTATTCTCCTTTTTGTTAGTGCTTGTGCTATAGTTCAATATATTTGTTAAAGGTTTTTGGGCTGCTGAGCAGGATGTGATTCCCAGCAAAAAGTGTGAGGTGTCTGCATTGAGTTTATAGCTTTAAGCTGCAGTGAGGAGGCATGCTACCCCTTCCCAATAGGGGGTGAATTGTAGGCACCGCCAAACCATCTGTGAATATTTAGCACCAGTATCATGGCATTGGGTAATTGTGGGAGAGTTAGCACTTCCAGGAAAGAGACTATCACCATTTGATCTGCTAGTGGTGGGGCAGTGTTAGTTAAAGAGTCTGGTGTCTCCAGAGGCCCATAGGCGTTCCTTCGCGTCTCTGACCCTTTGGAAAGAGAAGCCATCTTTTGTTGTTCCACCTCAGGGATCGCTTGCGCTGTGTCTTTGGCAGCTTGTTCCTTAGTTAGGCTGACTACATGTGGATGAACTTGAAATACCTTTGCGCTCCAGCTAGGCATCCTCAGGTGTGGCACAAGAAGTGGTGCTATCATTGTGTATGATTCTGAGTGTGGCAGGAAATTGCAGTGCATAATTGATGCGGTTGTCTTATAGGCATTTCTTAACAGCCAGGTTAGAGGATCTGCATTGTTTACTTGGAAGGTATTGATTATCCATGGGCCCCTGGCATGGGTGACTGGCAGAATATGATCCCGGTCTCTTTATTAAGTGGTGAGTGACCATCGGGTGGGAACGAGCTCCCAGTATGGTGGGTCTGCCGGGGACTCTATGGGCATGCTGAACTGAAAAAAAGTTGACTGTTTCCCTAGGAGGATCATGTTGGTGAACCAGTCCTCGAAGTACCGCTCTTTGCTTGGGCCCTCTACTTTTTCGAAGAGGCCCACAATCTGTACATTATTTCATCTCAATCACCCTCTGGATCCTCTTAGTCATCCATCCATCTCCAGAAGAAGTGGACTTTGGTGGTCATTACAACATTGGCGGTAAAAGCCGCTTACCGCCGTGCAGAAGGCCGCCACCACAGCTATTATGACCCACATCTCGAAATCCGACAAAATTCAGACACCCACACAAGTCCGCCACACCAAAGGTCAGTGATAAACTGGCGAAAACAAAACCTCCACCATCACGCCAACAGAAATACGCCCACACTATCACGACACACGAATCCACGCGGCGGTCTTTCAACCGCGGTATTCCATTGGCGGTACACACGCTGCGCTCAAAATACACACACACATATAAAACACCGCCACATTGGACAATTCGAAATACACACACCTGATACACATACACACACCACTCCCACACACCCAATACAATATAAAACACACACCCACATCACCCACCAACCCCTACGACCACTATTACAAAGAGAAGGCCAGAGAGAGACACCACCATCCACAAACTAGCAGCCACAGGCACTCAACACCATCACCCACACAACTTCCACGCACAAAACACCACACACCACTACATATCACCACACTTATCACCACACACACCATCCCACACATCACCTACACCACCCCATGGCACGGCAAAGACAGCCCAGGTTCTCGGAGGAGGAGCACAGGGTCAAGGTGGAGGAAATCATCCAGGTAGAGCCGCAGCTATTTGGAGCACAGGTGCAGCACACCTCAATTGCAAGGAAGATGGAGCTATGGAGAAGAATAGTCGACAGGGTCAACGCAGTGGGACAACTCCCAAGAAATCGGGACGACATCAGGAAGAGGTGGAACGACCTACGGGGAAGGAGCATTCCGTGGTCTCAAGACACCACCTGGCAGATCAACGGACTGGCGGCGGACCCCCACCTCCTCCCCCACAACTAACAACATGGGAGGAGCAGGTCTTGGCGGTTCTGCATCCTGAGGGCCTCGCAGGAGTCAGTGGAGGAATGGACTCTGGTAAGTCAAAGCTTTACTAATATATCCCCCACCCTTCCTGCATGCCATCACACACTCCTACCCGTACCCTCACCCTCAGCACTCCACCAACTCACATGTACCCCACTATCACAAACCACCCATCCCAACACCAAGCCCTGCATGCAACACCAATGCATGGACACCCATCACTAAAGCATTCCCACTGCACATACCCATACAACCCCCTAAACCATCATCACACAAGTCCCCACATAGGAATGCAAGCACTGGGGTACAGCGGTCACCCACCCATTGCCCACCATGACACACACAGATGCAATAATTAAGCTTTTACACCCCTGCAGGACCACTACCCAACGTCACCAGACAGGAGGGTCCAGATATCTCCACCCCACCCACAGAAGAGGCCCACAGTGATGACAGCAGCTCTGTCCAACTGGATCCAGATGACCAGCCCGGACCATCGTGGGCCTCAGGACAGTCGGTTCCCCTCCCACAGGCACAGGCCACCACAGACCTTCCACCCTCTGGTAACACCAGCACAGCACCCACCCAGCGGGCCCATACCTCCGTACCCAGGACACATCAATCAGCAGTGTGTCCACCACTACAGGGAACCCAGGATAACCCACCACCCCAACAACAACAGGGACCTGGGGGCAGTGGCAGTGGGCACATGGTCCAGGGGACGGAGGCCAAGGAACACAGGGGAACTGGGAGGGCTGCTGTGCGACAGGGGGCAGACAGGCCAAGGGAACCCACTCTCCACGAGGCCCTCTCCTCCATCATGGGAGCATACCACCACTCCCAGGAAACGATGGCAACGGTCCTGGCCAAGTTTCAGGAGACCCATCGCATGCAGGAGGAACAGTATCTGGGGTTCAGGGAGGAACTCAGAACCATCATCTCCACCCTGGGTACCATCGTAGGGGTGCTGAAGGAAATACTAAACACCAGGAGGGACACTGTGGAACTTCAAGGGGCCCCTGACACTAGCATGGACGATGAACTGCCCACCTCCTCCGCCGGTGCTAGTGGACAGGAGGCACCGCCACAGGACCACAACACCAGCACCCCACCCCCTGCAGATGAAGAACCACCCCGCAAGCGGTCCTTGAGATCCAGGAACAAGACAGAGCACGATGCCAAGACCCCCGCCAAGATGTGAGACCACCCTGATTGTCAACTGTGAGAAGGTAGCCTCTTTCTAGCCTTGTTACCCCCACTTTTGGCCTGTTTGTGAGTGTATGTCAGGGTGTTTGTCACTGTTTTCACTGTCTCACTGGGATCCTGATAGCCAGGCCTCAGTGCTCATAGTGAAAACACCATGTTTTCAGTATGGTTGTTATGTGTCACTGGGATCCTGCTGGTCAGGACCCCAGTGCTCATAGGTTTGTGGCCTATATGTATGTGTCACTGGGACCCTGTCACACAGGGCCCCAGTGCTCATAGGTGTGCATGTATATGTTCCCTGTGTAGTGCCTAACTGTCTCACTGAGGCTCTGCTAACCAGAACCTCAGTGGTTATGCTCTCTCATTACTTTTAAATTGTCACTAACAGGCTAGTGACCAATTTTGCCAATTCACATTGGCTTACTGGAACACCCTTTTAATTCCCTAGTATATGGTACTAAGGTACCCAGGGTATTGGGGTTCCAGGAGATCCCTATGGGCTGCAGCATTTCTTTTGCCACCCATAGGGAGCTCTGACAATTCTTACACAGGCCTGCCACTGCAACCTGAGTGAAATAACGTCCACGTTATTTCACAGCCATTTTTCACTGCACTTAAGTAACTTATAAGTCACCTATATGTCTAACCTTTACCTGGTAAAGGTTAGGTGCAAAGTTACTTAGTGTGAGGGCACCCTGGCACTAGCCAAGGTGCCCCCACATTGTTCAGAGCCAATTCCCTGAACTCTGTGAGTGCGGGGACACCATTACACGCGTGCACTACATATAGGTCACTACCTATATGTAGCTTCACCATGGTAACTCCGAATATGGCCATGTAACATGTCTATGATCATGGAATTGCCCCCTCTATGCCATCCTGGCATAGTTGGCACAATCCCATGATCCCAGTGGTCTGTAGCACAGACCCTGGTACTGCCAAACTGCCCTTCCTGGGGTTTCACTGCAGCTGCTGCTGCTGCCAACCCCTCAGACAGGCAGCTGCCCTCCTGGGGTCCAGCCAGGCCTGGCCCAGGATGGCAGAACAAAGAACTTCCTCTGAGAGAGGGTGTGACACCCTCTCCCTTTGGAAAATGGTGTGAAGGCAGGGGAGGAGTAGCCTCCCCCAGCCTCTGGAAATGCTTTGTTGGGCACAGATGTGCCCAATTCTGCATAAGCCAGTCTACACCGGTTCAGGGACCCCTTAGCCCCTGCTCTGGCGCGAAACTGGACAAAGGAAAGGGGAGTGACCACTCCCCTGACCTGCACCTCCCCTGGGAGGTGTCCAGAGCTCCTCCAGTGTGCTCCAGACCTCTGCCATCTTGGAAACAGAGGTGCTGCTGGCACACTGAACTGCTCTGAGTGGCCAATGCCACCAGGTGACGTCAGAGACTCCTGCTGATAGGCTCCTTCAGGTGTTAGTAGCCTTTCCTCTCTCCTAGGTAGCCAAACCCTCTTTTCCGGCTATTTAGGGTCTCTGTCTCTGGGGAAACTTTAGATAACGAATGCATGAGCTCAGCCGAGTTCCTCTGCATCTCTCTCTTCACCTTCTGATAAGGAAACGACCGCTGACCGCGCTGGAAGCCTGCAAACTTGCAACATAGTAGCAAAGACGACTACTGCAACTCTGTAACGCTGATCCTGCCGCCTTCTCGACTGTTTTCCTGCTTGTGCATGCTGTGGGGGTAGCCTGCCTCCTCTCTGCACCAGAAGCTCCGAAGAAATCTCCCGTGGGTCGACGGAATCTTCCCCCTGCAACCGCAGGCACCAAAAAGCTGCATTACCGGTCCCTTGGGTCTCCTCTCAGCACGACGAGCGAGGTCCCTCGAATCCAGCGATGCTGTCCAAGTGACCCCCACAGTCCAGTGACTCTTCAGCCCAAGTTTGGTGGAGGTAAGTCCTTGCCTCACCTCGCTGGGCTGCATTGCTGGGAACCGCGACTTTGCAGCTACTCCGGCCCTTGTGCACTTCCGGCGGAAATCCTTCGTGCACAGCCAAGCCGGGGTCCACGGCACTCTAACCTGCATTGCACGACTTTCTAAGTTGGTCTCCGGCGACGTGGGACTCCTTTGTGCAATTTCGGCGAGCACCGTTTCACTTATCTTCGTAGTGCCTGTTTCTGGCACTTCTCCGGGTGCTACCTGCTTCAGTGAGGACTCTTTGTCTTGCTCGACGTCCCCTCTCTCTTCAGGTCCAATTTGCGACCTCCTGGTCCCTCCTGGGCCCCAGCAGCGTCCAAAAGCGCCAAACGTACGATTTGCATGTAGCAAGGCTTGTTGGCGTCCTTCCGGCAGGAAAACACTTCTGCACGACTCTCCAAGGCGAGAGGGATCCGTCCACCAAAGGGGAAGTCTCTAGCCCTTTTCGTTCCTGCAAAAACCTCAGCTTCTTCTGTCCAGTCGAAGCTTCTTTGCACCCGCAGCTGGCATTTCCTGGGCATCTGCCCATCTACGACTTGCTTGTGACTTTTGGACTTGGTCCCCTTGTTCCACAGGTACCCTAGATTGTAAATCCACAGGTGTTGCATTGCTGGTTTGTGTCTTTCCTGCATTATTCCTCTAACACGACTCTTTTGTCCTTAGGGGAACTTTGGTGCACTTTGCACTCACTTTTCAGGGTCTTGGGGAGGGTTATTTTCCTAACTCTCACTATTTTCTAATAGTCCCAGCGACCCTCTACAAGGTCACATAGGTTTGGGGTCCATTCGTGGTTCGCATTCCACTTCTGGAGTATATGGTTTGTGTTGCCCCTATCCCTATGTTTCCCCATTGCATCCTATTGTAACTATACATTGTTTGCACTGTTTTCTAAGACTATACTGCATATTTTTGCTATTGTGTATATATATCTTGTGTATATTTCCTATCCTCTCACTGAGGGTACACTCTAAGATACTTTGGCATATTGTCATAAAAATAAAGTACCTTTATTTTTACTATAACTGTGTATTGTGTTTTCTTATGATATTGTGCATATGACACTAGGTGGTACTGTAGTAGCTTCACACGTCTCCTAGTTCAGCCTAAGCTGCTCTGCTAAGCTACCATTATCTATCAGCCTAAGCTGCTAGACACCCTATACACTAATAAGGGATAACTGGGCCTGGTGCAAGGTGCAAGTACCCCTTGGTACTCACTACAAGCCAGTCCAGCCTCCTACATCAACCCACTGTCCCACTTTGTCACCCTGTCCATATTGGAACTGGCCCAGCTCCACTTCCTATGCCCATATGGGCAATGCACCTATGAGACAAATAGACTGGACTCTGCCATGGACACTCCTCCGCCATCACCCCTCACCATTTAACTTCCCCCTCCAATATTTTGCATTTAAATAAACACACCTAAAGCACCAAGATCTGGAGTCTGTCTGTGATTTTGAAATAGTGTATTTGCAATTACAGTGACAACATTTCCAGGAATTATTAATGTCAACATACCTATGTCACACAGCTCTAGTCCATGAGGAATCTAAGCAGATGACACACGTTGGGACCCACACCTGTGAAACCGTAAGGGAAAGTGACAACTCAGTGACCATACACTGGGTGAAATCGACAGACAGGATAGAGATCGAAGTGTAAAAGTACATGTAGTGGGCAGGAATGTATTCTCACCTGTGTTTCACTGGAAATATTGCTGGATGACTGATTTCCTGTTGTCAATGTTTTCTTCCTCTGCTTCCTCTTCATCACTGTCCACAGGCTCCACAGCTGCCACAACATCGCCATCTGGACCATCCTCCTGCAGAAAAGGCACCTGTTGTCGCAAAGCCAAATTATGAAGCATACAGCAGGCCACAATGATCTGACACACCTTCTTTGGTGAGTAAAATAGGGATCCACCTGTCATATGGAGGCACCTGAACCTCACCTTCAGGAGGCCGAAGGTGCGTTCGATCACCCTCCTAGTCTGCCCATGGGCCTCATTGTAGCGTTCCTCTGCCCTGGTCCTAAGATTCCTCACTGGGGTTAGTAGCCATGACAGGTTGGGGTAACCAGAGTCCCCTAGTAGCCACACCCGGTGCCTCTGTATTAGACCCATCACATAAGGGATCCTGCTATTCCGCAGGATGTAGGCGTCATGCACTGAGCCAGGGAACATGGCATTCACATGGTAGATGTACTGGTCTGCCAAACATACCATCTGTACATTCATGGAATGATAACTCTTCCGGTTTCTGTACACCTGTTCATTCCTGTGGGGGGGACCAAAGCCACATGGGTCCCATCAATGGCACCTATGATGTTGGGGATATGTTCAAGGGCATAAAAGTCACCTTTCAGTGTAGGCAAATCCTCCACCTGAGCGAAAACGATGTAGCTCCGCATCTGTTTCAGAAGGGCAGACAACACTCTGGACAACACGTTGGAAAACATAGGCTGGGACAACCCTGATGCTATGGCCACTGTTGTTTGAAAAGACGCACTTGCAAGGAAATGGAGCACTGATAGCACCTGCACTTGAGGGGGGATTCCTGTGGGATGGCGGACTGCTGACATCAGGTCTGGCTCCAACTGGCTACACAGTTCCTGGATTGTGGCACGGTCAAACCTGTAGGTGATGATCAAATGTCACTCCTCCATTGTCGACAGGTCCACCAGCGGTCGGTACACTGGAGGATTCCGCCATCTCCTCACATGTCCAAGCGGACGGTGCCTATGAAGGACAACAGCGAGCACAGAGCCAAACAACTCAGAGGTATGTACCCACAGTCTACATAGAACACCAATCATACACAAAATGTGGCCTGTATGTGTGTTGAGAGTAGGCCTAGGTATGTGTGACGCAGTTCGTAATTAGGCCATGTGGGCCCCTGAAATGGCGGCTGCCTGACCTCTAAAGCGGGACAATGGGATGTGAGGTAACTGCGCTGGCATTGTACACCGTCGCGGTAGGCGGGAGAAGACCGCGGCGCAATGCTGCATTGGTTAACATTGGACCCTATGGGTCCCAAGAGCCAATGACTATGTACGCAGTCGGTGATGGTACGCACCGTCGCGGACATGACAGCCGCGGACGTGACCGCCATTTTCTAACTGTTTAATCACTCGATACCTGATCTTCGACAGGAGAGGACCTACACTGCAAGTACTGCTGTGACCTCGGTCTGGAAGAGACAATGGCTCGTGCGTCTGGGGAAAGGGTCCCTGCCTTCACTGCAGCGGAGTTGGAGAAGCTCGTCGAGGGGGTCCTCCCCCAGTACACGCTACTCTACGGTCCTCCAGACCAACAGGTAAGTACACAGGGAGCATGTTGTATGGACTATGCCTGTGTGGAGAGGGCTGGTTGTAAGAAGGAAGGGGGCAGAGTTCTGAGTGCATGAAAGACGGTGAATGCATGTGCCACATGGCAGGGGTAGGGATGGGGGCCACTCACTTTGACGGTGCAGTTGTTAATGACTTCTCTTCTTCCCCTGTACATTTTATGTAGGTCAGCGCCCACCAGAAGAAGGATATTTGGCGTGCCATCGCCAAGGACGTCCGGACCCTGGGGGTCCACCATAGACGGAGCACCCACTGCCGGAAGAGATGGGAGGACATTCGCCGCCGAAGCAAGAAGACGGCGGAGGCTCAGCTGGGGATGGCCTCCCAACGTGGGAGGGGTGCCCGTCGAACCATGACCCACCTGATGTTCCGGATCCTGGTAGTGGCTTACCCTGAGTTGGATGGGCCCTTGAGGGCAACACAGCAGACACAAGGGGGTGAGTACACTATTATTCAGCTGACCTTGCGTGCAGTGAAGGTGTCTGGGTGGGGGAGGAGGGCTGTGGGTTCCCCTAGGCCAGGGCGAGTTCCGTAGGCTAGGCCCATTCATAAGACATGGCCATGTGGCCCTCCACCCCACCTCTGTAGAGTGCAAAGTACTGCTATTCATGCCCCAGGGTCATCTATGTGTGCAGATGTCGTCCATAGCCTTGTAGGCCATTTCCCAGAAATTTTACTGTAGAGGCCAACAGCGCGACGTAGTGCAGGGGGCTGCTGTGTCTGTATTGTCCGCCAACGGTAGCTGTAAGCCATGCACTCAACCTGTCTTTCTACTGTTTCCCCCCCCCTTTTTTTGCGCTCTCCCTGTTCTTGTGTGCATTAGCATCATCAGGCAGAGGTAGAGTGGCACCGGAGCACGAAGGAGCTGCATCCCACATGGGCACGGAGGCCCACACTACGGACTCAGAATACACCAGTGGGACGGAGGGCGAGGGGAGCACCACAGCGGTCACAGGATCTGCAACCAGCGACACAGACTCGTCCTCCGATGGGAGCTCCCATGTGGTGGCGGCAACATCTGTGCCCCCCACTACTACAGGTACAGCCGCCACCCCTCCTACCAGCACCGCCCTCCCAGAAGCCCCTCAGCCTTCGCCCCGTGCCCGCTCACCCAGGAGGGTGGGCATCACCTTCGCCCCAGGCACCTCAGCCCCTGCCCCTGTCACCTTTGCTGCCCTCAGTGAGGAGGCCATTGACCTCCTCAGGTCCCTCACTGTTGGGCAGTCTACCATTTTGAATGCCATCCATGGTGTAGAAACGGAGTTGCAACACACAAATGCATTCCTGGAGGGCATTCATTCTGGTCATGCTGCCCTTCATCAAACCCTTCAAACTCTGGCCTCAGCACTGATGGCAGCCATTGTCCCTGTGTCTAGCCTCCCCCACCAAATTCCTCGACCCAGACCCAAACCCCTGTACCTCTGCCTATCCCAAGCACACCATCAGACCAGCCTGCACACACCTCACCACACAAGGGAAGCTCAGGCAAACATAAGCACCACACATCCCACAGGCACTCACAAAAGCATCACACACATACAGACACACCAACATCCACTGCCTCCACTGTGTCCCCCTCCTCCTCGTCTCCCTCCTCCCTCCCAGTCTTGTCTACACACACACCTGCATGCACTACCACTACAGCCACTACGTCCCGCACCAGCACACCCACCACCACACCCCGCTCACGTGCACTCACCACCCCCACTACCATTTACACATCCCCCGTGTCCTCTCCCAGTGTGTCTGTGACGCCCCCTCCGAAGATACAAAAACGCAGGCACACACCCACCCATCAGCCATCCACCTCACGACAGCCTCCAGCGCATGCACCTGCACCCAAATCCACAAAACTTACACCTCCTACAACCACAACCTCTTCCTCCACTCCCAAACCCCCTCCAGCTACCCGTCCCAGTGTCTCCCAAAAACTTTTCCTGTCCACCCTTATCCTATTTCCCACCACCCCCCCCTCCAACTCATAGGTCCCGTACTAGCACCTCAGCCAAAAAATCTCCGGGACCAGTGGTGCCTGTTGTTACAGGTATGTGGAGTGCACCGGCCAACAGGGCAGCCAGTGTGGCACGGAGCCACAGCACAGCCAGTCCCCACCCCCCATGAAGCACCAGAAGTTGAACAGTGCCCGGCGGGAGAAGGGGAAGACTCCAGCCAGCCAAGCCGCTCACAGGGGTCCCGGAGGGAGGGTGGACTCAGCTGTGACTCCTCCCAAGGTGGAGAAGGGGCAGAGGAAACCTGCAAAGTCTGGGAGGAGAAGGCCGCCATCATCCCCGCCGGCCAGGAGGCCACCGCCAGCCCAATCGTCACTGCCCAGGAGGGCCCCGCAAGCCACAGCCCAGCTGACCCATGAAGGCCCGCCAGCCACAGGCCAGCTGGGCAATGACGGACCGCCATGGCAAGCACCGCTGAACAGGGCAAGGATCGCTGAACAGGGCAAGCACCGCTGAACAGGTCAGAAACTGCAAATCAAGCACCGCTGAACAGGTCAGAAACTGCCAACTCAAGCACCGCTGAACAGGTCAGAAACTGCCAACTCAAGCAACGCTGAACAGGGCAAAGACCGCCATGGCAAGCACCGCTGAACAGGGCAAAGACCGCTGAACAGGGCAAAGACCGCCATGGCAAGCACCGCTGAACAGGGCATGGACCGCTGAACAGGTCAGAAACTGCAAACTCAAGCACCGCTGAACAGGGCAAGCACCGCTGAACAGGTCAGAAACTGCCAACTCAAGCACCGCTGAACAGGGCAAAGACCGCCATGGCAAGCCACACTGAACAGGGCAAAGACCGCTGAAATGGCAAAGACCGCCATGGCAAGCACCGCTGAACAGGGCAAAGACCACTGAACAGGGCAAGCACCGCTGAACAGGTCAGAAACTGCCAACTCAAGCACCGCTGAACAGGGCAAGGACCGCTGAACAGGGCAAAGACCGCTGAACAGGGCAAAGACCCCCATGGCAAGCACCGCTGATCAGGGCAAGGACCGCTGAACAGAGCAATCACCGCTGAACAGGTCAGAAATTGCCAACTCAAGCACCGCTAAACAGGGCAAGGACCGCTGAACAGGGCAAAGACCGCTGAACAGGGCAAAGACCGCCATGGCAAGCACCGCTAAACAGGGCAAAGACCGCCATGGCAAGCACTGCTGAACAGGGCAAGCACCGCTGAAAAGGTCAGAAACTGCCAACTCAAGCACCGCTGAACAGGGCAAGCACCGCTGAACAGGGCAAGCACCCGCTGAACAGGTCAGAAACTGCCAACTCAAGCACCGCTGAACAGGGCAAGCACTGCTGAACAGGGCAAAGACCGCCATGGGCAACACCGCTAGCCCATTTGCGGCAGGGGCAGTGACGCAACTGGGACCGTCACGGGGTGAGTGCTGCACTTTGGGCACCAGTCCCCCTCCAGAACCAGTGGAGACATGCATCCACTCCGTCTGTCCTGCACAGGATGAAGCACTCTGGGCACCAGTCCCCCTCCAGGACCAGTGGAGACATGCATCCACTTGAGAGACTGTGGCTTTGCACTCCCCAGGATGGTACAGTGGGCAATCCACCCACTGTAGAGACTTGTGAGACTGTGGCTTTGCACTCCCCAGGATGGTACAGTGGGCAAACCAATCACTGTAGAGACTTGAGAGTCTGTGGCTTTGCACTCCCCAGGATGGTACAGTGGGCAAACAACCCACTGTAGAGACTTGAGAGACTGTGGCTTTGCACTCCCAAGGATGGTACAGTGGGCAAACCAACCACTATAGAGACTTCAGAGACTGTGGCTTTGCACTCCCCAGGATGGAACAGTGGGCAAACCACCCACTGTAGAAACTTGAGAGACTGTAGCTTTGCACTCCCCAGGATGGTACAGTGGGCAACCCACCCACTGTAGAGACTTGAGAGACTGTGGCTTTACACTCCCCAGGATTGATCAATGGGCATGGAGCCCCCTCGAGGATCTGGCGTCGTGCACTCATCCGGCTGAGGTGCCCCCCTTCCCTTCCTCCTGAGGTGCCTGTTGTATTTCTATCTGATGCCCCAGCAGTGTTCTCTCTGTCATGTTCGGGTATCTTGTGACGGCCTCGCCCATGCATTTTGGGCCCAGTGGTCCACGGACTATGAATGATGCAAAACCTGCACTACTAGTCGTGATGTATATTTTGTTTATAGTGTACGTATATATATATGTATATATGTATATTATATTTTTGCTTACTGATTTTTTATATATTAAAATAGTTACACTAATTTCCTTTTGTCTTTGCATTCTTCCAGGGGGCTTGGGGGGTGTTACTGTAATGTATAGATAAGCATTGGTGTGTGTGTTGTAGTGGGTGAGGGTCGGGGTGGGGGTTGGGGTGTTGAGTGTGTTTGTCCCTGTTTTTTGCCTCCCCCTCCCCTATGTCGTAGGTGCAGTACTCACCGTGCTCTTCGCCGCCGGCGTTGGTGATCCTCGTAGAAGAGCAGGAAGAATAGCGCTGGAAGAATTTGAAGTTCTGACTCCATGCTGTCCTCCTTCCTCGTGGAGTGTGTAGAGGTAAACGTTTTTCATTCGAAATGCCTGTTTCCGCCGTGTTTTTATCCGCGTTGTATCCGTGCGGATTGGCCTGTCATAATAGTGTGGGCGGTACATTGTCTCCCACCTGTCTGTTGGTGGTGACCGTCAAGCTGTTGGTCTGTACCGCCGTGGCGGTCTGAGTGTTAAAGTGGCTGTCTTTGTGGGCGGTTTCCGCCACGGTCGTAATTGCAAAATTTTTACCGCCGGCCTGTTGGCGGTCTTACCGCCACTCTAACACCGTCCGCCAGGGTTGTATTGACCCCCTTTGTCCTGTATTGTCTGCAGATGTTTTCTATTATCTGTGATCATGGGGCAGAGGGTGGACAATACCATCTCTGTGCTGTTGCTAGCACCTTCAATTTCTCACCGGCGTTTCCCGACACCGCTTGGGAAGCAGTCTGAGTCCGGCTTTCCAATCCTTCCATCAATCTTGCAGCTGTGCACACTGTGGTAGTGGGAGTATCAATTTCTCTAGGCTTAGCACACAGGGCTTTTGGCAACCTCCATCTTTAGGAACAGTTTAAACAATGTTGTGCTTCGAGGTTTGAAGTGGGTGGGGCGTCAGATGCGCACTCTTCTGGCTCCTGCATGGACTTCTGGGGCCAGACCTCAATTTGCAGCCAGGGTTTAAAGTTTGTCTGTAGCCTGCATGTGGGGCCATGCTCATTGCTTGGACCAGGGCTTCACTGTTGCTCCAGCTGGTCCTCCGACAGCCCACAGGGGAGACCACGCTTGTCATTCGAGTGCAGTGCCAGGAGGGAGAACTGGACAGTCATCTTGTGAGTGATCGCACCCTGGAGCCACAGCCTATGAGAAACAGCAGGTCAGGTGAGAGCTTCGCTACTGCCTGGTCTTCTTATGGCCTTTGAGACAGGCCGCACACACAGCGCGAGTAGAGCAACTGTCAGGGGATGGTAGGCCGTCCTGCACGTAAGCTCACCCTGGAGCCACAGTGGCTGCTAGGAAGTGGGACAGGGCCCTCCTGTGTTGCCACCTGGTCTGGATGGTCTTGGACAAGCAGTCTCTGTGCCACGGAGGCTCACAGGAAGGCTCAGGTTTATTATTACTGGGCTGAGGGCCGCAGAGCTCTGAGTTCCATGTCTTACTCAGTCACCATATTGGCCACGCTTCCTGAGCCTGCCAGTGTTGTGGGTCAGTGCCAACTGCAGAAGCTCCTGTCCTGACAGACTGTCCATTTGAGAAAGACCAGGAGAGAGGAGTGGGCACTTCAAAGGAAGTAACACACACAGTAAGAATTCACGGAAACAGACAATAAATCATATTGAGTATGGATATGGACTGTAAACATGGGTGCAATAGCCGCAGCGTGGAAAGAAGACTTTTTCTTCTGCAGCCAAGTCTGTGGACCATGATCTGCTAATCTCCATACTGAGTGAGGGGCCATAGTCCAGGAAGTCAAGACCACTTGTCCTGAGTCTAGAGCACAAGCCTTTTACTGGTCTGCATTGACCACTGTAGCCTATGAGTAGGAATGTGCCAGAAGGTAGCAAGAAGCAGAGGAAAACCTGTTGAGTGTATATCAGTGAGTGTGAGACATCCAGTATGGTTGGTACCTTTCCCTCTCGTGGAAAGTTGGTGACTCATACATGTTAGGTGGTGGTCCCCATGAAGCTTATGGCCATCTTGAGTAGGTTAGCATCCCTTGTATGCCAGGCCAGGCAACAATGATTTTTTGGGCCATTGCTCTTGCTGTAGTAAGTCAACGATCCTGATATGCCAGGTGAGTGCCACCATGTTACTAGAGAATTTTTTTGTGATGAAGTAAGTCAGTGAACCACATCGGCCACGTGTGGGCTATTCTGAAGCTTAGTGCTGTTGGAGACTGCAAGATGCCACAAACCTCCCGCATTAAGGGACCGGAGCCCAAGAAGTCATGCCGTGGCCTTACTGAACTCAACAGCTCCTGCATCAATGTAAAAGGCAATGCTGCTCAAATGGAATATTCAGGCCAGAACAAGGTTTTGTTGCATGGTGAACAGCGTGGGAACATATGAAAGTCACCTATATTATCCAATGGTGAATAACTAGCCCTGTTAGAAAGGAAGGTAAAACTTAGGGACACTGACCCGGGAAACACTAATGCATTCATATTAGAAGATTGTTGATACTATTTTAATGTGCTGTTGATAATTTTATATACTTATATTTAAAACTACTTTTATCATAAAAGCAAGTGTTTTTACTGGACAATCAGCTTTTTGGTATTACTGTTCATACTTTGAGTCTTTCATTTGTGTATGCCTTACACCTTTCTCCCCCATCCTCTCTTTCTGGAAGCCTTGGACTGTTCCACCCATACTACCACTGTGAGCCAAGTGTTGAAGGAGGTGTACTTGGCTCAGCTGTTCATGATCTACAGTACATCAGGCCCCAGGACAGCAGGAATAAATGGGTGCAACACCACAATTGGGCCCAGTAGCCCCAGCCTGTCTTGTGGCCTTTTTAAAGTTGTTCTGATAAATGACCGCAAGCGATGGGACCCTTAACGATTCGAGGGTACCAGTACTACAGAGGCCATTTCAAATTTATGCCTGTGATACAATGAGGTCAGTTTTGCACACAAAGACCCTCATGATGACATTGGTGGTAAATGCTGCTTACTGCCGTGCTGATGGCCGCCAACATACCGGCGCGCTGGTGAATATCAGTTCACCATATTATGACACACACACACCAATCTGACAGAATACAGGCCCTCATTACAACCCTGGCGGTCGGTGGAGAAGTGGCGGTAATACCGCAAACAAGCCAGCGGTAAAAAAATTTGAATTACAAGCATGGCGGTGACCGCAATGCAAAACCACCACTTCTCCACTCCGACCACCAGGGTGGTAAAGACCGCTGGGCTGGAGACTTTGGTCTCCAGCCCACAGGCAGTTACTACACCACCTGCGGTATCACGACCCCGCATACCGCCATGGATTTCGTGGGGTTCTGTACCGCCATGCAATCCATTGCTGTAGGCACTATCAGTGCCAGGGAATTTGTTCCCTGGCACTGATTGGGGTCTCAACCACACCCTCCCCCTTCCCAGAGTCCTCCTACCAAAAACACGACCCCCATATCACCCCCCAAAGGTGAAATGACCCCGTCCCCACCCCAACACTGACACACACACCCCCTACACGCACACTCACACTACAACTACACATACATGCACACAAACACGCACACATACACACAGGCATACACTCAGACATACACATGGACATACATGCACACATTTGCCAAACACACAACACAGCCCCCGCATGCATACACACACTCACACACCCACACGTACACCCCCATTCACACACACAACACCCCCCCACCCTCCTCCCCTAATGGATGATCACTTTACCTGGTCCGGTGATCCTCCGGGAGGGAACGGGATCCATGGGGGCTGCTCTGCCGCCAGCTCCCCATCACCAGAACACCACCACACCGAATCATGGGACATGATTTGGTGGGCGGTGTTCTGCAGATGTGGTGATGGAGGTGGAGCAGCCTCCACTTCACCGCCAACCGCCAGTATGGCTGCTGGCGGCTCTCCGTCCGAAAAAAGGCAGACGGCTGCCAGCAGTCATGATACGCTGTGCAGAAAACCACCTGCACTGGCGGTATTCAGCACGGCGGTACCTCAGCGGTCTTGCTTAAAGACCGCCGAGGTTGAAATGAGGCCCACAGCCACATACACAAATCCGCCAGGTCAGTGCTAAAGTGACGGTCTCAAAACCCACACTGTTACACCAACAGAACAACACCCATCACATTATGACCCACAAATCACCATGGCGGACATTCAAAGGCGGTAAACCATCGGCGGTATATTCCGCCACACTGACAATGAACACCCACAGACAAAACAACACCACTTTAGACAATTCAAACAACACACACCTGACACCCATACACACACCACACCCACACCACTCTAAAACACACACCCACAGTACCCACAACCCTTTATGGATACAAATCATTGCCACAAGACAGACACCAAGATCACTGCAACAGTTAGAAACTGTGGTGGAAGAAGGACATTGGTTAAGAGAGACACGGAATCTCATCTCATCTCGACTTGACTCAAATCGGCTCATCTCATATCGACTCTACTCGACAGGTAAGAATCTCATCTAATCTTGACTCTACTGGACAGGTTGGAATCATCTCATCTCAACTCTACTCAACAGGAATCTCATCTCATCTCGACTCGACTCAAATCGACTCTGCTCAACAGGTGGGAATCTCAACTCATCTCATCTCGACTCATCTCATCTCATCACATCTCAACTCCACTCTACAGGATGGAATCTCATCTCATCTCAACTCTACTCAACAGATTATTATACTATAAGGAGCAACTATATCCCAGCCCTGAGGAAGTCAAATGACGAAACACGTGTTGGCTGAGAGGTTGTTTCAAGGAAGTTGGACAATTTTTGATTCCAATGTGGATTCTTATTCAAATCGAAGGTGAAAATAAATTTCATAGGAACATCAGTTTTGAATTAAATGGACTTTGGAAACTAATATAACAACCTCAGTGTATGAAGCGCACTAGGAATTATATGGACTGATATAATTGGGACTTGTGAAATATATTAAGGATTGATTGTTTAATTGGATGATGTAAACAATAGGAAATTCAAACTAAGAATTTACTAAGATGTAAATATTAAATAATTATAGATTATAGCTAGTGGTTGTTTTGATATATTCGAAGAATCATGTATATGTGATATAATTTGATTTTTTATTCTAATAAATTTTATTTTAGAACAACGGGTGCCACAATTATTATTTTTCACTGCGACAATTAGACATACAAACACCACTCACACCCATACACCCCTCACGCACTCCATATCAAACACCCCGACACATTACCCAACACACCCTCACCAACACACATCACATAACACCCAAGGCACCACAAAGGCACCTCCGTTTCACTGAGGAGGAGTTAGGGGTCATGGTGGAGGAAATTGTCATGGTAGATCCACAACTTTATGGAGCACAGGTGCAGCAGATATCAATAGCAAGGAATATGGAGCTATGGCGGAGAATCATGGACAGGGTCAACGCCGTGGGACAGCACCCCAAAACAAGGGACGACATTAGGAAGAGGTGGAACGACCTACGGGGGAAGGTATGTTCCATGGCAGCAAGACACCAGCTCACTATACAGAGGACTGATGGTGGACTCCCACCTCCTCCCCCACAGCTCATAACATGGGAGGAACAGGTACTAGCAAAACTGCATCCTGAGGGCCTTGCCTGAGTTGGAGGAGGACTGGACACTGGTAAGTCAACTTATAACAATTATCACCCCCATACCTGCATGACATCACACACCCTCACCCTCACTCCCATCACTCCACTCCATCCCACACACTCCACCATCACATCACACTAATCCCACTGTTAAGCCATGCTTGCTGTACCAATGCATGGACACCCCTCCCAGCCCTGCATGGACACTCATCACTAAAGCATACACAGCATAGGGAAACTAACAATCCCACAATACACCAACATACACAAGCAAAAGCTGGCAGGGCAACAACAACCATAGAGGGGAAGCTAGGGAAGTACAAATGTCAGACAACTGAAGCATAATACATCATTTACATCCCCACAGGTACCCCAGCCAATGTCACTGGAGAGAGGGTGCCATCACTATCCACGCCCCCAACATAGGGGCCCACAGTGATGACAGTAACTCTGGACTTAAGGATCTGGACGATCTACCTAGCCCATTAGGGACCACTGGACAGTCTGTCACCCAAGCTCAATCACAGACCACCACAGAGCCTCCCCCATCAGGATCCAACACCAAAGCACCCACCCAGTGTACCCACACCTATGTCCCCAGGACACGTCAATCAGCAGTGTGCCCACCTGTATAGGGACCCCAGGCCACACCTGGCCCCGAACACAATCAGAGATCTGGGGTCAGTGGCAGTGAGCACACCGTTCAAGGGACTGAGGCACTGGCCAACAGGGACACTGGGGGGACTGCTGTGCACCAGGGGGAGGACAGGACCAGGAAACCGACTCTCCAGGAGGCAGTCTCCGAGATCCTGGGAGCCTACCAACATTCCCAGGACATGATGGGCCAGATCCTAGACAACGGGCAGGAGAAAATGCGGCTGCAGGAGGGACAGTATCAGGGGAGCAGGGAGGACCTGCAGGCTATCAACAACACCATGATCTCCAAAGCGGGGGTGCTGGCAGACATGGAACATTATGAGGGAGGCAGTGTCACACCAGCTGGTCCCTACCACTAGCCAGTCATCTAAACAGCCCTCCACTTCCTCTGCAACTAGTGGCCAGGAGGCCCCACCACAGGACCAACAGGCCACCAGCACACCTCCCCCTGCAGAAGGTGAACCACCCCGCAAACGTTCCCTGCGAACCAGACAGAAGCCAGAGACACTTGCCAAGACCACCGCCAGGAAATGAGACTCTCCTGATTGTCTCCCTTATGTCCCCCTCTGTCATCTTGTCCACCATGAACTGCCATTGCTCCCCTTCCTAGGTCCCCAGGGGCAATGCACCTATACTACAAACAGAATGGAACATTACCCTGGACTATCCTCCATCATCACCCCATTCCATTGCACTTTCCCCTCTATATTGTAGCACTACAATGGACACCCTTGGATAAAACTTGACTACTAGTATTTCATGTATTGCAAATTTGTATTGATTGAAACAGCTACAACCATTGCAAATGAACTGTACATAGAATGATCATAGAATTAATGACCTGTAGCTGGCTGTTGTGACCACACCAGGAGAATATATCACATCACCAACATCAGCAAAATGAATATCCAAAGTTAACAGTAAGTGGGCAGAGAATCAGGAAATGCCAGCATGCCAATGCCACACAGAATACAACCAAAGTCATAGAAATGTAAAGTTGCACTGTCTCACTTGTGTGTCATTGGAAGTACTGATGTATCACAGATGTTCTGTTCACATCCTCATCCTCTTCCTCCTCATCCTCACTGTCCTCAGGGTCTACTGCTGCCACAGGGTCATCTCCAGTCTCCCCCTCCTGCAGAAAAGGTACATGGCGCCTTAGGGCCAGGTTGCGCAACATGCAGCATGCCACTACTATCTGGTAAACCTTCTTGGGTGAGTAGTACAGGGATCCACTTGTTAGATGGAGGCACCAGAACCTGGCCTTCAGGAGGCCAAAGATCCTTTGAATGATCCTTCTGGTTCGCCCATGTGCCTCATTATAACGTTCTTCTGTCCTTGTCCTGGCATTCCTCACAGGGATCAGCAGCCATGATGGGTTTTGAGTAACCAGTCACCTGCAAATCTTGAGGGGCAACATTTAGCTACATACTGTCCTAAATGGCCTGCACCTTAGGCACACACCAACAAATACTGGGTGGGAACCAGGGCTCACCTATTAGCAACACCCTTTGCCTCTGTAGTTGGGCCATCACATTTGGGATGCTGCTATTCCTAAGGACATAGGCATCATGCACCGACCCTGGATACTTAGTATTGACGTGGGAGATATACTGGTCCGCCAGGCACACCATCCGCACATTCACAGAGTAGAAAAGTTTACGATTCCTGAACACCTGTTCATTCTAACAGGGGCACAAATGCAATATTTGTTCTGTCATTCGCACCAATTATATTGGGAACATGTCCCATTGCATAGAATCCGGTCTTTACAGTGGCCAAATCCTCAACCTGGGGGAATGCAATGTAGCTGCACATTTGTTTTATCAGGGCAGACAACACTCTTGTTAACACATTTGAGAACATTGGCTGTGACATTCCTGCTGCCAAGCCCACTGTCACTTGGAAAGAACCGGTTGCCAGGAGAAGTGATAGCACTCGCACAATAGGGGGGTCCCAGTGGGGTGAAGGGTAGCAGATATCAGGTCAGGCTCCAATTGGGCACACAGTACTGTGATTGTGGCCCTGTGCAGTCTACAGGTGAGTATTATCTACCTGTCCTCCAGTATAGCCCAGTCCTCAAGGGGTTTGTACAGGTGGGTATGTCTCCATCTCCTATTCAACCACAGCTGTAGGTATCTAAGGTACACGAGAGTGAGAAGGCTGTCACAAACTGAACAATGTAGCCAAAAAAGCAGTCTGCTATGTGCAAACATGTTATTGGACAGTGTAATTTGTGAAGTATGTGCCTATTTATCCTGTGACGCAGCATTAATAGATACGCCTGTTCACCCCCCCTGAAATGGCATCCACCTGTCCTGCATGGAGGGACAGATGGAAGTGAGGTAATGCTGCTGACGTTGTGGGCAGTGGTGGTAGGCGGTCGTGAACCGCTGTGCAAATCCTCATTGGGTATTATTGGACCCTATGGGGTACAGTGGCCATTGGCCAATGGTGATCTACATCGGCGGTGCCAGTATGCACCGCCGAGGATGTGACCTCCATTTTCTATCAGATTCCTCACTTGTTTCCTGACCTTCCAAAGGAGATTATCTACACTGCATGTGCTGCTGTGACCTGTGTCCTTCACTTCTGAGGAGTTGGAGCGGCTGGTGAATGGGGGCCTACCTCAGTATGGACTGCTGTATGGGCCTCCAGACCAACAGGTGATTACACCTTGTGCACGATGCATGTGGAATGAATGCTTGGAGTTTTGTGTGAAGGTCTCGTGTAAGGGGGGTGGGTGGATTTCCTCTTGGCAGGGTACATGTTGTGGGCTGGGCTATGTGTGTGCCAATGGTGATGGAAACGGGTATGATGGGCCATTTGTGTGACTGGCTGGAATGTTTGTTTAATGGTGTTCTCCTGTCTTTATTGGCTCCGCAGGTCAGCGCCCCACAAAAAAAAGGGAATTTGGCATGCCATCACCAAGGACTTGCAGACCTTGGGAGGACTTGAGACGCTGGGTATGAAAGACCGCGGAGGCCCAGCTGGGGATGGCCTTCCAATGAGGAAGGGGTGCCCATCGGACCCTGACCTTCGTGATGGCCCTCATACTGGTGGTGGCCTACCTTGAGCTGGATGGGCATTTGAGGGCATCACAGCAGCCACAAGGGGGTAAGTACAGTGGCTATCATTACAAATTACGGCTGGAGGGGTGGTATACGGGTGGTGGTAGTGTGTCAGCAGGTGCCCCTAGGCCAGGCCAGACATAGCAGCATAGGTCCTCTGGTGGCTAAGGGTTTGAATGTGAATACTGCTTACCTAGCTTGTTAGTATTCACTACTGGTCAGGGCTGCGTGGGTCCAAGGTCTGCTGCAGTTGGCGGTGTATGCCACTCCTCATTCCTTGGTGACTAGCCATTTCACTGGTAGTGCCATGCATAGTGTGTAGACCTGTTCTGTGTGTGTGCAGGTGCTGTGTACGCCAACGGTGGTGTTTGTGCAGTCATTGACCCAGTATATCCTTTGTCTCACTCCCCCCTTTCTTGTTTTGTGATCCTGTCCTTATGTGCATTAGCATCAACTGGCGGAGGAGCAGAGGCACCGGCAACAGAGGGAGCTGCATCCCACAGGACCCTGGAGGCAGAGTCCATTGACGCACCACGGCGGAGACTGAAGGGGACAATACAAACTCTGATATCTCCTCTGATGGGAGCTCCCTAGTGGTGGCGGACACCTTTGTGACCACCCCTGCTGCAGGTACAGCCACCACCCCCGTTCTAGCACCATCCTCCCAATAGCCCCTCAGCGAATTGCCTGTGCCCGCTCACACAGGAGGGTGGGCATCTTCTTTGCCCCAGGCACCTCAGGCCCTGCCCCAGTGAGCCCCGCTGCCCTGATTGAGGATGCAATTGACGTCCTGAGATCCATCTATGTAGGGCAAACAACCATTGTGAATGCCATCCAGGGGCTGGCAGCCCAGATACAGCAATGAAATGCATTCCTGGAGAGCCTTCACAGTGGATTGGTGGCTCAACAGAGATCGATTCAGGCTCTGGCCTCCTCCCTGCTGGCAGCCATTGTCCCTGTTTCAACCGTCCCGCCTTCAACTTCCACTTCCCAGTTCCATTGTCCTCAACCCCAACCCATCCCAAGCACACAGCCTGACGAGTATGCACACAAGACAACACCCAAGAGTGTCACGGGCAAACACAAGCACCACACTTCATCCCACAGGCACTCACACAAACACCATTCAGTTGCAGACACGACCACCTCCACTATCTCCTCTGTCTCCCCCTCCTCCTCCTCCTCAACCTCCTACCCAGTTACCTCCACACTCACACCTGCATGTACTACATCAATATCCATTACCAGCATCACCACACCAAGCAGAACACACACCTCAATGGCAGACAACTCCACAACATTCATGCACACGTCCCCTGTGTCCTCTCCCACTGTGTTAGTCCCCCCTCCTAAAGTACACAAATGCAAGCACTCAGACAGCCAACAGCCCTTCACCTCACAATAGCATACAGCCCATGCACCTGCACCCACATCCAGCAGACAAGCACCTCTAACAACCACTCCCTCATCCTCCACTCACATTACTCCTCCCTCTTCCCGCCCCAATATCCCTAAGAAGCTTTTCCTTTCCCAGATTGACCTCTTCCCTACCCCTCCACCCCCTTCCTGCACATATGGACGGGGTAGCAAGGACCCAGCCAAGCACCTCAGCCAAACATTCCACGGGCCCAGTGGTAGCACCACCTACTCGTGGTGGAAAGGATTCCAGGCCAACAATACTGAAGGGGAAGGAGCCTGCAGTAGCTGCAAAGAAGGGGAAGGAGCCTGCACCAGCTGCAAAGAAGGGGAAGGAGCCTGCACCAGCAGGCAGAGGGGGGAAGAGCTCATCCATCAGTGAAAGGAAGGGTAAGGGATCCCCAACCCATGAGCAGGAGAAGATGAGGCAATCTACACCAGCGGAAGCTGCCAGCAAAGCAACGCCACCACCACCAGCTGTCATAGGGCCCCCACCACCAGCTGTGGTTGTGCAGCCATCAGAGAGTGCTTGGGCTGAACAGGAGCCTCCCACAATCACCACCACAGTGCAGCCATCGGAGGGTGCAGGGGCTGAGCAGGAGCCTCTGACAACCACTACCACAGTGTAGCCATTGGAGGGTGCAGGGGCTGAGCAGGAGCCTCCCACAACCACCACCACAGTGCAGCCGTCACCACCAAAGGACGCCATACAGTCCAACCTCCAAGGGCTGCTGTGCGGCCTGCCCCCACCAGAACCAGTCGGTAAGACACCCACACAAGATACTGTGGCCTTGCACTCCCCAGGACAAAGAAGAATGGGCATTTTGCCCCCTCCAGAACCAGTGGGGAAGACACCCACTCAAGAGACTGTGGCCTTGCGCTCCCCAGAACAAAGCAATGGGCATGTTTGACTCTCCAGAACCAGTGGGAAAGACACCCACTCGAGAGACTGTGGCCTTGGACTCCCCAGGACAAAGCAATGGGCATGTTGCCCCCTCCAGAACCAGTGGTAAAGACACTTACTCGAGAGACTGTGGCCTTGCACTCCCCAGGACAAAGATCACAGGGCATGTTGCCCCCTCCAGAACCAGTGGGCTTGTTCCCGCATCTGGCTGAGGTGTCCCTCTCCCCCCTGAGGTGCCTGCCTATTTTCCAACTGATGCCCATGCAGTGTTCTCTCCGGATTGGTGCAGGATTAGAGTGGGGCCTTGGACTGTGCCCTGTGGCCATGTGGGCCCTGTGAACTATGAACTGGGCAGTTTCCCTTTTTTACACAGGTGTGCAGACCTGTTTAATGTGTAAATGGGATTTTTAATTTTATTGTTGGACTCATTACAATCACTTTGGTAAATTCCTGTTGCCTATTCTTTATTCTGCAGATTTTCGTGGTCAGATTGTTTTTGTAATGCATATGGTTGTGTGTGGTGCGTGTGTGTGTCACTCTCATTTTCCTTCCACTCTCCCTTGTGTGCTAGGCATCTTTACTCGCCATTGTCATCTTCTCTGTCGTTGGTATTCCACACAGAGCATAACATAGAAGATCATTGGAAAGACTTGCAGTTCTGGTTCCATGGCGGCGTGATTCTTCCCTGTGTCTCCAATGGTAAGTCCTTTCTCTTCTGTGATGTGCTTCTGCCAGGCTTTTGATGGCGTTGGTACCACCCCGGAAAAGGTGACGGTTTCGTGAGTCAAAATATGGTGACTGTTGTTTCTGCCCTGGCGGTCGATGTGGTACATTGGCTGTCTATCGGAGATATCACTGCCATGGTCATAATCTGGCAGTAATTACCGCCAGTCTGTTGGCAGTATTAACGCCACTTTATCACCGACTGCTAGGGTTGTAATTAGGGCCAAAGCCTACACATGTCATCAATAGAGAATACAAGGTTGTGAATACACCTTTGCATCATGCATGTAGGTAATGGGGACAGCAGGAATAAAATGCTCCATCCCCAACTAATGGACCCAGTAGCCCCTGCTTGCCTCATAGCCCTCTGAAACATGTTCTGACACATATCCAATAGTATAGGTTTACAACTATATCATGTACTTCATTATCCTGTAAATATTACATCCACTTGTAATGGAGGAAACAAATATATTTCTCTAGATGCTTAGATTAGTTTAATTGATGTAAATTACGAGGAATCATGATGCTGTTGTTGATTTTATTTCTGGATGCGTCTTCCATGTTGATGTGGAAATTACAATCATTAACATGACTGGAATGATGATGTTTGATGTTTTTGGGTTGAGAATGTTCCCTGCACGGTGTTGAGTCGTGTTCCCCTAATTTGAGTGTGCAGCTGGCTTTATCTGGTAACCTGGTTTCAATTGTGGCCTTAACCTCAACCTTACCTAGTGTGTGTGCAGAGACCTATGCCTATTCTTAAATATGAGAGAGTTCCTGGACCTTTCCCTAAACCTGGGGAGGTGGGGTGTACAAAGCATGTTTTCATTATTTAGTCAGTGAACTATTGCCCCTACCATGGTTTGGCACATAGCACAGTGGCGGTAGCCTGGCCAATTTGTGAATCTGTAGTGGTAATGTAGTGCCCACTCATGTCAAGTTCCACTACTACACACTAGCTCAGGTACCAGTGAAAACATCCCATGCATGTTTTATGTATTTCTTTGTGTGCCCTCCATTGTGCATATATTGTATGTAATAGTGGACCAAGGTAATGGAGGCCTTTTTTGGAAGCTCTCTGGCTTGTTAACATGCAGACAATGGAGGTGAAGTACTTTTCTCAGTGAGTGGAAGTGTGTTGCTGACATTTCTAAAGCTGGTGGGCAGAGACCTATATACCAATGTGAGGAAACAGGAGACATGCTTTCCTTTAGAAATTCAGTTAAGTTCTTATGGTGTAGGAGCTTAAGGAAAATAAGTCTTCCTAAGCACTGCCATTTAGTAGATGGTGGGGATGAAGGGTGGGAATGCCTTTTCTGTTGCTCAGAGTGTGAAGACTTCTTTAGATGGAGCCATCTTGTGGCCTCATCCTGATCACTGGTACGTGTAGTTGTTGATAGCAAGGTGCAGATTTCTCATGCCTCTTTGTATCTCTCTTGTGGGTGCTCCAAACTAGAGATGATCCTGTTATTAGGAGCTTTACCCTACAAAATGCCGGATTCTGAAAAACAACCTGGGAAGGACATATGAAAAAATAACCTGTGTGGAAAGTGAAAAAGTCTACATTTCCCCAGTCTGCTTTATCTGTATACAAGTGAGCACTGCTCATCCACTTGTGGATCCAGTTTCATATTATCTTTGACCAAGTAAGGTGATGCTCCACAGAGTACACAGTGGACTGCTGTGCAACTAGAACAAGTGTCTACATGACAGACAGATTTCCATAGGTTACGGAGCATCACCTGGGGTCTGATCTGGACGGGAGTTGTCCCTGGAAGCTGACCTAACTTAGAAGAAGAGGGAAGGGTTAGGCAAACCAAGCAGGAGGTGTTGGGTGAGTATGAATCATGGATCGGAAAGTTGTGGGTCTGTCTGCCAGAAGAGAACTAACAGTGTGCTCCTGAAACTTAGCTGAGTGTTGTATGTCTTACCTGCAATACACTGTGCTTTATCACTGTAGTAGTGCTTTTCCAAAGCAGACTCTGTTATTTTGATTCAGAAGCACAAGACCATGGCACTGCCAAAGTGCGCCTATGAGACCTGTGCCACTGTGATCATGAACATTATAGAAAGGGGAATTAGAACCACATTGCTGCCTGAGAAATTCTGATTGTGGCCCTGTGATCTTTGACTCCAACCATCTTATCCTGTGCCCAAAAGAGGGCCTGTGACCATCTAGGACTATCAGGAACACCAAAGCCTGCTGACAGCCAATCCCTGGATTGAGACACTATGGGGATCATTACAACACTGGCGGTAAAAGCCGCTTACCGCCGTGCAGAACACCGCCAACACACCGCCCCGGCTGCGGAATTCCGCCACGGTCATTATGACCCAAAGCCCTGATTTTGCCAAAACCTAGACACCCACACAAGTCCGCCACACCAAAGGTCAGTGATAAACTGGCGATAACAAAATCTCCACCATCACGGCAACAGGAATACGCCCACACTATCATGACCCACGAATCCACGTGGCAGTCTTTCAACCGCGGTATTCCATCGGCTGTACACACCGCTGCGCTAAAAATACACATTTACAAAACATAGCCACATTGGACAATTCGAAATACACACACATGATACACATGCACACACCACTCCCACACATCCAATACAATATAAAACACACACCCACATCACCCACAAACCCCTAGGACAACAATTGAGAAAGAAGCACAGAGAGAGTCAGCACCATCTACAAACGAGCATCCACAGGCACTCAACACCATCACTCACATAAGATCCACTCACCTCACAAAACACATCTCTAAATATCACCCCACACATCACAACACACACCACCCCATGGCACTGCAAAGACATCCCAGGTTCTCTGAGGAGGAGCTCAGGGTAATGGTGGAGGAAATCATCTAGGTAGAGCCACAGCTATTCGGATCACAGGTGCAGCATACCTCCATCGCTATGAAGATGGAGCTATGGCGAAGAATCGTGGACAGGGTCAACGCAGTGGGACAGCACCCAAGAACTAGGGATGATATCAGGA
Organism: Pleurodeles waltl; assembly: GCF_031143425.1. NCBI lineage: Eukaryota > Metazoa > Chordata > Amphibia > Caudata > Salamandridae > Pleurodeles > Pleurodeles waltl. The sequence goes on along the minus strand of NC_090447.1, from coordinate 1,213,919,661 downwards.
AGAGGTGGAACGACCTACGGGGGAAGGTGCGTTCCGTGGTCTCAAGACACTACATCGCGGTACAGAGGACTGGCAGCGGACCCCCACACCCTACCCACAACTAACAATGAGGAGCAGGTCTTGGCTATTCTGCATCCTGAGGGCCTCGCAGTAGCAGCTGTAGGAATGGACTCTGGTAAGTCAATTCTTTTATTACTTCATCCCCCACCCACCTGCATGCTATCACGTACCCCCACCCTCGACCTCACTCCCAACATTCCAACTCCTCACACATGTCCCAATGTCACAAACCACACATCCCAAACCCAAGCCCTGCATGCAACACCAAAGCATGGACACCCATCACCAAAGCATTGCCACTGCAAATACCCATACACCCCCCTAAGCCATCATCACACAAGGTCCCACACAGGAATGCAAGCACTGGGGTTCACGGTCACCCACCCATTGCACACCATGGCACACACATACAATAATCATGGTTTTACACCCCTACAGGACCCCTACCAAACGTCACGGGACAGGAGGGTCCAGATATGTCCACCCCACCCACAGAAGAGTCCCACAGTGATGACAGCAGATCTGTCCAACTGGATCTAGATGACCAGCCCAGCCCATCTGGGACCTCAGGACAGTCGGTTCCCCTCACACTGGCACAAGCCACTACAGAGCTTCCTCCCTCTGGAAAAACCAGCACAGCACCCACCAAGTGGACCCACACCTCTGTCCCCAGGAAACGTCAAGCAGCAGTGTGTCCACCACTACAGGAAACCCAGGCTAACCCACCACCCCAACAACACCAGGGACCCTGGGGCAGTGGCAGTGGGCACACGAGTCAAGGGACAGAGGCCCAGGAACACAGGGGAACTGGGAGGGCTGCTGTGCGGCAGGGGGAGGACAGGCCCTGGGAACCCACTCTCCACGAGGCCCTCTCCAACATCATTGGAGCCTACCACTATTCCCAGGAGACAATGGCAACGATACTGGCCAAGTTTCAGGAGACCTAGCGGCTGCAGGAGGAACAGTATTTGGGGTTCAGGGAGGAACTCAAATCCATCAATTCCACCCTGGGCACCATTGTAGGGGTGCTGAAGGAACTCGTGAACACCAGGGGGACACTGTGGCACAACAAGGGGCCTCTGACACTAGCCTGGACGATGTACTGCCCACCACCTCCACCGGCGCTAGTGGACAGGAGGCACCGCCACAGGACCACCACACCAGCACCCCACCCCTGCAGAGGGAGAACCGTCCCTGAGATCCAGGACAAAGACAGAGAGCAATGCCAAGACCCCTGCCAAGAAATGAGACCACCCTGATTGTCATCCTTCTGTCCCACTTTGTCACCCTGTCCATCCATCAACTGCCCCAGCTCCACTTCCTATGCCCCTTTGGACAATCCACCTGTGAGACTAATAGACTGTACTCTGCCATGGACATTCTTCCACCATCACCCCTGACCATTTTACAACCCCCTCCACTATTTTGCACTTAAATAAACACCCTTAAATCACAAAACAATCTGGAGTCAGTCTGTGCTTTCGAAAATGTGTATTAGCAATAAAAGTGACAAAATGCTATATCCAATGTAATGTCAACATACCTATGGCACACAGCTTAAGTCCATGTGGAAAGAAAGCAGAGGTCACACAGTGGAACCCACATCTGTGAAATCAAAAGGGAAAGTGACAACTCAGTGTCCAAACACTGGTTGAAAATGACAGACAGATGAGAAGTAGAAGAATTAAATCAGATGTAGCAGGCAGTGTTGTCTTCTTACCTGTGTCTCACTGGAAGTATTGCTGGATCACTGTGTTCCTGTTGTCTATGTCCTCTTCTTCTGCTTCCTCGTCTTGACTGTCCACAGGCTCCACAGCTGCCACAGCACCTCCATCTGGACCATCCTCCTGCAGAAAAGGCGTTGTCGCAAAGCCAAGGTGTGAAGCATACAGCAGGCCACGATGATCTGGCACACCTTCCTTGGTGAGTAGAATAGGGAGCCACCTGTCATATGGAGGCACCAGAACCTGGCCTTCAGGAGGCCGGAGGTCCTCTCCATAATCCACCTAGTCCGGCCATGGGCCTCATTGTAGCATTCCTCTGCCCTTGTCCTGGGATTCCTCACTGGGGTCAGTAGCCATGACAGGTTGCGGTAACCAGAGTCACCAGCAAATGTCGAGGGACAACTGTCAGACACACACTAACTCTTAGGAACATCCCCAGACACCTAGTCACACTGTATTGGGTCCATGTCCTCACCTAATAGCCACACATGGTGCCTCTGAAGTTGCCCAATCACATAAGGGATGCTGCTATTCCGCAGAATGTAAGCGTCATGCACTGAGCCAGGAAACTTGGCATTCACATGGGAGATGTACTGGTCTGCCAATCACACCATCTGCACATTCATAGAATGGTAACTCTTCCGGTTTCGGTACACCTGTTCACTCCTGCGGGGGGGTACCAAGGCCACATATGTCCCATCAATGGCACCTATGAAGTTGGAGGTATGTCCCAGGGCATTGAAGTCACCTTTCACTGTAGGCAAATCCTCCACCTGAGGGAAAATGTGTAGCTGTGCATGTGTTTCAGCAGGGCAGACAGCACTCTGGACAACACGTTGGAGAACATAGGCTGGGACATCCCTGATGCTATGGCCACTGTAGTCTGAAAAGACCCACTTGCCAGGAAATGGAGTACTGACAGCACCTGCACTAGAGGGGGGATTCCTGCGGGATGGCGGATAGCTGACATCAGGTCTGGCTCCAACTGGGCACACAGTTCCAGGATTGTGGTACGATCAAGTCTGTAGGTGATAATTACATGTCTCTCCTCCATTGTCAACAGGTCCACCAGCGGTCTGTACACCGGAGGATGCCGCCATCTCCTCACCTGCCCCAGCGGGCGTGCTCTATGGAGGAGAACAGCAAGCAGAGAGTCAACCGACACTGAGGTACGTAAACACAACTTAATCGGAAAATGTTTTAAAATCGACATATGGCTGTATTAGTGTTTAAGCAAGGCCTAGATATGCGTGCTGCAGTCAAAAATAATGCCATGTGGCCCCCTGAAATGGCGGCTGCCTGATCTGACCTGTAATGTGGGACAAGGGGATATGAGGTAACTGCACTGGCGTTGTACACCGTTGCAGTAGGTGGTCGAAGACCGCGGCGCAATCCTGCATTGGTTAACATTGGACCCTATGGGTCCCAGAAGCCAATGCCGATGTATGTTGGTGGTGACGGTACACACCGCCTTGGACATCACCACCATTTTCTGTCTGTTCAATCACTTGATACCTGGGGGCATATTTATACTCCGTTTGCGCCGAATGTGCGTCGTTTTTTTCGACGCAAATTCGGCGCAAAACTAACGCCATATTTATACTTTGGCGTTAGACGCGTCTAGCGCCAAAGTATGGGCAAATAGCGTCATTTTTTAGCGTGAACGCCTTCCTTGCGTTAATGAGATGCAAGGAAGGCGTTCCCGTCTAAAAAAATGACGGCGACGCAAATGCGTCGTATTTATACTCCCGGGCAAAAATCACGCCCGGGAGTGGTCGGGTCAAAAAACCCCGCATTTGCGCCACTTTTTAACGCCTGGGTCAGGGTAGGCGTTAAGGGACCTGTGGGCTCAAAATGAGCCCACAGCTGCCCTCCCATGCCCCTAGGGACCCCCCCTGCCACCCTTGCCCACCCCAGGAGGACACCCAAGGATGGAGGGACCCACCCCAGGGACATTCAGGTAAGTTCAGGTAAGTATACATTTTTTTTATTTTATATTTTTTTTTGGGCATAGGGGGGCCTGATTTGTGCCCCCCTACATGCCACAATGCCCAATGACCATGCCCAGGGGACAGAAGTCCCCTGGGCATGGCCATTGGGCAAGGGGGCATGACTCCTGTCTTTTCTAAGACAGGAGTCATGTAAATGGCGTCTGGGCGTCGTTTAAAATGGCGCAAATCGGGTTAAGATGATTTTTTAGCGTCAACCTGACTTGCGCCATTTTTAAGATGCCCTAACGCCATTTTTCCCTACGCCGGCGCTGCCTGGTGTACGTGTTTTTTTTCCACGCACACCAGGCAGCGCCGGTCTGCTTGCGCCGGCTAACGCCATTCAATAAATACGGCGCCCGCATGGCGCTTCAGAATGGCGTTAGCCGGCGCAAAATTATTTGACGCTAAACTGCGTTAGCGCAGTTTAGCGTCAAAAAGTATAAATACGGGCCCTGATCTTCGACAGGAGAGGACCTATACTGCAAGTGCTGCTGTGACCTCAGTCTGGAAGAAACAATGGCTCGTGTGTCTGGGAAAGGGCCCCTGCCTTCAGGAGGGAGGAGTTGGAGAAACTAGTGGATGGGGTCCTCCCCCAGTACACGCTACTCTACAGTCCTCCAGACAAACAGGTGAGTACACTGTGAGTATGCTGTATGGGCAATGCCTGTTTGGAGTGGTGTGGATGAAAGATAGGGGGGCGAGAATGAGGCGTGCATGAAATGACAGTGAGTGCATGTGCGTCATGGCAAGGGTAGGGATGCGGGCCAATGACTGTGATGGTGCGGACGGTTATATCTTCTCCTTTTCACCTGTACAATTCCCGTAAGTCAACTCCCACCAGAAGAAGGATATTTGGAGTGCCATCGCCAAGGAAGTCCGGACCCTGGGGGTCTACCACAGACGGAAAAGTTGGGAGGACATTCGCCGCTGGAGAAAGAAGATGGCGGAGGCCCAGCTGAGGATGGCCTCCCAACGTGGGAGGGGTGCCCATCGCACCTTGATGCCCCTGATGTTCTGGATCCCGTTGGTGGCGTACCTGGAGTGGAATGGGCGCTTGAGGGCATCAGAGCAGCCACAAGGGGGTGAGTACACTCTCATTCAGCTGATTCAGCACGCATTGTAGGTGTCAGGGTGGGGGAGGTGGGCTGTGGGTTCCCCTAGGCTAGAGCGAGTTTAGTAGGCATGGTCCCTTCTTAAGACAGGCCCTGTGGCACCCCACTCCACCTGTGTACAGAGCCAACTACACCTATTTAGGCTCCTGTGACATCCATGTGTGCAGCAATCGGGCATAGCCTTGTAACCCATGTCCCTGTGATTGATTAGGGAACTCTAAGTGCACGGCGTAGTGCAGGAGGCTTCTGTGTCTGTGGTGACCGCCAACTGTAGCCGTATTGGATGCACTCAACATGTCTTTCTTCTGTCTTCCCCCCCCATTTTTGTGGTCTCCCTGTGCTTGTGTGCATTAGCATCATCAGGCGGAGGAGCAGTGGCACCGGAACAGGAGGGAGCTGCATCCCACATGGCCCTGGAGGGCGACACAACAGAGTCAGAAGCCACCAGTGGGATGGAAGGCGAGGGGAGCTCCACGGCGGGGACAGGAGCTGAGACCAGCGACACAAACTCCTCCTCTGATGGGAGCTCCCTTGCGGTGGTGGGTCCCTCTGTGCCCCCCACACCTACAGGTACAGCCGCCACCCCCCTACCAGCACCTCCCTCCCAGCAGCCCCTCAGCGTTTTTCCCTTGCCCGCTCACCCAGGAGGGTGGGCATCTCCTCTCCCCAGGCACCTCAGGCCCTGCCCAGTCAGCCCTGCTGCCCTCAGTGAGGAGGCCATTGACCTCCTCAGGTCCCTCGCTGTTGGGCAGTCTACCATTTTGAATGCCATCCAGGGTGCAGAGAGGCAGTTGCAACAGACCAATGCATACCTGGAGGGCATTCATTCTGGTCAGGCAGCCCATCAGCGAGCTTTTCAGACTCTGGCCTCAGCACTGATGGCAGCCATTGTCCCTGCATCTAGCCTCCCCCTCCAACTTCCTCCACCCAGACCCAAACCCCTGTACCTCAGCATATCCCAAGCACACCATCAGACCAGCATGCACACACGTTAACAAACAAGGGAAGCTCAGGCAAACATAAGCACCACACATCCAACAGGCACTCACGTAAGCATCATACACATGCAGACATACCAACAGCCACTGCCTCCACTGTGTCCCCCTCCTCCTCGTCTCCCTCCTCCCTCCCAGTCTCATCTCCACTCACACCTGCATGCACTACATCGTCAGCCACTACCTCCATCACCAGCACACCCACCAGCACACCCCGCTCACGTGCCGTCACCACCCCCACTACCATTCACACATCCCCTGTGTCCTCTCCCAGTGTGTCTGTGAGGCCACCTCCCAAGGTACACAAATGCAGCCACACACCCGCCCAACAGCCATCCACCTCACAACAGCCTCCAGCCCATGCACCTTCACCCAAAGTCACCAAACTTACACCTCCTACAACCACTACCTCTTCCTCCACTCCCAAACCCCCTCCATCTCCCCGTCCCAGTGTGTCCAAAAAACGTTTCCTGTCCAACCTTGACCTCTTCCCCTCACCTTCCCCACCCCTTCAGCCTCCTATGGCCCGCCTCTCCAGGTCCCAACCCAGCTCCTCAGCCACAGCATCTGCAGGAACAGTGGTGCCAGTAGTAACCGGCTTCTGGAGTGCGTCAGACAGGAGGGCAGCCAGTGTGCCAAGGAGCCAGAGCACGGACAGTCCCCCACCTCAAAAGCACAAAAAGTTGGCCAGTGCCCGGCGGGAGAGAGGAAAAAAATCTTCCACCAAAGCCTCTCCCAGGGGTACAGTTGGGAGTGTGAAGACAGCTGCGCCACCATCCAAGGTGGGGAAGGGGCAGAGTAAAACAGGCAAGTCTGGGAAAACCTGCATGGCGGACAAGACCGCCACAAGCTCCGCTGCCAAGGACACCGCCGCCACAAGCACCACTGCCAAGGACACCGCTGGCAAGGACACCGCCGCCACCAGCACCGCTGAACAGGACACAGTCGCCACCAGCACCGCTGAACAGGACACCGCCGCCACCAGCACCACTGATCAGGACACCGCCGCCACCAGCACCACTGAACAGGACACCGCCACCACCAGCACCGCTGAACAGGACACCGCCGCCACCAGCACCGCAGGCCAGTGAGCGCCAAAGATTCCCACGCTACTGAGGCCGCCACGAGCAGGATGAAGCACTCTGGGCACAAAGCCCCCTCTAGAACCAGTGGAGAAAGGCATCCACTACCTCTGTCCTTGGCAGGATGAAGCACTCTGGGCACAAAGCCCCCTCCAGAACCAGTGGAGTATCACATCCACTACCTCAGTCGTTGGTAGGATGAAGCACTCTGGGCACAAAGCCCCCTCCAGAACCAGTGGAGTATCACATCCACTACCTCTGTCCTTGGCAGGATGAAGCACTCTGGGCACAAAGCCCCCTCCAGAACCAGTGGAGAAAGGCATCCACTACCTCTGTCCTTGGCAGGATGAAGCACTCTGGGCACAAAGCCCCCTCCAGAACCAGTGGAGATTCACATCCACTACCTCACTCCTTGGCAGGATGAAGCACTCTGGGGACAAAGCCCCTTCCAGAACCAGTGGAGATTCACATCCACTACCTCAGTCCTTGGTAGGATGAAGCACTCTGGGCACAAAGCCCCCTCCAGAACCAGTGGAGAAAGGCATCCACTACCTCTGTCCTTGGCAGGATGAAGCACTCTGGGCACAAAGCCCCCTCCAGAACCAGTGGAGAAAGGCATCCACTACCTCTGTCCTTGGCAGGATGAAGCACTCTGGGCACAAAGCCCCCTCCAGAACCAGTGGAGATTCACATCCACTACCTCACTCCTTGGCAGGATGAAGCACTCTGGGCACAAAGCCCCTTCCAGAACCAGTGGAGATTCACATCCACTACCTCAGTCCTTGGTAGGATGAAGCACTCTGGGCACAAAGCCCCCTCCAGAACCAGTGGAGAAAGGCATCCACTACCTCTGTCCTTGGCAGGATGAAGCACTCTGGGCACAAAGCCCCCTCCAGAACCAGTGGAGAAAGGCATCCACTACCTCTGTCCTTGGCAGGATGAAACACTCTGGGCACAAAGCCCCCTCCAGAACCAGTGGAGAAAGGCGGCCACTACCTCAGTCCTTGGCAGGATGAAGCACTCTAGGCACAAATCCCCCTCCAGAACCAGTGGAGACTGTTATCCACTTGAGATACTGTGGCTTTGCAGTCCCCAGGATAAAGCAGTGGGTAAACCACCCACTGGAGAGACTTTAGAGACTGTGGCTTTGCACTCCCCAGGATGCAGCAGTGGGCAACCCACCCACTTTAGAGACTTGAGAGACTGTGGCTCTGCACTCCCCAGGATGCAGCAGTGGGCAACCGACCCACTGGAGGGACTTGAGAGACTGTGGCTTTGCACTCCCCAGGATGCAGCAGTGGGCAAACCACCCACTGGAGAGACTTGAGAGACTGTGGCTTTGCACTCCCCAGGATAAAGCAGTGGGCAAACCACCCACTGGAGAGACTTGAGAGACTGTGGCTTTACACTCCCCAGTATACATCAATGGGTATGGAGCCCGCTAGTGGATCTGGCGTTGTGCACTCATCCGGCTGAGGTGCCCCCCATTCCCTTCCCCCTGAGGTGCCTGTTGTATTTCTATCTGATGCTCCAGCAGTGTTCTCTCCGTTTTGATCGGGTATTGAGTGTGGGCCTCACCCATGCATTTTGGGCCCAGTGGTCCATAGACTATGATGGTGGAATACCTTGGACTTTTATTCTTGATGTATATATTTGTTTCTAGTGTAAATATATGTATATGAATGTATATATTGTTGATTACTGTTTTTGAATAGATTACAAAAGTTTGAATCATTTCCTTTTGTCCTTGCATTCTTGAAGGGGGAGTTGGGGGTTGTTCATGTAATGTATCAACATGTACTTGTGTGTGTGTTGTAGTGGGTGAGGGTGGGGGTGGGAGTGTTGCATGTTGCGTGTCACTCTTTTTACCCTCCCCCTCCCCTGTGTCATAGGTGCAGTACTCACAGTGGTCTTCGCCGCCATCTTTGTTGTTCCTGATAGAGAAGCAGGAAGTTAAAGGCTGGCAGTATCTGGAGCTCGGGTTCCATGACGTCCTAATTCCTCATGGGGTGTGTAGAGGTGAGTGTTTTCCCTTCCAAGTCCTGTTTCCGCCGTTTTTTGGTTCACGGTGAATCTGCCCCGGAAAAGGTGGCGGATTGGACTGTTGTAATACAGTGGGTAGAACCTTGTCTTCGGCCTGCCTGTTGGCGGTGACTGCCGCAGTGTTTGTTTGTACCGCCGTAGCGGTCGGAGTGTTAAAGTGGCTGTCTATGTTGGTGGTTTCCGCCACGGTCGTGATTCCATTTTTTTTACTGCCGGCCTGTTGGCAGTTTTACCGCCGCTTTAACACCGACCGCCAGGGTTGTAATGAGGGCCAAAGTCTTTAAATCCTGTAAATCCTGTAAATGATGCGGAGGCCCTCCTAGAGGGCTTTGTTTCTAAAGGATTAGAAGCCACAACAATTTGCTTGAGTTTTATCCTATCCCCCCTGCTACCACAAGAATCTTAAATCAGGATGAACATGAGTCCACCTGGCATGGTACAAGGCCCAGAAGGACTGAGAATGGTAACACAAGCCTGGGCAAGCCCACAATTGCAATTAACAGCCAGCAGAGGCTTCACCCGAAGTTGGACAACTTAGCTTCCTATAAAAGCGAAGAACCACAAAATCAGTGCCAATCATTGTCCAAACTACGATCAAAGGCTGAAACACTCTCAACCTCTAAACATTCCGGTCCGGTGAACACTATAACTATCACCATAACCCTAGTATCAATCGACTGCAGGTGACACCTACCTCACCTCTCTTAGCCACTGCCTCTTCTGAGCAGCAGTTATGGGAAAGGGGAGATGCATGGCCAGAGGGGTTCGACAAGGGGCAACACAGTGTCTGTTTTTTTTAAGTGTTTCCATCGTCATTATTGCAATTTAACCTGAACATTTGAATCAAGGAGTGTACCTCAGAAGTAAGAGAATTGGAAGCATCAGAAGACTTAATTCTTGAGGAGGTAACCCAGAACCAGGCATATCATAGTACCCAATTAGGATTACAGCTTTTATCTAAACAGAACTGTAACCAATCCAAAGGTCTGGGCCAGAACAAGCCTGATCCTCGATTACCAAATAGGCTGTCCATAACAACTGTAACTACACCTGCTGAATTAGAAAATAGTATCAACGCTATGCTGTCAGCAGGTGCAGTCATTGATCCAGTTGCTGCCCAAAATACAGTAGGACACAAATCGTGTCAGCCACCAAATATGCAGTTTTCAAAGTTACAGTCCTCTCCAACTTCTTTAGCTGCAAATGATTGCTCTGCATCAGTCAGACAGGGCTTTGGATCACTCAGCCTGGAACTTTCCTCATTTGACAATCTTTACAGCACTAAAGCAGATTCTCAAATGGGTAGCATAACATCAAATAACTTAAACTTTTTGGATTGAAATCCCCTAAAGAATGCCAGGGACAACAAGGGGAATCAAGCAATTGGCCATATGAATGGACAAAGTGAAGATGGAAAATTATTTTCCTTTAGGTCAACCTATTCTTAGTATCATGAAGGTTATGTGTGCAACACTGGATTAAATTGCAAACGTGCCCATGATGCAATCCCTCAATTAGTGACAATAGATCACAGAATGGCCCTCATAGAGGGTGTTGTAAGGGAATATTTACGATTACAATCCACAAGAGAATTCAAAGACAGCCAAAAGTGTAGTCCCCTGTTGGAGAAATTGCTGGATGTTCCAAAAGTCAATAATGACATGATTGAGGATTGTAGATTTAACCTTAAAATATTGCCAAAAACTGAACTTGAGGCAAAAGAAAATACTCCCAGAAACCTACTGACCAACCCTGGGCCACCAACCTTGGGACTTTGTAGATCATACAGAATCTTGCTGCTGCACTGGTGACACAACAGTGGAGTAAAGTGTGACCTTTACATCTACAGCAGAAGCATCTCGCACCTATGGAAGGGAGGCTCAGTGGAAAAAGAGAAAACTAAAAGGGAAAGACAAAATTAGTGGGAAAAGAGTCATTGGGAGCAAAACGCGTGCTGCTAAAAAAACAAAAAATCTGATATTGCTGCCACTGACAGCAAGGCAACATCAAAACACGTCGCAATTTGAAAGTGACCAAGTGGTCCTCCAGCAGAATGCAGGCCAGGACAGTAGTCTAGGAAAGAATGCTGAAACGAATGGTGGCTTTTTAAATCAAAACCCAGGCCTGCTATGCAACAAAACCTGTACTCCCCTCTCCTATACAAACTGAGTACCCACAGGTTTCAGGTCAAGCTCAATGTCCCAGGGCATAGAAGTCACCTTTCACTGTGGGCAAATCCTCCACCTCAGGAAACACGATGTAGCTGTGCATGTGTTTCAGCAGGGCAGACAACACTCTGGACAACACGTTAGAGAACATTGGCTGGGACATCCCTGATGCAATGGCCACTGATGTTTGAAAGGAACCACTTGCCAGGAAATGGAGTACTGACAGGACCTGCACTAGAGGGGATATCCCTGTGGGATGGCGGATAGCTGACATCAGGTCTGGCTCCAACTGGGCACACAGTTCCTGGATTGTTGCACAATCAAGTCTGTATGTAACTATGCTGTGTCTCTCTTCCATTGTCAACAGGTCCAGCAGGGGTCTGTACACTGGAGGATGCCACCATCTCATCACCTGCCCCAGCAGACGTGCCCTATGGAGGAGAACAGTGAGCAGAGAGTCAACCAACACTCATGTATCACAAAATGTAATTTGCAGAAAATTCATTATTCCGCAATGTGCCTGCAACTGTGTGTATTCCAGGCCTAGATAGGTGTGATGCAGTTATTATTAATTCCATGTGTCCCCTTGAAATGGCGGCTGCCTGATCTGTAAGGTGGGACAAGGGGATATGAGGTAACTGTGCTGGCGTTGTGCACCGTTGCGGTTGGCGGTCAAAGACCTCGGCGCTATTTAGCATTGGTTAACATTGGGCCCTATGGGTCAGAGCAGCCAATGACGATGTACCGTGGTGACGGTACACACCGCCCCGGATGTGACCGCCATTTTCTGTCTGTTCCATCACTTGATACCTGACCTTCAACAGAAAAGCACCTACACTGCAAGTGCTGCTGTGACCTGTGTCTGGAAGCGACGATGGCTACAGTGTCTGGGGAAAGGGCTACTGCTGTCACTTCGGAGGAGTTGGAGAAACTAGTGGATGGGGTCCTCCCCCAGTACACACAACTGTACAGTCCTCCAGACAAACAGGTGAGTACACTGTGAGCATGCTGAATGGACAATGCCTGCTTTGAGTGGTGTGGCAGGAAGAAACAGGGGGGGGGGCTGAGGCCTACATGTGCGTATGGTGAGTGTATGTGCGTCATGGGTGGGAACTGGTGGGCAATGAGTATGACGGTCCGGCCTGGTGAGTAATGTCCTTTACCCCTGTACCATTCCGCTAGGTCAGCACACACTAGAAACAGGCTATTTGGCATGCCATCGCCAAGGACCTCCGGACCCTTGGGGTCTACCACAGACAGAGCACCCACTGCCGTAAAAGATGGGAGGACCTGCGCCGCTGGAGCAAGAAGACGGTGGAGGCCCAGCTGGGGATGGCCTCCCAATGTGAAAGGGGTGCCCGTCGCACCATGACCCCCCTGATGTTCCGGATCCTGGCGGTGGCCTATCTGGAGTTGGATGGGCACTTGAGGGCATCTCAGCAGCCACAAGGGGGTGAGTACACTCTCATTCTGCTGACTGTGCACGCATTACGAGGTGTCTGGGTGGGGGAGGTGGGAAGTGCGTTCCCCTAGGCCAGGGCGATCTTGGTAGGCAAGGTCCCTCGTGAGGCAGGCTATGTGGCACCTCAACCCCACTAGTGGTTAGAGCCATCTACACCTAGTCAGGCTCCTGTGACTTCCAGGTGTGCAGCAATTGGGCTTAGGCCTTATACCCCAGGGGCATGTAAAAAATCTAGGAACTATAAGTGCATGGCATAGTGCAGAGGGCTGCTCCCTGTGTGTTGTGTCTGCCAATGGTAGTGGTGTTGCATGCACTGAACATGTCTTTCTTCTGTCCCCCCCCCCTTTTTGTGGTCTCCCTGTTCTTGTGTGCAATAGCATCATCAGGAGAAGGAGCATTGGCACCGGAGCAGAAGGGAGCTGCATCCTACCTGGCCCTGGAGGGTGAAGCTACGGAGTCTGAAGCCACCAGTGGAACGGAGGGCGAGGGGAGCTCCACGGCGGGGACAGGAGCAGAGACCAGCGACAGCGAGTCCTCCTCTGATGGGAACTCCCTTGCGGTGGTGGGCCCCTCTGTGCCCACCGCATCAACAGGTACAGCTGCCATCCCTCCTAACAGCACCAGCCTCCCAGCGGCCCCTCAGCGTCTGTCCTGTGCCCGCTCACCCAGGAGGGTGGGCATCTCCTTCACCCCAGGCACCTCAGGCCATGCCCCAGTCAGCCCTGCTGCCCTCAGTGAGAAGACTATTAACCTCCAGAGAGCCCTCTCTGTTGGGCAGTCTACCATTCTGAATGCCATCCAGGGTGTCGAGAGGCATTTGTAACAAACAAATGCATACCTGGAGGGCATTCATTTTGGACAGGCAGCCCATCAGGCTCTGGCATCAGCACTGATGGCAGCCATTGTCTGTATGTCCAGCCTCCCCCCTCCAACCTCCTCCACCCAGACCCAATCCCCTGTACCTCTGCCTATCCCAAGCACATAATCAAACCAGCATGCACACACATCAACACACAAGAGTGGCTCAGGCAAACATAAGAACCACACATCCCACAGACACTCACACAAGCAACATACCCATGCACACATATCAACATCCACTTCCTCCACTGTGTCCCCCTCCTCCACGTCTCCCTCCTCCCTCCCAGTCTTGTCTCCACTCGCACCTGCATTCTCTACATCCTCAGCCACTACCTCCATCACCAGCACGCCCATCACCACACACCGCTCATGTGCAATCACCACCCCCACTACCATTCACAGATACCCAGTGTCCTCTACCAGTGTGTCTGTGAGCCCTCCTCCCAAAGTACACAAACGCAGGCACACACCCACCCAACAGCCATCCACCTCACAACAGCCTCCAGCCCATGCATCTTCACCCAAATTCAGCAGACATACACCTCCTACAACCACTACATCTTCCTCCACTCCCAAACCCCCTCCATCTTCCCGTCCGAGTGTGTCTAAAAACTTTTCCTGGCTAACATTGACCTCTTCCCCATACCTCCCCCCGTCCTTCCCCTAGTGCCAGGCTTTCCAGGTCCCAGCCCAGCACCTCAGCCACCACATCCCCAGGCACAGTGGTGCAGGCAACTGCAGGGTCATGGAGTGTGCCAACCATCAGGGCTGCCAGTGTGCCACATAGCGAGGGCAAAGACATTTCACCACCTGCCAAGGTGAAAAAGGTGCCCACATCCCGGAGGGAGAAGCCAAAACCACCAGCCACCAAGGGCTCAGTGAAAACGAAAGGGGATAGTGGCAAGACAACTGCGCCACCATCAAAGGTGGGGAAGGGCCAAAAACAGAAGGGCAGGTCAGGAGAGGGCATGGTGGCACCGACTAAGGGACCAGTGTCACACCTTCTGTCCACGTCCACGCCAACCTGTATGGCGGCGAACAGCGCCACCTGCACCGCCTATGGGACGTCTACAGCCACTGAAGGCTGCAGGAGACATCCTGCTTTCTCCCTCAGCAGGTGCTGACACATGCACCGCCGCCAGCCCCGCCGCCACAGACCCCGCCGCCAGCACCGCCACCGCAGACACCGCCGCAAGCACCGCCGCAAACACCATCGCCACAGACCCCGCATCCAGCACCGCCACCACAGACCCCGCCGCCAGCACCACAGACACCGCGGCAAGCACCGCCAGCGGCCCCGCGACGTCCTCAGACAGTGGCACCACTGCTGTCATGCCTACCATCCCCAGTGGTCAGTCGTCCAAGGCTGGACGAGAGTTCCAGGACCCTGGGCAGCTTCCATGAAGCATTACTGTCATCAGTGTTGGCACCTGCAGGTGGAAGGCAAAGCCGCAGCAGTGTGGGGTATGTCGCTGCCTCCATGGCATATCATGCTACCTGTTCCTCGCCAATGTCGTGCCACGCACACCCAGGTGAGTGAATTGTACCGGCCACACTGCACATGGAGCACTCTGGGCACCAGGCCCCCTCCAGAACCAGTGGAGAGATACATCCACTACCTCAGTCCTTGGCAGGATGAAGCACTCTGGCCACCAGGCCCCCTCCAGAACCACTGGAGTATCACATCCACTACCTCAGTCTTTGGCAGGATGAAGCACTCTGGGCACCAGGCTCCCTCCAGAACCAGTGGAGACTGTTATCCACTTGAGAGACTGTGGCTTTGCACTCCCCAAGATAAAGCAGTGGGCAAACCACCCACTGGAGAGACTTGAGACACTGTGGCTTTGCACTCCCCAGGATAAAGCAGTGGGCAAACCACCCACTGGAGAGACTTGAGAGACTGTGGCTTTGCACTCCCCAGGATAAAGCAGTGGGCATGGAGACCCCTTGTGCAGCAGTGGCGTTGTGCGTTCATCTGGCTGAGGTGCCCCCTCTCCCCCTGAGGTGCCTGTTTCATTTCGATCTGATGCCCCTGCAGTGTTCTCTCCGTTTCCAGTCAGGGGTTTAGTGTGGGCTTCGCCCATGCTTTATGGGCCCAGTGGTCCACGGACAATGATTGGTGCACTATCCGGACTTGTCTAGTTGGTGTACATAATTGTATTTACTGGATTTTGAACTTTGATAATGAGATTTCACATGATTACATTTGTTCAAATCATTTCCTTTTGTCCTTGCGTTCTTCCAGGGGGTGGAGGGTGTATATGTAATGTTGCTGCATGTATTTGTGTGTATGGTGTTGTGTATGAGGGTGGGGGTGGGGGTGTTGCATGTTGCGTGTGTGTGTCACTCTCTTTTCCCTCCCTTGTGTTGTAGGTGCAGTACTCACCATGGTCATCGCCGCCGTCTTTGGTGCTCCTGATAGAAGAGAAGGAAGACCAGCATCGGCAGTATCTGCAATTTAGACTCCATGGCATCCTGGTTCCTCGTAGGGTATGGAGAGGTGAGTGGTTTCCCTTCTGTATACTGTTTCCGGTGTGTTTTTGTTTGCGTTGGTTCTGCCCCGGAAATGGTGGCGGATAGGCCTCTTGTGATACGGTGGGCGGTACATTGTGTTCCGCCTGTCTGTTGGCAGTTACCGCCGCATGTTTGTTTGCACCGCCGTGGCGGTCGGAGTGTTAAAGTGGCTGTCTATGTTGGCGGTTTCCGCCATGGTCATGATTCAACCTTTTTCCGCCGGACTGTTTGCGGTATTACCGCTGCTTTAACACCGACCGCCAGGGTTGTAACGAGGGCCTATATCATGAAAGTTTTGGATAGGATAGAGAGTGACCATAACCAACTTCTATTGGGCTCCTGCTTTCTCCAATAAAAAAAAAATCACTCAATAATTGCTCTAAGATCAAATAGGAAAAAGATTGTAATGGTTGATAAGTGTGAATCACATATATACACTTCTAGTAAAAATTGGATGGCATTGTACACCATGATCCTAGTTCTACCTGGACACGAGGTGAACCAGCTGCTGCAAAACTTCAACAGACTGTTAGTGAAACCATCAATAGAAAGAAATTGAGCATCAGTGTTTCCACCAACAAATTCATCACCTGGCAACAAAGGCTGGTTTGATAAGGTATGCCTAAAGTTGAAAAAAAGCATTGTCAGTGGCTCTAAAGAATTGACAACTGAGTACTATTAATGAGCAGCTATTTATTGATTACAGGCAGCAATATAAAAGACTGCTAAGGTACAAAAAGAAGCTCTACCACACAAGCTTTAGAGAAACTTTCTAGACGTGATTTCCTTGGGAAATCCCCAAAGATTCAGGGAAATAATCAGATGAGGCTGTGAATCTCCTCCAAAAAACCTGGAATTGAACATTAGTCCACAACTCTGGATCGACCATTTTACTACTTTGTACCAAGGAAAAGCCAAGACTGTACTGAAAGGTTCTAATGATCCACCAGGTCAATACAAGGTGCTTAGGGGGGAGATTCCAACTTAAGTGAGGCAATACAACCAGCGAATAACTGTGGCATCAAAGCCCAGTGGCATGAGGAGATCGTGTATGAAACACCTGACCAGCTAATTATTACGAGCACAGTCCAGTCAATGCTTCCTTCCAAAGCTCATGGCATGCCATGCGCTATGATGAAATCACAAGAGTTTAGCGTAAAGGAAGTTACTCAAGCCATCTTCTTGCAAAAACCGCACAAGGCAGCAGGCCCAGATAGAATTCCAATAGATGTTTATCACAACCATCTAGCACTATGGCTACCAATATTAACCCATTTTATAATAGCATTTGGTCCTCTGAAGAAATCCCCTCATCATTGAGAAAATTAGTAATTCTGCCCATACACAAAAGGGACCTAGGCACATAGAATTTAATTACAGGTCAATCTCATTGCTTGATAGTGTGGGAAATTGTTTTGCTAAGTTGATATTATCCTGCTTAGATCAGTGGATAGAAGAAGGAGACCTAATATTGCCATTCCAAGCTGGTTGACCAACGTTTCAAGATTAATTTAATTTGTTCCACATATGTCTGCTTAAAATATTCTCCATTGTATCTGGAATTTGTTGATCTCCAAACTGCTTTTTACAGCGTTGATTGTTCTGTTCTATGGTAAATTCTGATGGAAATGAGTGTTCCACAAAAGATCTTAAAGTTAATAATCCCATTGCACATTGGCAATACTACCAGTGTCAGATACAGTGCGAGAAATGAATATACATCTGCGATTTCAATCCAACAAGGTGTCAAACAAGGATAAGTTCTTGCACCAACCCTTTTCAACTGCTATATAAATTAAGTTCTTCAAATCTTGAAGGACCTAAACCTCGATGTGCCTAAACTAGCCAACAAGAGCATACCAATATTGCTCCTGGCAGACAATGTAATGCTATTGCCAAAAACAGAGTTATTGATGCTTCCCCTACTGAAAGGTTTTGAGTCCTGCGCTACCAGAAAATTGACAATTTATGCTAGAAAAACAAAATTTATGATACTTAACCAGAAACAGAAGCTTCAAGCCACTTTTAAAGTCAACAACAGGTCTTTTGACCAGGTAACTACTTATGATTATTTTGGGTTGTCCTGTGGACAGAAAACTCGCTTGGACCTCACATGAATGCAAAAGCAACATCTCCCTAGCCCAGCAAGCTGGTGTGGCGCTAAGATTTGCAAAATCTACTGGCAATCACTCTGCGAGATCGGCATTGCTGGCAGACAAAATGAAAGCAAGGGCATCTGTGTTCTAAGGAGCCGAGATCTAGGGATTCAAAAAGATCCCAGCAATATAAACAACTGAAAATAGCTTCATAAGATTTGCAAAATCTACTGGCAATCACTCTGCGAGATCGGCATTGCTGGCAGACAAAATGAAAGCAAGGGCATCTGTGTTCTAAGGAGCCGAGATCTAGGGATTCAAAAAGATCCCAGCAATATAAACAACTGAAAATAGCTTCATAAGATGATTGCTTCAGCTGCGCCAGGGCCCACCAATAAGAATAGATCTGCACATAGGAAAAATCGAAGACAACATCTCGTTGGCCATAGTCCAAGGAGGAACTAGCATGACACAGAGCAGCATTAGGGGATGTTTTGAAACTACAAAATTATCAAAAGTTGTCATGGTTCATGCATGTGTCACATTTTCTGGTTGCCATTGGCTTAGAAGAACTCTGGCTCCATTCTGAAAAAAAACATAAAATCGGGCTTATCTGTGGTGCTAAAAGCATATTGGGATTATAAAATGTTACAACCTGCAACCTGGTCTCTTGCTAAAACATTATTTATCATTTACCCAAGAGCACAATCAACCATTTTTATTGACAATGTTTATCCAGCGGAAAGAAGATCTCTTTATATGAAATTTTGTATGGTCATATTGTCGGTAGCCTCAGTGACTAACAGTGCTCCTTAGATTATTTGGGTGGCCTGACTGCTGCCCTTGTGCTTTGGGTGGCCAAGAAAAATTAGCTTGCTTCCTCTTGCTCTGCCATTTCATGCTCCACCTCCGGAAGCTGTACCTGCGTCCACTTTTCCAAAAGCATTGGGCCAGGAAATGTGATAAGGCTTTGTGTATGCGATCTGATGGCTGTTTCTACATACATCTCTGAGGCAAATAAATTAAGAGCACATATTCATAAAAATACTTTAGTGGTAACACAATAATTGCTATGGTACAATAGTAACACTGTAATAGTGTCTCTTGAGCTGGACTTACCACCTGGCAAAACGTAGTGGGAAGTAGTGTTCTATGAACAGTACTATTAACGACCTTGGTCGTAATAGTGCCACCTGAGTTTTTAAGTTAAGAAGTAACTTATTGTTAGTGTGGTAATATTAGTACTGAATGGGGAAGGTGCCGTAGGCCGGTAGAAACCTGGGAGCTTCTTACAAGTGTGTCCCCTTTGGACCAGTCCTAGGATTGTGATGTCATGCACTTTAAGCTTAGTACTTTTTAGACTACAGGCCACCTCGTTTTTTAAATTCTCTTGCAAGATTCCGATATAACCACTTTGGAAATTTTGAATAATGATCCTGGAACCATTACACTTGCTATGGGTTGATTAGAGCACCATGTGATAAGGTGACTGAATGAATTGGCTGATAAAGAACTTGCACGTGATTTTCTGTTTAGTGTTGTCATGTTATGCACTCTAAATTGTGTACCTTTCAGATTGCAAGTCATTTTTTATTTATATCTTTTTTGCATGATTTGCACATAATCATCTTTGACATCTCGATTACTGATTTTTAGTGTTTTTAAATTTGCTATGGGTCGATCTGAGCACCATGTAAAGATTTAACCGAATGAATTGGCTGTTAAAGAAATTGTATCGGGTTGGTGACAAAATAGCTCCACTATTAATTTGAGGCTATTTGTATGCATTTTGTTGTGAGGTTTTAAATGTAATTATTTAATTGTTATGGCCGGTTTGGCTGAAAAAATAAAGATTTTTTAAAAATTTGATTTGACATTTGGAATTAAAAATAAAAATTAAGCACATAAACTCTAAACTTCAGAGGAGTAGTGCCGCACCTATGCCTGAAGCCTCTCACACATCCATACAGAGAGTTAAGGAGAAGGTAGGTGTGGAAGGGGGTGGCTTAAATCCCTGAGAACAGTGGACCTGCATCACTGAATTAGTTCCCATATAACATATTGGTTAGTATCCTTTTCAGTATATTAAAATACTTTCTTTTCTAGAAATATAACCACTGGGTTGGATAATCAGCTACTGTACTGTGGAGTGTCAGTTGACTTCTGAACTAAATTGGCCTCCACACTACTTTCCTGTGTTGGCTTACTATCGCTACCACAGAGAGTCAGGAGCAGAATGGGATGTACTTGGCTCAGTTTGCAGAGCCAAAGTAGGATGGAACTTGGAGGTCAGAGGCAAATAACCCAAGTTCCCAAAGTTGTGGCCTGGTAGCCCTGGCGTAGGCTTTGGCCCCATGAGCCAAACCTGACAGGCTGCATTGTAATTATGGATTCCATGTTTCTTTTTTGTCAAACATTTATTCTAAAAAATATTAATAGATTGCAATTGAGTAGCATCGACCAATTTTATAGAATAGATTATGCCCTATTTTATTTTATAATGATGAAGGAAACATAGAAAGTGAGGTATAAGAAATTCATTTTTAATCTGCAATACAGAATGAGAAGTATGATGTATTTACATAGTAAATAAATGTAATCATTTGCTAATTGCTAAATATATTATTTTTAATGTTGTGCAATTGTTCTGTTATTGAAAAGAACTGTGTTCAATATGAGAAATTAGTTTTTAGGTATAAAGCAAGGAGAACACAACCTCCACTTAACTTCTTAAACTGATTCTAGTCCTAATTTTAACTAACAGCAACATTGTGGTGGTTGTGTTTTTTTGCAATTAAGATCGAAATTACTACAATGACACACATCCAAAAGGTAATTTTGAGGCTCCCCTACAAACAGAATGCATTAACACAACTGCCATTGCAAGTGAAAAATATATATACATATATAAACATATATATGTATATCTATATATATATAAAATGTGTATGCATAGATATATAATGTGTATGCATAGATATATATATATAAACATATATAAATATATATAATGTATATATATATACGTGTGTGTGTATATAGCTATTTAACTATATATTTAAATATCTATATCTGTAGATATACATATATATATATGTATGTAGAGAAAGATAGATAGATAGATAGATAGATAGATAGATAGATAGATAGATAGATAGATAGATAGATAGATAGATATGCACTTGACGGCCAGAGATCATAGTGGTGCCACATGAGGCACAGGCTCATTATCACTTTGAAGGCAAAGCAGCTTTCATGAGCAGCCAACGTGTTTAAAATGATCAGTTAAGACATTGTTTATTAAGCAGGACTTAACAATGTTATATTGTTTTAAACGGTTCCAAATAGTACACTGAAGAAGCACAGACATCCTTAGAGTGTTGACCCTGCATTTGTGGGTATTTTTGTAAAAAATCCAGTTTTGTGTCGAACAATCTCTTCTTACCAGTCCAAAACATGTTCATTATTTAACAATATGTACCAAACTTGTAATAGTGAGTCACCTACAGTAACCAAGGACACAATATGCAATAGACCATATTTCTGCCTTAGGTTTACACCAGCAGGGTCAGAGTTAGCTTCATCAGCAAAAACATGACAGCTTGTCAGACTCTCAAGCATGGTGGTGTGAGTAATAGTTAATGCTGGAGGCATAGTAACTATGATTTATAGTCCTAATAAGGACCTGTGTCATTTATGACCTGGATTTATTTGATCACCCTAATGCCATATATATTTGTATATTTATTTGTATATTATGGGGAAGGTGAAACTAGTAGGGAATGAGAGAACTTAGCCTTAGGAATACAGTGTACTGTAACTCAAAAGAGTCCACAAAAGTAGGACGCTCCATTGATCTAATATTAATCTTGTTTTTCTTAAAACAAAATAGGTCCCTAAAAGAAATTATAGCCCACCAAATGAAAAGACTTTTCTATTAAATACTTAGCACAGTCCACTATGCCTTTAGGTTTCACCACATCTTCAGTGTGGAGTGTTGCCAATGCCTTCTCCAAGGAGTCCCCTAAGGCATGTTGGTGGGTCCAGGTGTACAAGCAATAGACTCTTACCAGCAAGTTGCTCCACCTTTTATAGATGTTATTGTATAGGTATTGCAAACTAAATATAACATTCACTCTATCCACTATTCTGGTCCACATTGCCCTGCACTGACCCATGGTTGCTCTCCGCGCTTGCACTCCAAATAGCTATGGCTCCACAATCACAGTTTCATTCACTATTACAGTTAGTTAATTCAAAGAAAAATAAGGGACTCTTCTGCTTTCCATGCAAGTGGCGTCTATTGTGGAACGGTAAACGTCTGTGTTGAGAGTTGTACTGGTTTGGTTTGATTTTAAGGCTGTTCTGTAGAGGGGGCAGCAGGTGTTTTTTAATTGGTAGATGCACAAGAGGTGTATTTGGAAGGAGTGTATGCTTAATTTTGATCAATGTCCTCCATATATTTGGCTTTCTGCTATTGCAATCCTCTGTCATAAGGGCTCGTGCATCACATCATGGTAGTGGATAACTCTAACTATGGGAGATTATATTTACTAATCACACCAATGTTGATTGTCATATGACCCTTAGTTGTTCGGTAAACAGATTAAGGCAGAATCACTGATGGAAGACATGATGGATTCAACCCTAAATAAGTAGAACAGCCACCCACCAAACAGTTGGACGACAATCATGTTCCACCATGGCAGAGCAACAATAGTCCAGCCATCACACTTTAAATAAGGCACTAGTGCCAAAAACAAAGGTTTGAATATAATCATTCTGCATTTTGTATATTACTTTTTGCCTAGCCCTATGTGAATTTGTCTCTTAAGCTAATGCAGAGCTTTTTTATGCAGCCCTAGGAACTCCAAACCATCCCCACACAAGTGTCACAAGGGATGTAGTGCAATATTGTGCAAATGACTGCGATTTGTGCATGATGTGTATGAGTACTGTATTACTCTTGCTTGTATGTTCAAATGGCTCTTATTCACAGTTTAGTTAAAAAAAGAGTGATGGAAAAACACATCCATCTTTGTGGCCAGTCACTGTTTCATCGGTGTGAGGGGCATATTTCTCAACTTTCGGACTACATGCTATATTACAGAACACATAGAGAATATGGGGCCAGATGTACGAAGCTTTTTGCATGGCGCAAACAGCGAATTTTGCTGTTTGCAACATGCAAAAAGCATATTGTGATACTCATTCCCATTTTGCGAGTTGGTAACCTGGTTACCGACTCGTAAAATGGGAATGCGACTCGCAAATAGGAAGGGGTGTTCCCCTTCCTATTTGCGATTCGCATCGCAATGCTATGTGACCGCAAACGCGGTCGTAAAGCAATTCGCAGTTACCACCAGTGTCACACTGGTGGTAACCCATTTGCAAAAGGGAAGGGGTCCCCATGTGACCCCTTTCCCTTTATGAATGGCTCTGAAAAAATGAAACAAAAATGTTTCATTTTTTCGTTTGTATTGCAACCCATTTTCCTTTATGGAAAACGGGCTGCAATACAAAAAAAAACAGCTTTATTAAAAAGCAGTCAGAGACATGGTGGTCTGTTGTCTCCAGCAGTCCACCATCCCTGTGAGTGCTGCGAATTGCAAGGGGTCGCAAATTGCGACCCACCTCATTAATATTAATGAGGTGGGTCTTTGCGACCCCTTGCGATTCGCAGATGGTGTCAGGGAAACCATTCTGCATCCGGGTTTGCGAGTCGCTCAGACTCGCAATTTGCTAGTCGCAAACTCGGAAGTTGCTACATCTGGCCCATGGTTCTCTAGAAGTCATTGAATAGTAGCTAATACTGAAGGGAAACCAGCAACAGAAGGAACAAAGTGGCCTGCTTACTACAGAATAGAGGCGGCAGACTTGCCCTCCTGTTACTGTATCCAGTCCTGTTCCCAAAGATGCGTAGAGCTGTCGAAAGCTACGCTGGCGGCTCATGATAATTTTATGACAGTCCGAAGGATGGTCGGGCACCTGAGCAGTATGTAATTGCAGGAATGCTGCAGAGTGAAATTCTGTGAGTTCTACCCACTGCTACTGAGCACCTGAGCCAGCTATCAATGTCTAAAAAATTTACCACTCCTCATTTTTTATATATTATGGTGTTGGCGAATGTGAAAATTGAAAGTGGTAGTGTCATGATGGCAATGCGAGGTTTAGGTGTTAGCTATACATTTCCAAATACTGGTAATGTAAACTTTATTCACTTTGTTTACAACCTCTTGCGTATATCTATTTTGACAGGTGTGCTAAGGGATGCCGTTACTCAATCCCTAAATACTCGCCGTTTTGCAAAGAGGTCTTTTGATGCTTTATGTGAGTTACTGCTTTGGTCCCATTTTTCAAGAATGGTTTACCTGAATCCATTCTCAATACAACCTTTGTTTAGATAGTGCGATGGAATTAAATATTAGTACTTATACAGTGCGTGCAGCCTGTACGTTCAATTGGTTGTGGCTTTACATTTTTGGCGGCCCTGCCCACCTATTGAACAGTCCTTTTGAAGCTGATAAGGTACACCACATGATCACTGTTCAAGTTGGTGAACTTTCTTACTTTTCTTGAAGTTCATAGTTACAATTCAATGAGTTTCGATATTTCAATGTATCTGCAGATAGCGCAGTATCACAATGTTGGTGGACCTCTAAATGTGTAAAGGATAAAGGACTTGTTGTGAGGTCATTCGTTTTTACTTCACACATACGTTCTGCTTTGGTAACAGGGAAATAAGTGGACGTTACTTGGCACACTCAAGTCTAAGAAAGAAGAAATAAGTATGTATGTTATATGTCTTAATAGATTTATTGTGGCTTATATACCGTGATCATTTTGTGGATTTAAAATCCGATTTGAAGCACATCTTCAGCCCAAAGCCATCCTTCAAATACAGTTATCACCATAAAATGAACATCTGAGGTGGGTCACATGATCACTGCTAGAATGAGCAAATTAAAAATTTCAGGAAAGGAGCTTTATGTTCTGGCACAGGAAGTGATAAAGAAAGAGGTGAGGTTGATCAGCAACCTGAAGGTGAACATTTCAACCAGGATCCTGGAACGAATCTGGAAACCCGTCGCTGAAAATGACACGTGTCTTCCTCCTAAACTTGAAATGTTGAAGATAAGGCACTGAATATTGCAAAGAAATATTTCAGTTACCTGAAGAAGAGGGCGACAGAACTATTCTCCAGACTCCGAAGGTAGCATTGGGAGAATGAGATGGGCCCGCGCCCATGCTGCTGTGGAGGCAATGGTAGGAGGCAGTAAAGGTCAAAGCCAACCTAGCTAGAAAGTATTCCCAGAGGAGTGGAGCAAGGAAGGGCCGGTAAACTAGGCATTTTTTTTCTCTGTGTACAGTATGTAGCAGCAGTAACATCAATAACAATTTCGTAAATACCACGTATCACTAAATAATGCTCTTCCGTGATTCTGAAATGCTATCACAATATCTTTTAAAGAAATGTGATGGGAATGACAAATTGAGGACAATTCCAAAGCATCGTTACACACAGAGGGTCTGATTTGGCTGTACAGAAGCATTGTGCCTTTAATTGATCCACGCACGAGGATGGCAATTTTTAGATGGGCAGGGTGCATATAGAATTGTGAATTAATGACATGGATCAGGTGGGCTCATTCCTGCAGCAAGAAGCTCGAGGAATGTTACATTGACAACGTTATTGTCTTGTATTTTTCACAGTACCCGAGTTAGCATAGGCAAGCAGAGTCCAAGGTGTGACTTGCCTCATCACAATACAGGAAGACAAAGTGGAATGGAATTGATATGTGATGTCATGCATACAAAAGGCTTTAGCATGCAAAGTAACGTAATCATCTGAAAAATGCACATTGATAGTAGGATTGGGCTGGACCTTTCTTGTCACCTCTGCTGGAGTGCTGGACCCTAAGGGCTGTCCCTGAGTTGCTGAGAGCCTTAGAAGTGTCCAAGAGGACCTACTTCAGAAGGTCTGAAAAGCTGGGACTTAGAAAAGTTTTGAATTCCCATTCCCTTTTCAGCTTCATCGTGACCTTGCGGCAAAAGTGTATGACTTCAAGAACAGTTTGTTGGATACAGCTGGATGATTCTTCGCTTCACAAAATGGACTAAAAGGCTGATTTAGACTTTAGAGTATGGTTATTGCTGGGTCAGGGTAATGGAATGAAATTCTCCAATGCCCTTATGGACTAACCGCACTCTGAATTTTGAGATGTCCTCTACATCAGTGGACATCTCTTACAATGGGATGAATCATCATCACAGTGGTTCCTGTCAAGGTATTAAAGGTTTGACTGATGGCTCCGTTAATATGACACTACCATCTGTCACACTTTTAGCATGTTTTTTATTATAAAAACTCAAAGCAGGATTTTGTTGTGAAAGTAGAAAATCTATAGAATCTATAGAACCTGCAAACCATTGGAGATTTCTCCTCTGCTACATATATCCTATGGTTCATTTTGCAAACGTTACTGCCTCTTTTACCTGACAGACACAGGCAGTGAAAACTGGCTTTTGATCACCCTCTCTAATTTGGGTTTGGGTCAAACTCTATCAGACTGTCAGAGGAGTATGTCATCTACAGACACACACTGAAGGTTTTCCCAACTCTAAATGAGGAGGGCTGACCTTCAGTTTTGCAGAGATGGCACCCCATCACAGTTATAGTGGAGTACTCTCTCCGTTAAACTGTAATTCAAAACGTAAATTCCAAGGTAGAAATCTTTAGCAGGGGAAGGTTCGAAAAGTAACTGCCAGACGAGACTACTTCAGTAGCTGCAAATTAGAACCGAGAAGACTTCACCTGATACAGCATGCAGCTTTTCCCCTTGGAGGACTTTGACTTTCATCTCAGAGACTAAGGGTCTGATTTAGATTTTGGAGATGTTACTGTCAAATTGCCACAGCAGCAGGTCCGAAAAGGCCATCAAGCAGATGATGTCCCGCCCGCTGTATTTAGATGTATTGCAGCTGAGCGCCAACCGTCAAAAACAAAGTGCTATTCCTTGCTGCCAACGAGGCAGGGTTCCCACCAGAAGTATTTAGATGTTACAGTCCTGCAAGCAGTGTACTGCCAGTGATTTGCTGATGGCGGTAGGACATCGCTGGACCTAAAGAACTTCGGACAATGGCAGTGGCCATGAAATACAGCTAATCACACACACACACTACCCATGACATATGTGTCCCCCTGCATCACACACAACACATCACATACACATCATTATCCATTGCCATCCCAACACACCACGTACATTCTGCAAACACACATTGATGTACATTCATGACACAACATACACACACTATTGATGCTGTACCCACGCAACACAACCAACACAACTACACACTCATCTACACAAACACATGCACACACAGCTACAACCACACACATCATGACCACCACACAACACTCATGTGAATGTTGCATGCAGCAACACAATACAACATTCTCAGTAACATCCATGCTGTTAGTAATGGGGTCTCTGGTTGGCAGTCAGTTTGCACTCTGTCCAAGCAGGGACCCTCACTCTAGTCAGGGTAAGAGAGATACACACCTAGGATAACCCCTGCTTACCCCTTTGGTAGCTTGGCACAAGCAGTTAGGCTTATATCAGAGGCAATGAACTCACTACAAAAGGGACACAACACAAGTTTAGAAAAATATGCACTATGTATCTAAATCAAACAAGACCAAAATGACAAAAATCCAACATACACAAGTAAGGTTATGAAATATTTAAGTAAAAAGAGTCTTCATCCATAGAAATCAATGGATGCGTTGCTTTTACACTAAGTATCTGGCATGAGCAAAAAATAAAGCCGCATGGGTAAGCGTTTGTAGGAAAAGTCAGCGATGCGTCAATTCCTTACTTTCAAATGAGGCAGTGCATTGTTTCTTTTCTGTTCGGGTTGGCGATGCATCATTTTTCTCTCCCACAGAAGAGCGATGCATCGATTTCCAGATGGGCAACCTCGAGCCCACACAGGTTCATGGGGATTCTGACACTCAGCAACAATGCATGTGAAATTCCAGCGCATGGTGGTGAAGAGCTGTGCAGTGTGGGTGATGCTTTGATTTTGGCAGCAGGAAGTGGGTGTGGCATCGATTTCCCAGCTGCGATGCAGGTGGTGCATCATTTTTTTTCAGCCGTGAAGCAGGTGCTGCGTCGATATTTCCTCTGCACAGCTCCTGTGAGTGGATTTCAGCCTTGGTTCCACCAGCTTCTCCTTTCAAGGGCCCAGAGACTGGTTTAAGCACCACTTGCCAGGGTAGGAGTCTCACCAAGAGAGTCCAGGTGCTAGCAGAGGAAGTGTTTAATGGCCCTGAGACTTCACAACATGGGACAAGCTCAGTCCAAGCCCATGGAGACACTTCCCAAGCAGAAAAAGATAGCAAAGTCCAGTCATTGTCCTGTTAAAGGTAGAAGCAGCAACTGCAAGCCAACCCAGCAAAGCACTTTCACAGGCAAAGGGGCAGTACTCCTCCTCCAGCTCTTCTCCTTGACAGAGGTCCTCTTGATCCAGAAGTAATCTAAAAATCTGGGGTTTTGGATCCAGTACTTATACTCCTTTCTTTCTGCCCTTGAAGTAGGTAAATTTCAAAGGAAAGTCTCTGTTGTTCACAAGATCCTCTCTTGCCCAGGCCTGGCCCCAGACACACACCAGGGGATTGGAGACTACATTGTGTGAGGATAGGTACAGCCCTTTAAGATGTAAGTGTCAGCTCCTCCCTCCCCACTCTAGCCCAGGAGACCTATCAGAATATGCAGGCTACACCCCAGCTCCCTTTTTGTAACTGTCTAGAGGGAATTCACAAACAGCCCAACTGTCAGTCTGACCCAGATGTGGATTCCACAAGCAGGCAGAGGCACAGAATGTTTAAGCAAGAAAATGCCCACTTTCGAAAAAAAAAATTCAAACTGACAATCTAAAAACCAACTTCACCAAAAGGTGCATTTTCAAATTGTAAGTTCAGAGAACCCAAACTCCACATTTCTATCTGCTCCCAATGGGAAACTGCACTTAAAAGATATTTAAAGACACTCCCCATGTTAACCTATGAGAGAGATAGGCCTTGCAGCAGTGAAAACAGAATTTGGCAATATTTCACTGTCAGGACATGTAAAACGCATCAGTATATGTCCTACATTTTACATTTAACATATACTGCACCCTGCCTATGGGGCTACCTAGGACCTACCTTATGGGTGCCTTACATGTACAAAAAGGGAAGGTTTGGGCCTGGCAAGTAGGTACACTTGCCTGGTAAAATTGGCAGTGCAAAACTGCACACACAGACACTGCAGTGGCAGGTCTGAACCATGTTTACAGGGCTACACATGTGGATAGCACAATAAGTGCTGAAGGCCCACTAGCAGCATTTGTTTTACAGGTTCTGGGCACTGGTGCACTTTACTAGGAACTTACTAGTAAATCAGATATGCAAGCCATGGATAAACCAATCACCAATACAATTTAGACAGAGCTCACATGCACTCTAGCACTGGTTAGCAGTGGTAAACTGTCCAGAGTCCTAGAACCAACATAAACTGGTCAGAAAAAGTAGTAGGAAGGAGGCAAACAGTTTGGGGATGCCGCTGGAAAAAGGGCCAGGTCCAACACATGCCATATGCAAACAGCACACATTTTGATGCAACCACATCCCCACTACACCTCCCTCCACCTCAACCAGCCAATTGTATCACACAGACACATACACATACTGACTCACACACAGAAATTGATGCACAACATCCCCTTGCAATGTGCACACATGGACACAGTTAGCAAGTGTGATTTTACTGTCATTGTGGTGCCAGCATTCATTGGCCACTGAATACCGATGCCATAATGACAGTTGTGTATGTGTGGGATATGTGTTGTGTATCAGTGTGTCACCATCTATGTCTGACCCATACATGTCCCCAACATATGTATGTCACAGTAATTTTAGAAAATGATTGTGACATGTATATGTCTGCAGTGGTGCTGAGCTCATGTGCAGCGACCCCCCACCCAGTGTACACAGCCAATGCGGATTCCCTACCTTCATGGCCAGTGATGGACAGGATCGTGTTTTCTCTAGGGTCCAGCGGCAGCAGCGATGGAGGGTGTCGTCCAGTTGTGTCCACTTAAAAACAGGAGTGATATCAGGAAAACAGGTGAGTTTTCACCAATTTTCCCCCAGATTTTGAATGTTGTCCTGTCTAGCTTTGTTTAGACTTGCAAATCTTTGTTGCAATTTTAAAACTTTTATCCAGTCACTAAACAGACATCTGAGTATGGTAATGTAAGACAACAGTGGTTGCATGTCTTCTCTCTTTCGGGTGTTGCTTGTGACTTTTTTCTCTGTGTCATATGTAGATGTCATTTGTACTCTGGCTCAATTGTTCTGTTTCTTTCGACTTCCATTATCATTGTTCATGCATTGATTGTGGCCATGCGAAGTATCTTCACTAGCATGAGTAGTTGCTTTGGTACCTTGGTACAAAACATCATTGAATTGCTTCTTTGTATGATCCATAGGTGTATCATCCCCCCAAAAGGTTGAGAAACACATCTCTGGCCCGCTTATTGTGTTAATTTTCGTTTGTGGCATACAGATAATGCTCAAATAGCTTGTACCAATTCCACCATATGGGACTGTGAGCAAACAGGCTTTTTTTCAAATGTACCCCCAAAGTTTGCCCCATTTTGGACTATTAGCTGCTGGATTTTTCAATATAAGGGTGCACAGAGGCCTGCTTCCCACACTACAGTGACAGTGGTCTTTCCATTTTACAAATAATATATGTAATTGGATACCCCCTATTGGCATGTGCTGACTTACTTATAAGTCCCTAGTATAGGGTATTCAGGTACTAAGGGCATGTAAGGCTGGCTGTCCACACAAGAGCTGCAGCACTGGTTGTCCCACTCTGCATGTGAAAAAGTGAAACCATGGCTTTCCGCTGCCATTGCAGACTGAAGAGGCTGTGCGTGCACCAGACAACCGACTTAGCCATTGCCACTAATCCCTTAGCTATATATGTAAGTCACCTTTGAGGCAGGCCTGTACAGTCCTATGGCAAAGAGTTACATGTTGTTAAAATAGACATTCATATTTGAAATATCTATACAGAAACACCCTAAAGTGTTGGCGTTTGCTGAGGACAGTTAAGTAGCCTTATAAGGTGAATGCAGAGTTAAAAGTTGCCACTCCAAATGTGCCTAACTTCTGACAGTGGCTACCTGACTATGCCATGTAAAGTATCAAAATTAATGGAACATCACATGTGACTCAATGGTGCAGTCACTACTTATGTACAATTTAATGCTGGCCACTTTCACAAAAGTTGCCATATTTTGACCCAACTAGACTGGCGACTCCACAGAGTCACAGTCATTGAGGCAGGTTTCTGCCCACCTGGGGAGACATGTGAATGACTCCCAAGATGAGGACAAAGGCTGTTGGTGCAGTGGAGGTGTGACCCCCACCTACAGGATGGGCTGTAAACAGTTTTAGCCCAAAAGGCAAGCATGAAAGGGTGATGCTGCCTTTGAAGGACCGCTGTGACAACACTGCCTTGCAGGAAGCCTTTTTTTTCCCCTAGATAGGGTAGAGCCAGGGCCAAGGAATGCGAATCTGGTTTTAGAACCAGATTTCCATGAGCGTGCTGCCACAATCCTACAAGTGCCCTATCAAGGTCCTCACTCTCGAGGAAGAAATCAGCTCTGTAGTTGTGGCATGCAAAATTCACTCTGGGATAGCCAGATGCCACACATTACCAAAACTGTGTCACCAGATAGGAGGGAACCCACCAGCCTATTGGCTAGTGACTGCATTATTCCCTCAGGGCACTTCTTTGAGAGATAATGGACACCCCTAGCATCTGAGAGGTGAGTATGTGTGGGATTGAGAACAAGGACGAGAAGAAGACCACTCTGCACTTGTTGGAAGTGCACAAATAAAGGCTGTGACATTGAAGTCACTGCACCTGCCACATTTGGGCTAGTAGAGTTTGGACATTATTGTGCATGCCTGGCCTGGGGAAAAGTTGATGCCCAGCACCAATCCAAAGCAGTGACTCCGAGGGTCAGTGTAGCTGATCTCCCAGAACGGCACTGAGCTGGAAGAGCCCAAACCACATTCATGGTAGCCACTGCAGCTGTTTTGCTTCTGTGGGATGCCGAGCACTTTGAGGGACAATTTGGAAATAGCCAGAAGATACTCCCAAGTCTGCTAGCCCCGTGGGTGTTAGTTGTGTCCAGATTCGTTCACCACAAGGGACACTAATTCCCACCAAACTTTTGCTCTAGAACCGCTGTGTTGCAAGAACGAAAGGTCTACATCAGCATCCCTTTGCCCCCTACATAGAGGATTTTGTGGGACCTTAAGATCCATGGCCAGAGTTGCCCCCACTCATCTGTGGATTAAGGAGTCAACCGTAATTTACCCCCATGCACCACACAGCATCAGGAGCAGACATTGAGCATTTTACGTCTCTATCCCTCAGCATCAGTACCACTCCATAGAACTCAATGGCGGTTGTCCTGTAAAGTTTTGAACTCAACTTAGAAAGGCTCTGGTGGTGAGGTAACTGTCCAAAGTTTACTTTCTAGACTCCTAGACCTCTATCCTGATGGATTTGGTCTCCCAACCCAGGTCAGAGTCGCCAAACTCAATGTTACAAAAGTTTTCAAAAGTTTGCAAAGTTTTGACTTGCCAATACCGATTTGCACTTGATATAAAACATTTTAAATGCTTTATAAATGCATATCTCCGGAACCCCCAGTGGGTTTTAGACATTAAGGACTCTAAAAATTAATAAACGTATGCTTTCGTTTTATAAATTTGTGTTGTGTCTCTTTTTTGTTTGGTGACTTTTTTTATTTCATTGTTTAGTGCTGTTAAATGCTTCATGCATTGATCCTTTGCTAAATCTTGCTGCTCTAGGTGACAGCTACCAAAGGGTTGAGCTGAAGGTTAAGTAAATAATTCTTACTGGACCCTTAAAGACAACTGCAAGTGTACTGCACGATAAGGCCCCAACCCTTCCATATAGTACCCCCATTTTCTTACAGGGACATTACAATCAAAAGTCTGTGAGGTCCAAAGACGGGGACATAGTAAAATGGAGTTGGACTTAGTTTCTTTGGCTGCCTTTATGTTTGGCCTGCTGCTTTCCCAAGGTTATGCAATGTAATGGTCTCCAGGGACAGGTTTTGTGTATGTCGGGATGCATGTCAGCTCCTGTGTTTTGAGATAGGTTGCCTGTAGCTGTCGCTCACATCACCTGCCCACCATTGATATTCAGGGCCTCATTTACAATATTTTAGTGCAGTACAGCTCCGCAAGGCTTCTTGATGCGCTTCCCTGCATCAGAATAAAACAGCAGGAATGCACTTTATCTTTGAGAAATGGAGCATTCCTGTCCTCTTACACTGCACTGATGCACAGTTGACTGCCAGGCACCAATGAAGGCACCTTGAACCATGGTGCTGTGGTGTCTGCATTATAGTAATGATTTTCTTTGTGCAGGAAGGGACACTTTTCTGCACAAAACCAATCAATGGGGGTGTTTTACTCCTTCTATGTGTGCTGCAAAATGTAGCACACATAGATAGAATTAAAACAAGGAGAGATAAAGTTATTTCACCTCATTTTGCCTCCCATGGGCAGGCATGGACTTTTGACGCATTCCAGTGTTTACAAAGCTTTTTAATCTGAGAATGCATCAAAATCCATAGGTGTTGGGTGGGAACATCCACCCCAACACCCATGGACTGCCTCTTTGAAGCAGACTTCATATCTATAAGGCCATGAAAAGCGACGCAAACTGGCTTTGCCTGACGTTGAGATATGGGTCTGGAGCAGGAGCCTCAGGTATGTCACAAAAATTTGACCCAATGAGGCTTGTCAGGT
The DNA here is from genome assembly GCF_031143425.1 of Pleurodeles waltl. Taxonomy (NCBI): domain Eukaryota; kingdom Metazoa; phylum Chordata; class Amphibia; order Caudata; family Salamandridae; genus Pleurodeles; species Pleurodeles waltl. The sequence continues at coordinate 1,213,885,637 of NC_090447.1, read as the reverse complement.
CTCAAAATTGCTGCCACTTCTATTGTTTCTTCAGAATGGTGAAAGGTGTATGTTGTATGGCCTACTGGGTCATCCTGGGATCATCAACCTTAGCTCTTGGCAAACTTCGGCAAGACACCCTGGGGGTCTCCCCATAGTCTCACTACTCCTTCCTTCTTCAGTGACAGCGTCAAGGTCTTGAGAAAAGGAAGTACACTCAACAGGACACACTGAAAGATCTTAGATTTCAATAGTGTCTTTAAATGGCAATGCCATCTGGCCACTTACAATGAAATGCACCAGAAGGTATATGCCTTAGCACTGATTGCCTGCAGGTAAGCTATGAGGTTTCTCGTACCCTGTGTTTCAGTGCTGGCACATATTGAGTCAACTCCTCGTTGTCATCAGTTGTCCTGTTCCTTACTGTCAGAAGGACTATACACAGAGCTGGCATGGTGTGGCCCATTTCTTTGTTTCTCTTCATTTTTGTCTGCACACTAAGCCACTAATTCTGGGAGCAGTAATCTATACCCATGTTCTATTTGCCAATCCTCTGCAGTCTCTTTCTCCAGTGCCCTTCTGCCCCAGCTCCCAGTGGTGTCCATTTTGTTCAATGTCACTTTATCAGCGAACATTCAATATGGCTGTAAACTAAGCATTGTTCCATCCTCACTATTCAATAGATTTTATCTTGATTTCTGTATATAGTTTTGCTAAATGTTGTACTGCAAGTTTACCGCACTTCCACCACTTACATGATGTACCATACACACATTGCTAAAACCATGCTCACAAACACTCTCATACCTTCTACCTCCTACCAATTCACACACAGGGATCACAAATATGACTCGCAGTGTGACACTCCTACACAACACACTTTCTATACCAGACAGTGCCACAATTTCCCTGCTGCCCCAAGTCACAACCTGTGATGACTTAATGCTCGCCAATCCCCCAGTCCCCTCCCTGTTTCAACCCCACACATCCTGGTGCCATAAAAATCAACCCTTCTCATGATCCTTGTGCCTGGATACCCTATCAGGTGATTAGCCAAGTTTTACAAATCCTGATTGATTGATCCTATACCTTCCCCGCTATCCTCTTCTCATATCAGCACCAATCTACAAAACAAAGTGGATTCTCACCACACACTGTAAGCCCATCAAGACAAATGAATCTCACCCATGCTAATTCAGTACCTATAAACATAAATGACCAATATCACATTATACTACCCTGTCCTCACAATACCACATCTTCCACATCCCCCTGTCATCACACATTTTCACAATTCAACACCTACCAACACTTCCTTCCCCAACCCACTGCACTCAACTGTTCCACTAAAAAACACTAACTGCAATCCCCTGATATTCAATTCACACCATCCTATTATTTGATAACTCCTCACCCTATACTGCACTCCCCCCTCACTTAACCACATGTCATCCTTCAAAGAGAACTCAATTTCCCCTCCACCCTGTTTCAATCTCCTCACTTGAAAAAACAATCTCATCCAATTCCATAGAGCCCTTACGACACCTTTTCACCAATAAAATCCCCAATCCAATCCCAACACATTAATTGGACCAACTAATGCCTCAGTGAGAATGCTGAGCTAGCATCAGACAACAAATTATTGGTTCACAGTAAACCACATTCCTCAAATACTCTCAATGGCAATCCTCTTCAAGGGACAAGAACTCTAGGTGAACATCATATCAAACTTTCCTCCACAAGATCTCCTGGAACACAAATTTGATCTCCTCAACGTGAAGCTATTGCAGCTTGATGTTAACTCAGCCCAACTCAACCTCGGGCTTTCTGCTGACCTGGACTCCCTACTCACTAAACTGGGGTGTCAGATTCAGCATCCCCTGGAAGACAAACTTGAACTCCTAAACTCAAAGCTTTCCCATCTTGATGTCACCTTAGCCTAACTTAACCTAAGATCTTCTGCTCACCTTGGCTCTCTACTCACTACACTAGGGCCCCAGATTTCCTGACACATGAGACTACTAAGCAAATGACCTATCACAGGCCGATATTGTCAACCTACTCACTAGTTACTAGTTATCCTCAACCTCCTCTACCACCTCAACTCCCACTAGTACTTTCAGCCTTAACCAATACAGAATACCTACCAGAACTAAACCTGAACCCCACTGCAAACAGCATGGGGCAGCCAAAACATTTTTCCTATCAGACCTGAACTCCTTGACCCTCCTTGCACCAAATTGGTCACTTCGTCCATAATATGCCTGCTTCATAACTGCAGGCACTGTCTCACAATATAACCTTGACCTAATAATCATTACTGAGACCTGGATCAATGATACATTTCACAAAATAGAGGGCCTTCTACTTCCTTCATCATCAGACACAACTGTGTAGAGAGAGCTGAGGGAGGAATAGGAACCATCTCCAGAGATTCCATGAAATGCAGAGAGATACTGTACTGCATGATCTTCTCATTTCAATGACTAACTATAAATCTGAGTATACATCACAATTCCTCTTTCAGACCTTTACCATCTACCTTGCGCCAACCCAAATTGTCTTGAGGAATACATGAATCCTGCAAACAACCAATCAATGCAAAATGACAAAACTATCTTTCTGGGAGACCTTAACCTCCATAGGGGTAACACAGAAGACTCAGCAGTCAATTGCCTTGCTTCTTTTCTTTCTGGAAATGATCTAATTCAACATAAACAAAAAGCAGCACATAGCACAGGAGCTAACCTTAACTGAATAATCTCCATAGAAGACATGATCTCAATTGCTTATCCCCTTCCATTCGACTGGTCTGATAATTTTTTACTCCCTTCACTCTGCAGCTCTGACTTTCTCCATCGCTCTAGGCAAATAAAGAATAAAAACAAACTAGTTTTGAGATACCAATAAACTTGATTTCTACAAGTTTAGCAACATGCCCCAATAATTGGTAATCCCTATCAAAATAGACACTGATATCAATGTTTCAACTACACATTGTTTTTGAACATCTTTCAGACCTGCTAGATGAGGTGGCTCTGCTTTGGAATAAAGAGAAAATACCTAAACCATTGGCTCCTTTGATTAATAAGGTGTTATGTGAGGAAAGAAGAGCTCTGAGAATACTAAAGAAGAAATGAAGATAATCGCCTTCTACCTTTAACCTCACATTTAACCATGTCTCCAAAAGACTAGAATACTTTACAAAAGAAACATCTTCTATGCAAAATCAAAGCACTTCATTTCTCTACTAGTCTCGGACAAAAATCAATCTAAACAACTTTTCAATCCAATTGAAACTGCAAACATTTCTTTCACTTCCACGTCCATCAAATTTGATCACCCAACGAAGAAAACTGAAGAATTTTCACCACTCTTCAATTCCAAAGCAACATTTCTCTTGCCTCATGATGACTCCCCTAATCTGTATATTATTTGCAAATCCAAGAATACCTGGCAACCCTTTAACATAAGTAGTGAAGATTTAATGAAAACGATCGTAAAAACCAAATCATCCAATCACTTTGTAGACCCGATTTCAGGTAACATTCAAAAGAACTTCAATCACACATGCTCCCCTACTGGACTAAATTGCTAGATATCTTATTGGCCAAGGATTTTTTTCCGACTGTCTCAAACTGGGCAATTTATTCTACTCATCAAAAAACAATCCACAGAATTGAATGACCCCACCATGTTGTCCAGCCTCCCTTTCCTGACAAAAATCATCAAAAGATGCATATTGGACAACTCAAGCAAATATCAATGACAGCAACCTCCAAGATGCATACTAGTCTGGCTTCAATAAAGACTGCAGCACCGAAACAGCATTGCTTCCAGATGATGGATGATGTGCTTTGAATCTTAGACTGCAGCAGCTCCAGTCTTTTGATTCTTCTTCAGCAGACAATAAACCAAAATACGTTCCTCAACATCCTTCAAAATTGAATGAGAATTGATGGTGTCATACTTAAATGGTTTAAATCATTCTTCATTGGTAGGTATTCAATCTGTATATCAAACCTCTAGGAGTCTTACTGAGAAATGTGGGTATCTTCTATCATCAATATGCCAATGACACACAAATGTACTGAAATGCCTCCTCTCCAGATGACATTCTGTACCTTGTCAACACACTAAACGCTATCCAATATTGGATTAATTCCTAACACTTAAAATTGAGCCCTTCAATAACCAAATTCCTCTTCATCTCCTTGTCAAAATCATCACTGTCAGTACAATACTGGATTGACAATCAATACCCTCAACACCAATCCCATTCCAGTTGACACTGCAAAATCCCATGGAATCATCCTAGAAAGAAGACTAATCCTACAACAGCTGATCAACACTATGGCCTGAAATTACAAATAACAACTGTGTCTTCTATGCAGAATGATCTTCTACATTCCTGAACCCAATGTAAAAATGCTTGTACTGTCCCTGGTGCTATCCAGAATATATTGCTGTAAATCTCTTGACTGGTTGGCCCAAGACGTATGTCGTTGCCCTTAAATCAACCCTACACTCTTCAGCACTGTTCATTTATGGAGCCAAAAGGAACAACCATATCCCACCAATACTGACCACACTGTAATGACTGTAAATTGAAGCCAGGGCCATGTAGAGGACAGCCAGCATCACACAAAAAGCCCTATGCACATCAACTTGACATTATCTGCTGACAAACTCAAACCATCTGGGGAACTCGACCATCAAGGAATCCAGAAGGACTGCCCCTGACATTTAAAACAGAATGACTAATGGCAAAATCCTTCTCAGGAAGCTTGACCAGAATATGGACCCCTGAACACTGGACCTATGCACCACCAATACGATTGCTGCCTTTAAACCTAAATTGAAAGCGTTTGTGTTTCAAAGACACTTTAGCTAACCACTCTTCCCCTGTTTCAATCAATAACTGTACCTCTAATATTTATAGTTCTACCTGTGATGTTACTAATACTTTTTTAGTATTACCAGGCTTATTGATAATGTAACTATTTGTCTCATGTAATGATCATGCAGCTTAAGCCATATTCCTATGTCCTTTGTAATGATAATCATGCACATTATGTAATGTTACTTTTCTATTGTAAAGTGTGCTAACACCTTTAGGTAATGTCCACGCAATATATAAATAAATAAATGTGTGGTTCTACTTATGTCTACAGAAACGAACTTTAAATTCAATTTCAGGTGCAGCACCCTCACTCCAGCATTGTCTGCACCTGCCTTAACTAGTTATACAATGTAACTGAAAATTGTCACGTGACACCATTTATAACAAATTCAACTCTCATTTGCACACAGTGCAGCTCTTGCATCAAAATTAGTCAGTGAAGGTAAAATGCATAGATATTTTTGGTTTAACGTATAATGCAGATATATTAACATTAGGAATTGTGATTTCCAAATTGTGATTCTTACTTAATCGCAATTTCGAAATCACAATTCCTAATGTACTGAAGAATTCATTTTAAAATAGCAATTCCTAGTAGGGTCATAAATCGACCTACCTTGTGAATATTAACGAAGTAGGTTGCAATTTGTGACCCACTAGGAATCACAGCAATGGTGTCATTTTGGGGTTAGCAGAGCACCATGTCTGTGATAGAACTTTAATAAAGAAAACCTTTTTTTTTTAATACCGCCCATTTTCCTTATAAGGACGGGATGTGTTTAAAAAAAAAAACATTTTAATTTTCATTTCTTAAGAGTAGGTAGTGGTTCTTGGGACCACTGCCTGCTCTTAAATTATATATATATTTGTACATTCTCAAAAGGGAAGGGGTCCCATGTGGGCTCCTCTTCATTTGCGAATGGGTTAATACCACCTCGATACATTTGCGAACTCAAAAAAAGCTTTTTGCGTGTGGTCCTGAGTGTAGAACAAAAATATGATAGGTTGCTTCAGGTATCGCTGATATTCTCGGTCCTTTACTTTTCAAAACTCTGTGTTTCCTTGCTTGTAAATTACTACTTTACAATACATTAACCTTTTTCACTTCTACAATATTTGTAAAGCTCCTTTTTCTATTCCATAAAAAAATAATACTTTTTAAGTCTCCGAGTAAGCACATTAACATTTTGTAAAAAGCACCTTGAAAATGCAGTAGTGGTCTGCTAATGTTAGAAAGCACAAGAAGGCAGATGGATTTTCTATTTGAGGAAAAATACTCGTCATCACGAAGGTTTCCCTCCATCTGAAATTTTCATGGCAACACATAGCTAAAGACATATGTGGCCCGGCCACTGCAGGAAGTGAACCGGTTGCCAAACCCACATGAAGACGCATATAATTAGGAAGAGGTTGTAAATTACAATGGCTCTCATAAAGCAAACCACACAATATATGCTGGGAGTCACCAATTGATTTACATGCACCCATCCATCTTATGGCTTCGAAAATCATGATTTTACATTCTGGATGTTTTGCATCTTCCCCCTCTCTTTTTTAATCAGAGACCTGATGATATAGTTGGGGAGTTTGCTGCTTTGGGAATAAGCTTAATAACTGATCATGGTGCACACAAAAAAGTGTGTGCTAATCTGCTTGGTCTTCTGAATGACCAATACTTCTCCATACTCATGGTTTGCTAGGTTATAGTTTTAAGAATTATTTTACCGTTTAATCAGCAAAAGAATACTGCTCCAGACCAAGAGATGTGGTCACACGGATTGGGGAACCTTGGTCATGCAAAGCTGAAGCTCAGAATAAATTGATTTATCCCCACAGGACAGTTACTGAACTCAGCAAATATATTCATCAGGAATAGTCTCAATATGTTATATATTTTTGAAAAACACGGGCCCTCATTCATCGGGATTAGGTTTAGGGCAGTGCAGCAAATCACCTTGCAGCGCTGCCCTAAGCCAAAGTGAAAGGGCAGGAATGCATACTATTTATCCAATTCCTCTCCTTTCCCCCTGCTTTGGTGCAGTTTTGGCAGCCTAGCGCCTACACAGGCACCCTTGCACCATGATGCAAGGGTGCTTGTGTTGTCATTAGGATTGTTTTTGGGCAAGAAGGGAGACGTTCCTGCACAAAAAACAACCTGGGAGGCATTTTCTGCTTTCTATGTGTGCTATATTCTGCAGCACCCCTATAAAGAGGTAAAAGAAGGAGAAATCATGCTATTTCGATCATTACACCTCACAACAGGAGATGTAACGTTTTGGGTCATCCCAAGGTTTACATGGTGTTGTAAATCTAGGGAAGCATCAAACTTCATGCGTGTAGCATAGGAACACCCACTGTAATGCCCATGGAATGCCTCAAGAGCGCAGAGTAAGGCATTGCAGGGATTTGCACTGCCTTGCTTACTCCATATCTGTGAGGTAATTCAAAGCCATGCAAAGTGGCTCTGCGTGGCATCATAGATATGATTTTGTAGTTTGTGCCGCCGGAGCATCGCAAAAAGGGATGTTCCAGTGGTGCAAGAGCTTCTAAATATGCCCCCAATAATTAATTGACATAATATATTGTTAATCATGCTGAGAAAACCACAATAAACAATTGATTAAATCACCTAATGATTGACCTAGGTGTGATTTCTTCTTTTAACATTCCCCAGTGTGCCAACCACACACTGAGATGAAATGAATGAAATGAAACACACACTCACAAAAACCCACATATATTAATACAAGCTTGAAATGGTAACCTCTACCATACATTATAAGGATAGCAAGTCACCAAGGAGTTTCAAAACCACGTAGAGAAAAGAAGCCGAAAGCTGAGGTCCTTCATAAGGTCATTGGTCTGCGTGGTGACTTGCAAAATCCTCTTAATGTTTGACAGATAGGGGTTTTATTTCTTATAATACATTGTCACATCATCATCCTTCCAACAAACTACCTAAACATTTGGGCCCTCATTACACCCTTGGTGGCAAATCCCGCTTACCGCTGTGCAGAAGACCGCCAACACATCGCTGCACCCGCGGAATTCCGCTACAGGTATTACGACCCACAGATCGGAATCCGCCACAATACAGACACCCACACAAGTCTGCCACACCAAAGGTCAGTGATAAACTGGCGATAACAAAACCAACACCCTCAAGCCAACAGGAATACGCCCTCACTATCACTACCCAAAAATCAACACAGCGATCTTTCAACCGCGGTAATCCATTGGTAGTACACACCGCCGCGCTCAAAATATACACACATATACAAAACACAACCACATTGAACAATTCGAAATACACACACCTGATACACATACACACACCACACCCACACACCCAATCCAATATAAAACACACACCCACATCACCCACAAACCCTTACTACCAGAAATTTAAAGCAGGCCAGAGAGATACACCACCTTAAACAACAGCGGCATCCACAGACAAACAACACCACCGCTTACATAACATTCACGCACCTCAAACAACACACAGACAAACACATCCCCTCACACATCACAACCGACACCACCTCACACATCACCCACACCACAGCATGGCACCGCAAAGACACCCCAGGTTCTCTGAGGAGGAGCTCAGGGTCATGGTGGAGGAAATCGTCCGGGTAGAGCCACAGCTATTCAGATCACAGGTGCAGCACACCTCCATTGCAAGGAAGATGGAGCTATGGAGGAGAATTGTCGACAAGGTCAACGCAGTGGGACAACATCCAAGAACACGGGATGACATCACAAAGAGGTGGAACGACCTACAGGAGAAGGTGCATTCTGTGGTATCCAGACACCAGATTGCTGTACAGAGGACTGGTGGTGGACCCCCACCTCCTCCCCAACAACTAACAACAAGGAGCAAGTCTTGGCAATACTACATCCTGAGGGCCTCGCAGGAGTAGCAGGAGGACTGGACTCTGGTAAGTCAGATCTTTACTACCATATCCCCTACCCTACCTGCATGCCATCACATACCCCACCCTTACCTTCACACCCATCACCCCAACAACCCACAGATACCCCACCAACACAACCCACACATCCCAAGAACAAGCCCTGCATGTAACACCAATGCATGGACACCCATCACCAAAGCATGTCCAGTACAGAGACTCAATAATGCAAGCACAGGAGTAGAGGGTAACTCACCCATTGCACAAGATGGCATACACAGATACAATAATTATGCTTTTACACCCCTACAGGACCCCTACCCAACGTCACCTGACAGGAGGTGCCAGACAGAGCCAGACCCCCACAGAAGAGACCCACAGTGATAACAGCAGCTCTGCACAACTGGAAGACCAGTCCGGCCAATCTAGGACCTTGGGATAGTCGGTTCCCCTGACACTGTCACAAGCCACCACAGAGCCACCCCCATCAGGAAACACCAGCACAGCACCCACCCAGCGGGCCAATCCCTCTGTCCCCAGGACACGTTAATCAGCAGTGGTTCCACCACTACAGGGAACCTAGGCAACCCCACTAACACAGGACAATCAGGGACCTGGGGGCATTGGGCACATGGTTCAGGGGACAGAGGCACAGGACAACAGGGAAGCGGGGAGGACTAATGTGCGAGAGGGGGAGGACAGACCCAGGGAACCCACTCTCCATGAGGCCTTATTCAACATCATGGGAGCTTACCATCATTCCCAGGAGACGATGGCGAAGGTACTGGCCAAGTCTCAGGAAACCCAGCAGCTGCAGGAGGAACACTACCCTGGGATCAGGGAGGACTTGAAGTTAATTAACAACACCCTGGTCACCAATGGAGGGGTGTTGCAAGACATTGTCAACACCAGGAGGGACACAGTGGCACAACAAGGGGCCCCTGACACTAGCCTGGACAATGAACAGCCCTCCACCTCCGCCGGTGCTAGTGGACAGGAGGCACCGCCACAGGAACACAACACCAGCACCTCACCCCCTGCAGATGGAGAACCACCCCGCACCCGGTCCCTGAGATCCAGGAACAAGACAGAGAACATTGCAAAGACCCCGCCAGGAAATAAGACCCCCCTGAATGTCACACTTCTGTCCCACTCTGTTACCCTGTCCATCCTTAAACTGCCATTGCTCCACTTCCTATGTCCCTTTGGACAATGCACCTGTGAAACAAATAGACTGGACTCTGCCATGGGCATTCCTCCACCATCCCCCCAGCCCATTTTACAACCCCCTCCACTTATTTGCACAGAAATAAACACACTTCAATCACAAAACAATCTGGAGTCAGTCTGTGCTTTCACAAATGTGTAATTGCAATATCTATGGAATATAGCAATGTCAATTTACTTGTTCACATACCAATGCAACACAGCTGTAGGCCAGGAGAAAACATAGCAGAGGGCCTAGATAGGTGTGACACAGTTATTATTAATGCCATGTGGCCCCCTTAAATGGCGGCTGCCTGACCTGTAAAGTGGGACAAGCGGATATGAGATAACTGCGCTGGCGTTGTACACCGTTGCGGTGGGCGGTCAAAGACCGCAACGCAATTTAGCATTGGTTAACATTTTGCCCTATGGGTCCGAGGAACCAATGACGATGTACGCCGGTGGTGACGGTACGCACCGCCACGGACGTGACCACCATTTTCTGTCTGTTCCCTAACTTGATACCTGACCTTCAAAAGGAGAGGACCTACACTGCAAGTGCTGCTGTGACCTGTATCTAGAAGCGACGATGGCTACAGTGTCTGGGGAAAGGGCCCCTGCCTTCACTTCAGAGGAGTTGGAGAAACTAGTGGATGGGGTCCTCCCTCAGTACACGCAACTGTACAGTCCCCAGACAAACAGGTGAGTACACTGTGAGCATGCTGAATGGGCAATGCCTGCTTTGAGTGCTGTGGCTTGAAGAAACAGAGGGGAAGCTGAGGCCTGCATGTGCGGATGGTGAGTGTATGGTGAGTGTATGTGCATCAAGGCATGGTGGGAACTGGTGGGCAATGAGTATGACGGTCCGGCCGGGTGAATAATGTCCTTTTCCCCTGTACCATTCCTCTAGGTCGGCACCCACCAGAAGAAGGGTATTTGGTGTGCCATCGCCAAGGACGTCGGGACCCTGGGGGTCTACCACAGACGGAGCACCCACTACCGTAAAAGATGAGAGGACTTGCGCAGCTGGAGCAAGAAGACAGCGGAGGCCCAGCTGGGGATGGCCTCCCAACATAGAAGGGGTGCCCGTCGCACCATGACCCCCCTGATGTTCCTATCCTGGCAGTGGCCTATCTGGAGTTGGATGGGCGCTTGAGGGCATCACAGAAACACAAGGGGGTGAGTACACTCTCATTCAGCTGACTCTGTGCGCATTACGAGGTGTCTGGGTGGGGGAAGTGGGCAGTGGGTTCCCCTAGGCCAGGGCGATCTTGATAGGCAAGGTCCCTTGTGAGGCTGGCTATGTGGCACCCCAACCCCACTAGTGGTAAGAGCCATCTACACCTAATCAGGCTCCTGTGACTTCCAGGTGTGCAGCAATTGGGCTTAGGACTCGTATCCCATGGGCATGTGAATTTGCCAGGAACTGTTAGTGCATCGCTTAGTGGAGAGGGCTGCTCCCTGTGTGTTGTGTCTTCCAACAGTAGTGATGTTGCATGCACTAAACATGTTTTTCTTCTGTCTTCCCCCCACTTTTTGTGGTCTCCCTGTTCTTGTGTGCAATAGCATCATCAGGCGGAGGAGCATTGGCACCAGAGCAGGAGGGAGCTGCAACCCACTCGGCCCTGGAGGGTGAAGCAACGGAGTCTGAAGCCACCAGTGGGACGGAGGGCGAGGGGAGCTCAACGGCTGGTCCAGGAGCAGAGACCAGCGACAGCGGCTCCTCCTCTGATGGGAGCTCCATTGCAGCCCCTCAGCGTCCGTCCTGTGCCCGCTCACCCAGGAGGGTGGGCATCTCCTTTGCCCCAGTCAGCCCTGCTGCCCTCAGTGAGGAGGCTATTGACCTCCTGAGATCCCTCACTGTTGGGCAGTCTACCATTCTGAATGCCATCCAGGGAGTTGAGAGGCATTTGCAACAAACAAATGCATACCTGGAGGGCATTCATTCTGGCCAGGCAGCCCAACAGAGAGCATTTCATTCTCTGGGCTCAGCACTGATAGCAGCCATTGTCCCTGTGTCCAGCCTCCCCCCTCCAACCTCCTCCACCCATACCCAATCCCCTGTTCCTCAGCCTATCCCAAGCACACCATCAGACCAGCATGCACACACATCAACACACAAGAGTGGCTCTGGCAAACATAAGCACCACACATCCCACAGGCACTCACACAAGCACCATACCCATGCACACATACCAACATCCACTTCCTCCACTGTGCCCCCCTCCTCCACGTCTCCCACGTCCCTCCCAGTCTCGTCTCCACTCACACCTGTATGCACTACATCCTCAGCCACTACCTCCATCACCAGCACACCCATCACCACACACCGCTCACGTGCAATCACCACCCCCACTACCATTCACACATCCCCTGTGTCCTCTCCCAGTGTGTCTGTGAGCCCTCCTCCCAAAGTACAAAAACGCAGGCACACATTCACCTCACAACAGCCTCCAGCCCATGCACCTTCACCCAAAGTCAGCAGACGTACACCTCCTACAACCACTACCTCTTCCTCCACTCCCAAACCCCATCCATCTCCCCATCCCAGTGCCTAAAAAACTTTTCCTGGCTAAAATTGACCTCTTCCCTACACATCCCGCCCCCGTCCTTCCCCTAGGGCCAGGCTTTCCAGGTTCCAGCCCAGCACCTCAGCCACCACATCCCCAGGCACAGTGCCAGCAACGGCAGGGTCATGGAGTGCGCCACCCATCAGGGCTGCTAGTGTGCCACATAGCGAGGGCAAGGACATTCCGCCACCTGCCAAGGTGAAAAAGGTGCCCACATCCCGGAGGGAGAAGCCGAAACCACCATCCACCAAGGGCTCTGCGAAAATGAAAGGGGATAGTGACAAGACAACTGCAGTGGGGAAGGACCAAAAACAAAGAGCAGGTCAGGAGAGGGCATGTGGCACCAAGTGAGGGACCAGTGTCACACCTTCTGTCCATGTCCACGCCAACCTGTACGGTGGCGAACACCACCACCTGCACCACCACCTGCACCGCGACATGCATTGCCACATGCACCGCCTCCGGCACATCTACAGCGGCTGCGACAGTCCCCAGCCTCTTTCCCGGTGGGCAGCCGTCCGAGGTTGCAGGAGACATCCTGCTTTCTCCCTCAGCAGGTGCTGACACAGACCCCGCCGCCAGCACCGCCACCACAGACAGCACCGCAAGCACCGTCGCCACAGACCCCGCCGCCAGCACTGCCACCACAGACCCTGCTGCAAGCACCGCCACCACAGACCCTGCTGCAAGCACCGCCACCACAGACGCTGCCACAAGCACCGCCGCCACAGACCCCGCCGCCAGCACCGCCGCCGCAGACCCCGCCACCAGCACCGCCACCACAGACCCCGCCGCCAGCACCGCCGCCACAGACCCCGCCGTCAGCATCGCCAGTGGCCCGCGACGTCCTCAGACAGTGGCACCACCGCTGACATGCCTACCATCCCCAGTGGTCAGTCGTCCGAGGCTGGAGGAGCGTTGCAGGGCCCTGGGCAGCTTCCATGAAGCATTACTGTCATCACTTTTGGCACCTGCAGGTGGAAGGTGAAGCCGCAGCAGTGTGGGGTATGTCGCTGCCTCCATGGCGTATCATGCTACCTGTACCTCGCCAATGTCGAGCCACGCACACCCAGGTGAGGGAACCGTACCGGCCACACTGCACGTGGTGCACTCTGGGCACCAAGCCCCCTCCAGAACCAGTGGAGAAATACATCCACTACCTATGCCCTTGGCAGTATGAAGCACTCTGGGCACAAAGCCCCCTCCAGAACCAGTGGAGATTGACATCCACTATCTCTGTCCTTGGCAGGATGAAGCACTCTGGGCACAAAGCCCCCTCCAGAACCAGTGGAGAAATACATCCACTACCTCTGTCCTTGGCAGGATGCAGCACTCTGGGCACAAAGCCAACCTCCAGAACCAGTGGAGAAATACATACACTACCTCTGTCCTTGGCAGGATGAAGCACTCTGGGCACAAAGCCACCTCCAGAACCAGTGGAGATTGACATCCACTACCTCTGTCCTTGGCAGGATGAAACACTCTGGGCCCAAAGCCTCCTTCAGAACCAGTGGAGATTGACATCTACTTGAGAGACTGTGGCTGTGCACTGCCCAGGCTAGAGCAATGGGCAACCCACCCACTGGAGAGACTTGAGAGACTGTGGCTTTGCACTCCCCAGGATGTAGAAGTGGGCAACCCACCCACTGGAGAGACTTGAGAGACTGTGGCTTTGAACTCCCCAGGAGGCAGCAGTGGGCAACCCACCCACTGGAGAGACTTGAGAGACTCTGGCTTTCCACTCCCCAGGATAAAGCAGTGGGCAACCCACCCACTGGAGAGACTTGAGAGACTGTGGCTTTGCAGTCCCCAGGATAAAGCAGTGGGCAACCCACACACTGGAGAGAATTGTGAGACTGTGGCTTTGCACTCCCCAGGATGCAGCAGTGGACAACCCACCCATTGGAGAGACTTGAGAGACTGTGGCTTTGCACTCCCCAGGATACCTCAATGGGCATGGAGCCCCCTCGTGCAGCAGTGGCATCGTGCGTTCATGAGGCTGAGGTGCCTCCCCGCCCACTCCCCCTGAGGTGCCTGTATATTTTCGATCTGTTGCCCCTCCAGTGTTCTCTCGTTTGGAGTCAGGTATCATGTGTGGGACTCGCCCATGCATTTTGGGCCCAGTGGTCCAAGGACAATGATTGGTGCACTATCCGGACTCGTATAGTTGGTGTACATAATTGTATATATTGGATTTTGAATTTTGATAATGAGATTTCACATGATTACATTCTTTCAAATAATTTCCTTTTGTCCTTGCGTTCTTCCAGGGGGTGGGGGGAGTGTATATGTAATGTTGCAGCATGTATTTGTGTGTATGGTGTTGTGGGTGGGGGTGGGGGTGTTGCGTGTTGCGTGTGTGTGTCACTCTCTTTTCCCTCCCCCTCCCCTGTCTTGTAGGTGCAGTACTCACCGTGGTCATCGCCGCCGTCTTTGGTGCTCCTCATAGAAGAGAAGGAAAACCAGCATCGGCAGTATCTGCAATTCGGGCTCCATGGCGTCCTGGTTCCTTGTGGGGTGTGGAGTGGTGAGTGTTTTCCCTTCTGTGTACTGTTTCCGCCGTGCTTTTGATAGCGTTCGTTCCACCCCGGAAAAGGTGGCGGATTGGTGTGTCATAATAGTGTGGGTGGTACATTGTCTTCTGTAGGAGGCTGGCCTGGTTTGTAGTGAGTACCAAGGGGTACTTACACTCTGCACCAGGTCCAGGTATCCCTTATTAGTGTAGAAGAGGTGTCTAGCAGCTTTAGCTGATAGAAAAGGGTAGCTTAGCAGAGCAGCTTAGGCTGAACTAGGAGGCATACAAAGCTCCCACTATACCACTGGTGTCATATGCACAATATAAGAAAACACAATACACAGATATACTAAAAATAAAGGTACTTTATTTTTATGACAATATGCCAGAAGTATCTCAGTGAGTACCCTCAGCATGAGGATAGCAAATATACACAAGATATATGTACACAATGCCAAAAATATGCAGTAATAGCAATATAAAGCAATGCAAGCAATGTACAGTCACAATAGATTGCAATGAGAGCACATAGGTATAGGGGCAACAAAAACCATATACTCTAGAAGTGGAATGCAAACCACGTGTGGACCCCAAACCTATGTAAGCTTGTAGAGGGTCGCTGGGACTGTAAGAAAACATTGAGGGATAGAAAAATAGCCCACCCCAATACCCTGAAAAGTAGGTGTAAAGTGCACCTAAGTTCCCCAGAGAGCACAGAAGTCGTGATAGGGGAATTCTGCAAGGAAGACCAACACCAGCAATGCAACAACAATGGATTTCCAGATGAGGGTACCTGTGGAACAAGGGGACCAAGTCCAAGAGTCACTATAAAGTCGGGAGTGGGCAGATGCCCAGGAAATACCAGCTGAGGTTGCAAAGAAGCTGCCACCGGATGGTAGAAGCTGTAGATTCTGCAAGAACGAAGAGGACTAGGAACGTCCCCTTTGGAAGATGGATGTCCCACGTCGTGAAGAAGCTTGCAGAGGTGTTCCCATGCAGAAAGACCGCAAACAAGCCTTGCTAGCTGCAAGGGTCGCGGTTAGGGTTTTTGGATGCTGCTGTGGCCCAGGAGGGACCAGGATGTCGCCAATTGTGTGAAGAGACATAGGGGGTGTCCAGCAAGACAATGAGCCCACTCAGAAGCAAGCAGCACCCGTAGAAGTGCTAGATTAGGCACTACAAAGAAGAGTGAACTGGAGCTCACTCGAAGTCACAGAAGAAGGTCCCACGATGCCGGAGGACAACTCTGGAGGTCATGCACTGCAGGTTAGAGTGTCGGGGACCCAGGCTTGGTGGTGCACAAAGGAAATCCTGGAAGAGTGCACAGGAGCCGGAGCAGCTGCAAATCACGCGGTACCCAGCAATGCAGTCTAGCATGGGAAGGCAAGGACTTACCTCCACCAAACTTGGACTGAAGAGTCACTGGACTGTGGGAGTCACTTGGACAGAGTTGCTGAGTTCCAGGGACCATACTCGTCGTGCTGATAGGGGACCCAGAGGACCGGTGATTCAGTCATTTGGTGCCTGCGGTTGCAGGGGGAAGATTCCGTCGACCCACGGGAGATTTCTTTGGAGCTCCTAGTGCAGAGAGGAGGCAGACTACCCCCACAGCATGCACCACCAGGAAAACAGTCGAGAAGGCAGCTGGATCAGCGATACAAGGTTGCAGTAGTTGTCTTTGCTAGTGCCAGGGTGCCAGGGTGCCCACACACTAAGTCATTTAGCACCCAACCTTTACCAGGTAAAGGTTAGACATATAGGTGACTTATAAGTTACTTAAGTGCAGTGGTAAATGGCTGTGAAATAACGTGAACGTTATTTCACTCAGGCTGCAGTGGCAGGCCTGTGTAAGAATTGTCAGAGCTCCCTATGGGTGGCACAAGAAATGCTGCAGCCCATAGGGATCTCCTGGAACCCCAATACCCTGGGTACCTCAGTACCATATACTAGGGAATTATAAGGGTGTTCCAGTATGCCAATGTGAATTGGTGAAATTGGTCACTAGCCTGTTAGTGACAATTTGGAAGCAAAGAGAGAGCATAACCACTGAGGTTCTGGTTAGCAGAGCCTCAGTGAGACAGTTAGTCATCACACAGGGAACACATACAGGGCACACTTATGAGCACTGGGGCCCTGGTCCCAGTGACACACACAACTAAAACAACATATATACAGTGAAATATGGGGGTAACATGCCAGGCAAGATGGCACTTTCCTACATCTTCTGCCTGTCTGTTGGCGGTTACCGCCGCAGTGTTTGTTTGGACCGCCTTGGCGGTCGGAGTTTTAAAGTGGCTGCCTATGTTGGCGGTTTCCGCCACGGTCGTAATCCCATTTATTTTTCCACCGGCCTGTTGTTTAATGATCATTGCAGACACGAAGAAGGAAAGTAGAAATCCCACTGCAACATTTAATACACTAAAAAGCACTTAGGGCCAGATGTAATCAATCAATCAATCAATCACTACATTTGTAAAGCACGCTACATACCAGCGAGGGTGTCAAGGTGCTGGGTCAAAGAGCCAGGTCTTGAGGAGTCTTCTGAAGGCCAGCAGGACCTGGGTCTGTCGTAGGATGGTGGGGAGAGTGTTCCAGGTCTTGGCAGCGAGGTATGAGAAGGATCTGCTGCCGGCGGTGGTTTTTCGGATGCAGGGGACTGTGGCGAGGGCGAGGTTGGCTGAGCGGAGGCTTCGGGTGGGTGTGTGGAAGCTGAGTCGGTTGTTGAGGTAGGTGGGTCCGGTGTTGTGCAGTGCTTTGTGTGCATGGATAAGGAGCTTAAAGGTGATCCTTTTGTTGACAGGGAGCCAGTGCAAGCCTCTCAGGTGGAGTGTGATGTTGCTGTGGCGGGGGACATCGAGGATGAGTTGGGTCGAGGCGTTCTGGATGCGTTGGAGTAGTCTCAGGAGCTTGTTTGTAGTTCCTGAGTAGAGGGCGTTCCCGTAGTCGAGTCTGTTGATGATGAGGGCCTGGGTAACGTTTTTTCTCGTGTCTAGGGGGATCCATTTGAAGATCCTGCAGAGCATACGGAGGGTGTTGAAGCAGGACGCGGAGACGGCATTGACTTGCCTGGTCATGGACAGATTGGAGTCGACGATGACCCCCAGGTTGTGTGCGTGGTCCGTGGGTTCCGGGGCTGTGCCTAGTGACGTGGGCCACCAAGAGTCATCCCAGGCTGATGGGGTGGGTCCGAGAATGAGGACCTCCGTCTTGTCTGAGTTCAGCTTCAGTCTGCTGTCCTTCATCCAGCTGGCTACTGCCTTCATTCCTCGGTGGAGGTTAGCTTTGGCGGTGTGGGGATCTTCGGTGAGGGATATGATCAGCTGGGTGTCGTCGGCGTAGGAGATGATGTTGAGGTTGTGTTGTCGTGCGACATGGGTGTGGGGGGCAATGTAGATATTGAACAGTGTCAGGTTGAGGGAGGATCCCTGTGGGACGCCAAAGATGATCTCGGTGGTTTTGGAGCGGAAGGGTGGGAGGGGGACGCTCTGGGTTCTACCGGAGAGGAAGGATGTGGTCCAGGCCAGGGCCTTCTCTTGGATAGCGGCGTCATGGAGGCGTGCTGATAGGGTGCAGTGGCAGACCGTGTCAAAGGCTGCGGATAGGTCCAGGAGGATGAGGGAAGCATTTTGCATTGTGCAAACTGCGAAAATCGCAGTTTGCGCTATGCAAAATGCTCATCCCGATGCTCATTAACAATTTGCGAGTCGGTACCGACTCGCAAATTGTGAATGCGACTCGCAAATAGGAAGGGGTGTCCCCTTCCTATTTGCGACTCGCATCACAATGCTAAATTGCTTTGGGACCGCAAATGCCGCACAAGGAGTCCAGTTGAAAGAAAGAAGTCTTTTTGGTCCTGAGACTTCAGGGAAGAGGAGGAAAGCTCTATCCAAGCCCTTGGAGAGCACTTCTGCAGCAAGGCACGAGTTCAGCAAGGCAGCAGGGCAACAGCAAGGCAGCAGTCCTCTGTAGAAAGCAGTCAGGTGAGTCCTTTGGGCAGCCAGGCAGTTCTTCTTGGCAGGATGCAGGTGCTGGTTCAGGTTTCTTCTCCAGCAAGTGTCTGAGGTGGTAGGGCAGAGCCCCTGTTTTATACCCAAATGTGCCTTTGAAGTGGGGGAGACTTCAAAGAGTGGCTTAGAAGTACACCAGGTCCCCTTTCAGTTCAATTCTGCCTGCCAGGGTCCCAGTAGGGGGTGTGGCAGTCCTTTGTGTCAGAGCAGGCCCTCCACCCTCCCAGCCCAGGAAGACCCATTCAAAATGCAGATGTATGCAAGTGAGGCTGAGTACCCTGTGTTTGGGGTGTGTCTGAGTGAATGCACAAGGAGCTGTCAACTAAACCTAGCCAGACGTGGATTGTAAGGCACAGAAAGATTTAAGTGCAGGGAAATGCTCACTTTCTAAAAGTGGCATTTCTAAAATAGTAATATTAAATCCAACTTCACCAGTCAGCAGGATTTTGTATTACCATTCTGGCCATACTAAATATGACCTTCCTACTCCTTTCAGATCAGCAGCTACCACTTCAACAATGTATGAGGGCAGCCCCAATGTTAACCTATGAAGGGAGCAGGCCTCACAGTAGTGTAAAAACGAATTTAGGAGTTTTACACTACCAGGACATGTAAACTACACAGGTACATGGTCTGCCTTTCACCCACACAGCACCCTGCTCTAGGGGTTACCTAGGGCACACATTAGAGGTGACTTATATGTAGAGAAAGGGGAGGTTTAGGCTTGGCAAGTACTTTTAAATGGCAAGTTGATGTGACAGTGAAACTGCACACACAGGCCTTGCAATGGCAGGCCTGAGACAAGGTAAAAGGGGCTACTTGAGTGGGTGGCACAACCAGTGCTGCAGGCCAACTACTAGCATTTAATCTACAGGCCCTAGGACCTAGAGTGCACATTACTAGGGACTTATAAGTAAATTAAATAGTCCAATTGGGTATGATTCAAGGTTACCATGTTTAAAGGGAGAGAGCATATGCACTTTAGCAGTGGTTAGCAGTGGTAAAGTGCGCAGAGTCTAAAAGCCAGCAAAAACAGTGTTCAAAAAGTGGAGGGAGGCAGGCAGAAAGTTAGGGGTGACCACCCTAAGGCTGTCAGGTCTAACTTTTGCTGACTGGTCCTATACATCCAGCCACTGCCAGACATCCAATCTACAACCTTTGGGATGGAGATTCTTCTACCTGGGAAGCAGAACAAAGTCTTTCCTGGGTGGAGGTGCCAACACCCCCTCCCTCAGGAATGTGCACTGCCCTGGCAGTGAACTTCAGAGGACTTACCATCTTTGAAACTCATCCCCCAGGGCTGTTGCTAGCAGCAGATGGCCGCTGCATTGCAGACCCCCACTTTTGATGGGAGCAACAGCAGAAAAATCACACAAAGGCCAGGAGGAGTGGCCCAACCTAGCATCCCTAAGGTATTGTCTGCGAGGTCGACCCTCCATTTCACTTTCCTCCATCTTGGATGGAAGAAAAATAGCCAACCAGGTATAAGGAAGCAACCCCTCCCCAAAGGAAGTGGTCACCTAGCGGGTGTAGCCACCTTAAGGTAGATGACCCATTGGTCACAACCAGGTTCCCCCTAAAACTCTCACTAAATATAATATTTAGTGGGCATTCCTAGACCAAGAAATCAGATTCAATGGACAAAAGAAGACCAGCACCAAGAAGATCCAAGGCATGAGAACTGTGGAACTCCTGCAACACAAAGGTGCCGAACCCTGCCTGCTGCATCCAGGACCCACCAATTGCCAGTGAGCAGCTGCTGGAAAAACTCTAAAGAACCCCAGAGGACCTCCAGGCTTTGGAAATCACCATAGAACTCCCTCCATAGTGGAGGTACCACTCCAAAAACAGCAAGTCAGTGAGGATGACTTCACTGACCAGCCGCTAACTCCTGAATCGGATGCTACAGATGAACCAAACTGCACCCTGATGACTGTGACAAAAAAACGTGCAGTGTACCAAGTTTGGTGGCACTGCACCCTCCAACAGCCTAACTGTGCCAATACCCTGGGTATTGGTAAGCCAACGTTGGATACCAAGAGAAACAGACTGTCCGGGGCTGAAAAAGGACTGGAAGGAAGACCAGTCAAGGGATTTCAGGAACACCCCAGACCTCCTGCCAGAGTGCCCCCGTTGTCCTGCAGACAACCCTTGAGCCAACTTACCTCCTTGCCCAGAGGGCATCCGTGCTCACAGCTCCTTGCTCACCATTTCGATCTGCACCTGGCTGCCCTGTGCTCTGCACTGAAGAACCAGCTGTGTCCTAAGGGTCCCCCACCTCTTGCAACCTTGACACTGGAAGGGAACCACCTGGATTCATCTTTAAACCTACCTGTACAGTGCGTTTCCAACTGGTCCCCTGCAGTGGCCCTGCACCAGCCCCAGAGACCTTTAGCGACTGCTTCTGCCGGGATCGGGAGCCACCCAAACTTCTCCAGCTTGCACTGTATGCCCACCAATGACCTCAACCAACCTGCAAGAAAAGAAATTGGGAAACCAATTGTACGATTTTAAATGTATTTTTAAAGGTAATCTTCCACTGATTCCTAGGGTGTGTAATTATGCACAAAAAAGACTATTTTTATTAAAAATTCAATAATTCATATCTCAAAAAGTACTTATCCTATTTTGATAACCTTGGTCTGAAGTATTTTTATATATTTATCTCAAGTTATTCCTTTCAGTGTGTGAGTTACAGGATTGATGATGTGAGTACAACAAATGTTTAGCACTTCTCCAAGATTAGCCTAACTGCTCGACCAAGCTACCTTAAAAATTAGAGCATTCAGTGATCTAGGTTTTACCCCTGTAAAACAATGTGTAATTGCCTGGACCTCCTGCACAGTTTGCCTAGCTTTGCACACGACATAGAGGGCCAGCCTCCTACAGTAATGCCCTTGGTGTAGGCACATTAGACGGTCCAGGTCCACCCTATTTAAAGATATATTTTCAGTCAGTTTGTTATATTTAGGGAAATCTTGGTGGTCCTAAATTGAAAAAATAGAAAAATTATACTCACAACTTTGGAGGAAGCTCCCATGGTGTCAGGGTTATTTAATGTTTCTATGTCAAAAACAAAGTCCCACATAGAACTTTATTTTTGTGAAGCAAAATGTTTGCTGAGCAACTGCCAGAAACAAGGCATCACTCAGCAAACATTCAGTGCCTTCAGAGGATCCCCTGTGGCAGTAGCTCCACTGACATCACAGAGATCTCTGTAAAGCCAGCAGAGATCTCAAAGTATAGTAGAAGGCAGTCCTTGCACAGTGGTGGAGGTAATGACTACTGGCACTCTGAAAGAAACATCCATTCTAGATGTGTTAAAGCATAGGGGGCTACACATTTCTCTCTTGGGGCATTGCCTATTATCCTGTTGATACCATGCTTTAGTAAACTCATGCAAAATGAGGGTCTTTATTTTAAAAGCTGTGTTCAGTCTTTTATACATGGAATGAGCGACATTGTTTAATATTAACCAATTGGTGTAACGGGACAAAATCAATGGACAGCAACTTGCAGACATGTAACATATCTGTGGGATTTGAGATCTGCAAAAGATTCCATCAAGTTGATCCTCTAGGTTTCAATAGTATTCTCAGAGTTGAGAATTTGCAGCTGAAAAGACAGTTCCAATGGAAGAGTGAGAAAAGGTTCCAGTACCAGTTATTCAAAGGTGACTTGAAATACTGCCAGTATTTCTAGTCCTAAGTATCCTGCTACATGTATATCTTAGAAAGAATATTGTCAACAAAAATATTGTAAAGGGAAGTATACATTGTCAAGTATAGGTTTATCATCATCATACACATAAGCTTTATTCGGCCAACAGGCCATCAAAGCAATACAATACAATACAATACAAATAAACATTATAATATCATAACCAAATTTAAAAGGGAATAAAATCCATGTTTGCCCGACTTAGAACAATTTCAGATCATTGTAAATAAAAGATGCATATGCGCCATGCCGTTACTAAAAACGTGCTTACTGCATAAATTATCACATTTGAATTGTGGCTTTTTAAAATCCTCAAAACTAAAACATATTTCCTTAACTTCAATTCCCGACAGATTTTGCGAATCCATTTAAACCTTGGGGTTGAGTAAGCGGAACAAAAAAACATAAAATGTTCTACTGTTTCGGAGGAAATGCCGCATGCAGGACAAATATCAGAGCTTAGCTTAGGTCCCCATCTGCTCGTCAAGGCCTTCAAAGGTAATGTTCCGAATCGAAATCTGGCATACAAACTTTTGCCTAATAAATCAGGTATTATATCTAGATATAGGTCGAACTCTGGGTACCATTTAAAATCAATAAACAAATTAGTTAAATGACCATTCGATTTTTGGGAAATGTAATTCTTACGTATGTGGGACCAGTAAGCTCCCTTCAGTGCTTTTATATGGGACTTCACAAGTTGCTGGGGATTCTCCCAAAAGTTCCTCAATCCCAGCGTACAAAACCAACTGGATACATGTTTGATCCATGGGATGGAAATGGAGTTAGGGCATTTTAACATTTCTAATAAAGAAGACTTATATACGGCCAATTCGGGGACTATCCTTAGTCTCACCCAGTATAATAGAGGCTGTAAGATAATTAGGTCAGCCATTCGTTTAAACCCTAGGTCTGGAAATAGGGGGGTTAATGGGGTGCTAGTAGGGCAAGCGCATAAAGCCCGTGCAAAGCTATTCTCAATTTTGGTTATCCTGCTGCTATCTGACATGCCCCAAATCTCTGCGCCGTAAGCAGCAGCACCCTGTGCCTTAGCCACATAAATCTTTACTGCTGGAGACACAACTTTAGCGATCGTATTCCTATAAAGGCGCAATATGGATGCTGCCTGATGTTGCAAAAGCCCAGCACTCTTGCCAACTTGTTCCTCCCAAAGGAGTGAATCTGTAAGTCTCACACCCAAATAGTCAATGGAGCTAACCTGGTCCAAAATAGCTCCATCTAACCTAATAGTACATTTCTTACGAAGGCCAGAGCGAAGCACCATCAATTTCGTTTTCTTCGAGTTCAGTTCTAGACCAAAATTCCAGCAGAATGATTTAAATCTGTCCACGAGAATTTGCAAACCCATAGGGGTTTTTGAAATCAGTAGAGAGTCATCCGCAAAAAGGAGAATAGGGATTTTCTGATTAACTAGGGTGGGAGCATCATTCTGGCACGTCATTAGTTCTTGGACCACCTCGTTGATGAATATAGAAAACAGAAGTGGTGCAAGCACACATCCCTGATGGACACCTCTTTTAATGGGGAATTTGTTAGTCAATCACCTTGATTGCCCCATCTTACTTGCGCGTATGTGCTTTCATGCATGCGTATCAATAGATGGATAATATCGGGTGGTGTCCCTATTTTGTATAACACTCCCCAAAGCTTATCTCTTGGGACCAAATCAAAAGCAGAGCGCAGATCAACAAAAAATACATATAAAGTTTGCTTTGTCAAGACTACGTATTTCCAGTGTAGCACGGTCAACCTAAAAGCCTGGTCAACCGTACTAATTCTAGAGCGGAACCCTGCCTGAAGCGGTGAAAGGATCTACTGCTCCGTCACCCAGCTCGATAATCTAACTAGCAGCTGTTTGGCAAAGATTTTTTGTAAGTTGTCGATTAAACTGACCGGTCTGTAATTGGTTGGAAGATTTACATTACCCTTTTTATAGATTGGGATAATTTCTGCACCCTTCCACGTCTCAGGGATCTGTCCTCCTTTTGTGATTTTATTTGACAGTAGGTTAATATACCAGGTCCATATGGATAACTCTGATTTATAAAGGTCGCCTGGAATTTTATCGGGACCTGGGGCTTTACCAGACTTCAAAGAGTTGATAACGTCTGCAGTTTCTTCTAAGGAGAAACAAATATAACTCTCAGAGTTATATAGATTCCCATCAGGTGGAGAAATGGCAAGGTTAGCATTTGATAAAATAAGGGGGCCTAATCCCACTTTATCACCATCAACAACCCCGGTGGAGATAGTTCCTTCATAAAGGAGAGTGAAGTGCTCCACCCAGCTTCCGGGTTGGATATGGTTCCTTAGATTAGACCTACCCCCTCTCTCGTGCTTAGTCAGCAGTTCCCAGAAAAGCGTATTGTTGTTTGCTTTTGTAGCATCTAACAAATCCTGCCAAATAGAATCTTCCCAAGTTTTCTTTGATTGTAGAATTGTCTTTTTATACATACATCTTGCTTGTTTAATCATCCCCGGGGGCCCGGCCTTTATAGCCTTTTTTAGCCCGGTCTTAGCCCTCATACATGCATCGTTAAACCATCTACTGTTAGACGAAACCCCGTGTTGCCGGCTTACCATGGCTGCCTTTTTATAAAAAACACTTTGAAATTTGACCATCATATCTTCGTGAATATCAAGAAGTGGGATGGCTTCAGGCTCAAGGTCTTCATAAGCTGACAAATTATCTAAAAACACTTGGTAAATCTCACGTAGCAAATAGGGGTTTGATATAACTTTGGGCCACCTCACCTTTGTATAAGCATTGTTCAAAATAGGGGGAGGGACCATTGATGGTTGCGTATTCAAGGTTCTACCAAAGATGTTCCCAGAAAGGGTAAGCAGCAGTGGGAAATGATCACTCTCGCACCTTGAATCTACCCTCATGTCTAGCAACAATGGCCAAAGACGCACATCCACCAATAAATAGTCAATAACACTGGCCACAGAACCTCGTTGGAATGTCGGTGCAAGGTTTAAATCAGAAGGAGTTCGACCATTGCAAGCCCTTAGGCCAAACTTTACGCATAATGTAGCAAGCTGTGCTGCAACACGAGAGCGTGGACGATGACTATCACCATCCAATTGTGCAATCCCCCATAATTCGTCCTCTTCCACAGTTAAATCACTAAGAAACGCTGAGGGTTCGAAAGTGCAATTTACATCCCCGGCAATAATTAAATAGGAATTAGTTTGTATGGTGTCTAAAAAGTCAGAAAGTAGAGTTAAAATATGTGATTCTGAACCACGTGAAACAGAACGGGCGTAAACATTGATAAGAGTTATGTTAAAATTTTGTTGAAAAGAAATTTGTAAGCCCATCAAGTCGGGACAATCAAATTCTAAAACCTTATAATCACATTGGAGCTTTAAATTAAAAAATATTAAAAGTCCCCCTTTTGCACGACCGGTTGCTTTCTCTGATGGCTGTGCAGGGATATTAAAAGAGAGAAACCCATCCATACTGGATTGACCCTCAACCCAGGTTTCTTGGAAAAGACACACATCTTGAGACTTTATGTAGGCAACCCAGTCCACATCATCCAGTTTCCTAGTAAGGCCAGCAAGATTCCAAGTCATAATGGATAACCCATTAGTTCCCATTGCAGTCCCATGGTTTGAGGGTAGAGCATCCTTATAATTCGGCTCGTTAACAAAGGTCTTATATGATTTATCTATTGTAGATACCACTAAATTATCCTGATTGATGGCTTTCTGGGCGGAAGACAGTCATACAGGACCATGATGCATAAATACGCCTTCCTCCCTAGAGCCTCTCTCATTAACATGGGCAATGGAACCAGACACAGGTACCTGTTTTGAGTCAGTTAGATTAGAAACTAACCTAATGCCTCCTCCTTTTAGCCCCTTGTGCTGTCCCTTGCGTGCAACAGAGTCAATAAGTTGGTCTGCCAAAAATGTATCCAAAAACACAATCGTAATTACATCAAGATTTGACCCAGAGGGGCTCCGTCTTTCAGTTTTTAGAATGTCCGAACGTATAACTGAAAGGCATCCCTGACGATTGCGTAGCCAGTGAATAACCTTATTAAGTCTAGACTCTTGGTCCTCAACAGACCTGGATGGCAACTTTGGGACATTAGTTAAGAAAAGTGTGTTGGCTCTATGCCTAGGACCAATACTATTTGAAGACGCATCTAAAGCACTATTCATTCTTCGAGAAGAAAAAATGCAAGCTGGATCCTTGGTTGGAGGGTTGACAAGTATCTTTCTATTAATGAGAAAAGGGCTATCCCTATTCTTTGGAATATTGATAGTAGGATTTTGCCTCGTAGTGGAATGACAGTTCGATGGGGCAAAGAAGCTACCAACAAAGTCTTCCCCATCCATTATCTTATCTCCACCGAGGGGGATACTGTTGCCCCCAGTGTATTTGTTTTTAGAATGGATAATGTGAGGAGATAAGTTACCCTCTGCGGCCCTCCTATAAGGTCCAGATCTCTGGGCATGGTAAGTTGGCACCTCACATATATTAACATTAGATGTAGCAGAGTCGACTGCCAAAATTCCACCTGCCCCTTCTGCCTCTGGCTTATGACATTTGCTCTCAATTGTTGAGCCATATTCCCCTGGAGCAATTTAGTTAGCTGCAATACTAGTTTCTTGACTTCATCTACTCTCTGAAGAATTAAAGGCAGATTAGCTACACTAGCAGACGGTTCGGAACACATAGCAATAGTAGTAGGAGGGGAAATGGCAGCTTCAGTAGCTCTGACAGCCGTATAGGGGTCGTGGGCCTCAATCAGATCGCTTCCCTCAGTCAAAAGCTCAAAGCGAATTTTACATGGAATATTAGGGGCCAGCCTTATCTCAGGACTCAATGGTAGGGGTATACATTCTATTTCCTCTGCGTGCAAAATCCCCTGAGTTTGTAAAGGATTAGAGGTACTGCTACAAGCCACGATGCCCTGTTGAAATGAGGGAAGAGTGGCATTAACAGTAGGTGACTTCCCTACGCTATCTATTAAACCCCTAGAGACCGCTGATCGAACTTTTCTGTTCTTGGTGAAATCTTTTTTGGTTGTAGTGGAGGCTTCTTCGGGGGCAAGAAGCCGTGAGTACCCAATTCGCTATTAAGTATAGCCTCCACCTCCTCAAATAGTAGATCAATCTCATCAAGTGATTTCGGTTCCCCTTGGGCAGTCTTAATACTAAATTTCCTAGGTCGCTTTTTCTGCTTTTTTATACCTTCCAATGGTGCCAGCGGGCCAACAGCCTTTCTTTTCCCCATAGTTCTAGAATAACCAAAAATAACAGGAAGATATAACCTTACTTAGTGACTTCCTTTAAAGGGACTAGTCCCGTCCCGACCCGCGCGCGTCCCACATTTCGCGGGAAACGCGCCTCTCTTGTAGAAGCTGGGAAGCTGTGGGTTTATCATACTTAACTCCACATAGTTGTACACTGATGATATACACATCATCAAGATGCATGAATGCAGAGTTAAAAGTAATACATTTACACTTAATAATCCATACTTACATTCACAATAATTGTTGTGGGTATTCTTGCTACAATATGTTTGTATCACAATATATTTGAGATTGATATTCTGACATACAACTATGATCAATCAATCAATCAATCTTAGCATTTGTAAAGCACACTGCTCACCCTTGAGGGTCTCAGGGTGCTGAGGGGTGGAGGGGGTGCTGCTACTGCTCGAACAGCCATGTCTTGAGGTGTCCCCTGAAGATTAGCAGGTCCTGTACTATATTACAATGACTACAAAATCCTGACTTGTTATGACTTGAGTTGTAGCAAGAGAGGTTGTTGTTTGGCTGCTTATGACCTTACAGCATTTACACAAACATCAGTGAAGGTTGGATATGGGAGCTCTGAGGAGTGTACTAGTCAACTTCCAATAGACACCCAGATGAGCCAGGGTTAAATTCTTGCTGCTTCAGTGAATAGTAAGTGACTGATGACGATTATCTTGGTGATCTGAATTTAGACACATCTAAATTGAGATGATAACATTGTTATACTTGTGTTTTGAAGATGAGACAAAGTTGCTGTTTCTGATTGACACATGGATGATTCACCTATTAAATAGTTTTCGACATAGTGTAGCAACATTGAACATTAGCATCACCAAGACAAAATTTATGATTGTAAGTCCTAGAACCCATATAAAATGTATTTGCCATTCAAAATCACTTTACTAGAAAGAGTGCATTGTTTTGACTACTCTTTCCTAGACATAGCTCTGTGTTTTGACTACCATGGTATGAAGCTTAAACGGAGATTAATACATTCACATCAAAAGGAGAAGACAGTGTGCACCTTGTGGCAGAGTATGGGTGGCGATCCTCATTGCAAGAGCAAAATTGACTACAACATGTTAGATGCAATTATTAAAGTACATAAAATGAATGCAGGCATGACAACACATTATGGTGCTACATTGTGGGATTACCGTAATACGAATTATTAGAAATTGGGTCTCTAGTTGGCAAACGTATACACACTTGTCCACGTAGGGGCCACAATCCTAGTCAGAGCTAGTCAGAACACAATCCAAATTATTCTGTGTTCACCCTCTGGTAGACAGGCACAGAGTAGACAGGCTTAATTTAGAAGGTAATGTGTAAGGTATTTGTGCAATAACTCATAGAGTAACACCATGAAAACCACATAAAGTACTCCACACTAGTTGAGGAAAATGGACACTATATGTATGAATAAATAAGACCAAAAGGACAAAAATCCAATATGCAGAAGTCAACATATCACTTTTCAAAGATTTAAATGAGTCTCAATCCTTAGGAATCAGTGGTTGTATCCTTTTAACACATAGGGGGTTATTACAACTTTGGAGGAGGTTGTTAATCCGTCCCAAAAGTGACGGTAAAGTGACGGATATACCACCAGCCGTATTACGAGTTCCATAGGATATAATGGACTCGTAATACGGCTGGTGGTATATCCGTCACTTTACCGTCACTTTTGGGACGGATTAACACCTCCTCCAAAGTTGTAATAACCCCCTTAGTATCTGAGATGCGTAAAAAATAACGATGCATGGGGCCCACAGAGGAAGAGATGCATCAAAAAGTAAGGCGCTGCATCAGATTTTCTGGCATAGCACAGAAAATGCGTTCTTTCTTTCCACACTGTGTCAATTTCCAAGAGAACAGCCCTGGTTCATTACTGTGATGCAGGGATATTTTGATGCCCATTGATGATTGTGAGAAAGTAGCCTCTTTCTAGCCTTGTTACCCCCACTTTTGACTTGTTTGTGAGTATATGTCAGGGTGTTTTCACTGTCTCACTGGGATCCTGCTGCCAGGGCCCAGTGTTCATAGTGAAAACCCTATGTTGTCAGTATGTTTGTTATGTGTCACTGGGACCCTGCTAACCAGGACCCCAGTGCTCATATGTTTGTGGCCTATATATGTTCTCTGTGTGATGCCTAACTGTCTCACTGAGGCTCTGCTAATCAGAACCTCAGTGGTTATGCTCTCTCTTTACTTCCAAATTTGGCACTAACAGGCTAGTGACTAAATTTAACAATTCACATTGGCATACTGGTACACCAATATAATTCCCTAGTATATGGTACTTAGGCACCCAGGGTATTGGGGTTCCAGGAGATCCCTATGGGCTGCAGCATTTCTTTTGCCACCCATAGGAAGCTCTGACAATTCTTACACAGGCCTGCCACTGCAGCATGAGTGAAATAATGCCCAAGTTATTTCACAGCCACTTACCACTGCACATAAGTAACTTATAAGTCACCTATATGTCTAACCTTCACCTGGTGAAGGTTGGGTGCAAAGTTACTTAGTGTGTGGGCACCCTGGCACTAGCCAAGGTGCCCCCACATCGTTCAGAGCAAATTCCCTGGACTTTGTGAGTGCGGGGACACCATTACACACGTGCACTGTACATAGGTCACTACCTATGCACAGCGTCACAATGGTAACTCCGAACATGGCCATGTAACATGTCTAAGATCTTGGAATTGTCACCCCAATGCTATTTTAGCATTGGGGGGACAATTCCATGATCCCCCGGGTCTCTAGCATAGTACCCGGGTACTGCTAAACTGCATTTCCGGGGTCTCCACTGCAGCTGCTGCTGCTGCCAACCCCTCAGACAGGTTTCTGCCCTCCTGGGGTCCAGGCAGTCCTGGCCCAGGAAGGCACCACACCACGCGCCACTGCACCACACCCACCACATTATGACCCACGAATCACCACAGTGGACATTCAATGGCGGTAAACTATTGGCGGTACACAACGCTGCGCTCAGAATGGCTCCCCAAAATACAAAACAGCACAACATTGGACAATTGAAAATCACACACCTGACACCCATACACACACCACACACATACCCACATTACCCACCACCCTTTATGAATACCAATAAGTGCCACAAGACTAACACGAAGACCACTGAGACAACTACACACACACACCACAAACACCCATACATCCGTCATGTACCCCACATCCCACACCCCACCACATTACTCAACACCCTCTGCACACAACACACCACACAACACCCATGTCCCCACTAAGGCACCCCCATTTCACTGATGAGGAGTTGCGGGTGATGGTCGAGGAAATAGTCAGGGTAGAGCCACAGCTGTTTGGAGCACAGGTGCAGCAAATATTCATTGCCAGGAAGGATAAGCTATGGCGGAGAATCGTGGACATGGTGAACACTGTGGGGCAGCATCCAAGAACAAGGGAAGACCTCAGGAAGAGGTGGAAGGACCTATGGGGGAAGGTACATTCCGTGGCAGCAATGCACCAGCTCGCCATCCAGAGAACTGGCGGTGGACCCCCACCTTATCCCCCACAGCTCACAGCATGGGAGGAGCAATTCCTGGATCCTTAGGGACTCACTGGAGTTGCCGGATGACTGGAAACTTGTGAGTCAATATTTACTACTTCACCCTTCATACCTTCATGCCACCATGACCCCTCACCCTGACTCCTATCACCCCACTCCATCCCACCCAGTGCACCACCCCAATTACAAACCTAAATGGCAATCCCTGTATGCCATACCCACTGCATGCACATCCCTTCCGGCTCTGCATGGAAACCCATCACCAAAGCATGCACTGCATGGAGAACTAACAAGAACACAATATATCACCATACACAAACAAAGGTGGCAGGGCAACAGCAACAATAGAGGGAAAGCAAGGGATGTACAATGTGTCACAGACATGAAGTATAATACATCACTTACATCCCCACATGAACTACCTGGCACATCAGGGACCACTGTTCAGTAGGCCACGCCAGCCCACTCACAGTCCACCACCGAGCCTCCCCATCAGTATCCAACACCACAGCACCCACCCGATGTTCCCACACCTCTATCCCCACGACACATCAATCAGCAGTGTGCCCCAGTCCACACCTCACACCCCAGAAAATCAGGGACCTGGGTTCAGTGGCAGTGGGCACACCATTCACGGGACAGGGGCACAGGGAAACAGGGACACTGGGAGAACTGCTTTGTGGCAGGGGGCGGGCAGGTCCAGGGAAACGACTCTCCAGGAGGCACTCGCTAATGTCCCGGGGGCTTAACAACAATCCCAGGACAAGATGGGCCAGATCCTTACCAACATGCAGGAGAAAAAACGGATACAGGAACTACTCCATCAGGAGATCAGGGATGATTTGCAGGCCCTCAACTCCACCATGGTCTCCATTGCAGGGGTGCCAAGAAATGGAACACAGATAGAACCTGCACAAGAGGGCGGATCCCAGTGGGATGAGAGAATGAGAGATAGCAGATATCAGATCAGGCTCCAATTGAGCATACAGCTCTGTAATTGTGGCCCTGTCCAGTCTATACGTGAGTATTATGTGCCTGTCTTCCAGTGTAGCCAAGTCCACAAGAGGCCTGTACACAGGGTCTTGCCTCCTCCTCCCAAACCACCGCAGTGGTAGGTATCTAAGGGGCACAAGAGTAAGTAGGCTGTCAAAATTTGAACAATGGAACCACCACCTCAGTGTACATAGAGCAGTAAAATGATGGGACATTGGTAATGGTAATCTATGTGCAAATTAAAGAAATTATGCAGTTCTTGATGATCTGAATATTGTCCACCACCATTAAATGGCAACTGTCTGTCCTGTATGTAGGGACAGGTGGAAGTGAGGTAACTCCGCCGGCGTTGCACGTCATGGTAAAAGGTGGTCTTGCACCGCCGTGCTATTCCTCATTGGATAACATGGGGCTCTTTGGAGTACAGTAGCCAATGGGGATCACTGTCTGCGGTGACGGTGTACACCACCGCATACATGACCGCCATTTTCTACCTATGACCGCACTTGTTTCCTGACTTTCCACAGGACAACACCTACACTGTGTGTGCTGCTGTGACCTCTGTCTGGATCCTGCCATGGCCCGTGTGACCGGGGAAAGGGCCCCTGCCTTCACTTCGAAGGAGTTGAAGCGCTTGGTGGATGGGCTCCTACCCCAGGATGGGCAGCTGTATGGGCCTCCAGACTAACAGGTGAGTACACCTTGGGCACGAGGCATGTGACAAGGTTGCATGGAGATGTGTGTGTAAGCATCGTGCCATTTGGGGGGTCTGGTGGTGATATACATGGTTTTTTGTGGGTGATGTGTGTGCCAATGGGGATGGAAGGGATTTGTGGGCCAAATATGTAATAGGCTGGATTGTCTGGTTAATGGTGTCCTCCTGTCTGTGTTTCTTCTGCAGGTCATTGCCCATCAGAAGAAAGGATTGTGGTGTGCCTTTGCCAAGGACGTGCGGACCCTGGGTGTGTACAGCAGGTGGAGCACCCACTGTAGGAAGAGGTGGGAGGACCTGGGAGGCTGGGCGCGGAAGACCGCGGAGGCCCAGCTGGAGATGACTCAAGAGAGGGAAGGGTCCCACTCCACCAGGCAAGAGAGGGAAGGATCCCACTCCACCAGCCAAGAGAGGGAAGGATCCTACTTCACCAGCCAAGAAAGGGAAGGATCCCACTCCACCAGCCACGAAAGGGAAGGATCCCACTCCACCAGCCAAGAAAGGGAAGGATCCCACTCTACCAGCCAAGAGAGGTAAGGATCCCACTCCACCAACTAAAAGAGGCAAGAGGTCTCCACCAACAGCAGTGGGCAAGGAACCCTCACCTCAAGCTGAGCCTGGCAAGGTTTCCCCTTCAACAGCAGTGGGCAAGGAACCCTCACCTCAAGCTGAGCCTAGCAAGGTTTCTCCTCCAAAAGCAGTGGGCAAGGAACCCTCACCTCAAGCTGAGCCTGGCAAAGTTTCCCCTCCAACAGCAGTGGACAAGGAGCCCTCACCTCAAGCTGGGACACAGCAGCCCTCTCCTCCAGTTGGAACACACCAGCCGTCACCTCCATCTGGGACACAGCAGCCCTCACCTCCAGCTGGGACACAGCAGCCCTCACCTCCAGTTGGGACAGAGCAGCTCTCACCACCAGCAGAGGCCATGTAGGCCACCCTTCTGGGAATGTTGTACACGGAGACCTCTCCAGAACGAGTGAGTAAGTCCCCCAACTGAGAGACTTTGACCTTGCACTCCCCAGCTAATTGTAATGGGCATGGAGCCCTCTCCAGAACCAGTGGGCAAGTCCCCCAACTCGGAGACTGTGACCTTGCACTCCCCAGCTAATTGCCATGGGCATGTACACCCCTCCAGAACCAGTGGGAAAGTCCCCCAACTCAGCGACTGTGACCTTGCACTCCCCTGTTAATTGCCATGGGCATGGAGCCCCCTCTAGAACCAGTGTGAAAGTCCCTCAACTCAGAGACTGTGACCTTGCACTCCCCAGATAACTGTCATGGGCATGGCGCCCCCTCGAGAACCAGTGGGCAAATCCCCCAACTCAGAGACTGTGACCTTACACTCCCCAGCTAATTGTCAGGGGCATGGAGCCCCCTCCAGAACCAGTGGGCAAGTCCCTCACTTCAGGTGAGGTGTCCCCCACTCCTCCTTCCTCCTGAGGTGCCTGGCCATTACCAACATGATCCCCCTGCACAGTGTAGTGTAGATTAAGTCAGGGAACGTTGGGCCTTGGACTGTGCCCTGTGTCCATGTGGGCCTTTTGTACTTTGGACTGGCTATTGGCCCTTTCGGAACAGTGAATCATATATGTTTTGTCATATGGACAATATGGTGGCTGTTTGCATCCAATTACACTATCAGTTATGGAATGATGTAGTCCTTGTTTTATTATGATGTGTTGTCCTGTGCAATTGGTTTTCCTCTGCAGCTGGTTGTGTGTATGGTGTGTGTTGTGTGTGTGTGTGTGTGTGTCACTCTTCTTTTCCTCCCTCCCTCCCTTGTGTGCTAGGCAGCTGTACTCACCGTCATCGTCTTTGTCAGCGTTGGTATTCCAGGTGGAGCATGGCGTAGAAGAGCATCAGGAAGACTTGAAGTTCCGGTTCCATGGTGGCATTGATCTTCTCTGTGTCTCTAATGGTGAGTCTTTCATCTTCTATGTCCTGTTTCTGTCAGGCTTTGGATGGAGTTGGTACCGCCCCGGAAATTGTGGCAATTTGCAATGTCTTAATATGGTGGGCGGTACCTTGTCTT
The DNA here is from genome assembly GCF_031143425.1 of Pleurodeles waltl. Taxonomy (NCBI): domain Eukaryota; kingdom Metazoa; phylum Chordata; class Amphibia; order Caudata; family Salamandridae; genus Pleurodeles; species Pleurodeles waltl. Next base: position 1,213,850,230 of record NC_090447.1, on the reverse strand, counting down.
CCCCTGGCTGTTGATAGCTACTGCCATGATCAGTGGTGTCAACACCCTGATCGCTGGTGTGGTACATTGGCTGTCTATGGGAGTTATCACCACCATGGTCATAATTTGGCGGTATTACCACCACTTTAACTGTCACCTCCAATGTCATAATGACCACCTAAGTCCTTTGAATTGGGTGTGAACTGTACTGCTGACACAATATTGCTATTGCCTGCTTTATTTTTGGCCAGGCCCCACATGGATCCAAATGAGGCTCTGTAACTGAGATCCTTACATGGTTTCTAAGACTACATGTTAAAGTGGATATGGTGTGAGGATTTGGGGTGAATTGCGCCTCAATAAGTGTGTCAAGAGGTTGCTGTCATTAAAAAAACAGTTTGGGCAATTAAAGCACAATAAGGTTTTCAGCAGCATTCAAGAGGGTTCATAGCTATCTAGATAGCTTGTAGTCAAGATAATGTGTGTTTTGAGTCTTATCTAGATATGATTTAGTTTGGGATCTGGCTTACCTGGTATGTTAGGTTCAGGTTTGTGATCTTTACAGTGGAAATTGGTACCCCAAAGAGATTAACAATGTTTTTTGCAGTTGTAAAGGGAGTGGGATTATGATCATCATTCACTCTTTGCCCAAAAACTATTGATGTTCATGGCAAAAGACTCCTGGAGCTCATGGAATTACAAATTATAAAGAAGCTGTGGCACTATGTTTTATGACCGATCCGGCATCTATTTACATTTTGGTATCATCCTATAATTGGTCTACATGTTTTATTACATGGAAAATGCATAATTATAATGCACAAACATGTAAAATAATGCATTAGGTAGTGTTTTAAAAAATCTTTTTATTTAATTTTCAAAATGATGAAACAATCTAATTGAGATTAGAATAATGTTTGCAGATACTCTAACCAGTTTTGAAGTAGGCCTTGCCTATCAGTTCTCAATGTTGAGTGGCACAACGGGTGAAAAACCATGGATTGTAATGGTGCCCGGGGTTAAGACTATTTGCAAGAATTCCTCCATCATATTTTGGGTAGTTGTTTAAAAAAATTATCTTAGATATTTCCAATCAACCTGTCAACATAGTTCCGGTATAATTATCTATTGATCTTAGCTTTAGATTAAACGTTAATCTTCTTACCATAAAAGTCTTATTGACCCCCCACCTTCTCAGCTCCATAGACAGCTCTTTAACTTGTTACATTTTTTACACTTGGTGGCACTAGTTCCATGAATAGCTACATTAAGTCGTCTCTGTCTCCCATAGGTGTTTATTTTTCTGGGAAACTATTCAAACATGCAGAGTTCAGTCTTGGTGAGCAGTTTCTGCTAATTTTGTCAATACCAGCTGCCATACCTTTATAAAGAGATCCTTGTCTTTGATAGGATTTCTTGAAAGTTGTTCCATGGCTACATGGTCTCAACTATTATGAATGTAATATTCAGGAAGGGCACTGACTTTTGGGTCCATTGTTCACCTTCTCATATCTTCAAATATATACCCAAAGAGTCTGTTTATTGTTTGGGAATATTTTGAAAAATCTTCAGACCACCTCATTTGTGCCTTCCATTGTTGTGACTAAACTCTAAAATTGTGTTAGTTGGCTGGTGGCTGCCTTTTTGTCAAATGGATGTGTTGGCAATGCCCAACAACTGTTGCTGAAATTATCCTATCTTCTTCACTCCAAAATGGTCTACAGACCTCAAATATATTCATCTATCCATTATCAATAAAATCTGCGTAACGCCTAAATTCCCCCTTGCTCCAGGCTCTGCCACCACTGCCTCTGTTAGCTGGCCTAAAATGTATGTTATGTGTTTAGGTATCACTGGGGACAGAAATGTTGATAATGTCTGTGCCAGGATGATAAATTGCTGTGCAGCCATCACCATGCTCTTGATCCTGCCTTTGAGGTCTTGTTGCCTTAGGCAACCAGAGTATTATTTCCCTTTATAGATTTTGTAAAATTAGGTTGCATTATTTTTACTGGAACCACCTCGAAAACATAAAGCATTCTTGGAATTATTGTCTTCCTGCATTTATTCTTCTGAATCACAAAAAGGTTAGGCCCGTATTTATACTTTTTTAGCGCCGCATTTGCGTCGTTTTTTGACGCAAAATCGGTGCAAACTTCCAAAATGCAATTGCATTTTGAAAGTTTGCGCCGATTTTGCGTCAAAAAACGACGCAAATGCGGCGCTAAAAAAGTATAAATATGGGCCTTAATATTTATGTTGGACTTTTTTGCTTATGCAGGGTCATCCCCAATCTTATTGCCTCCTGCCTTCTAATTTTTTCTGACCTGTTGCTGTTGGCTTTTGAACTCTGAGCACTTTACCACTGCTAACCAGTGCTAAAGTGCATATGCCCTCGGTGTAAATTTTATGTTGATTGGTTTATCCATGATTGGCATATTTGATTTACTAGTAAGTCCCTAGTAAAGTTCACTAGAGGTGCCAGGGCTTGCAATTCAAATGCTACTAGTGCGCCTGCAGCACTGGTTGTACCACCCACATCAGTAGCTCTTTAATTAAGCCTCAGACCTGCCACTGCAGTGTCTGTGTGTGCAGATTTAACTGTAAATTCGACTTTGAAAGTTTACCCACTTGCCAGGCCTTAATCTCCCCTTTTCTTACATGTAAGGCACCCCTAAGGTAGGCCTTAGGTAGCCCCAAGGGCAGGGTGCAGTGTATGGTTAAGGTAGGACATATAGAGGGTCATTCTGACCCTGGCGGCCGGTGGCCGCCAGGGCCACCGACCACGGGAGCACCGCCAACAGGCTGGCGGTGCTCCAACGAGCATTCTGACCGCGGCGGTTCAGCCGCGGTCAGAAGCGGAAAGTCAGCGGTCTCCCGCCGACTTTCCGCTGCTCGTGTGAATCCTCCATGGCTGCGGAGCGCGCTCCGCAGCCATGAGGATTCCGAACCCCCCTACCGCCATCCTGTTCATGGCGGGAAAGCCGCCATGAACAGGATGGCGGTAGGGGGGGTCGCGGGGCCAATGGCATGGGCACGGCAGGGGCCCCCATAAGAGGGCCCCGCAAAGTATTTCAGTGTCTGCCTTGCAGACACTGAAATACGCGACGGGTGCCACTGCACCCGTCGCACCTTCCCACTCCGCCGGCTCGATTACGAGCCGGCATCCTCGTGGGAAGGTCGTTTTCCCCTGGGCTGGCGGGTGGTTTTTCAGCTACCGCCCGCCAGCCCAGGGGAAAACTTGTAATACCCGCCGCGGTCTTTTGACCGCGGCGCGGTATTTCGGAGGGGGAATTCTGGCGGGCGGCCTCCGCCGCCCGCCAACATTGGAATGACCCCCATAGTAATGTGTTTTATATGTCCTGACAGTGAAATATTGCTAAACTCGTTTTTCACTGTTGCAAGGACTGTCCCTCTCACAGATTAACATGGGGGCTATCTTTAAATCTGATGAAAGTGTATATTTCCTTTAGGAGCGGTTTGGCATTGGGAGTGTGGGGTCTCTGAGCTCACAATTTAAAAATACATTTTAGTAAAGTTGATTTTAAGATTGTGCGATTGAAAATGCCACTTTTAGAAAGTGAGCATTTTCTTGCTTATACCATTTCTGTGACTCTGCCTGTTTGTGGATTCCCTGTCTGGATCAGTTTGACAGTTGGGCTGGTTGGACCTAGCATTAGGTAGTGACACAAAAGAAGCTGGGGTGTAGTCTGCATTTCCTGATGAGCCATCTGTGCTAGGAGGGAGGGCTAGAATGGTCACTTACACCTGAAAGGGCTTTGCCTGCCCTCGCACAATGCAGTCTCCGACTCCCTGGTGAGTGTTTGGGGCCTGGCCTGGGCAAGGCAGGATTTCACATTCAAGAGAGACTTTACTTTGCAGTAGGCCTACTTCAAAGGAGAAATTGCGTATAAGAAGGGCACCCAAAACTACAGACTTTAGATCACTTCTGGACATCAAGAGGAACCTCTGTCTGGAGAAGAGCTGAAGAGCTGAGGAGAAGTGCTGCCCTGCCTGTGACTGTGCTTTGTGGAGCTATCCTGCAGTCGCTGCTTCTGCCAGAGTCAGAGGGCAAAGACTGGACTTTGTGTGCCTTCCATCTTGTGAAGAAATCTCTAAGGGCTTGATTTAGAGCTTGCCTCCTGTTGTTTGAAGTTTCAGGGACAGCAAAGACTTCTCTCTGCCAGCACCTAGAGTCTCTGGAGAGACTCCTGCTCTGACAAGTGGTGTCCTATCCAGTCCCTGGGCCCTTGAAAGGAAAGCTGGTAGAAATCCAAGGAAATCAACTTCGGATGACTTCCGACCGATGCCGCTGCTGAATCCGGTGACACCGCCTGCAACCGACTCCGTGATCTTCACTGGAATGTGAAGGCCTTTGCAGGCCTGACACCGCTGCAACCCCACTGAAGTCTGCGACTCCGTGGATGTCGCCGCACCCCGTGGAGACTGACGCCGCTCGAAGTGCGCGGATTCAACGTTTCGCACAGACGCCGCGATCCCCGACTTCGCGCATCGACTTGTTTTCACTCTTCACCAAAGGTACTGTACTTGGGGGACTACGTGACTCTGTGTCTGGCGCTGCTGGTGTCGGCTTGTTGGGAACGACACCGTCACGGTGCCGTGTTAACACCTCATCAAAGCATTTTGTGATTCTAAGCACTATTTTTGAGTTTTTATCTTTAAAAATTCATAACTTGACCTGTTTATGTTGGAATTTTGTCGTTTTGGTCTTGTTTTGTTTAGATAAATAGTTCCTATTTTCCTAATTTGGTGTTGTGTCATTTTGTAGTGTTTTCATTAAGTTACTGTGTGTGGTGGTACAAATGCTTTACATCTAGCACTCTGAAGTTAAGCCTACTGCTCTGCCAAGCTACCAAGGGGGTAAGCAGGGATTAGCTGAGGGTGATTCTGTTTTACCCTGACTAGAGTGAGGGTCCTTGCTTGAACAGGGGATAACCTGACTGTCAACCAAAGACCCAGTTTCTAACACTTTACAAGTCTTTCTTAATGATTTCTAACACAGGGGTTCTATTGGCTTTGGACAGGTCTAGAGTAGCTGGGATAAAACGACACCTAATATTTCAGGGATCAGGTCACTTTCTTGAAAGTGGTTTTACTCTAAAGACTTCCATCACCTCCTGATACATTACAAATCAGCCTTAGAAGTGGGGGGATTGAGGACAATGAGTCAGTCAAGGATAAAGAATGTCATGTACAAATAGTAAGTGCATGATTGGTAGACCTGGCATCATGGGCGTGGTTTCCTCTGACTTTTTGTCTTCAGATTTCCTGTGTTGCTGTCCTCATTTTTACTGGCTTTAGGACTCTGGGCACTTTGCCACTGCTAACCAGTGCGAAAGTGCATGTGCTCTCTTCTTAAAACATGGTAACATTGGTTTACTCACAATTGACACACTTAATGTATTTAAAAGTCCCTAATAAAGTGCACTACCTGCCCCCAGGTTCAGTAAATTTAATGCTACTAGTGTGCCTGCAGCATTGGTGATTTGGGTGTGAATTTTACTGCTGGCGTAACTGAAGTAGCGCTTCAACCTGTCTCAGGGCTGCCATTGCAGAGCCTGTGTGTGCAGTTTTAATCTGCCATCTCAACCTGGCAAGTTAAACCTTTTGCCAGGTCCAATCATTCCTTGGGAAAACATCTATCACCCCTACGTTAGGCCCTAGACAACCAGAGCAGGACGCAGTGTATTTAGAAAGTAGGACATACACATTTAGGTTTTACATATTCTTGTAGTGAAAAACTGTTAAATGTGTTTTTCACTACTGCAAGATCTATCCCTTCTATAGGATAACATTATGATTGTCTTATTACATTTTATAAATGTAATGTCTAATTGGGAAGAGATGAGAACCCCCAAGTTTGGTGTTTCTGGAATCACGATTTAAAATCACAACTTAATTAATACCACTCTTAGAAGGTTGACATTTTTTTTCCATTTGGTGCCTACTGCCTGTGTCTGAATACATGTCTGGGGAATGCACAGCAAGGCTTTTGCATTCCCTCCAGACAGTCACACACAAAGGGAGCTTAGGTGTGACTGATGTACCATCCACATCCTAATGGGCCATACTGGGTACAATGGAGGGAGGAGGTGACACACCTGAATGGGCTGTGTACTATCCCCACACAAAGGACTGCATATCCCCCTGTAATGAGTCTGGAGCCAAGGCAGGAAGGGCTGGGACTCTGTGCATTTCAAAGACCCCTCTTTGAAGCCCCCCCCACTTCAAAGATACAACTGGGTGCTCATACCGGACTTCAGACACCATAAACTCAGCACATTTCTGGACCTGTGGATACTCTGCCAGGAAGAAGGACTGTTGTGATGCTGTAAAGCCTGTCACTCTGTTGGACTCTGCCGGACTCCTGTTCTATTGTGCTGACCTGATGCCTGTTGCTTTGCTTGTCTGGTAGCGAGAAGGGCTGGAACTGTATCTCTTCAACCCAGAACCAAAGTGAGTCCATAGCTTGCTGGCTTGCCTCTTGTTTTCTGAAGTCTCAGGGACATAAAAGACTTCCACATCACCCGCTACAGCACCTGAACTCTGCCAATTGTGAGTCTTACCCTGCCAAGCAGGGCAAATCCAGTCCTGGAACCTTGGAAATGGGTATAAAGTGTGGCTCCAGTAGGAACCAACGCATCAACACCATTGTGGAATTCAGAACTGGCCCATCGACACTGTTGTGGGAATTGGAAATGTACATTGAGTCCAATTGCATGGATACAACCCGGCGCACCGCACTCACAACCAGTGGTCACACTCAGAATTGATGCATCCTCTGCAACAGAAGCCATTTGGAACCAGCACATTTCATTCGGAAATGGCCCATTTCCACTGTTTCACGAAGAAGATTAGCACATCACCTCCACTGTGTGACCCAACCTTGATGCATTGCTGTGTCTGTGCCAAATACCCCTTTGATGGCTAGCGACGCAACCCTGAGCAAGGTACTTTGGTTCAGCGGGCCAACTCCAGTCCATGTGCCTGACCCACATTCCATCACAGTCAGCCTGAACTTTTGACTTTGTCCCGGTCCAGCGTGACCAGATACCCTACATAAGTGCTTATTGCTTATAAGACCTATTTCTCAGTTTATTCTTTAAAAATTCACATCTCAAGTACTATATATTGTACTGTTTTGATCTTGTTTTATTTATTATATTAAGTTTTATTTTTCTAACCAGCTGTGGTATCTTTTTGTGTGGTGTTCGCACTGTTTTACTGTTTGAAGTGTTGCACAAATACTTAACACATTGCCTCTTACATTCAATCAATCAATCAATCAGAGCATTTGTAAAGCACATCACTATCACCCCTAAAGGTATCTGGACACTAATGCCTCCATCAAAAAGCCATGTATTTTCTCCTTTTGAAGTCTACCAGTGAGGGAGCTGTTCAAAGGCGGAGAGGCAGACTGTTCCAGGACTTTGCTGCTGTGTAGGAGAAGGAGCTGTCTCTGCTGTGGCTGGGAAGGATGCAGGATATGTGTGCAATGTTTTGTGAGCCAGAGCTTTGTTGTCTTGCTAGGACATAGAAGCTCAGTCGATGGTTGATGTAGGATGGCCCTAATTAGTGGAGAGCCTTATATGCGAGTATGAGGAGCTTGAATTGGCATCTTTTCTGGGCAGAGAGTCAGTGGAGGTTTCTGAGTTGTGGGGTGATGCTTCAGCACTTGGGGACGTTAAGGGTGAGTCTGGCTGCAGTGTTCTGTGAAGTCTGGAGTCTTTTAAGCTGCTGGGAGGACACTCTGGCATAGAGAGCGTTGCCATAGTCGAGGGGGTTAGGGTCCAGGGCATGCATGACTGTCTTTCTGGTGATTGTAGAGGTCCATTGGAAGTTTTGACGACGAATGGGAAGGATGTAGAAGCAGGAGAAGTCGACTGAGTTTACTTGTCGATTCATGGATAGTTGGCCTGACTGCTCAGTGTCAAGCTACCAAAGGGTGAGCACTGGTTAAACTTAAGTGTGTTTGTTATTTACCCCGACTAGGATTGTGCTTCCTGCTCGATAGGGTGCATACCTCTGCCAGACAGAAACCCAATTTCTAACCTAACCCTACTAAGTCATTCTTCACCCATTCCAACTTTACGCATCCCTTCCCTCAAAAATTTTAAAGTAGGAACTCAAACCTCTGTGATTTAAAATGTTACCTTTACAATGTCCTTTGCCTCTATTTTAGTGTCTTCCAGAAATCTTCCACTGTTAAACCTGCCCCTCTCTGCTCCTCAAATTCCACAAAAATGACAACAAAAAAATAAAGAGTAAAGGACCCCTTTATTTGAGAATATTTCCATGAACCTATCTCGTGTCTCCCTGCAACTTTGGGTTTCTATCTGTAGAGTTGTTTTTTATCAGCTATTACTTACAAAAGCATACATTAGGTCAATATTGGCAAGAAAGTGTTTCTTTTTTGTCAAGCATTGGGTGAATGTTCCCTTTTGTTGTTATTCCATCTTGACCATCCTCAAATGCCAAGGCTTTCCTTTTTCTTTTACTGATGTGTCATCGTTTTTGTGTTGCTCTATTATTGAATTCCATGGTGTGAGACTGGAACCAAAACATAGGTTGGCTAGATTATGGTGACTGCACATGTGAGAACTCTGTTCCTTCCTCATGGGAGAGCTTCATATCTTCCCCTCCCAGAAGCCACATACAGTCAGGATTCCAGGCAACTGCCCCATATGCACTATATGCAGACTTACTTATGAACACGTGTCAGCCTTACCCGTGCCTGAGATTCTGGGGGCTGCAGGTGGTGCTATGGGTTTTTTGTATTCCTTTTTGGTGTCTGACAGCTCTGCCTTTCTCACTGATCCACTGCTGGAGCCCTTTCTGGGGTGTGATGCTGTAGAATGGCCTCTGAGTTACTTTCTCAGCAGCAGGAAGGCAGATGGCAGGACACAACTGATATCAGAGAGCCACTCACAAATCTCTTCAGAGGCAGTAGTCTCCTTTTGCCTTCTGACTCAAGATCCTTGAAACAAGAAGGGGAGTCCAACTACTGACTTGAGGAAGGGCAGCTTGTTTGTATTCCTGATTGTCAGCCTCTCAAAGCACCAGGCACCGCTGTCACAGTCTCCTACACTATGGGGGTCATTTTGACCCCAGCGGTCTTCTGACCGCCAGGGTAAATGTGGCGGTCCCATCGTCAACAGGCTGGAGGTGAAGACCCCCACATTATGAGTGTGGCGGGTTGGCCTCTGCCAACCCGCCACATCTCCACTCATACTGCCATGGTGGTCTGAACCGCTGGGCTGGAGATGATCATCTCTGACACAGCGGTCCACAGAAGACCACCGGCGGTATTAGGAGCTGGCCTTCCGACATGGTTTCTGCTGTGGTAGCACTGTCACGAAAACCATGGCGGAAGGGCTACCAGTGACAGGGCACTCCCCCCAGCAAGCACTAGACCCCTTTGCCCCCTCCAGCCGCAGTGCCCCCCACCCCCCTACTGACATAGTGGTCCCCATCCTCCTCCCCGCATACATGCACACAGACACCCATTCACCTACACTTATAAGCACGCATTGACAACAACATCCATACACGCATTTACAACTCCATTCATACACGCATTCGTGCACACATACTCACACCCATCCAAATATGCATACTCACATGCATACACACTGATATACAGACATGCATACACACTGACTTACAGACAAGCATAAGCACTGACTTAGAGACATGCATACAACCACGTACACACACATTTATGCACACATGCAGACACAACACACTCATACATGCACACACAACTAACCCAACACACATCCACCCTCCTCCCCTGTCGGACGATCACCTTACCTGGTCCAGGGAGAAGGTCGTCCGGCAGGGAACGGGATGGGGCGCTTTCACCACCAGCAGCGCCCTGCCAGCAGGACACCACCAGCCCATATTATGGCCCATAAAATGGCAGGCGGTGTCCTACAGGTGGGAGCGGTGGTGGAACCACCAGAGTGCCTCCACCCGCCAGCATAACTACTGTTGGGTTTCCACCAAAAGTGTGGCAGAAATCCGGTAGTACCCATGATATGGCGGGTGGGAGCCCACCAGCACTGTCGGTGTCCTGGCACCCGTGGTTTTGGTGGTCTTCAAGGAAGATCGCCAAAGTCATAATAAGGGCCTATATGTTCAGTCTTCACTTAACCCTGTACTCATTTAAGAAGGTGATTGATACTCGTTAGGGCATCAAAGAAAGAAGAAAGGAGAGAGAGTTTTGTCAGGACTGTCCCTTTGGAGAACAGGAAAAAAGAATGAATACACACATAAAGCTCATAGGGAAGCAGCAACATCAAAGGGCAATGTTCTGGATGAAAAATAATATCTTCAGATTTCAATTGAGAGTAATTGTATTGATTAGAATGTTGCATGGGATTAGCACACTTATGACTTCTTGTCAGCAATTAATTTAACCATCATACACTTCAGAACACTCCTCATGATATAGTAGGAAGGAACAGAAGATGTTCCGGACCAGCAACAGTACACGAAGATGAATTCCTTGTGTAAAGATGTTTCAGTGGAGGAGTGACACACACTGGGCCAGGATCTGGGAATATAACAGGGCCTTTGTAAACACAATCATCTTTTCACCCTGTCTTCTAGCATTCTTTTGGTGTAAATAATGTTGCAACCTGGAAGGAGCAGCAATTGTATGATCCCAAATGAATTATATATATCACTGAAGTGTTTGTTGGCTGAGTTAGCTTTGATGTCACCAGCCACTACCTGATTTTGATCAGTCAGCAGTTTTTTTCAGGCTAGTTCTGCAAAATACTCAAGACTCTGTCCAATTCTGAATGTTTAAGTTTTTCTTAAGAGCATGATCTAAGGTAACCCTTGGGTGGCTTATATAGATTCTTTGCCTTTTTGGAGGGACGTTGTTTGTGGTCCTCCTGATTTTTAGCTAAGGTGCCCAAACGGGGGATCCTGCCTTTAGACAGGTGACAATGTTGTTTTTTGTTTGCTCTTTACTGAAATGTGTTTAAAATCTTGTAACATACATGACATACACACCATCAAACTGTAAATAAGGAAATGTAAAGTTGTGGTGTTTAGACAGAGCCTCAAGAGAAGTTAATCAATTTGGGAAATATTGTACTGTGTTGTATTTAATTATTTATTCATCAGGTTATACAGAAGGAAAGAAGATGCTAGACCATTCCAATATTCAGCAGTCGGAGGCTATGATTAAAGATTCAAGTCTCATGGTTGAGATCTAGATTTCTTTCAGTTTAAGAGGGGGTCATTCGTCAAAGGGAAATGAGTTAAAAGAATAGCGAAAAGAAGATACTATTAGCAGAAACCTGGACATTAAGGATTTGTATTTCTGAAAAAGTTCTCACTAGAGAAAAAACTGTCATCTAGAAGGAGAGTGATGGATTTTAAGAGCAAGGAATGCCATTTGTGATCCCTACACACACACACACGCATGCACACAGAGATGCAAACACACACACACATATTCACTGAAAAAAAAACGAAGGTTACAGGGATGTTATAGTCAAAATACAATTAACAAAATCTTGGAAATGTACTGAAAAAACGAAGTTTTCAAGGACATCATAGTCAGGGTCAGATTTTACATCTGCAAAACCACAGACATTCATAAGTTATAATTACTGTTACTGCAAGAAACTATAATTTGTGGCCTAAAGCAACTATAATGGGCACCCTGCCATGCACAGTTTCATCATTATTAATTTCACAACAAATGTTGCATTGATATTATAGATGATGTGATAGCAGATGAAATATGTGAGGTAATTAGCAGTGCATGGCTCAGAATCCATAGTATGACTTGCCCCAGGACATCAGGAGTTTAAGGTCTCAATCACCATAGTTGGGCCAAACAGCCCCTGCATGCCCCGTGGCCCTCTGAAAGACATTCTGATACTTTCCCTTAAGAGTAAATCTGTGACTGTTTCCAGGGTGGGAATGGGACAGAAAAACGTTTTGAATATTCACAAGCAAACATTCCAAAACCTTCAGGATATTCCTGGCCTGAATGTCCACTCCCCTTTATGGTAGGAGATGTAAGTACTCAAAAAATATTTAAGTACTGTTTTACAGCATGCGTAGGAAAGTACCCTCTTTTTGGCATGTTACCCCCAATTTCCCCCTGATGTCAGTGTGTTTGACTGTGCCACTGGGATCCTGCTAATCAGGACCCCAGGGTTTATGCTCTCTCTCCTCTAAATGTTGTCACTGCATACTGGTACCCAGTATTTCATTCAAAATTGGTATACTGATCACCCCTTACAAGTCCCCAGGCCATTGGGGTTCTAGGGGATCCCTATGGGCTGCAGCATTACTTTTGCCACCTTTTGGGAGCTCATGCAACGGCTTCAACAAGACTGCCATTGCAGCCTGTGTGAAATGGTGCATGCACCCTTTCACTGCCATTTACACTGCACCAGGTCACTTATAAGTCACCTATATGTCAGGCCTTCCAACCCTGAAGGCTAGGTGCAAAGTTCCTGTGTGTGAGGGCACCCCTGCACTAACAGAGGTGTCCCCATGTCATCAAGGACCATTTTCTCGGACTTCGTGAGTGCGGAGACACCATTTTACGAGTGCACTGCACATAGGTCACTACCTATGTACAGCTTCACAATGGTAACTCCGAATATGACCCTGTTTAGTATCAATCATGTTGGAATCATACCCAATGGAGGCATTGTATATTATTCCATGCAATCTGGGGTCTCCTTGGAGGACCCCCAGTATTGCCAATACAGCCTTCTGAGGTTTTCCAGGCAGCCCTGGCAGGCAGATTTGTTTCTGCCTTCCTGTTGCTCAAGCAGCTTGAGGCCAGGAAGGCAGAACAAAGCATTTCCTTTGGGAGAGGGGTGTTACACCCTCTCCCTTTGGAAATTAGTGTTACAGGCATGGGAGGGGTAGCCACCCAGAGCCTCTGGAAATGCTTTGAAGGGCACACATGGTGCCCTTCTTGCATAATCCAGTAAACACCTGTTCAGGGACCCCCAGTCCCTGCTCTGGCACAAAAAGGGACAAAGGAAAGGGGAGTGATCACTCCCCTGTCCATCACCACCCCAGGGGAGGTGCCCAGAGCTACTCCCGAGTGTCCCTGGGTTTTGCCATCTTGGATTCCAAGGTGATAGGAGACTTTGGGAGCATCAGAGTGGCGAGTGCCAGTAGATGAGATCAGAGCCCTTCCCTGATAGGTGCTTACCTGCGTAGCTGGCCAATCTCCCTTTTAAGGCTATTCAGGGTCTCTCTCTCTCTCTGGTGACTCTTCAGATTCGGATTGCAAGACTCTGGCAGGAATCCTCTGCATCCTTTATTTCACCTTCTTACTGACAGAAATGCATCTGGACCCTCCAGGAACTCTACAAACTGCAACAAAGAGGCAAAGACAACTTCTGCAACATTTTATCTCAGCTCCTGCGAGCAACTGTAACTGTTTCCAGGTTGTGCATCCTCTGAGGACTGCCTGTCTTTACCCTGCACTAGAAGAATGAAGGAATCTTCTTCGAAGTGAAGGAGTCACTTCCCTGCTTCAGCAGGCACCCCTCTTCAAAGACGACCGGTGGCTTGGGTCCCCCCTCCTGAAGAAGTGGGTGGATCCAGCAACATGGGTGGTGGACTGAAGTGTTCCTGACTGTCCAGATGTCCAACTGTCCAACTTTGGTGGAGGTAAGGGCTTGCCTCCCCACACAAGGCAGTACCCCATGCAATGTTTGTTTTGCAGTTGCCAAGGCTTGTTGGCATCCTTCCACAAGGTTCTTCCTGCACCGTGCAGCTCCAGCTCCCAGCACTCCTTCCTGTGACTCACAGCCTCCTTCATGGTTCTCCGGTGGCGTCGGAGTCCTTTGTGTAGTGCTGCATGGGCCTCCATTTTCACCTTCTTTGTCCCCATGCTGTGGGACTCATGTGAGTGCTGCCTGGTCTTCTGAGAGCTCTCTGAGTTGCTGAGCACCCCTTCTATCTCCCCTTCCTGGGTAGAGTCCACCAGGTCCCTCCTGGTTCCAGGCAGCACCATTTTATGCTAACTGCAAGCTTTGCATGTGCCAATGCTTGGTGGGGGAATCTAGTGATGCAAACCAGACTGCTATCATCTATCCGGCGTGAGACATCATCTGTACCAACCAGGAACCGCATCAATCTTCTTGGGTGCAGTAATGACTGTTCTTCTTCACCGTTGGTTATTCTTTTGCACCTTCATCCGGGTTAACAGGGACTCTTGTTCTCCCTGGACTCTCCAGTGCTTCTTGGACTTGGTCCCCTTCTTCCATAGGTCTTCAGGTCCAGGAATCCATTGTTGGTATCTTGCAGTCTCTTCTGGTTCTTGAACAATCCTCTATCAAGTGTTCTTGTGTGTTCTAGGAACGTTGCTGTGATTTACTCCTCATTTCCTGAGCTGTAGGGTGGGTTCTATTTCTTACCTTGGGTGTTTTCTAATTCTCTGAGCACCCCTCTACACACTACACTTGCCTAGGTGGGAAACTGACTTTCACATTCCACTATTTCAGCATATGGTTTGTCTTCTCCCTAGGCCCATTTCTAACTATTGTGATTTCATGATTTGCACCGTTTTCTAACTGTTTTTACAGCTATTTCTGCAACCTAGTTTATATACTGGGTATATTACTTACCTCCTAAGGTAGTATAGTCTCTAAGGTATATTTGGCATTTGTGTCACCAAAATAAAGTACCTTTATTTTTGAAACACTGAGTATTTTCTTTCATATGTGTGAGTATTGTGTGACTTGAGTGGTATTGCATGAGCTTTGCATGTCTCCTAGTTAGGCTTTGGCTGCTCAGCTACACTACCCCTTTGAGAGCATGGCTTCTAGACACTGACTACATTTCACTAATAAGGGATAACTGGACCTGGTATTAGGTGTAAGTACCTTTGGTACCGACTACAAACCAGGCCAGCCTCCTACAGCATGTACAGGGATCTTACTTTAAGAAAAACAGGCAAATCGTTGATGTAAGTTCAAAGCTGTAAATGAGAATTGCTTTGTAAATCTGTGCCCAAATTAGTGAGTCAGAGCTCTGAGGGGTGTGTGACTCATCAGATGTGTTAGGCTGTGCTCCTAGCATGGTACGTTCTAGTGAAACTCAAAGATGTAAGGCAGACACGCAATGAGTGAGAATGCACTTAAGACCTGAGACCAAAATTCAATGAGACAGCTGTACCTATTTTCTTCTGTAGAACCTCCATCCCTTGGGATTCCCACATGTGTACTTCTCTGCAAGTGTGTGATTTTTAGGGTCGAACCTGTGAGTGCATGCGCTTTTGCATGTGTCTCGTATGCAAGATGTTGGGCTTGGAGCCTGCCTGTTGCTCGCCATTTGTTGGTTTGCATAGCACTCCTTTTTACAGCATGGTAATTTGTCAAGGCACGCCTGACATAATTTCCGTTTCTCTGTGTGGAGCAGGGAACAAACACCAATTGATGTAACGTGATTTGTGCCAGTCTGCTGCTCCCGAAGTGATCAAGGTACTATTTGTTTCTTTTAAAACTTTTAGTGCCCTGCAGAAGGCTTGTGACTGGCAAAAACGTGGCCAGCAGGACAAACAAAATTACAAAGTTTTACTTTTTAAAGCTAACTTTTTTATTTTACCAAGTCTTCTTTTCTGTTTCTATGCATGTTTTCTTTTGTTTTTGCTCGTAGGTGCTGTCATCAAAAGATGACAATAAACTTGTTTCCTTTACGCTTTTTCTCGGTCTGGTTCTGCTGTTAACTTTCTTACTATTCATTTCCTCCATCTTCTGTCTCAAGCACACGTTCCGATTTTAGTAAATTGTTAGAGTGACTGACACCTTATTATTATTATGTAGTTTATGTACCTTCCTTTCCGGAGGCACTTTCATATTTGTGTATCTACACGGCAAGTGGTTACACTGTTAGCAGTTTAAAACCAATTTCGTGTTACTTTAAGTTGATTGTTACTTTGTTGTTTACAATTCTCTCGGTGTATCCAAGACACTAAAGAGCTCCAAGTGTATCCAATACACTAAAAGAGAAGCCTTGTGTGCAACCTGTCACACGGCTGCCTGCACTGTCTGGGTACAGCCGTGGCATGCTCTCTATTACATCCCCTACGTGTACACGTACTCATGTCATTATTCTTGTACTGCTTGGAAAACAAAGCAGCCCATGCCCTCAGCAGAGGTCACATGCTATCAAGCGACAAATGCATGCAGTACAGAATGTTCAGATAGATTGCTTACATCATGTGCTGATTACGCAAATATGTGCACAAAAGGGGACATGAAGCAAGGAACAGCATGATCTTCTTCATCAATTAGGGTTTTACTGATTTTAATTACCTAGTGAAATGACCTTATGATTATATTTTTTTCAGGCAAGCGTTTTGCCGCGACTCGAACCGTGTTCGCAGATTCAAAAGAGTACTTATAATTCAGCCATTAGACATTATCTCCAGTCTGTGATCCCTCCGAAGCCTGTCAAACAATATTTTGTACAGGAAGCAGATGACAGCGTACTGGATTCCGTGCGCCCTTTTCCACACTGTAGACGGAATAATTTAGCGCATGAACGAAAAAGCTTAATTTGTGCAGAGGACATACAGGCATCCAGTAGGTCTGTGGGATGAAGCTTTGAAAACATGTGAGTTTGCAATTCAGGACCACAGTTGTACTGCATTTTTGGAGAAACCGAACTCTTAAAAATAGCCCAAAATACTGGTGCTACGCAAGTTTAAATCAGCTGCTATTGAATATTTACATTGAAATGTTTTCAAATAAATCAGATCAAAATTAGAAAGACGTCTTGTTCCACAACATACTAGGCATAATAAATCAGCATTACTTTTTTTCATAGATAGGTCTAAAAGAAGTACTCAAACCTAACTTCAATTCTGACAGGCCTTTAAACATCTTTGCAGTCCCACACCATTTGAGATATAACTTGAAGATTTTCTTTATTGAATAAATCAAGAAGCAATAAAGATCGGAAAGCTTTGTGAAATGTAGAGCCAATGGAAAAAAGGCATGTACAATAAATCACGTTTTTATGGCATGATAAAAATCCCGCATTTAAAATGCTAAAGTGTCATGTTACCTAACTGACACCATTGTAGCCTTTAGAGCCATTGGAGCTATGAAAGCCTTGTCTGCTTAAGTTTTGTAGCACAGATAGCAGGTAAGAAAAAGGTGAACAAAACAAAAAGACGATCTGGTGACAAATTCGTTGACAGCGCTGGATAATACAGGGGTGAAATACCAGCAAATACTCATCACCTCTAAAAGGTGATTGACATAAAAAACAAATGGTGCTTAGTGTTTAATACTGCATACACAACTCGTTTAATGTAGTCACAGTGGGATAATTTACTTACATATGCTTTGCTCATGAAATAGTTCCTAATATACAGTGTTATCTTTGCAGAATGCTGCTGGTACTTAATGACATAGCCATTCTGACTAAAACATAGATTTGCTAAGGATTGCATAGGTACTCCTGAGGGGCTGGACACTTTTGTGCTGCACTTGCTGACTGTGGCAATACTTACTGACTCAACACAATGCTTTGTGTTGCTTTGCACCATGTGCAAAATCCTAAAAAATATTCTCCAAAATATGTTTGTGTTTAGCATCTCGTTTCAAGGTTGATCTTGACAGGCTTATTTACACTCTGGAAATTCGCAGAGGCTTCAGTGGTTGGATCCCTCCAAAGTCTAGTCTAGCTTCTGCTGTGTTCAGCATAGAAATGGAGCCTCAACGTTTGTTTTTCAAGGATCTATGTGTCTTCATTCATCAAAATGTAGATGACAAAAATGTATATGTGAAATCTTAAAACCTAAGGAAAGCCTGTTCTTCCACAACCCATAACAAAACTGAATTCCTATTCATTTCTTACAAACACAAATTTAACCGTTTTCACCGAGAAGACCTAGCAACAGGAAGCTTTTCACCATCCACTCCCTCCTTAAAATGATCAGATTATACTATAAACTTATTTCCAAATAGTAATCAGATGTCTAATGGACTTAATTAGAGGTAATTGGAGGGAAACCATTACTGTAAATTGGCAGCATTACCTCCCTGTCAAACTTGCAACTTCTCTGCTCTATTTCTAATCTAGGTTTGTATCAGGAGAGCTTCTTTGGCTTTGCTGATATAAACCTCTGTACTAATAGCCTGCCTGTGTGCCAGGAACAGCCAGCTCACAGTTAAGGTCGTCCTGCCCTATTGAGGCTGGGAGGAGGTGGAATATTACTCATTTTTACCGTTTCCAAAGGTCTGCATTTATCTGTTTGTTCTAATTGTTTGTTTTTGGATGTCAAGTTTTTTTTTGAGAATTTGTCCCTCTCATTACTCTCAAATTCAAGGGTGATAACTTTGAAGGCATCCATAAAGTCTGGAGGGAGGTATCCTGTGAGCTATTTTGTGTAAGATAATATGAGATTCCAGTGTTTATGGTTGCCCTTTTGACTGGATCTCTTAAGATCTGATGGATGATGTGCCAGCATCGTGTGCCTCTGCTAAGGATAATATCTCCTTTCCTCATCAGGGTCAGGTAGGCATGATTGGAGATGGAAATGTCTGAAATAGATGCTGTTTCTAAAGAGAGGAGTAAAGAGGAGGTGATTAAGAGATAGTAGATGGAAGAATAGATGGCGTGCACATGTGAGAAAAAGTAGTAGTCTTTTTCAGCTGGATGAAGGTGTCTCCATGCATCAAGTAATAGAAGGTCTATTATTTCTTTCTTAAGAAAGGCTGGCATTGCACCTGTGCTGTGCTAGCTATTATGTTGCCTTATCAAATTCTAGGTCCCATGCCAGGTTGAAGTCCCCCACCAGACTGTAAAGTGGCTAGTAACTGTGCATAGTTGGGCAGCCAGACGTTTGAGCAACTCGTTTTCTTGAGCTGTTTTGGGGTCATAAATATTTAGGAGAGTAAGGGTAGTGTTACTCCAGGGGATGGTCAGTCTGATAAATCTACTTTGTGCATCCCAAATGATTTTGGAGTGTTGGTGGGTGATGTGTAATTTGCAGAGAATTGCAACCCCTGCAGTTTAGTGGTTGATGAGGCCTCAGGGAGGGAGTCAGTGTTGCATGTATTTCTAGGCTTGTTTCCCTGTGAGTTGAGGTGTTTGGCCCCTTGGATTTATACTTCATCTTGAAGAAGTGGGATATGATGTCTGCTTTGGCTGCATTAAGCATTGTGTCTCCCAGTCTGCAGGGTTTAGTAGGTCTGTGGACTGTGCACCATTCGTGATGGAGGCCCTGTCGTCACTGCATTTCTGGGTCTGAGTTGAGAGCAGAGGTCACAGCAGGGCAATTTATCACTTTCCAGCCCATTGAAACATAATGCTGAAAGGGTGCCCCATTGGTATTTCATCTGCTTTTCCATGAGATAGTCTGTAGTTGGTTGAAAGTCCATGCAGCATTGCTGGGTGGTCGCTGATAGGTCTTAGAAGCCAGATTGTATGCCCCCTGAAGACAAGGTCTGCTTTCTATCTAGTGACCTGCATTATGTCTTCTTTCTCTTCAATGATATGTATTCTAGTGAGTATATTAGAACTGTATCCAATCTAGGAGCATTGGGAAATATTTGGGGTCTCCTCAAGTTGCTGTTTATGGAGGTTTAGCTGTCCCCAGATTGCGTAGAGGAGGTCCCTGGTAAAAGACAGAATGTCCATACCCTTTGCCCCTCTGGGGACACTCCTAATGTGAATGTTATCTTGGCTGCTGCAGTTTTCCAGGTCTTGCTGCTTCAGTTGGAGTTCTGCCTGTGTTTCCTTAAGTGCCTGCCCCTTTTACCATAGGCACTCCTGGTCCTCTGTTCTGATGTCCATGGTGCATTCCAGGTCTTCAACTTGCTGTCCCACTTCAGTTACTTCCCTCCATAATTCTTGTTCAGGTTTTGAAATCCATCAGGAACAGCTCTATTTCAGAGCAAATTTCAGTTAGGAACTTGTCCATTTATAGCTGCATTACTGGAGCGAGGAACGGGATGCCAAGGCTTTTACTCATTTGTGTGATCTGTGCTGGATGGTTCCCAACTGATGTTAGAAAAATGGTTCAAACTTTTAATTTCAGTATTCAGACTGTAAATAAATCAGTTTCACTAAACAATCAGATCTTAATGATGGTTTTGTGAAAATGTAATTTTTTTCTGACAGACATAGGTTTAAAGATCCTGCAAGAAGCATTCAGGCCCTGTGGAATGTCTCTTCGGAAGTTAAAATTTACAGGGAAAACCAGTAATCCAGTTTTAACCGAACATTTCTTCCACATAATTTCTGAACCCTTAGAAAAAACAGATGTATCACTTTTTTGATAATCAAAAAAGGCAGGGTTTAGAGGACCTAGGAAGGTACTTAGCTTGTTCAGAAAATTATTTACCTGACTGTATTGTAGCTGCTTGCTACACCGTGAGGTTTTGAGGCAAAAGTTGAGGTTGTATTGGTAGTACTGAAAAGGAGTACAAAGGCCTGTATCCACCCATTTCTACTTTGACAAAAAGATGGTGATGGAGAACAGAAATGTAAGAAGAGAATTGCAGTTGTGCAACTTGCTATCAGTCAATCAATTTGCTCTTGTAAAGAGTGACTTGTCACCCGTGAAGGTATCCAGGTTCTGGGCTGAGGGTATCAGTCGAAAGCCAAGTCTTGAGTCCCTTACTGAAGTTTTTCAGTGATGGTGACCTACAAAGATGGAGAGGAAGGGCGTTCCAGGATTTGGCAGTGAGGTAGAAGGAGGAGGATCATCCTCTGGTGCAGCAACAGCGGATTTGACATGTCTGTGAGATGGCGAGGTGGGTGGAGCTGAAGCTTCTGAGTGGCTGGTAGAATTTTAGTTTGTGATTCATGCAGACTGCTCCCTGGTCATGGAGGACATTGTATGCGTGAGTCAGAATTGTGAATGGGGAGTCCATGGAGATTTCTCAGGTGGTGGGAGATGTGGGTTCTTTAGGGCAGGTTGAGGATCAATCTGGCTGTGGTGTTTTGGATATCTTAGAGCCTTTTCATGAGTTTGCCAGTGGTACCTGAATAAAGTGCATTTCCGTAGTCCAGATGGCTGTTGTTGAGTGCCTGCATCACTGTTTTTTTTTGGTATTTGAGGGAAGCCATTTGAAAATCCTGAGGAGCATGCAGAGTGTGAGGAAGCAGGCTGAGGAGACGGCGTTTAACTGTTTTTCATAGATAGTTCACTGTCTAGGATGCTGCTGAGCCTGCAGGTGTGATATGTAGGGGTGGGGGTAGGGGTGAGTCCTGAAGGCTACCAGGAGTCATTCCAGATGGAGGTGTGGCTGGCAACAAACAGAACTTTGGTTCTGTCCATGTTGAGCTGCAGGTAGTTGCTCTTCATCCAGGCTGTGATGTTCTGCAGGCAGTTGTGAAAGATGGTTTACGTGGTGGTGGGGTCCGCTGAGAGTGAAAGGATGAGCAGGGTGTCATAGGCGTAGGACATGATGTTGATGTTGTGAGATCTGATGATGTCTGCTAGTGGTGTCATGTAGATGTTGAAGAGGGTGGGACTGATGGATGAGCCTTGCAAAAAACCTCAGATGATGTGCTTTGGCTGAGAGGTGAGTGGAGGGAGACAGACCATCTGAGTGTTCCCCGAGAGGATGGATGCCATCCATCTAATGGCATTGTCTTTGATTCCACACAGATGCAGTTGGTTGAAGAGTGTGTGGTGGGAGATTGTGTCGAAGGCAGCAGACTGGTCGAGAAGGATCAGGGCAGCAGATTCTCCTCTGTTGAGTAGGCTGTGGATGTCATGGCGATCTGGGCTGTTTCGGTGCTGTGGTTGGCTCTGAATCCTGATTGGGAGAGGTCTAGCAGGTTGTATCTTTCCAGGTGTTCAGTGACTTGGTGGTTGATGTATTTCTCTAGGTCTTTGTGCAGGAAACAGGAGCAGCAAGATGGGGAAATAGTTCTGTAGGTTGTTGGGGTCTGCTGAAGGTTTCTTGAGGAGTGGTCAGACTTCTGTGTACTCCCAGTCATCAGAGAAAGTGACTACGGTGAAGGATGTGTCGAGGATGGTGGTGAGCTGGTGGCTGATCTCTTCTTTCTGAGGTTGAAGAATCGAGGGGGGTAGGGTTCTGTGGGTGCTCCTGAGTGGACTGAGTTCATTAGGGCTCTGATGTTCGCAGTGCTGAGTTGTTCCGATGTGGTGAGCGGGTGGTCAGTTGTTGTGAGTGTTTTCTGTGGTTGAAGGGCAGGTGAACTCTCTGATGATGGCGAAAAATTCCTTGGTGTGGTTGGTGCTAGCCTCTACACAGTGCTACTTTGATTTGGAGCTAAGCAAAGCAGATTTTTGCCCTTGGAGAGAGAAAGTTCGCACTGGCTCATGGGCAGATAAGTTGGACAGTGATGCTTATGTATCTGTCGCCTCCAGCATAAATAACTTACAGTGGCATTGAGAGTATGAGGAGTGAGAAAGCTGGACTAGGGGAAAAAAAACTCCATACTCTAGATTGTATCCAGTTATCTGAGTTGTGATGAAATAGGGGACATGTTCGATGAATATGGTAGAAAATTTGAACTAGGGGAATTGATTTTTGGGATCTTAAATGCAGCAGTCAAAGAACGCATCCTTATATTAGAACCAATGGAGGACATAAGATAAGGAAGCATACCGGTACCTCTACTAAGGGGGTTTGGACTAATCCTTGAAGAGTACTAAAGGAAATTCATGGATAGCTCAAAATTGCCTCATGAGATCTGGAACAATATGTAGATGTCTCCTTAAAGACACCATAAGGCTACATGGAATGGAAAATGGTGCAGCTTCTACAATTTCATATCATTTGATTTTGAATAAACTTATGTAACTGTTTGTGTAAACTGTGCATCACTTTAGTGGACCCTACACTCAAAGGTCCTAGGGAGCTTATGAGCAAAGCTTACACATGTATTCACACTAGACTACACAGAAAATCCCATAGATGGTCATCATAAAAGGTAGATTACACTTCTACAGACAAACCAGACTTAGATGAGTGTGTAGGAATAAATCTAATTTTTCCAAAGGTAAAATAGTTCCTGACTGTTATGTTTTCTTTCTTTCCTTCTTCCTTTCTTTCTTTCTTTCTTTCTTTCTTTCTTTCTTTCTTTCTTTCTTTCTTTCTTTATTTCTTTCTTTCCAAACATTTCTTTTAGGAATGTTTTATACATCCTCAATGAAGGTAAAAGAAATGTAGCTACCAGTTTATGTGTGGCCTTGTCCTGTGGAAGGCATAGAAACCCTGCAACAATTCACAACACTTTGAAGAGATGTAAGATCCCCAGTTAAGTGCAAACCACTGATGAATTTTCACCTGAAGGGTAGCAAGTAAAGTAAGTAACCACTAAATTGTATCAAATTAGAAATTGAACTTGCTTTTAGCACAATTTACCATTGGAAAAGATTTCCCACAGATTTCATACTATAGAATGATCAAAAGCTTACTGCATTAGTGCTTTAATAAAGTTTTGTTTTCGATCTCTGGCTAGGAAGGCATTAGATAGTTTTGGTTTTCTTTTCAATCTTCTTCTTTTTTGGAGCATCTAGTTTTGTCCATATCAAAGTATATTTTGTTTCACAATATAAAGCACTGACTATTTATCATAGTGTTGCATCACTCTTGTGCCATTCAAGGCAGCGTACGGGCGACTCAAAACTAAAGTCAGATTTATCAAGCCACACAAGGCCACCTTGAGTGGCCAGGAGCTTGATCAAATCTGGAGTAATACAAGGCAGAGCTAATTGCTGCCTTGCATTACTCTGACTCACAGAGGTGTTCCATAGGTGGAGCATGGGTGTTCCCCATCATCTGCTCATGGACTGTGAGGCATTCCCAGACTTACAAGCACAAGTAAACCAGGGAATGCTTCAAAACGCTTTGCCTTCCCAGAGAAGGTGCAATTTATTTCTCTGTATTGTTTCCTCTTTCTAAGTGTGCTGCAAAATAGGAAAATGCCTCTGAGAATTGTTTTTGTGCAGGACGATGCCCAGGGAAAGGCCAGAAATGTGACATATCATGTTAAGTATGGCACATTCCTGACTTTTATGCAGTGCAGCAAGGTGGCTATCTGCACTGCGTGAAAAAATAATGTTTGTCTTTTAGTTAATAAGGAGTATCAAATATATTTCACTGTGTTCTAAGTGCCTAGACCAGACAAACTCTCCAGATAATAATTTTAAAAATTCATGCAGCTTTCCAGGTGCACTTTTGGAAAGTTTTGTCATGTCTCAAGCGGAAGAAATCTCTATCCACATGTTGGTGTAACTCTGCAGGTGCTGACCTATGACTGATCTCATGAATTGGGCTGCAGGAAAGTTACTGAGAGAATTGTGGCAAGTGGGAGTACCCAGTGGTGTATCAGACAACAACATATGATTGTGCATCTTGCTGCAGTACCCCCACAGGTAAATTACCTTTGTGGACATCACCAGAGAATCAACCACCAGCACTACGTCCTCTTACTCACAAGTGTCTGTCATGAAGAATTGTGGTAGAAAGTGTAAGTTGGGAGGTGGCAGACTTTACCATTTCCAGAATTGTCACCCTGGGGTATGGTGCATGCTCATTCCATTAAAGCATACTTCTATTATAGCAAAAGCTGTAAGAGCAGACCAGGTCATGCAAATGTGCTGGAAATGAGTACATTTTGCCTTCTCTTTAAGTGGCAAAGAATGTGTATTTTCCACCATCTTTGCTCAATTTGATGTTATTTTTCTATAGGTTTTTGCAATGAGCACCTTAGAAGACATGGATAACTGGGCATGGGAAGCAAACATCATTCCTCTCTAACAGTCTGGTTTTAGAGAAAACTGGCCGGTCATTAACAAAATAGCAGTTCTACAATTCCTTTTAGGTACATATGTGGTAAGAAATAAGTCATATTTATATGCAGCTTTTATTGACTTTTCAAATGCATTTGATTCTGTAGAACAGACAGATTGTATGGATGAAATTATCTGCCTTAGGGATATCAAGTGGATTATTGTTCCTGTTGGTGTCCTTGCATTATTCTACCTGGTGTAAAATTGTGTTGGGGGATTTCAAGGTCTTTCTAACTATCCCCACACCAAATGGTTTGAAGCATCCCTAACGGTGTCTCTAGTTGGCAGAGGAATACACCTTGCACAAGTAGGGGTCAATACTCTAGTCAGGGTAAGTCAGTTACACACCTTAAATTAACCAATGCTCACCCTCTGGTTGCTTGGCTCAAAGCAGTAAGGCTTAGCTCAGAAGGCAATGAGTAAGGTATGTGTACAATAGTTGGTTACAGTAATACAAAAATACTCCACACTAGTTTAGAAAAATACAATAGTTGGTTACAGTTATACAAAAAGACTCCACACTAGTTTGGAACAATACATGATATTCATCTTTGTAAAATTGGACCGAAGCAACAAAAATCCAATACATAGATCTCAACTTATGAATATTTAAAGAAAGTATGCAATCATAGTTCTAGATCCTTTATGGCAATGTCAGGGGGAGGTGACAAGAAATGTCCCCACTGTAAAACCGTGAAGACCGTTTTTCACAAATATTACGGCAAGAATGCAAGAACAAGTTGATTTATTTGAACCACTCAGATTTCAGGCCTCACATGTAAGCACAGGGCAGTGTGCACAGGAAATTTCCTTAGCATCCACAATGCAGTGGCGAAATGCACTGGAGTCTGAAACAGCTGTCTCAAGTCAGCAAGGGCAGACGCGGTGGTCTCACTTCGTTAAGACCCTCAGGGGCTACGGTGCTGTGTAGTGAGTGGTCCTTACCTGGCTGACAGACGATGGGTGTATCGGGCCACACCTGGCTGCTTTGGCAGTGCGGTTTCAGGAAAAATAGGCACCCTTTAACATTCTGCAATCAGCAGTACAGGCACAGGGAGTTTTCATTTGATGCACAGTGCCGGTATGTGAGCCACTGCAAAATGGCCAGAGGCACACCAAAAGATGCCCAAGCTGGTCATGGGCAAAGGCAGGAAGTTCAGACTGAGAAGTAATTGAGTCTAACAGAAGTCATTGTGTGAGGGAAGTTTATAATGGCCCTGAGTATTCCAACAGCCCTTAGAGAATCTTTGGTGCAAGGATGTAGAGAACAGGTCCAGTCCTTTCTCACTCCAGACTAGGCAGCAGGCCAACACAGCAAAGCAAGTAGCAAAGTGGCATCCCCTCCTACAGCACAAAACACATCAAGCAGTAGGCCAACACCGCACTGTAGTTGCAAAGTGGCAGTCTCTCCTTGCAGCACAGCAGTCCTTCTTCCTGGCAGAATATCCTTGGGTCCAGGAGAATTCTGGTTTGGTAGGGTTTAGGGTCCAGTACTTTTAACCAAATGTGCCTTTGAAGTGGGGGAGACTTCGAAGAGGCCTTTGAAGATCACAAGGTCCCTTGCTGTCTGACATGCAGCCCTTTGTGTGAGAAGAGGCACAGCCCTATTCAGGCATTAGTGGCAACTCCTCCCACCCATCTAGCCCAGGAAGACCCGTCAGCCTGGGGACTGGCCATCAGAATGCAAATGTCTCATCCAAGCTCCCTTTGCATGTGACTGTCTAGAGGGAATGCACAAAGCCCAGCTGTCAACCACCCCAGACATGCATTCAGAGACAGGCAGAGGCACAGAATGTTTAAAGTAAAAAAAAGCCAACTTTCTATAAGTGGCATTTTCAGACTTGCAATGTAAAATCCGACTTGCAGTTGTGATTTTAAATGTTGAGTCCTGAGACTCCACACTCCACATTTCTGTCTTTTCCCAATTGGAAATTACACTTAAAAGATGTTTTAAGGCAATCCCAATGTTAGCCTATGGGGAAGATAGGTCTTGCAGTAATGAAAAACATATGTAGCAGTTTTCACTATCAGGTCATTTTAAACTTAAAAGTATATATCCTACTTTTAAAATACACTGCAGCCTGTCCATGGGGCTAGTTAGGGCCTACCTTAGGGGTGAAATATCTAATAAAAAGGAAGATGTTGGTCTGGCACATGGGTACACTTGCCAAATCAAAATAGAAGTTTAAATTTGTATACACAGGTGCTGCAGTAGCAGACCTGAGGCATGTTTGCAGGGCTGATGTAGTGGGTGGCACAATCAGTGCTTTGGGTCCGCTAGTAGCATTTAGTTTACAGGCCCTGGGCACCTATAATGTGCTTTACTAGGGACTTACAGGTAAATCAGATATGCCAGTTGTGGATACATCACTGTTACCATGTTTTAAGCAGATAGCACATGCACGTTAGCACTGGTTAACAGTGGTAAAAGTTTCCAGAGACCTAAAGCCAACAAAACAAGATCAGAAAATGAGGAGGAGGAAAGAAAAAAGTCTGGGGATGACCCTGCAGAAAGGGCCATTTCCAACAGTACCTCTCTAATTTAATTTCCTATTCACGTAAAGAGAAAACCCATCCCCCAAAATAGGACCTAGAAGCTTGCTTATTTTTTTAATGCAGACGGTATAGCTTGAATTGATCAGATCTCATTGGTATTCAGGCAAGTCTCAACGGCCTGCATTACTTTGCACAAAATCACTTTTTCAAATTGAATACAATTGGCCAATCAAATTTTCAAATTGAATAATTGAAAACTAAAATTTTAGTTTTGGGGGGAGAGAAAAGACCAAAAATGCAAATGGTATCTAGGAAATGAAAACGTAGTGAAAGTTACATAGATATCCCTATCTTGGCAAAACCTTCTGTGAAAATCTAAAGGATGAGGTTTATACAACAAACGTATGCAACAAAGCACTTGCTCATGCAATTCTTTGCAGATATTTTACTGTTCTATGTGTAGAAGACACTTTGATCACCTAATAAAAATCTATAAAAGAAAAATTCCAAATACATTATCCTGTGCATTAGAGCACACCCTAATTGAATCCTGGGTATTTCTAAACAAGTGTGAATGGAAGATTCTGAGAGAATGTTTCTCACAAAGTTCAGCCATTCTGGTCCAATTATTAAAGGTAGAACTTGGATTAGTGGGTACATTTGTGCAATCCTTAGCTAATATTATTCGATGGGGACATACAATCAATACTCCATGTCACAAGTACTTCTCCAAGATCTCTGCTTAGAACACAGACTTTGTTTAATGCTGCAACCTACACTTGGGGGCAATTTTTATTGAGCTTTGAAATATTTTGAATGCAACCTACATCTTTTGAACGGATGGTCACCAGGACACCTCCTACTCTTTTTAGGATCTCTATCTTACTGTCTTAGTTTTAAGTTGGATAAGGATCACTGTGATTCTCTTAAATCATATAACACTATATAAATAATATTTCATTGGGATTTGTCCAGCCATATTTATCATTTCAAATCCCACACAGTGTTAGACGTCTTATTATGTCTATACATCGTGGAAGAGTTCTTTTAAATGTATTAGCGAAATTGTCCAAGAACTCCAAAAATCCAACATCTGTCTTTTGTGCTATACAGGAATTCAAGATATGTTCTGTGTTCTACACTTGTGCCCGGCACTAAATGAAGCTAGAGCCAACTACTTAAAACCACTGATAGAGAGTTATAATTTGGACACACATCAGGATATAATGGAATAGTTAAAAAAAAGCATCCAAATGAATTTACCTGGTTTAAAGTGTATAAATACTTTGCATGTTTTAACCAGTTTTATGATGAGCGGTTTCTGAGTTTACCGCTGAAATTTGGTAAAATATAGAGTTAATACAGGGGGCTGTGTTTATCATGTATTTATTGTGTTAGAGGCGGTCAAAACCAATAAATAAATAATTATAATAAATACATTGATTCCTTATGCACAGTTCCACTTTAATTGCAAAATGTTACAAATTAGTAATTCTTTAGAAGACTGTTTTGTTATGGAAGCTGTCAAGAAAGTAGTTTACTTCTGGCTGCAAAATCCAAATTGATACTTAAATAGCTATGAAAAATGCTGCAAAGTGATGCAAGAATGTGAACAGATTGTGAACACCATGCTTTTGTACGATGCACATTGAATTTTCACAGGAGATTTATAAACACTGAGTTGTAGGTACAGACCTAAAATGCCTTGCTGCCAGCAGATGCAGTCATAGACCTAAGGGCCACAAGTGAGAATCTTTTTTTAGGTCGCAAACTGTCCGATTAACAGAATTGGGTTGATTGGAACCCCAAAAAAGCCATTTCTTATGTACAACCCCTATTTTGCATTTTGGTAACCTTTGTGGCTGAGGGGTGAATCTTTACATTGTTCAGCATTCCGTCCATCATCTGTTCTTTTGCTTTTGTCACCCTGAGGGGGAAGGGTATGCCAAGATGTGGGTCTCATGCTCACTACAGCACTGGAATCAAGCTAGCCTGGCTGGTGAGGCCACTTTCCTACTGTTTGTGTGCTCCATAACTACTTTACACATTGCCTCTAAGTTAAGCCTAACAGCTTTTGTGCCAAGCTACCAGAAGGTTAAGCAAGGTTATTTTAGTGAGTTTTGTGGTTCACCCTAACAAGGATTGTGGTAGTTGTGTGAGTGGGGCTTCGTCCCCCCATAACTAATAACTTTCCAGTTGCGAAATGTTCAGGTGTGATGTACCGTCCCTATTTTGCGAGTTGGTCCACAAATACCGACTCGCAAGAAAGGGGTTGCGACTCCCAATTAGGAAGGGGCATCCAAGGGCGTCTCTTCCTAAACTGCAAGTCACAGTGGCATACATGATTTTTTTATGACTTTGAATGTGAATGTGATCACAAAACAATAACAGTTAAAACCAATTTCAAATTTGTGTTAACCCATTCGCAAATGAGAAGGTGTCCCCATGGGCCCCATCGCCTTTGTGAATGCATGTGAAAACATTTTTCAGAGCAGGCAGTGGACCCACAGACCACTGCCTACTCTGAAAAAATGAACAGAAAACTTTTCATTTTTCTTTTTAAAATGCATCCCGTTTTCTTTTAAGGAAAATTGGATGCATTAAAAAGAAACTGCTTTATTGAAAAGCAGCCACTGACATGTTGGTCTGCTGAGCCCAGCAGGCCACCCTCCCCTTGAGGGCAGCCATTCACAACTGGGTTGCAAATTACAGCCTGCCTCATGAATATTAATGAGGCAGGTCGCTTACGACCCATTTGGAAATTGCAAACAGTGTGGTTCACACTGTTGTACATTTTGTTTTGCGACTCGCAATTTGCAATTCGCAAATGGATCACAAATTGCGAGTCACAAAACAAAAGGCCCTAATTTCTTACATTTATTAATTAATGACGTGGAAAGAAAGGTCCATAAATGTGTGTTTTCAAGTGTCAAGTTTAATTATTCATTTAATTAGACATTTAATTTCCATTTTATCCTTACAGTGCTATTTATGGCACTGCAAATTCTAGTTATAATATCTATCTACAGAAGTACCTCTATGTTATCTCTTTACTCTAATATCACTAAAAGTGATAAGAATACATTTTTCTCCTGAGAGAGAGTAGCTTATATAATCTATGTTAACATAAAATGTTTGGGAACTAATGTGTGATAATGCCGCATAGAATCGGTACTAGTATATTTTGCTAAATATGCACTTGGAATGTGACCAGGAGGAGTGGCCGCCAATATATACGAGGATTAATGGAAATGATAAAAGTTTATGAAATTCTTGAATAAGACCTAGTTTTATACTAATTATTAATGATTATGTTATTAAAGCTTTATTCATAAATCTTGTGGCCTTAGTTAGCATGAGTTGAGGCCTAGCTGCCTGGTTCTCATATTAAATGTATTTTTCTAAACGTGCAGTGTGCTGAATCCCAAAAGGACATGAACTCTTGTTTTCCTTCAAACTAGAAGCCAAATGTAACTATAGTAGTTCCGTGCTCATGAAATTCATATTGCTTGTAGAAATGTAATACCTAAAATGCAACAGTGTAGATTAGTATAATGTACAAGGTCGTTCAAACCGGTACAGACAATGGAGCTACTGACCAACAGATGTGCAAAGAATTACAGAAGGATGAAATCATACCGGACGTGCTACCTCTGAAGACGTCCATCATATGGACCAATAAACTGCTTGTGAACCAATGTGGGGTGAAAGATTTAATGACATAATCTGTTTTTAATTGGCTAAAGATAGTGGGGTGCAACATTTATCCAATCAAGTTTTAGGGGAAT
Organism: Pleurodeles waltl; assembly: GCF_031143425.1. Classification (NCBI taxonomy): domain Eukaryota; kingdom Metazoa; phylum Chordata; class Amphibia; order Caudata; family Salamandridae; genus Pleurodeles; species Pleurodeles waltl. The sequence goes on along the minus strand of NC_090447.1, from coordinate 1,213,819,156 downwards.
GTACAACGAAAAAGGGATAAAAACCCATGACACGAGGAGCCATTTAGATGGGGTAGGGAAATGCTATCGATTTGATCCAGAAACTTTGTCACTCTTTTTAGTGACTTATTGGTTTTACTTAAACCATCCTTTTCCTTAGATTGCCCATTTTACACTTTACCTCCTTATGAGGGAAGTGCCCCTTTTATCCCCGTGAGCTGAGTCCTTAACTGATGACGAATTGGCTGATGTCCTGAAGACGAAGACTAAACCTGGGTGCTGACCCAAACCTTGGAGGGTAACTATGACAATGAACTTGTGATTTGTCTGTTTGCTTTTCCTTTCTAGGTACCAACTGCTTACTTTTGACAGAGACCATAGCTAGACGTTTTCCAAATTGGTGTTCTAAATTGTTTTGCATGAAGCCCAACATGCTAATGCTAATCAGTGGTTAGGACAGGGGTTCACTATACCGACTCAAATAGACAAATGACTGAATCTATGCTTTGTTGAACTGACGCGTTAATGACACACTGCTAAAGTTGATCTATGTTGACTCTGTGTTATGTTCTAATAATTGCGTTCCTTGCTTTGATTAAGTCTTATTCGAGTGGCCAAATCATGACAATGTTATTGAGTGTTTTGCTTTTCAAATTAACACACTTGCTCCTAGAATTGTAATCAATAGGGAATAAACCTCATAAAATTCTACTAAACTGGTGTGGTTAGTCATGACTGCAAGGTCATGGTGGTGTCTTCAGTTGATTAATGTCTTTGACTGAAGTAAAATGTATTGTGGTAATAAATATTGATGACATTATTGACATATTAACTGACATATTGATTATCTATCTTGTCCTAAGGTGTCTCTCAACTGGGTCAAAAGATTCATTGGCCTAAAACGAGTCCTGATGTGTAATAAATGATCATAGAGGGACGCGTTAACAGTTCTGGTAGCAGAGCGACGGTTTGGCCCTTTGGGGCCCTAGGACGGAGAATTACTGTTCAAAATAGTTTTTCTGAGATAATGCAAATTGGAGATATGATGTGTTTCTAAATTCCTCATGACTTTCCCTGGATCTCGGAGCCTGCCTAAGTGAGTTGGTAATGTTCTCGGTGTTTTAGCATATGTGGTGTAGAATTTGCGCTTGCTCAGCTTATGCATTTTTGCAGGTTTTTGTGAAGTTTTGCATGTTTAGGCCAGGTAATGTTGTTTAGTAGGAGGGGGCATACTACGCAGTATGAGAGTAGGGAAGTTGGCGTACTTCATATGAGTGTGGCGCTTTGTGCTTGAAAACTATCCACGTGGTTGGTTGTTAATGTACGGACCCGTCGTGGTCTAATACTCCGGAGTATATTGACAAGTGTAGGAGACACTTGGGTTTATGTTGTAATTTGTGCGGTTTAATAGGTCAATCGGGCGTGGTTGACAAGTCGAGTTTGAGTCAAATTGTATGTGTGAAAACTTCGATGAAGATTTGGTAAGTTCTAAAGTGCACTAGGACAAACCATTGAGAAGTCGAGATTAGGATTTGGGGGTCGAATTCTGCTTGCGCATGCGGGAGCTGAGAAGGAGAGAGTAGAGGCTGAGGCTTCAAGTGAAATCTCTGTAAAGTTCTGAAGCAATTGTGTACCCTTCCTGTAGTAAACGGGCAAATTTGAGTTGTTGCAATATTGCATTAGTTTGGTGTGAATCCAGTGTGAGGAAGACAAGCCGCAAGACTTTGTCAGCTGCAGTGTGAGAGTGTGACGTCAGTGGTGTCGCGCTGGGATAGGTCAATTGCCGAGAGGGGTCGTGCACGGGTTGGCAGCCGTCCGTGAGAGGCTATAGGTTGAGAAAGGCGGGTGAAGAGTGTCCTGGGCGATTAAAGTCACTTCCTGATTAAGAACAAAACTAAAGAAAAGACGCAAAGATTAATTTTATCAAGGCTTTTAGGAGCGCTCTGAAAGAGATGCATACATTATAGCGAGTGAGGGGAGCCTACACCGCCTGAGGGTACTCCAGCTTATATAGTAATGGAGGAAAAGTGAGTCACGCCATGCTTTTGGATGAAACAGTGGCGCAAGCTAACAGAGAAGGAGGGATGTTTAGCGTTTCCGGAGCACGTAACGTTCAATACGAGAATTTTTGAGAATTTGAGGTGGATGTTAAGTGTACAAAGGCCACCTCCGAGGCCAGCTCAGTACGAGGCATTAGCAGTCTGGGATTTACTGGCTATTAAACAAAGACAGCAGAAATTCGAATGGAGAATGAAGAGGGCAGAAAAGACTTTAGCTGAGGCTAGATGGGACAATGAGAGCAAAATGTGGAGAAGGGGAATAGCTGACGAATTCAAATTGTTCCCAGCAATAACCCAAGAAGATGAGACACAGGGAAAGAAAACCATCTGTAAGACAGATAAGAGCTCTAGCAAACCAAAAGAGACTGAGAGGTCTTGGATAGAGGAAGATGACTCAGACGATGAGGAGTCTCTTAATCAATTGTTGCATGATCGCCCGCCACCTTATGCAGTAGACGACAATCCCCATATCGCTACCTATCACAGTTGGTCCCCTAGTACCATTATATGCACAGGGTAAGCCTGGTATGTGTGACCAGGGATTGATGACCCAAGAGGCAATAAGAGGAGGGTCCATAGGAACTCCCCAATTAATGGCACCAAGAGAGCAATCAGCTGAAGGACCCAGGTCCCTGTTAGACTTTAGTCCGACTGAAGCACCTTTAGAGGCAATGAGGCAAGCAGGGTTTGGTATGCTGATCCCACAGACAATAAGTACAAATGCCTCACAGTCGCCAATGATGCATCCAGGGAATATTTAGTTGCAAGGTTTCTCTGTGCAACATTTGAATGAGTGGTTAGAAAAGACCTATGCTTCACAAAATACTGCGGTAACTGCAGAAAAACCAGAAAGGGAAGAATACCTACATTTTGTGAGACTGGGAGTAGAAGCTGCTGAACTAGTGGAAGGAACAATAGGGGTAAACAGATTAGAATCATACACAGAAGCAGAATTAAGGTATCTGTACCCCAAAATAAAAAGGAAGTAGGCAAGGTACAGCAGAGGTTGGCGAACCTGGCAGATAAATACAATATTGATATCGAGAATACTAAACATTTGAAGAGAATCTAACGATTTTGATCACATGAGGTCGGCCGGAATAAAAGTGCATCTTAAAGAAATACTGCAAAGTGCGCGGATCTGGGGAGCCTTAGAAAAATGGGAAGGCAGATGGGCAAAGAAAAGAGATAAGGAGAAAAGTGACAGTCCGGGATCAAGTCAGACTAAAGCCTCACCAGACACCGGGACAGTAAAGATACTACCAATGAAGGAAACAGCTGGAGGGGTTCTAGTCCATGTACCATGGTCTAGAGGATAAATTCTGTTGTGTACAAATGATTATCCCAGGTTGAGGGAGAAACCAATAGAGTGGTATCAGCAGACAGACAGGTTTGTGAAGCTTATGAATTGTCTCTGGGAGGACTTGAATACCTTGTTTGAGATCATTGTTCCACCTGACTTATGGCTTGAGTGCAAGAGAGGTGTGGACTGGCCGACACAGGAGCCAGCAAGGGATTAGGTGACTGGAACACCTTCTGAAGAGGTGATGAAGTACTATCCTAAAGTGATTGAGTTCTTGAAGCAGAAAGTGTCGCCGAAAGTGACTGATTGGCAGAAAATCGACCGGACCTCACAGGAGGTCAAAGAGTCAATTCATGCTTATTATGAGAGGTTGTTGAAAGCGTTCAAGCATTACAGTGGCACTGAGACTATTGAGCCGAAAGACATGAACCATCTTGTATTCAGATTTGTTGAAGGGCTGAGACCAGAGGTGAGCCAGATGAAGAAGAATCATTTGATCTGTTGGCAAGTGAAGCCGATTGACTTGCAGTATGCAAAATACTGCAGTGATGAGATTGAACTGAAGCAGAGAAAGTTGAAGGAGAAAGTGATGGTGATGCAGATTAAGGCAGCACAGGCAGGCATGCAGGGAAATGGGATTCAGCAGATGATACAACAGCAACCGCAAGGGAATGGCGTGTTTCAGGCGCAACCGAGAGGCCGAGGTCTTGTGAATCGCAGTCCAGATTTGAATACTGTTGTGGTTCAAAATGACGTACACGGGATGAAAAAGATGTCACCATGTCACGCATGCGGGGGTGTGGGGCATTGGAAGTGGGAATGCCTAAATATCGTGCAGGATGGTGTCGTTCAACAAAGCACAGATGTCGGTACATTTCAAAATATGAGGGGTCAAAAATTGAGAGGTCAAAATCAGAACTTCCAGAATAACATGGCTCAGATGCAGGGGTTACAACCCATGCAGCAAATACAAATGCTATGTATTCAACCGGCACAAATACAGCAGGTAAAACAGCAGGTTCCCATGGTACCTAGACAGCAAATGCAATTACCATTAGCTCCAATGGGACAGCAACAGATGATGCTTCCTCAGCAGGTCACATGCCAAATGATGAGTCAAAATAACACAGTGCAGCAATTCCCATTGCGCGGTGAGGATGCAATGAATGATGAGTGGTCGGATGATAGTTCAGACAGTGAGGAGTGTAGGCTTGCAGCGTCCTTAGAAATAGATCAGAGGGGACCCTATGTAGAGGGAAAAGTGATGGGTCACAAGGTTGATACTTGATACGGGAGCTACACGCTCTACAGTCAGAAGTGCAGAGGTTCCGAAATTGCCACTCTCAGGGCGTACCATAAGAGTTGTAGGAGTAGCGAACCAGTACTTGACAAATCCAATTACTGACCCAGTTCATGTTGAGATTGGTAACTTCCAGGGACTGCATAAGTTTGTAGTCTGTGATTCTAGTCCTGCGTCCCTACTGGGCAGAGACTTACTGTGCAAGACGAAGTGTTTGATTACCTGTACTAATGAAGGGATTGAGGTACAGACAAACAGTAATGATGAGGGGGGTGATGGGCAGTTTCCAGAATCGGAGACAGAGACCGCAGATGAGGAATATACTCTAATAACTTTATTCCCAATGCTTACAGTAACTGACTTGTCAGCTGAATTACAGGGAACTGTGACAAAGAAAGTGTGGAACCTGACAGGAAAGGAAGTGGGATTGATAAAAGGAGTGGAACCGGTTAAAGTACAGGTGAAGCCAAATGCAGTGTTTCGCAAGGTGCCACAGTACCACATGGCACAAGATGTCCTTATTCAGCTTTCGCAGATATTTGCTGATTTTGTAAAGCAAGGAGTTCTGAAGGAGGTATTGAGCAGCCCATGTAATTCACCAATAATTGGTCTGAAAAAGCCTTGTGGGAAAGTTCGAATTGTGCAGGATTTGAGAAAAATAAACAAGATTGTGGTAAAATGTTGCCCCATAGTGCCAAATCCAGCAGTAATCATGTTCCAGGTTCCGTGTGATGCAGAATGGTTCACAGTTGTGGACCTCTCATAAGCGTTCTTCTTGGTGCCTCTTCATGAGGACAGACAATTTCTCTTCAGTTTCAAATTCCTGGACAAGGTGTACAGTTGGTGTAGAATTCCTCAAGGGTTTTCTGAGTCACCACCCATCTTCAATCAGATATTGAAGAAGGACCTAGAGTCGTTAGAACTGCCTTTCAGTTCGACTCTGGTGCAATACATTGAGGACTTGTTAACTGCGTCCAGGACAAAAGACGACTGCAGGTATGACACAATTGCCTTATTGAAACACTTAGGAAAGAACGGACATAAAGTGTCCCCAAAGAAGTTGCAGTATTGTCAGAAGGAGGTGAAATACTTAGGGCACTTGATTGAGAAAGGGTCTAAGAGAATATCAAAAGAAAGGGTGACAGCCATACTGCAGATGAATCCCCGGATAACAAAGAGAGATGTCAGAATGTTTTTGGGAATGGTGGGCTACTGTCGCCAGTGGATACCCAACTTTTCGATTATCTCTAAACCATTGATAAAACTGACAGGCAAGGAAACTAAGGATGACCCGTATACCATAATTTTGTCCAAGGAAGAGCTTGAGTCATTCATGGAATTGAGAGAGTGCATGTGTAGGGCACCAGCCTTAGATACACCTGATTACACAAAGCCTTTTCTACTGTTCTGTCATGAACGTGATGCTTGTTCTTTGTCTGTCTTAACACAGGTCCATGGAGGTGCAAACCACCCTGTAGCATATTTTTCAGCTACTTTGGACCCAATCGCAGCAGCCTTACCGGGTTGTTTGCACGTAGTTGCAGCAGTTGGTCAAAGCCTCATGCAGTGCTAAGGCATAGTAATGGGACATCCCCTAACAGTAATGGTTCCACATTCAGTTGAAATCCTGTTAACCCAAACTAAAACTCAGCATATGACAAATGCCCGACTTACCCGATATGAGACAATTATTCTAGGATCACCCAATGTTTCCTTGAAAAGATGTACTGTATTGAACCCGGCAACTCTACTTCCTGTTGAAAACACTGAGATTAACAGTGCAGAGGAAGTGGAGCACGGCTGTCTTGAGGTAACAGAACTATGTACCAAACCCAGACCTGACATTAAAGATACGCAGTTAGAAGAAAATGACTGCATTATGTTTGTTGATGGATCCTGTTTGAGAGACTCAGTCGGAATACTGAAAGCCGGTTATGCTGTGTGTACAATCACCGGTATTATAGAAGCTTCCTGGCTCGAAAGAGTATATTCCGCACAAGTGGCTGAATTAATTGCCCTTACTAAGGCATGCCATGCAGCTGAAAACCTGAAAGTCACTATCTATACTGATAGCAGGTACGGATTCGGAATTGTACATGATTTTGGCCAATTGTGGTCACAGAGGGGTTTCATGACCTCTTCTGTTTCACCAGTGAAAAATGGCGAACAAATTAAGGATTTGTTGCATGCAATTCAGTTACCTCTTGAAATTTCCGTGGTGAAATGCAATGCTCATGTTAAGTCACAGGACTTTGTGTCAATGGGAAACGGCTGTGCAGATCAAGTCACAAGGTTTTGAGCATTGAACTGTATATCGTTCAAGGATCAGTGGGAATTGTTACCGCAAACTGAAAATGAGACATGTTTGAACTTTGCACTAAGGGTGGTTGATACATTAGATGAGTTAAAATCACTGCAGGGTCGTGCTAGCAGAGAGGAAAAACATTCCTAGCAGAGAATGCAATGTGTACAAAGAGCAGATGACTTGTGGGTCTCAGAGGAGGGTAAGTTGGTTTTGCCAAGCAGCCTTTTGCCACAGTTTGCAAGGCTTTATCATGGACAAGCACATCTTGGGAGAGACACAATGATCAGGTTGTTCAAAATTGATTGGTTTAATCCGAAATTCAGACAAGCCGCTGAGGTTACCTGTCACAGCTGCATCATCTGTCAACAGATGAAGGCAGGAAAAGGGACTGTGGTGACTTTGAGCCACATAGGGAGAGCTGGCGGTCCGTTTAGCAAGATGCAGATGGATTTCATTGAAATGCTTGTGTGTGGAGGCTTGAGGAATGTGTTGGTGATTGTGTGCGTTTTCAGTCACTGGCTGAAGTATACCCTACACGTAGGAATGACAGTCTTACAGTAGCAAAGCTGTTGCTCAGAGAACTAATACCACGGTTTGGATTCCCGGTCTCTTTAGAATCAGATAGGGGCAGACACTTCGATAATGAGGTGATTAAGCTCTTGTGTGCTGCATTATACATTGAACAGAAGTGGCATTGTAGCTACCGCCTGAAGCATCAGGACTAGTGGAACAGATGAATGGTACTTTGAAATCGAGAATGGCAAAAATGTGCACAGCTACCAATATGAAGTGGCCAGATGCATTGCCTTTAGTACTGATGTCAATAAGAAATACACCTGATAAGAAGACAGGACTGTCCCCCATGAGATACTCATGGGCAGAGCTATGAGGTTATCCGCAGTACCTGCAAATGCTCTTGTGAATATCACGAATGATATGGTGTTGGGCTACTGCAAGGGTTTGGCTGATGTGGTCCGCTCTTTTTCCCAACAGGTGGAGGCAAATACATTGCCACCAATCAGTGATCCAGGTCACACCCTACAAGTCGGTGACTGGGTGGTTGTCAAGAAGCACGTGAGGAAGTCGTGTTTGGAGCCGAGCTGGAAGGGGCCATATCAAGTAATATTGACAACAACCACTGCTGTGAAATGTGCAGGTGTTCCAAACTGGATACATGCCAGTCACACAAAGAAAGTGACATGTCCAACTGATGAGGAACTTGAAGTGCCCGAAGCATCAACTCCGGAAAAGGAAGTCTCAGGGCTGGAGAGTACTCAAGGGGGAACTGAAACTGCAGGAGGGCCCACTGAGGACGGCTTAGTCCCTCAAACAGTAAACGAGTTTGAGAGAGGTGACGGTGAGCCTATCTCAGTAGAGGCAGCAGGAGAATCGCAACAAGGAGAGGTTTTCCCAGAAGTAGAGGGGTACGGGTTAGAACTTGAACCCGTTACAGACCCAGAAGACGAGGGGGAGAGAGCAGAAGGAGATCAAAACACACAGACACTTCCCGAGCCAGTTGCAGGTCCATCAAGAGAAAACACCATAGCACAAGTGGAGGGTGCTGTTCAGCGTCCTGAAAAGCCAAGCAGGAAGAAGACGCATAAAGGTGATAACTAGCCAAAGGAAAAAAAAAAAGAGCTTTTAAATCGTCCTCAAGTTGATTGTTTTGAGTTATTCTACTTTCTGATTCTTTACAGATCATGGCTTACACTAGAGGTAGTAACAAAAAGGGTAAAGTGTGTGGTTGGCTAAGTGTTATATTAGGTATTGTGTGTGCAATAATTATTGTGGGTGTGATTGTGGGAATGCCATTGTTGGACAAGAAAATGACTAACAATGCTTCAAAACCTGAGACTGCTACACTAACACCGTGGGAAAAGTTTGAGCAGGATACAAAATATTTGCATGAGGGAACTAATTCAAAGGGGGAACATTCTACTAATGTTTTCTATCGTTCATTGAATTAGTAGGTTGACACGATGGATGCGAGAAACTGATATATGTGCACAAAGATTCCTTCATCAGTACAAGAGGGGGTCACCTACCATAGTCTGCCTTTAACCTACGGGATAAGTTGTAGTTTGCTACTAACAAGATTCTAGCTAAAGAGCATAGTATAAAATTAGTTAGAGGTTTCTTTGAACCAACACTGTCATTTGGGACAGCTTATGCACATCGCAATAATCTGACCTGTCTATTAACACCTGTAGAGAAGAGCTTCTTAGATCACACTGATGATAGACGCAAAGCACTGAAAGAAAGACTAGAAAAGGGACTAGAGAAATGCACATACACAAATGATTATCCTTACACCGCAATAAAGACGCAAGGCAAATTAGATATAGATGCATTACATGTAGGTAGGATTTGTATATATAGGCCAAAATCTGATCATGACACTTTATTTGTGGGAACAAGTGAATGCAGGCATGTGTTTTTGTTTCAGAGTAAATGGACATTCATGTTAAATGGAAAGGATCCAGCGATCCCTGGGATCTATTATATCTGTGGACTTACTGCTCATTACCGTCTTCCAAAGGGATGGTATGGGACATGTTATTTGGGGATAGTTTTCCCAAAGATTTACCAGATTGATGACTTAAAGCAAATACCTAAAATTTCTGAATTACAACAAGCTAGACAAAAGAGACAGACAGTGGCTGCTGTCGTTGGTGACATATTTGGAGCCATAATCCCTTCAGTGGGGGTTATTTTAAACTACATAAAGATTTGAAAGTTGTCTACTATTGTGGATAACATGCTGACACATTTTAGAGGGGCTATAATCCTGCTGGATACTGAACTTGCTGCGGAAAGAGCTATGACTCTTCAAAATCGGCTTGCTTTAGACATTCTTTTAGCAAAGAGTGGCGGAGTCTATAAGATGCTTAACGAGCGTCATTGTTGCTAGTTTATTCCGGATAATAGTAAAAAGATTAGAGGTTTGCTTACTAACCTACCGAAAGATAGTGCAGATTTGAAGGAACTGAAGGAACCTGGAGTCTGGGAAAAAGTTGGAAAAGGAATTGCCAGAGTAGGGAGCTGGTTTAGCAACATTTGGAACAGGGTTCTTGCAAAAATATTGGGGGGTCTATTAATTGTCTTGATTTGTTTATTGCGTTTCTGGGGGGCATGCTAAATTAATGAAAGAATTAAAAGAAATTGGACAAAACGAAGTAAAAGAAATGAAGAAAATGAAAGGGAGAAAATGTTTAATGATATTTTGGAGAGTTCACACAAAGGACAAGATGTTGAAATGCGCATTGTGCGCAAAGTGAAAAAAAAAAATTAAAGGTTGAAAGGGAAAGGTTTATGTGATGACGATCGTCATCAGAGGAGGGTCTGAGAGAGCGTAGCTTATATAATCTACATTAACATGAAATGTTTAGGAACTAATGTGTGATAATGCTGCATAGAAACTGTACTAGTATATTTTGCTAAATGTGCACTTGGAATGTGACCATGAGGAGTGGCCGTCAATGTATACGGGGACTAATGGAAATGATTAATGTTTATGAAATTCTTGTATTAGACCTAGTTTTATACTAATTGATATTGATTATGTTATTAATGCTTTTACTAATAAATCTTGTAGACCTTAGTTAGAATGAGTCGAGGCCTAGGTGCCTGGCTCTCATATTAAATGTATTTTTCTAAACGTGCAGTGTGCTGACTCGCAAAAGGACATGAACTCTTGTTTTCCTTCAAACTAGAAGCCGAACGTAACTATAGTAGTTCAGTTCTCATGAAATTCATATTGCTTGTAGAAATGTAATAGATAAAATGCAACAGTGTAGATTAGTATAATGTACATGGTCGTTCAAACCGGTACAGACAATGGAGCTACTGACCAAAAGATGTGCAAAGAATTAAAGAAGGATGAAATCATACCGGACGTGCTACCTCTGAAGACGTCAATCATAAGGACCAATAAACTGGTTGTGAAAGATTTAATGACATAATCTGTTTTTAATTGGCTGAAGATAGTGGGGTGCAACATTTATCCAATCAAGTTTTAGGGGAATGTACAACGAAAAAGGGATAAAAACCCATGACACAGGGAGCCATTTAGATGGGGTAGGGTAATGCTATCGATTTGATCCAGAAACTTAACTTTGCGACTCTGTTTGGTGACTTATCGGTTTTACTTAAACCATCTTCTTCCTTAGATTGCTCATTTTACACTTTACCTCCTTATGAGGGAAGTGCCCCTTTTGTTTCCGTGAGCTGAGTCCTTGACTGATGGCGAATCGGCTGATGTCCTGAAGACGAAGACTAAACCTGGGTGCTGACCCAAACCTTGGAGGGTAACTATGACAATGAACTTGTGATTTGTCTGTTTGCTTTTCCTTTCTGGGTACCAACTGCTTACTTTTGACAGAGACTATAGCTACACGTTTTCCAAATTGGTGTTCTAAATTGTTTTGCGTGAAGCCCAACATGCTAATGCTAATCAGTGGTTAGAACAGGGGTTCACTATACCGACTCAAATAGACAAATGACTGAATCTATGCTTTGTTGAACTGACGTGTTAATGACACGCTGCTAAATTTGATGTATGTTGACTCTGTGTTATGTTCTAATAATTGCGTTCCTTGCTTTGATTAAGTCTTATTCGAGTGGCCAAATCATGACAATGTTATTGAGTGTTTTGCTTTTGAAATTAACACACTTGCTCCTAGAATCGTAATCAACAGGTTAATGTTGATTTATGTCTTTGACTAAAGTAAAATGCATTGTGGTAATAAATACTGATGACATTATTGACATATTGATTGACATATTGATTAGCTATCTCGTCCTAAGGTGTCCCTCAACTGGGTCAAAAGATTAATTGGCCTAAAACGAGTCCTGATGTGTAATAAATTATCATAGAGGGACGCGCTAACAGTTCTATTGGTATCTATATATTTGAAAGACAACTATGCCAACAAATGTTCAGGTACTCCTAGAGCAAGAAGTCAAATTGGCATATTAAGAGCCCCTAGTGCCTCCTTACACCACATTAGCTTATTTATTTTTAACGCTAATGTGGCCCACTGGGGTCAAAATCACTGTGCCATATTTACAAAGTGGCGCAATGCATGCATTGCTCTACTTTGTAAACTCTTCTGCACTTTGTAACCCTTTGCACTACATTATGCCTGTGTCAAGTTTAATGAATGCAAAAGGAGGCATTCCCCTGTTATGGCCCAAAAAAATGGCGCAAAGAAATCTAACAGATTTCTTTGCGTCATTTCTTCTGGGATTTTTAACGCCTGCTCAGAGCAGGTGTTCAAAGGAGGTTCCCATTGGTTTCAATGGGCTTATGGGTGCTTTGCAGGATTAGCATCAGCCTTTTTTAGGCTAATCCTGCAAACTACCAAACTAGCGTAAAAACGTCTGACGCTACTTACCTAACTACCACCATGGTGCCCCTTATATTAAATATGGCACACACATGGTGGCTTTAGAGGGGTGCTAAGGGGGCAAGAAAAGTGGGACTGCACTAGGTGCAGTGCCACGTTTCATAAATATGCCCCCAAGTTTATTAGAAGGTTAGATATTGCTATTTTATATAGATGGCCTTGCCCTAATGTTTACATGTTCTAACCTTGAATGTACTTGAATATGCTTTTGTTCTGATGTTTTTCCTTCAGCGATCCTTCAGTGAGTAGTTCAAGAATCAAAAGCAGGCACTGAAAATCCATTCCATTCCGGCCAGTGCCCGCTTCAGGCATACATTACCTATCTGAATGATAGTTGTTTATGCCTTTTTGTATGATTGAAATATTATTAGTATATTTAAACTGTGACTCGGTTTTCGAGGGCATCCCATACTGTGATTGCTGGATGTCCTACAGTTCAAACACTGTACTTCATGGTCCACGTTTTAAATAAGATGGTCCACAGACATCTTATGAGACATCATTGTCGAGAACAATTCCTCTCTTCTCAAGCCTTTTTGAACGAGTCCACGGATATCCTTAAATACTTTGATTCCTCGCACTCCCCACCACCCCCGCGTTTTTTTCTGTGTGACTCGTTTGACCCACCACAAAGAAACTTAACACCCCTTATCATTCCTGATTGCCTATTCCTGATGGAAGGCTTGTGATGTATCCCCAGCTCCAGTGACACATCTAAGATTGTAGGACTGTGGTTGCAATTTCTTGAGTGCTTCCTGCAATAGTCCATACTAAAGATGACCCTTTTCTAATTGTATTATGGGTCAAAACGTCAACAAACTTCTACTGTGGACAGTTTTTTCATTTGATTGTTCATTTTTTATTTGATTGTTCATTACGACACTCTTAGCTCGAATGTTGCTTGTTACATCATTAAGTCCCTATCAGTCATATGTATATATTGTTATGTATAGCACTTGCGCACCATTTATTCACTTCATCACTTTCACTGCACACTCACTAAATAGGAGCACCTTTTCTTAATATAGATACTGTGAACTGTAAATCCTAGTCCTTGATTTAGAACAGGATTGCTTGTTAAAGTAAAATGAACGCACAAAACGCATAATAAATCTGACGTGTGACCAATGTTTTTGTAAATATTGCTGTGGAAGTCAAGGGCCAAAATTTCACCAGAGGGACCACCTGCATTGATACAAATGCTCCTACCCGGTCCCTGGCTTGCCCCCTTTTTTCTGCAGCATAATCATAATTTTAGTTAGCTGGAGGTTTCGAGTTGTTGTCCAGGTTTGGAGTTATCCTTATGGCTTCATTATATTTTGCAATTCAAATTTCTTCTGACGACAACAGCTGCACTGATCACTCTGTAAAGGCTTGTGAGTCTAGGAAGAAGGGTCAATTAGAAGGAGGAGCAAAGAAAAAGATGTAGAGATACACCTTGTTTGTTGGTGCTACAGTCATTCTTTATGTAAATATGAGAGGTCTATGTTTGGTTGAGAACCATATGGTTGTTAGGAATTTGTGTTCATCAGGCCTCTTAAATTAATAATTGCCTCACTGATTTGCTGTTTGAGGGAAATAGATTTAGTTTTTTTTTTAATGATTTGGTGTTTTGCTAAAGGACTTTTAATTCTGTCATGGTTTCTCTATCAGGGCCACTAAAATGTGTAGGTGTTATGAAGCATGTCTTGAGTATAGTCAACTGTGTTACGCCAGTAAAACTGACTATTTCCCAGACTTTGTGCCTGCTTTATATTGACTTATCTCAGTCACAGGGAAACAGCCCCACTGTCTGAAGTGATCACATCAACTTTGATCTTTAATTCCTCAGTACATCACCTCCAGTAGGCTACACATGAACTGTCTTAAATCTAAACACACTGAGACTCAACCTTTGGAGCCAATAGTGTCGATAAAAAACAGTTTCATCTGTGGATGACAAAGGGTCTCTTGCAATAAACCCTCCCTTGTGTGACGAAACTCACTTCTCTGTTGGTTGCTAGTTGTCACTGTGGAGCTTACTTTTGTCTTTTTTCTTTCATTAACGCAGTTTGGATTATTTGTAAAATCTTTGGGGTATATTTACATGCCCCTTGTGCCACCTTGTGTCACATTAGCGTAATTATTTTTACGCTAATGTGGCATTAAGGTGGTCTTTCCATTGCACAATATTTACAATGTGGTGCAATGCATGCAGTGTGCCACTTTGTAACCCCTTGTGGCACATTATGCCTGTACCAGGCATAATGCATGCAACAGAGGCGTTCCCCCATTAGGAGGCCTGTAAAAATGGCTCCTAGAAATTTACAAGCTTTCACTGTGCCATTTTTAACATCATTTTAAAGCTTGCCTAAGGCAGGTATCAAAATGATGCCCCTTTGTTTTCTATGTGCCTCCCTCCACTTTTTTTTTACACCAATCCTGCAAAGCGCCAAAAACGCATCAAAATGTTTTACGCTATTGGCCTAACGACTGCCATGGTGCACCGTATTGTAAATACTGCACAACCATGGTGTCAATAGGTGGCGGTAGGGGAATGCAAGAAAAGTAGTGCATCACGACTCGTGCACAACTTTCTTGTATATATGGGCCTTTGTGCTACCCTTGTGAAAGTAGGGGACTATTGTGCTTATCTATATTTAAGTGATGCAAGCACTCTGGTGGCAGCTTAGTCGTTTTGTGTTCAGTAGAATCAGTAATGTGAACAGGCCTTTTTACCTGTTCCACTGGAGTGGAGCCTACTGGCCCTTTGTTTAAAGTGCTGTGGCTGTGTACTTAACTCAGCTTTGGTCTGCATGGATTTTGTAAAGCACCGGACAGCACATGATAGTTGTGTGTGCATGCTGGAACAGAGTGTGATACTTGCATTTGCTTGCTGGGATGAGTTTGTGTTCATGTGGATGGTACTTAACATGGAGGCCTGTGGGTTCCATTTTAGAAGCCCAGGAACTACAGAGGCTGGGAAGGTGGGAACTGCAACTCTCAGATTGAAGATAGGCATTGCGCACATTTTGAGGTCCTGGGTGGGACACACACTAATGGTAAAAGAGCAGAACATACTCTGTGCACATCAGTAGGCTCTTTGATTCCAGGAAGACTTACTGGTCAGTGGGGCCTGGGCTCATTGACAGGGACATGGTGGGACTGATAAGTCAGCCACTGCCAAGGAATCTGATAGAAAAGAAGGTTTACACCTTTGAACTTTCTGGGGCATATTTCATTAGAGGCAGACAGCCCGCTGTGATCCTTAGTTACCCTATTGGCCCATGTTATGGGTTACTTAGAAATGAAGTATTCCTATTGTGGCAGAGTGTCCCTTTGACAAAGGGCAGGACAAAGGAGAGGGCACTTCAAAGGAGCTGACACACACAACACAAACTTCAAAGGTCAGACACTAAATCACATGCATGTTTGGAATTGGACTATAAAGGTGGGAGCATGTACTGCATACTTTGTTGAACAGCACCAAATCATCAAGAGAGAGAAGATTGCCTAGACTTCATGCTGCTAAAAGCAGGACTGGGAACCAAGGGATGCCTGTCCCTTATTTTGGGTGCCATCACTCAGGAGTCAAGAACATTTGTCCTGTGCCTGGAAAACCAGTAGTGTCCATGCTTGTCTGGATAGTGGCTTCTGGAGGAAGAGAAACCTGTCTGCTTGCCAAGACTGACAGATCCTGAGAGGAGGATAGAACCTAAAGAGAGCAAGACCCAGGTGGGATCCCAGTGAGGCACCTGGTCCAGTGGGGATCAATATTGCAAGAGAGACATCTATTCTCTTACCCATACCCAGCATTCCTTGAGTTCTTTTTTCTGTTATGGAGATAGTTATCTCCATATTGTGATGAATGGGATGAGGACAACAGAACCAGAAGTAATGAAGATTACCAGTAAGTTCTAGGACATTATTCCTTTCACCAGAATGAAGTCCCAATTTTCTGGAAATCTGCTTTGGAATGACCCTTTGTTTAAAAAAAAAACACCCTACCTTAGCAGTGAGTAACTGAGAAAAATGTTGTCTCATTTCTTTGCTTCCTCAATTTGCAAATCTACTTGAAAAATTGCCTTTAATCCAACTATAATAATTAATGGAAGTTAATAACTCACTGAGTGCTTTATGTGGTCACAAGGCTCTGAATTTGATGCAACAGAAGACTGGAACATGCTGGTCGGCTAGCAGGTGGTCATGAGTTGCTGCCGCTGGGGTGATTGCACCTACTTTGGCTCCAGCTGATTGACTAGGATTAAGTCTGATCCCCTTCACTCCATTTAAGACTTGTCAGAGACAAACTGGGGCAAGAGTTTAGGTTTTTAGTCCCCTTAAGATGGTAGATCAAATGCAGGAACTCACCTTGTGTCTTTATTGGGCGTGCCTGTTTTACTGGAACGGTAGAAGCGCTGCCTCTCAGTTTATCCAAGGAGAGAAGCACCTTTGCATGGGTTGCACTAAGGAACTCAGTTGGTAGGGGCAGCGGACACCATTTATTTTGGCCACTGAGCTGCTCAGCTCTGAAAGATTCAGAGGGGTTGAAGGAAAATCAGGTTAATTGTGGTGTGTCTTTGCCCTCTACCAGTGTTAATGGAATCAGTGCTGTGAGAGAGTGAATTTTTTAATGTATGTTTTTAATGATTCCAAATGTATTAATCATTTGGTGAATTAACATGTGAACACGGGTGACTTTTGTAAATGGTTTCCATAATTCATTTTTGTTGTCTGGCTAAGCAAAACTCCAGCTGAAGTCGTAGTTATTTTCCGTTGCTCAATGCCTACATAAAGAGTGTGCTTAATAGTTTATTAAATGTGTAAACAGCTATCCCTAGCAGGTTGCTACACTATGTCTTACAAGGTCAGATTTATTAAGTCATTAAGTTTGAATGTTCTATTGTTTGAAATTGCGTGGTTTCTTCCTTGAGGATGGAAGTAAATATTGCGAGATGAGAAGTTTCTTCCTGAGAAGATAAGTTTAGATGAGATGGAACAATGGAGTCACAGACGAGACGGAAGAGATAAAGTTACTGTTATGAATGTGTCTTGGTTATTGCTAACATCATTGTGTTTTAGGTTATCAATTAGAATGACTGTTGGTTGAATCGTAAACCATCCCATGTACTGACCAATCATAAACTTTTTGAAGATTAGTATAACAATCTGGGTAGGATTTCCTAGTGGGAGATCATTCGTTCTTCTTATTCTTGATGGTGGTTTGAGTTGTATGAGCGATGTGTGTTTAGCTGTCGATGAGCTAGATTCTGTGAAGACTTACCTGATGGTGTCTGTTGGAAATGGGGTCTTTGGTTGTCAGTCGGTTACCCCCTGTCCAAGGAAGGACCCTCACTCTAGTCAGGGTAAAAGAGAATCACCCTCAGCTAACCTCCAGTCACCCCCTTGGTAGCTTGGCAAGAGCAGTAGGCTTAACTTCAGAATGCTAGATGTAAAACATTTGTACCAACCCACACAGTAACTTAATGAAAACACTACAGAATTACACAACACAGGTTTAGAAAAATAGAGAATATTTATCTAAACAAAACAAAACGAGAATGACAAAAATCCACAATGCACAAGTCAAGTTATCAATAAAAATGCAAAAAGAGTCTTCATGTAATATTAAACACAACACTAACGCTGTTAGTGTGAAAATGTACCTTGGGTGTGTTAAAAATAACCCAGCACAAGCGAGTGTGCGTCAAAAAGGTCTTGCGATGCGTCGATTTCGCTCACAAGAGAGACCTTGCATTGTTTCTCCTTTAGTCGGGTGGCGTGTGTTGTTTCTTCTCTCTGCAGGAGAGCAATGTGTCAATCTGGTCAGCACTCTCGGGTCCGGGCAGGCCTTGCATCGTTTTTACACACCCAGTGGTGTTTGCGTCAGAAATTCAGCCTCACGATAAGCCAAAAACCACGCAGCACGGGTTGTGATCTCACGGTCTCCGTCAGAAATTCTGCACATCATTCCTCCAGCCGCAGGCGTTGATCTTCTGGTCGCGTTGCAGGCGAGCGGCGATCTTCAGCCGCAAAGCCGGCTGAGCATCAATTTTTCAGGCACAGATCGAAGTTGCGATGATCTTTTCCACGCACGATCGTCTGTGTGTGGATTAATCACTCTTGGGCTACCAGTTTCTCTTCTCAGGGTCCTAGGAACTGGATGGGCACCACTTGGCAGTCTAGGAGTCTCTCCAGAGGCTCCAGGTGCTGGCAGAGAGAAGTCTTTGCTGTCCCTGAGACTTCAAACAACAGCAGGCATGCTCTAAATCAAGCCCTTGGAGAGTTCTTCACAAGAAGGAAGGCAACACAAAGTCCATTCTTTGACTTCTAGCACAGGCAGCAGCAACAACTGCAGGATAGCTCCGCAAAGCACAATCACAGGCAGGGCAGCTCTTCTTCCTCAGCTTCTCAGCTCTTCTCCAGGCAGAGGTTCCTCTTGGTTTCCAGAAGTGTACTAAAGTCTGTGGCTTTGGGTGCCCTTTCCTATACCCATTTTGCACTTTGAAGTAGGCCTACTTCAAAGGAAAGTCTCTCTTGTTTGTCAAATCCTGCCTTACCCAGGCCAGGCCCCAGGCACACACCAGGGGGTTGGAGACTGCATTGTGTGAGGGCAGGCACAGCCCTTTCAGCTGTGAGTGATCACTCCTCCTCTCCCTCCTAGCACAGATGGCTCATCAGGAAATGCAGACTACACCCCAGCTCCTTTTGTGTCACGGTCTAGTTAGAATGCAACCAGCCCGACTGTCAAACTGACCCAGACAGGGAATCCACAAACAGGCAGAGTCACAGAAATGGTTTAAGCAAGAAAATGCTCACTTTCTAAAAGCGGCATTTTCAAACACACAATCTTAAAATCAACTTTAGTAAAAGATGTATTTTTAAATTGTGAGCTCAGAGACCCTAAGCTCCACGTCTATCCTCTCCCAAAGGGAATCTACACTTTAATCATATTTAAAGGTAGCTCCCATGTTAACCTATGGGAGGGGCAGGCCTTGCAACAGTGAAAAACTAATTTAGCAGTATTTCACTGTCATAACATATAAAACACATTACTATATGCCCTGCCTTGATCATACACTGCACCCTGTCCTTGGGGCTACCTAGGGCCTACCTTAGGTGTGCCTTACATGTAAGGAAAGGGAAGGTTTAGGCCTGGCAAGTGGGTACACTTGCCAAGTCGAATTTACTGTTTAAAGCTGCAGACACAGACACTGCAGTGCCAGGTCTGAGCCATGTTTACAGAGCTACTAATGTGAGTGGCATAACCAGTGCTGCAGGCCTACTAGCAGCATTTGATTACAGTCCCTGGCACCTCTAGTGCACTGTACTAGGGACTTACTAGTAAATCAAATATGCCAATAATGGATGAACCAGTTACATACACATTTTGTATAGGTGCAATTGCACGTTAGCACTGGTTAGCAGTGGTAAAGTGCCCAGACTAAGAAAAACAGCAAAACAGAGTCCAGCACACATCAACAACCTGGGAAACAGAGGCAAAAAGTTAAGGGAGACCACTCCAAGGATGAAAAGTCTAACAGTGTCCCTTTGCTGAAGAAGACTGCATGTTGTTGTTCTGTGGATAATGTATGAAATCACACTGATATATGTGTCTCTTTTGCTTTCCAGCTACCAGCTGCAACTTAATTGCTGCATATTAATAATAGTGTTTTTAATAATAATCCTGAGCTAGTGTGATTTTATAAATTTGTGTTTCTAAATTATTTTACATGAAGTCCAACGTGCTGATGCTAATTTGTGGTTAGTGAGGGAATTGACTTTCATATGCTCAAGATTCACATTGACACTCTTTGATTGTTTGTAATAATATATACTTTACCTTTGTTGCCAATTCTACTGTTATTAATCAGTGTTATGATACTTGAGATTATTTGCTTGATTGTTTTGATTAAACTCATATATATAAGTCTTCGAATCAGCCACTATTGATTCTAAATGCTTATCATTTGTGTTTGAGAGTTATTTTTGTGACATTAACATTGTTAATCTAGGGAAATAAATTTACAAATCCTCTTAATAAACTGGTGTGGTTATTGTTTGAGGCCCAGATCTATGACTATATTGATTATTGTTAATGATTATTTTACTCATTATTGACATCCCCTCAATCGCATTGTCGATCCATTGACCTCTTGCGTAAAATCCACTATTCGGATTAAAATAATAGCTAGGATTTCGTGGCGCTGCAGCAGTTTTTGGTAGCAGATTACGCTTACCTCATTGATGATCATGTCATAACGAGAGTAATGTAACTTATGAAAAAATTTCTTCTAAAAAGAAATAGTTTCATTGATTTATCTGAAACGTTACACGGATTTGATAAGATGAGTTGCTAGTTGCTTTAAGTAATTTTTGCCAGTTCTTGCAGACCCTCTAGGTTGAAGGGTATGATTCTAGCGGTGTTTGTTTGAATTGAGTGAAGGGATTTGCGCTTGCACAGCTTAACTTAATTTGCAGATGATTGAGGTGCATATGAGTTCAGAAGGAGTGGAGGTACTCCAGTAGAGTTTAGAAGGAGTGGGCATACTCGAATAGGTATGAGAGTAGGGAAGCAGCGTTCTTCATTTGAGTGTAGCGCTTAATGCAGGAAATTTTTTCCATCTGGTTATAGATGACAGACCTAAGGAGAGAGGTCTGGGACTCCGGAGTATATTGACAAGTGTAGTGAGATACTTGGTATGTGCTGTAATTTGTCCATTTAGTAGACCGATCCAACGTGATTGGTAAATCAAGGTTGTGAGATAATTGGTGTGATTGAAATTATACTGAGATTTGGTGAGTACTAAGTGCACTGGGACAACAGTCAAATGACCAGTTGAGAAGTGAAATTTGCAGGTCGAATTTTGCTCGCGAATTAGGGGAACTGTGAAAAAGAGGAAGGTTACTTTGGAAGGTTCCTGAAGCTATTGCATTATCCTACCCATAGTAAATGGACAAATTTGTTTTCTTATTTTTTAGTTTGAAGTTCTGCTTGCTAATTAATATTGCGTTGATTTGCTGTGTGAGTTGTAAACAAATCAGACCGAAAGACTTTGTCAGCATCTCAGCAATCACGCTGAGAAGGGGTGTGTGTGTGTTAGTGTGACATATGTGGTGCCGTGCAGGGATTGGTTGATAAGGAAGAAGGGTCACGCATGGATTCATCAATCAGTCCTTTAATAAAGTAACACGATTGGAAGGTGAGAGGGTCGAAGAGAATTGTGGGATTGAAGTCACTTTTTCTTGATTGGTTGTTTTTTAACAAATTTCATCATTTGTTTTACTTAGTTTAACTTAGTTTGTAAACAATATTTTTTGTTGTGGACATCGGTTTTGAATAAGAATTCAGTTGAAAATGAAGTTTTTCAAGGCTTTGAGAAGTGCGTTGAGAGGTGGTGAATGTATTCCGCCACTTGAAGGAGATATTTGTCTGCCAGAAAATACTCCATCACACATTGAATTTGAGGAGAAAGGTGCGGGAGCATGTCTTTGGTTGAAACATTGGGTTAAGATTACAAGGAAAGAAGGTTGCTTAGCTTTTCCAGAAAATGGAACATTTAATATGAGAATTTTGGAGAATTTAAGGCAGAAAATGTACAGTTTAAAACCTCATCCGTGGCCAGCACAGTACGAAGCCTTAGCAATTTGGGAGCTAGTAGCTAGACAGCAACAAGCATTGAAATTTAAGAAAAGAATTAGGGGAGTAGAAAAGACGCTAGCAGAAGCTAAATGGGATAGAGAGCAGAAAAGGTGGAGAGTAGCAACTCTACAGGGAATTGGATTATTTCCTGCAAGGACAAAAGAGGATGAGGATGGGTCAAAAGATGGAAAGAAAAAGAAAAATAGTTCTTCGGTAACTAAAGAACAGAAATTAAAAGACTTACAGCAATTCATGTTTAATGATGACAATGAGTTGGGTGAAGACGAAATAGTTTCTGAGATTTGGGAGACTTATCCTCCACCAAATACAAGTCAGAGAGCTCAGAGGACAAGCGAGAGTGGAACAGGTGGGAGTGGGATTAGTAATACAATTCCTACTGCACCATCCACATCAGAGACATCACAGGATACCCTGAGCAATGAACGAGTTCAGATGCAGAGTAGTTTTAATGATTCACTGAATAACAGACAGCAGTTGGAAATAAACATTCCTGAAATACATCCAGAGGCTCAGGTCATAAGGACGACTACTAGTTTAGGGCCTCATTACGAACCTGGCGGCCGGCGGTAAGCTGGCGGTAACACCAGCGTATTATGACTTTTGTGCATTAGCCACGGCCATACCGCCGGCCCCTCCAACATACCACCAGGCTTCCATCTGGCAGTCATAATCCCCAGGGCAGCGGTGCAAGTATGATTATGGGTCCCCAACAGCGAGCCTATCCATACTGCCATGGAAAGGCTGGCAGTAAGGGGGACTTGGGGGTGCCCTTGTGGGCCCCTGAACTGCCCATGCACTTGGCATGGGCAGTGCAGAAGCCTCCAGGCACAGCCGCATCGCGCATTTCACTACCCGAAATTCACGACAGGTGCTGCTGCACCCGCTGCACATCAACATTGCAGCCAGCTCTCTTATGAGCAGGCTGCAATGTTGATGCGACATTTCCGCTTGGCCACAGTGGAAAAGTAAAAATAGGGAGCTACATACACCGCCAGCAGAAAGAAAGACCGCCAAAGTCGTAATGAGGGCCTTAGTGTTGTCTCCAGGTCAACAAGGACTGGGTATGATTTAAAGGGAGCCTGTTCAGGTACAGATTCCACAAATGCAGAGCATGGGAGCAGGGCAAATACAGAAGATTGGATCTTTAGTTGTTCCAGATGCAATTACGGTACCTATTACGATGGGTCCGCTGACTCCACTATATGCACATGTAAACAATAGTTGAGTGAATTCTTTGATTCAAGTTCAGAATGGGGTTTTGGAGAAATCAACTCCTAGACAAGGACAAACACTGAATGAAACTAATTCTTTAATAGATTTGTCTCCTGTCGAGAATTCTGGGATCAGATCTTACAATAATCAGGGGGAGAGATTAATATCTCCACAACAATGTGCAAGTACGGCACAAGAGCGAAATTTGGGTGCACAGTCTAATGAGGTTTCTTTGAAAGGTTTATCTGCACAAGAGATAATGAAGTGGTTGGAAGATTTAAGTAATTCAAAGACCCTAGAGAAGAAAAACAGGGAAGAAGACAAGATAAACAGAGTGAGATTATCAATGGATGGAAATGAACTTCTGGAAGGGGCCATGGGTGTGAACAGACTTGAGACTTATACTGAAGCTCAATTGAGATATTTGTGTAAAATAATTGCAAAAGGAGCAGCAAAAGTACACCAGCAGTTACAGGAAATAGCAGATGAGTATGATATTGATTTATCTAAAATCAAAAATCCTGAAAAGAAGTTACAGATTAACATGAACGAGGAAGATGTTATACACATGAGGTCTGCAAGGATGAAAACACATCTTAGAGAATTACTTGAGAGAGTACAGGTTTAGAGAGCATTAGACAAATGGGAAGGCAGATGAGTAAAGAAAAGACCAAAGAAAGATGACATGATGCAGGCAGGAGACTCAGTGTAAATATTGCCGATGAGAGAAACACCAGGAGGAAATTTTGTATATGTACCTTAGAACAGAGGTGATTGCTTAAGTTTTACGAATCATTACCCAATGTTGAGAGAAAAGCCAGTAGAGTGGTACCAGCAGACAGATAGGTTTTTGAAGCTTGCAAAATGTCTGTGGGAAGACCTGAATACACTTTTTGATATCGTTTTTCCGGCAGAATTGTGGATTGAATGCAAAAGGAGTGTTAACTGGCCAACTATTGAGGCACAAAGGGATTTGAAAACAGGTGCACCATCTCCAGAAGTAATGAAACCTTACTATAAGATTATTGGGTTTCTGAAAATGAGAGTTTCACCGAAAAATGTTGATTGGTAACACATAGATAAGACAGCACAGGAAGGGAAGGAATCGGTTCATGCATACTATGAAAGGTTGTTGAAGACGTTTAAGCAATTCAGTGGTGTGGAAACAATTGAGAAAGAGAGCATGAATCATTTGGTGTTTAGGTTTATTGGAGGATTAAAACGAGAAATTAATCAAATAATTAAGAATCATGAATCTGCTGGCAAGCTATACCGATTGATGAAGTGTTACAGTATGCAAAATACTGCAGTGATGAGATCGAGATGAAGCAGAAAAAGTTGAAAGAGAAAGCAATGGTAATGCAGATTAAAGCTGCACAGACAGGATTGCAGGGACATTTTCAGCAACTGCCACAAGGGAATGGTATGTTCCAGAGTCAAGGCGGAGGCAGAAGTCGAGGTGGAATGATGCTTCCGGTGGTCAATAGAAATATGGATTTGAGTTCAGTGGTGATGCAAGACGAGCAACAAAGGCGAAAAGTGTTACCTTTTCATAATTGCGGACTAATTGGACATTGGAAAAGACAGCGTTTGATGTTGAATCAGGATGGTGTTGTACAGCAGACAGTGTCAATTCACATCAGGGCATGAGAGGACCTAGAATGGGGGGGGGGGTCAAAATCAGAATTTCCAGAATAATATGAATAGTATGCAAGGTTTTCAGCCTTTACAACCAATGCAACAGATACAGAATGCACAACCACAGGTACAAAAATTACAAATGCCACAAATATAACAAATGCAACCAAATACAGCAAATGCACATGCCGAGACAGGTTCAAATTATACCCAGTCCTATGGATGAGCAACAGGTAATGCTTTTGCAAGTGGTCACTAATCAGAAAAAGAAACAAATTGAAAAAACAGTTGACCAGTTTTCTTTACACAGTGAGTATGAAATAAAAGATGAATGACTGTTGGATAGTTTATTCAGATGAGGAGGAACTTGTGATGGCAGCATCATTAGAAGTGGATAAGAGGGATCCTTATGTGAAGGGTGAAGTACATGGTCATGAAGTTAATTTTCTGGTTGACACAGGAGCAACATGTTCAACAGTAAGAACTGTAGAAGTTTGAGACATACCAATTTGAGAGAGAACAGTTCAGATAGTTGGAGTTGTAAACAAACATCTGACTAACACAGTTACAGAACTAGTTCTTGTGAAGGTTTGCAATTTTAGAGATTTTCAACGTTTTGTCATTTGTGATTCTAGTCTGGTGTCATTACTGGGAAGAGACTTTGAAGTACTGGGTTTTTCAGAACCCAGTGGTGCCAGGGAACACACCCTAAGACTTCGAGTCCTTCCTGTTTCAGACTACAGAAACACAGAGTCTTCTTGGTGAAGTCAAAGATCTTGTTTATTGGCTGCAGCCAGTAACAGGTATCTTAGAAGTACAACACAGTGTATATTCTCAGGAGACTGCTGCCTTTGCAAAGCTAACCTTCTCTTTTATACAAAATATTATGCTTTAGGCAAACATTCCTTATTTTACAGTTGACCATTCACATATTTTCACTACAAAGAAATAGCAGGTTTATGATGACAAGCCCATATTCCAGTTTGTCCAGCCCTCAATCAATTACCCGGCAAGGCTTAGTACTTTCATCAGATATCGACGGACCCCCAATATAAACGGGCACCTCCTCCTTGTAAAGCAAGTCATAAAGAAAGAAACAGAGACAGGTGTGTGTAAGATTAGGCATGGTTTGTGTGTGATGAAAGGTTTATGATGTGTTGTGCCTTGATACTAATCTCATTCGGCCACTGAAGAAGAAACTGGCCGAACAGGTTTGGCTTCAGGAAGTGGAGTCAGCTTGCCCAGGTCACAGAGGAGTCAGCAAAGGTGTACGTGCCCTTCAGACTCGTTTTCAGCATTAGACATTGGCCTATGTGAGGGCAATCATAAAATGGCTGTCGTTTAAATGGAACACGAGGGTTTAGGACGGAAACTCTGATATTCGGGTGATTTCGTTACCCGAATATGAATACAATGCTTGTGCATACTATTCTAATCATTCCCGGTCTGCTGATACCAAAATCGATGTGATACGACGACGTTTATAACACGGGTCCAGAATTTTCAGTACCACAGACCCTCCTTTTGCCCTTACATAGGCAATAACCTATACTCACTCTAATCTGAGTCCAGGTCTATATTCATAAAGTCGTTGAGATGTTGCTGTAGCATCATCATATTACTTAGCTCGTCCCTTGATACAGGTTTCCTTACACACGATGTAGCACAGAGGCCACATATTGCAGGAGCACACTGTACACACAGACAGGACAGGAAAAGAATGGCTAAGATCATCCCAATGACTATCAGAGTCTTCCATCCCCAGGCGGATATCAGCTCCCAGAACCACCCCATCAATGACCAATCTCCTTTATCCACGTGAATAGATTCAGAGATCTTATGCAGTTTGAAAATGGCCTGGTAGACTGTCGGAGCCTTATCTGGGATGAAAACACAGCAACTTGATTGGATCACTTTACATACCCCACCTCGGTCTGCAAGTATGACGTCTAATGCGACCCTGTTCTGAAGAGTCATAAGGCGATCCGACTGGAGCTCAGCAGTCAAATTACTAAGGGCACCGGCTGTTTCAACTACCGTGGATTCAACCACCCTTGTCAATTGCCTTATGTTCCTGCTGTTAACCATAGGACACCAAAACGGCAGAAAACCCTCTACGAAATCTCCAAATTCTTGTCCTGTAGTGTCTTCTTCACTTATGACACCTCTAACTATCCTTGTCTTATGGTAATCTGCCGCGGCCATGTAGGTGGGAGGTAACAGGAACGAAACAAAACATGTGCCTGAGAAGTCAGGAGGCAACCATGTATAGGCTCTATTATGGCAGATGAAATAGGTACCCTTAGCTGCTAATAGCGAAGGAGAAGTCTGAGACGCAAAAACATATGTTTCAGTGCAGATACTTTTCCCTAACTGAGCTCTGGGATTCTTGCCATTACCTTGCAGACATAGGTGACCCTGATGGGGTACAATCCAAATCGGGGAGGATCTCTTTGCTCGCTGGTTCCCACTCAGAGTAACTCCATATCCTGTTACGTTCCATCCAATATATGCTAGTGTCTCATCTCTCGGGATAGTCTCATAGGAAATATCTTCCCTAATCATATCTACTATACCCTTAGCCAGAGCACTATTCTTAGGATTATCTTTCACAGAACGTAGGGGGTTGGCTTCATACGCGTATATGAACACCGTTCTATATGCCCATACAGAACCATTATGGCTGAAAGGCAGGACCAGATAAGGGATACCTTTATCAGTAGTATGGGGCATAAGACCACACACCCAACAGTTAGTTGTGTTCACTACTAATTGATGTTGGTGTAGAAGCTGAATGAATGAATTGTTGACAAACTCTAATCTTCTGGCAGACTCGTGTTCAGGCAGGGGGTGAAAAGAATGCGAGGAAACAGTAGAAGGAGGTATGGGCTGAGTAATGGGTGAAAATGTCACTTGAAAAGAGAATAAAACATATCCTATTAAAAACGTCATTACACTAAGCAACATGAAAATACATAATATGAAACATCGTTTCTTTGTCATTATTATACCCATTCTGGCTTTAAAGTCCATCTGTCTGGCAGGTCTCTCATTCTTGAAAAACTCCATCCTCTCTAATTGCTGCTCGTGGTGGTAGAGTGTTCTATGCTAGGGAATGCTTCTGTCAGTCCCGGGCAACTCCCTTAGACCGACCAGAACTGTCGACCTAACGTCTTCAGCTGCACTCCAAAGACTTGGGCAACCACGACCCTACAGCTGAACCTGGATGGCGGTTCGAAAAGAAAAAAACAAAAATAAGAAAGTTTCTCAGATGAGAGAGCCGCACTTTAAAAACAAATAGCAAAGGAACGGGAAAAAAATTATTTGTCCTTAGTTCTTGGTCTCAAATTATAACGGCTTTTTCCAGGAACTGTCTGGTTCTGGAACAAGAGTTCAGGTTCTGTAGTGTTCAATCGAATTGACGGTGGCACAGCTTCGAGCAAATTATTGTTACTTTCTTGTTCAGAAATTGTTCCTTTTACACATGCATCGCTAAATGGCAAAAAACGAGGCACAGTCTCAGTTTCAGAGTCAGCGATCCCCTCCTGGACCCACCGGTCGTACGATAGAGGAAAAGGGACCCTCTTGCAGTGTACGCCGTGGATCCAGTTCTTTTTTTCCCTTCCATTCGAACAGCTGATCTTGTTGAGAGAAGGACAAGGTAGGGGACGGTCCAACGGGGCTGGTCATTCTTTGTCCGCTGGAAGTTCTTGACCAGTACCCATGATCCAGGATCGATAAGATGTCCTGGAGCTTCAGAGACCTGAGTTTTGTGAACCTGTTGGTGTAGAACACGCAATTTAGCCGTCAATTCATACAAATAATCAAGCAGTACAGGGTGTTCGATCTCACTGAATTTTGTTGGTCTTGGCACTCCCCATATGTTGGCCTGGCGGCCAAACACAATTTTATAGGGACTAAGTCCCACTCGCGAATGCACAGTCATTCTTGTTGATAGGAGTGCTAGAGGCAGAGCGTCAGGCCATTTAAGACCAGAGCTCGCTTGTATCTCTGCCAACTTCAGTTTTAGCGTGCCGTTATAGCACTCTACTAGTCCAGCTGATTGGGGGTGATTTGCAGCGTGGAATTTTTGCTGGATACCTAGCCCTTCACATACTTTTTTCATCACTCGACCCACAAATTCACTCCCATTATCACTACAGACCATTCTCGGCATTCCAAACCTAGGGAAGAATTCTTTGACAAGGGCTTTAGCTGTGGATAAGGCAGTGTTGTCTTTTAAGGGATATGCTTCTACCCATCTTGAAAAAGCACAAACAACAACGAGTACGTATTTCAGATTGTTGCACCTTTCCATGCGGATGAAATCTAGCTGTAAAACCTCGAACGGATACGTTGGAGGCGCAAAATGACCAGCTGGAGTTGGGGTTCCCCTACCAGGATTGTATTTCAGACACACTATGCAATTCTTGACCACATTCTCTGCACATTTAGGAATTCCAGCATTTTGTCATACTGGAGCCAACAACTTACAAATCCCTTTCACACTGATATGGGCCATTCCATGAGCCATTGTCGCCACTGCAAGCACATACGCATCGGGTAACAACCATCGCTGATGTTCTGACAAGTCAACCCAACAACCATTTTCATCCAATTTACCCGTACTTTCTTTCCACACATTCAACTCTTTCTCTGAAGCTTCAGCTTGAATAGACTTCACACCCTCTATCGTATCTTCACATATTCCAACGTCACCAACCCATCTTGCGGAGCCTGCAACATACATTCGATTCATCACATCTTTTGCTGTTTCTTTTGCGATTTCGTCAGCAAATGCATTGCCACGACCGACATCATCAGTAACCTTCTTGTGTGCACTGCATTTCACAATCGCAACTTGTAATGGCAAGGTCAGTGACTCAAGAAGCTCATTCACCAACTGACCATGCTGAATTTTAGTTCCATGCGAAGTCAGGAACCCACGTTCTTTCCACAATCGTCCAAAACTATGGGCCACACCAAACGCATACTGGCTGTCGGTATATATGGTCACTTTCATTCCTTTCGATAACACACATGCTCTCGTAAGTGCAATCAGCTCTGCTGCTTGAGCTGAATTATGTGGTATACGTGCAGCTTCAACAATCGTATGCAAAGTTGTGACAGCATATGCTGCAGTCGTATCACCATTCGGAAGCTTGAAGCATGAACCACCCACCCATAAGGTACCATCACACTTTACAAGAGGAGTATCTTTAAGATCTACTCTTCCTTTCGTTTCTTCTTCTGTCCTAAGAAAACAATTATGTTGTTCAACATCATCTGTTTCTACTGAAATTGGCAATAACGTGGCTGGATTCAACGTATTGCACCTCTTTATGTGCACATGACTCGCTAACAGTGTCAACTCGTAACCTGACAATCGAGCACTAGTTAAATGCTGTGTCTTGGTCCTGTTTAACAACGTATCCACTGCATGTGGAACCATCACAATCAACATATTATTCATCACTAACCCAGCAGACTGTCGAATAGAAACAGCTGCTGATGCTGTGGCTCTCAAGCAACTCGGCAATGCTTTAGCTACCGGATCCAAAGTCGACGAAAAATATGCGCATGGGCGCCGCTTGTCTCCAAAAGACTGTGTCAGCACTGACAATGCACAACCCTCTTTCTCATGGACATATAGTGTAAAGGGCTTACTGTAGTCGGGGGTACCCAACACAGGACCCGAACACAATGCATTGCGCAATTCGGAAAAACTTTTCTGACAATCTTCAGACCACAGAACGGAGTTTGGTGTATCTTTATAGGTCAATGCTACCAAAGGTTTGGCCAGCAAAGAAAAATTTGGTATCCATTGTCTGCAGTATGATGTAATGCCCAAGAAAGCACGTACTTCTCTCTGTGTCCTTGGCACACTCAATTTTGAAATTGCCTGAATTCTTTCTGAGGTCAGTTTCCTTCCCTCCTTCGATAAGAGATGACCTAAGTAGGTCACTTCTTGTCGACAATATTGCAGTTTTGAAAGGGACACTTTGTGATGTAAATCAGACAAATGACGCAACAACAACAAGGTGGCTTCTTTACAAATCTCTTCAGTATCTGTAGCGACTAGCAAATCATCAATGTACTGAATAAGGGTAGCGCCGTCAGGTAAAACAATTGCATCAAGCTGTGTCTTTAAAGCCTGACTATATATTGATGGACTTTCACAGTAGCCTTGTGGAGCGCATTTGAAGCGGAAACTTCGGCCTCCTAAACTGAAGCCAAAAATATCCCTGCTCTCCTCGGCAATCGGGATGCTGAAGAAAGCATTCTTTAAGTCAATCACCGAGAACCAGGTGGCGGAAGCTGGAATCATAGTCAATATGGCAGTGATATCAGGAACAACTGGAAACTGTGGCACAACTATTTTATTTACCTCTCTAAGATCAATCACGAGCCTGTAAACAGGTGGCTTAGAGGGGTCAGTACGTTTCAAAACAGGCAGAACAGGACTATTGCAAACGTTGCCTCTTGTCTCTTCAATTACATCTTTTTCAATTAAATCATAAATGATCGCTAGCAATGCCTTTTCACCTTCACTAGAGATCTTGTATTGTTGAATGCGTGGTAATTTAACATTGGCTTTCAATGTCACAACATAAGGCGGTATTTCCAAAAGACCCACGTCATTAGGCCAGTAGCCCAAATGGTATCAGGAAGAAACGACAATTCGGTTGGAAGTTTATCCTTCGACAAATACATTGGAGAGACCATTTTCCTACCCAGTGTAAGTTGTACTCCTGAAGGAGAACAATATAATGTTGCATACAATCTTTTCAACAAATCCAATCCTAACAAGTTTTCACCACAACCTGTCGTCAGAATAAGGGGTGCTTCCAATTCACAAGGTCCAACAGAAAGGGACATAGGACTAGAAATCGGGTTCCTAACCAGGGCGCCAGAAAAACCTACTGAAACATTCATCTTGCCAGACAAAGGTGCGCCAGGGAGTTTTGAGTGCATAATAGAACTCTTTGTAGCACCAGTATCCAACAGAAAAGGCTCCGACACACCTGAGGTAATTACCTTAACATAAGGTCCATTCTGATCCACTGGAACTAAAAAAAACTCCCTCTCTTCGTCTATGGCTGTCCTAGCAATTATTACCTTCCAAGTTCTCATCTTCTCCATAGTAGTCGTCAGCATAGTACTGAGCCGTCCTACCAGACGCGTTATGTTGCTGGTCAAAACTATTCATTGAGTTTTGAGACGGAAAGGAACGCGTGTTCTGAGGAAAACTTCCACGTCCTCTACCTCTAGGAGCTTGTTGAACACCTCGACCTCTTGTGCCAGAAGCACCATTTGTACTTTGTAACAAAATAGGACAACTATACTTGAAATGACCCTCTTCTTTACAATATGAACACTGATTGGGACCTACAGGAACACGTGGTTGAGAAAACTCGAACCTTTGCGAGTTTCTCTGGAACTGTTGAGGTTGCTGATAGTTACTCTGACCACCACGTGGCGGATACGCCTGTTGTAAAAGAACCTTCGTCTTTAATTGTTTAGTTTTCTTGTCTGCTCTATCCTTCTCATCTTTATCCCTATTTTCGTAGTACTGTGCAGTAGCCAATATTTGTGCTGAAGAGGAAATGGCCCAAGAACTCTCTGAATTCTTCAATTTCTTACACAGCTCGGCAAGCAAATTGTGCACAAACTTGTCGACGAACAACCGTTGACCACCTTCTGTACTCATATCTTGACCACTGTGGTCGATAAACGTTTCCTCAAACCTGGTGAAGAAATCAGACACTGTTTCATCTTTCTTCTGCTTACACGCAGATAGTTTATCCCAATTCACACGCATCGCAGGCATTAAAGTCTTCATGTAAGTAATGATCCTAGCAGGCAGTTCTGCTACCAAAGGCTCAGGCTTGGCACCACCAACTTGTCTATCATTTGCAGCACTAATATTAGCCCATTAGTCACCTAACTCTTGTGCATGATCTGTATGGCGAATCAATCCCCACAAAGGCTGTGGAACAACATTCCCAAATAATATGTCTATGTCGGCTAAATTCATAATGCATGAGTCTGCAGTCTGTGATAATTCCTTGTAATACCCTGCAGGGTTTTTACGGGGATCAGGCAAAGTCTGCTTAAGGGCTAAAACTTCAGCTCGCTTCCACGGAACATGTACCCAAACACGCTGTAAATGAGCTGGGACAGCATCAATTTGATTAGCAACATCAGCCTCAACGGCATCCTTCCATACCGGAGGGACTTCTCTCATTGGGTACTGTCGCACCTTTTTTTTAACAGAAGAGTCATGTTGGAACAATGACTGAGAAGGATCCTTATTCCTAAAGGACAACAACGTCGCAACTGCTGTCTCAACATCGGGACCCACAATCGTGCCCTTTGCAAACTCAAACCGTACACGGCACAAATCAGGCGGATTTGTTTCCAAATCATTATCCTCTAATTCCTCACAAAGGAAAGCACACATTTTCTCAAAAACGTATCTTTGTTTTGGTGCTTCCCATTGACGAAAGACATCCATAACAGACTCTACATCGTATCTTAAAGGGTAAACAACCCATTTACGTGCCATACGGTCAAACATTTCTCTCTCTTGAGAATTAGGCAGTTGACTACGCGACTGCTTACGCTCCGAATCTGGGGTCACACCAGACGACCCAAAGAGAGGAAATATAAGGCTGGCAACAGTATCTGTCATTCTCTTTCGGACAGAAGGAGAAGTTGATGAAAGAACAGGAGGAAAAACAGAGGGAGGCCAGGCAGACGCAGAAGCAGACGCAGAGGCAGTATCAGGAAGAACACCAGAAGAGGCAGTCGATGTAGTACATAAAGTCGTAGGAGGTACAGATGGAGCAGGTAGTGAAGTCGGCGGCCCTTGAAGGGGCTGCGCCATAGTAGTAGGAGCCAACTGAAAAGGAGCTGGCGGCTGTGGAAGAACCTGAGGCACAATAACCGGAGGTTGCACAGCTAAAGGTTGCGGAGGTGCTGTAGCATTCTGCGCATAAGGGGGTGACGACCTCAACAAGTGTGACATTAAAGGATCTTTCTCAAGTTCTTTTGCTGCATCTTGCTGAAGAAGCGGAAGAACTGGATAACATTTATCGGTCACCAATTTACGTTGCCTGTGCAACTGCTCATTCATCTGTTCTTCTTCATCATCTTTAAACTGCATAGCAGCTTGCATTATCGAGATACCCTCTTCCCTCTTATTTCTCTTTGCTAATTTAATTTCCTTCTGTTTGGCTTCCTTACGCCATAGGCGGAAAGAGTCAAACATCGCCGGCCGGGCTTTCTTCTTAAAAAGTTTAACCTCCAGATTATTCAGAATCTCTGTGTCAAAACTACCATATTGGGGCCATTTTAAAACTCCATCTTTCCTGGTGTATCGGATCCATACTTCATTATATGTGAGGGGGCCTATGCCATGTTTTACATATAGTTCATAGGTTGGAGTTCCAATCGGATGAACCGGACACGAGTCCTCCAATCGGGATTCCCTATTATAACCAAGACAAAACAAATTTCCATATCTGCTAAGACCAGGCATCTTCGCTCTCTAGTCTAGCTTCAAACTTCAAAGGATTATAGAAAACGATAGTCTTGTGAATACACAAATCCCTCGGCTTTGGTACTTGCAAGTTCCAAATCAAAGATCCAAAGGGGATACCAAACTAAGAACCAAACTAAGGACTGGGAGACGCTCCACTTATACTTAACTGAGGTATCGATGACGTCACCAGAAGACTCGTTTATCGTTTCGCTCTACCAAATCATCAAGGGTCCAAAACAGGGCGATAGTCAGGGCAGCAGTCCTTCGTAGCCGTCGGGAAGCGGAGAACCTCGCAGCAAAGACTTTCGGACCACGTCGACATACAGGGGTCGATGAAATGGTGGCCTTCCTCCAGAATTTTCACACGAAGCTCCTCACGAACCTCTGGCTTGGACCGGTACCGCTGAAATCGCCCCACGTTGGGCGCCAACTGAAGTACTGGGTTTTTCAGAACCCAGTGGTGCCAGGGAACACACCCTAAGACTTCGAGTCCTTCCTGTTTCAGACTACAGAAACACAGAGGGGGTCATTCCAACCCTGGCGGTCAATGACCGCCGGGTTGGAGGACCGCGGGAGCACCGCCGACAGGCCGGCGGTGCTCCCAAGGGCATTCCGACCGCAGCGGTAAAGCCGCGGTCGGACCGGCAACACTGGCGGTCTCCCGCCAGTGTACCTCCGCCCTTTGTAATCCTCCAAGGCGGCGCAGCTAGCTGCGCCGCCGAGGGGATTCCGACCCCCCCTACCGCCATCCAGTTCCCGGCGGTCCGCCCGCCGGGAACCGGATGGCGGTAGGGGGGGTCACGGGGCCCCTGGGGGCCCCTGCAGTGCCCATGCCACTGGCATGGGCACTGCAGGGACCCCCGTAAGAGGGCCCCTACAAGTATTTCACTGTCTGCTTGGCAGACAGTGAAATACTCGACGGGTGCAACAGCACCCGTCGCACCTTCCCACTCCGCCGGCTCGATTACGAGCCGGCATCCTCGTGGGAAGGGAGTTTTTCCCTGGGCTGGCGGGCGGTCTTTTGGCGACCGCCCGCCAGCCCAGGGAAAAACTTAGAATACCCTCCGCGGTCTTTTGACCGCGGAGCGGTATTTCGGAGGGGGGAAGTCTGGCGGCGGCGTCCGCCGCCCGCCAGACTTGGAATGACCCCCAGAGTCTTCTTGGTGAAGTCAAAGATCTTGTTTATTGGGTGCAGCCAGTAACAGGTATCCTAGAAGTACAACACAGTGTATATTCTCAGGAGACTGCTGCCTTTGCAAAGCTAACCTTCTCTTTTATACAAAATATTATGCTTTAGGCAAACATTCCTTATTTTACAGTTGACCATTCACATATTTTCACTACAAAGAAATAGCAGGTTTATGATGACAAGCCCATATTCCAGTTTGTCCAGCCCTCAATCAATTACCCGGCAAGGCTTAGTACTTTCATCAGATATCGACGGACTCCCAATATAAACGGGCACCTCCTCCTTGTAAAGCAAGTCATAAAGAAAGAAACAGAGACAGGTGTGTGTAAGATTAGGCATGGTTTGTGTGTGATGAAAGGTTTATGATGTGTTGTGCCTTGATACTAATCTCATTCGGCCACTGAAGAAGAAACTGGCCGAACAGGTTTGGCTTCAGGCAGTGGAGTCAGCTTGCCCAGGTCACAGAGGAGTCAGCAAAGGTGTACGTGTCCTTCAGACTCGTTTTCAGCATTAGACATTGGCCTATGTGAGGGAAATCATAAAATGGCTGTCGTTTAAATGGAACACGAGGGTTTAGGACGGAAACTCTGATATTCGGGTGATTTCGTTACCCGAATATGAATACAATGCTTGTGCATACTATTCTAATCATTCCCGGTCTGCTGATACCAAAATCGTTGTGATACGATGACGTTTATAACACGGGTCCAGAATTTTCAGTACCACAACTTGGGGCCTGATTACAACTTTGGAGGAGGTGTTAATCTGTCCCAAAAGTGACGGTAAAGTGACGGATATACCACCAGCCGTATTACGAGTTCCATAGGATATAATGGAATCGTAATACGGCTGGTGGTATATCCGTCACTTTACCGTCACTTTTGGGACGGATTAACACCTCCTCCAAAGTTGTAATCAGGCCCTTGATGTGTAAAATACATTGTTCAATTTCATGTTCAACTAAAGGGACTGAGATCGAGACAAACAGTGATGGAGAGTAAACTACTTTTGTTGTCGAAAAATAATTAGTATCCAGAGAGTTTCCTCTGATTAATTAAGGTGATCAAACTAATGAAAATGAACAGACAAATGAAGACAACAATTCAGTTTACTTAATTTCTTTCTTTCCAGTTTTTTAAATAAAAGATTTACCAGTTGACTTACAGGAGAGGGTCAAGTCAAAGGTTTGGGATTTGGCAGGAAACGTTGGTTTGTTTAAAGGAGTTGAAGGAGTCAGAGTGGCCGTGAAAGAAAATGTGGTGTTTCCACAAACTGTACAATATCCAATGACAAATGAGGCAATTGAAGGGATAAAACCTTTAATAGAACAATTTTTGGAACACGGAGTTTTGAAGGAAGTGATGAGTAGCCCATGTAATTCACCAATAATGGGTTTGAAAAAGCCAAGTGGGAAAATTTGTCTTGTCCAGGACTTGACAAAAATAAATGATATTTGGGGAAATGCTGTCCAGTTGTGTCAAATCCAGCTGTGATAATGTTTCAGATTCCGTGTGATGTTGAGTGGTTCGCAGTGATTGATTTGTGTCAAGCATTCTTTTCTATGCCTCTACATGAGGATAGTAGATATCTCTTTTGTTTCAAATTTCTGACCAGAGTCTATTGCTGGTACAGAAGTCCTCAAGGGTTTTCAGAGTCACCATAAATTTTCAATCAGATTTTGAAAAAGATAAACAATAATAGTGGAGCACTCAAAGTTATTTTTTAACTCATCAATGTAATACTCAATGGAACCATCAGGAGAAGTCTAATCAGTCAATACATGAAATAGGAGAGAAGAAAAACCAAGCATAAGGAAACTAAATACTAAACCATGTGGGTGCCCACATTCTTTTGATAATTACGATCTTTAACAATAATAATGTATTTCTATATATTAAAAAAGCATTGTATAACTCATCAAATCCATAATTCATAATTCATAGAATCACATAAAAAAACAATGTAGGAAAGTACCATATTGCCTGGCATGTTACCCCCATTTTTACTTGTCTGTCAGTTTGTTTTTGCCTGTCTCACTGGGATCCTGCTAGCTAGGACCCCAGTGCTCATACTCTGTGGCCTGAATGTGT
The DNA here is from genome assembly GCF_031143425.1 of Pleurodeles waltl. Lineage (NCBI taxonomy): Eukaryota > Metazoa > Chordata > Amphibia > Caudata > Salamandridae > Pleurodeles > Pleurodeles waltl. The sequence goes on along the minus strand of NC_090447.1, from coordinate 1,213,781,482 downwards.
TCCCTGCGTGGTGCCTAACTGTGTCACTGAGGCTCTGCTAACCAGAACCTCAGTGCTTATGGTCTCCCTGTTTTTGAAATTGTCACTGCAGGCTAGTGACTATTTTTACCAATTCTGATTGGCACACTGGAACACCCTTATAACTCCCTAGTATATGGTACCTAGGTACCCAGGGTAGTGGGGTTCCAGGAGATCCCTATGGGCTGAAGCATTTCTTTTGCCACCCATGGGGAGCTCAGACAGTCCTTACACAGGACTGCCACTGCAGCCTGAAGGAAATACCATCCACGTTATTTCACAGTCGCTGAGTTGACCCGCAGCTTCGTGGGACCCTCCTTTTGTAGTGTTGAGACGACCTCCCGGTGACTCCTGGGCTCGGGCAGAACCCATTTTCTTCAACTGTGACCTTTGCAGCTAGCAAGGCTTGTTTGTGGTCTTTCTGCATGGAAACAACTCTGCATCCTCCAGCACGCTGTGGGACATCTTCTATGCAAAGGAGAAGTTCCTGGTATCTTCCGTTGTTGCAGAATCTTCAGCTTTTGCACCTTCATCCAAGGTTTAGTGGGCTCCGGCCCCCCGACAATTTCGTGACTGTTCGACTTGGTTCCCTTCCTTTACAGGTCTTCAGGTCCAGGAATCCGTCTTCAGTGCTTTACAGTCAGTTGTTATCTTTGCAGAATCTCCTATCACGACTTTAGCGTGTTGCTGGGGAAGTAGGGTGAATTTACTCCTACTTTTCAGGGTCTTGGGGTGGGGTATCTTGGACACCCTTAGACCAGTGACCCTCTACACACTACACTAGGCCTGGAGTCCCTAAGTGATTTGCATTCCACTTTCTTAGTATATGGTTTGTGTTGCCCCTAGGCCTATTGCATCCTATTGTATTCTACAATGTTTGCACTACCTTTCTAACTGTTTACTTACCTGATTTTGGTTTGTGTGTATATTTTGTGATTTTTACTTACCTCCTAAGGGAGTATATCCTCTGAGATATTTTTGGCACATTGTCACTAAAATAAAGTACTGTGATTCTTATGATGTAGTGCTATATGATATAAGTGGTATAGTAGGATCTTTGCATGTCTCCTATTTCAGCCTAAGCTGCTCTGCTATAGCTACCCCTAGCAGCCTAAGCTGCTAGAACACTACTAATCTACTAATAAGGGATAACTGGCCTGGCACAAGGTGTAAGTACCATCAGGTACCCACTATAAGCCAGGCCAGCCTCCTACAACCAACAACAAACTTATTATCTTTTAGAAATAAACAAAAACTAATATCCATTCATATGAGGTTCCATTTGTCAATGGAGCTCAAATAGCCAGTATTTATAACACATGAACCAATACTGGCAACGTTTCAGTTCATGTGATGTTGATCCAGATGTTCAGTCCTTATAAGTCCTCAACCAATGGAGGTAAACTTCAGCCTGTATAATGTTTTTGCCAGTCTTTATAAGTCCTCAACCAATGAAGGTAAGCTTCAGCCCCTATGATGTTTTAGCTGACACGTGTTTCGTCCCATTCCAGGACTTTATCAAGGCTTAGGTTCTGTTCAAAATAAACTCCAAAATTCAAATGCATTAGAATCCAACTCTTATTATTGGTTTGTTTGTTTGTTTTTCAATATCCTGGTTTGGATCTCTATTGTCTCTTAATTCACCCATATTTAGAATTTCCAGACTCTCAATGCAGGTCTGTGTATCGCATATAGTAACTTGTATATATCTTGTCTGATGCCTCGTAAGTAGTATTTAATATATGCAATCAAGATTTTGAAGAAGAACCTGGAGTCATTGGTAATGCCTTCCCAAACGACATTGGTGCAATACATTGATGATTTATTAATTGCATCAAAGACAAAAGAAGGCTGCAAAGAGGATACAATTACATTGTTGAACTTTTTAGGAGACAATGGTCATAAGGTATCCCCTACCAAGTTGCAGTATTCTCAGCAAGAGGTAAAATATTTGGGTCATTTGATTGAAAAAGGATCGAGGAGAATCTCGAGGGAAAGAGTAGCGACAATTATGAGAATGAAAATACCAAGTTCACAGAAAGAGATGAGAATGTTTCTGGGAAAGGCTGACGCATAAGGATGTTTCAGATCCCATAATGATGGATGAAGAAGACATGAGAGCATTTACTGAATTGAGAGAAAGTTTATGTCAAGCCCCAGCTTTAGGTAGGCCTGATTACACAAAAACCTTCCTGTTGTTTTGTCATGAGCATGATGGATGTTCTTTGTCTGTCCTGAGACAGACACATCGTGGTGTCAATGGACCAGTATCATGTTTTTCAGCTACTTTGAATCCCGTTGCAGCAGCCTTACCGGGATGTTTACGAGCAGTTGCAGCAGTTGAGCAGAGTATTGTAGTGAAACTATTGTAATGGGTTCTCCTCTGACAGTAATGGTACCTTATTCAATAGAAATTCTATTGACACGATCAAAGACACAAAACGTGACCAATGCAAGATTGACACGTTATGAGACAGTGATTCTTGGGGCACCAAATGTGACTATGAAGGGGTTCACAGAGTTTAACACGGCAATGTTGTTACCAGATAGGAGAGATGATCCAGATAAAATAGACGATGCTGAGCATGATTGTTTTGAAGTGACCGAATGATGCACAAAACAAAGAAATTATATTAAAGACACTTGTCTAGAAGACAATGATCAAATTATCTTTCTTGATGGTTCCTGTCTAAGAGATAACAGAAGTACATTAAAAGCAGGCTATGCTGTGGACACAATTACTGGCACACTAGAAACTTCATGGCTTAAAGGAGTGTTTTCTGCTCAGGCTGCAGAGTTGCTGGCTCTTACGTAGAGCATGGCAATCATCAGATCAGATGAAAGTAACGATCTACACTGACAGCCAGTATGGATTCAGCATCATACACGATTTTGGGCGAATGTGGTCACAGAGAGGCTTTCTAACCTGATCAGGTTCACCTGTAAGGAATGATGAAAGGATATATGAATTACTACAGGCTGTACAGAAACCTGAGAAAATTGCCGTGGTTAAATGCAGTGCACATCAGAGAGGACAATATTATGTAACTTTGGCAAACGCTCATGCAGAACAGTTTGCAAAATGTTGTGCCCTAAATAGTATCTCATTTAAAGGAAATTGGGAATTTATGTCTGAAAATGATGAAGTTTATACAAATTTCACAATGCAAATTCTTGGGACCTTAGAAGAGCTGAAGGCCATACAGAACAATGTTTCAGAAGAAGAGCATAGAGACTGGGTGAAACATAATTGCAGTCAAAGATAAGATGACATTTGGATGACAACAGAAGGGAAAGTGGTTTTGCCAAACAGTCTGTTCACACAAATGGCCAGATATTATCATGGTCAAGTACACATAGGGAGAGACGCAATGATCAGGTGTTTCAAACAGTTCTGGTATAATCTAAAATGTAGGCAAGTTGCTGAACTGTTTTGCCATAGATGCTTTGTCCGCCAACAGATGAATGTAGGCAAAGGAACAGTTGTGAACATGGGACACATTGGCATGGCAGGAGGTCTATTCAGCAGAATGCAAATGGATTTTATTGAGATGTCTGCGTGTGCTGGATTGGAATACGTGTTGGTGATTGTGTGCATTTTTAGTCACTGGATTGAGGCATATCGAACAAGGAGAAATGAAAGTCTTACAGTAGGTAAGTTTTTTTTGACAGAGTTAATTCCACGTTTTGGTTTCCCGGTCTCTTTGGAAATAGATAGAGGGAGCCACTTCAATAGCAAAGTGATAAAATTACATTTTTCAGCTATAAACATTCAGCAGAAACTACATTGTAATTACCACCCAAAAGCCTCAGGACTTGTAGAGCAGATGAATGGAACTTTAAAATCTTGATTGGCAAAAGTGTGTGAGTCAACAAATTTAAAGTGGCCAGTTGCTTTACTGTTAGTTCTAATGTCAATGAGAAGTGCTCCTGACAAGAATACTCGGTTGTCCCCTCATGAAATTTTAATGGGGAGATAAATGAGATTGCCAGCGATACCTGCAAATGTGAATATTACAGATGACATGGTGCTAGATTATTGCAAAAGCCTGACTGATGTGGTTCGGTCATTTTCTCATCAGGTGGAAGCAACAACGGTGCAACAAATACAAGGTCAAGGCCACAACTTGAGAGCTGTTGATTGGGTTAATATACAGAAGCATGTGAGGAAATCGAGTCTGGAGCCACGTTGAAAGGGGCCCTACCAAGTAATTCTCGTGACAATGACAGCTGTGAAGTGTGCAGGTTTGCCGAACTGGGTACATGCCAGCCACACGAGAAAAGTGAATAACCCAACGGAACAAGAAGGGGAGCTGGTGAGGTTACCAACAGCTTTCGACATTACAGATAAAGAGCAAGAAAGTGAATAGTTGGATCCTGAAACTGTTCGAGATGTACCTACACCTATGACAGATTAGAAAGAAAAAGGCTCAAAAGAGACTGAACAAACTGCAGATGGAGTAGAAGAGGAGTTGGTTCAAGAAGAAAGAGAAATATTGGTCAAGAGAAATTCTGATCAGGGAAGAGTTTCCTCAGAAGACAGTGGCGAGAGACAATCAGCTGAGGGAAGATCTGCTCAGAGGAGGGTGTTTTCAGCCGCAGGTGGTTTGACATACTACACCGAACAAAGGACTGACCCCACTGGGGAAGGAATTGAGGGTACTCATGCCCAAGTAGATTATACTCTTCCTGCACCAGTTGCGGGAACATCAGAAGAAAAAGGTTCAAGTTCAAGTGCAAACCCAATCTTGACGAAGTTGTTAATGAAGAAGACAGTGAAAGGAGACAATTGGCTAAAGAAAAGTTAAAAAGGTGGAAGAATAAATGCAGTACCACCAATTCAGGAGGAAAAAGAGTTGAATGAAGGAGAAAACAGTAGTTGAGAAGAAGGCGAAAGTAGTAAAAGACCGGAAAAGAAAAAGAGTCCGAAGCAAGTGATATTCTGGTCCAGAATGGGCATATGTAACTACAAATGAATGGCAAGAAGAATTTTTGAGCTATTATTTTGACAGAGACACTGAAAACTTTTATTATGGCATGTGAAGTTTATGGGAAAATATTTGAGAAAAAATTGGAGACCTATTTGAAAGTCATGTTTGAAAGAGACATTAATAATCGAAATAGACTAATTGATAATCCGATTTGGCAAGATGCTGTGTCGGTTTTGACAAAAAGACTGTCCTGAGTGAATGAACGATTGAACAAAATATATATATATATTTTAGGAGGGATTTTGTTTTGGATTTTGTTTACTTTATTTTTTGAAATTTTTGAAAATGTTTTTTTTTTTCTTTTCTTTTCTTTCCTTATTTTTTGGAGACCATGAGAAACTTTAGTGATCAAAACAGTAGAATTAGCTGTTGTAAAGTTTTAGGTATTGGTTTCCCAGTAGCGAGTGTGTGAATGTGTTTATTGTTATTTGCAGGAGTGATTGTTTATGAGACAAACAGAGCAAACCATACTAAAAGGATTGATAATTATTTGGATACAACTATTACATCACTAATGAAAGATAAGTTTAGAATAGATGTCAAACACATCCATGAAGAGAAAAAACGTTTCTCTAATGCTTTCTATTGCTTTTTGCGTGAGTATGTTGAGGTGATGGACGTGAAAGATTGTCATGTCTGTAAGCAGATTATGACTTCAGTGGAAGAAGGAACTACTTACCATAGTTTGCCAGTGACTTATGCTATAAGCTGCAGTCTTTTACTAACGCGCTTTTATAACCAAGAATATATCCAGTATTTCTATACAAATTATGACATGGTATTTACATTTGTACCTGCCATTGGCTATTTGAATAGAATAGCCAAGGATAGTAACATAGTTATAATGAGAGATTTATTTGAGCCTACTTTAACCTTTGGCACTGCATTTGCACATTGTAATAATCTGGCATGCTTACTAACACCTGTATACAAGAAATTTTTAGATAATACAGAATATAGAAGGAGAAAAATAAAGATAAATAAGGGATTGATTGTGGTTATACCGATATTACTAAACAAGGAAAACTAACATTGGATGCTGAGCATGTGGGAAAGCTTTTATATACAGGCCATGGAGTAAAAATGGTAGAGTGTTTGTGGGAATGAGTGAGTGTAGAAATGTGTTTATGTTTATGAGTAAATGGGATTTTATGATGAATGGACAGGATCCACCAGTGCCTGGTATTTACTATATTTGTAGAAAAAATGCATATTACAATCTTCCGAGAGGATGGTGTGGCACATGTTATTTGGGAATAGTATTTCTAAAATATTATTAGCTGGAAGACTTGAGTAAATTTTCTGAGACAACGAAAATTTAAAAAAGACACAAGCGAGAATCAAGTTGTCTACAATAGTGGATAACATGTAGACAAGTTATTCTGGAGCTTTCATTCTTCTAGATACTGAGTAGCCTGCTACAAGAGCTATGGCACTTCAGAACCACCTTGCGATAGACATTCTTTTGGTAAAAGAGGGTGGAGTTTGTAAATTACTTGGTTTGAGTCATTGTTGTACCTAAATTCCTGACAATTCAGGAGAAGTTAGAGAATTGATTAAAAATGTAACAAATAATGAAGAAGATTTAAAAGAATTAACCAAAACTACAGTTTGGGAGAAAGTTGGCAAGTGAATTGGAGCTGTGGGAAATTGGTTTGGCAATGTGGGAAAAGGAATTATATTGAAAATAATAACATGGGTAGTGATAATTGTATTTTGCTTAGTTCGAACCAGGGATATATATAAATTAATTAAATGTTTGAAAGGGAGAAGACTTGAAAAGATTCAGAGACTACATTTTATGAGGAAACTAAAGAGAAATAGAAAAATAATTCAAAAATAAATTAGACCAGATTTTTTATTTTAAAATGTTAATAACTACATTTATTATGGATTGGTGTTATGACATAAATAGTCATCCGAGAAGGGATTGTGAGAGTGTGAATTTTGTAATATTTGTTTTTAATGATTTCTAATGTATTAATCATTTGGTGAATTAACATACGAAAACGGGTGACTTTTGTAAATGGTTGTCATAATTCATTTTTGTTCTCTGGCTAAGCAAAACTCTAGCTGAAGTCATAGTTATTTTCTGTTTTTCAATGCCTGCATAAAGATTGTTCTTAATAGCTTAATAAATATGTAAAGAGCTAACCTTAGCGGGTTGCTGCACTATGTCTTACAAGGTCAGATTTATTAAGTCATTACACTAGTTTGAATGTTCTTTTGTTTGAAATTGTCACTAATACATGGTTTCTTCCTCAAGGATGGAAGTAAATGTTGCGAGATGAGACGTTTCTTCCTGAGAAGAGAAGTCTAGATGAGATGGAACAATGGAGTCACAGACGAGACGGAAGAGGAAAAGTTACTGTTATGAATGTGTCTTGGTTATTGCTAACGTCATTGTGTTTTAGGTTATCCATTAGAATGACTATTGATTGAATCGTAAACCACCCCATGTACTGACCAATCATAAACTTGTTGAAGATTGGGTAGGATTTTTTAGTGGGAGATTACTCATTCGTCTTATTCTTGATGGTGGTTCGAGTCGTATGAGCGATGTGGGTTTAGCTGTCAATAGGCATGATTCTCTGAAGACTTACCTGATTGTGTCTTTTTGCTGAAGTAGACTGCATGTTGTTGTTCTATAGGTAATGTATGAAATCACATTGATATATGTGTCTCTTTTGCTTTGCAGGTACCAGCTGCAACTTATAGTTTAATTCCTGCATAATAATAATAATAATGTTTTTTATAATAACTTGAGCTAGTGTGATTTTTTAAAATTTGTGCTTCTAAATTCTTTTACATGAAGTCCAACATGTTGATGCTAATTTGTGGTTAGTGAGAGAATTTAATTTCATATGCTCAAGATTCATAATGACATTCTTTGATTGTTTGTACTAAGGTATATTTTACCTTTGTTGCCAATGTTAGTGTTATTAATCAGTGTTATGATACTTGAGAGTATTTGCTTGACTGTTTTGATTAAACTGAGGTATATAAGACGTTCTAATCAGCAACTATGGATTCTTTATGCTTATTATTTGTGTTTGAGAGTTATTTTCGTGACATTAGCATTGATAATCTAGGGAAATAAATTTACAAATCTTCTTAACAAACTGGTGTGGTTATTGTTTGAGGTCCAGATCTTTGACTATATTGATTATTGTTAATGATTACATTACTCATTATCGACATCCCCTCAATCGCATTGTTGTGTCGATCCAGTGACCTCTTGCGCAAAATCGACCATTCGGTTTAAGGTAATAGCTAGGATTTTGTGGCGCTGCAGCAGTTCCACAACTTTGAAACACCTTATGGGAGCTAAAATGGCAAGGGAGGTGCAGCAGATATGCCTAACGAAGCTAGTTCTTGATTTATCAGTTTCCAGTGGGTGGGACAAGAGCCCCAAGCAATATTTCTACTGTCATTGGTCTGATTCCTTACCTAAGACAGATCCTGACAGGTGAAAAACCACGTTAGTCTGTCCTCCAGTAAGCAAGCCATGACTACTGCACCCAAGACTACAGCTCTCAGTGTCACATGTATAAGAGGGACGGGAAAAGTTAAAAGAAGAGATTACCCTAAAAAATTACAAAGGTCCTCCCAAAAAGATAAATGTTTTAAAAACACAAAAAGAGTTCTTTTTAGAACTGCCTTTAATGGTTTAAGAAATAGAAAAATGTGTTGTTCTTCATTATATGTGTCTGTTTGTGTTCTATTATCATAATAATCTGCTACAGCAATCTATACATAACAATAAAATGTGTCAACTTTTCTAAGTGAGTGAAAAGCACACTTTTACAAGAATAGAGGTGCACCAGAATTGCAAGGATTTTGTATCAGGTTTGCTTTTTTAACTCAGATCTGATGTAAACTTCAGGTTGGTATTTATAAACCAACACAAATCATGATTTACATTGTTTTGCAACCAAAAGTAATGCAATGCAGTGCAAATATGGTATATATGCCAGTATATGAGCATTCTCTGGCATCCACACTCGTCTTTTTCTACAAATCCATATCTTCAAAGATTTGTAGACATGGATTTGTGCCAGAATCCTGCACCTTCCTAAGGCTGGAGTACTGAAGAGAAATATTCTGATTACTGATTTTTTCCTCATAATTTGTGCTGCTTCCTGCAGCAAAAATACAAAAAGGGAAATGCCCTAAAATATGTGTGCATATTTTTGTGCAGGAAGGGACACCTCCCTGCATAATAACTATGCTGACACCAAAATAGATATGATTCCACTGTGACACAAAGGTGCCTGTGTTGGTTCATGGCCGCAGAAAGTGCACCAGCATGGGCAGAGAGTCTGTGCCACTTCTTTGTAGATATAGTGCAGATGTGCTGTATCCAGTTCATGCAACATGGTACAGCAAGTTTGGTTGGAAACATCACAGTACAGCAATTTTCCTTGCTGCCACTCACTACAGACACCAAGGGCCACCTTAGGTGGCCAAGGCCCTGCCACATACTGCTTCCACCATGTCTTACGATTTTTCACGGAGGTCTCACTTCCTACAATGAAGCTCCAATAGGTGACCAAGGCCTTACATCGCACAGTCTACACCTTGTACCAAATACTTCAAATGTAGAACTTCTCATGGGCAATCAACCACCCAATGGTGGGCAAGTACCTCTTGCACAAAGTGTAAAGACTTGGCCACCTAAGGAGGCTTTGAGTGTCTGGAGGGAGTGGTCTTCCTGGGAAGAGTTGTGCAGAGGGCAAAGGCGGTTTTGGCCACCTAAAGGACCTTAGGTGTCTAGAGAGAGTGAACTTTCTGTGGAGGGGATGAGCACAGGTTGAACACTGTATGCAACAGATAGTTGCCCACAACAGGTCAGCTATGTGTAAAGTATCTGGCACAGGGTGAATGTTGTGTGAAGTGGAGCCTTTGTCACCAAATCAGGCTTTGGTATTGTAGGGAGTAGGTTCTCCATGAAGAGCTGTGTACCGGCTGAAAGCTATGCATAGAATGGCCTTGGCCACTTATGGGGCTTGGACATTTGGAGGGAACTTGCTTGCCATGAAGAGCTGTGCACAGGGCAAAGACTGTGCATATTAGGGGCTTTACCACCATAGGGGCCATGGTTGTTTAAGAGGGAGGGGGCTCTTCATTAAGAGTTGAGCAGAGGGCGAAAGCTGTGTGTAGGAGGTGCTGGCTACCTAGGCAGATTTGGAAGTCTAGAGGGAGTGGACAGGGTGAGCACTGTGCACAACAGTTACTTCCTCACCTGTATGTGGTTGGATGCTGACAAGAGTTTGGCTACATGCAAAGCATTTTGTACAATGTAAAGGGGGCCATGGGCAGGTAATGGAGAGTGAGTGTCCTGATGGAGTGGTCTCTCTTTGTGAACAATTGCATGCAGGGAGAAGACTGTACATAGTAAAGGGTTTCACTACCTAAGGGGGCTCGGTATCGAAGGGAGGCGGCTCTCTGTGCAACGTTTAGCACAGGGCAAAGGCTGTGCATAGATAGTAAGTACTTGGTGCCACCTAATAGGCTATGGGTGTCTAGAGGGCGTGGACTCTGCTGGAGGGGTTGTGCACAAGGTGAACACCATGTTCAAGAGGTGTGTGGTTGGATGCCCATGAGAATATCAGTTACATGTAAAGGGTTTGGTACCAAATGAAGGCTGTGAGTATTAAGGACTTGGCCCCCTAAGGAGGCTTTAGGATCTAAAGTGTCTTGATAGAGTGGGATCTCCATGAGCAGGTGTGTAGTAGAGGCTTGACCACCTAAAATGGCTTGGGAGTCTGGATGGAGCAGGCTCTTCATGAGGATCTGTTCATGAGTCAAAGGTTTCCAACCTCTCATGGGAAGCCAACCACACGTGGGTTGGCAAGTACCTGTTCCATACCATTTTTGTCCTGTGCACAACTCTTCACAAAGAGCCCATATCCTCCAGGCACCAAAGCCCCATTAGGGGGCCAAGGCCCTACTTTGCATAGTAAGAAAGAAAGAAAGAAAGAAAGAAAGAAAGAAAGAAAGAAAGAAAGAAAGAAAGAAAGGAAGAAAGAAAGAAAGAAAGAAAGAAAGAAAGAAAGAAAAGAAAAACAAAGGAAAGAAAACAGGAAAGAAGAGAATAAGAAAATAAGAAAATGAGAAAGAATAAAAGAAGGAAAGTAAGCAGAAACAAGAGAAGGAAACAGGAAAGAAAGAAAGAAAGAAAGAAAGAAAGAAAGAAAGAAAGAAAGAAAGAAAGAAAGAAAGAAAGAAAGAAAGAAAGAAAGAAGAAAATAAGAAAATGGAAGAGAATAAATGAAGGAAAGAAAGCAGAAACAAAAGAAGGAAAAGGGCAAGAATGATGGACAGAATAATGGGAAGAAAGAAAGAAAGAAATAATGAAAGGAAGAAGGAAATGTGAAAGTGCTGCAAATTAAAGACAATAAAGGCTGATTTTATTCCTCAGTGAAGTTTTTGAAAGAAACATTGGCAAAGTAGATTTCAGAATAAGCATGTTCTGAAAAATTGTCTGCTTATGAATTAACATGTATAATATTGAAGCTTTCTGTTTGTGTTTCCAATGGGCACAACCTTCTTATGTGAAATACCAGCAATCTGATAAAGAAGGAACACTTAAAAAGGAGTTTATACTGGAAGTGGCAGCAGACAGGAACTCATAAAGGTGGATTGTGGCCTGTGCGGTCATTTGGTAGAAAGCATCCTGCTATCACATCAGGATCTAAACTCAAGGGCAACACTGAAGTAATTACAAAGTAAAAACAGAAACACTGGCACTCAAGGAAACTATCTTGTGTGTGGATGAATTGATTGTAAATGATAAAAATGCAGTAACTCAAAGTGAGGATAAGCAGCCACCGAAGTAGGCTGTCCCACTTCCACATGCTGTATGCTGCATGCTGTAGTGGGAGGAAGCAAAATGTGAATAACAGAACAACAGATCAGTGGAAGAAGAGAGGTGGCTGAAAGCCCATTTAACGAAGTATGATATACATATTTGTTTAGTGAAATCAGAAGGTCCTGGCTAATGTCAGACCTAAAAAGCACAATTTCTGAGTAAAGATAGAGCTTTCAACAAAATCTACTGTGAATTCTGTTCATCTGTTTTTTCAAAAACACTTGTTAAATTTCCACTGCCTCCCCCGCCTCCCTTGAAACATCACCTTAAAGCTTTCAAGGAGGAAGCTGGAGTGGATTAACTTTTATCTGGATCATTTTGTAAAGATTTGTCGAACAGTTCTAAGGTTATTAGCAAAACAAAAACTCTCTTTCCTTGGTAACACTGATCTAACTATACCTACACAGTGGTTACAGCTGTGAATATATATGTGTATATACAATAACATATTCTAACTTTGGGACCCACATATAACAGCCTTCCTGGATCTTACATTTGCTTATGCACTGTAAAGTCCAAGTCATCAATGCCAGTCTCAAAAAAGGTTATTCTAAGTGGTGTTCTGAGCATGACTTTCAAATTAAATCTGTGCATTGTTTTCCCATCTCTCAGACTACATCATTTCGATGCACAGAATCACCACATACAAAGTTCTAGTGTGGTTGGGAAAACCTTTAAATTTTGTTCTGATAGTTCCATCATCATTTTCACCAACATTCTTACCAAACCACCAGTGCCTGAAAAAAATAGTGAAGTATATTTGAGTCAATGTTTATTTACCACTGAGCTAATCTACAATCCGATTTCCTGTTACACAATTCCATTGGCCTCTTCTGTCTAAAAATTACTTTCAGTATCAATTATTTTGCCAAACAAATGCATTCTGATTTTTATTAGGAATTTTCTTGGTTTGCGAGGTTTGAACAATTAAACATCTGATGCTACCCTAAGTGTTTATTTGTAGTTAGCATCAAAACAAGTAACCCATAAATGTAATTTGGTTTTTAAATGAAAATATTGGCAAGCCATAAAGGCAGATGCACTGTAAGTGGGCTCCCCACAGTCGTCTCCTTATCCAACACTATCCCGCCCACATTACTGCAGAATACTTGCCCAAGACTCTGTCAGAGGCCGGGGACACATTGGAGAGTGCCCCGCAGCAACAAACTTAGTCGCAGTCCCCGGCAGTGCAAGAGATGAGCCAAGGTCACCAGACAATGTGGGCCGCAAATCAGAGTCTAGGGCCAGTAGTCATGACTGCCCAAGACCAGGTCCTTGCAGGTGGGATGCTGTAGCTGGTGAAATAAGCTGATGCACAGGTGACAGATGACCTTTAGCTAAACATTGCAGGCTGCAAATCAGATTGCAGTGGGCCAGCTGAAGTGGCTGCAGAAGGAAGGAGTGAGTTGGAGTCTGGAGGGCAGTGGAACCAGACAGTGAGTACTGTTCAGCGATGGGTGGGGTGGGTGTTGGGGCTCGCTGCTGCAACCCCAGCCTGGGCCTTGCTGGGTGGGTCATGGGGGTCACGGCTGGACCTCATGGGGTGGTGGAGGCAGGCTGGTGGTATCCCCCCGCTAGCTGAAGATTGGCACCTGCAGACCAGCAACTGAGGCTGGGTGGTTGTGGCCCGGTGTATCTGCACCAAGAGACTGCCCGAGGGATGCCCTAGATGTTGGCCATGTCAAGCCCCTTGCTGACAGGGCCGGGAGAGGTGAACCCTGAGCAGATGGCAAGGCCACTGTCCCTGTGAAGCAGTTGGAGGGCCCCGGACTGCTAGTTATAAGTGCTGCTACTAGACCAGAGTGACGAGCGGTTGGGGGCTGCCCACTGCCTTATAATGCCGCCATTTCATACACACTGTTGCTGTATGGTGATGGGCCTCAAGCCATGCAGTGACTACATGAGATGGTGGAGACCCAGGCTGACCACCTACAATGCCCTATTCTGAGCTGGCTGGAAACTTCTAGAGAGTGTGGCAGGAGCCTTAGGGGACATTGTCGGTTCGCATTACAATAAAGAATTGGGTAGGGCCTCTACCCCATGACAGGATCTCATCTAGATGCTGCCTTTTGCATGGCGTTGGAGTAGAGATAACCTTAGAAATACTCTGTGTGGGACTCCATTAGGGGGACACGCTGAAGGCCGGTGCCCTTGTGGAAGCGGTCAGGCCAATTTCTGGTGTGGCTTTTGACAGGGTATAGGCAGAGGGGGAGGGAAACACACTGAGCGCTGATCCTTACTGCAAACCGTCTCCTTTCCTAGGCTCATCCATAGACAAGTGCAATAACTCCAAACAGTTGTTCCCCCAGACTTCCTCTCAACTTGCTTCATGGTGGAGTGGGCCCAAGGAGCACTGGTAAAGAAGCCCCCTCCAGGGTGAGACCACGTCCAGTGATCATGAAGATACTTAACTACATTGATAGGGACGCAATGCTTAAATTTGCCCAGAGTCAAGACAAGACTCTCTTCCAATCACAATGCATAATGATATTCACAAACTATACAAAAATGGTACAATATAAGCGCCAATCTTTCACCACAGAAAAACAGCTCCTGCGGGACCTCAAAATCCAATACATGCTGCTGTAAACAGTGTTCTCGAGAGTTGTCTTAAGCTCGCAGACTATGTTCTTCGACTCCCTGGATGAAGTTTGGGTGGATTAATCAGTGACACTAATGCCACACACTCCGCCCCACATGGACTCAGACTCATCTCAGAGCAACAGACAGACTCATCCATCCAAATCCACTGTGAAGGGTCACAATCGATTCCACTCCTCCTGGAGGAGCACACATCATTATGTCACACCTTAGTTATAACATGTGGGATTGGTGTGAGGTATGTCTTTTCAGCAAATAATGGTCTGTTTTGGGACCACAGGAACCACTCGAATAGTAGACTTTTTTATGCATTAGTAGTGTGTGACATACATGTTTTACTGAACCCCTAGAAATAAAGGTTTAACTTTCTATAGCACAGTTCTTAGTTGGGGTACTGGTATGGGAATCCATTGGTGATGGCTTCTTGGTGGCCCCCCTTGGTGTCCTGGGGAGGCCACTTCTGTGACACATACTTCTTGTTCACTGAAGTATAAGGGAGGGGAAAGGGATTTGGTTTGACAGTTTTTGGTTGTAATACCCAGACCCAGCACACCCGCCTACCTAGGTCCATGTACGAAAGCTCACAATGCCTTACACCAGCCGCTAATGTATGACACAGGCTCCATGGGTCCCTTAGGACACGTCTGTGCCATTATGGGGAATGTGCGAGGAGTCCTTGACAAGATAATATGTGGTGCAGTTCTGAAACAGGCTAAGCAACTGAGGGAGGTTATACTTCACCTACAGGAGACACATCTTCTAGGATTTAAAGTTCCATGCCTAGCCAGGTGTGGCTGTACATAAGTGTATCATTCCAGGTTTGTGAGAGGATCCTGGGATACAGGTGTCCTGATTCTTCGCAGGCTCCCCTTAAGCACAGCAAAACCTGGATAGATAGGTATGGTAGATATACTCTGGTGACCTACACACTGCACAGGGAGCCTTTAACACTTGACAGTATATATGCCCCCTGCCACTGGTACAGCCTTTCGTTGACCAAGAGATAGGTCTGTGGGGGCAATTACCCTGCGGTCTCTCAGTGGTAGGTGGAAAATGGAATGGTCGATACATCCAGAGGCAGATAGATAGCACACCCGGGGAGGTTGGTGGGTCCAAGCTGGGCAGACATCTAGAGGGCATATCATCCAAGAGAAATGGGGTATACAAATTATTCAGCAGTCAATGGCTCCATGTAGACAGAGGGCTATCTGATCATTCTCCAGTGTCCCTGAGGCTTCAAATGGTACCGTGACATCCTGACTTTCACTGTCGCCTTTCGCCGTGGCATTTGCAGAACCCTTCCTACAAGGCACTCCTGCACCAGTCCATTGATGAATACTTTACCCTTAATACAACTACAGCGGCCTCGATGACTATATTGTGGGAGGCTCTCAAGTCAGAGCGCCGGGGAATATATATTAGTTGCTGTGCTGTAGAGCGCAGGTGTAGAGCTAGCGCTCTAGTAGACCTTGAGACACAGATGCAGACAATAGACTAGCGTAACCACCTGGAAGACAGTAGCAGAGCATGGTGCCAGCTGGGCCTAGCCCAGCAGCAGCACCAACAGCTACTTCTGAACAATGCCAAACAGGCATGGCAGGCTGCTCAGAGTTGCATATATCAATGAGGGACAAATCGAGTAAGATGTTACATAGGTTATGCCAGGTCACTTGCGATATCTCTCCTGTGCCGGTGATCCATGATGCCCAGGCTGGGTTTGCTGTCTGGGTTTTGGGAGGTAGTCCAGGGTTTAGCTGCTTATTTTAGGACAGTGTACACTCATAGGGAAGAGGTAGATGTGGATCAAATCATAGAATTTATCGAGGCCCTGCCTCCGAGGTCCCTAGTGGACAAAGCCCAGCTCAACTGGAGGAGGCAATTACCAAGGAGAAACTCTCTTCAGCTCTAGTGGAGCTGAGTGTGGGAGAGGTCCCTGGCCCTAAACGGTTCCCCAGTCAGTTTTTTAAGGCGTTCCTGCACCAACAGGCGAAACATCTATTGGGGTGGTTCACGCCACACTGGAGGAGTCGCTGCTCCTGCTGGATTGGTGACATCTCTCCAGGCGATTACTTATGTCATCTATTACATACATGGTGGGTGGGACAATGTTTACCTGCTTAGGGGATTTTTGGGTTTCTCTCTCTTGCTGAAACAGGACAATTTTGTTTACACATTTTTGTTTTGCCTTTCCAGAGTCCGGTGGTTGCACTTATTATTTTCTTTGACGGACTGCTGCCTGATTCAGTACTATATCCACTTGGACAGTAACCTTTTTTGAAGGTACATATTATACATTTTTCCTCTTTATATACCTGACTTTACTTTTCACATTACACCATTTCTCTCTTTACTCTATTAGGATAGGAGCTGTTTATTTTAGGGAGCCTGGTGTATTTTTACATTTTGGAGTTAACTGCTAAGAAGTAGTTTTACTTTATGCAAGGGGTTCACCTACTGCCACAGTATTTCTTGACTGGACCTTGTGTAGGTTAGTATTGCATGCCATGTTTTCACCTTTGACTTCCCTAGTCTTATATGGTCCTTCTTTCTGCATCACTGAGGTACAACACCTTTTTCCTTGAGTAAGGCATAAGTGGTACGCACTTCCTCCACTTTTAAGTGTCTTCCTGTAACTTTCTTTGGAAAGACTCACAAATCTGCGGTCCTTTTAAATATTTTTTTAATTTGGATGCACTTTTGGTGTACTGGTCTGTTCTGTGAGTACCAACCAATTTACTGTTTCTACAGGAGCACAATTCTTGTATGTAACCATGGCACCTATGTATATATCCCTGTCAAAATCCTTATTATTCAGTGTTTCTTGTACATTTTGCCAACTTCACTGCCTTGAAAAAGTTACACAGGTGATGAAACATGTACTGGCTGATTGCTGTGAATATTTCTACATTGTGTTACATATGGAAGAATTGCTTTCGTATATCAGTAAATGACTTCAACCCTACAATTTTTTATGGATATGCTGTGGATGTAAATTCATGACAGACTTCACTTTGTGTGCTGTGGTATCTGTTCACAGATTGGAGACAGTAGAGACTGTTGACTTCCTTAAGCCAGGCCACCCTCCTGAGATAACAGCCAATAACTTTTCTAAACTTGGAGGTGAGCCTCCTGGTCAAAAACTGGGCCAATATACTTATGAAACACGTTAGATCTGGTCTATACCGACCAAGTGGCCTTTATGCCTCACTGAGCCACACGTTTACAGTGCCATGGCACTGGCAGACTGGGTTGGGAGGCCAGCTGTGGTACTAATGATGCCTATAGATAAAGCTTTTGACATCTGGGAGTTCCTGTTTGCCTGCCTTACGCACTTGAACCTGGGCCTCAGATTCGTTTCCTATATTTGCTAGCTACATACCAATTTGTTCACCTCCATACAGGGGGCAGGTGCTGTCTCATATCCATTTCTGATCTGCAAGGGAAGACAGCAGGGGTGCCTGCCGTCCCCACGACTGTTCGCTCTGGCCATTGAGCCCTTGGCTGCAAGGGTAAAGGTGGACACCCAAGTGCGAGGCTTCGAATGGACTGCAGCACTGTTTGATAGAATAGCACTCTATGCAGACAATGTTCTGTTCTTCCTTTCAGACCCAGTGGCCTTGGGACCCTGCATCCTGCAGATCATGCAGATCTTTGGTGAGACCTTTGGGTTGTACATGAACACTGTCATGTCTGTGGTGTTCCCAGCTGGAGAGGGTGCAGGCGACTTGAAGTGGGCATTAGGGTTGACTCTAGTCACCGGGTCATTGAGATATTAGGCAGTATATGTCTCTCCAGAACCGGTTCTATTGTGGCCCCGTGATCTAACCTCGGTACTGTCAAACAGGAGGTAAAAGCCTGGTTTTCCTTGCTGCTCCTTGTTGGGTAGTTTGGCAATGTTTTAATTGTTTGTTATACCAGATTCAGAACTAGCCATATTCTGTTCCCCCATTGTGGTTTAGACATATTAAGGCGGTCCTAGGCAGTTTTTTATGGGGGGCAGAGGCATCATGTCTTGCCTTCTAGACTTGCTTCCAATCCATTTATTGTGGAGGAATTGCAGACGCAGAAGTTTATTCCTACTTTACCACCTCCCATCTACTAATTATCAATGACTGGTGGTATGGCCCTTAGGAAGACCCAGCATATGTGTTAGAGTGCTGGGCGATGAGTGATGCTTCCCTGCGTGATTACCTCTATAGTGGGAGAAGGGCAGGTTTTCTTCTTCCAGCAACCCAGGAAATCATAAACAACTGGAGATGCTCCCTCCGGCAGATGGGGTGGTGGGGAAACTGACACAGTGGGCACCCTTGTGGCAGGGCACTACCATTCACAAGGTGGCTCTTTTGGGTGGGTTCCAGAAATGGGATACTGTAGGAATATCACCCTGGAGCATGTCATACGCCGTTAGGTGTTAAAATCATTCCAAGAGATGCAAAGTGCTTATCAGATGCATCATAGTAAATTCTATCACTACCTAGTGTCGACACCCCATATTCCCTTACAACTGGGAACTCCAGGCACTGACAGAGTTTAGCCCATTAAAGGGAAAGGTCCTGATGGGAGACCTGGGTACCCACATGATCACAAAAATATATAAATCTTTGTTCATAAATAGTTCTACCACACTGCCGGCACAACGGGTGGTGTAGGTGGTGAACATTGACAACCTAGATGATGATGATTGGACACAGGCTCTTGGGGCTCCCTCCACTGTGGCAATACCAGCCCGTCTCCTCTTGATACAATTCAAATACTTTCATAGAGCCTACTTTACTCCACAACGTATCTGGTGCATGGGTGTGATTGATTCCTTGGTGTGCAGATGAGGGTACCTTTCTTCACGCATTGCAGAGCTGTGTGACTCATTTTTGGAGGGGTGATGTCCCTCTTCAGGGAGGTACTCTCCTGGGACATTCCTTTTGACCCAGGTAAATCCTTCTCCACAGTACAGAGGGCACTTGGGAAAATAGGTATAAAAGGCAGTTGCCGTTTTGGGGGCTTACGTTGGCGAAAAGAGATTTTGCTAAAATGTGGAAGAGGGCCACTCCTCCAACAATAGGGGCCTGGAAGAAGTAAATGGATCATAATATGGGCCTTGTTGCAGCAGTTTTTTCAGACTAGGAGCTGCCCCCAAAAACACCCAAAACTTTGGCAGCAGGGGCCAATTATATGGGTATAGTACTAGCTCTGGTTCGCTCTACTGATTCCCAGCTGGACACTGAAGTATGGAACTATGGGGCCATTGCGCAAGAGATTGGGATGTGTGTATAATGTTAGATTTGATTATAGGGCCTCTAGGGGATATGTGGTGTACAGGTTCAATGTATGGGACTGACTACAAGATGCTGCTGATGGGGGATTGTATTACAATCTCTTCTGTATGCTTTATCGTTAAAACTCAATAAAAATTGTCATAAAAAAATATATATATATTTTCCCTTCACTTGAAACATAAAATAACTCAAGATATTGTTTAGACGTATGCAGGGTTATCTAGCTAAGACTAGCTAAAAAGCTGTTCAAGTATGTGAGACAACCAGGCAAGAGGCTAATGGGAGGTTGTAGGAGAACATTGTACTGGTGCTTAATATGGGAGCAGAGGGAAGTAGCTGGTTAGTTCTTAAATAGGGATTCACTACCTGGGAGTTTTTCTCTGGTTTCTGGGTTTATAATTTACCCTCAAAGTCCAAAATTCGGGAGCCCAATGCTAATATTTTGATGTGTCTGAATCCTTGTATGCTGGGGATATCTTACCCTGAAATGTTACACAGTATAAAGTAATTATTCATGTTTCATTTGCATGTGTCGTCAATTAAAATATTAACGTGGCATGGATTGTTAGGGTTTTTAAAAACATTTTCGTTTTTTTGGAAACCATTCCAGGTCAGCTGTATATCCACTAGTTTACCATACTCCGTTCTTTGGTCTAACTATACGAGATTGTGCGAGAAGTTACAGAGAGTGACTGAAGAGAACAACATGATAACGTTTTCACTCCTGGACCCCAGGCATTTCATTTCTCTCATTTCTGCTCTCACAAACAGACATTCCTCCAAGACATATTATTTTACTTAGATGATGGACAAGGAATGCCGTTACCTTTGTTTCTCTATGAAATAGCTAACAGGAATTGGTCTGAAAACTGTGTCTGTAGCGCTTATCTTTCCATACCCCGGGGTAGAGTAAAGCATATTTTTTGCACTGTCGTTCAAACCTTTTAGCGGACCTTCCTTAAAGAAGTATATTGAGATTGAAACGTTTCTGTCACCACCTGTTTCCTCACTCAACAACAACTAATTTCAAGAAAGTGTCCGTGTGTTTAACAGGGTTGCTTCCTCACTGAATGCATAAAAATAACAAACGGTTCTAGATTATTTTTAAAGATTTTTTTTAGATATTTTGATTAATAATCTATTCATTTCTATCCCTGGTGTTTTGCATTATTCTGATTGTGCCTACTACTCCATCCTTAGTCACTTCTTCTACCTTCTCTCCTGTATACTTCCTCCTTCTTTTCTCTTGGTACATATTTCCTCTGTTTTGATGTGCATCTTTGTCATATCAAATTGCTGCGCCTGATGTGTTTACATTAGGGGTGGGCGGAATTTCACTAAATGGAAATGCACAAGGTTCCAGGGGAACGCACAGAAAATATACAGCTTCCACTGTTCATGCTTTAATTTAACACCTGTAGAGTGAGCAGCACTTAACATCAGCGTGAGGGCACCACCATACGTTGCACAAGAGCTTGGGACATTTGAGTTGATTTTGCTGCTACTCAAGTAGAAAATGTACTGAAGCAGCACCAAATCTTGCACAGCATGCCACATATTCTGGAGCCTTGCAGGAGAAACAATCGGCTACACTGTGATAGGCAAAATGTGGCCAGAACTCTGTGTTAAAGAGTAATGCGGAGTGGCAAAAGTTCCCCTAATTCCGTGGGCATGGCATTCCGACCACCGCTAGTGTGCATTCACAGTGGCTACCTGTGACAAAAAAGCATTGGCAAAGCCAACAAGTTGTTTTGGTCGGGACCTATTGGCTTTGCCATTTCTTGTTCTAAATGAGCTCGCACCATCATTGAAAACTGGATTATATTTGTCTCTTTCTACATAGGTGCATTAACAACAGTAGAAGGTAAGCCAATGCCATCTGCTAAGGTAGGACCACCAAATACAGGAGGAGATGTAGCGTCCTTGATACCAACAAGGAAGTTAACATTCTTCTGCCTAATTCCATGAGTTCCAATGAGTTATTTGCACATCATTACCTGCTACTTGTGGCGATTGCCTATATAGAGAATCTTGCCCCTCACCTTAGGCGAAGGCCCTCAGGTTTCAATTCCAAAGACTTCATGGCATCACTCCAAAATGTAAATTTTTGAACACTGCCAGTCCTACCTTCCCAAAATTTAACTTCATCTAGACTAAGAGCTGCAGGACAACTACAAGCAGGACAGTAGTGACAGAGCACTACTCACAAATAAAGCTTTTTAGCTGGAAGTCCACTGCGACTTAAACCAATAACATGAACTAGTATGAAACTGATTAGGCTCTGGCCCACAAGAATGTGGTATGAGGGGCGTAGCTCCAGGATGGGTGTCTGTTAGCATTCCACCACTACAAAAATGTATTCTGTACTAAATATTTGGGGACAAGTGCTTCCAGTCGTTTAATTTGAAGTGCCTGCCGGGTTTCACCTATGAATTGTACATGCTCACACTGACAAAAACTTAAAAAATGTTGATTAGTTTGAAAAAGATTATTTTCTCTTTCCACAGCCCCTTGAGCCCCCTCATGTCCTGCTTCTCATGGGTTTTAACAAGATGTCCAGCGGGACTGGTGGGAAATCCTAGGGTCAACGCTCACCCCCAATTACACCGACCAAGCTAGGCCCCTGGGTATACAATCACCAGTATATTGGACTCTGGGCCTTTTCTCTTCATGATAGGGTTGATGTGTCAGATTTAAGGTCTAATACTGGAACACAGCAAAATAGTACAATAGTGCCTACCATCCAGAAAAGGCATAAGAAACAAAATAAGTTATTTTACGCTGTGATTCAGGCTGTCAACACTCAGTGAGCCACCACGTCCACCATGTCCACCACATAGCCTAAAAAAATAAATAGGAGTGATGGTATGAGATGAATTATGAAGGAAAATATCGGCACAACCAGCAACATTGCTGTACGATTTTCTCTCTTTTTATTTATTCTAAATAATCGTAAATGAGGAATTGAAGGTGGAAGAGACATATGAGCTGATGGGGCTGCATTAAAGAAACTACATTATTTTCTTTAAAAGCCTGTAGGAAGAAGAAGGAAAAGGAAGGAAGTACCACTCTTTTGCCACATTCCCATATTTGATTTCTTTTGGTAGAAGATAAGCATGGAAAACATCTTAGTTTTCATAGAATTAGGAATACTGTTTCTGTGGATTACCTTTTGCATGCAAAATCAGGAAGCATGGAAAGTTATAACAGAGTTAATTCACTAGAAATCATAACAGATAGTCATGCAAAATGTAAAACCATACATGACAATCAATAAACAATACAAACAATATACAGCTTAAAAATCAAGAGACATCTTTACAAACATTTAACTTTTGTGGCACATCCATGATGCAAATTGCAAGTAGATATTTACAAAGCCATGCAAGGGGTGATTTGCGCAGCCTTTCCTGGCTTTGTAAAGAAAATGTAATGCAGTGCATCAGATTGTGCTGCATTGTATTATATTTCATTCTAGGAGGTATTCCATGGGTGAAACATAGGGGTTCTCATGCATCCAGCCATGGATTTCACTCAATTTCAGGTTTATGATTCTGAGAATGCGCGAAATTGCTACACCTCCCAGAGGACGGTGTAATGAGGAGAAAAATATTTTTTCTCCTCCTTATTTTCTCTTTCTATGTGCTGGAAACTGCAGCAGACATGGAAAGAAGAAAATGCCTAGAAAGATTGTTTTTGTGCAGGAAGGTGCCCCTTCCTGCACAAAAACAATTCTCCTTGCAACGTGGGCATTCTCCCACCATGGTGCAAGGGTGCCTGCATTGGTGCTAGGCTGCATGAAGCGCACCAGCACAAGGAGAGAGAAGAAATGCTCCATATCTTTGTCAGTATGGATCATATCTCCCCTCTACTTTTCACTTAACGGAGCATAGCAACTTTGCTTGCTGCCCTGGGTTGCGTGAACGTTTAATAATTATGCCTCCATGGTTTGTAGGATATGACACAGTTGCTTTAAAAAAACTTCCACTCTAAAATAAACATCATTACTCGGCAGCAATTGTAAAAATCTAAGAGGAATCCCACATTGTTTAAAATTGTGACTTTTAAAAAGAGGAAATAAATAAGGAACTCCAAAAGATTTATATAATGTGCAAACTATCATGAAGCGCAACAGAGACTGGTGAAGAGACATTTTCACAAGCATTTTTCTTTTCTGCCAGATTCCCATAATTGCCCAGCGGAAAACACAGCATTTAACATATAGAACCAGCTCTCAGTTTTACCCATAGGGGTCTTTCCCAATTATTAATCACTTACATTTAGAAGGGTTCCAGGGCAGGACTGACTTTCAAGATAAAATAATTCCGAACAAGTGGTTTGCTTAATTCTAAACAATCCCTTTCAGTTCAACATTTTCCATAAATGAACACTTCACAGTATTTTTGTCAGCCATTTATGTGTCATATATGAATCTATTTACTATGAATATATTATATATGTGCCGTATATATATGTGTGTGTGTGTGTGTGTGTCTGTGTGTCTGTGTGTGTGAATTTATACAGGAATACCTATATATGTGATATAGATAAAGGATTATCAAATACAGTGGCTTTGTACATAATAGTTTTGATCTATTCCCTTTCTTTTCCTTGGTGGGGATATGCCACTTTAAAAACTTTGAAGGGTTAGTGAGACATGGTGGTTCTCATAATATCAACATATATTACAATCTTCTTAGCTGCTATGGATATAGTACAGCACTGTTAGAGGTGGTCCATTGGTAATCCTTTGACATCCTTTTACATCTAAATTATAAATAGCAAGATTAAGAAGGGGCAAACATGAATAACTGACTATTCTTCCTGCCAGCAGTGAATATTTCTCGTCAAAGCTTGCTGCAAGAAGATAAGCTTCCTTTGTTCCTTACCAATGGAAGGGACTCGCTCGGAGGTCACAACACTTTTCATGCAGAAGCTAATCATTTGGCTATGACTACGTCATCAGCAGATGAGTCAAGCAGTCAACTTGCACCAATATTCCAACAGTTCAGGAACATAATAAAGCAGATGTGAAAAACTGACAATCGTGGAGTTGGGTAAACTTCAAATTGTGGTTGGGAGATCAAAGCAGTCAGTGTGGACTTGATTTCTCCCATTTGATGTTTAGGCCTGAAAGTGCACTGAATGTATTAAACAGTTCCATAATGTCTCATAGTTGTGTTGACGGGCGTTTAGTGTACAGAAATATGCTATTTGCATAAAGCAAGATCCTATTGCAGTTAATCCATATTTCCAGCCTTTAATGGAGTCCAAATCCTGAAGTGGCATCCCAAGAATGCCATGGCTAGGGTAACCATTGTGGAAAATATGGGTAATCTAGTCTAGTGCTTTCCTCTCTGTTCCAGTTAGGGAAAGCCTTCAGGTGTATGGTGCAAGTACAGTAATCTAATCCAGCCCAGCATTGTAGGGCCAAACCCCTTATCTTCTATTACTGCAAGCAGATAGGGCCAAACAGAGTTAAAGGTCAAGTGCTGTCACCGAGGAAGGTATTGTGACTGGTTACATATCAGCATACAATCCGGCTCAGTTTTGAATGGACCAGTGTAGTTAGTGCTGGGAGAAGCCTGTTTGAAAATGTCTGGCCCAGAATCTTATAAACTAAATTTAGGAATGATAGGGTTTTCTTTGATGTTTTTTTTCAGTTTGTCCTTTACTGGTTTAGGCAGGACTAGTAGTATTGTTGCTACTCTAGTGGTATTTGGTAGCATTTCAATGCTATTTTGTAATTGAACAGATCTAGTAACTTAGGACCTAGCTGAAGTGAAATTGTGCTGTAAAATTGTAAAGGCAGTCTGTCTGATCATGGCAATGTATTCCTGCCCATAGTTAACACGGCTTCCCATATGTTGTTTGTCAGTATGGGTTTTTTAAGGTCTTCAGCCTATTCTCTCTTTAGTTTCATGAGATTTTTGAACTTTAGATAATACCTCATCTATAAACTCCGTTGTGGAAGAGGTCTGGATATACAGGATTTTGTACTAATCTCTTAATATACCATTGATCTCACTTTGGGAGTAAACAATTTCTCCCCCGCTACCCATCAAGGATGTAAATTCTGACCTATTCTGGGATGTTATAATAAGGGAGACAAGTACATTTTCTGCATTGTCCCCTTCTGACTGCATTCTGTTGATATATGTCTTTACAGGATGGCTAAAGCACTGCTGATTTCTAATTGTCTCATAATCTTCGCCTCTTTCTTTAAATTTTGCAGGAGTGAGTCTCTCACCTCCTTGGAAGTCTTATTACATTCTACCATGATTACTACTTTAAATGCTTTCCATCCCACCACTTTGTTGCCCACACAATTTTAGTTCTCTGCAAAATATTCCCCTTTCATCTCTTCTAATGTCCCATGTAAGGGCAGGTGTTCTAAGGCCAACCCTTGCAAATGCCATAACAGGATCCGTGTAAGACGTCTAACCTATTCCATTATCATTACTATTGGATTTGTTCTCATACTGCTTTACATAAGTACTCTGTTAAATGTGCTGCTGGAACCTACCTCATGCTAATTAGGAATCTTTTCCTGCAGGTTATGAAGACAGACTATCTTCTAGAATCAAGGTACTATGCCCATCATAAATTATATTTTTCCCAAGTTTGCAGCTATTTTTGGTGGACTGCTACATTTGTAGCATTGACAGTGGAGCATAGTAGAAGGAAAATCTATTTTATCCACACCAAAAAGACAGTTAAAGTCCTCTCCAAGGTAACACAAGCAGATCCCAAAGTCACCACTCATTGTATGACTAGTTGTATCTCAGTGTGCAGAAGTTCAACGTTCAAGGGGCAGTATATTAGAGTTATACACAGAAACAACTAGTCGCAGGCATAATGTAATCAGCTCTTAACAACAGTAGATCTCTGCTCCCTATGTATGATCGCTTTCTCAACTGCCTCAACCGCTGTTTTCACACAAATGTTTACCTCACAGGAGTAAAAGGATGAACCAGTTGCAAATACTTTGTCCTTTCTTCTATTCTGTAATTTGCTGATCTTTAACTGAACTAGGAGGGTTTCCAGAAAGAGAGAAAACTGAATTTCCCTCCTCTTTAAATTGGTTGCACACCTTAATGATCACCTCACACATGGGCTTTGCATGTCATGATTATATTTATATGGATAGTCATTTTCTTATTGATTTGGTTATTTCAGTTGAGATGATCATTAGTCACAGAAACTCTTAACTATAAAGGGGGAAATTCTGTCTGTCATCAAGCGTGCCAGACAATACACCATTGATTCCTCACTGTAGAGCAGCTTTTATGAGTCAACGTATGTGCTGTTGTGTGCTTATCATTCCTTTTTCCCCATCTGCTACTTTTATGCATCCCATTCTTATCACTTTGCCGTGTAGGTAACAACCCGCCCTCTTCCACCCCACTAAGTCTGCTAACTACTTGGCCCAATTCAGAATTCTCAACAGGGTACTGCAGTGAAATATGCTATTCTTTGACAACGTGTGTCAAAGAGATGAAATTTCACCTCTTACACTGGCTAAGAATGCTTGTGCTTCTTAGTCAGCTTTTCCTAATCAGAGTACTGATTTGTGGTCACTGCATATAACACCAATATTGGTTAACTAACCCAACTGTGTAGAAAAGACTATGGAAATAATAAAATAAATAAAAGGTTTTGTGTATTACACCTAGTGTGCATGTGAATAGGCCCAGATACTTTTATTTTGTTAAATTGCATTAACATCTGAAACCCCTTCCAAAGAGGTCTATGGAGGCGCATTTTTGTGCAACATCTAAGTGCAGAGGATGCATATTTCATATTAGGTTGGTTGTTGCTACATGGCAAAGAATGAGGGCCAGATGAACTAACATTAGGAATACCGATTTCTTAATTGAGAGTCTCTCATAATTACAGTTAGGAAATCATTATTCCTAATGTATGAAACTCTTTTGAGTTTCATTAGCAGTTCCTAGTGGGTTGGTAATAGACCTACCTCCTGCATATTAACAAAGTAGGTTGCAATTTGCAACCCATTAGGAGTTGCTGTCATCAGAAGGATGATAAGCAGACCACATTGTCTGTGGTTGCTTTTCAATATAGCAATCTTTTTTGTAAGTGCAGCTCATTTTCCATAAAGAAAACAAAAATTTGAAGTTAGTAGGCAGTGGTCTGTGGGATCACTGCCTGCTCTTAAAACATATTAGTTTTCCATTCTCAAGGGGAAAGGGGTCACTTGAAGACCTCTTTACTTTTTCAAATGGGTTACCATCTCCTTCAAGGAGTTGGTAAAACATGGATGTTTTAGGACCATAATTTAGTTGCAAAACTTCCATACATCCTAATCAGATTTGGTATTTGGAAGGGACGCCTTAAACACACCCCTTCCAGATACCGAATCCCCAATACAAATCGTGATTGGGTAACATGTTACTGAATCACAATTTGTGTTTTGCATATATGTGAAAGCATTTTTGAGGTAGGAAATGGCCCGATTGGCGTCAACTGGAGCCCCCGAGTCAACTGGAGTGACCACGGATCCCATATGCATCAAATAGGATATTTTCTCTGTGACTTCCTCGGGCCACAATTCAATGGTTGAGAGAGCTATCAAACAATCCAGAGCCTCTCATAGCTCCTGCTGCTGTGACCAACATTGCCTGGTCAGTCAGCATTATTTTGGAAGCAGGTTGTCTAGGTTGCTTATTTTACCTTCCAGGCATCTTGTGAAGTTCTGGTCCAGCTGCTGGTGACCATGATCATCACTCACATAGGTACAATGTGGTTCTAGCCACTCCCACTCCATTAAGGACGTGGTGAAGAAGTTGATTCTGCCTGCCTCATGGGTTACTTTGACCTTCACAGGGAAAAATTCCATGTATCAGATCTATGTTTCTCTGAGCCTGGACTCTACTTCCAATGCATAAGATGGAAATATTATTATATTGGAATTATTAACCTAGAAGGGAATGAGTGAGTGTGTCTCTCGGGTATAGGGTCTCTGTTGTGGTAACACAACAGTTGTTCAGCTAATGGTCAGGAAGATCCACCCTGTGAAGGTGGGATATTATGTGCCATAATCCAACTGTGAAAAACATGGGTAATTTTTTATAAGAGGAGGAAAGACATTCACTTCCTCCTCCTTGCAAAGATAATGCTAAGGTCAGGGACATTTTGTCTTCCACATTAGGAGTGAAAATCCTTTTGGTGCAAGCACCAGAAGAATTTTACTTTTGTGAAAGTAACCTCAAGACACAAAAGAAGAGCTTTCTTCTTGTCCAAATCTTTTTTTTTTAATTGAGCATGATGGTCTGCCAGCACAGAGCGCTAAGGCTACACAATCAAAGTGAAAGCATTTGATGACATTGTTGGCATTTGACATCAAGATTATGATGTCAAATGCCTAAGATTATGCTACTATGCCACGTCCCATGCACTGTGATGTCACTCAAGATGTCATAAGTGTTTTTATGAATACTATGATTTTTCATGGAATAAGTGATATAATAAGGAAGGGTAGAACCAATGCACAGAAACGCTGTGAGTTAGAGTAAATGTGCATGGCTAGTGAGGTGGCAACACTGTATACATAGTTCGGCGACATTATAATTTGAAGGTGGCGCATGAATTATAAATGTAAATTGTAACTATAACATTTCTAATGTTGGCTAGTTTAAATTGGGTTTCTATCAAAAGAATAAAGTCTAAGTAACTATAACATTTCCCTAACCTTCCTGTTGTAATCTCTCTTTGGGCTTTTAACCATGCCCATGTCATGCCTGTCACTTTCATTGGTTTGTGGGCTTGCCTTTTAGAATCCACTTGCTTTCATTAGTGAAATGCATGCATAAGTCATGCCTTTTCCAGTGTTTAGCCCTCCTCTAGTCCACCGGCCAACTACTTTTCAGCCTGGTTTCTGCAAAACTTTATATTTTTATTTTCCATGCAGTGCAATCGTGCTGGGTTTGACATAGAGCGATTGTGCTCATTTTTTTCTTTCAATCTATGTGGCAAGAAAAGTCTGGTTAGGAGTTTACAACGCTAATAGCTCTAACTCAAGCAAATGCAAGACCCGTTGCATTGCAAATGATTGTTTTTCATTGAATTTCAATGTTTTTTAAATCATTATAAATTGTTTTCAAATTGTACAATTTACTGTCATCGAGTGAGGTGTCATTTGGTACAGTGTGGTACAATTGAGTGGAGGAGAGCATTGTAAGGGTATTGTCCAGGAGTGTAATGTTGCAGAGTGCAGTAGAGAGAGTGGAGTAGAGTGGAGTGTGGTAGAGTGTAGTGGCATACAGTGGAATGGGATACAATCAGTGAATTGGTGTAGAGTAGAGTGGCACAGAGTGGAGTGTTGTAAAGTGGAATGCAATACAGTAGAGTGGGGCTTAGTTGAATGATGTAGAGTGGAGTGACATAGAGTGAAGTGTCGAAGACTGGAGTGGCATAAAGGCCCTCATTATGACATTGCAGGTCAGCTGACCGCCACACCGGCGATGACGGTAGTACCATCGCCAGGCTGGCGGTGAAGACTGCCAAATTATGACCATGGCGGCGATCTCTCCCATAGACATCTAATGTACCCTACAAACCACCAGTGCAGTCTGTCCACTGACCACGGCAGTAGCCATCTTCAGGAAGGCGGAAGACAACTACCAGCCCACCAAATTATCATATAGCCGACAGCTAGGATTTCTGGGGCAGGAACACCGCCACCAAAAGCCTGGTGGAAACACATCACATAAAAGGAGACACTCACGTCCAGGGACACAAAGGATGCTGCGGCCGCCATGGAACTCACACTGGAAGTGCTGACAATAACAGTCCAGGATCAGGAGTGCCAATGAAGATGAAGATAGTGAGTACAGCCACCTAGCACACAATGGAGGGAGGGGAGAGTGACACACCCACATGCACCAAACACACATACCACACACCGAGAACAGTCTGCAAAGTTATTCAACATCAACATAACCCAGGAGCAAAGAAAACTAGTACACATACCTCTGGTCCTACCACTGTAATAATGTGGGAACAGCGATCTCAATAAAAAAAAAATAAAAAAAAAAAAATATATATATATATATATACATATACACACATTGGCCAGTCCATAGTAAATAAATGTCCACAGGGCAACGTCCAAGGCCCAACTTGACTCCTGAGAGCCCAAGTCACTCCACTAAGCAGGTCCATCATGGTGATGGTAGACAGGCACCTCAGGGAGCGGGGGGATCTTCTCTGGAGGAGGGGTCTTGGTCCTTGGTTTGGGAGGGAATGGGTCTTTACCCTTCTGTTTAGGGGGTGGACAGTGGACTTGGGACAGGGGGCCGGAGTGCCACTCTTATGCCCCTTAGTAGCAGGTGTAGCTTTAGGGGGAGGAACAGGAGTCGACTAGGAGCTGGAGGTACTGGGCTGGGGGGAGAGATTTTTCTCTTAAGGTCAGGATAGGGAAGGGAAGAGGTCAAGGAGAGAAAGGAAAAGCTTTTTGGGAACAATGGGTTGAGTTGTGGGAGGAAGATTGGGAGTGGAGGTAGAGGGAGTGGTTGTAGGAGGAGTAAGTGTGCTGGACTTGGGTGCAGGAGCATGGACAGT
Organism: Pleurodeles waltl; assembly: GCF_031143425.1. Taxonomy (NCBI): domain Eukaryota; kingdom Metazoa; phylum Chordata; class Amphibia; order Caudata; family Salamandridae; genus Pleurodeles; species Pleurodeles waltl. The sequence goes on along the minus strand of NC_090447.1, from coordinate 1,213,750,142 downwards.
GTGCATGTGTGAGGTGGATGGCTGGTGAGTGTCTGAGTGGGAGCGTTCATGTGTTATTGGAGGGGGACAGACAGGGTGGGAGAGGACAAACAGGACATGTGTATGTATGTTGTGGTGGTGTCTGCAAGTGAGGTGGGTGTGCTGAATGAAGATGTGATTGTGTTGGTGGTGACTACATATGTGGTGTGTGGGGTGCATGTCTGCTGTTGTGATGACTGTGGGCAAGGCTTTACATGTGGCAGGATCTGGGACTGCTGATGCAGTGCATGCAGGTGTGAGTGTTGATGTGATTGTGAAGGAGGAGGAGGGGGAGACAGTGGAGGCAGTGGCTGTTGTAGTATGTGCATCTGTGTGTTGGCCGTGTGTGTGCTTGTGGAGTGAAGTGTGGTGCCTGTGTTTGTCTGTGCAAGTCCTGTCTGTTGTTTTGGGTGCATGCTTGTCAGATTGTGTGCATCGGGATGGGTTAGGGGAGATGGCTTTGGGACTGGGAACAGGTAGTTGGAGGGGGAGGGAAGAACCGGGGACACTAACTGCCATCAAAGAGGAGGCCAGAGCCTGAAACGATCTCTGTAGGGCAGCCAAGCCACCGTGAATGCCCTCCCGGTAGGCACTGCATTGCTGCATCTGGGATGCCAGCCCCTGGATGGCATTCACTATGGTTGACTGCCCGACAGAGATGGATATCAGGAGGTCAATAGCCTCCTCAGTGAGGGCAGCAAGGCTGACTGGGGCAGGGCCTGAGGTGCCTGATGTGAAGGAGATGCCCGCCCTCCTGGGTGAGTGGGCAAGGGCTACTGGGTGGAGCAGCTACTGGTAGGGTGGTGCTGGTATAGGGAGCTTCCATGAGAGGAGGAATCAGAGTCTGTAGTTGTTGCTCCAATCTCCCCGTGGTGCTCCCCTCAGCCTCCAACCCACTGGTCCCCTAAGCGTCAGTGGACTCTGCTTACTGGGTCCCAATGGCTGCAGCTCCTCCACTCGCTGGTGCTCCTGCTTCTTCGCCAGATGATGCTAATGCACACAAGGACAGGATGAGAAAAGGAGAGAGGGTGGGGGGAGAAAGAAAGGGAGCACAGGGTCAATCACAGCACAAACAGCACATATGGCATACACATCTCAATCACTCACGTGGCCCAACACTCTGCAGTATGGACCAAAATAACAAACCATTACCTGGGTACAAAGGCAGTAAAGAGCCCAAACTACTATGTGCTCACCTACTGGGGCTCACTAAGGCCTTTCAGCCATGGTATACTATCTACTTACCAATACCAAATATACATACCACCCTACATAGCTAAGCAGGACCACATAGGAAAAGCTACACCGGCATATTGGGGCATCCACTGACTAGTACCTTGCACTCAAACCCCAATGGCAGGCAACAAAAAAATAATGTCACACAGTCTGTACTCACTCCCTTGTGGCTGCTGTGCTGCCCTCAAGCGCCCATCCAACTCAGGACTGTCCACCACCATTATGTGGCCATTAGGGGGATCAGGCTCTTACGGGCACTCCTTCCTCTTTGGGAGGACGTCGTCAGCTGGGCCTTCCGGGCCCAGCATCTCAGGTCCTCCCACCGTTTCCTGCAGTGGGTGGGTCCGCATGTCCTTGGCAATGGCACGCCAGAACCCTTTCTTTTGATGGATGCTGACCTGTAGAGGAGACACAGACAGAAGGACACCATTAACTCAACAATCCATTATGTCACATAAATTGCTTACATACTGCACATGACCCTGTTTAAGCACACACATGACCTGCACCTCTACATACACATTGCATGCAGTCAAACCCCCCTCCAAATATCACATTGCCAGCACACACATACATCTTCATGCAGCCATGTCACATCCAACGTACCCATTATGAACTCACCTGTTTGTCTGGAAGCCCATACAACTGCCCATTCAGGGCTAGGACCCCATCCACAAGCTTCTCCAACTCCTCAGATGTGAAGGCTGGGGCCCTTTCTCCTGTAGCTTTGGTCATTGCAGGTTCCAGACACAGGACACAGCAGCACATGCAGTGGAGATGTTCAACTGGAGAAAGTCAGGGATCATGTGAAGTGGTACAGAGAAAATAGCGGTCACGTCCGCGACGGTGAACACTGTCACCGCCGGCATTAATCAGAATTGGTTCCTGTACTCCATAGAGCTCCATGTTAGCCAATGAGGAGTTGCACTGCGGTGCAGACCACCTTCTGCCAAGACGCCAAATGTCGGCTGAGTGAGGTCACTTCCACCTGTCCCTGCATACAGGACAGGTGGTTGCCATTGCCTAATGCTAGTACTCATGTAGGACCAATGTATGTGTTTCATTATTTTTGATGGCACACACATAGACAATTCCAGTCTTCTACATACATACAGCTTTGTGTACTGTGATATTGTGTGTCCATACTTCCTGTAGTCACACACATCTAATTTTTGGCTCACTTAGATACCAACCACTACAAAGGAGGAGGAGGCAAGCACCCGTGTACAGCCCCATAGTGGACTTGGCTACACTGGAGGACCAGCACATTAAACTCCCCTATCGTCTGGACATGGCCACAATTACTGAGCTATGTCAACAATTGAAGCCAGATCTAATTCCTGCTATCTGTAGCACTATAGCAATTCCCCCTGTATTACTGGTTCTCTCAGTGCTCCACATCCTGGCAAGTGGTTTATTCCAGGTGACAGTGGACTTGGCGGCAGGAATGTCACAGCCAATGTTTTCGGTAGTGCTTGGAAGGGTTTTGGCTGCCTTGCTCAAACACATGAGCAGCTACATCTCATTCCCCCAGATGGAAGATTTGTCCACTGTGAAGGCAGGATTCTACACCATGGGAAACATACCACATGTGATTGGGGCCATTGACGGGACCCATATTACCTTGGTCCCTCCCAGGGCAAATGAGCAGGTCTACAGGAATAGGAAGAGTTTCCATTATCTAAATGTCCATATGGTGCGCCCTGCAGTTCAATACATCTCCCATGCCACTGCCAAGTTTCCTGGATCTGTGCATGATGTCTATGTATTGAAGAATAGCAGTGTCCCACAGGTGATGGAATGACTGCAGAGGCTCAGAGTGTGGCTCATAGGTGAGCTTCAGTCTTCACACAGTGTATGTCAGTGTATGCCAACTGTAGTTGTTTTCCATGCCATTGTACATGGGTAATGTGTGTCCCTCACTACTTCCTGGTAACTCCTGCTGCCCAAACCTGTCCTGGCTGTTGACCCCTGTGAGGAATTCGAGAACAGGGGCTGAAAATCGGGACAATGAAGGACATGGCTGTAGCAGGAGGCTTGTAGAACACACATTTGGTCTACTGAAAGCCAGGTTCAGGTGCCTCAATTTAACAGGTGGGTCCCTATGCTACACCCCTAAGAAGGTCTGCCAGATTGTGGTGACCTGCTGCATGCTGCACAACTTGGCCCTCAGACACCATGTGCCCTACCTGTAGGAGGGGGGGTGAGACAATGCACCCGTGGCAGCAGAGGACACTGTAGACAATGAGGAGGAGGAGGGGGATGTGGACAACAGGACACATATCATACAGTAGTACTTCCAATGGCACTCAGGTAAGACTAAATCTGTTCATATCTCCATTTCAGTTAATTGCTGTGTGCCAACTGTGTTATGCCAGTCACTGCCTTTCCATTTCAGTTGACTGTCATTATGCCTTCCCTTTTTGCAGTTGTTGGTGTCGTCACAACTGTGTGCTGATGTGATGACTACAGACTGCTTAAACACATTTGTTGGATGGATTCACATATTACAGGACATTTGCACAGGATAATAAAGTGCAATACATTGCACATTTCTGTATGATAAAGCACAAATACTCCTGTTGTGTTCAAGGGTGTTTATTGAAGTGACAATAAGGAAGTGATAGTGCAATAGAGTGGGGTGATGGTTGAGGAAAACTTCAGTGTAGTGGCCCAGTTGATTTATAGCATAGGTCCAGTGTCCATGGGGCCATAAGAAGAGGAACAATGGTTGTCCAATGTGAGCAAGGTGACTCAGTGGCACACAAGGGGGACATTCTGGAGGGCTCATTTCCTGATGCTGTCCTCGGTCTTGGCAACAGTCTCTGGTGTCTGTCTGGGTCTCAGAGAATTTTTGCAGGGTGGTTCACCTTCTGCAGGGGAAGGGGTGCTGTTGAGCTCTAAGTGGTGTTGCAGGTCCTCCTGACACTAGGTGCAGCAGATGTTGATGGCTGGTGAGTGGACTGGCTAGTGAAAGTGGGCCTCTGGTGTGCTCTGTTCACCCTCATTGTGTTGGCCATGTCACCCAGCACCCCTACAATGGAGGCCATGTTGGAATGTAGACACGGCATGACCTCCTACCGGTGTACCCACTGCAGATGCTGGTTCTCCTGTATGATGGCGATCACCTGGTCCATCCTGTCCCTGGATTTTGTATATGCCCCCAGGGCATGTGTGAGTGCCTCCTGGGCAGTCAGCTCCCTGGGCCTGACCTCCCCCTGGCACACAGCTGACCTCCCACTGTCCTTGGCCCCCTGTGCCTGTGTCCCCTGAATGGTGTACCCCCTCCCACTTACACAAGGACATTCACCATCTTGCCTGTGTGCTGGCGACTCAGGTCCGTGTAAAGGTGGGCACACTATTGATTGACGTGTCCTGGAGACAGGGGTATGGGGACGTTGACTGGCTGCTGTGGTGTAGGAGACAGGGAGGGGGGCTATGGTATACTGACTGTGGTCCCAGATGGGCCAGGGAGTTCATCCATCTCAGGACATCCAGAGTTGCTGTCATTACTGAGGGCATCTGCTGGTGGAGGACTGGGTTTGCTGTGGCACCTGCTCACCGTTGACATTGGCTGGGACACCTGTGGAGATGTAAGTGATTTGTTAGGGCCATTGTCTGTCACATCTTCCGCATTTCTACCTTTCACTATGGGTTTGGTTTTGTACTCCCACCCTTGGTAGTGTATTGTGATGGATGGTGGGATTGGTAGTTCTACATGCTGACCATGCATTGCTGGTGTGTGTGCCTGCAGAGCCTGGAGGGGTGTGCTTGCAGTGGGTAGGGCATGTAGGGGTACACATTTAAGTGAGGTCACTGGGGTGGTGCACTGTTTGGGATGGAGTGGGGTGCAGGGAGTCGGGGTGAGGGGGTGACATGCCAATGCAGGTATCTGTGGAGGTAGGTTAGTAATGGTGACTTACCAGTGTCCTGCCCTCCAGTGACTCCAGTGAGGCCCTCAGGATCAGGATTGTCAAGACTTGCTCCTCCCATGCTGTCAACTGTGGGGGAGTAGGTAGGGGTCCACCGCAAGTCCTTATGATGGCGACCTGATGCCTTGATGCAATGGAATGGACCTTCCACCCTAGGTCGTTCCACCTCTTTCGGATGTTTTTCCTTGTGCATGGATATTGTCCCATGGAGCTCACCCTGTCCACAATCCTCTGCCATAGCTCCATCTTACTGGCAATGGAGATCTGCTGGACCTGTGCAAAAACACCTGTGGCTCTACCATGATGATTTCCTCCCCCATCACCTGCAACTCCTCATCTGTGAAACAGGGGTGTTTTTTTGTGGACATGCCTATTGTGTGTTGTGTGTGTTGTGAACAGGGTGTGAAGTGTTGAGGTAGGGTGTGTGGTGTGTGATGCGTGATGGATGTATAGGTAGATGTAGTGTATGTGAGCAGTTCTCTAAGGGATTGGCCTGGCAAGGTGTAGCAGTCTTTCACGTTTGCAAAGGATTGTGAGTTATCTTGGGGTGTGATTTACAGTGCTGTTAGTGGGTTCATAGGGTGTATGTATATGTCTCAGGTGTGGGTTTTTTGGTATGGCCAATGTTGGCTTCAAGTGGTGTTGGGTGCCCAATTCCGCCACTGCGGTGTGCATTGCAAATGGCTGACCACCGTTGAATGTCCGTTGTTGTGATTCGTGGGTCATAATTTGGAGGGCGGTGTATTGCTGGCGTAGCGGGGAGGGTGGTGGGTCCAACAGTTTTTCACCTTCATAGGGTTTGGCACACTTGTAGTTGTGGCTGGTTTCTGTTGGTTTTGTGTCATAATCTTGAGGGCGGATTACCATCTCCCCATCTCCGCGGTGGTCTATTGGTCCCTGTCACCAGGGCGGTCTTCGGAATAGACTGCCAATGTCATAATGAGGGCCAAAATGTGGAGTGCTAGACTCTAACAGCATACAGTGAAATAGTGCAGAGTGAAGTGACATGGGGCCAGATGTATCAAACATTTTTGCGATCGCAAACAGCCCAACGGGTCATTTGCAATCGCAAAAATGCATTGAGGTATGTAAGAAGTCCAATTTCCGATTCGGATAACTTGTTACCGAATCGCAAATTGGATTTGCACCTACATACCGATTGGGTATTAGGAAGGGGCGTGTCAAGGGCGTCCCTTCCTAATACCAAATTGCGGTGGTATGTATGATTGTTTTGTGACCGTTAATGCGGTCACAAATGTAGGAGGCTGGCCTGGCTTGTAGTGGGTACCAAAGGTACTTACACCTTGTGTCAGGTCCAGTTATCCCTTATTAGTAGAATAGAGGTGTTTCTAGCAGCTTAGGCTGATAGAACGTAGCTATGGCAAAGCAGCTTAGGCTGAACTAGGAGACATGCAAAGCTCCTACTATACCACTTATATCATATGCACAATATCATAAGAAAACACAATACACAGAGTTACTAAAAAATAAAGGTACTTTATTTTTATGACACTATGCCACAAGTATCTCAGTGAGTACCCTCAGTAAGAAGGTAAGTAATATACACAAGCTATATGTACACAAACCACAAATAGGTAAGTAAGAGTCAGAAAAGTAATGCAAACAGTGTAGAATTACAATAGGTTGCTATAGGCAAGCACAGGTCTAGGGGCAACACAAACCATATACTCCAAAAGTGGAATGCGAATCACAAATGGACCCAAGACCTATCGGAGCTTGTAGAGGGTCGCTGGGACTGTAAGAAAACAGTCAGGGTGCCCAAGAAACCCCACCCCAAGACCCTGAAAAGTAGGAGTAAAGTACACCTACTATCCCAAGAGAGCACAATAGTCATGATAGGGGGATTCTGCAAGAACAACAAACACCAGCAGTGCACTGACAACGGATTTCTGGACCTGAGGACCTGCAAGGCAAGGGGACCAAGTCCAATAGTCGCAACAGTGTCCAGGGGAGGTAGGAGCCCAGGAAACCCCGGATGAAGGTGCAAGGAAGCTGCCTCCGGATGGAAGAAGCTTGGAATTCTGCAAGAACGAAGAGGACTAGGAACTCCTTTGGAAAGAAGATGTCCCACATTGCGATGAAGGTTGCAGAAGTATTCCCACGCAGAAATACCACAAACAAGCCTTGCTAGCTGCAAGGGTCGCGGTAAAGGTTTTTGGGTGCTGCTGAGAACCAGGAAGGACCAGGATGTTGCCCCATGGAGGAGGAGACAGAGGAGGTGCTCAGCATCTCAGAGAGCCCTCACAGAAGCAGGCAGCACCCGCATAAGTACCTGAACAGGCACTTGGAAGATTTGTGAACCAGAGTCCACATAGAGTTACAAAAGAAGGTCCCACGACGTCAGAGGCCAACTCAGCGGGTTGAGCACTGCAGGACGGAGTGCTGGGGACTCTGGCTAGGCTGTGGACAAAGGAAATCCTGGAAGAGTGCACAGAAGCCGGAGCAGCTGCAAATCACGCAGTTCACAGGTTTGCAGTCTAGCGTGGGGAGGCAAGGACTTACCTCCACCAAACTTGGACTGAAGGGCCACTGGACTGTGGGAGTCACTTGGGTGGAGTTCCTGTGTTCCAGGGACCACGCTTGTCAGGATGAGAGGGGACCCAGAGGACCAGTGATGCAGTCTTTTGGTGCCTGCGTTAGCAGGGGGAAGATTCCGTCGACCCACAGGAGATTTCTTCTGTGCTTCTGGTGCAGGGTGAAGGCAGGTGACCCCCAGAGCATGCACCACCAGGAAACAGTTGAGAAAGCCGGCAGGATTAGGCGCTACAATGTTGCCGGTAGTCGTCTTGCTACTTTGTTGCGGTTTTGCAGGCGTCCTGGAGCAGTCAGCGGTCAATCCTTGGAAGAAGTCGAAGAGGAACTCTGGTGAGCTCTTGCATTCGTTATCTTTATTAGGTTGAATAGCATAGAGTGGAGTGGCATAGAACACAGTGGCATAGAGTAGAGTTGTGAACAGTGGAATAGCATACACTGGAGTAGGGTAGAATGGAGTAGTGTAGAATGGGGTCGCAAGTGGAATAGAGTAGAGTGCAGTGGCATATAAGGGAGTAGTGAGCAGTGGAATGGAGTGAAGAACAGTGTAGTGATGTACAGTGGAATAGCGAAGACTGCAATGGCATAGAATGAAATACCATTGTGGGAAAATCTGTAGCAGCGTACAGTATAATAGTGTACTGTGGTGTTGCAAAGAATGGAGTTTTAGTCGAGTGTAGTGTTGTAAAGTGTAGTAGCATAGGGTGTAGTGGCGGAAAGAGGAGCAGCATATAGTGGAGTACCATATAGAGGAGTAGCATACAGTGGAGTGCTACAGAGTAGAATAACTTTGAGTTTCGTTGCATACAGTGGAGTGATGTAGACTGGAGTCTCATATAGTGATGTAGCATAGAGTAGAGTGGCGTTGAGGGCAGTGTCATACAGTGGAATATCATAGAGAGTAATAGTATAGAGTGTAGTGATGTAGTGGGGAGTAGCATAGATTGGAGTGGTGTAGAATGTGTAGTTGTACAGTATAATAGCTTACATTCAATTGTTGTAGAGTGGAATGGGCATAGTGCAGGAGCATACAGAGGAGAGGCATAGAGTGGAGGAGAGGAGTACAGTGGAATAGCATACGGTGCAGTGGGGTACAGTAAAGTGACATACAGAGGAGTGGCAAAGAGTGAAGATTATGGGGGTCATTACAACCTCGGCGGTCTTTTTGCAAGACCGCCGAGGGACCGCCGTTCTGAAGACCGCCAGTGGTGGCGGTTTTCCGCTCGGCGTATTATGACTCTTGGCATCGGAAAAACGACGTAGAGCCGCCAACAGCCATAGTGACAGGCAGCGGAGAAGTGGCGGTTGCTCCACCTCCACCGCCATGCCAATAGAACACCGCCCAGCGAATCACGTCCTGTGATTCTGCGCGGCGGTGTTCTGTTGGCGGTGTGGTGCCGGCGGAGCTACCCCCATGGCTCCCGTCCCCTCCCGGCGGATCGACGGAACAGGAAAGTCGATCATCCGTTAGGGGGGGGGGGGGGGGGGTGTTGTGTGCGTGCATGGGGGTGTGCGTGGGTGTATGTAGAGGGGGTGTGTAAGCGCGTGTATGCTTGCAGGGGTGTTGCGTGTTTTGGGAATGAGTGCATGTATGTCTGTAGGTATGTCTGTATGGATGTATGCGTGTATGTGTGAATGTGGGGGGGGGGGTGTCTGACTGTGTGTGTGGATGTTGGCATGTGTGTCGGTGTGTGTGCATGTATGTGTGTTGGTGGTGCCTGCGGGCATGTCGGGTGTGTATGTGTAAGGTAATGTTGGGGGTCGGGGTGGGGAGGGGGGTCCTGCCACCCTTGGGGGTTGGCAGGGGTGGTGGGGGGTGTAGGAGAGGGAGTCGGGTGGGGGGTGGTGGAGACCCCATCAGTGCCAGGGAAGGAATTCCCTGGCACTGATAGTGCTTACCGCCATGGATTTCATGGCGGTTCCTACCGCTGGAAATCCACAGCGGTAAGCCGGGTCACAATACCGGCGGCGGTATTGTCACAGCCGCCGGGCTGGAGACCCAGGTCTCCAGCCCAGCGGTCATCTCCGCCCTGGCGGGCGGAACGGAGAAGCGGCGGATGACCATGGCGGAAACCGCCATGGTCATACTTCCAAAAACAAGACCGCCGGCCTGTTGGCTGTCTTACCGCCGCTTTAACACCGTCCGCCAGGGTTGTAATGACCCCCAGTGTGTGAAAAAAAAAAAAAACAAAGAGTGAAGATTAGAGTGGATTATGTTAATTGAAACAGTCGTAGCATGTGAATGGATGTAGATGTATTGTGGCAGGAATATTCATTATGAGGTGTAAAAGGTACATTTTGGTGGTATGTGTGAACAGTATGAGTAGTGTTAAAGGTATAAGTTAAAAAAGTTTATATTGTGCTGTGGGATACCGCTGTACATTTGCGTTATACCGCAGTAGATGTGTTTGAGAAGTCAGTATGTGATTGGCTAATGGCAGTGCTTATCAAAGGTAAAAGGCAGCCATGTAGCTTTTATCCTAGCTGTGATGCATTCTTTGGTCTGAATGTTGCTGTGATCTAAGTTAAGGTCTTAGAGGTAGGCAAATATTAGGTTTCTTTGTTGTTCACTGCCTATGATCACTTTATTAAAGTAGTACTAAGGAGGGAAATTAATATATAATTTTCTATATATTTTCATAGCGTTCTAGGGAGAACTGTACATTTGTCCTAAGTACGGTGGTAATTAGTAGGTATGACTACGCTACTACATAGACATTTGTGTGCATATTTAAATATGTTAAAAATAGAAAACACTTTAGTATATTATATTTGTGAAACGTTAGTGTATTTCAATGTTTTTTAAAACTTCTTTTGCATTTATTTTTGGTACCGTGCTGCTCCCTAGACAGAATTGTGGTACTCTGTACATTTTGTTTTCAATATACAGAAACGTATTGATATTTTTCCTACCTATTGCCACTTTAGTAAAGTGGTAAAAAGTAGAGGAAAAATAGCAAACCTAGGCCCATATTTATGCTTTTTTAGCGCCACATTTGTGTCATTTTTGATGCAAAATCCGCGCAAGCTTGCAAAATACAATTGTATTTTGTACATTTGCGCTGCTTTTGCGTCAAAGAATGATGCAAATACAGCACTAAAAAAGTATAAATATGGGTCCTAATACTTACCTAGATCCGAAGGTGTAACACAGAACACAGCCAAACTGTACCTAAAAACAACATGGCTGCCATTAACTTTTGCAAATGTGTCACCATCAATATGTACCTCAGTTCTTTTGCAGAATCCTGCAAAAAATGTGCAAAAATACTGTAACCACAGACATCACTATGATAAAATACCTTATAACTTGAAAAAATACTTACCCTACTTTCCTGTAGTATCCAAAAGGGTAATCTGCACACTATAATGTAAAATTCTGACAAATTTAAATGAGTATCTGTTCACCTGTTTTCATGCTAATTCCAGTAAAAAGTCTATGGGAGAAAGCATTGACCAAAATTGACCAATCACCACAAAACTATGCATCATCTGCCAATGTAGAAGGAAGAATAGATCTGCAAAGTTTCATGGAGATTCATCAAATGGGTGCAAAGCTATTCATGGAGAACAGTCCAACAAATTCTTATCTCTGGTAACCTTAACTATACCTATGGAGTCACTATTCTCTTTCTGCCACTCTGTAATATATACATTAGCTCCCCGCATGGGGACGAAGCAGCAATTGCTTCTGCCCAGAGGGCTTAGCTTTGTGTGCTGCTCTGTCCGGGCAGGAGCAATATTGTTTCTGTTTCCCTGCTTGCATCAGTGTGGACAGGGACACACAAGACAAGTCTTCTCCCAGCGGGCAGTAGCATTTTTAAATCTCCTGCCAGCAGGGAGCAGACTTAGGGAATCATTACGACTTTGGCAGACGGCTACCAGACTGCAATGTTTGTGGTCATGCAAAGACCACCTTGTTGGCAGTCTTTCAGACCTTTCTATTATGAGTTATACAGACAGGACCGCCGACCGACAAGCAAAAAAGGCACACCGCCTGTGGTGAGGCAGCCTGGATATAGGCCGTCTGACCTCCAGCCTCAACAGCACCGTGACCAACCACCGAGGATATGAAAAGCACATAGTCAACGTGGCAGACCCTTCATAGCGGTCAGACAATGATGGTCCGAACCACAGCTGTTCGCGGTCACCAAAGTAATACACAACTGCACATTTGATGATTTTGAAAACAACACAGCTGACACACATTGACACTGTGGTCACACCTGCAAAGAACACTATAAAGCACACCCCTTCACGGACCACCATCCTTTGCATTTCCAACACCAAACCCTGAAGCCAGAGCATCCTATTTCCCATACACTACATACATCAGGCATCCTTTTCTTCACCATCCCATAGAGCACCCTGCTGCACACACTTTTGCCTATTCACATCCTATTGCACTTACGCTGTTAAGTAAGTCACTACCGGAGGGGGTGGCCAAGATGGCGGACGAGATGGAAGCTTAGAAATCAGCTCCGCCTCGGGACTATGAAATAATCCTGCCGGACATCGCCATTCCACCAGCTGCACAAAATTAATTGTGGTGGAGACATCTTAAAGGGGATTTGAACCATCCAGGGCTGGACATCGATGCCTGGGGCCACTGAATTGGACGCACGGAAGCGCAGCCCACGGGATGGTCGGAACACCTATCTGACTCGAGGCCGCACGGAGGGCGGACACAAGAGCAGCTCAATGGGATGTCAGAGCGCCCTACAATCGAGCGGTGTCCTAGTGGTGATGAGTGTATATCGCGGCTTGGGTTGGCGGAGAATTTGAAGGTGCCGCTGTCACAGCGTGGAGTCTCGTAGGTGCACTCGGGGAGCTTGGCTGGCAGAAGGAGGCTGCCCGGTGGATGTGTCGTAGGAGTGGCGCTTCATGGCATGAAGTGCACAGGAATAGGTGCTTCAAAACCGTTGCTTATCTTTACAGGGTGCCAACGTTACCGGACCAACCTGTTCCCTACACTGTGCTTTTGCCTCCTGCACTGCAGTGCACGATGACATCGCACTCTGCCTCCTGAGGTGCCAAATCCCAGAAATCGTACTTACTGAGACCGCGGCGGCGGGTTACGGAGGACTGAGGCTGTCGATGAGTCTTGTGATTGTGGGCCAGAGCTCTGGCCGTCAGTAGCTGAGTGAATACATAGTGGAGTGCTGCACCTGGGGTGCTGGGGGACATTGCTCCCTGCTCTTGTCCTGAGTTGTGGTCGTGTGTTGCAGGGCCCTGCTGCCTGCCCCCAACAGGAGTCTTCACCCCACCACCTGTGCCTGGAGAATCATCACGGCCAGGACGGTGCTTGTACCTGGGCTGTTTGGGTTAGGGTGCCTTTCCATGTGCCCCACCTGTGAGTCTGTCCTCTGGGCGCCTCCAGACGGGGACAATGCCAGTATCAATACATGAAAAGAGAAACTGGACTGTACAATAGTTACTGTTGAAGTAAGCCTCAGCAAGGCCCACTAGTGCAAGGGGTTCACCTTTCTCTGCACAAAGTCTCTAGACCATGTAGGAAGAAGTTGGCACAGGAACTGAAATAAAAGACAAAGTTTATTAACCTCATGAGGTGGTACTACAGTTCAAACAGCACCTTTAGGTAATGCCTGAAGTAGCACACTGAACTGAGAGAGCCTGGTCCTTTTATACCCACGCAGGGGCTAAAAGGAGGTGGTACAATTATAGAAGCAAGACTTGTATACATGTAAGGTCATGTGGAAAATGCACAGTCGACAGGTAGGAGGAGCTAACAGTTTTCAAGGACTAACAGCTGCAGACCTTACTGAACATGTGTGAAAGTGGGAGATGCTAAATATAACTTGCCACTAGGCAGATTTTCAAGAGTAGTTAACAGAAAGGTAGGACAGAGCACATGGTGAACACATGGCAGCATGTGGCAGAGAAAATGGCTGCCATGAATACAAAATGGATTCTGCGAAATGTTCACAATAGTTACAAATACAAGATGTCTTCTGCTAATGCTTAATCTAATCGCTGCTAAACTACAGCATTACGGCTGCCATCGCCTCTTCGCCATAGCGGCAAGGGGGGGCTGCATAGTGGACGAAGATAGCACAAATAACTGAGAAAGTGAACTGAGCAGATAGAATGATAGGGAAAACTAAAGCTACCAAATCCCTACTGCAGTGTGAGCAAACAGATCCTTCTGATTCGCCACTGGGAGCATTAAATCTGCAAACTTTGGAGACAACCCTTCAGGTGCACTCTGGACAGTTTGAGAGGATATTGCAGGCCATCATGGACACCAAGCTGTCTCTCGAGAACAGAATAGACACCGTCTCTCAGGATTTCAATTTGCTGAGATTCGATCATCGCAACCTGGGAGATAGAGTGGCGGTGACGGACACCGGTCTGCAGGCAATAGACCCTGCTGTTTCAGACATGCAAAAGCACATGCAAAGATTGGATCTGGATGTGAAAGCTTTACGGCAACGGCGGAGGATGCTGCAATAATGTTAGGTTTATAAGATTCCCGGAAAACGTGGAAGGGCGCAGCACAGAACTATTCTTGGAATAATGGCTCATAAAAGACGTACTGAAAAGTTTTTCTCTGTGGAACGGGCACACAGGATACCGGGTAGGCTGTCGGCTCCAGGACTGCCTCCTGTTCGGCTTATAGCGTGCTTTCTTAATTACAGAGATCGGGACATGATACTGCAACATTTTCGTCATAATGGTCTAGAATGCTGCAAAGGTGTCTCTATAATGGCCTACCCAGACTTCATGGTGGAGGTGCAACATCAATGCTACTCCTATGTGAAGATCAAGCAATGCCTCAGAGAGCACAACATCAAATATTCCCTGATGTTCCCTGCCAAACTCCAGGTGATCGCAGAAGACTGCACTCACATCTTTTCCACACCGGACGATGCCTGGACGTGGATGTACTCAAAGAGCATTGTCCAACCCTCGGAAGAGGACAGAGAAAGTGGGGAATGGCTCACGTCTGCTCGTCGGAGGCCCAGGAGGAGATCGAAGGCACAACCTACGAAAATACAGGCAGCTGCAGAACGAGCGAAAGCATTGAGGGACATGTCGATTCACATGCAGAACTCTTTTACCCTGCTCCAAAATCGTTCACAGGCACAAACAGAGTCAGACTCGGGCAGCTCTGGCTCGACTATCATGGGTGTGATCAAGGGGCTGGCTATAACTCCCCAGACAGCGGATGACCTATAACACTCAGACATATATCTCTTAAGCGCATTAGTGCCTGGGATGGTGCTCTTATCACCTCCGCTGCACCAAGATGTGGATTGTTGACCTCGCGAGTGCGGGGAAATGCGAAGCAATACTACACAGTGGGTCCCTTGGTCGGGACCTAAAGAGGCAAAATAATGTTCAGTTAATCCACAAACAGTGAACTTTTTATGCCACACTGACAACTGTTCTCTGCTACGGATGTGGTTGGGGATGGCGTTGTCACGGCTATCCGTCATCCTTTAATTTGGGGCCACTACGCAGTCTCCCCAAGATAGCTACCATGTCCCCCTGGATGGTTTCCATATGGACAACCCTTACATGGGATTGTTGTATGTGTTTCCTTTTGTTATTATTAGGGGTGACTAGAGATGTGCCTCAGTGCCACCAGATTTGGGGGTTTGGGGTTATTGGTGGGGGGTTGTATTCAATATGTTTCACTGAGTCACACTACATTTCAATGCAATAGTCAAGCAGGCACACTCTCCAATACTGCAGGCGCATATTCCTTCTCAGAGGTGGACACACAACATGGCGCACAGCACTACATTACTTATTACACCATGGGTTCACATAAATTGAATGCTCTATAAGAATATAATATCCCAACATGGAACCTACGTGGGATGGCAATGCCTGTCAATAGACATCAATTTACACCTTCCTTAAACACCAGAGAGTGAACTTTGCCATACTACAGGAAACACAGCTGCCAGATAGTGACTTGCAAGTATTAAAGAAGTGTTGGCGGGTCAGGTGTATGGTACATCTTCATTTGCGTATGCAAGAGGGATCCTGGTGTGGATAGCGCCTGGGGTGCCTTACGTGCACGACACACAGTGGGCGGATGTGGGGGGATTGCATATTGTGCTGGAAGGTCAATTGGATGGCAAATCATTAACCATTGTGGGGGTGTATGCGCCCAATTGTGCACAAGGTGAATTCTTCAAGACAATTACCCCTGCTTCATTGACTGACCCCATGGCACCCACTATTTGGGGAGGGGATTTTAATTGTGTTCCTGATGTGTTACATCCCCGCCTGTGGAGTTAGCAATGACCAGGCATAACTCCAACTTATTAGCGGCCTGGGCCAAGGATAATGGGGTGCATGACATGTGGCGCATGGGCCACCTGCAGCATAGGGAGTACTCTTTCTATTCCCCAATACACGATATCCACACCAGAATAGATTTGATTTTTGGAACCCCTACTGTGTGTTCTATGATAACGTATTCAAATTATCTTGCCAGGATGATTTCTGATCACTCCATGCTGCTGCTGACTGTAAAATGGGGAAGATTGCCCTCCGTTATACCGACTTGGTGCTTGCAGAGTGAGGCGCTGCTAGATATCGCATTTAGAGAATTGGCTACTTGTATCAAGCAATACTGGGGATTAAACACCAAATCCACTACACTGAGGGCTACAGAATGGGATGTGCACAAAGTTGGGGTGAGGGGTCACTGTCTCTCAGGTTCATGGGGGGCGCGTCGCTCATTACATCAGGAAGTTGTCACTTTAGAGAAAGACATGCGCGCACTGGAAATAGCAGTCGCACACCACAAAGTGCATTTCGAATCCCTTCGTGATAAACGAGGTTTATACGAAGAGGCGTATCAGTGACTCCGCCGACATGATTATAATTACCACCTAACGCAATTGCACGCAGAGGGCGATCACTCGGGTGGCTTTTGCTGTGGTTGCTTTGTGAGGAGTGACAACATACTCCAATAGGTGCCATATGTTTGGCAAATGGGACAATGGTTTCCTCTCAAGATGCATTAATAATGTTTTTAAAGACTACTACATGGGGTTATATCAAATGCAATTGGTATGTGATAATCAGCGGTTGGAATTATTTCTAAGTAAGACACCACTCACAAACCTTTCCGCAATCAATAGAGCGGCGCATAAAGAGCACCTGAGACTGGAGGAATTTAATGTGGCAATAGCACACATATCCCGCAATAAAACCCCTGGCACAATATGTCTGCAGGTCTGCCATTGCAGCCTGCTTGAAAAGGTGCATTCACCCTTTCACTACAGGTCACTGCACCAGGTCACTGCAAGTCGCCCTTACGGCCGGCCCTCCAGCCCCGAGGGCAGGGTGCAGGTACCTGTGTGTGAGGGCACCTTTGCATGAACAGGGGTGCCCCTAGGAACTCCAGCTCCACTTTCCTGGACTTCATAAATGTGGGGAAGACATTTCACCCATTTATTGGTCACAGGTCACTACTACCTGTGTCCAGCTACATAATGTTAACTCGGACCTGGGCATGTTTGGTATTGAAAATGTCAGAGTCATGCCCCAATACTGTTACCAGTATTGGTTGTATGATTCCATGTACTCTGGGGGCTCCTTAGACGACCTGCAGCATTGCTTCCACAGCCGTTTGAGGTTTTCCAGGAAGCCCCAGCTGCTGCCACCTCACAGACAGGTTTCTGCCATCCTGTTGCTGGAGCAGCTCAAGCCCAGGAAGGCATAACAAATGCTTTCCTTTGTGAGAGAGAGGCAACAGCCTCTCCCTTTGGAAACAGGTGTTACATGGCTTGGTAAAGATAGCCTCCCCAAGCCACTGATATGCTTTGAAGGGCAAATTTGGTGACCCCCTTGCATAAACTGATTTGCACCAAACCAGGGATCCCGGTCCCTACTCTGGCGCGAAACTGTACAATGGAAATGGGAGTAATCACTTCCCTGTCAATCACCAGCCCCGAGCTCCTCCAAGTGGCCACTTGATTCTGCCATCTTGAATCCAAGATGGGCAGAGGTCTCTGGGAGCAACTGAGTGGCCAGGACAGGCTGGTGACATCACAGCCCCCTCCTGATAGGTGGTCACCCTGCGAGGTGATCAATACCCCTTTCTGGGCTATTTAGGGTCTCCCTCTTTGGTGGGTACTCAGATTCAATGTTAAGGATTCCTGTAGGGCTCATCTGCATTGTTTACTTTAACTTCTAGCCACTGGAACTGCTACTGGACCCTCCAGGAACCGGCAATCTGCATCCACAGTGATGACTGTGCTTGCAACATAGTTTCCATGGCTCCTTCCAGCAACTGCAACATTTTCCCATCAGTGCATCCTCTGAGGGTGACAAATCTTCAGTCTGCATTAGAAGCAAGAAGGAATCTCTCTTGGAATGAAAGAGTCACTCCCCTGCATCCGCAGGCCCCAATTGCAATGACGACTGGCTGCGTGAATCTCCTCTCTTCCAGAGCTCTGTGGATCCTGCAACATAGGTGGTAGTCTGGAGTGGTCCTCTTGGTTCTCTCTGTCAGCTGTCCAACTTTGGAGATGGTAAGTCCTTGCCTCTCCACGCAGGACAGTACCCATGTGCATTACATCTCTTGCAGCTACTAGGGATTGGTAGAATCTCCTCCAAGGTATCGTCAGGCTCCATGTAGCCGCAGCTCCCAGCACTCTTCCTTGTGAAGCACAGCCCTCTGCGTGCTTCTCCAAAGGCCTGGGACTACTTTCTAAGTGTTCTGCATGGGCCTCACAATGACTCCTGTACTTGCTGCCTGTGGGTTACCTGTGGAAGCAACCTCCTCTTCCTGTGACTCTCATCACTGCTGAGGGTCACCGGGGACTGCCTTCCATAAGTTGAGTACTCCTAGTCCTTGCTGGTCCCCGGCAGCTCTGCATTTCTTTTTCCACACCATTTGTCTTTGCCTAGGCTTGTTGATGTATTGTCCACACCACTGACTGACTGCAATCCTTCTTCCAGCATGGGACATTGACTGCATCACTTCAAAAACTATTTAGGTGCTCCAGTGCTGCACTGATGACTGTTTTTGTTCACCGTCGACCTGGTCCTGCCTCTACAGATGGTTGGGTAGTGGCTCCTGCCAACACTGGCTCTCCAACAAGAACTGGACTTGGTCCCCTTCCTTTGCAGATCTTCCTCTACCAGGATCCACGTTTGGTTTCTTGCAGTCTTGTCTGGGTGTGGCAAAATCCTCTTCCGAAGTCCTTTTGGTAGGTTTGGGGAGAACTAGGAACTTACCTTTCTTCTCCTGGCTGCTGGGGGGTCACACTCTGGTACTTACCAGTGTTTGGTAACCCACAAATTAAGTGTACTCACCTGAGAGGATACTATTTGTCAAGTGTGTGAAGTAGAGGGTATAACCTGAATGTATTTTCCGGGAGGCACTGATTCTGTCACTCCAAACACAAGGCTAGTGTTCACTTGTCTAAAGATCCCTATTTGGCAACTCTTAATTGAAGTGTACTCACCTGGGAGGATACCATTTGCTAAGAGTTGGGAAGTAGAGGTAGTGACATGACTGCAAAGCCCAATAGACCCTGTACCTCTAACTTCAAACAGCAGCACAGGGGCCACTTGTCAAACTATACTTGTATGTCAACTCTCAAATAAAGTATACTCACCTGGGACTGATCAAGCACAGATCATGCCCAAATCAGAGACATGTTTCTCAACATAGCTCCATCTTGACTTGCTGACCCAAGATGGAATATTTCTGGACAGGGATAACTCCTTACTCAGTGTGTATAGCAAGTATTCATAAGACCTCAAGATGCCTTACCAGATTGGTATTAGCAGCAGACACATTCACACTGCACTGGGCACATAATGACTCCAGCCACATACACAGCAAAGTACAGGGTTTCCCTGCATCACACTCAACTGGGCGTCCAAATAGGCAAAGTCATATCTTGCTTAGCCACTGTTTTGCCTGTACTGGTGGCAAGATGTCATTGTCAAGCCATCCTCCCAAGTGCTAATGATCTGCACATTTCAGCAACTGCTTGAATCAAAATTAATTGGAATACTTCACACATGGCATGTAAATACACCCAATATCATGGTTACTTGATTCAATAGGATTAACTGCACCTTACCTTTGTACAAGGTCTTTGCTTACTGTAACTCTAAACCGTTGGAGGTAGAAGTCAAAATACAACTAGTAACATTGAACATTTCACATCAATAGGTCAAGCTGCTGCTGGGCACACAGAGGCCACAGAAGAGAATGCCACTACCTCCCTGGATAGAGCCTTCAGTGAAGAAGACACCCCTGGATGGCTGAACGTGGAGGATGGTTCTGGTTCATTTGGGAAACCTGGTCAGACTGCAACAGGAAGTCTCACCGTGGCCACTAAATCACCTTCCAGCCCGGTTACCTCAACATCATAGGCTGCCATTTGTCCCCCAACCGGTATACCAACACAGTGTCTACCATATTGTCCTGGATCATAAGTTGCAGCACAACACTTCGGACAATGAGGGTCCAGGAATAAATTGGAGAGGGTACTCTGTGCCAAGGGCACAGGCCTGTGAGGGTAGGATGCATGGGAGGGATGCTGTGGGTCAGCTGGATTAGGTCACTGGGGCTGATCTTGGCCAGGACACTAACAGCCATATCTTGGAACCTATTAGGAGTCCCAAGGTGTGATGGGCCAGTTCTTGATTGAACTCCGGGAAGTCAAGCAGCTACAGAGACATGCTCAGAGACATGTGGAAACAGATGAGGCCCACAATAATAACATTGTTTCCTTAACAGGGATGCCTTTGGACATTCACACCACCCTAAGCAGGGTTTTCAACAACAGTCTACCCTTCCTTTGGCTTATCAACATCAGTGTCAGCCCATGGCAGGGAGGCCCTGCCAAAGGAAGAACCGACCCCAGATCCTCTTGCCTCTGTAGGAACAGGCTATCTCCCCCCATGGAAGCATGGACATCCAGCAAGAAATCCTGTCGGTGCTGATGGCAAGACACCCACCACTGCGAGCAAGTGACCTCTTGCTAAAGGACCTCCTTTGTGTGTTACACATTCACTCTGTTGACTGATCCTGGACAACCTACGAGTTCCAATGGGAGGAGTACTTTGGACTCCCAATGTTGTGGCATCTACTTCAATGACTTCATTCACCATGATTGAACCCTTAACTTCTCATTTTTGATACTTTATGTCCAAACTTTATTTTCAGATTTAACATTGTAATAATTTCTCCCATCATAAACTCATTGTCTGCTTGCTTAATTTTCACACTTTGCTTTGTAGAAATATAAGATCATCGGAACCATACGATGAATACACAAGCTACTTGTACAAGCAGGGCTATGTTACAGGTACACAGTGTCCAGCTCAGGATTACATACATTACACACCAGCACATCAGTACAAGTGTCTAGTCAAACCAAACGTTTTATTCCAGTGTACAGCACATAGGCCGTCAATATGTCTGGACTCTTAGGAACAAGAGTGTGTGACTCATACTGAGTCAAAGTACAAATTTCAAGGTATAGACCTCCCCGAGCATGGTAGGAAGGGATTTGTCAGACATTGTCCTGTAGAACAGGCAAACATTGAAGTGATTGATGTCATTGGCTTGAGCCTTATTATATACCACACCAAAGTGATCCAACATCACATTATCCAAGATGCAGATAGATGGTAGCACAACAGACCCTGATCACAGGGTTATCATAATCCAATGCCCATGCATCGGGTGGTCGGACACAAACATATGTCAAAGTTGTGGCAAAGGCACCGTGGCCTGCAATGTTGGAACACATCTTCATCTCTAGACATGTCATACAAAAAGAGTGTTTATCCAATGTGAAGGGGAAATGACTTGATCAAATGCTAGGCCTACATATTTTCAGACCACCTGGTGACACAGATGATGATCAGGCCCACCACAAGACACAGAACAAGTGCAATGTGCACTTCTGTACCTCCACCCAAATATTGTTTCAACTGTCTTAGTATATGTCTCATACATCCAAATGCTGCTGCATACATTACCTGTAACTGTCCATGCCTACTATCTATGCCAGAACAGCATCAGATACCTGCCAATGTCACAACTCTGAAATGCCCATAAGAAGATGCCATAGTGAAGGTACCTGTAAAAAGAACAAAACAAGGAGTATAGGCTTAAAACCATTCCTATGACAGACTTCACTTAGCAAACAAATGGAAAATAAAATACATTACAAGAAAACTGACACAAACAAGGCAACATCATCAAGGTGTGGATGTGTCAAAAGCTATCTTATCAAGCTAATTTTGGCTGAATATTGCAGAGTATCAGCTCCAGAGCTCTTTCCAAAACACTCAATTCCATACATTCTCACAACTACAGTTCATCGTAAAGTCACAGTCTGTCAAAGCCCAGCTCACCTGAGTTCTTGTTCAGTTCTGATGGAGGTTGAAGACAATCCGACCCCACCCTGAAACTGCTTGTTCCAGCACACTAGTTTTTAAAACAGTGCACTAAGAACAGAAGCTCAAGGGAAGGGGGGAAGTGGATAAAATAAAAAAAAGAGAGACAACACCGTTCTTGCGTTTCCACTGTTGAAGTGCTGTACAAATCTGCGGCCCTTTCTGACTTCTGTAGAAACTGGTGCCTAATGAAACATAAACAAAGAACAGATAAGTGCAACCTATTCCTAAATGGGTTCCTGACTATCCCTTTATTTATTGGAAATTCTCTTCTAAAAGTACCTCTTGGATCCTGGTCTCTAGTTTCCAGGTTTGGAATGTGTTACTGCTCTGGGATGTGTTTTCTATTACTGTTAAGCTTCTAAAAAATTAAACAAATACCGTTATCAGAATTACCAATATCAAACATTCATCATAATATAACTAAAGCCTAAATTCCCAATAGCAGACTCACTTTTTGCATATTTCCAGAATCTTTTATAAAACAAATACTGTACTTTTACATCAAAATACAGCATGTAATTTGTGCAAGTCCTTGATTTACTGTTTTCCTTGCTGTCAATGGTTTCCACTGTTCGATTCCCAAAAGTTCCATGAAAAAAAACAATGTCCGCTTCACAAAGTCCTGCAAAATAATCCTGCAACAAAGAGCCTTAATCACAATGCTCGTGGAAGGCACTTCGCCTCAAACTATCTATACACGAATCCAGAAATTGCCGTCAAAGCTCCCTCAGGTAATAAAAAGTTTTGCACTTACTTGTTGCTGGCAAGAGATACTGATCAGTCTAACCTTGTCTTCTTTCTCTTTTGCAGGTTACTCGTAGGAGAGAGGCTGAGGCAAGGGGGAACCGGAAACCGGAAGAAGGAAGAGCCAGCAGCTGCGCCAATTGAAGTCAAAGAAAGTCTGTAAAGAGCA
Source organism: Pleurodeles waltl (assembly GCF_031143425.1). Taxonomy (NCBI): domain Eukaryota; kingdom Metazoa; phylum Chordata; class Amphibia; order Caudata; family Salamandridae; genus Pleurodeles; species Pleurodeles waltl. The sequence goes on along the minus strand of NC_090447.1, from coordinate 1,213,727,069 downwards.
GGAGTGCCAGCGCCGAGGGATCTGTTCTCAGGTAAGCAGGAGGTAGACGAGCACAAGCACTGGGTGAGGCTCGGGGATGCCTTTTATAGACAGGGCTGGGTGTGGTTCGAAGAGCTGGGTGTGGTTTGAAGGGCTGGGTGTGGTCCTCACATGCTGCACATGTTCTTGGAAGGTGTGCAGAGCTGGGTGTGGTTTGAAGAGCTGGGTGTGGTCCTCACATGCTGCACATGTTCTTGAAAGGTGTGCAGAGTTTCAGTTATTATGCAAATGAGTTGGATTAACACATGGCCTAGGGAGGAGTGTTTTAAAGAAGCCTTGGTAAAAGCAAGGCCCAATGTGTAAACAAAACAGCACATTAAACAACATACACAGAAGCCTAGGGGGGGGGGAAGGTGAGATAACAAGAAAGGCTTTGAATAGTAAGTTTAAAAGGGAGCTATTACAGAACCCACTAGTGCAGTGAGAGGGGACATGCTCTTTGCTGTGTACAAACCCTAACAGTTGCCCCCCTCAAAGGCCCTCCTACAGGACGGGGTTTTCCTGGATTTTTTAAATAAAACCGTCTAATCAGCTGTGGGGCATGTACATATGATGCTGGTTCCCATGAATTCTCAGATTCATCATATCCTTTCCATTCTACTAAATAAAACAGACGTCCACTAATTCTTTTTGAGTCTTTTATGCTTTTCACTTCATATTCCAGATTTCCTTTAATTGGTATGGGTGGAGGTGGTGGTTCAGGTCGGGTTTTTGAGTTGTATGGCTTAAGCAAGGACACATGGAATGTAGTATGTACTGGATATTCTTTTGGTAAATCTAATTTTACTGTTACCGGGTTTACTATGGCAGTTATACTAAAGGGTCCAATGAAACGTGGTTGCAGCTTTCGGGATCCCTCTATGTTTAGGTTTTTTGTGGAGAGCCATACCTTGTCACCAATTTTATACATTGGGGCCTCAGACCTGTGTTTGTCTGCTTGTCTTTTCATGCTTTCCTTTTACTTTAATAAATGTTTCCTGGCTTTGTCTTGTATGTCACCTAACCTCGTTAGTCTATCCGTTACTGTAGGCAACAGGGAATCTTCTAACAAAATGGGTATAGCTCTTGGATGATACCCCTGCAAGAAATAGAATGGTGAGCAAAGTAGAGCTGAATGCTCAGTATTATTATAAACAAACTCTGCTACAGGAAGAGCTTCCAACCATTCACTAGAATAATCAGCCAATAAACAACGTAGCGTTTGAAGTAAGGTTTGGTTCAGTCGTTCAGTCTGTCCATCTGTCTCTGGGTGGAAAGCAGTGGATAAGGCCACATCTATTTTCAGTTTTTCACATAATTTTTTCCAAAATCTGGAGTTGAACTGGCTCCCTCGGTCTGACACCACTTTTCTTGGCAAACCATGTAAACGCACAATTTCCCTTATAAAAATATCGGCAAATTCTGCCGCCGTGGGTAATTTCCGTAATGGTACAAAATGTGCCATTTTAGATAAAAAATCCACTATAACCAACACTGTTGTGAAGGATTTTACAGGTGGTAAACCTACAATAAAGTCTACGCTCACAGTGTGCCAAGGTTGTTTGGGTGTTGGCATTGGTATTAACAAGCCGTCAGGAGCCTTATGAGAAGATTTATGTCTTGCACAAATTGGACAGGTAGTGACAAATTGCTTAATGTCCTTTCTTATAGTGTCCCACCAAAAGTGTTTTTGCACATTTTCCAGGGTTTTTACCCAACCACGATGACCTGCCAACGGTGAGGCGTGATGCCAAATTATCACCTGTGTTTGTAATTCAGAGGTGGGCACTAACAGCATGTTGTCGTGATACAATAAACCTCGTTGTATTGTGTTATGGGAATCCTTTAACCAATCCTGAGGTGCTATTTGCATGTGTGCATTATATAGATCTGTGATGAAATCCTTCTGTTGTACTGGTGCCAACAACTTTTGGGGAGGAATAATGGGTTCTCCTATTTTATCTTGTTTCATGTCTGAGGTATGTCCGTATCTAGATAACACATAAGATTGAATTTGTTGTGCACCTGGTCTATAGGTTATAACAAAGTCAAATGTGCTAAACAAATTTAACCAGCGCATCTGACGTGGTGTTAGTGCTTTAAGTGATCCAAAAAACTGTAGGTTCTTATGGTCAGAAAAGATTGTAACTGGGTACTTGGCTCCCATTAAATGGTGCCTCCATTCTGAAAAGGCTACTTTGATAGCTAGTAGTTCCCTTTCAGCCACAGTGTAATTTTGTTCAGCTGGTAATAACTTTTTGGAATAGAAGGCTATAGGATGTAACTGGCCATCTACTGCATCTCGTTGAGAGAGAACTCCTCCTAAAGCTACTTGTGAAGCATCCGCTTCAACAAAAAAGGGCAAGTCAGGATCAGGATGTTTCAGAATTGGGGCTGAAGTGAACTTTTGTTTTAGGAGTTGAAAGGCGTGTGCCGCCTCATCAGTCCAAATAAATCGTTGCCCTTTCCGCAACAAGGTAGTTATTGGGGCTGCAATGTCTGCAAAATGTGCAATAAACCTCCTATAAAAATTGGCGAAACCCAGAAATTTCTGAATATCTTTTACAGAGGATGGTTCTGGTCAATCAACAATAGCACTGATTTTCTTTACATCCATAGTTATTCCTTGAGGTGACAGGCAGCATCCTAAAAAGTCCACCTTGTTGACATTAAAAGTACACTTTTCTAACTTAGCAAAAAGATTATTTTCTTTTAACTTTGATAATACTGCACGAACATGTTGGGTATGTTCTTCTGAGTTCTTAGAGTAAATGAGGATGTCGTCTATGTATACTATGACACAAACGTCCAGGAATTCGTGTAGGACCTCATTTATAAAGAACTGAAAGGCCGCAGGGGCATTACATAACCCAAAGGGCATTACTGTGTACTCAAATAAACCAAACTTTGTCTTGAAAGCTGTCTTCCACTCATCCCCCTCTTTTACTCGGACCAGGTGGTAAGCTCCCCGCAGATCTAGTTTAGTGTATACAGTAGAATGTCTTAATTGATCCAACAACACAGGTATTAGAGGAAGAGGATATTTATTCTTTATTGTAGCCTTATTTAGTCCTCTATAATCGATACACGCGCGCAGGGATTTATCCGGCTTCGGGATAAAAAAGAGTGGAGATGACACTGGAGATGTGGAATGACGGATGAACCCAGACTGTAGTAGGTCATCTAGGTAGGTTCTTAAGTATTTGGTTTCTTCGTCAGTCAAAGCATATACTCTGTTATTAGGTAAAGAGGCCCCTGGTATAAGATCTATACGGCAGTCATAAGACCGATGTGGGGGCAGCACACTAGCCTTTACTGGATCAAAGACGTCTTTAAAGTCAGAATATTCAGGAGGGAGACTTGGTTCATCTTGTGTAACACTAGCACAGTGTAATACTGTGCTCTGTTCTGTACCTGCTTCTTGATAGCAATTGGTTCTACAGAAAGAGGAATCCAAAGTAACAGTTCTATTCACCCAATCAATTTTTGGGTTATGAGTTGTTAACCAGGGTACCCCGAGAATCAAACCAAAATTAGGAGTATCTATCAGATCAAAGCTAATCACCTCTGTGTGCCCGTTCTGACAGACCATAACAAGTGGACTTGTTTGTTTTGTGATTAATCCAGAGGTCAATTCTGACCCATCCACTGCACATACTGCTTCTGGACAAGGCTTTAGGCACTTAGGAAGTCCTAAGATTTCAGCTAACTTATTATCCACAAAATTTCCTGTCGCGCCTGAGTCCAGTAGGACAGGGAGAGAATGCCTCACTTGGGTAGTAACAATTAAAACGACCTGAATTATGAAATGTCTAGGTATGTGCGGTACCCTGAAGGCTGCAGCATTAGAGGTTTGATTAAGATGTTTTCTCGAACAAGTAACCTCTCCCCTTGTCGAGCTTAATCGTTTCCCGATTCAGTTGAGGAGGTGGAGGAAACAGCACCCTTTCGTGGAGTTTTAGGCTTTACTGGACATTCTCTGGCAAAGTGACCTGCCCTGCCACAATATAAACATAATTGAAATGTTCTCCTTCTTTCTTTTTCCTCTGATGTGAGTGGACCTCTGAGTGTCCCTATTTGCATAGGCTCTGGTTCAGGGAGTTTATTATCTGTGTCTTTCTTCTCGTGTCTAATAAAAGTTAACCGTGATTCCAGTTTGTATTTATCTCTCTTTCTTTCTCCTAGTCTATGTTCTAATTTCACAACTAAATCTACAAAGTCTGAATAGTCTTTTGGCAAATCAACGATATGAGCCAGCGCGTCTTTTAACTCGTCTCTCAAACCTTTATAAAAAAGGGAGACACGCTTTTCTTCTGGCCACTGTGTCTCGGTGAGTAAACGATTAAAACTAGTGAGATAGGTCAATAAATCCTTGTTACCTTGTTTAAGATTTAAAAGCTCATTATCACTTGCCTGCATAAAAGTGTGTTTTGCAAAAAGGCTGGTCATGGTACGTTTAAATTGATTCCAATTATGGAGGATGGGATCATCTCTATCCACGAAAGGAATTGACCAATTGGCTGCTGTGCCACCCAAATAAGACAAGACGAATGCCACTTTCGTATCATCAGTAGGGAACTGTTGTGGCTTACAAATGAAGTGTAATTGACATTGATTGATAAAAACATGGAATTTGTTACTATCTCCATGAAAACGTTCAGGTGCTGCTAAGGGCACAACATTAGGAACATTAACAGTAACCTCAACTGGGGAAGGCAAAGTTGTATGTTTTGATGGCGCCCCTGTCTCTGAGGAGGTTTTAAACAAAGGCGTAGAAGCTGTGTTCCACTGAGATCCCCTAAATTTATACCTGCTTAAATCCTGTTTTAAAGAGGTATTCTCCATCTTTAATCTCTCTATTTCCTCTTGCATATGTTGCATGATGCCAGACACTGATTCATTATGAGCCAAGTCCTCATTTAGGGCCTGCGCCATATCCGTGACGTCAATGCCCTCTATTTCTTCCCCGGTATTCATCGTCCACCAGAACTGAAATTATTTTTTAAGGCTTGTGCTTCTGTCAAAGCCCAGCTCACCTGAGTTCTTGTTCAGTTCTGATGGAGGGTGAAGACAATCCGACCCCACCCTGAAACTGCTTGTTCCAGCACACTAGTTTTTAAAACAGTGCACTAAGAACAGAAGCTCAAGGGAAGGGGGGAAGTGGATAAAATTAAAAAAAGAGAGACAACACCGTTCTTGCGTTTCCACTGTTGAAGTGCTGCACAAATCTGCGGCCCTTTCTGACTTCTGTAGAAACTGGTGCCTAATGAAACATAAACAAAGAACAGATAAGTGCAACCTATTCCTAAATGGGTTCCTGACTATCCCTTTATTTATTGGAAATTCTCTTCTAAAAGTACCTCTTGGATCCTGGTCTCTAGTTTCCAGGTTTGGAATGTGTTACTGCTCTGGGATGTGTTTTCTATTACTGTTAAGCTTCTAAAAAATTAAACAAATACCGTTATCAGAATTACCAATATCAAACATTCATCATAATATAACTAAAGCCTAAATTCCCAATAGCAGACTCACTTTTTGCATATTTCCAGAATCTTTTATAAAACAAATACTGTACTTTTACATCAAAATACAGCATGTAATTTGTGCAAGTCCTTGATTTACTGTTTTCCTTGCTGTCAATGGTTTCCACTGTTCGATTCCCAAAAGTTCCATGAAAAAAAACAATGTCCGCTTCACAAAGTCCTGCAAAATAATCCTGCAACAAAGAGCCTTAATCACAATGCTCGTGGAAGGCACTTCGCCTCAAACTATCTATACACGAATCCAGAAATTGCCGTCAAAGCTCCCTCAGGTAATAAAAAGTTTTGCACTTACTTGTTGCTGGAAAGAGATACTGATCAGTCTAACCTTGTCTTCTTTCTCTTTTGCAGGTTACTCGTAGGAGAGAGGCTGAGGGAAGGGGGAACCGGAAACCGGAAGAAGGAAGAGCCAGCAGCTGCGCCAATTGAAGTCAAAGAAAGTCTGTAAAGAGCAGGAGTGCCAGCGCCGAGGGATCTGTTCTCAGGTAAGCGGGAGGTAGACGAGCACAAGCACTGGGTGAGGCTCGGGGATGCCTTTTATAGACAGGGCTGGGTGTGGTTCGAAGAGCTGGGTGTGGTTTGAAGGGCTGGGTGTGGTCCTCACATGCTGCACATGTTCTTGGAAGGTGTGCAGAGCTGGGTGTGGTTTGAAGAGCTGGGTGTGGTCCTCACATGCTGCACATGTTCTTGAAAGGTGTGCAGAGTTTCAGTTATTATGCAAATGAGTTGGATTAACACATGGCCTAGGGAGGAGTGTTTTAAAGAAGCCTTGGTAAAAGCAAGGCCCAATGTGTAAACAAAACAGCACATTAAACAACATACACAGAAGCCTAGGGGGGGGGGAAGGTGAGATAACAAGAAAGGCTTTGAATAGTAAGTTTAAAAGGGAGCTATTACAGAACCCACTAGTGCCAGCAACACCTCCACAACCTGAGCTGCTGTGTGCCACCTCTGGGAGCAATCATGCCATGTCCAGCAGGTGATAGGGCCCCTGACTTCTCTCCAGATGAGCTGGAGAGGTTAGTTGATGAGGTCCTACTCCTATATGGACAGCTCTGTGGCTCCCCAGAGGAGCAGGTATGAATCTCAGAGTCAAAATGAATTGCTGTTTGACATCATCTTTTCCCTCCCCACAGGCTACAAACTGTCCCTGTGTGCCAGTTAGACTTCTGGTGTGTCTGTTTTTTCAGTGTGTGTGGCATCAATGGGATGTACATGGTACAGGTATTGGTGGCCAGTAATATATGTTACGTTCAGTCTCAGAGTGTTGTGTAAGGTGTTTTGGGGTCCTAAATTCTCCTTGTGTTGGTTTCACATAACTAGGTAAGGAGACTTTACTGCCATCCACTGGCATTTTTTTTATGTAAACAACATGTATGTGCATGGCAGCATGAGCTGTGTTTGCATTTTATATGAATCACCTGAGGATCTTGTAAGCAATGTGTATAGTGCTGCAGATCTTTCACCCACATCAGGCCTTGCCAAACTGTAATCTGGAAGGCATATCATGACTCACACTTCCCTTCAGGTTGCCACACACAACTCATGCCAAATTGCTGATGACCCCATAACGTAGTTTCATGCATGGAATTGAGGGAAATGGAGTGTCATGTAGGTTCTGTTTGCTCAGCCTACAGAGACCAGGGCCTGTCAAATATATCTCTCAGTATGGGACAGAGTCCAGGCTGGGGTAGAGTCACTGTGGCAATGCAACTGTGGCTCTGTGCCCACTCCCTGTACACCAGCGGATCCTGTTTTGTGGCCAACATGAGGCTCCAGTGGCAAAACCTGCCCTCAATGCCTCAGTACATTGACTAGATTAAGAAAGGATACTGAGGTTAATCCTTGAACTAGTCCATGTGCATTTTGCATTATTGCCAATGTGTGTCTTTGACTCATGAGATGTCCCTTACTCCCACAGCTCTGTAGTCACCTTCACAGAAGTCATATTCACCCTGTACAGGCTAATTGACATGATGACAATCCAACAGTACAGACAGTGTATTGATTCCAGGGAGGCCATGACATGTGACTCAGTAGCTTGGTCACAGTAGCTTGGTCACATAGCAGAAAGTGTATAATGCATACCTTTGTATGTTGGATGGCATCTCTGTGGGATAGACACATATGTCCAAATGAGTGTTCTGTGGTACAGGTACATACCACAGGACTCACCTCCTGAAGTGGCATGAGTCTGCATTTGGCAGACCACATGTCCACACATGCACAAGAAGTCACTTTCTGTGTCCACCATGCCAGCCCCTTCATTGTCACTCAATTATAATGGTGAGGTCTGTGCTATGACAGTTGCCTGTAGGGACTGTATGCAGTGAGTCAGAGTGTGAATGTGTTGGTCCAGTCAGGCCTCAGAAGTTTCCCCTTCCAAAGCCACATGTGTGTAATGTTTTATTGTGGCTCACATCATAGTACATGTTGCTGGAGAATTCGCCACCTGATGTGAGAAGGCTTGCTCAGTCATTGTAGGCCATGAGCAGGGTGGTGGGTTAGTGTGCAGATGGATACAAAAGTGTGTAGTCATGTTTAGTTTAGTTTAATTTACTGCATTTATAAAGCGTATTGCTAACCGAAGGCTTCACAGCGTAAAAGCGAAACCACTGAACTAGGAAGTGCCTATACTGAGAATAATAATGTCTTCAGTTTCCTACAAAAAGAAAGTTTCGAGTTGTCTTGACAAAGTTCTAGAGGGAGAGAGTTCCAGAGGTTGGCCGCTTTGAAGGCAAAGGATCTGCCTCCCCATCTTGCTTTTTTAACATAAGGGGTGTTAATTCACGAGGCGAAGGATGATCTGAGTGCCCTTTGAGGGATATAAAATGTTATGATTTACCGAAGGAAGGCCAGACCCTTATTATGAAGGGCTTTGTGTACCAAGCACGTGGCTTGAAACCTACTACATTGTTCTATAGGAAGCCAGTGGAGCAAAGCCAGTGCTGATTTAACTGAAAGACGTCTAGGAATGGTCATGAGTAAATGGGCAGCAGCATTCTGCACGACCTGCAATCTCTTTATAACGTAACTTGGAGAGCTCAGGAAAAGGAATTTCCGTGGTATAAGCGTGATAGTATAAGGGCCTGAATGATGAGTCTTATGGCCAAAAATGGAAGAACTTTGAAGATTTTCCTGATAGTTCTTAACAAGCTGAAACAGATAGCAGCCAGCTTTTTGGAGTGGCATTCCATAGTGAGACAGGGGTCTAACAAGAAACCTAAGCTCTTTATATTCTCTTTAGGCGGAAGGAGATCTTTTAATCCTTCCAAGACAGGTGCCGGGGATTTAAGGAGAGAAAAGTTCTCAACCAACAATACTTCTGATTCCTCATGTGGAACTTAAGTTTGGAGTCGGCCATCCATCTGGCCACATCCAAAAGTCAAGAGGCTAGATTAGCCGGTTCACAGTTGACATTGGTAGAGAACGAGAAAAGCAACTGAGTGTCATCAGCATAGGATACTAAGGAAAGACCATATGATTCCACAATGTTGGCTAAAGGGAACATATAAATGTTAAAAAGAGTGGGACTCAAAAAAGAGCCTTGCGGGATCCCACAGGTAAAGGAAAGAGCTTGTTAGAAAAAAATGAACGGTCAAGAACTTGGAAGGTCCTATCTCTCAGAAAGGAAGAGAACCAACTAAAATGGTCCCTTTAATTCCTACAAGGGATATTCTTTGAACTAATATATTATGATCCACAGTATCAAATGCAGTGCTTAGGTTTAATAAGATGATAGCTGCGTATTCACCTGAATCTAATCGTTGTTGAGTATCTTCTGTAACAGCTAAAAGGGCAGTTTCAGTGCTGAGTTGTGGTCTGGAGCCCATTTGTGTGGGATGAAGAAGTGTATGATCTTCGAGGAAGCCTCTTAGTTGATTATTGATGTGTTTTTCAATTATTTTGGATGCTATGGGAAGAAGAGCGATTGGTCTGTAGTTGCTAAAAAGGGTAGCACTGAGCCTGGGTTTTTTAAATTGAGGTTTAAAAACCACATGTTTCCAATGTTGTGGTATGTGGCCAAACATCAGAGTGTAGTTTAAGATATCAGTTAATAAAGGCGCAATGATATCAGAGCCCAGAACTAAAATATACAGGGAAGCAGGATCTAAAGGAGATCCAGATTTTATCGTGAATAGGTAATTTGTTACTAAGTCTTCAGTTAATAGCTGAAAAACTGAAAGTACAGCCCTAGAAGGCCGGAAATTGTCCTGGACTATCAAATCTGCCTTTTGAGAGGGATTAGGAGGGAAAGTTGCATGGATATCAAGGATTTTCATTTGAAAGAAGCATGCCAAGTTGGTACTTTGTACTTTAGAGTCTTCTATTGGGTTATCTGAAGAAGGATCCTTAAACATTAGGAAGATTCTTTCAGAGTATTAGAAGACTGTTCAATTCTGGAGGTATAAATTTAATTTCTGCATAAAAAGATCTAATCGCATTCCTATTTTCTAGCTTGGAGATGTCATCATAATTCCTCCTCCATTTTCTTTCAAGCTGCATACACTTCTTTTTTGACTGCTGCAGTTGAGGAGCGAACCATGGTGGCTTCTTTCGACCAGTACTTCTAAAAATAGTCTTGATCAGACCGCCTCCCAAGATGGCAGATCTAATCGGAACCAAAAGGAGGATAAAAAATGGCAATAGAAAGGAACTTTCTATATGCAAAAGTTCAATGTAATATAGGGCAGAAGGAAAGCGCAGAGCGTATCGGGGAACTGAGCAGTTAAAATGCTTCCTAAAATAGTCACAAATATAAAGATAAATGCTACAAGTTACACGAGCTTACAGGATGCCACTAAACACGGGCATCGGGTAAGGTATGAAAAACTACACACATATAACACATTTAAAAGATATAAAAATGTGAGCTATCAGAAATTAGGCATGCTAAAAACAAACAGTGCAGTACAAAGTACCGGCAAATACCATGGTTTAGGGGTCCCTGTACTTATTGGCTTGTGTGCTTTACACCTGTGGTGTGTTAACAAAATGAAATTTTCTAGCTTGTTTTTTCTGACGTGTGTGCCTCAACCATTTCTGTGGAAACTTGTGATTGTAATCTCTTGATTTGTCTCTTGCATCTATGAGGGATGTGTCATGTGCGACACAGTAGATGAGTGACTGTTTGTGTAATTATGTAATGTGGCACATACTGATCTGCCCTACCTATTGGCCCAGGGACCTCGTGCCAAACTGTGTACAATCCACAAACAATTTGCTCTGCAGGGACAACATATGGCTGTGTACATTGATCAATCAAGTACTGTTTGTTGTTGTAGTGTTGTAAATTGTTTGCAACATACCACTACTCCTCAGTGTTACAGGCCAAAGTAAAGGAAGTGATGGATCACTGTCCTCAGCCATGTGTCTGGTTTAATGAGCATATTGGCATCTGCCACCCAAAGGCTACCTGTCTTCAGTGTGTGACGAGTGCTGGTGCCTCCCTGTAGGAGGCTGGCCTGGCTTGTAGTGGGTACCAGAGGTACTTACACCTTGTGCCAGGTCCAGGTATCCCTTATTAGTGTAGAAGAGGTGTGTCTAGCAGCTTAGGCTGATAGAAGGTAGCTATGGCAAAGCAGCTTAGGCTGAACTAGGAGACATGTAAAGCTCTTACTATACCACTGGTGTCATATGCACAATATCATAAGAAAACACAATACACAGAAGTACTAAAAATAAAGGTACTTTATTTTTATGACAATATGCCAAAAGTATCTCAGTGAGTACCCTCAGTATGAGGATAAGTTATATACACAAGATCTATGCACACAAACTAAAATTATGCAGATAATAGCAAAAGGAAGTAATGCAAGCAATGTAAAATTACAGTAGATTACAATAGGAGCACATAGGTATAGGGGCAACACAAACCATATACATCAAAAGTGGAATGCGAACCACGAATGGACCCCAAACCTATGTGAGCTTGTATAGGGTCGCTAGGACTGTAAGAAAACAGTGAGGGTTAGAAAAATAGCCCACCCCAAGACCCTGAAAGGTAGGTGTAAAGTGCACCTACTACCCCCATAGAACACAGAAGTCGTGATAGGGTGATTCTGCAGGAAGAACAAACACCAGCAATGCAACAACAGTGGATTTCCAGACCTGAGTACCTGTAAGACAAGGGGACCAAGTCCAATAGTCGCGATAGTGTCGAGAGTGGGCAGGAGCCCAGGAAATGCCAGCTGAGGGTGCAAGGAAGCTGCCACCTGTTGGAAGAAGCTTGGAGTTCTGCAAGAAAGAAGAGAACTAGGAACTTCCCCTTTGGAGGATGGATGTCCCACATCGCGATGAAGCTTGCAGAGGTATTCCCATGCAGAAAGACCACAAACAAGCCTTGCTAGCTGCAAGGGTTGCGGTTAGGGTTTTTGGATGCTGCTGTGGCCCAGGTGGGACCAGGATGTTGCCAGTTGGATGAGGAGACAGAGGGGGCGCCCAGCAAGTCAGAGAGCCCTCACAGAAGCAGGCAGCACCCACAGAAGTACCTGAACAGGCACTTAGGAGAAAAGTGAACTGGAGTCCACCCAAAGTCACAAAAGGGAGTCCCACGATGCCGGAGGACAACTCAGAAGGTTGTACACTGCAGGTTAGAGTGTCGGGGACACAGGCTTGGCTGTGTATGAAGGAAATCCTGGAAGAGTGCACATGAGCCGGAGCAGCTGCAAATCACGTGGTACCCAGCAATGCAGTCTAGCGTGGGGAGGCAAGGACTTACTTCCACCAAACTTGGACTGAAGAGTCACTGGACTGTGGGAGTCACTTGGACAGAGTTGCTGAGTTCCAGCGACCACGCTCATCGTGCTGAGAGGGGACCCAGAGGACCGGTGATGCAGTCTTTTGTTGCCTGCGGTTGCAGGGGGAAGATTCCGTCGACCCACGGGAGATTTCTTCTGTGCTCCTGGTGCAGAGAGGAGGCAGGCTACCCCCAGAGCATGCACCACCTGGAAACAGTCGAAAAAGCTGGCAGGATGAAGCAATACAAGTTTGCTAGTAGTCGTCTTGCTACTTTGTTGCGGTTTTGCAGGCGTCCTGAGCAGTCAGCGGTCGATCCTTTGGCAGAAGGTGAAGCGGGAGATGCAGAGGAACTCTGGTGAGCTCTTGCATTCGTTATCTGGTGAGATCCCCAAAGCAGAGACCCTAAATAGCTAGAAAAGGAGGTTTGGCTACCTAGGAAGGAGGATTGGCTACCAAGAGAGGTAAGAGCCTATCAGAAGGAGCCTCTGACGTCACCTGCTGGCCCTGGCCACTCAGAGCAGTCCAGTGTGCCACAGACACCTCTGTTTCCAAGATGGCAGAGGTCTGGGACACACTGGAGGAGCTCTGGGCACCTCCTTTGGGCGGTGCAGGTCAGGGGAGTGGCCACTCCCCTTTCCTTTGTCCAGTTTTGTGCCAGAGCAGCTGGGGGATCCTTGAACCGGTGTAGACTGGCTTATGCAGAGATGGGCACCATCTGTGCCCATCAAAGCATTTCCAGAGGCTGGGGGAGGCTACTCCTCCCCAGCCCTCACACCTATTTCCAAAGGGAGAGGGTGTTACACCCTCTCTCAGAGGAAGTCCTTTGTTCTGCCTTCCTGGGCCAGGGCTGCCTGGACCCCAGGAGGGCAGAAACCTGTCTGAGGGGTTGGCAGCAGCAGCAGCTGCAGTGGAGACCCCGGAAAGGCAGTTTGCCAGTACCCGGGTTCTGTGCTAGAGACCTGGGGGATCATGGAATTGTCCCCCCAATGCCAGAACGGCATTGGGGGGACAATTCCATGATCTTAGACATGTCACATGGCCATGTTCGGAGTTACCATTGTGACGCTGTACATAGGTAGTGACCTATGTTCAGTGCACACATGTAATGGTGTCCCCGCACTCAGAAAGTCTGGGGAATTTGCCCTGAACGATGTTGGGGCACCTTGGCTAGTGCCAGGGTGCCCACACACTAAGTAACTTTGCACCCAACCTTCACCAGGTGAAGGTTAGACATATAGGTGACTTATAAGTTACTTCAGTGCAGTGGTAAATGGCTGTGAACGTGGACGTTATTTCACTCAGGCTGCACTGGCAGGCCTGTGTAAGAATTGTCAGAGCTCGTTATGGGTGGCAAAAGAAATGCTGCAGCCCATAGGGATCTCCTGGAACCCCAATACCCTTGGTACCTCAGTACCATATACTAGGGAATTATATGGGTGTACCAGTATGCCAATGTGAATTGGTAAAATTAGTCACTAGCCTGTTAGTGACAAATTTGGAAAGCAGAGAGAGCATAACCACTGAGGTTCTGGTTAGCACAGCATCAGTGAGACAGTTAGGCATCACATAGTGAACACATACAGGGCACATACTTATGAGCACTGGGGCCCTGCCTGGCAGGGTCCCAGTGACACATAGACTAAAACAACATATATACAATGAAATATGGGGGTAACATGCCAGGCAAGATGGTACTTTCCTACACTCACTACTGCCTGTAAGATGAGGATGGCCATCATACATGTGACAGAGCATACATTGTTCTTTGGATCAGCCACAACTCAATACTTTCCTTTGGTAAGTGGGGAATGCCCATGGACATGATTTGCGTGCCATCACTGTTGCCAACATTCCTTGTGCCTACATGTTAGCATGTGCCCCTTTCTCTTTTGACAAAATGTGTACACTGCTGTTTCATGCATGGTATATTTGTGTTCATGGGATGAGTCCTTTATTCCTTCACATATATGTGGATGCCAAAATTTGTTTGGAATAGAACATTTGCCATTGGAGTATATTTCATGTGGTGCCACAGACAGGAGTTTGCCACTATTGGTTGTTGGCTGACACATAGCCTCAAGCATCATCGCATATCATTTGGCATGTACAACTGCAGTAGCAATGAGGGACAAGATGTGTATGACTAGATTTGTTAGCCAAAATGTGCACTTACAAGCCATTGATGTGGCATCATGTAGCAAGGTGAACTACACATGTGTAATGGGGAAGGTTTTTTAACTTTAGCAACACAAAAGGATGATGGACAGAGTGCTGAACAATGCTCACACTCACCCCAGTCACAGATCTGGGTTTAATTCATTGTTCTTGTGCTCACCATGTCACACCAGTTTGGACCCAGGCATATGCAAATCAGTCTTGAGCCTGTTCCTCATGAGAACAGTCCAGCCAGAACTGCCAGGCTAGGCCCTCCCTGGACCAGAAACAAGCATCCTGGGACCGGTTTCAGGGTATCATCCTTCATCAGCCAGGCTAGCTTGATTCCAGTGGCACAGTGAGCACGGTTCCCACGTCTGGGCATATCCTTACTGCTTAGGGCAACTTTAGCAACACAAAAGGATGATGCACGGAGTGCTGAATCATGCAAACACTCACCCTCAGTCACAGATCTGGGTTTAATCTATCGTTCTTTTGCTCACCATGCCACCCCAATTTGGACCCAGCCAATTAGTCTTGACCCTGTTCCTCATGAGAACAGTCCAGCCCAAAACTGCCAGGCAAAGCCCTCCCTGTTTTTTTAACTGACTAGTAGCATGCATCATGGAATGTCATACAGTAATGTTGAAAGCACATGTGTTTGGGTGCAAACATTCATCCACAGTCATCCGGGTTTGCAGGACCAAAATCAAGGCAGTAGCTTGCATTTGGGCAACATGTTGAGGGCCTTCTACAGGTACTTACAAATATTTAAGTCTCTCCAACATACAAAGGACTAATGGCTTCTACCGATGCAATCAGAGTATGTATTTGTAAGGAGTGCTAGACATTACTAGTGATTTCCCCGAGGCTTGCTGATTCATTGTGTTGTAGGTTTTAGGGACATATCTCCTTGTGAGTTTGCACATGATGTCTACAGTGTACATTTCCATGCCAAATGTGTGGCCTATCAAAGCAATATTGATATTTCCTCCATGACTCCATTTGGACAATTTTCACTTGGTGAAGTGTGCATTGTGGATCTGTTTCCAGTGTGACATGAGTATTTCCATGTTACCTTTTCCAGTCTCTTCTATCGTTGTCAGCAACATGGCATTATATGGGAGCATCTGTAGGAGGCTGGCCTGGTTTGTAGTGGTACTTTGGGTACTTACACCTTATACCAGGTCCAGTTATCCATTATTAGTGAAGTAGTAGTTCTCTAGCAGCTTAGGCTGATAGAGGTAGCTATAGCAGAGCAGCTTAGGCTGAAGTAGGAGACATGCAAAGCTCATGCAATACCACTTATTGTAACACAGTACTTATACACAAGTAAAGACAATACTCTGTGTTACCAAAAATAAAGGGATTTATTTGTATGACACAGTACCAAACATATCTTAGAGACAATACTCCTGGAGCTAAATATTATGCACAATATATACACTAGACACCAAAATTAGACAAGTAAATAGTCCTAGAACAATGCAAACAATAGGAAATGCTATAGATTGCAATGGGAGAAAATAGGTCTAGGGGCAACACAAATCACATACTAAGAAAGTGGAATGTGAATCACGAATACCCCCCTAGACAAGTGTAGAGTGTGCAGAAGAGTAAGAAGACAGTAAAGGTAAGTAAATTACCCCACCCCAGAGCCCAGAAAAGCAGGAGTAAATTACTGTAAGTTTCCTTAGGACACACTACACCTTATGATTGGGATTATGCAGTAACCAACCAAGTCTGCAAACAACAACTGTTGGATACCTGGACCTGACGACCTGCAAAGCAAGGGGACCAAGTCCAGAAGTCGAAAGATGTCCCAGGAAGGTCAGGAGCCCCTGCCAAACCAGGAGAGGGTGCAAAAGATGAGTCTACAGTTAGTCAGAGACTGCAGGAATGCACCCTAGGAAGATGCCAGTCAGTTCCTGCATAATGCAAAGGATATCCCACAATGTGAAGATGGTTGCAGATGTGATTTCGGGTTGGAAGTCTCCAACAAGCCTTGGTTACAACAAAAGTGTGTTTTTGGTCAAAATGGCGCTGGCTAGCCCAGGAGGGACCTGGGGGGCTCAATTCTGTGCGAGGAGGAAGAGGGGACTCTCAGCACTTCAGAGAGCCCTCAGGATGCCAGACAGCACCCACAGGAGTCCCAAGACACGGGGACAAAGGAGGTGCAAAATGCATTGGTGCAGCACAACAAAGGAAGGTCTCACACCGCCGGAGAAAAACTCAGCAAGTTGAGCATCGCAGGATGAAGTGCTGAGGACCTGGGCCAGGCTGTGCATGAAGGAATTTTGCAAATAGTGCATAGAGGCCACAGGAGGTGAAGAAGACGCAGTACACAGGGCTACAGTTGCTCTCAGGGAAGGCAAGGTCTTACCTCCTCCAAATTGCGTTAGCAGGACCTCAGGACAGTCTACATTGAAGGGGTCCAACCTCTGTGTCCTTAGGAGCATGCTCGTTGCTGTGAGAGGAGTCCAAGGGTACCAGTCATTGTCTTAGAAGGTGCCTGCTGGAGCAGGGGAGTGACTCCGTCACCATATAGGAGATTTCTTCCGTACTTCTGCTACAGGATGAAGACAGGGAGTCCTTAGAGCGTGCACACTATGGAAACTGTTGCAGTTGCTGGCTGGAGCTGAAGTTTCAGAAGAAAAGTATCTCTTGTGGATACTTTGTTGATGTTACAGCGGTTCCTGGAGCAGGCTGTGGTTGATCCGAGGTCTGAGGATGATGAAGCAGTTGCAGAGGATTCCTGAAGGAAACTTGCAAGCAGAATCTGAAGAGGACCCACAGAGGAGACCCTAAATAGCCCTGAGAGGGGGATTGGCTACCTTATCAGGTAAGGACCTATCAGGATGGGTCTCTGACGTAAACTGCTGGCACTGGCCACTCAGAGCCCTCCAGAGTGTCCCCACACCTTGCAAAGCAAGATGGCTGAAGTCCGGGACACACTGGAGGATCTCTCTGTACCACCCCTAGGGTGGTGATGGACAGGGGAGTGGTCACTCCCCTTTCCTTTGTCTGGTTTCACGCCAGAGCAGGGGATAAGGGGTCCCTGAACCGGTGTAGACTGGCTTATGCAAGGAGAGTATCATCTGTGCCCTCCAAAACATTTCCAGAGGCTGGGAGAGTCCACCCCTCCCCAGTCTGTAACACCTATTTCCAAAGGGAGAGGGTGTAACACCCTGTTCTCAGAGGAAATGCTTTGTTCTGCCTTTCTGGGACTGGGCTGCCCAGACCCCAGGAGGGCAGAACCCTGTCTGTGAGGTGGTAGCAGCTGGAGCTGTAGTGCAAGCCTCAGAGAGCTGGTTTGGATCCATTTAGGAAACACCCTAATAGAGACAAAATGAGAACAATTCTGATCTGCTTCCATACGAATGCTATCAAGGAGCGTATTTTAGCTGCTGTATTGGAAAAAAACGCCATTAACGCTTGAGGGCATCAGTTTTGAGATTAGATCTGATCTATCTAGTGTGACATTGAACAAACAATGGGAACTGGGAAAGAGAATCGAAGTTTTCATGGAGTTACGGTGTAGGAAAGTACCATCTTGCCTGGCATGTTACCCCCATTTTCACTGTATGTATGTTTGTTTTTGCCCATGTGTCACTGGGATCCTGCTAGGCAGGACCCCCGTGCTCATAATGTATGCCCTATATGTGTTCCCTGTGTGGTGCCTACTGTATCACTGAGGCTCTGCTAACCAGAACCTCAGTGTTTATGCTCTCTCTGCTTTCTAAAAATTGTCACTGCAGGCTAGTGACTAATTTTACCAATTCTCATTGGCACACTGGAACACCCATATACTGTAATTCCCTTGTATATGGTACCTAGGTACCCAGGGTATTGGGGTTCCAGGAGATCCCTATGGGCTGCAGCATTTCTTTTGCCACCCATAGGGAGCACAGACAATTCTTACACAGGACTGCCACTGCAGCCTGGTGAAATAACGTCCACGTTATTTCACAGCCATTGTTCACTGCACATAAGTAACTTATAAGTCACCTATATGTCTGGCCCTCACTTGGTGAAGGTCAGATGGCAAGTTACTTAGTGTGTGGGCACCCTGGCACTAGCCAAGGTGCCCCCACATCGTTCAGGGCAAATTCCCATACCTTTGTGAGTGCAGGGACACCATTACACGTGTGCAACACACATAGGTACCTATCTATGTGTAGCGTCACAATGGTAACTCCGAACATGGCCATGTAACATGTCTAAGATCATGGAATTGTCACCCCAATACCATTCTCATATTGGGGGGACAATTCCATGATCCCCCGAGTCTCTAGCACGGAACCCGGGTACTGCCATACTGCCATCCCAGAGTTTCCACTGCAGCTGCTCCTGCTGCCAACCCCTCAGACAGGATTCTGCCCTCCTGGGGTCTGGGCATCCCAGTCCCAGGAAGGCAGAACAAAGGATTTCCTCTGAGAGAGGGTGGTACACCCTCTCCCTTTGGAAATAGGTGTGAAGGGCTGGGGAGGAGTAGTCTCCCCCTGCCTCTGGAAATGCTTTGATGGGCACCGATGGTGCCCTCTCTGCATAAGCCAGTCTGCACCGGTTCAAGGATCCCCCAGCCCTGCTCTGGCGCGAAACTGGACACAGGAAAGGGGAGTGACCACTCCCCTGACCAGTACCTCCCAGGGGAGGTGCCCAGAGCTCCTCCAGTGTGTCTCAGCCCTCTGTCATCTTGGGTTCAGAGGTGTTGGGGGCACACTGGACTGCTCTGAGTGGCCAGTGCCAGCAGGTGACGTCAGAGACCCCTCCTGATAGGTGGTTACCTCTTTCAGTACCAAGTCTCATTTCTTAGTAGCCAAACCTCCTTTTCTGGCTATTTAGGGTCTCTCCTCTGGGCTATTCCTCAGATAACGAATGCAAGAGCTCACCAGAGTTCCTCTGCACTTCCCTCTTCGACTCTGCCAAGGATCGACCACTGACTGCTCCAGGACGCCTGCAAAACTGCAACAAAGTAGCAAGACGACTACCAGCAACATTGTAGTGCCTCATCCTGCCGGCTTTATCGACTGTTTCCTGGTGGCGCATGCTCTGAGGGCTGTCTGCCTTCATCCTGTACTGGAAGCCAAGAGGAAATCTCCAGTGGGTTGACGGAGTCTTCCCCCTGCTAACGCAGGCACCAAACTTCTGCATCACCGGTCCTCTAGGTCCCCCCTCATCCTGGCAAACATGGTCCCTGGAACACAGGAGCTGGGTCCAAGTGTCTCCCACAGTCCAGTGGCCCTTCTGTCCAAAGTTGGTGGAGTTAAGTCCTTGCCTCCCCATGCCAGACAGCAAACATGTGTACTGCATGATTTGCAGCTGCTCCGGCTTCTGTGCACTTTTCCAAGGATTCCTTTGTGCACAGCCTGGCATGGGTCCCCAGCGCTCTGTTCTTCAGTGCTCAACCCGCTGAGTTGGACTCCAACGTCGTGGGACCCTCCTTTGTGACTCTGAATCGACTGCTGTCATCAGATCTTCCAAGTGCCTGCTCTGGTACTTCTGCGGGAGCTGCCTGCTTCTGTGGGGGCTCTCTGAGTTGCTGAGCACCTCCTCTGTCTCCTCCTCCAAGGGGCGACATCCTGGTCCTTCCTGGTCCCCAGAAGCACCCAAAATCCTCAACCACAACTCTTGCAGCTAGCAAGGCTTCTTTGTGGTATTTCTGCCTGGAAACACTTCTGCAACATCCAGCACACCGTGGGACATTTTCCATCCAAAGGAGACGTTCCTAGCCCTTTTCGTTGTTTCAGAATCTTTGGCTTCTTCCACCCAGAGGCAGCCCTTTTGCACCTTCATCCGGGGTTTTCTGGGCTCCTGCCCCCCCGGACACTTTTGTGACTCTTGGACTTGGTCCTCTTCCTTTACAGGTCCTCAGGTCCAGGAATCCGTCTTCAGTGTTTTGCTGGTGCTTGTGGTTCTTGCAGAATCCCCTATCACAACTATTGTGTCTTTCTGGGGCAGTAGGGTAACTTTACTCCTACTTTTCAGGGTCTTGGGGTGGGGTATTTTGGACACTCCTACTGTTTTCTCACAGTCCCACTCACCATCTACAATCTCTCATAGGTCTGGGGTCCATTTGTGATACGCATTCCACTTTTGGAGCATATGGTTTGTGTTGCCCCTAGACCTATGTCTACCTATTGCATCCTATTGTGATTCTACATTGTTTGCACCACTTTTCTTACTGTTACTTACGTGTTTTTGGTTTTGTGTATATTACTTACCTCCTAAGTGAGGGTATCCTCTGAGATACTTTTGGCATATTGTCACTAAAATAAAGTACCTTTATTTTTAGTAACTCTGAGTATTGTGTTTTCTTATGTGCTATATGATATAAGTGGTATAGTAGAAGCTTTGCATGTCTCCTAGTTCAGCATAAGCTGCTTTCCATAGCTACCTCTAACAGCCTGAGCTGCTAGAAACACCTCTATCAAACTATTAAGGGATAACTGGACCTGGCACAAGGTGTAAGTACCACAAGGTACCCACTATAAACCAGGCCAGCCTCCTACAACGGGCTATGGCCCAGTTGAAATTTCTGGCTTCTTTGAGAGTTAAGGCGAATAATAAAATGTATACCAATAATGATTGTAGAGATGTGGGTGATTTGATTAAGACGTTAGACAAGGGCAACCAGCCGCTTGGTTAATATGTACAGACTCAATATAGTTAGTACTCATGAACCTAGGGGGGCCAAAGCAGTGCTAAACTACCTGTGCTCTCTCCTTAAAACAGGGCGGAACTGGCTGTCACCCAATCACATATTTATTTTACTTAAAAGCCCCTTGTAAAGTGAAACCATATGTACCCAAGGCCTGTAAATGGATTTCTACCAGTAGGCCTGCAGCACTGATTGTGCCACCCACTTAAGTCGCCATTTCAAACATGCCTCAGGCCTGCCACTGCAGGCAGCTTGTGCATGTAGTTTTAAACCACCATTTCGACCCAGAAAAATAATGTTTTGGAAGGCTCAAACCTTCCCTTTTAATGCATGTTAGACACCCCCTGGGTAGGTCTGAACAGCCCAGAGGGCTAGGGCAGTGTATAAAAAAAGTAGGGCATGTGCATTTGTTTTACATGTCCTGTGTTAGAAATTGAGGCCCTCATTATGACATTGGTGGTAAATCCCACTTACCGCCATGCTGACTGCTGCCAACATACTGCCGCCACCGCGGCTATCCGTTCACCACATTATGACACACACACCAATCCGTCACTATACAGCCACCGACACAGGTCCGCCACATCAAAGGTCAGTGATAAACTGGCAGCATCAAAACCCACACAGTTACGCGAACAGAACTACACCCATCACATTATGACGCAGGAATCATCACGGCAAACATTCAATGGCGGTAAACCAATGGAGGTACATACTGCTGCGCTCAAAATACACACACATATACAAACAACACTACTTTGGCCAATTTAAATAACACACACCTCACACCCATACACACACCACACCCACACCACTCTAAAACACACACCCACATTACTCACAACCCTTTATGACTACAAAGCATTGCCAACAGAGAGATCCAGCAAGAGCACACACAACCAGAGCCACACACCGCTTACACCTATACACCACCCACGCACCCCACATCACACACCCCAACACATCACCCTACACACCCTCACCTACACAACTCACACAACACCCATGGCACCACAAAGACTTCCTGATTCTCAGAGGAGGAGCTAAGGGTCATGGTGGAGGAAATCATCAGTGTAGAGCCGCAGTTATTTGGAGCACAGGTCCAGCAGACATCCATTGCTAGGAAGATGGAGATATGGCGGAGGATTGTGGACAGGGTCAATGCCATGGGACAGCCCCCAGAACAAGGGACGACATCACGAAGAGGTGGAACAACCTATGGGGGAGGGTGCATTCCATTGCAGCAAGACACCAACTCGCTGTACAGAGGACTGGTGGTGGACCCCCACCTTCTCCCCCACAACTAACAGCATGGGAGGCACAAGTATTGGCAATCATGCATCCTGAGGGTTTTTCCGGAGTAGCAGGAGGACTGACTCTGGTAAGTCAACACTTCACTACTATTTCCCTCTACCTGCATGCCAGCACATGTTTTAAGTATGTATTCATTTAACCAGGTTCAAACATTGCAATTCAACTGTGCAGTAATGTTCACATAGGAAAGACCTGTAGTTGGCTGCAGTGATCACACCAGGAGCGATAGTGGGGCACCAACATCTGCAAAATGAGTTGCCAAAGGGTACAGTGAGTGGGCATAGACGTGGGAAATAACAGCATGCCAGTGCCAAAGATAATCAAAAAAATGACAATGGAATGTGAAGTAACACTGTCTTACCTGTGTGTCATTGGAAGTATTGTTGAATCACTGCAGTTCTGTTGTCCTCATCCTCTGCCTCCTCATCCTCACTGTCCACATGGCCCACTGCTGCCACATATCCATCACCAGCCTCCTCCTCCAACAGAAAAGGCACATGGCCTCTCAAGGCAAGGTTGTGCAACATGCAGGATGTCATGATTATCTGGCAGAACTTCTTAGGTGAGTAGCACAGGGATCCCCCAGTTAGATGGAGGCACCTGAACCTGGCCTTCAGGAGGCCAAAGGTATGTTCAATAATCCTTCTTGGACGCCCATGTACCTCATTATAACGTTCTTCTGCCCTTGTCCAGGGATTCCTCACAGGGGTCAGTAGCCATAATAGGTTTGGGTAACCAGAGTCACCTGCAAATATCGAGGGACAATATTTAGGCACACACTATCCCACATGGCCCACACAATACCCAAACACCAACATCTACTGGATGGGAACCAGGGCTCACCTATTTGCCACACCTGGTGCCTCTGTAGTTGGGGCATCACATTTGAGATGCTGCTATTCCTCAGGATAATGGCATCATGCACCGGCCCAGGATACTTAGCATTGACATGGGAGATGTACTGGTCCGCCAAGCACACCATCTGGACATTCATGGAGTGAACACTCTTTCTATTTCTGAACACCTGTTCATTTTGCCGGGGGGGGGGGGAAATGCAAAATGGGTTCCATCAATTGCCCCAATTATGTTGGGGATATGTCCCATTGCATAGAAGTCAGCCTTCACTGTGGCCAAATCCTCCACCTCAGAGAAAACAATGTAGCTGCCAATGTGTGTAATCAGGGCAGACAACACTCTTGTCAGCACCATTGATAACATTGGCTGTGACATTCCTACTGCCAAGCCACTGTCACTTGGAAAGAACCAGTTGTCAAGAAATGGAGTACAGATAGGACTTGCACAAGAGGGGGGAATCCCTGTGGGGAGACGGATAGCAGATATCAGGTCAGGCTCCAGTTAGCCACACAGCTCTGTGATTGTGGCCCTGTCAAATCTATAGGTGAGGATAATGTGCCTGTCCTCCATTGTTGCCAAGTCCACTACAGGTCTGTACACAGGGCTATATCTCCATCTCCTATTAATCCACAGCAGTTGCAGTCTAAGGGACAAAAAAGTGAGGAGTCGGTCACAAACTGAACATCGTAGCCACAACAGTACAATACATGATGTTCATTTGTAATGAATAAGTGGTATATGTCCTGTATGTCCTATTTTGAACTGTGGTGCAGTTATTATCCAGGGCCTGCCCCCCCTGAAATGGCGTCCACCTGTCCTGTGTGGAGGGACAGGTGAAAGTGAGGTAATTCAGCTGACGTTGTGCACTGTTGCGGGAGGCAGTCGGGAACTGCCACGCAACTCCTCATTGGTTATTATTGGGCCCTATGGGTTACAGTGTCCAATGGTGATGTACTCCGGCGGTGATGGTATGCACCGCCACAGATGTGACCGCCATTTTCTATCTGATTCCTCACTTGTTTCCTGACCTTCAACAGGAGAGGAACTACACTGTATGTGCTGCTGTGACCTGTATCTGGAACATACCATGGCTCATGTGACTGGGGAAAGGACCCCTGCCTTCACCTTTGCCGAGTTGGAGCGACTGGTGGATGGGGTCCTACCTGAGTAAAGACTGCTGTATGGGCCTCCAGACCAACAGGTGAGCACACTGTGAGAACGAAGCATGTGGCATGAAAGCATGGAGTGGTGTGTGTCAAGGCCTCGTGTAGGGGATGGGTGGATGTCCCCTAGGCGGGTTGCATCCTGTGTGCTGGGCCCTGTGTGTGCAAATGGCGATGTGAAGGGGAGTGGTGGGCCATAAGTGTAACAGGCAGGACTGACTGATTGATACCATTTCCTATGTGTATTTCTCTGCAGGTCAGCGCCCATCAAAAGAAGAGTATGTGGCGTGCCATCACCAAGGACGTGCGGAACCTGGGGGTCTACGGCAGGTGGATCACCCACTGATGGAAGTGGTGGAAGGACCTGAGACGCTGGGCACTGAAGACCGCAAAAGCTCAGCTAGGGATGGCCTCTCAACGAGGAAGTGGTGCCTGTCGAACCCTGACCCCCGATGCCCGCATACTGGTGGTGGCCTATCCAGACCTGGATGGGTGCTTGAGGGCATCACAGCAGCCACAAAGGGGTGAGTACAGTGCCCATCATCACAACTTATGCATGGTAGAGGGTACCTGGGTGGGGGATGTGTGTCAGTGGGTGCCCCTAGGACTTGCCTGACATTGCAGAGTAGGTCCCACGTTCGGCAGGGTTCTGAAGTGATAATCCTGCTACCTAGCTTTTAGGCATCCACAACTGGTCAGGGCTGTGTGGTTCCCAGGTGTGCTGCATGTTGAGGTATGTGCCCCTCCCCATGCTTTGGTGGCTAGCATTACAACTGGTAGTGCATTGCTTTGTGCGTAGGGCTGTTCCCTGTGTGTGACGGTGGTGTGTACTCCAACAGTGGTGTTGGTGCAGCCTTTAACCAAGTGTAACCTTTGTCTCTTCCCCACCCCTTTTTGTTTTGTCACCCTGTCCTTATATGCATTAGCATCATCTGGCAGAGGAGCAGAGGCACCGGCGACGGAGGGAGCTGCATCATAAGGGTCCCAGGAGGCAGAGTCCATTGACGGTGAGGGCACCAGTGGGATGGAGGGCGAGGGGAGCACCATGGCAGAGACTGGAGGGGACAGTTCGGACACAGATACCTCATCCGATGGAAGCTCCCTGTTGGTGGCGGACACCTACGTGACCACCCCAACTACAGGTACAGCTGCCACGCCCCGTACCACCACCACCCTCCCAGTAGCCCCTCAGCGGGTTGCCCGTGGGCATCCCCTTCGCCTCAGACACCTCTGTCCAGGCCCCAGTTAGCCCTGCTCTGAGTGAGGAGGCTATTGACATCCTGAGATCCATCTCTGTCGGGCAGTAAGCCATTGTGAATGCCATCCAGGGCCTGGCAGCCCAAATGCAATAGACTAATGCATTCCTGGAGGGAATTCACACTGGCTTGGCGGCTCAACAGAGATCAATCCAGGCTCTCGCCTCCTCTCTGATGGCAGTCATTGTCCCTGTTTCCACCTTCCAACTTCCTCTTCCTAATCCCAATCCCATTCCCCTCAACCCCAACCTATCCTAAGCACACAGACAGACTAGCATGCACACAGGACAACACACAAGAGTGGCACAGGCAAATACAGGCACCAAACATCATCCCACAGGCACCCACACAAACATCATCCAGATGCAGACATACCAACATCCACTGCTTCCATAAGGAGCCTGCACCAAGTACTGACAGGAAGGGCAAGGAGCCTGTCCCACGTGCTGCCAGGAAGGGCAAGTAGCCTGCCCCAGCTGCTGCCTGGAAGGGCAAGGAGCCTGCCCCAAGTGCTGCCATGAAGGGAAAGGGGCCTGCACCAGCAGGCAGGAAGGACAAGGGGCCTGGTGCAGGGACTCAGACGGAGCCTCCACCATCAACCATGGTTGTGCAATCATCCGAGGCTGCAGGGGATGGGCTGGAGCTTCCCCCCCCACCACCAGCAGCAGCAGCACCACCACCACCACCACCAGTGGGCAGCTGTCGGAGGCTGCAGGGGATGGACTGGAGCCTACCCCCAACAGCGGTTCCAGCAGCACCACTACCACTGAGCAGCCATCACCGCCAGCAGATGGTATGCAGTCCTGCCTCCATGGGCTGCTGTACAGCCTGCCCACTGCAAATCCTGTGGGTATAACACCAAGCTGAGAGACTGTGACCTTGCACTACCCAGGACAAACACAGGGCATGTTGCCCCCTCCAGAACCAGTGGGTAAGTCACCCACCAACCTCAGCCTCTCCAGGATCAAAAGCACAGGGCACAATGCACCCTCCAGAACCAGTGGGTCAGCCACCCACCAACCCCAGCCTCCCCAGGATCATAAACACAGGGCACGATGCCCCCTCCAGAACCAGAGAGTCAGCCACCCGCCAACCCCAGGATCATAAGCACAGGGAACGATGCCCCCTCCAGAACAAGTGGGTCAGCCACCCACCAACCCCAGCCTCCCCAGGATCAGAAGCACAGGGCACGATGTCCCTCCAGAACCAGTGGGTAGGCCACCCACCTGAGAGACTGTGACCTTGCACTCCCCAGGACCATGTAGTGTTCTCTCCGTGTTGGTATAGGTGACAAGTGGGGCCTTGAACATTATCCTGTGGCCCTGTGGCCCACGCACAATATGGACTGGGCAGTGTCCCTTGAATTGTACATATGTGTATACCATTACATTGCAATTTCGTATTTCGACTGTGCTGTTATTATTACACTTACTTTTGCATAATCCTGTAGTCCTTGCATTATTCCTCAGGGGTACATGGTAAATATGTTTTATTACTGCAGTTGTATGTGTATATGGTGTTGGGGGTGGGTGTGTGTGTTGTGCGTGTGTGTGTCACTCTCTTTTTCCTCCCTCCCCTGTGTGCAAGGTGGCTGTACTCACCATGGCCGTCTTCGCCATTGTTGGTGTTCGTGGTGGAGCAGGACATACAATATCATCATCAATATTTGAAGGTCAGGCTCCATGGTGGCATGGTTGTTCCCTATGTCTCCAAAGGTGAGTCCTTTCCCTTCAGAGGTCTATTTCAACCAGGCTTTTGATGTCGTTGGTACGACCTCGGAAAAGGTGGCGGAATCGTGTGTCTTAATATAGTGGGTGGAACATTGGCTTCCACCTGGCTGTAGGCGGCTACCGCCGTGATGGCTGTTGTATCTGCCCTGGTGGTCGGTGAGGTAAAGTGGCTGTCTATCTGAGATCTCACCACCATGGTCATAATTTGGCAGTAATTATCACTGGCCTGTTGGTGGTATTACCGCCACTTTATCACCGACCACCAGGTTTGTAATGAGGGCCTGAGTCTCTAATTGGTAGTGGTATACACCCAGTCCAAGAAAGGACCACAATCTTAGCCAGTGTAAGCCACAACACAAACTAAATTATCCTGGGCGCACCCTTGGTAGCTTTACACAAAGCAGGCAGGCTTAACTTAGAAGGAAATGTGTAAAGTATTTGTGCAATAACGCATACAATACCACAGCGAAAGCACCACAAGAAGACGCCACACTGGGTTGAAAAAACAGAGCATATGTATATGAGTAAAACAAGACCAAACTGCCAAATATCCATCCAGTGGAAGTCACAATATGAATTTTTAAAGATTAAAATTGAAAACAGTGCTTAGAAGTCACTAGCTGTCAAAAGGTTACTTGAGGTTACAAGGGACCGGTGCAAATCCAAAATCCAGGCCAACCGCGATAGAGGATAGGCTGACTACAAAATCCACGCAGGGCCTACTGAAACAGTATCCTTTGTGGAGCGATGGGGGACGATGCTGAGGGCACGATGCATCAACATTTTCCATGCAGTCGGTTCACTGTGCTTCGTTGATGGGTTCCGTCGAGGTAAATATGATGATTTGTCATCAGAGATGCAATGCACCAATTTTTACGCTGCACTTGGGGGGATGCTTTGATTTTGTGGAACCCAGCTGTAGAGCCCACTTCTAGAGCCCAGACCTTGGAGGGGGCATGTCAGGCAAGGGTGAGCCTCACAGAAGACAGAGTCCAGCAGATGAGTGGTAAGCAGTCTTTGATGTCCCTGAGACAGCAGAAGATCAGGGGGCAAGCCAGCAAGCCCTTGGAGAACACTCTGGTGGGAAGGCAGAGTCCTTCCAGCAGGCTCTGAGAGTATCAGGCAGCAGGGCAACAAGCAGAAAAACGTTCCTTCAGAAAAGCAGTGCAGACGAGTCCTGTGAGCAGCACAGCAGTTCTTCTGGCAGAAAATCAGTTCCAAGTCCAGAAGTTTCTGAAAACATCGGGCCAGAGACCCGGCACTTATACCCAAATGTACCTTTAAAGAGGGGGAGGCTTCAAAGAATGGTTTTGAAGTGCACCAGTTCCCTTTCAGACCATTCCTGTCTTCCAGGCTCTCTGTGATGGGTCATCAGTCTTTTGTGTGTGGTTCAGGCCACTACCCCTTGAAGTGTAAGTGTAAACCCCTCCACTCTTCCTGCCAGTGTTAGAAATGGAGGTTCTGGTTGGCTAGGGTATGCACATAAGTCCGGAAGAGTCCACCACTCTAGACAGGGTAAGTACGTCACACACCAAAGATTACCTGTCCTCAATCCCTGGAAGCTTGGCAGAGAGCATTCAGGCTTATCTCTAGAGGTCAAGTGTAAAGCATTTGCGAAACACACTGTCAACAGTGACACAATAAATACACCACAAATGATTATATGAAAGTATATTTCTGTATTATCATATCTTAGGACCAAAACAACATAAACCAGAGGTATTGTGCAAATAAAACAATTGTCAGAAGAAGTTATCTGTTTTTCTGAATACTACAGTACTCATTAGTGACACAAAATGCACTATCGATGTACGTTATTAAACGTCACGCAACAGGAAGCATAAGATCGTCATGAATCCTGATATTTGGGTACATTACGCATTTGCTGTCGTAGCACACACCACTAGGTCGACATATAATAGATTATCAGGTCATGAAAAATGCAGCAAGTGGGTTAGGAACACCACACAGGAGTCCTTATATACCACCCTACATACGGGAATCCCACTTTACTACTGTAAACCCCTAGGGTGCAGCACACCCAAGCTCCTAAAAAATCTTACTAATCACTAGTTGGAAATTCCACGTAGGGCACCGTTAATGAACACAGAACATCACGGGCATGAAGCACTGTAGAACAGTAGGGAACAGTGCACCTACACTCTTATTAGAGATGACACGGTATTCAAGGCTCAAAGGCATGCCTGTTAGGTACACTATTGCAGTTAATCTCCTTTGGAGAGTGTAGTAAGTTTCCTAGTACAGGAGGGCCTCCATCATGGATCCCCCACAAAAAATATCCAAACTTCCCGTGCCCCAGGTAGATCCCGAAAGGGGGTGTACAAATATGCTGTGGAAGGGAGCGGGAGACCTTGCTGGGTCCCCGGGGTATGAATACTCTAAGGAAACTGTAGCCGCTGTGGGCCTTGCTCGGCCTCCTGCTCGTGGCTCTGGGAGCAGGGAGCCTAGCTCAGGACTCAAGGCTATGGTGGTCTTCTCCTTTCCAAAGGGATGTTATGGCTCTTTGGTGGCTCAGAGAATTAGTTTACTCGCACCATCACAATCCCAGCAGTATGAGACAGGGCTTGGGTAAATGCTGTGCCTCCAAGGCTGCCTCTGTGTCCCTGGTGCTTTGCAAACTCATGCCGTACCATTCTAGTGGTCCGAGTCAGGGCCCAGACACAGGCTGCATCCAGCGCCCTTCCTTCAGGGTGGAGTTGGAAATATTGCTCTCCACGCATCACTACCAAGACCAGATGAGCGTGTCACACGTGCTCTGCTAAACGGCACAGGGAACAGCCTCTTGTGACTCCAGGGGAAACACACAGCACTCACCACACAGTACAGGCAAAGAATGAGAGTGAAGCACTCCACATGTGCTAATGGCAAATTAGGTGCTCCCCACACACCAAGGAGAGCACAGAGCGATTGGCATGGACATAAGGGAGTGAAAAAAAAAAGAAGCACTCACCATGTGCTAGCTTTTGGAAGAGAGCAGGGAAGCAGCACTGTCTCTGTGCAGGGCTCCTTGGGAAGCACTCAAGGGGGCACAACAGGGGCAAGCAGGCCAACTCAGCTAGATGGATGGCGGTTCCTCCTGGCAGTCCTGGTAGTGCCTGTGTCATCTAAATTAAGGGAACAGCTGGCAGGGCAACAAGCAGAAGAATAACCTATTGAGTTCTTTATGTCACCCAACAGACAGCAGGTAGCAGGGCAACAGCAGAAGAGCAGTCCAGATAAGTCCCTTTGCAGCTCAGCAGTACTTCTAGCAGAGGTGCAGTCCTGTTTCTAAATGTGCTCTCAGAATCATGGGATCAGAGCCCCTGTACTTATACTCAAAAATGTATTTGTACAGGGCGTGACTTCAAAAGAAACCTTTAAAGTCAAACATAACCATCTTCCAACCCAGCCCTCTCTCCAGATATCAGTAGGGGGTAATCAGCCCATTGTGTGAGGGCAGGACACAGCCTATTGACATGTAAGGTGTGAACGACCGTCCCGATCCGCAGGTCAGGGTGAATATCAGTATGCAAACGCCTCTCTTGTCACACCTAGCCCCTTCTGTGTTATGGCTGTCTGGAAAGTATGCACAAACTGTAGCTGTCACTCTGCCTGGACTGGAGTCAGACTGCAAAACACTAAAGTTTCTCTCTAAAGGTGGCATTCCTAACATAGTAATGTAAAATCTACCTACACCAGTAAGCAGGATTTCTCAGTCCCATTCTAAAAATATCAAACATGCCCATGCTACTCCTCTCAGATTAGAAATTACCACTTAAAAATGTATAAAGGAATTCCCAATGCTAGCCCATGAGAGGAACAGCCTTCACAGTAGTAAAAAACAAAATAGGTTGTTTGTCACTACTAACACCAGTAACACATACAATTATATGTCCTACCTTTTACATATACAGCACCCTACCCATAGGGCTATCTATGGCCTACCTTTGTTGTTCCTTGGATATAGTAAAAAGGGACTTTAGGTCTTGGCAAATAGTTTGAATTGCCAAGTCAATGTGGCAGTAAACTGTGCACACAGGCACTGCAGTGGCAGGCCTGAAACAAGTTTGAAAGGCTACTTCTGTTGGTGGCACAATTAGCGATGAGGGCCCACTAGTAGCATTTCATATACAGGCCCTAAGTGTATGGTATACCACTTTACAAGGGCCCTACGGGTAAATTAACTATGCCAAACAAGTGTAAGCCAATCATACCACGTTTTAGGGGAAAGAGTACATGCACTTTAGCATTGGTTAGCAGTGGTAAAGGGCCCAGGGTCCTAAAGCCAACAAACAGAGGGTTAGAAAAATAGGAGAATAAATGCAAAAGGTTTGTGGGTACCCCTGTAAAAAGGGCCAATTCCAAGCCTGAGGAAGACCCATCAGTATGCAGATGACTGGAGATGCAATTGAGTATCCTGTGTTTATGGCTGACTAGATGGAATGCACAAGGGGAGCTGGCACACAGACCAGATATGGATTGGAGACAGGCTGTAAGGCACATAGAACAGTAAGAACAGAGGAATGCCTACTTTCTAAAAGTGGCATTTCTAAAATAGTAATGTTAAATGCACCTCTAGCAATAAAGAGGATTTACCATTACCATTCTAAAGATATGAAACATGAAGTTGCTCTGCTTTTCTGATTATTAATTACAGGTCAAAGCATATTTAGGAATTCCCAAAGCCATCCTATGAGATAGGCAGACTTCCCAATGGGGAAAAATTACTTTGCTTTTTTTTCACTACCAGGACATGTAAAATGTTAAAGCACATGTCCTGCCTTTTAAATACAGTGCTCCTTGCTGTGTGGGCCACATAGGGATTTACGTTAGTGGTGACTTAAATGTAAAAATAAAATGCCAAGTTGAGGTGGCAGCAAAACTGCATACACAGGCCTTGCAATGGCAGTCCTGAGACATGGTTAAGGGGCTACTTATGTTGGTGGCACATTCAGTGTTGCAGGCCCACTAGTAGTATGTAATTTACAGGCCCTAGGCACATTTAATACATGTTACCAGGGTATCAATTGGGCAGGCACCAAGTTACCATGTCTAGGGGAAAGAGCACAAGCACTTTAACACTGGTCAGCAGTGGTAAAGTGTACAGAGTCCCAAAACCAGCCAAAACGACATCAGAAAAATGGAGGGAGGCAGGCAAAAAGTTGGAGGAAAACCACCATAAGGTTGTCAGTTCTAACATCTTTATAGTACAAAATAAAAGCCTCTTAAATGTGTTATTTTCACTTTTGTAAGGCCTACCACTTCCATAGGATAACATTTGAGTTACCGTATTACATTTAATAAATGATAATTTCCAAATGGAAGTAGTTAAACGCTTCATGTTTTGTGTGTTGGAATCTGAAATGAAAACCCCTCTCTCTTTGGGAAGTTGGATTTTAAATTATTATTTTGAAAATGCCACCTTTGGAAAGTTTGCATTTTCTTTCCTTAGCCATTTAGGGCCAGATATGCAAAGTTTTTTCTTGTTGCAAATGGCAAGATTTTCAGAATTGGGCCATTTGTGGCACAAAAAAAGGATTTCTCAATATACAAACCCAATTTTTCAATTCGGTAATCTATTTACCTAATCACAAAAAGGGTTTGCAAGTCGCAAATAGGAAGTGGCGTTCAGAGACCCAGTTTATATACACAAAAATGCCTTTGAAGTAGGGGAAACTTCAAAGAGTGGTTTTGAAGTGCAGTAGTTCCCCTTTCAGCCCAGTCCTGTCTGCCAGGGTCTCTGTGGGGGTTATCAGCCCTTTGTGTGAGGGCAGACCACTTGCCTTTAAAATGTAAGTGTGAGGCCCTCCAACCTTCTAGCCCAGGAAGACCCATTCAATATGCAGATGTGACTGAGTGTCCTGTGTTTGTGGCTGTCTGGGTGAAACACACAATGGAGCTGTCAACCAGCACAGACCAACGTGGATTGAAGACAGCTGTAAGGCACAGATGGTATTAAGTGCAGAGAAATGCCCACTTTCTAAAAGTGTCATTTCTGATTTTGTAATAATAAATCCAACCTCATCAATAAGTATGATTTTCTTAACCATTCTGGCCATACTAAATATGACCTGGTTAGTCTTTCCAGATCTGAATCTACCACTCAAACGTATATGAGGGCATTCCCAATGCTAGTCTATGAAAGGAGCAGGCCTCACAGTAGTGGAAAACTAAATTATGAGTTTTTCAGTACCAGGACATTTAAAACACATAATCACATGCCCTGCCTTTTACCTACATATCACCCTGCCATAAGGGTTACCCAAGGCCTACCTTAGGGATGACTTATATGTAGCAAAAGGGGAGTTTAAGGTTTGCCAAACAATTTTAAATGCCAGGTCGAAGTGGCAGAGAAACTGCACACACAGGCTTAGCAATGGCTAGGGGGCTACGGGGCTACTTATGTGGGTGGCACAATCAGTGCTGCAGGCCCCCTAGGAGCATTTAATGTACAGGCTGGGCACACATGTGCACTTTACTCGGGACTTACAATTAAATCAAATATGCCAACTGGGTAGGAACAAATATTACCATGTTTATGGCAGAGAGCATATTCACTTGTAAAGTGTGCAGAGTCCTAACGGTGTCAGAAAAGTGGAGAGAGCAAAAATTGGGGGGAGAACCACTCTAAGGCTGTCAGGTCTAACAACATCCATAAGCCATCATCAATTTATGGACAACCTTGGCATTACTCCACACTATCACATGGGTTGCAATTTTGGCAGTATTGATGTGTGAAAGCTAAACAGCTGTTTGCCTTTATAAAACTGTGCCTCTTAACAAAACATTTCACATTGCACTTTAAACCGCATAGAAAATTGTAGTTGGAAGTTGTCAATTTGTACCCAAATCATTTTGCATGCTGGAATGTTTAGGATAAGACATGAATTGTAAAATTAGACAAGAGAATGCAAAATACTATCAGCGAGAGAGCCAGGATAGGCTGGTAGAGTGACACATTACATGGCACCATCCGGTAGCTATGTAGCCATTGTTCTGTGAACTTCCAAAATGCTCCCAATTTGTGCAAAGAATGCTGAAAGTAGTGGATTGGCATTAACTATTTTAAAGTCTTAGACACATATTTATGAAGCCTGTGCATTATTTTTGCATTACGGATGGTGATACAAGGACAGCACAAAGGCTTCAGTTACATTTACAAAGCCATGCAAGACTTGATTTGTGTGGCCTTGTGTGGCTTTGTAAAGAAATGTAATGCAAGGCAACTGCTCCACTCTATATCACTCTAAGCCACTCCACTCTACCCCACTCCATACCACTCTTTGCCATTCCATGCCACTCCACTTTATGCCACTCCACTCTATGCACTCTACTTTATTCCACAATCCTCTACTCCACTCTAAGCCATTCCACTCTACTGTACACCACTCTACTGTACACCACCCTAGTGTATGCCACTCTATTTTAAGCCACTCCACTACAAGCCACTCTGCTCTACACCTCTCTGCTCTACACCACTCCAACCTTTGCCACCCACCACATGCTATTATTCTCTAGTCTATGCCACACTAATTGTAATACAGCAGAATGTCATTTACGTCTCACAGTTTTCAACTTTCAAAATCTAGACATCCCAATGACACCTGCATACCTAATCAGTATGTTGAACCTTAGGCTTTCCTACCCTTCAAGGGCAGGTCATGGTCCGCCTGGAAAGTATAAGAAAGTGAACAGGATAAACTTCGCCTCTAAGTCAGAAGACTTTGCTTGAAGTGATGTGGTGGTGGAAGTAGGAGTACGTAGGGTTCTGCTGCACCCAAAGATGTACTTGATAAAATTCAGATGGAGAATTAACAATATAGAAAGCATTATTCATAAATCGTTGAACATTTACATTATTATCAAGTTGTAACAGGACGTCGCACTTCATTTGACGAATGGCTCATTATTTGTGCGGGAAGAACTGCGTTTATTGTTCCCTTCTCGGACTGCAATTTTATTTTGCAATTTTAACTAGTCACACTGTTACTGAGACAGTGAAGAGGGAATGCCATGATATTGCCTAGGTTTTCTCACACACATACACAATTTTATGTGCTTACTTTACAAAGAAAAATGTAAACATCTAAAAAAATAGCAGCAGAATGGAAAGTGCAAACGAATCACTTCATTCGATGTCCCGCACCGACCACCCCCACCCTCGATCTGAAAAGTGTTCTAGCACCTCTGTTGTAAATACACGATTTTCCACTTTAAGTCGAGACAAAGTAATATGTATTTTGAATTCTCCTGTACATCTAAAATGTCGTTGCCGTTTTTGTGTTCTTTTTTTTTTTACTTTATATTTCAGTTCCTTGTCCAAACATCAGTACAGCAATGCTTAAAATGTTCCCGTTAATATCTTTTCTCGTTTTCTGTTTGCTATTTTTAACAGCTCCTGTGATATATCAAAGAGATTCAGATAAAAAACAAACTAGACTAACTTTCTAAGTGTCGGGACCTTTCGCTGAGTCGCCTCCGTTTTCCCACGCAGTGCAACAAAGGCACGCCTGGGACATGGGATTCGTCTGGTGTACTCCACACTTTACAAGCATTAAATCATTTCCTCTTCTATAGATAAGCTTTAGTCACATTTGTTACACGTTTTGAGATGCCATACGTCTGTTTTCTTTCCTTTAAAAAAAAAAGAAACAAATTTACTTTTCTGGTGTAAAGTAGCACCGTGTGTGGAAAAACTCTTTCATCCCACAATATCTTTCAAACCCATTGTGTTTGAAAAGTGGAGATGTCCATCAAGAAAGAAAATAGGAAACAAATAAGGAAGAAAGCTGATGCTGTACTTTGGAAAACAGCTGCTCCATGGAGTTGCAAGTGATTGAGTGAAGACTGTTAGCGCGTCAGGCCTTATTATGTTACCTTATAAGGGGACGCATTGTAGGTCGACGGACCTTTCCACTGCGCTTCGAGTAGTTCCCACCATGTGACTCTGCACCAATACAAATCAATAGCAGTAGCAATCAATTACATCAATAATCAATAGGAGGCAGTTATTTCCACACACAGTGACCTTGCGGCCATGGATAACCACACCATTGTGTAAAAGTTAGAATGTTTATTTCCTTATATTAACAATGCTAATGTCTTGTAAGTTAGTCTCAAAATCAAATGATAAGCATACAGAAACAATACTGGCTGTCCAAAGCGCCTAAAGAATCGCAATCTAATCAAAACTTGAGCCACTACACTTTCTAAGACCACAGTACAATTTAATAGCACAATAACTGTGCAAACGAAATGATATACATTTAGATTCAGCAAAGAAAAGAAATCAACTATTATTACATGTAGCGAACATCATCAGTGAGTACCCTAACTAACCCCAGATTAGACTAGCATGTTTGGACTTCATGCAAAAGCAATTTAGTCAAGACAAATTTGGAAAAACATCTAACTATGGCTCTATCAAAAGTGACGGTTAGTACCTAGGAACAAAAGCAAATAGACATAACAATCAGTAACATCGTCTTATACCTTCCCTCAGTATGGTTCAGCAATTTGTCAATTGGACATTAGTTCGGTCAGCAAGGCATCAGGATTCAGCATTAAGGTTCAGGAAAAGCAAAGTCTCTTCATGCAGTTTGGAAAAGAGTAATATTTAAACACTCAAGACAGTTAAGAAGAATATCGCAGAAGGCCTCTATACTCTTGGTGCAGTCTGGCTGAGTTAGATTTCCTAAAACTACTTCCCACGTCCCTATTGTTTAAAGAATCACATGTTTGCATTTAGTCCAATAAAAATGGAACTCCAAATATAAGAATTTACTAGTACACAGATGATTGGCTCCTCTTCTCCTGTTCCCGTTGCTTAGCTTGTCAGGTATCAATATTGTAACAGCTTATACGCCAGTCAGTGCATCCATTGTCTTCTCCTAGGAAGGTCATTCTTACACATACTACGTTATACATTGTATCCCTAGCTAGTACATCATATTCTAGCAAGCAGTTCACATGAGAAAGAATTTCAGTTGCGAGCATTTGGTCAACACAGTGGGAAATCACATTCTAATTCTCTAAGCAGCCATTTTATAAGTCGCTTAAGTAATGCAGCTTGGCATGAGGCCGTGCAACTAGGCCCAAGACCTTGCTAAGATAATGCCTGTGACAAAGCTAATACATAATGCATAACCCTTAATATGACATACTACTACATTAATCAAACATAAGGCTTAACATTTCACATTAATAAGCAGTTAATAAGTACACTTCGTGAACATTGTCAGCCATTCAAGTAGGCGCTATTTCAAATGCATGCATTATTTCTCTACGTTAATTCATTTTCTATGCACATTCAACACTCAGAATACATGAATATTAATTAGTAAAATTCAGCGTTAACAAGACCACAATATCTGTGGACCAGTAGTCATCCCGTTTTTGCAGACACAAAGCCATCTCACTGTTGCACCACAGTGTCTGGTTTCAAAAAAGCCTTTCTCAAAAACATTGTGAGGCTAAATCATCACCATCCTCCAAACAGTTACAAGAAAGTCCAAAATAACGACATTTGCGTCAGACGGTTATCACTTTATTGGATCGGAGAGGGTGAATGAAACAAACTCTTCCTGTTATCAGACCAGCTACGTTTGCTCTTTTGTCGCTGATGTGTAGTCAGAACGGAACTGTAATTAGTCTGTGTCACTAATATTGCATTCAGAATAGGACTTTCCTTGTCTTCTTCTTGTGTTGTTTATTCATTTTCGCATCTAGCTGAAAGCTGCATTAAATATTGTCAAAGTACGATTGGGTCCAGCATTTTCTTGTGACTGAGCTGACTGTAATGTTTTTGTTCTGGCTTCCCTTGAGAAAAAGCAGGCACATCACGCCACATCAAGGATTTCCCACAGTGAGAGGAGAAAGCAAAACACGTTTGATCCTCTCCACGTCATCCGCCAATACCCGCCTTCTCACCCATCCTTTGCCGGCAGAATTTCAAAGCCTCCCGGCCAGTGCTTACTAAGCAGCCTGGCCTATGTAATACTGACTAACCCATTGCATTGGTGATAAACAAAACGCATCTTCTGCAGGCAGATGAGAAAAAGGCATGGGTTCTGAAAGATATGTAAAATAAGATTGTTTACAACCTTTGGAAAGATTCCTGGAAAACCTTGCAACTAGCAAAATCTGAAATGCTTTTGGCTTTACTATACTTGAGTGAAATGTATCAGTTTTGCTGCAGTTTAGGTCACATATATTCTTTACAGCTGCGTAATACATCATTTGCAGAGAACAGCGTTCTTCTTTAGCACAATCCCATTGAGCATAGACTAGTTCTAGAAAAGGTGAACCAGTAGCGACAAAATCTGCATCATTTACCATTGTGCAGAGGAAAGTTCTGCGAATCGTGAAGATGCAAAGGAAAAAAGTATGCATACATTTTCAAACGTGGTTACGTTTTCTTAAAGTCAAAAATATTTTATTTACATTGAAAATTATTTTGCCCGCAGTGAACATGATAGCTATATGCATAGAAAAGCTTTACAACCTTCAGTAAAGCTCAACCCCCCTCAAATCGCAAGACTATGCAAGTGTAATAAACTTCCTGTACTTTGTCTGTCATCAGAGAAGAATTCTTAATCACAAGTTCTATATTAAAGATCGTTGAATTATTCTCAGCCAACATAGGGGAAACAAAAACTTTATTGCTCTTATGAAAAAAATCGTTTTTAAACACAACGACCAACAAATGTGTTTATATTTGTGTAAATTTAGATCTCCATTCCATGCATTACAGTCTATCTGATTTATGTTTTAAACAAGCTTTTCCAATACAATGGGTCTCGCATTTGCTCCAGTTAGAGCTACTGGCGTTGTAAATTCCTAACTGAACTTTTCTTACCACATAAATTGTAAATGAAAAGTAAAACAGTTGACATAAGCAAGCCGATTCAAAGTGCCATGAGCACGAAGGAGAGACACATATGGATAAAGAAGTTCGCTCGCAGTGGTACTTATTGGCAATCGTGCATTTACCAGTATAATATGGTCGATGGCCAAGGAGGTAACAAAACTGCTCCAAGGATGGACAAACGTAAAGCATTTACCAATGATAACAAAGGATTTTTGAAAGGCAAGCCAACAAACGAGTGATAGTGATGGGCATGGGGTGGGCATAGTTAAAAGCCCACAATACTTACAACACACCATGAGTGCATAAAAAACGGCACAACGAGCAATGTAATAATCAATCTGTAACTTTATGAACATCTGGGGTATATAAGCAGTATTATATATAGGATACTACAAGCAGCAGTGGGGGTAGGCAATACACCAGTAAAACATCATGCACAGAGCTGTGGCTTTGTTACATTTTATAAAACACTATATTCAACATGATAGCCCTATTTCCAAAGGGTGTACATTTTTAGTGACATACAACACGCATGTATGGCCATTGTAACTATCGGATCAAAGGATGCATGTATGATCAATGCAAACACAGCATAATGCCTCAGTCACTGTAAGCGGTGTTACACAACACGCGTCAGAACACTGGGTACTCGTCAGAAATATATGTTTTCAAAAGACACTTCAAAGCATGACATAAATAGCATTTATCATGCAACATCCATGATACTGTCTGGCAAACTATCAGCAACGTCGCGTAAACACACTGTGATATTTTTTGGTGTGTGCATGCATGCATGATTCTCCAGAACAAATGCTCAGAAATATTGTGCTCTGTGACAAAGATATGAGCGCACAATGACAGCGGGGAATCCGCATACTGCGCATCAATCGCTGCAGATGCATCAATT
This sequence comes from Pleurodeles waltl, assembly GCF_031143425.1. Lineage (NCBI taxonomy): Eukaryota > Metazoa > Chordata > Amphibia > Caudata > Salamandridae > Pleurodeles > Pleurodeles waltl. The sequence continues at coordinate 1,213,686,861 of NC_090447.1, read as the reverse complement.
GAAAATATTACTTGGTCACCAATATAGATACTGCCATCTGCCAACAGTTCCAAATAGTTCTAAATACATAAGTGCGACCAGCAGGCAGCAGCGTCTGTTAGTGCATGTGTCATGCATGGACAGGTTGACCACACAATGCCATGCCACATACTGCTGTATTCCCAGACGCATGTTTGAACTAAATGGTATGACTGTATACGAGACTCAACTGGAAGTAGTATTTTGCATACATAAGACCACATCAACCACGGTACCCTCACACTTTAAATATTGTAGGTTTCCTATTTATGACTGACAACCGTGACGGGTTCGTCTTTTTTGTAGAGCAGGGAACTTTGTTTCGATTTCATTTTGTTGATCTGCAAAAAGGGTGGAAAATAAGATTAATTGCTCAGAACTGATTTTGTTATTTCGCCTTGGAGTATGTATGTATACACACCCTTGCTATTCTGCTAGACTAAGAATGTTTGTGTAAAAAGAATAAACTAATGTTACAGCATGTTTTTGTTGCCGGGAAAATACAATCTGTACAATAAAGGACACTCAGATTAGATCAGATTGTACCTACCTATATATATTATACAATGCATGTGTCTGTTTTAGTAATGTGCATGCTTCATTTACCATGCAGCTGGGAATCACGCTTGCCTACAAAGAGCTTTTCTTTTACTGTAAAAATCACAGCAGCACAAATACCATGCAGACGCCAACAATGCTAATGTATAAAACGCTTTTTGTATTTCGGCCATCCATGCTTGCATATAAAAATATTTTTGTATTCTGTAAAAATCACAGTATCTTTAAATTTCATGCAGAACCAACCACGCTTGCTTATAAAGACAAGCTTCTTAGAACTGCAACAACACAACCTGGCAACTGGAATTTAATTTGTCACTGCTGTTGAAACAAGCCTTTACAATGCAATGAGTGTCGCATTTGCTCGAGATACAGCTATTAGCATTGTAAATTCCGAACTGGACTTTTGTTGCCACATAAATTGAAAATGAAAAGTAAAACAGTTGACATAAACGAGCTGATTCAAAGCATCATGCCCACCATGAGCATGAGCATGAAGGAGAGACACAAAGGTAAAAAGAAGTTTGCTCGCAGTCAAACGTATTGGCAAACATGCAATTATCCATGTAACAGGATCGATGGCCTAGGAGGTAACAAAACTGTTGGGGGGGGGAGGGGAGGGGGGGGAGCGGGGGAACGTAGCAAACGTGAAGCATTTACCAACGTTATCAAAGGATTTTTGAAAGGCTAGCCCAAGAACAAGTGATAGTGATGGAAAAGCGGTAGGCGTGGTTGAAAGCCCAAATAGCTACCATCACTTGGGAAAAGCAGTGCTTGGGCGCTGCTATGCCCGACCTAAAGAAGGACACAAAGTGGTTCATTTTCTAGTGGGTCAGGTACACTAGCTCATCCACATAATACATTAGCTTGAATTATAACACATAGTTTATGGATTTCCCAGCATCTTCTCAAAATGAAAACTATCAATTTTACCAGAGAATCTTGTCAGTGCCAGGGTGCCACAAATCTTAAACATGTAATGTGTTTTTGTAAAACACAGGTTCACTCCTTGAGGCATATTGCTGCTAAAATAAAATATTTTCATTACACATTGTGTCACCCTCGGAAAGTTGAAAAGTTGAGCGGCCACGCTAGTATTCAAATCAGTGAATATGTAGTTCAACACAGGTAATTTGAGCGGCTGCATTAGTCTATAGAGCCACGAAACTGGACATAAATACTGCGAGAAAAAGATAATCACAGAAAAAGTAGAGCACTTAGTAGGTTACATAAGTAGGTAAGAGCTAGACTAAGAGACCTGTGTGCATCATTCAAGCAGTAGGAGCAAAATGGCACTAACTTTCATCTTTTTAAACTAACTGCCTTGAAAAGTTTATTTTTAGTGGGGCTGGGGGTCAGACCTTTCCTGACATGCATGTTCATTTAAACACTGAGCTGGACAGATAATGTATGCACTTGGCCCGCTCGTTCTCTAGAGCTGGTGCATAATGTTTCGTCTTTACATACACAATCTCAACCTGTGAATGCCATCTTCCATGAAGCATGCCCCTCAGCCAGAGATGCACTATAAACTCAGGGGCTCTCCAGAAATTAAAAGAGTTTGGCACTGTTGTGTCTAGAAGTCTCTGCCTGGAAGTTTCCCAATATCTTTTTTATTTCCTGAGGTAATGAATATTTTCCAATGTTTCTTTAAGTTAACTGCCCTCTGCTAGAATGTAAGGGTGTGCCTAACTCACGTAATGGTCCCTGGCATCATTATGCTGAAATAACACAGAATCATACATAACTACAAAGAAGAGTAATCCAGAATTTAACATTACTTTCTTAGCACAAAAGCACTGTTGCGTCCAAAATAAACAAGAGAATGGATTTTGCACTAAGAGTATAGTGCTTAATGCAGAGCATGAAGAGCAGCAGCCGACACTGTTTTAGTGAATTTCTCCAAATTTCTCTTAATTATGCAAGCGGGTGTAACGGCATAATTTCTGTATTTTTGCATCACTTAAGTAACAGGTAATTACCAAAATTATTCGGATTACTATGGCATAATTAAAATGCCTCCCAAGCTTCTAGAATGCCATGGTACCGTGGTATGTGTATACAGTCTGAGGCATCTATTTACTGGGCATTAAGACAGTTTAGCATATGGTGCAGGGATTCTAGTACTGTGAAGATAACAACGAGGCATTGGAAAAATGTTTGGACTATAAAAACGGAATGTAGTGAGACTAAAGGCGTAATTATGAGAGTGGAAGTTCCTCGGACCAATACACTTGCGGTGGCTGTCAAACCGCTGTGGTTGTGGCTGTCCAATTGCCACATTACTAGGTTGACGGGCAGCCCCGCTAACCTACCGCCGTCTCTTATAGGATCAGATATCCTGACGGGCTCACGGAGGTGCAGGTTGGAATCAGCCAGGGTGACGCTGAACTCAGCGCTACCCTGCAGATTACCACCTGGTTCTCTGCCAGCCTTTTCAGGTGCAAGGGGCCACAGGGGATGAGCTGGTGATAATGCTGCCACCACTTTCCCACTGAGTGAGGTTTCCGCCGGTGAACCCAGTGGGAAAGTCTTAACGGAGGTGGTGCGGATGTAGCCAGCATGGCGGCAACCACTCTGTTGTTTGTTGGACGGGTGTTCCATAATTGGGCCCTGAGTCACTATAGAGAAATAGAAGATGTAGAGAGATGCTCCCCTCCTCATTTACAATAATGCAGACAAAGGGAGATGGTGTTCTGAGGGCCAAAATATGGCTTGGGGATGGGGACTGTGTGCCCCTCCTGGTTTGCTGCCTTTAGCAGGTCCTGTGGTCAACCCCCCACTGCAATGCCAATGGTCATGTGCGACATGGGGTTGGCTGCATGCGGGGATTGGCCGCAGGGCGTCTGACCAACCCCCAGCTGCATTAAAAAACCCTAGAAATTCACTGGAAAAAAACAAAGGTTACAAGGATGTTATAATTAGGAAATAGATGTAAAAAAACTTTAGAAATTCACTAATAAATCGAACTTTACAGGAACGTTATAGTTATGTTCACAACTTACATACACAAACCCTCAGAAATTAAGCAGTTATAGTTATCTTAAGTAACTGTAACTTGTGTCCTAAGATAAACATAACTCTCGTGATGCACATACTTACCTCACATATTGTATCAGTCATAACATCTTCTATGACATCATTGATAATATAACTGCAACATTTAAAGTGAAATCATTGATGAGACAACTGTGCATGAATTTGCATTGCCCCATAGGAAAGGAAACAGGAGCATCAACAAATTTTTGAGTTGCAATTCGGACTATGCTATTTAGGTCGTGCTTTGCCATGGTGACAAGAAAGACGTGGGTAGCACAATTCATTTGGTTAAAAAGTGGATTTTAGAACATATGAGGGTAATCAATAACTGGGATAGCCACTATCCTGTGGTATGTCACTTTTCAGAATTTCAGTGCAGTAATAGAGTTGCTTCAGATTTTTTTGTCAATGACCATGTAAAATGGAACCCACGTGGTGGCAATAGGGAACTGAAACTTCGAAGAATCTAGGTACATCCTTGATCTAGAAATAAAACATCCTATGGTATTGAACACAGAAGAATTGAACATACTCTTAGGTGATGAATGTCCTTCAGGAGGAATTGCCTAGGTTTGAAACCTTTATTAATTTTGCAACATGGAACTCTAATTAATTATGTAAAATTAGTAAATTCATTTAATTGTATGTTTATTGGTCTTGAAAGAAGATGGACACTTGATATTTTGTGGGTATATGTAATCATGGGCTTGATGGCAGTACTGTTTACCTTTAATGGATTCTAGATGCATAAATTAAGTAGCAAAAGCAGATTTCAGAGTTGGCAAATGGGTACATATAATCATGAATACGTTTTTGGTGAATAGTATTGAGTACCAAATTTGATTATATATTTTTTTATAATTTCTAATTTCACTAGTTGGAAAATCAAAATAGTTATCTGAGAATTTTGGGGAATTGGCAGTTATTGGTCTGAATACAGTGCTGCTCACGTTAATTGATTTCAGATGCATGATGTATACATTTTTAATATATGATATCTTGTTTGTGTACATAATTGTGAGCTTATCCTGAGTACCGCTTGCCCCTAATTGATTCCAGATGAATGAACTGAGCAGTCAAAGTTGACCTCACAGTTGATAACTGAGTCCATAGAATCCTGGAGAGTTTTTCTGTGATCAGTACTCAGTACATAGTACGATATATAACCTTATTTTATTCAAATCTATTCTATCTTATTTATTATTACTCTCATTTCAATTTATACTTCATTGTAGACACATGAATTGGATATTTAAAGTGAACCACAACAAGGTTTATAACCGAACATGCACAATCATACATAATTTAAAATAGTACATTTCAAGATGGAGCTGCTGTTTTTATTTCCTTTTTTTTTGGTTCATCTTACATGCAGAAGTCCCTTTTCTATTGTTTATTTGTGTATTATAAATGTAGTTAATATGGCCGTACTTGTGTGTAGTGGACAAGAATTTTGAAGTCGAAACGCATCTCACAATAAACTTTTGATGCACATTATATGCCCGAGTGCACGTCTTTCAGTTACGTTTGTGGCTGCCGGAATTAATAATTCTATGGTTGTCTCGCCTTATGACGTGCCACCCCTGTAATGGGCACTTACTTGGAGTTCTCACTGCAGTCCAATTATTTCTCCTTTATTTCATTAGCATGACTAGTATGAAATGAGAAATGTTTTTTAAAAAGGTGTTCTGGTGATTCTTCTTCAGAACAGAAAGTTTCAGGGTGATTCATCAAGCGGGGGCAGAGAAAAGGGGAGGGGTCAAAAAACATGCATTTCCCATGTTAATTCCCATAGGAGTTTTGAACAAGACTACAGGCCTAGCCGCTGAATGGAATTACACCACATTTGGCAGAGAGTTAGCTGTCAGTATGCAGGTCACGCTTTCAGTTATTTGGTATAAATCTGTTCAGTAGTTTGAGACATTAAATGGAAAATAAATTTGTATATCAAGGGCTGAGGATCCTCCCTGATGACTTTACGAATAATAAGAGCTTGTGCACGAGCTGCCAACACTTCAAATCAGGAAGTGTTGACAGCCATCATGGGACTTGGCTTCAGCCGAGTCCCACAATAAAAGTGAAAAAATAAGACAAAGGGCCACCAAAGACCCCGCTAGGGCTAAAAATAACTTTAAAAAATGTGTTGTGATGTGTTGACTTCGCAGGGTCATGATGACCCCATGTGACGTCAGCGGAGTCACTATAATGTTGGACTTGCGTTGCAGGTCGAAGTCATTGCATGCAGCAAGGTCCACAGAGCAAGAGTAAGCTGCGGTGTCGCTGGCATCGCTGAAGTCGTTCCGGAGTCATTGAAGTCAGAGTGCTAGTACAAAGCTAACAGTGGAGGTCTTTGTAGTCCCTGAGACCCCAGAACAGGAGACAAGTTCAAACCTACTCATTGGAGAGCACTCTTAGGGGAAGGCAGAGTCCTTCCACACAGGCAGAGGCCAGCAGTCTTCAGGGAAACTGCAGGTCAGCAGTCCTACTCCGCAAAGGAGTCCAGAGAGTCCTTTGGTCAGCCAGGCAGGTCTTCTGACAGAGTTTAGGTGTGGGTCCAGAAGTGTCTGAGTTGGTGGGGTCAGAGTCCCAGCTTTTGAAGTGGCTGAGACTTCCAAGACTGATTTTGAAGTGCACAAGTTCCCCTTTAAGTACAGTCCTGTCTGCCAAGGTCTCATTAGGGAGTTTGGCAGTCAATTTTGTGAGGGCAGGGCATTAGTCTTTGAAATGTAAGTGACAGGCCCTCCTCCCTTCCAGCCCAAGAAGAAATTCAATATGCAAATGAGTGCAGGTGTGTCCTGTGGTTGTGGTTGTCTGGGTGAAATGCACAAGGGAGCTGTCAACCAGCCCAGCCTAGACGTTGATTGGAGACAGGCTGTAAGACACAGATGGTTTTTAAGTGCAGAAACATGCTCACTTTCTAAAAGTGCCATTTCTAAAATAGCAATATAAAATCTAACCTCACCAGTAAGCAGGATGCTCTATTGCCATTCTGGCCATACTAGATATGACCTGGTTACCCGTTTCACATCACAAGTTACCACTCAAAAAGTGCGTGAAGGCAGTCCTAATGCTATCCTTTGAAAGGAACAGGCCTCACAGTAGTGGAAAACTAATTTAGGAGTTTTTCACTACCAGGACATATAAAATACATATTTACATGTCCTGCTTTTTAGCCACATAGCACCCTGCCCTATGGGTTACCTAGGGCCTTCCTTAGGGGTGACTTATATGTAGAAAAAGGGGAGTTTAAGGCTTGGCAAGTACGTTTGAATGCCAAGTCGAAGTGGCAGTGAAACTACAAATACAGACCTTGTAATGACAGGCCTGAGACATGTTTAAGGGGATACTTATGTGGTTGGCGCAATCAGTGTTGCAGGCCCACTAGTAGCATTTATTATACAGGCCCTTGGCACATATAGTGCACTTTACTAGGGACTTATAAGTAAATAAAATATGCCAATTGGGGATAAACCAATGTTACAATGTTTAAGGAAGAGAGCATATGCACTTTACCACTGGTTAGCAGTGATCGAGTGCACAAAGTCCTAAAACCAGTAGAAACAGTGTCAGAAAAGTGGAAGAAGGTAGGCAAAATGTTGGGGGATGACCACCGTAAGGCTGTCAGGTCTAACATGTGCCAGCTCATTTAACTTCTTATGAACTGTAAATCTTTTTCATCTGGATGAACTATTAAAGAGATAATGCTCATAATGCGTATCACAATGATGTCTGCAAACACCTTGTAGTCTAAGTTTAATAGTGATATAGGCCTATAGGAATCTGTGTTTTTAGAGTCCCTGTGTGGTTTTAAGATTAATTTTGTTGCAGCATCATTCTACTGGGGGGATTCCTTCCAAATAGTGTAGAATTAAGTTAACCAACATTTGCCATGTTGGAAATACCTGCTCTTGCAAACTTTTATATAATTATGTTATAATCTCATGACTTGCTGCTTTGCCATTCTATTGTTTTGTTATTTCTTTCATTATGTCTTCTTCAGTTATCTCAGTTGTTAGAGCTACAGAATGGGTGTTTGATATCACTGCCAAGTTTCTGTCTGCTAAACACCTTCTAATTTTGATTGGGTTGGGGTTTACTTCTTCATTAAATAAAATAGTATTTTTGCAGGATTTCTACATCTAAGTCTTCTGGAAGGTTTAACACTTAATCTGATTCCTTATCTGTTAGCATTTTTAGAATGTTTCTGGCCTCTTCTGTTATTGTTCTCCAAGCCAGCAGAGCCCCACAGTTTTCCCCATACATGAAATTCTGCAGCTTGATGACTTCCCTACGTTTTATCAATGGCTTTTCCAAGCAATATTTAAGGTCATTTTAGGCAGTTTCTAGATCTTGTCTTGGCCTCGCAAAGTGGTCCTCAAGCTTCCTACTTTTCTCATGGGTCTCCCTTGCATACCTGAATGTTGCTTTACCATTAATCCCCAAAACATAGACATTGTAGGAATGCCAAATAATTGCGCAAGATGCAGTATCCTTATTATTGTATAAAATATTCCTGAGTATAGTCCGTTATCTCATGTATAATTAATTCCTTTCTCTGTTACCAGTATTCTATTCAATGTTCATCCGGTTTGTGTGTTAGATTCTGGTAAGTTAAACGTTGAATGACTGCTGAGTGGTCAGAGATATGTGACAAAAGGTGAGTTATCCATGTAGCCATTTGGACCGGGGGTGTCCTAGCAAACAAATAGTCTAGCCTTGAGTGGTGTCCATATGTTTTGCTAAAAAGGCATAGCCTCTCTGATTCCTGCATTTCAGCTCCTAAAAATCACATAAACCTAGAACGAACCTCATATCTTTAATTTTACAAGATACTTTTGGGTACAAAACCATTTACACTTGGATGACCAGTCTATTGCGCTCTCTAAGATGGCATTAAAATCTCCACCTATTATTCAGGAAAACGATGTACTGAGTAACTTTAATTTCCGTGAGCTTCGATATGAGAGTTCATCACTGTTAGGGCCACAAAAGCCTGCACATGAGAATGGTGCCTCACCTTCTTCCGATCTCTCAGATATATAATCTATCACCCTGACTGCAGCATTCTTCCTAACAATTACTGCTAACAACTTTGTGGTGCCTTTCAGATCTGTACACAGCACATCCTGCATCCACTACTCTTTGCAGATGTGTTTCTTGCAATGTTAAAATTTGTCCTTTAGAGTCCCTCAAATTCTATAAGTCGAAATGTTGTTTTCTCGTAGTTGTAACCCATTGACATTCTAAATTACAAATTAGATCAATATTCCCGTATTTGTAGTACGTCGCTAAATCCCACTCACTAGCGAGCTTTCTTTGGTTTACATTCATGCTAAGGTGGCTGTGTGGTATTAAGTTGCTTTTACTTTTTTCTTTGTCTGGTAACAACCTTTCTCTGTCTTTGTTCCCACATGCTCCCCATCCAAGTGCCGCCCACCTTGGAAGACTCCTTCTTAGTCCATGATAATACTCCCATACCAACTCTAGAGATACCTACAAGTGACTAATTCAAACTCTATGTAAGTGCTAGTCTCCCCATCTCTCCTCATACTTACAATGTTGCCTTCTTATTTCATTCTATAATGATGCCTTCATTTTCATTATTTATTCATCCACTTGCTCTCTCGGCCTGATATTAAACATTTCATTTTTCCACATGATTCTTAGAGTGGCTGGCAATTTCATTAAAGTTTTTTCCCCCTAGACTCTAACTCATCTATTCTTTTTCCCAGTTCCCATTGTCAAATCGCAGTCATCCTGCCAATGTTGGATCTTATTGTGTGGGACAGGTTATCATGCATCATCTCTTTTGCCTTCAATGCATTGCTTAAAATCCACTCTTTGAGACTGTAGGTCAAAGGCCTGACCAATATTTTCCTAGGACTTTTAAGGTTTGGATCAGGTTTGAAAGGGTCTCTATGAACCTTTTCAATTTTTATTTCCAGACTATTATCAGTGCTGCCCTTCAAGACGCCCTACTGCAGGATCTTTATCACAACTCCTTACAAATCATTTCCTTCAACCAAGGTCTTACATTTTTCTGGCAGATCATCCATTTAGCTTCAAGAGCGTGACATGACCCTCAAATTTCTGTTGGGTTACTTTCTGAGTTCTCATTTCTCGTTTATAATTTCCGCCTTCAAGTCTAAGAGGGTAGATCCCAGGGAGGCTACATCTGCACAAACCTTTACTAGAAGGGCTTCCTCTATGGATACTCATTGTGTAAGTTCTCTCTCGGTCTCTGATTAAATTTTTGGTATTTCTAATGGAGCCTTTGAGGCCCCTTGTTCACTGAGATTGGCCAATGGTTCAAACATATTTGCTTCAAGTATATATAAGGCTAGGTCTACTTCACCGTCTCTAGAGTCATCCTTCCCTCCTGCGCTCTGAGCCCACTCCAACTGTGTGAAAGCTATATCTGCTCTGCTGGTTCTCGTGTTAATTGTATTGGCATGCTTCTTGCATCCTTCTGCTTCACCTGCCTTATCATAGAAAACTAATTTAATGATGGCATTGGCCTCTTACATATATGTGTATGGGGGGCCCCTTGGCTTTTGTGAACAGACATCCCAAACAGACCTGAAGGGCTATGGGCCTTCTTTCTCAAGTGTAAAGTCTTACTTGTGTGTATGCCCTTTGGTGGAACTCCCTCAACCTCAAGTGACTTTTTAGTTTCTGCAGAGAGAAGTGAGTATTTATTTCTCTGCAAGGTTATATGGTCTGCTGCAATAAAATTCTTAGTTAACCTATGCATGGTTCCCCACTCAGTGTTACTGAACTAGAGTTGATGCCCAGGTTTTAGGTTGTTTTAATTTTAAAACTCCTTAGAGCTTTAGACTTCACACAGGCTTGCAGTACCTCAGTGGTTGCTTGTACCACAAGCGCCCGCTGCCTTACCATCTGTCTGGATAGCAAAGGTTCATTGCCGTTGCTCCAGCATCCATATCTCATTTCTTATTTGGATCCGCCAGAGTTCGTTCTTGGGTTCTGTGCAGCTAGTCTGCTGAGAAACGCTCTCCGGGTCCTGATCTATAGGTGCTGACTCTGCTACCTTACTCCTGAAGTGCAGTGCTTGCAGCCGCCATACTTCCTTGTCTCAAGGTAGAACATACACGGCACCAATGCAAGCCCAGGGGAGTGATTGATGTGGGTGCGGATGACATCCAATTTCAAAACTTTGATGCCCTGGAGGAAAGTCATATTCCTAGCTCACATTGTATTCACTAAGAAGACCAAATATTATACCATATGTACCAGCAGAAAAAACATATTTTGCAACTCCTCTATGTCCCCTGTCCAGTATTTAACCAGCCACCATATGTTCCTCCCTACTAGTCATTAAGCACACACCTTTGTACCCTGGTGGAAAGGTATGTGTGTGAGTCTAGCATAGGTTTTATAATGAAAGGGTATGGTTCCAGTAAAAAAATACTATATTAAGACATACTTAAAAAATGTTTCCATTTTGTGTGCTCTACAGTGCAGCACACAAGCAAAGTAGGAAAAGTTTGAATAAAATAAAACCTTTTTCCTACTTTACTCCTACCTCAAGGAGGCATATTTTTTGGCACAAAGCCCTGTCTACAAATGATAATAGGTTGGCCTTTGCGTCAAAAGCCAGAAGAATGTCCAAGTCCACCCATGGGACATCTGCTTGGTGCAATGTAGCACAACGCAATGCAGAATGGTAATTTGTATTACTTTAGGGCTACTGTCCAACTCAAGAATTGGTTTTTGCTGGAAACTATACCAAAAATCAACACTTTTCATAATTTTAAATCAATTTTGGTAACACTGCATTAGAGCAAAGTGTGGTAAATTTGGCCCTTTGTTTTTAACTGCGTAGAAGGTATTTTTGTGACAAAATAAAAATCGTGACAAAATAATTATTCCATGAAAACGTTTTGCTACTTATTCTACTTAAGGCCTCAAGAAAAGAGGCCCTTTAAATCTGACCGGAGCAGGAAGGACACCATCGCAGTTACACATTTTGCAGGAACACCGGAGCTCCAGGGTGTTTAACCTAGACATTTAGGCCCAAATTTACCAAATAGTCATGACAGCTCAGTGCAGCAGCAAAAAATGCTCTGCCGCGTAACAGACAAGGAAGAGGAGAGTGTCATATCTACAGAGATATGGATTTCTCCTCCCTTCTTTTTAGCGCTTGTGCTGATTTTACCTGCCGTGCTGCATGCACACACCTTTGGGCCATAATGCAAGGATGTGTGCGTGAGACTAGCATAAGTTTTGTGCTGGCAAGGTACCCTTCCAGTAGAAAATACTATGCTCAGAAGCACTTTAAATCTTTTTCCACTGCGCATGTGTGCAACACAGTGCAGCACACATACAAAGTCGGAAAAGAAAGGAGAAATTAAAACATTTCAACTTTTAATGACTGGTTTTAAAAGGCATTAGTTTTTGGTGCACATCCTATCTGCCATTGTTTTTAAATAGGGCTTTATGTCAAAAGGCGTGGGTGGTTGCATGGGAACGCCACAGGTACCACCCATATAACACCCGCTTGGTGCTAAGTAACGCAAAGCAGTGCTTTGCACTGCTTTGCTTGTTACTTTTAGGGTGCTTTCCAGCACAGAACAAGTTGTGCACTGGAAAGCAAATTAGGTAAAAAACATTTTGTGCTGGCAAACCAGAGCAAAATGTTTATGACTCTTCCCCCTTAATCTGTTGCAAATCTCCAGCGGTATAAACATGCAGAAATTGGTACTGTGAGCCAGATTTTTACGTTATTCTGCAAACACTCATAATTTCCACTAACAAGCTTCTCAAAGATGCATGTTGTGCAGTGTTGTCCTCTATGTGCTGTAATGCACTTCTGCACTGACCTTGAACCCTATAGGGCATCTGGACCACAACAATAGACGTGTGCCCTTTTCTATGTTTTAACATTACTTGTAATCCCAGGATGAGACCTGTTTGATATATTGATGTTAATTTTGGCCCGATAAAAGGGGGCACGTCCTCTTTGTTAATGCGTTGCAGACAAATCACTTCTGTTAAGAACGTATTTTGCCTCTGGCTAATGAGGGACTGCACCACACATGTTTTGAAGCATGTGTAAATCTTTCTAGTTGTGGAAGGAATGCTTTGATTGAATGGCAGGAAGTGATGCTATCTGGCTTACTAGAGCTGGCAGTCATGAATCATGTATTGTTTTAGGACTATTCACAGAAAGAAGAATATTGCTTTTGCCATGACTGTGGCAGGACCATACAGAATCATGTTTAGACTGGGAAATCATATATTCAGCACCAGTCGAAATCATTTATTTAATAGACGTGCAGCAAAATAACAATATATGTTATTTGTACTGAAATAAAATGTACTGTTTTGCGATGGCAATTTTAAACACAATAGAACTGTTATATAAATGTAACTTTAATTAAGGCTTTCACTTTTTTTTAAGATTAATGAAAAACGTAATTTTGGTGCAAGTGATATCTCACAACCATTCAGAACGTGGAAGGTGAGACCAAGGCTCGTTAATGCTTCATGCTTCTTTGGGGCAGTGCGGAGCTGCGCCAAAGTTGGCAGTGCTGCGCTGCGTCACTTTAGAATCCGAGGGATGCACCGTTCTTAAGGGAATACAGCGCATCCCTGCATTTCCCCCTGCGATGGCGCAAAATTTAGCTGCCAACGCAAGCATCCTTGCACAATCGAGTCTGTGTCTGTGTTGAGGGGTGTGATTGTTTATGTGCGGGGAGGTGTCCCTTCCTGCACATAAACAATCGCTGATGGCGCTTTAGCACTTGAGTGTGTGCTGCACAATGCAGCACACACAGAAGTGCCAAAGCGTCATTTTCAAATGATTATTTATGTGCAGAAAGGGAAAACTTCCCGCACATAAACAATCATTTCTGGCATTTTGCATTTTCTATGCATGCGGCAGAATGCAGCATGCTTTGAAAAAGCAAAAAACGGGGAGGAATAAAAGTATTCCTCATCATTGCACCCTGCTAACGCCACCCCTGGTAGTGGCGTTAGATTTTGGTGCTGCCTCAGGTTTACGAGAATTCATAAATCTGAGGCAGCATCAAAATGCAATGGGTGTTGCTTTGGCATGCCCACAGCAACACCCATTGCACGCCCCTTCCACGCACAGTGCTGTGGGGGAAGGGGCCATATTTACAAGCTGATGTTAAGCCACAAAAAGTGGCTTAACGCCACATTGTAAATATAGCTCTGTGCTAAGCACCACAGGGGCGTCACTAGGCGCTAGGGTCCTATAAATAAGCTCCTTGTTCCCTATCCGGGTGCTCCAACAAACATCAGAGTCTAAAGTGGACATGCCTGAATTCTTTTACCCGAGCTGACCATCGTCAAAATTGCCCTTAACATCTCTTTCATGTATCATATGGGGTGGGGAATCGGAAAGATGCAGATTGGATGGGAGAAAGAACAAGGATATATGGAATAAAGTGACTGACCAGCTACATTACAAAACTCCATTCCTGACAGGATATAGCAAATATCGTAATTGACATTAGGCAAAACCTGCTCGTGCAGCTAAATGAAAGATAACCTTTCATGGCAGAAAAGCTACCTTCTTTACAATGAAGAATACAATGTGACCAATAGGAATGGAAAACAGACACTCTTGCCAGTATGCAGCTCGTTTTTTAGGTCAAGCGCACAAGCGCTTTAACCTGTTGTAAATCTTTGTGGGCTTTTAACTGTGCCCACCACAGGCCCATCACTTTCACTCGTTCGTGGGCTTGCCTTTCAAAAATCCTTTGTAATCATTGGTAAATGCTTTACGTTTGTCCCGCTTTGGGGAGGTTTTGTTACCGCTTTGCAGACTGGCCCTGTTACATGGATAATTGCACGATTTCCAAAATGTTTGACTAAGAGAGCTTTTTTTCCATGTGTGTGTCTCCTTCACCTTCATGCTCATGGCGGCCATGGTGCTTTGAATCGGGTCACTTATGTCAACTGTTTTACCCTTCATGTTCAATTTATCTGGCAAGAAAAGTCCAGTTAGAAATGTACAATGCCTATAGCTCCAACTGGAGCAAATGCAAGACCCGTTGCATTGAAAATGCTTGTTCAGTGGGTTAGTGTATCTTAAGAAGTTGGTGGGGGCTGAGCAAGAAGTGTCTTGGGGCTCCCTGTTTGGGGTAACTTTAAGTTTTTTTTAACTGATTTGTTACTACTTCCAGCCCTGACTACAAATATTGAACCGTGTGTTCAGGGGCATTTTAAAAAATTTGGGGCCCTGGCACAAATATATTTGGGGGGGTGGGGCTGTTTGGAACAGCTTTAAATTCAAGACCCAATTTCAGCTTTTGCATGCCCTCTTTTGCTAGGTCACCAACACTGCACAGGCAGACTGGTCCAAATTCTAAAGTTGTTTCCATCTAATATAGTCGTGGATAGATATGTGCATTTTCAATATTGCAAAAACAGCAACAGCTTAATAAGAATTTTGCAAATAATCTCTGCAATCAACTGCCATTTCTCATGTGTGAGGTCATGTTTTGATCTAAAAGGGACTTTTTCATGGATTGCATGGTGTTGAAAAATTCCATTATTAAAATAAATGAATGCAAATGGTATTTGAAACAATCTATGGTTAAGAACCATTCAAGATCACCTGCGTAGGACTGTGTGAAGAACCGAGCCAGATCTATCAGGGGGGGCCCTTGATAGGTTGGGGCCCTGGACCACAGTTCACTTTCCCTCTCCCTTAAAATGTCTCTGAATATGTTAAAGGTTAAGATACAAAAATATAGAAAAGTGCACTTAAGAGGAACTTCAATTTCTCACTGGGCACCTAGGATGGTGGGGCCCTAGGCAATTGCTCACTTTACCCAGGTTTTAAAAAGTCTCTGAGTGGGTGAAAAGCATGCATTTGAAGATGAGATGGTGAAAAGATGTTAATGATGGGTGACATCCTCCAAATGCGTTTGAGTTTAAAGATATGTCTATACCTGTTGGTTCTAGGAATTATGGACAAGTATGTCCCATTGTGGCACATGATGATGATCTATGGCTTGTGTTAAACATAATTCAGTGTGATGCATGTTACTAGACAAATTCATTATCATGTATGGCACACTTCCTCCTGTTTAGAATAAATCAACTCAGCAGTTTTATGATGCACTCTCAATATGGAGAAGATTCCAACCTCAACAACATTGGACTTACAAAGGCATGTGGTAAATGTCTTAAACTCACACACAGTAGCACCTAAATGCCACAACAGTCGTGGTACCTTTCCACATTTTTCTATTTGTCAAACATAAGGTTTTACACCTTCAAAATGGTCACTTTGGGATCCATGGCTGCAGAACGATCTAGACCATAGCAGTTAACTCTGAGCACCTGGAAACTATAGAAGAGAGAAAGAGTGTCTTTCGCAGCATTACAAAATGTTGGAATTTAGCCATATTTTCTGACTTCTACAGCAGTGGTTCTGCAACAATTTTCTGAGTTGGGGTGCTGCTACTAATGTGGTATCACTGAAGTCATAGGGACTGTGGAAGATCCAAATGTCACAAAAAACAAGTGTAGCAAATGTGCCACACTCATCCAACAGCAGAGTGGAAAGGGTGTAATGCATAGCCGGAGGTGCATTTGGAGCACTGTTGTGGTAGCGCACTAACATTCACAGACAGCACATTTTTGGTGGCCATTGTCATTGTCATGCAATTTTAATAGACACAGAGTTTTACTGGTAAAGCTATATGGTGCACAACAGATAATGGTGGTCATTCTGACCCTGGTGGTCTTCTGACTGCCAGGGTAAATGTGGCAGCCCACCACCAACAAGCTGGCAGTGCAGACCGCCACATTATGAGTGTAGTGGGTTGGCTGCTGCCAACCTGCCACATCTTCACTCATACCGCCATGGTGGTCGGAACTGCAGGGCTGGAGGTGATCATCTCCGATACGGCGGTCCACAGAAGACTGCTGTAGGAGGCTGGACTGGCTTGTAGTGAGTACCAAGGGGTACTTGCACCTTGCACCTGGCCCAGTTATCCCTTATTAGTGTATAGGGTGTCTAGCAGCTTAGGCTGATAGATAATGGTAGCTTAGCAGAGCAGCTTAGGCTGAACTAGGAGACGAGTGAAGCTCCTACAGTACCACTAGTGTCACTTGCACAATATCATAAGAAAACACAATACACAGTTATACTGAAAATAAAGGTACTTTATTTTTATGACAATATTCCAAAGTATCTTAGAGTGTACCCTCAGTGAGAGGATAGGAAATATACACAAGATATATGTACACAATAGCAAAAATATGCAGTATAGTCTTAGAAAACAGTGCAAACAATGTATAGTTACAATAGGATGCAATGAGGACACATAGGGATAGGGGCAACACAAACCATATGCTCCAAAAGTGGAATGAGAACCCCGAATGGACCCCAAACCCATGTGACCTTGTAGAGGGTCGCTGGGACTATTAGAAAATAGTGAGAGTTAGAAAAATAACCCTCCCCAAGACCCTGAAAAGTGAGTGCAAAGTGCACTAAAGTTCCCCCAATGACAAAGAAGTTGTGATAGAGGAATAATGCAGGAAAGACACAAACCAACAATGCAACAACGATGGATTTCCAATCTAGGGTACCTGTGGGACAAGGGGACCAAGTCCAAAAGTCACAAGCAAGTCGGAGATGGGCATATGCCCAGGAAATGCCAGCTGTGGGTGCAAAGAAGCTTCTACTGAACAAAAGAAGCTGAGGTTTCTGCAGGAACGAAAAGGGTTAGAGACTTCCCCTTTGGTGGACAGATTCCTCTCGCCATGGAGAGTTGTGCAGAAGTGTTTTCCCACCAAAAGAACACCAATAAGCCTTGCTAGCTGCAAATCATGCGGTTAGCATTTTTGGATGCTGCTGTGGCCCAAGAAGGACCAGGATATCGCAAATTGCGCCAGGCGGTAGAGGGGACGTCGAGCAAGACAAGGAGCCCTCTCAGCAGCAGGTAGCACCCAGAGAAATGCCAGAAACAGGCACTAAGAGGATGCATGAAATGGTGCTCACCCAAAGTTACACAAAGGAGTCCCACGTCGCCGGAGACCAACTTAGAAAGTCGTGCAATGCAGGTTAGAGTGCCGTGGACCCAGGCTTGGCTGTGCATGAAGGATTTCCGCCGGAAGTGCACAGGGGCCGGAGTAGCTGCAAAAGTCGCGGTACCCAGCAATGCAGTCTAGCGAGGTGAGGCAAGGACTTACCTCCACCAAACTTGGACTGAAGAGTCACTGGACTGTGGGAGTCACTTGGACAGATTTGCTGGATTCGAGGGAGCTCGCTCGTCGTGCTGAGAGGAGACCCAAGACACCGGTAATGCAGCTTTTTGGTGCCTGCGGTTGCAGGGGGAAGATTCCGTCGACCCACAGGAGATTTCTTCAGAGCTTCTAGTGCAGAGAGGAGGCAGACTACCCCCACAGCATGCACCACCAGGAAAACAGTCGAGAAGGCGGCAGGATCAGCGTTACAGAGTTGCAGTAGTCGTCTTAGCTACTTTGTTGCAGTTTTGCAGGCTTCCAGCGCAGTCAGCAGTCGATTCCTTGGCAGAAGGTGAAGAGAGAGGTGCAGGTCAGGGGAGTGGTCACTCCCCTTTCCTTTGTCCAGTTTCGCGCCAGAGCAGGGCTAAGGGGTCCCCTGAACCGGTGTAGACTGGCTTATGCAGAATTCGGCACATCTGTGCCCAAGAAAGCATTTCCAGAGGCTGGGGGAGGCTACTCCTCCCCTGCCTTCACACCATTTTCCAAAGGGAGAGGGTGTAACACCCTCTCTCAGAGGAAGTCCTTTATTCTGCCATCCTGGGACAAGCCTGGCTTGACCCCAGGAGGGCAGAAACCTGTCTGAGGGGTTGGCAGCAGCAGCAGCTGCAGTTAAACCCCAGGAAAGGGAGTTTGGCAGTACCAGGGTCTGTGCTACAGACCACTGGGATCATGGGATTGTGCCAACTATGCCAGGATGGCATAGAGGGGGCAATTCCATGATCATAGACATGTTACATGGCCATATTCGGAGTTACCATTGTGAAGCTACATATAGGTAGTGACCTATATGTAGTGCACGCGTGTAATGGTGTCCCCGCACTCACAAAGTCCGGGGAATTGGCCCTGAACAATGTGGGGGAACCTTGGCTAGTGCCAGGGTGCCCTCACACTAAGTAACTTTGCACCTAACCTTTACCAGGTAAAGGTTAGACATATAGGTGACTTATAAGTTACTTAAGTGCAGTGTAAAATGGCTGTGAAATAACGTGGACGTTATTTCACTCAGGCTGCAGTGGCAGGCCTGTGTAAGAATTGTCAGAGCTCCCTATGGGTGGCAAAAGAAATGCTTCAGCCCATAGGGATCTCCTGGAACCCCAATACCCTGGGTACCTCAGTACCATATACTAGGGAATTATAAGGGTGTTCCAGTAATCCAATTTAAATTGGTAAAATTGGTCACTAGCCTGTTAGTGACAATTTGAAAGAAATGAGAGAGCATAACCACTGAGGTTCTGATTAGCAGAGCCTCAGTGAGACAGTTAGTCACTACACAGGTAACACATTCAGGCACACTTATGAGCACTGGGGCCCTGGTGAACAGGGTCCCAGTGACACATACAACTAAAACAACATATATACAGTGAAAAATGGGGGTAACATGCCAGGCAAGATGGTACTTTCCTACACAACCCCCCCCCCAAACGAAGGACAATAAGACTAGCCATGACCTGATGAGTCTTCATTGTCTAAGTGGAAATATCTGGAGAGTCCATCTGCATTGGAGTGGCTACTCCCAGGTCTATGTTCCACTGTATAGTCCATTCCCTGTAGGGATATGGACCACCTCAATAATTTAGGATTTTCACCTTTCATTTGTTTTAGCCAAAGTAGAGGTTTGTGGTCTGTCTGAACAATGAAGTGAGTGCCAAACAGGTATGGCCTCAACTTCTTCAGAGCCCAGACCACAGCAAAGGCCTCCCTCTCTATGGCAGACCAACACTTTTCTCTAGGGGTCAACCTCCTACTAATAAAAGCAACAGGTTGATCCTGGCCCTCAGAATTAAGTTGTGATAGGACTGCCCCTACTCCTAATTCAGATGCATCAGTTTGGACATATAATTTTTTAGAGTAACAAGGGCTTTTCAGGACAGGTGCAGAGCACATGGCCTGCTTCAGCTCCTCAAAAGCTTTCTGACAGTTTGCTGTCCATAATACCTTTTTAGGCATTTTCTTGGATGTGAGGTCATTAAGAGGGGCTGCAGTGGAGCCATAGTTCTTAATGAACCTCCTGTAATACCCAGTGAGGCCTAGGAAGGCTCTCACCTGAGTCTGAGTGGTAGGGGGAACCCAATCAATAATTGTTTGGATTTTCCCCTGTAGTGGTGCAATCTGTTCCCCACCAACAAAGTGTCCCAGATAAACCACCTTACCCTGCCCTATCTGGCACTTTGAAGCCTTGATAGTGAGGCCTGCCTTTTGCAGGGCCTCCAAAACTTTCCATAGGTGGACCAGGTGATCATCCCAGCTGGAGCTAAAGACAGCAATATCGTCCAAATATGCTGCACTGAAAGCCTCCAGCCCTTGCAGGACTGTGTTCACCAACCTCTGAAAAGTGGCAGGTGCATTTTTCAAACCAAAAGGCATTACAGTGAACTGGTAATGTCCTCCAATGGTTGAAAATGCAGTTTTAGGTTTAGCATCTTCTGACAATTTGATCTGCCAATACCCTGCAGTCAAATCAAAAGTGCTTAGATACTTGGCAGATGCCAGTGTATCTATGAGCTCATCTGCCCTGGGTATAGGGTGAGCATCAGCTTTGGTTACCAGGTTGAGACCTCTGTAGTCTACACAAAACCGCATTTCCTTCTTTCCATCTTTGGAATGGGGTTTTGGTACAAGTACCACAGGAGAAGCCCATGGACTTTCAGAGTGCTCAACCACTCCTAGTTCTAACATTTTCTGTACCTCTTGCTTTATGCAGTCCCTGACATGGTCAGGCTGCCTATAGATCTTACTTTTGACAGGCAAGCTGTCTCCAGTATCTATAGTGTGCTCACACCAAGAAGTGGTACCTGGCACAGTAGAGAAGAGTTCAGAGAATTGATCTAGGAGATTTATGCAATGGTCTTTCTGCTCAGCAGTAAGACAATCAGCCAAAACTACACCTTCCACAAGAGCATCTTGTTCTGTGGAAGAGAAGAGATCAGTTAGAGGATCACTGTCTTCTTCCTGTCCCTCATCAGTTGCCATGAGCAGGGTGAGATCAGCCCTGTCATAGTAGGGTTTCAGGCGATTGACATGGAGCACCCTAAGGGGACTCCTGGCAGTGCCTAAGTCAACTAAATAGGTGACTTCTCCCTTTTTCTCAACAATTGTGTGGGGTCCACTCCGTTTATCTTGGAGTGCTCTTGAGGCCACAGGCTCCAAGACCCACACTTTCTGCCCTGGTTGGTACTGAACCAAAACAGCCTTCTGATCATGCCATTGCTTCTGGAGCTCTTGGCTGGCCTGAAGGTTTTTGCTGGCCTTTTTCATGTACTCAGCCATCCTTGATCTGAGGCCAAGTACATAATCCACAATATCTTGCTTTGGAGCTTTTAGAGGTTGTTCCCAACCCTCCTTAACAAGTGTGAGTGGACCCCTAACAGGGTGTCCAAAAAGAAGTTCAAAGGGGCTGAAGCCCACTCCTTTCTGGGGTACCTCCCTGTAGGCAAAAAGGAGGCATGGTAGAAGGATATCCCATCTCCTGCGGAGTTTTTCAGGGAGACCCATAATCATGCCTTTGAGAGTTTTGTTAAATCTCTCCACCAGTCCATTAGTTTGTGGATGATAGGGTGTAGTGAACTTATAAGTTACACCACACTCCTTCCACGTGGCCTTTAAGTATGCAGACATGAAATTGCTTCCCCTGTCTGATACTACTTCCTTTGGGAAGCCCACCCTGGAAAATATTCCCAGGAGGGCCTTTGCCACTGCAGGAGCTGTAGTGGTCCTTAAAGGAATAGCTTCAGGATATCTTGTGGCATGGTCCACTACCACCAAGATAAACCTATTGCCTGAAGCAGTAGGAGGGTCAAGGGGGCCAACTATGTCAACCCCTACCCTTTCAAAGGGAACACAACCACAGGCAGTGGAATAAGGGGTGCCTTTGGAGTGCCACCTGTCTTGCCACTGACTTGACAGGTTTCACAGGACTTACAAAAATCTTTTGTGTCCTCACACATTCTAGGCCAATGAAACAAGGGAACAAGCCTGTCCCAAGTTTTCATTTGTCCCAGATGCCCAGTTAGGGGAATGTCGTGTGCCAGAGTTAGGAGGAACTTTCTGTACTCCTGAGGAATCACTAATCTCCTGGCAGCTCCAGGTTTAGGATCCCTTGCCTCAGTGTACAAGAGATTGTCCTCCCAGTAAACTCTGTGAGAGTCACTGACATCCCCATTAGCCTGTTTGACAGCTTGCTGTCTCAGACCCTCTAATGTGGGACAGGTTTGCTGTGCCACACTCAGCTCCTCCCTGGCAGGCCCACCTTCACCCAAAAGCTCAGCAGTGTCTGCTTCAAGCTCCTCTGGTGTAGGTTCTGCACAGGGAGGGAATTCTTCTTCCTCTGAAGTTGAATCCACTGTAGAGGGAGGGATAGTAGGAAGTGGTTTGCTTCTACTAGCCCTAGCTTTAGGGAGCACTTGCTCCATTGTTCCAGGATCCAAGCTTCCCTGTCCTTTTTGCTTTTTGGCCTGAGCCCTGGTTAAAGCAACAATATGCCCTGGGATGCCCAGCATTGCTGCATGGGCCTCCAACTCCACATCTGACCAAGCTGATGTCTCCAAATCATTTCCTAGTAGACAGTCTACAGGTAAATCTGTGGCTACCACAACTTTCTTTGGACCAGTAACCCCCCCCCAGTTGAGATTTACAACAGCCATGGGGTGGCTAAGTGTGTTGTTGTGAGCATCGCTTACTTGGTACTGGTGACCAAGTAGGTGTTGTTCAGGGTGGACCAGTTTCTCTATGACCATAGTCACACTGGCACCAGTGTCCCTGTAGGCCTGAACCTCAACACCATTTATTAGGGGTAGCTGCTTGTACTTATCCATATTAAGGGGACAAGCAACTAAGGTGGCTGAATCAATAGCCCCCTCAGAGACTAACACAGCCTCTGTGGTCTCCGTAACAAGACCAACCCCAACTAAGTTACCAATAGTGAGCCCAGCTACTCCCTTGGATTGGTTATTAGTAGGTTTGCTCCCACCACTACTGCTATTAGTAGGGACACTAGGGGTAGCAGTAGGGGTTGTAGTGGTAGGAGGCTTGGTGCTTTTCTTTGGACAACTGGGATCTGTTGTCCAATGGCCTTTTACTTTACATAAATAGCACCATGGTTTCTTTTCTTTGTTTTGATTAAAGGAGGATTTGGACCCACCACCCCCACCAGAGTGTTTTTGTGGGCCTGATGAAGACTCATTTTTAGATTTGTCCCCACCCTTGTCAGAAGATTTACCATCCTTCTTTTTGTTGCCATCTTTGTCACCCCCTGTATGAACTTTTCTGTTCACCCTTGTTCTGACCCATTTGTCTGCCTTCTTTCCCAATTCTTGGGGACAGGTCAGATCAGAGTCCACCAAGTACTGGTGCAACAAATCAGACACACAATTATTAAGAATATGCTCTCTCAGGATCAAGTTATACAGGCTGTCATAATCAGTAACTTTACTGCCATGTAACCACCCCTCCAAGGCCTTCACTGAATGGTCAATGAAATCAACCCAGTCTTGTGAAGACTCCTTTTTGGTCTCTCTGAACTTTATCCTGTATTGTTCAGTGGTAAAGCCATAACCATCCAGGAGTGCATTCTTAAGTACTGTAAAATTATTGGCATCACTTTCTTTCACAGTAAGGAGCCTATCCCTACCTTTTCCACTAAATGATAGCCATAGGATAGCAGCCCACTGCCTTTGAGGGACATCCTGTACAACACAGGCCCTCTCAAGTGCAGCAAACCACTTGTTAATGTCATCCCCCTCCTTATAAGGGGGAACTATCTTATGCAGATTCCTGGAATCATGCTCTTTTGCAGGATGACTATGGGGAATACTGCTGCTGCCACCATGGGTTTCTAAACCCAACTTCTGTCTTTCCTTCTCTAGTTCTAAAGACTGTCTATACAAATCCAGCTGTTGCTTCTTTAGCTTCAGTCTGGTTTGTTCCACCCTCAACTTATTGAGTTCCCTTTCTAACAATCTGTCATCAGGGTTGGTGGGAGGGACATTTCTAGATACAGAGGTATGATGGGAATGAACAGAAGGAGACCTGTCCCTTACAGAGGGCACCCTAACAGCTTGGCCGACAGTGTAATGTGAGAGCACATCATCTGTATAATGTGACTCCACCTCAGTACCAACTATGCTAGACTGTCTTGTAATGGGAAGGCTAAGAAGTTTCTTTCCTGAACCTTTTCCTGGGGGAGTCCCTGGATCAGATTGGGAACCATTAGCTACTTTTTCAACAGATGGGGCACTTTTTGCCTTATCTTGTTCTCTAAGCATGTTAAGTAACAATTCCAAGGAAGGATTCTTCCCTACACTCAAACCTCTCTCTACACAGAGTCTCCGTGCTCCTTTCCAGCTAAGGTGGTCATATGCAATCTTAGACAGGTCAACATTTTGGCCTGTGCCAGACATTTTTAGAGAGAGTTAAAGTGATAGAAAAAGAAAAAAAGTTTTCAGAACTTTTTAGAAAGACAGAAAAAAAACTTTTAAAACTTTTAAGAACTTTTTGAAAGTTTAGAAGTACTTTTCAGCACTTTAGAAAAGAGTGAAAAGAGGAAATGCAAAACTTTTTAGCTATGTGTACACACACTGAACTTGTTTTGTATATTTTTCTCTTATGAAAAGTACAATGACAAGAGTGGTAAGTAGTCTCAAAGCACTTATCCCACCGCTGCACAACCAATGTAGGAGGCTGGACTGGCTTGTAGTGAGTACCAAGGGGTACTTGCACCTTGCACCAGGCCCAGTTATCCCTTATTAGTGTATAGGGTGTCTAGCAGCTTAGGCTGATAGATAATGGTAGCTTAGCAGAGCAGCTTAGGCTGAACTAGGAGACGAGTGAAGCTCCTACAGTACCACTAGTGTCACTTGCACAATATCATAAGAAAACACAATACACAGTTATACTAAAAATAAAGGTACTTTATTTTTGTGACAATATGCCAAAGTATCTTAGAGTGTACCCTCAGTGAGAGGATAGGAAATATACACAAGATATATGTACACAATAGCAAAAATATGCAGTATAGTCTTAGAAAACAGTGCAAACAATGTATAGTTACAATAGGATGCAATGGGGACACATAGGGATAGGGGCAACACAAACCATATACTCCAAAAGTGGAATGCGAACCACGAATGGACCCCAAACCTATGTGACCTTGTAGAGGGTCGCTGGGACTATTAGAAAATAGTGAGAGTTAGAAAAATAACCCTCCCCAAGACCCTGAAAAGTGAGTGCAAAGTGCACTAAAGTTCCCCCAAGGACAAAGAAGTCGTGATAGAGGATTAATGCAGGAAAGACACAAACCAACAATGCAACAATGATGGATTTCCAATCTAGGGTACCTGTGGGACAACGGGACCAAGTCCAAAAGTCACAAGCAAGTCGGAGATGGGCATATGCCCAGGAAATGCCAGATGTGGGTGCAAAGAAGCTTCTACTGGACAAAAGAAGCTGAGGTTTCTGCAAGAACAAAAAGGGTTAGAGACTTTCCCTTTCGTGGACGGATCCCTCTCGCCGTGGAGAGTCGTGCAGAAGTATTTTCCCACCGAAAGAACACCAACAAGCCTTGCTAGCTGCAAATCATGCGGTTAGCGTTTTTGGACGCTGCTGTGGCCCAGGAAGGATCAGTATGTTGCAAATTGCGGCAGGCAGTAGAGGGGACGTCGAGCAAGACAAAGAGTCCTCTCAGCAGCAGGTAGCACCCAGAGAAGTGCCAGAAACAGGCACTACGAGGATGCGTGAAATGGTGCTCACCCAAAGTTACACAAAGGAGTCCCACATCGCCGGAGACCAACTTAGAAAGTCGTGCAATGCAGGTTAGAGTGCCGTGGACCCAGGCTTGGCTGTGCATGAAGGATTTCTGCCGGAAGTGCACAGGGGCCGGAGTAGCTGCAATAGTCGCGGTTCCCAGCAATGCAGTCTAGCGAGGTGAGGCAAGGACTTACCTCCACCAAACTTGGACTGAAGAGTCACTGGACTGTGGGAGTCACTTGGACAGAGTTGCTGGATTCGAGGGACCTCGCTCGTCGTGCTGAGAGGAGACCCAAGAGACCGGTAATGCAGCTTTTTGGTGCCTGCGGTTGCAGGGGGAAGATTCCGTCGACCCACGGGAGATTTCTTCGGAGCTTCTAGTGCAGAGAGGAGGCAGACTACCCCTACAGCATGCACCACCAGGAAAACAGTCGAGAAGGCGGCAGGATCAGCGTTACAGAGTTGCAGTAGTCGTCTTAGCTACTTTTTTGCAGTTTTGCAGGCTTCCAGCGCGGTCAGCAGCCAATACCTTGGCAGAAGGTGAAGAGAGAGATGCAGAGGAACTCTGATGAGCTCTTGCATTCGTTATCTAAAGTTTCCCCAGAGACAGAGACCCTAAATAGCCAGAAAAGAGGGTTTGGCTACTTAGGAGAGAGGATAGGCTAGCAACACCTGAAGGAGCCTATCAGAAGGAGTCTCTGATGTCACCTGGTGGCACTGGCCACTCAGAGCACTCCAGTGTGCCAGCAGCACCTCTGTTTCCAAGATGGCAGAGGTCTTTAGCACACTGGAGGAGCTCTGGACACCTCCCAGGGGAGGTGCAGGTCGGGGGAGTGGTCACTCCCCTTTCCTTTGTCCAGTTTCGCACCAGAGCAGGGCTAAGGGGTCCCCTGAACCGGTGTAGACTGGCTTATGCAGAATTGGGCACATCTGTGCCCAAGAAAGCATTTCCAGAGGCTGGGGGAGGCTACTCCTCCCCTGCCTTCACACCATTTTCGAAAGGGAGAGGGTGTAACACCCTCTCTCAGAGGAAGTCCTTTGTTCTGCCATCCTGGGACAAGCCTGGCTTGACCCCAGGAGGGCAGAAACCTGGCTGAGGGGTTGGCAGCAGCAGCAGCTGCAGTAAAACCCCAGGAAAGGCAGTTTGGCAGTACCAGGGTCTGTGCTACAGACCACTGGGATCATGGGATTGTGCCAACTATGCCAGGATGGCATAGAGGGGGCAATTCCATGATCATAGACATGTTACATGGCCATATTCGGAGTTACCATTGTGAAGCTACATATAGGTAGTGACCTATATGTAGTGCACGCGTGTAATGGTGTCCCCGCACTCACAAAGTCCGGGGAATTGGCCCTGAACAATGTGGGGGCACCTTTGTTATTGCCAGGGTGCCTTCACACTAAGTAACTTTGCACCTAACCTTTACCAGGTAAAGGTTAGACATATTGGTGACTTATAAGTTACTTAAGTGCAGTGTAAAATGGCTGTGAAATAACGTGGACGTTATTTCACTCAGGCTGCAGTGGCAGGCCTGTGTAAGAATTGTCAGAGCTCCCTATGGGTGGCAAAAGAAATGCTGCAGCCCATAGGGATCTCCTGGAACCCCAATACCCTGGGTACCTCAGTACCATATACTAGGGAATTATAAGGGTGTTCCAGTAAGCCAATGTAAATTGGTAAAATTGGTCACTAGCCTGTCAGTGACAATTTGAAAGAAATGAGAGAGCATAACCACTGAGGTTCTGATTAGCAGAGCCTCAGTGAGACAGTTAGTCACTACACAGGTAACACATTCAGGCACACTTATGAGCACTGGGGCCCTGGTGAACAGGGTCCCAGTGACACATACAACTAAAACAACATATATACAGTGAAAAATGGGGGTAACATGCCAGGCAAGATGGTACTTTCCTACAACTGCCAGCAGTGTTAGGAGCTGCCTTTCCACCATGGTTTCCGTGGCAGTAGCACCTCCACAAAAACCATGCTGGAAAGGTTACCGTGACAGAGAATTTCTTCCCTGTCACCAGTAGATGACTCTCCCACTCCCCAGCAAGCACTAGACCTTCCCTCCGTCCGGACAACGCTCCCTCCTCCTATCCCGACCCTCTCCATACACAGTGCTCCCCTCCCCCACCCCCCCTTCAGACACAGTGCCCCCACCTCCCAGCCACAGCACCACCTCCCCAATCCTCACCCCCCTCCAGACACAGCTTCCCCAACCCCCGCATACATGCACACACACAGACACCCACACGCACCAAACATACACTCATTCACCTACACTTACATGCACGCATTCACTCACACAGATCCATACATGCATTCACTTCAACATTCATACAAGCATTCAAGCATGCATACTCACACCCATCCAAACACACATACTCACCCCCCTCCAAACATGCATACTCACAGCCAGACAAACATGCATACTCACATGCAGACAAATATGTGAACTCACACACAGACAAGCACACATTCCCCCACAACACTCGCATACACACACACATACACACTTACATGCATACATGCACTCACTTCAGCATTCAGACACACATACAACCATGCATACACACATTCATACACACATGCAGACACCACACACTCACAAAGCACTCACCAGCAGGACATCGCCAGGCCATATTACTTCCCATAATATGGCTGGTGGAGTCATACTGGCAGGGCGGGGCCAGTGGTGGAACCGCCCAAGCGCCTCCTCCCACCAGCACGAGAACTGCTGGATTTCTGCCCAAAGTGTGGCGGTAATCCAGCAGTACCCTTGATAGGGTGGGCAGAAGACTGCCAGCACTGGCGGTCTTCTGGTGCCCCAAGGCTTTGGCAGTCTTCTGAGAAGACCACCAAAGTCGTAATAAGGGCCAATGTCTGAAGTCTTTTATCACTGAATATTCACACCTGCACATCCCCAAATCAAGTTCCTTGATTTAGTTAGATCCTTCTAAAATATTTGTTTTCATCACGCTACAAAATTACAGCTTCATTTTCTCTTTCCTAATAGCAGACAGTTTTTGAAATATGAATATAGTTCATTTACAGGTATTTCAGTTGTTGAGTGTTACAGACTTTCCTTTCACTTTCTATACCCACGCACGATTGTCACTAAAGTCACTTTAACAAACTCCTTTCACTTTGCTGTCAGTGAAATTAAGGTGCACCCCAATTTCTGAATAGACAGCAATTTGTCAGATGATATGGTCTGATATTTGACCTCCGTCATTGAATTAACAACAAATGTGACAAGATAAACTCAACATGTATAGATTTAAAGGCATCTATATTGTTCGCTCACCTTCTGAACTACAGCATGGTTACTTTTTGGGGACCTACAGAGCCCCCCACCCCTCCACCTCCAACCTATACATCTGTTTTCTACAGTACTGAGATAAGGCACTAAACCTCCTTGATGAGGTAGAAGCACAGCGAGCTACAGGTGCCAGTTTGCATGCTAACATCATTTTCAAAGCAATTGAGGAACCGCCACAATACAGTGACCCACATCAGCTACAGCCTCCTGAAAAACAATAAAAATGTGACTGAGTCCAAATGAAGGAATTGGGACCAGTCGGGCAAGATTATAAGTTTAATATCACAGTGACACAACATCATTGCCTATGAGATTTGACACTGTCCTACTGGGAGATTTTAGTGCACAAACTTAAGATCAGATTTGATTTGGGGAGACCCTTTCTCGCTTTTGTATCCTAAGTTACTTCACTGGAGGATCCTGTAAACCAGAAAATTAATAAAGCCTCATGGTAAAACTTGTGACTGGTGTCAAACCCAAGACTTACTGTTGGGATGGGAAGTCATATGCATGGCCCCAGAGAGCATGTTTCACTGCCCCTTATTGACCTCTTGGCAAGTCACTGGAAAGTTGCAGTAGGTTTCCTTGACATGTACAGCATTGACCAATAATAATCACACATGTGCACTGAGGGACTCCCTGCTTGCATGGGTTGGAACACTAGAGCTTGGCTCTGCGGGTGTGTGCATAGGGAACCCCTTCTTTACAGAAAGCGGCTATTGCCCGCTCCACCCAGTCTGTAGCAGACTGACAGTATTGGAAGCATTTATCTACAGACAACATTACCATTACCCCTTACTTGGGTTTGCCCACCAGCTCCCTTCAGTTAAAGACTGCACAGTCTCCCTTACCTGGGTTAATTTTGTCTTTAATATATCTGTGATGTGTGTTTTGAGAGCTAATGGGTTCAGTGATTGAGGATGGCGATCCATTGTGTTTAATGCACGCTGAACTGGTATCCAGCTCACCTGTGCTTCTCCATAGTCCTTGTAGAAGTTATTTTGTGCTTAGGATAGGCAAATTTCTCAAATGTTAACAAAACTTTGGGATGTTTTAAGGCTTGATTCTGATTTAAACAGTATATTGCCTCAATGTCAATTGATTAGCTTCAGGAAGGCAGACACTTTAAAAAAGATACTTAGGCCAAGTGACACTACTAGATATCTAGTGGTCTCTAGAAAAACATGGATGAATTCAAAATGACTGGGAAGCTACAAATGTGGAAATTATGTTTATTGTCAGTATGTTAACCATAAAGCAGTGACTTTTCACAACTGAGATGGGTCTAGATGTTTTCAGACTAGGGGGTTCATTAATTGTAATACCACGTATTGTATTAATGTTTTTACATGTGTATGTAAATTACGATATGTTGGTTCAACGAAAAGAGCTTTGAAAATAAGATGGAGGCAACATTTTGGTGTGATTAGACATGCTGACTCTAGATCTCACCAGACAGTACACTTCAAGTATAATCATCATCTGGAGCAATTCCATCAGATCACTTTTTTGGGTATTGATCATATTCCAGGCCAGCATAGGGGTGGTGATAGAGACTTGAGGCTACAATGCAAAAAGAGTTGGTGGATTAATCATTTGCAAACTGTACAACATGGTTTAAATGCTGATCCTGAAATGTACATCATCAATTAGTCAGCTGTTATGCCTGTATATATTTTTTCCTTCTGTCAGACATGGTTGGTGCTCCTGCTGAGGTATCATGAGGTGCAGCATAGAAGATATGGATTGCTTACTTTTTTATGCCATAATAGTTAGAAGGACTTACTGTTCGTCTAAGGTGGTTCTATTCAAAATAATACACAACACTTTGGGAAGGAGTATTTTGTATTCAAGACATGTGGAATTGTCATGCCTTTGATTTGAGCTTACTTCCACTCACATTTTACTTCGATTCGATTTCTAGATGTTGTTACTTTTTCTTGAAATTTGCCTGTTAGTTTCTCTTTTTTCTGGATGGCTTTTTGACACTTGGGTTGTTGTGAAGATAGGATCACGATTGCTTTTCAAACTGTCCTTTTGAGGGAGCTATATATCATTATAGTGGATGTCCTGTTTGGATTGGGTACCAAGGGTCTTTTTTTTTCATTTGGGGAAGGAGTATATCTTGTCGTGGATCATATTGAAGGTTCTATTTTCGGAATGTCTTTTGCAAGCCGTAATGCAAAAGTGAACCCTCAAGGTTTACTTATCAAGTGATGTAGTTTGGAGCGATTGATAGTCAGTTTGGAGTAGCAGCGATGGGAAGATATATATTATTTTTTCGGATGCACGAGTTGGACTCTGCGCTCGTCCCCATGAAATAATATTTTATTTTCAAGAGATTAGGGTTAATCTTGCAAGAGGTTACATTTCACTTTCGCAGCAAATACTTTGTTTTTTCCGGCAACAGCAGGACATTTATATCATGGAGGTAATCCTGCCTACAGCCAGGATATGGTTCTATATTACGATTTCTTGAGGCATATAACAATTTGGGAAGTATGCTCTACTCCGAAATAATCCTCCCTACAGTCTGGGTAAGGTTCTTCGTTACGATTTCTTCTGACATATTGTAAAATTGCATAATGTAAAATGGGAATTATGGGTCAGATGTACGAAAGGATTTTACCCATTCTGTGTCTATGGGAAAAAGATTTCGTACATATGGCCCTATGTTCTATTTGGGGATGCAATAGTACAGGTATGCAATAGTGAATTCGCTGGGTGATCCTTTTAAGGTGATTTTTTTCCAGACGTTCGCTAGTCTGGGTTGGTGTAGTAGAAGGGTGCAAAACAATTACTCTTCATTTGGAAAATATTATCTCCTTTCTTGCTATTTCAGTGGTATTTATGTGGATTCTGTAAGTGGGGAATTTCAAGCTTGATAGGAAATATTTTCTGCTTATAGCATCTTTAGATGGTATTTAGCATTTGGTATTTTTGTTTGTACCTTAGATTTGATATTCACAATGACCTGTTTATGGAATTTTCGCATAGCAGGACGCATAGCGGGTCTTAAGTTCAATATTAAGGGAAAACAGCTTTCTAGTTTGAATCACATTAGCGTATCAAATACGAATTGCACAGTTGTGATAGATGATGAGTTTTAGAACCGTTAGCTCATACTATATAAAGGGCCTTCTGTTGTATCGCGGTCTTTTAGTGATTTGAACTCTGAAGGTTGTGCAGAAATGTGGTCGGCTTGGGTGGTAAATATGGTGTTGTTCGACTAATGTAGGTGTTTGATCGCGGAGAATGTGTGTCCTTTAAACTTGAGGTAGGGTTAACTCGAATGTGGGGTGAATGCGAGTTGGTGTGAATAAGTTTCAGAATCTTTTTCCTAATATTTGAGTATCCAGGAAGATAAAAGCTTGCCATGAGTACTAAGTGGGCTGGTGTCTTTTGATGTGAATTCACTTTCGATCTGATAGCGGTTTGTGGGATTAGAGTGGAATTACAATTTCATTCATAATTGTGGTTTGGTATTTTTATGATTCCCAGGGGTTTAACTGTTTCTATTTGTGCATGTAGGAGTAATTGAACGTTTGCTTTCAATGTACAGAACGTTACTGTTGGTGACTTCTGTTGCTCTTGATACGAAGTAAAGGAAGGAGTAGATGTTTGTACTTTGAAAATGGCTTTGGAAAATGTAATCCTCATGTCTGAGATTGGGCGCTGTTTCACGCACTTTAGCCGCTTAAGACTCCTGAACCACCTTTTGCTTTTTTACTCAGGTTCCAGAATGATACACTCAGTTTGGTTGGATTTGCTGTTGTTGGCATATGTTATCATATTAGTGATATAACATGAGTATTTGCTTTCTATTTAAGTTGTTGTATTTGGTTGTGGTAAATTATATTTTGATATTTATTTATATCTCACCTCTCTATGTATATTACAGCTTTAGAGAAGCACCGTGGGTTAAATGGAATCCTCACCAAGACCTGGAAGACCCTCTCCCATTCACCTTAAGATAGCCCCGACCCTGTCACAATTCAAGAAGGACTTTAAGACCTGGCTGTTTCACTTATCCTCAGCACCCGCCCCTCCCCCCCAACCTCCTCCTAGCGCCTTGAGACCCTCACAGGTGAGTAGCTGCGCTTCACAAATCCCTGATTGATTGAATGCATTTTGTAACCGGCTCTGGGTTGGGATACAATTTGTTTACAAACGTATTGGAAGGTTAATATATTACACTTTTTTTTTTTTTTCTCTCTGGGTGTCTTACTGGTTCTATTCAATATCTGTCTGTTTCTTTTTTCTATATTCTTGACATTTGATACAACTCTATTTGATTACTTCAGTTTGTTCTTTTTTTTTCTTTCTTTCTGGATACCCAACTGAGTTTATTCAATATTTTGTATGTTTCTTTTTCTGTTATTTTCATTTTATGTGACTTTATGTTGTCACTTCACATCTTAAAACTTGATGAAAGGGAATAAGAAGGATGTTTTTGTCTGTGTTCAATGCACTGCTTTTTCAGAGTTGTTTTGATGCATTTTGTTTTTTGCTTTCTCTTTGGTTTGTTTTCTTCCTCATTTTCTTCTTTACTAGCCCTGAAGAAATGGAGGTTTCACCAAACACATACTGGCAACTTCAGGAATTGTAAGGTTAAGACAAAAACGGAGGTAACCTTAGTAATTGTAGGACCAAGACATACAGAATGTCATGATGTGGATGGTGACAATGTTATGACAATTATTGGCCTGCTTAGAATATATTTATGAAAATCTATATTAGTTGACTAGTTTTGCGTATTTCTTTGATACAATGAATGATTTGTTCTTGAAATACCATAATACAGAAACACCTTACAGTAACTCCTTTGTAGTGAATTTTGTATCTTACTTTTGATTTATGTATGAAACTTTGTCCCCAGAACCCTGTTGAATATGTAGTAATGAATAGTCATCTGGATATGGCCCTGCAGTGGGTAAGACTGCAAGGCCATATCTGTTTATCCATTCCTTCAGTGTATCACTTCCAGAAAATAAGCTTAGCAATTACAAGGCAAAGCTAGTTCTTGGCTGCACTAAAGTTTAGAGGGTATGAAATCAGAGGTGTTTTAGCTATTACTTCATAACTGATTTCCATGGTCTTTAAAACAAACCCTGATCCTGGGTGGCAGCCACTGTAGTGAACAGGTGTCAATGTTATGCTATTGGGTTCTACTTTATGGAAAGAATGGCAGACTGAGTCAGCCTTGCGGGAATTTGAACTTCATGTCTTCAGATCACAGTATTTATCAGTCGTTCATTGTTATACTTGCCCCTTTTGTGCTGTCTGGTACTGCCTCATTCCTTCTACAGTATAGTTTGCCTATTTGATCCTATCTAGCTGGGAGAGTTGTTTACTGACACATCACTTATCCCCCCCAAACCACAGTCAAAACTTTCCTACTCATGCTACTGAAGTCTTCAAATTGCTTGTGATTGCCATATCCTAACTGAATTACTGCTATAGCTTATACACTGGAATGCCTTGCCAAAACTATGCAGCTTGGGATTTCATATTTTGCTTGGAAAGAACTGACACAATCACTTTACACCAACTATATTGTGTTGACTCTATCTTGCCAGGGGGGGCGTCTGTTGGGCTATTCGTGCATGATCAAGCTATTTCACTGGGAAGGGTGGAAGCTCCAGTTGAAAGTGGACAAATTGCATGCAGGCACAGAATGGGTGAGGTGGGGGGGGTCCTCAGGTTCCCACAACCAGAATTTAATTGACTGTCATTCCAATGGTCTCACCTGCACTTTCCTTCATCCCTAACTGGAGTATTTGCAGTGGGTCACCATTTAACACTCACTAATGGGTAAGGGAAGTAAAATGGCCATGCTCTATTAGCATGATTGACAATCAGTTATTAAAGCTCATTGATGACATTTGCACCCCTGGTGCATCTCACTTGCAGGAATGGTGGCCCAGAGAGAGACTACACAAAAGACTAGGCAGAACTTCTCTCACCACACCAACGGGTAGCACTGCTTAAACTGGTGTATCACAAAATACTACATCATTGATTGTCTCCATTCCAGTTAAGAGGCAAAAAACAGATGCAGTCCCCATTTCAGAGGTGTAACTGAGGTAAATGTTTCAAAAAGCCTCCTGTGGCACAATCGTATGTTAAACAGACTACCTGTGTTTGTGTTGACAAGGGAGAAATTCCTTACCAAACGATGAGCTTTTGGGCACTAGATAGGGAGGGCTGCCCTACAACGTACTGAATCATTTGAGAATACCCAATGCCACGATGACCCAGGAGTCATCTTATTCTCAGCCTACCATCCCTGTAGGCTCTAACTCCTTGTTTTTGGAAGGAGGGGTACCATGCCACCTCAAGACACCAAGTCAACTCAGACATTGTACTCTGTCAACCTTTTGGGACTAATTTTGATTGCTTGAAGGGGAGAGATTTTAGGACTAATGGGAGGTGTCTCAGTTCAGAGTACACGTTATAGGCTTTTTTTTGGGGGGGGGGGTTGTTTGTTTGCACTGCACAGGGGATGGAAAGTGTAAGGTTTTTTCAAAGATCTCTAGATGGGCATGTTTAACACTTATGTGTATGTGACAATGTTCTCCATCTTTATTTATGATGTTCACTCTTATACTATTTGCCTCCTAGCTGTGCTTCAGCAAGGATTCTTGTGCAAGATGCTATTTACCCTTTTTCTTGTCATGCTTCCGAAAACCCAATTAAGAATATCCATAAAAAATCTAAAGCTTACCTATCCATCTCATCAAAGAAATGGAAGCTTCAGTAATCTCTTCCTGGACAAATCTGATCAAGTCCTCTAACAAGCAAAGGCCCCAATAAATAGGCAAGGTCTCACTTCTGATTTAAAAAAAAAACAAGCATCTGATCCAAAGGATGTGAATAACTTCCAACTTGTCCCTAACCCCCCCCTTATGCCCAAATGCCATACAGAGTGATGCTTAGTCTCCGCTAAAAGACCAATGAAGAATACAGTCTCTTTGATAGTATTAATTACTGAGACTGCAATATTAAAAATAGTTGATGTACTCCATAAAACAGACCAGGGTGAATTGTTCCTCCTTATCCTTTCAGACCTAAAGTCTGCCTTTAGCAAAGTAAACCACTGTACCCTGCTAAATATTCTTCATGTGGGAATGGGGCTCTATTGCATTGACCTCAACTAGTTCTCCTGATATTTTGAAAATCAGGGTTGCTGTATTAAAACCACGAACATTCCAAAAATCTCAGCTTTTTTTTTAGCAATTTCATTTCTTTTCTATTTTAACACATAACTGTACCTGAGAATCCCTAACCAAGAAGATGTAAAATACAGGACTTGTGCTATAAAATATCCAGACCTCACGGTTACATCTTCACCTGAAACATAACCCAGTAAAAACTAATGGCCTGATTTAAATCTTTGGGGTAACAGTTCCGCCGTCAGTTTTCTGACCGAAAACCCATCTGCTGCCATGATGGCCAACCCATCATATTTAGATATTGGCAGTCCTATAGACTTTAACCAGTCCGAGTCCTGTGAACTCTGAAAAGGATTCCCAACTGCTGCGACTGCATCACAGAAGGAGTGGCTGATGGCAGGACTCCAGTTACACGTGCTGCAGAGTGAATTTGGATGTGCCATACTGTCAAGCAAAAAGTGGCTTCTGACCTCCACTTCTGACTTGGCAGAGTCGGGGAGGGGGGCTGGAAAGGGGTTGAGAATTCACCCTTTCTCCCAATCTAATTTTCATTTCCAGCTGGGCATGACTGGACAGGGCCCTCAATGACTGCTGCTGCCACAGGAACCCAGGGAAAACACAACCCCCCCCTTCACTGGACTCGAAGGTAGGCAACCCACATTGGCGATGTTCATTGGGGAGGTTACTGCACATGGGCACGGGACCACTGCAGAAACATACATGTCACAGTAATTGTTTTAAATTACTGTGACCTTCATATGTCGGACACGAGTGAGTCAGTCATGGACAAGAACACACTGGTATACAAAACATATCAACCACATATCCAACTGTTATCATGACATCAGTAGTCATTTCCAAATAAATGCTGGCACCACAATGACAGTACAATCACACTTATCAACTGTGCCCATGTGTGCACATTGCAAGGGAACCTGTGGTACTTGCGGTGTGTGTGTGTGTGTGTGTGTGCGCACCTGATGCGATTGGCTGGGTGTTGTTTGGGTCAGTATGTGTGCCACTTGTATATGGTGTGGATGTTGTGCATTGTTGCTGTACATGTTGGGAGGTTGCTGTTCCAATGTGCGTAGTTGTGCATGTTTGTGTAGATGAGTGTGTTGGTGGTTTGTGGGTGCACAATCACTAGAGTGTATGTTGTGTAATGGATGTTTGTTTCTGTTGTGGGATGTAGGTGTTGTGATGTAACGGCAATGGATAATGGTGTGGTATGCAGGGACACATTTGTGAAGGGTAGAATGTGTTTAAAGTGATTGTATTCCGCAGCCATTGGCATTGTCCGATGTCCTTTGGGCAGAGTGATTTCCTCCCTTCCTGAGCAAAGTCCCGGCAGTGCACTGCCTGTCCAACTCTAACATCTAAATACTGCCAGCGGGAAGTAGCCTGCCTGATGGCTAGGAAGGGTGCTCAGTCGTCGCGGTCTTGGGCTCAGCCGTAATACAGCTAAATATGGCAGGTGGAACTCTGACTTGACAGTCTTCTTGTGCCCGCAGCTGATGCGGCTTGGTAGTAACACTGCCAAGATCTAAATTAGGCTTTAAATTTCTGATATTTGCACCCAACTGTTTGATCTCAATTCAAATCTCTCGACTTGTTCGCCGTACCATTTTACATCCCATCAATTGTGAAAACACAAAATAATTAGGCTTCTGTCTGGATAAATAAAACTCAATCTTCAGAGTACATGAACAATCTAGCAAAAGGGACACTATTTCAGGCTAGAGTTCACTAGGAGTGGAAAGTAGAATCAATTTGTCCCAAATAAAGATTATAAACTAATCATCCAACTGCTGGCACTGTTCATATTTGACTGTGGTTGGTAACACAATCCAATGTGAATACATCTAGCTTCCCTCAGTGCAGCTGTTAAACAGATTACTGGCACTACAAAGTTTGACCACATACCTTTGACTACAATCCCACTAAAATGACTCCCCATTGAATCAACAAATATCCTAAAGCCAGCATGCATCACAAATATTGCTGTATTTCTATGTACTCCAGTCTACATTGCTCAATCTGATCATGTCAGTCTCAATTCTTCTGAGGAAGGAAGCAAAGAAAACCTGCTCTTGGAAACATTATGATGTAATTAAGAATACATAAACTTTAAAACAAATATTTCTTTGGAAGAGCACTAAAAATATGAAATGCTATTACTCCAGCCATTAAAAAAAAAAAAAAAAAACTGTCTTACATTAACTTAAAAATAGAACTGAAGTCATATTTTGCAACATGTCTGAATGTGAACTAATCCTACCTGATAGACAATAACTATCAGATTCTTCTGTAACACTTTGTGTGTGTATGTATGTATGTATGTGTGTATATAATATAATGTATTTAGAGATGTCTGTTCATTATTACAGGTTCTATGTAAAAATTAAATCTTCCTTTGTAAAGCATGCTGCCATCCGTTTGGGCCTTGTTTGCTCTATATAAAAACAATAAAAGCATAAGTTTAGAATTATTTTACAGAAAGCTAAATAAAATAACAAAAAGGCCACCACATTTCAGATTGCTGTAACGTCACAGAAATGGTCCTAAAAGGCTTCCTTGCTCTAGTGTAAAGGTTGAGTGTTTGATCACGTGACCTAAGCAGGCCTCTTTGCAGGCTGGGACATCACTTTCTTTTCAAAATTATTTACTTGTCATGTGAAACACTTTTTCCACCAAAATGTTGCGGAGTGCAAAGATTACCACTGGAAGGTTGGTTCTAATAATTCATATATATATATATATATATATATGTATATATATATATATATATATATATATATTGTTGGACCTGGCTTTTTGACGGGGACATCCCCAAACTTTTTACCTCCTTCCTCCTATTTTTTCTGATCTGTTGTTGTTGGCTTTTGACCTCTGGGCACTTTACCACTGCTAACCAGTGCTAAAGTGCATATGCTCTCTGTGTAAATTGTACTACTGATTGGTTTATCCATGATTGACTATTTAATTTACTTGTAAGTCCCTGGCAGAGTGCACTACATGTGCCTAGGGCAGGTAGATTAAATGCTACTAGTGGGCCTGCAGCACTGGTTGTGTCACCCACCTCAGTAGCCCCTTAACCCTGTCTCAGGCCTGCCATTGCAAGGCCTGTGTGTGCAGTTTCACTGCCACTTCGACTTGGCATTTAAAAGTACTTGCCAAGCCTAGAACTCCCCTTTTACTACATATAAGTCATCCCTAATGTGTGCCCTAGGTAACCCCTAGAGCAGGGTGCTGTGTAGGTAAAAGGCAGGACATGTACCTGTGTAGTTATATGTCCTGGTAGTGTAAAACTCCTAAATTCGTTTTTACACTACTGTGAGGCCTGCTCCTTTCATAGGCTAACATTGGGGCTGCCCTCATACACTGTTGAAGTGGCAGCTGCTGATCTGAAAGGAGCAGGAAGGTCATATTTAGTATGGCCAGAATGGTAATACAAAATCCTGCTGACTGGTGAAGTCGGATTTAATATTACTATTCTAGAAATGCCACTTTTAGAAAGTGAGCATTTCTTTGCAGTAAAATCTTGTTGTGCCCTTCAATCCACGTCTGGCTAGGTTTAGTTGACAGCTCCTTGTGCATTCACTCAGACACATCCCAAACACAGGGTACTCAGCCTCACTTGCAAACATCTGCATTTTGAATGGGTCTTCGTGGGCTGGGAGGGTGGAGGGCCTGCCCTCACACAAAGGACTGCCACACCCCCTACTGGGACTCTGGCAGACAGGATTGAGCTGAAAGGGGGCTTGGTGCATTTCTTAGAGACTCTTTGAAGTCACCCCCACTTCAAAGGCACAACTTAGTATAAAACAGGGCCTCTGCCCTACCTCATCAGACACTTGCTGGAGAAGAAACCTGAACCAGAAACTACATCCTGCCAAGAAGAACTGCCTGGCTGCTCAAAGGACTCACCTGTCTGCTTTCTACAAAGGACTGCTGTCTTGCTGTTGCCCTGCTGCCTTGCTGAACTCTTGTCTGGCTGCGAAAGTGCTCTCCAAGGGCTTGGATAGAGCTTGCCTCCTGTTCCTTGAAGTCTCAGGACCGAAAAGACTTCTTCCTTTCACTTGGACGCTCCGTGCGCCGAAAAGTTCGACGCACAGCTTGTTTCGCGGCGAGAAAAACGCCGCACACCGACGTTGATCGACGCGACGCCCTCGGGACGATCGAGACTTCGACGCTCAACCTCGCAAGGACAAAGCCGCCCGACTTTCCAGGAGAAATTGACGCGACGCCTACCGTGAGTGCGAAACTTTGACGCACGGCCTCGCAAGGACAACGCCGCCCGACTTCCAAGGAGAAATCGACGCGACGCCTGCCGTGAGACCAAAATTTCGACGCACGGCCTCGCAAGGACAACGCCGCCCGACTTCCAAGGAGAAATCGACGCGACGCCTACCGTGAGATCGAAACTTCGACGCGCAGCCCCGCAGAACGACGCACAGCCGGAAAATAAGCAGGAGAATCCACGCACAGACCCGGGACATCTGGTAATCCCCGCGATCCACAAAAAGAGACTGTCTGCGCGCCGGAAAACGACGCCCGACTTCCCCGCGTGGAAAAGAACGACGCAAGTCTGTGTGTGCTGAGAGGAAATCGACGCACACACCCCTTTTTCCACGCATCTCTTCTCCTGTGGCCCTCTGAGGAGATTTCCCACCAGAAACCAGGTACTCTGTGCTTGAAAGACACTTTATTGCTTTTTAAAGACTTAAAGACACTTAATATCACTTTTAGTGATATCTTTACAAATTCGTATTGCAACTTTGATCGTTTTGACCTACAAGTACCCAGATAAATATTCTATATTTTTCTAAACACTGTGTGGTGTATTTTTGTGGTGTTATACTATGGTGTTGTATGATTTATTGCACAAATGCTTTACACATTGCCTTCTAAGTTAAGCCTGACTGCTCGTGCCAAGCTACCGGAGGGTGAGCACAGGCTGATTTTGGATTGTGTGTGACTTACCCTGACTAGAGTGAGGGTTCTTGCTTGGACAGAGGGCAACCTGACTGCCAACCAAAAACCCCATTTCTAACATTGGTGATCAGCGGTGAGGATAGGACTTGTGTTTGTGCAGTGACATACAGTAGCTAAGTATTTCACTACCTACCCACAGTTGAAGGTCAACTTGATTTTTCATCTTTTTTTGCTTTTGGTTCTCTGATGTCCTCCTGGATATACTATTGATATTTGGGACTTTGGATTTTGGTTTTTGCTAGTAAGATCTTATCAGAATGGGATTGCTTACCTACTCACTCTTTGTGCCTACTGACCACCTCACTAAGGCTGACTTAAGGAGGCTTTGCAGAAAATGGGGCCTTCCTGTATCAAGGAAATCTACTAAGATGGAAATGCTACATGCCTACATAGTCTGGGAGGAAGAAAGATGGGCAGAGAGAGAGGCAGAAAAAAACCAAATGACTAAATACCCCTCAGATGAGGAGGGGGACTACTCAAATGAGGAGGATGACTACTCAGATGAGGAAAGAGATCCAGTGAGAGCAGAATGGCTCTGAGCTCGAGAGCGGTGGGTGGAAGAACTAGATGAGTTTCTTGAAAGGGCTGAGGCAGCGAGTCTCTTCACCCTGGAGGAAGAAAAGATTGCAGCTCAAGAGCTGAGCTGTAAAGAGCTGAAACTGGAGGCCGGAAGGGCTGAGTCCAGTTCAGATGGTGGCAGCAAAAATCTTGCATCTAGTACTGCTGAAGAAGGGCACAAGCCCAGAGATGTGGTGCCCAACTTGAAGAAGGGAGTTGACACACCCCAGGCAGTTCAAGGGTATGAGGTAGTTCCCGTTATGCACAGGGTCCCTGAGAAGGATTGGGGAACTGGCACAGGGAGTCATATTCCTACTGGGGGGAGGGACACTTTAC
Organism: Pleurodeles waltl; assembly: GCF_031143425.1. NCBI lineage: Eukaryota > Metazoa > Chordata > Amphibia > Caudata > Salamandridae > Pleurodeles > Pleurodeles waltl. The sequence goes on along the minus strand of NC_090447.1, from coordinate 1,213,644,860 downwards.
TGACTCTAGCAGAGAGTGACAGAGAAAAGGGTTCCCCCCTGGTGGACGTCCTGGATATAGAGTGTAGAGACATCCCAGAAGAGTATGGGTTGAGTGTCAGGGACAGACAGATACTGTCTCACCAGTCTCAGGAGGGTGAAGTAGAGTGCTTTTCCAAGGTTGAGTTACTGGGTGGTTGGGTGAAGGGTACTGTGGTTAATACATGTGAAGGGCATAATGATGTAATTGCTGGAGAGCATATGTCTGGTCCTTATTTTCCAGGGCTACGCCAACACCAGGTGGAGTGTGAGTTCTCTGACCCCAGGGAACTTACAATGGAGGCAGACTTCTGGGTGAGTACCAGAGAGTCTGAAGAGGCATTTGGGGGTGCTCCTGAAGGGAGTGGTCTAGGTGGTTCCCAACCGAGTGAGGTGGGAAAGGATTGTATTGTCCCAGGTAGGTCCCAGGTCCTAGAGGGTTCCATGAGGGAACACCAGGAGGGAAGCCTAGCCTGTGCCGTAGGGCCATCTTTTGAGGGAAGCCCCGCAGTGTCAGAAGAACTTGGGGGGGTGACTGTAGCCAGCATCCCAACAGTTCTGGTGTCTGGCAGTACCCCTCCTAGTGAGGGGGTGCAGAAGTCCAGACATAGGGTTGAGAGGGGGTTGCAGACCCCAGTGGAGGACCTTGAGAGTCAGGGGACAGCTCTGAGAGCAGAGCCCCCCAGGAATGACCCAGGTGACACCGTTTCTGGTTTGGGGGAAACCCAGACTCTGTCGGATGGGCAGAGGTCGGGAGACCTGCGCCAACCAGACTCTTGTGTGACCCTTGGGGACGGTATGTCCCTTGTGGGGGGTGAGAGTGCCCCCCAGGAAGTCCTGGCATGCCAGGCAAAGATTCAACCTCAGGGTGGTGACTCTAGGTTGGATACCCAGGTTCAGAGGTTAAACTCTGACCTGGTGGGAGGTAGATGTGCCTCCCAAGAAGTCCTGCTGTGCCAGGCAATTGTCCAACCTCAGGGTGTTGACTCTGGGTTGGATGACCAGGTTCAGAGGTTAAACTCTGACCTGGTGGGGGGTAGGTGGGCCCCCCAGAAAGTCCTGGCGTGCCAGGCAATTGCCCAACCTCAGGGTGGTGACCCTGGGTTGGGGAACCAGGCTCAGAGGTTAAACTCTAACCTGGTGGGAGGTAGGTGTGCCTCCCTGGAAGTCCTGGCCTGCCAGGCAATGGTTCAACTTCAGGGTGGTGACTCTGGATTGGCTAACCAGGTTCAGGGGATAAACTCTGACCTGGTGGGGGGTAGGTGTGCCCCCCAGAAAGTCCTGGCGTGCCAGGCAATTGTTCAACCTCAGGGTGGTGACCCTAGGTTGGAGAACCAGGTTCAGAGGTTAACCTCTGACCTGGTGGGAGGTAGGCGTGCCTCCCAGAAAGTCCTGGTGTGCCAGGCAGTTGGCCAACCTCAGGGTGGTGACTCTGGGTTGGATACCCAGGTTCAGAGGTTAAACTCTGACCTGGTGGGAGGTAGGTGTGCCTCCCAAGAAGTCCTGCTGTGCCAGGCAATTGTCCAACCTCAGGGTGTTGACTCTGGGTTGGATGACCAGGTTCAGAGGTTAAACTCTGACCTGGTGGGGGGTAGGTGTGCCCCCCAGGAAGTCCTGTCGTGCCAGGCAATTGCCCAACCTCAGGGTGGTGACCCTGGGTTGGGGCACCAGGCTCAGAGGTTAAACTCTGACCTGGTGGGAGGTAGGTGTGCCTCCCTGGAAGTCCTGGTGTACCAGGCAGTTGTCCAACCTCAGGGTGCTGACTCTGGGTTGGATAACCGGGTTCAGAGGTTAAACTCTGACCTGGTGGGGGGTAGGTGTGCCCCCCCAGAAAGCCCTGGCGTGCCAGGCAGTTGCCCAACCTCAGGGTGGGGACCCTAGGTTGGAGAACCAGGTCCAGAGGTTAAACTCTGATCTGGTGGAGGGTCAGTGTGCCCTCCAGGAAGTCCTGGCGTGCCAGGCAATTGTTCAACTTCAGGGTGGTGACTCTGAGTTGAATGGCCAAGTTCAGAGGTTAAACTCTGACCTGGTGGAGGGTCAGTGTGCCCTCCAGGAAGTCCTGGCGTGCCAGGCAATTGTTCAACTTCAGGGTGGTGACTCTGAGTTGAATGGTCAGGTGCAGAGGTTAAACTCTGACCTGGTGGGGGGTAGGTGTGCCCCCCAGGAAGTCCTGGGTTGCCAGGCAGTGATCCAGTCTGAGGGTACAGACCCTGGGCTGGAAGACCAGGTTCAGGGTGTCCCCCCGGACCTGGAGGGAGGGGCTACTGATAACAGTGCCCCTACCATGTTGTCTTCTGAGGAGGCCACTCCTAGTTGGAGGGTGCTGGACCCCAGAAGGGAGGGCAGGGGGAGGGAAGCCTCACCCCGGGCCCTAGTCCAACCTGAAGGTACAGGCCCCAGGTTGGAGGGCCAGTTGCAGGTTAACAGCCCTGCACTGGTGGAGGAATGGTACAGGGCGACTTCTGTAAGCACCCTGACCATGTTGGACTCTGGGGGTACCGCTCCAGGAGGGAGGGTACAGAGCCCCAGAGGGGAGGACCAGGTTCAGGCTGTCATCCCTGACCTGGTGGAAGGGAGAGTGGTTAAAGGGTGCCCAGCACCTGGGGCTACCGCCCCCCACTCTCCACAGCCACAGTGGTTGGAGAGCTTTGAGAGGCCTGGTGCCTGGCTCTCATCCCTGGCAGCTGTCAGTAATCACTGTGGCTTGCTGTCCGGGTGGACAGAGTTATCCCTGGGGAGGGGACAAGTGTCACACCCCGGGGGTAGAGTGGGCAACACCACTGTGTTGGTCATGGTGGTACTATCCTGCTCCTGGGATACATCTGTGAGCAAAGTAAGGTTAGGTGCTGCACAGATGGGATCCGCAGGTAAGGAGAAAGGTTCCCCATGGGTTGGCTTAGTGGGCCCTGAGAGTATGGACAGAGTGATCCAATTGGAGTCAGGAAGGCGAAGAACTGGAGCATGCCCCTGCTGTTGTGGGCCTGGGTCCTTGTTCTGTCGCCTCAAACAGGGAAGTACATCAGGATAGTGATTGTTGTCCCCTGGCTTTAGGCTGGTAGGGGGTCATGTTGGACCTGGCTTTTTGACGGGGACATCCCCAAACTTTTTGCCTCCTTCCTCCTATTTTTTCTGATCTGTTGTTGTTGGCTTTTGACCTCTGGGCACTTTACCACTGCTAACCAGTGCTAAAGTGCATATGCTCTCTGTGTAAATTGTACTACTGATTGGTTTATCCATGATTGACTATTTAATTTACTTGTAAGTCCCTGGCAGAGTGCACTACATGTGCCTAGGGCAGGTAGATTAAATGCTACTAGTGGGCCTGCAGCACTGGTTGTGCCACCCACCTCAGTAGCCCCTTAACCCTGTCTCAGGCCTGCCATTGCAAGGCCTGTGTGTGCAGTTTCACTGCCACTTCGACTTGGCATTTAAAAGTACTTGCCAAGCCTAGAACTCCCCTTTTACTACATATAAGTCATCCCTAATGTGTGCCCTAGGTAACCCCTAGAGCAGGGTGCTGTGTAGGTAAAAGGCAGGACATGTACCTGTGTAGTTATATGTCCTGGTAGTGTAAAACTCCTAAATTCGTTTTTACACTACTGTGAGGCCTGCTCCTTTCATAGGCTAACATTGGGGCTGCCCTCATACACTGTTGAAGTGGCAGCTGCTGATCTGAAAGGAGCAGGAAGGTCATATTTAGTATGGCCAGAATGGTAATACAAAATCCTGCTGACTGGTGAAGTCGGATTTAATATTACTATTCTAGAAATGCCACTTTTAGAAAGTGAGCATTTCTTTGCACTAAAATCTTGTTGTGCCCTTCGATCCACGTCTGGCTAGGTTTAGTTGACAGCTCCTTGTGCATTCACTCAGACACACCCCAAACACAGGGTACTCAGCCTCACTTGCATACATCTGCATTTTGAATGGGTCTTCCTGGGCTGGGAGGGTGGAGGGCCTGCCCTCACACAAAGGACTGCCACACCCCCTACTGGGACTCTGGCAGACAGGATTGAGCTGAAAGGGGGCTTGGTGCATTTCTTAGAGACTCTTTGAAGTCACCCCCACTTCAAAGGCACAACTTAGTATAAAACAGGGCCTCTGCCCTACCTCATCAGACACTTGCTGGAGAAGAAACCTGAACCAGAAACTACATCCTGCCAAGAAGAACTGCCTGGCTGCTCAAAGGACTCACCTGTCTGCTTTCTACAAAGGACTGCTGTCTTGCTGTTGCCCTGCTGCCTTGCTGAACTCTTGTCTGGCTGCGAAAGTGCTCTCCAAGGGCTTGGATAGAGCTTGCCTCCTGTTCCTTGAAGTCTCAGGACCAAAAAGACTTCTTCCTTTCACTTGGACGCTCCGTGCGCCGAAAATTTCGACGCACAGCTTGTTTCGCGGCGAGAAAAACGCCGCACACCGACGCTGATCGACGCAACGCCCTCGGGACGATCGAGACTTCGACGCACAACCTCGCAAGGACAAAGCCGCCCGACTTTCCAGGAGAAATTGACGCGACGCCTACCGTGAGTGCGAAACTTTGACGCACGGCCTCGCAAGGACAACGCCGCCCGACTTCCAAGGAGAAATCGACGCGACGCCTGCCGTGAGACCAAAATTTCGACGCACGGCCTCGCAAGGACAACGCCGCCCGACTTCCAAGGAGAAATTGACGCGACGCCTACCGTGAGATCGAAACTTCGACGCGCAGCCCCGCAGAACGACGCACAGCCGGAAAATAAGCAGGAGAATCCACGCACAGACCCGGGACATCTGGTAATCCCCGCGATCCACAAAAAGAGACTGTCTGCGCGCCGGAAAACGACGCCCGACTTCCCCGCGTGGAAAAGAACGACGCAAGTCTGTGTGTGCTGAGAGGAAATCGACGCACACACCCCTTTTTCCACGCATCTCTTCTCCTGTGGCCCTCTGAGGAGATTTCCCACCAGAAACCAGGTACTCTGTGCTTGAAAGACACTTTATTGCTTTTTAAAGACTTAAAGACACTTAATATCACTTTTAGTGATATCTTTACAAATTCGTATTGCAACTTTGATCGTTTTGACCTACAAGTACCCAGATAAATATTCTATATTTTTCTAAACACTGTGTGGTGTATTTTTGTGGTGTTATACTATGGTGTTGTATGATTTATTGCACAAATGCTTTACACATTGCCTTCTAAGTTAAGCCTGACTGCTCGTGCCAAGCTACCGGAGGGTGAGCACAGGCTGATTTTGGATTGTGTGTGACTTACCCTGACTAGAGTGAGGGTTCTTACTTGGACAGAGGGCAACCTGACTGCCAACCAAAAACCCCATTTCTAACATATATATATATATATTCCCCTCCCCTCTTAAGACCATAACAATATTTGTAATGGTAATGGGGTTCTTACTGGCTCCTCAATAGTTAAAGTTTAACCAACAATGATTGAGCCACATGACAGAAAGGTTGACGTTTGGCCATTTGAATTTACTTTGTGTCTGTAAGAATGTTGGGAGACTGACAAATTTTGAAAGCATAAGAGATAAGATCACCTGTAGGAGTTACGAAGTCAAGAATAGTCAATGGAAATAGCTTAGCAGTCAACCTACACAATGCGAGGACAGACACGTATGATTCTTGCATACGTGAATCCATAGACAACCATTATCTTATTTAAAATCTCACTAGTGGCACACAAATTAAAGAATAACTGGATACCCATTAGGTACTTTCGATCTCTAGGTCCCCCTGCAAAAGATATATCGAAGTGTTCCCTCCGCTGAGGTGGATCCTGTCCTGTTTACTAGGGTATCAACACTCCACACCAAGTCCATTGAGCATACGTTTGGGATATCTTTTGAGTTCTGAAAACATAAGAAAGACATATTTTCAGGAAGTCTTGTGGCTAGGCTTGGCAAAAGAATACCCCTCAGCCTGTTGAATTTAAGCTTTACTTATTAATAAACAAAGGGCCTGATGAACAAAGATTACTTTCACAAAATTGTTGCAATTTATTCACTGACCTTTTTTTTTCTGTGAATAAAATCAGATTTTGTGAACTGCCCCATGTACAGATAGCTTGGTTCACAAAATACCAAATTTCAGAGGGTCTCAGAAAAACCTCCTTAACCCCTTGGGTGTCGAGGATGTAACGGTTACATCTTTGGCTGCACCGCTCCCACACCCCTTGGCAGGGATGGAAGGGGAATTGCTTCACCTTCCACTCCGCCTCCCCGTGATGTCTGACGTCCACGCGTGATCATGCGCTGACCTCATTAGAGGTCACCCCATTGCGCTGGAAACGCAGCTTCAAGCGAGATCGGTAGAGAAATGCTTACATTTTTCTTCCGATCGTGGGGTGGGGGTTATCCGAGACATCAAAGGAAAGGTTTTTCTTTTCCTTTGTCTTTCTGAGTGTTCCTGCAGGTCAATCGCACAGCGATCAGGCTCCCTGAATGCCCACTAGACACCAGGGAGTTTGTTTACTTATGATAAACACATGAGGGGAGCGCCCCCTTGGGCAAGGGTGGCAGAACTGGACTAAAATAAATTCTCCCCCAGAGGAGCGACCGTGCGTAAGAGGTTGCACCCCACTGGTTTAAAAAAAATAATAATAATCCCCTATGCCTAATTAAAATAGGGCATCAGGAATCTTCTTTTTTTTTTTTTTGCCAATATCACTCAAGGGAAGCGACTCCTCTGGGAGGCAAATTTCTTTTAGGCCATTTCTGCCTCCCTTGGGGGCAGATCAGCCTAATTTATGTAGGCCGATCTGCCCCCAAGGGTGACAGAAACCACTTAGGCACCAGAGATTGGTGTGTGTTTTGTTTTTGGGGGGTGCTGTCACTTGGGCAAGTCACTACCCATTGGGGGCACATTACTGTTGTCCATGGGGGCAGAAAGCCTACTAGAAACCAGGCTGACCCCCCACCCCAAATAAATGGGGACAACGCTGTTTTGCCCAGTGGTAGGCAAATAAAGAAATTACACCCGATCCACTTCCCAGGGGAGCAGAAATTCTACTAGATGCCAGGGAATTAAAAAAAAATATATATATATATATGTGTGTGTGTGTGTGTATATATATATATATATATATATAATGGGGTTGGTGGCTACCAACCAGTATTGTCATGGTTATGCCCCCACCCCATCTGAAGTAGGTAACAGTCTTTTAGCTCCCCCATCACACACTAAAAGATCCTAACCCAATGGCAAGCAAGAGGACATTAGAATATTTTGGGTTTTGATTTTACATTTGGTCCATGAGAGCTTGGCTAACTCTGAAAATCATTCCACTTGGAATGGTGAGGGCTGCACTTTTTGGATTTTGGGACGCTGCCATGTGGAAAAATCTACAAGACCTAGACACATCTGAAAACTAAACAGCTGGGTGAGTCAGGGGTGTGTGCTTCACATGCAACCACCCCATTTTCTTACCCACAATGCCCTACAAACCTCCAAATTTGCTTGAATTCACACATTTTCCCCACATTTTTGTGATAGAACCTTCTGGAATCTGCAGGAATCCACAAAATTCCTACCACCAAGCATTCACATCTATACCAATAAAAATGTTGCAACACTTGTCAGCTGAAACCTTTTTTTTTTTTTTTTCTTCTTCAAACTGCCCTTTCAGACCTGCTTTGGTACACCCTCAATTTTAACATGTCTTTGACTCTTCCTTTCCTCAGGTGCTGAAGCAAATGTTTTAACTGAATTATTAATGATCATTAATGTATCCTGAGTGTTGAATTTGCCTAGAAAACATAACGTATTAAAAATAATGTGCACATTTGAAAATGAAACCACGAAGAGTGGCCACCAATGTTCATGAAGTGTATTTATTATTATGAAATATTGACCATTTGTTTTAATGTAGTCATGTCATTTTTATGGTTATATATTATGTACTAGCTCTATTAATTGAGAGCTGTAACTTAGCAGAGGTCTCGGCCTAGTTGCACAGCCTCATGTCAAACTGCATTTCTGCAAGCGTTTAATAAAATGTCTGCCTAAAGAATTAAACTGTGATTTTTCCACTGTGCTGTCATATTATGCTGGTGGCTAAAAGTCTCTCATGAGAACTGCTTGCTAGAAGACGCTGTTCTTGCTAAATGTAACAAAATAAATGTAATGTGTGTAAAACTGACTTTCTCAGGAGGAGAACAATAACTGCACCGGCTAGAGTATAAGCTGCAACAATATTGTTACCCGACGAGCTGGATAATGAGGACGTTACTAAATGGACCAATCCTAAACATGTGAACCTTGAACTGGAAGAATCTAGATTTGTAGTTTTAGTTTTATTGGAGAAAGTGCAACATGTGTTCCCTCAAACAATAGGGAATTGGGAAGTGGTTTTAGGAAATCTAACTTAGCTGGGCTGCAATAGGCCATTCTCCCAATTCTTCATGTGTTTTGCTATGCCATTTGCTTTTTCTTTCTAGGTACTCACTGCAATATTTTGATAGAGCCATAGTTGGATGTTTTCCAAGTTTGTGTTGGCTAAATTGTTTGCATGAAGCCCAACATGCTGATGCCAATCTGATGTTAGTTAAGGAGCTCACCAATGAAGCCTACTATATGAAATAACAATTGAGGTATTTTCTTTGCTGAATCTAAATGTATATGATATTGTTTGCGCAGATATTTTTGCTATTAATTTGCACCGAAATATCAGAATGTGTAGTAGCTCAAGCATTGATTAGATTGCGATTCTTCTGTAGATTTGGACCACCAGTGTTTCTGTATGTTTTATCATTTGATTTTGAGATTAACCTATGTGATCTTAGCATTGTTGATTAAATGGAAAAAAATATTCTAACTTTTAACCAAGGGTGTGGTTATTCACAACTGAAAGGTCATGGTGTGTCAATTACTAACTTCTATTGATCACTAATAATATTGATTTATTATCAATTGATTGCTGATTTGTGATAAGAGCCTATATGGTGGGAACATCCCAAGCGTTGGTCAAAAGGTCCATCAATCTATATGCGTCCTCTTGTAGGTTTACTTATTAGGGTCTGATGCGCTGTCAGAAGATGATAGCAGACTGATGGAGCCCTTCACAAAAGCTTGATTTTTGGTATTGAGAAGTTGCAAAGGCCCACGAAGATAGTAACAGTTGAAAGGTTTGTCACCTCGTGATATCGAGAAACGGCGATAGTAGCAACTTGATGATTTTTCTCCTTAAGAGCCCATCATAAATATTCAGAGTTGGTTTGGATATATTGTTTAATGACACAAATTGGAGAGAAAATGTGCCCTGAAATTAATTTCCCAGAATCTAGGATCTCGTCAATGGTTGTTTGAGAATGTTCTTGGTATTCTAGTGATAGAGTGAAGGAAGTAGGTTTTTGTGCTTGCACAGCTTAAGCAAATCACAGGTGAATTGTGAAGGTTTATGGAGTCTGCGTACTCCAAATGAAGTTGTAGAAGGACTGTGCGTACTCCACAGTGTGAGAGGAGGGAAGTTGTCGAACTTCACATGTGTGATGCTCTGTGCTCAAAATTGTCCAGGTGGTTGTTGATGTATGGACCCTGCATGGTCTAAGACTCCGGAGTATATTGAAAAGTGTATGAGACACTTGGTTTATGTTGTAATTTGTCTGGTTTAAGAGGTCGATTAGACTTTGTCAACAAGTCAGGGTACGAGTCAAAGAGATCTGGCAAGTCCTATGTGCTTCAGGACAGACCACTCATCAGTTGAGAGTAAAACTTGCAGGTTGAATTTTGCATGACAATCGGGGAAGCTGAGAAAGAGAGTAGCTGTAAGTGTGGGAAGACCTGTCAGTGAAACTTCCATAAAGTTTCTGAAGCATTTGTGTTACCTTTTCCTGTAGTAAACCGGCAAATTTGTTTTTGATTTTGGTTTAGTGCTTGCAATACCTTGCATTACTTTGTGTGAAAAGTTGAGTTTGGGAAGGCAAGCTGCAAGACTTTGTCAGCCGCAGTACGTGTGAGTGTGATGTCACTGGAGCTGGGCTAGGATAGGTGAATTAGTGAGAAGGGTCGCGCACGGATTGGCAGCTTTCCATGCGGTGCAATTGGTTGAAAAGGTGGGTGAAGAGAATTATGGGAATAAAAGTCACTTTCTGATTCGATTTAAAATAAAGGTCGAAAAGTTGACCTTTTTCAAAGCTTTAAAGAGTGCTTTGAGGGGAGAAACTTACATTATAAGTATAGGCGAGGCTACACCACCAGGTGGTACACTAACGTACATTGTAATACAGGAGAAGGGTGTTACGCCATGTCTTTGGCTAAAGCAATGGTGCAAGAAAACGTAGAAAGATGGGAACTTAGCATTTCCTACAAATGGAATGTTCAGTTTGAGGGTTTTAGAGCATTTAAGGATTGTGCTATATGAATCAAAGCCCCTTCCGAGACCAGCACAGTTTGAGGCATTAGCGATCTGGGAACTAGTAGCCCGACAGCAACTGCAACAAACATTTGAGAGTAGAATGAGAAAAGGAGAAAAGACATTAACGGGGGCTAGGTTGGACAATGTTCAGAGACTTTGGAGAAATGAGACTTTGCAAGGAATCAAGGCCCCCATTATGACATTGGCAGCAAATCCCACTTAGCACAATTGCTGACTGCTGCCAACATGCCATAGCATCATATTATGACACACATACACCAATCACTATTCAGCCACACACACACATCTGTTAGTCCAATGGTCAGTGATAAACTGGGGGTATCCAAACCCACGCTGTTACGCCAACAGAACAATGCCAACCACATTATGACCCACAAATCACCACGGCGGACATTCAATGGTGGTAAACCATTGGTGGTGCATACTGTCACGTTCAAAATACACACACTCAAACAAAATAACACTACATTAGACAACTTAAATAACACACACCTGACACCCATACACACACAACACACCCACAGTACCCACATCTCTTTACGAATACAAACCATTGGCATGAGACAGACACCAGGACCACAGACAAATCCAGAGCTACACACTACCTACACCTATACACCACCCACATCACACACCCCAACACATAACCCTACACACCCTCACCTACACAACTCACACAACACACATGGCACCACAAAGACAACCCAGATTCTCATAGGAGGAGCTAAGGGTCATGGTGGAGGAAATCATCCGGGTAGAGCCTCATCTATTTGGAGCACAGGTGCAGCACATATCCATTGCTAGGAAGATGGAGCTATGGCGGAGGATTGTGGACAGGGTCAATGCCGGAGGACCGCACCCCAGAACAAGGGATGATGTCAGGAAGAGGTGGAACGACCTACGGGAGAAGGTACATTCCATTGCAGCAAGACACCAACTCGCTCTACAGAGTACCGGTGGTGGACCCTCATCTCCTCCCCCACAACTAACCGCATGGGAGGAGGAAGTCTTGGCAATCATGCATCCTGAGGGCATGACTGGAGTTGGAGGAGGACTGGACTCTGGTAAGTTAACTCTCTACTACTACTACCACCACCCCCTACCTCCATGCCACCAAATAACCCCCTCACCCTCACTCTCATCACTCCACCACCTCCCACCATCACATCTCACTAATTCCAATGCCAAGCCCTGCCTGCCATACCAATGCATGGACACCACTCACAGACCTGCATGGACACCTATCACTAAAGCATGCACACGAGAGAGAACTAATCATCCCACCATACACAATGTACACAAGTGAAGGCTGCCAGGGCAAATAAAAACAAAGAGGGCAACACACCAATGCACAATATGTCACACACACACACACAGCAACAGTAAGACTGCATTTACATCCCCACAGGTATCCCAGCCAATGTCAGTGGCTAAGAGGTGCCAGCAATATCCAGTTTCCACCCCCCCCCCACAGGAGAGGCCCACAGTGATGGCAGCAACTCTGGTCGCCTGGATCTGGATGACCAACCTGGCCCATCAGGGACCTCTGGAAAGTCGGTTACCCAGGCACAGTCATACACCACCACAGAACCTTCCCCCATCTGGAAACAGCACCCACCCAGCGTACCCATACCTCTGTCTCCAGGTCACATCAATCAGCAGTGTGTCCACCACTACAGAGACCCCAGAGCACACCTCATATCCAAGACAATCAGGGACCTGGGGTCAGTGAGCACATGGTTCAGGGGACAGAGGCACTGGACAACAGGGGAAACTGGGAGGACTGCTGTGCGCCAGGGGGAGGACAAGCCCAGGGAACAGACTCTCCAAGATACGCTGGGCTAGATCCTAGACAATGTGAAGGAGGGACAGTACCAGGGGAACAGGGAGGACTTGCAGGCCATCAACACCACCCTGGTCTCCATAGCAGGGGTGCTGGCAGACATGGCCAACATTATGAGGGAGGCAGTCTCACAACAGCGGGCCCCTGCCACTAGCCAGACATCTGAACTGCCTTCCACCTCCACTGCCACTAGTGCCGAGGGGGCCCCGCCACAGGACCAACAGGCCACCAGCACCCTCTGCCCCTGCAGAAGGAGAACCACCCCACAAACATTCCCTGCGATCCAGGCAGAAGCCAGAGACTATTGCCAAGACCCCCACCAGGAAATGAGATTCTCCTGATTGTCACCCTGGTGTCCCACTCAGTCACCCTGTCCACCTTGAACTGCCACTGCTCCCCTTCCTATGTCCCCATTAACAATGCACCTGTGCTACAAATAGACTGGAACAATACCCTGGACTTTCCTCCATCATCAACCTATCCCATTGCACGTGCCCCTCTATACTTGTATTTTTTCAAAGGGTGTTTATTGAAGTGCTAAGAAGTAGAGTATGTCAAACTTATTTTACTATGTATTCATTTAACCAGGTTCACACTATGCAATTCAAATGTACAGTAATGTTCAAACAGGAAAGTCCTGTAGTTGGCACAGTAATCACACCAGGAGCGATATAGTCGGAAATAACACCATGCCAGTGCCCAAGATAATAATGATAATGAAATGTGAAGTAACACTGACTCACCTGTGTCATTGGAAGTATTTTTAAATCACTGCAGTTCTGTTGTCCTCATACTCTGCCCCCTCATCCTCACTGACCACAGGTTCCACTGCTGCCACATGGCCATCTCCAGCCTTCTCCTGCAGAAAAGGCACATGGAGTCTCAAGGCAAGGTTGTGCAACATGCAGCATGCCACGATTATCTGGCAGACCTTCTTGGGTGAGTAGCACAGAGATTCCCACAGTTAGATGGAGGCACCGGAACCTGGCCTTCAGGAGGCCAAAGGTCCGTTCGATTATCCTTCTGGTTCACCCATGTGCCTCATTGTAACGTTCTTCTGCCCTCATCCTGGCATTCCTCACAGGGGTCAGCAGCCATGATAGGTTGGGGTAACCTGAGTCACCTGCAAATATCGAGGGACAACATTTAGCCACACACTATCCTATATGGCCAACAGCATAGGCATACACCAACCTATATGGGTGGGAACCAGGGCTCACCAGTTAGCCACACATGGTGCCTCTGTAGTTGGGACATTCACATTTGGGATGCTGTTATTCCCCAGGATAAGGCATCATGCACTGACCCAGGATACTTACCATTGACATGGGAGATTTACTGGTCCACCAAGCACACCATCTGGACATTCCATGAGTGGAAACTTTCAATTTCTGAACACCTGTTCATTTTACTGGTGGGGGGCAAATGCAATATGTTTCATCAGTTTCTGCAATTATGTTGGAGATATGTCACATTGCATAGAAGTCAGCCTTTACTGTGGACAAATCCTCCACCTGGGGGAATACAATGTAGCTTCATATGTGTTTCATCAGGGCAGACAACACTCTTGTTAGCACTATTGAGAACATTGGCAGTGACATTCCTGCTGCAAAGCCCACTGTCACTTGGAAAGAACCAGTTCATATGAAATGGAGCACAGATTGGACTTGCACAAGAGGGGGGGATACCAGTGGGGTGACGGATAGCAGATATCTGGTCAGGCGCCAGTTGGGCACACAGCTCTGTGATTGTGGCCTTGTCCTTCCTATAGGTGAGGATAATGTGCCTGTCCTTTGATGCCAAGTCCACCAGGAGTCTGTACACGGGGTATGTTTCCATCTGCTATTCATCCACAGCGGTTGCAGTCTAAGGGACAAAAGAGTGAGGAGCTGGTCACAAACTGAACATCAGACAAAAGTACAATGCATGATGTTAATTTGTAATGGGTAAGTGGTATTTTTCCTCTATGTCCAAGTTTTAACCGTGACACAGTTATTATCCAGGCCCTGCCCCCTACCCCGAAATGGCGTCTGCCTGTCCTGTGTGGAGAGACAGGTGGAAGTGAGGTAATTCTGCTGACGTTGTGCGCCATTGTGGGAGGCACTCGAACAGCCGTGCAACTCCTCATTGGTTAACACTGGGCCCTATGGGGTACAGTGCCCAATGGTGATGTATGGTGGCACAAACGTGACCGCCATTTTCTATCTGATCACTCACTTGCTACCTGTCCTTCCATAGGAGAGGACCTACACTGCATGTACTGCCGTGACCTGTGTCTAGAACCTACCATGGCCCGTGTGACTGGGGAAAGGGCTCCTGCCTTCACCTCGGCAGAATTGGAGAGACTGTAGGATGGGGTCCTACCCCAGTAAGGACTGCTGTATGGGCCTCCAGACCAACAGGTGAGTACACTGTCAGCACAATGCATGTAGCATGAATGCATGGAGTGGTGTGTGTGTGTGAAGGCCTCGTGCAGGGGGTGGGTGGATGTCCCCTGGGCAGCATGCAGCTTGTGTGCTGGGCCCGATGTGAAGGTGGGCCATAATTGTAACAGGCAGGATGGTCTGACTGATACCATTTCCTGTGTGTATGTCTCTGCAGGTCAGTGCCCATCAAAAGAAGGGTATATGGTGTGCCATCGGCAAGGACGTGGGGATCTATGTCAGGTGGAGCACCCACTGTCTGGAATGGTGGGAGGACATGAGATGCTTGGCACAGAAGACGGTGGAAGCCCAGCTGGGGATGGCTTCCCAATGAGGAAGGGGGTGCCCATCGAACCCTAACCCCCGATGGCCAGCATACTGGTGGTGGCAAATCAGGAGTTGGATGGGCACTTGAGGGCATCTCAGCAACCACAAGGGGGTGAGGACAGTGCCTCATGCATGGTAGGGTGGATTCTTGGTGGTGGATGTGTGTCCGTGGGTGTCCCTAGGTCAGGCCTGACATTGCAGAGCAGGTCTCATGTTGGCCAGGGTTCTGAAGTGATAATCCTGCTACCTAGCTCGTAGACATCCACAACTGGTCAGGGCTGTGTGGGTCCCAGGTGCGCTGCATTTTGCAGTATGTCCCCCTCCCCATGCCTTGGTGGCTAGCATTATAACTGGTTCAATTCATAGTGCGTAGGGCTGTTCCCTGAGTGTGACGATGGTGTGTACGCCAATGGTGGTGTTGGTGCAGCCACTGACCCAGTGTATCCTTTGTCTCTCACCACCCCTTTTTGTTTTGTCACCCTGTCCTTATGTGCGTTGCCATCATCTGGCGGAGGAGCAGAGCACCGGCGTCGGAGGAAGCTACATCCCACAGGACCCAGGAGGCAGATTCCACTGACGCTGAGGGCACCAATGGGGCAGAGGGCGAGTGGAGCACCACGGCAGAGATAGGAGGGGACAGTTCAGACACAGATACCTCCTCCGATGGAAGCTCTCTGGTGGCAACAGACACCTCTGTGACCACCCCAGCTACAGGTACAGCTGCCAAGTTCTGTGCCAGCACCGCCCTCCCTGCAGCCCCTCAGCGAGCTGCCTGTGCCCGCTCACCCAGGAGGGTGGGCATCTTGTTCGCCCCAGGCACTTCAGGCCCTGCCCCAGTGAGCCCTGCTGCCTTGAGTGAGGAGGCTATTGACCTCCTGAGATCCATCTCTGTAGGGCAGTCAACCATTATGAATACCATCCAGGGGCTGGCAGCCCAGATGCAACAGACTAATGCATTCCTGGGGGCATTCACCCTGGCTTGGCAGCAAAACAGATCAATCCAGGCTCTGGCCTCCTCTCTGGAAGCCACTGTCCCTGTTTCAACCCTCCCCTCTCCAACATCCTCTTCCTAATCCCATTCCCCCTCAACCCCAACCTATCCCAAGCACACAGGCAGACAAGTATGCACACAAGACAACACACGAGTGGCACTGGCAAACACAAGCACCACACATCATCCCACAGGCACTCACACAAACACCATCCAGAAGCAGGCAAACCAACATCCACAACTTCCACTGTCTCCTCCTCCACCCTCTTTCCAGTTGCATCTAAACTCACACCTGCATGCACTACCTCCACTACCAGCATCGCCACCAAGCAGAACACACACCTCATTGGCAGACACCTCCACAACAGCCATACACACGTACCCTATGTCCTCTCCCACTGTGTCTGTCACCCCCCCTCCCAAGGTACATATACACAAGCACTCAGACACCCAACAGCCATCCACCTCACAACGGCATCCAGCCCATGGACCTGCACCCAAACACAGACAGACACCTTCTACAACCACTCCCCAAACTCCTCCCTCTTCCTGCCCCAATGTTGCTAAGTTTTTCCTCTCCACCATTGACCTCTTCCCTACCACTCTCCCCCTCTCCGCCCCGTCCTTCATGTCTGGCCAGGGTGGCGATAAACCAGGCAAGCACCTTAGCCACCCAGTCCACGGGCCCAGTAGTCTCCATACCCACTTGTGGAGGGAAAGGATCCAGGGCACCAGGCATTCTCAAGGAAAGGGTACCTGCACCAGCTGCTGCCAGGAAGGGCAAGGAGCCAGCACCAGCAGCCAGGAACGACAAGGGGCCTGGTGCAGGGACTTAGAGCACTCACCACCAACCATGTGCAGCTGTCTGATGCTGCAGGAGATGGGCTGGAGCATTTCCCCCCCCCCACCACCACCACTACCACTACCAGTGGGTAGCCGTCCAAGGCTGCAGGATATGGGCTGAACCCCCCCACCCCCCACCACCACCGCCGCCAGCAGCACCAGCACCACCACTAGCAGCAGTACTACCACCAGTGGGCAGCCTTCCGAGGCTGCAGGGGATGGGCTGGAGCTTCCAACCACCACCAGCGGCTGCAGCAGCAGCACCATCACTGAGCAGCCATCACTGCCAGCGGACGGTATGTAGTCCTGCCTCCATGGGCACCTGTGTGGCCTGCCCCCTCAAATCCAGTGGGTATGACACCCAGCTGTGCGACTGTGACTTTGCACTCCCCAGGATC
Organism: Pleurodeles waltl; assembly: GCF_031143425.1. NCBI lineage: Eukaryota > Metazoa > Chordata > Amphibia > Caudata > Salamandridae > Pleurodeles > Pleurodeles waltl. The sequence continues at coordinate 1,213,627,649 of NC_090447.1, read as the reverse complement.
AAGAGCACAGTGCACAATGCCCCCTCCAGAACCAGTGGGTAAGCCACCCACCAACCCCAGCCTCCCCAGGATCAGAAGCACAGGGCATGATGCCCCTTCCAGAGCCAGTGTGGTATTCACCCACTTGAGAGCCTGTGGCCTTGCACTACACAGGACCGAGCACAGGGCATGTTGCCCCCTCCAGAACCAGTGGAGGTGTTCCATCTGTCGGCTGAGGTGCCATTCTCATTCCCCGTCCCCCTGAAGTGTCTGCCTATTTTTCAAGTGATGCCCATGCAGTGTTCTCTCTGTGTTGATGCAGGTGACAAGTGGGGCTTTGGCCTGTGGTCCATGCAAAATACGGACTGGGCAGAATCCCTTTAACTGTACATATGTGTATATACCATTACACTGCATTTTCGTATTTCTACTGTGTTATTACACTCACTTTTGCACATTCCTGTTGTCCTTGCATTATTCCTCAGGGGTAAATGTTTTATTACTGCAGCTGATTGTGTGTATGGTGTTGGGGTGTGTGTGTCACACTTTTTTTCCTCCCTCTCCTGTGTACTAGGTGGCTGTACTCACTGTGGTTGTCTTTGCCGACATTGGTGTTCGTGCTAGAGCTTGATTTAGAAAATCATTGGGAATATTTGAAGTTCAGGCTCCAAGGTGGTGTGATCCTTACCTGTGTCTCCAATGGTAGTCCTTTTCTATTCTCAGCTCTGTTTCTGGCAAGCTTTTGATGTAGTTGGTACTGCCCCAGAAAAGGTGGTGGTTTCCTGTGTCTTCATATGGTGGGTGGAACATAGACTTCCGCCTGGCTGTAGGCGGCTACTGCCTTGGTGGCTGTTGTATCAGCCCTGGCGGTCGGTGTGGTGAAGTGGCTTTGAGTTCTCACCTCCCATGGTCATAATTTGGCGGTAGTTACCACCAACCTACCAGCCACTTTATCACCGACCGCCAGGGTTGTAATAAGGGCCTAAATTGTTTCCAACAATTACACAAGACATTGACAAGGAAGGAAAACAACAAAAAAGACAAATGTAAGCCCTTCCAAGAGCAGGGAGGCTAGAAAATCCTCAATAGTGGAGGAAGAGTCAGACAATGAGTTTCTTAGACAGTTTTTGAGAAATTGTCCACCACCATAGACAGCAGATGGGAGTGGTCTGAGCACCAGCACTGATCATATTGTTCCAACACAGGTTAATGCAACAATGAGCCCAGTGCATGTTAATCCTAGCCCGACACAGGGTCTAATACAGAGTAGTCTTAAAACACCTACTACTCCAGTAGTACAAAATCAGGTGCAACCACCACCGGTCCAGAGAATTTACTCTGATGTACCGATTGTAGAAACAGCCACAAACTTGATAGTGCCAGCAGGACAGATTTACCTAAGACTGATGTTGATTCAGACAGAGCCAACTCCACTTTTACTGCCCCAAGTACAGCCACAAGCAATGCTGAGATTTACTCCAGTGACAGGGACACAGTCAGATACGTCTTTGATGATGAATCAGAACATGGGAGTTACTCTTCCACAGAACTTAGGTACCAGACCAACTCTAGATGCCATATCTCTACCCTTTGTGTTGGTCTGGCTGTACCCTTATTTGCACCAAAGAAACCCAGTGCATGTGATCGGGGAGCCATAACACAGAATGCAATGGGGAGGACTTACTGTGGGACAGACCTTCGATGGGTCCAGGTCTTTGTTAGAAGTCAGTCCATTCGGAGTCCTTTCCAGCTACGATGGTAGGGTCAAACATTAGTCAGAGTTTAAAATTACTGACACTGCAGACCCCAATGCAGTTGCACAGCAGGTGCCACCAGTACAGATTAGCAACATTGCATTGCAAGGTTGAACAGCCCAGCAATTGACTGAATGGTTAGACAAACTGAATACCCCACAGAGTGCTCTGAAAGGAGAAGAGTACTTGAATTATGCTAGACTAAGCATAGAAGCAGATGAGCTCATTGAGGGAACTATGGGTGTGAACAGGATAGAGTCCTACACCAAAGCAGAATTGAGATACCTAAGCCCGAAGATTACAAGAGAAGTGAGCAATATACACCAAAAATTGGCAGACCTGGCAAAAAAATATGGCATCGAACTAGATAAAGCATTTGAAAAGAAGTTACAGGTTAGATTTTTAATCTAAAGATTTTGAACACATGAGACCTGCTGGAATGAAAGCACACCTTTAGAGTTGCTTCAAAGTGCTCAGCTTTGGGGAGCATTAGACAAATCGGAAGGCAGATGGGTAAAGAAAAGTGATAAGAAAGGAGATTTCTGTAGAGCTGACTGCAAATGTGCAGCAGGAAAGGGGCCCAATAAAGATGTTACCAATGAGGGAGATCCCGGGTGGGAATTTTGTTAAAGTCCCTTGGAACAGAGGTGACATTTTGTCATTTAGGAACGATTACCCAGATTGAGAGGGAAGCCAGTAGAATGATATCAGCAGACAGATAGGTTTGTGAAACTTGCCAAATGCCTTTGGGAAGACATAAACACTCAGATAATGGTTCCAGCTGATTTTTGGATGGAGTGTAAGAGGAGAATAGATTGGCCGACAAAAAAATAGCGAGAAAATTACAGGTGCACTGTCTTACGAGGTAATGAAATATTGCTACAAGGTGATTGAATTTTTGAAAACGAGAGTTTTGCCTAAAAATATTGATTGGCAGAGAGTAGTAGGACAGCTCAGGAAGCAAAGGAGTCAAAACATGAATATTATGATAGATTGATGCAGGTGTTCAAGCATTACAGTGGTACAGAGACCATTGAGGCCAAGGACATGATTCATTTTGTGTTCAGATTTGTGGAAGGATTGGAACCTGAAATTAACCAGATGATTAAGAGTCATTTGATTTGCTGGCAAGCAAAGCAAATTAATGAGGTGTTGTAGTATGCAAAATACTGTAGTGATGACATTGAAATGAAAGAAAAAAAGCTGAAAGAGCAGGAGATGGTGATGCAGATTGAAGCTGCCCAGACAGGCATACAAGGAAATTTCTCTCAACAGCTGCCGCAGCAGCAGAGAAATATGGTGTTTCAGCTGCAGATGAGAGGTAGAGGTTGAGGAGGTTATGACTTGTGGTCCAGACTTGGGTGCTGTAGTATTTCATAATGATGTGCAGGGAATGAAGAGGTTGTTGCCTTGTCACGCTTGCGTTGGAAACGGGAGTTTCCGATGATGGTGCAGGAAGGTGTTGTTCAACAAAGTGATATCAATTAGTTGCAGAATAAGAGAGGTCTGCGAGTGAGGTCCAAATCCAAGTTTTCAAAATTATGTGAATGAAATGCAAGGTTTTCAACCCCTGTAGCAGGTGCAAATGCCACATGTACAAGTGACACAGTTGCAACAGCAGGTTCCCATGGTACCTAGACAGCAAATCCAGATATCTCAAGCCCCAATGGATCAGCAGTAGGTGATGCTTCCTCAACAGGTAACAGGTCAGAGGTCCAGCCAAAGTAATAACACAGTACATCAATTCTCTTTATACAGTGAGATTGGAATAAACGATGATTGTGTGAGTGAGAGATTGGAGGAAGAGGAATGCATACTTGCAGCTTCCTTAGAAGTATATCAGAGATCTTATGTGAAGGGGAAAAGTCATGGGGTTTCATTCTTAGTTGACACAGGAGCTACATGCTCTACAGTGTGTAATGCAGACATTACAAATTTACCCCTTTCAGGAAAGATAGTCTAGGTTGTAAGAGTAGCGAATCAGTATCTGACCAATGCAATTACAGAACCAGTTCAGGTTAAAATTGGCAACTTTCAGGGAATGCATAGCTTCGTAGTATGTGAATCTAGTCCAGTATCCCTATTGGGAAGAGACTTGCTGTGTAAAACCAGGTGCTCGATTACCTTTTCAAATGATGGAATCGGGATTTAGACAAATGGAGATGATGAAGATGACCAAGCCCCAGAGGTAGAGCGAGAAACAGTAAATGAGAAACACCCTCTGATTAATTTATTTCCAATGGTCACAATAAAGGAGCTTCACCCTGACTTACAGGGAATGGTTAAAGAAAAAGTGTGGGATATGACCGGGAAAGAGGTAGGTTTGATAAAGGGAGTTGAGCCAGTTAAGGTTTCCGTGAAGCCGAATGAAGTTTTTCCTCAGATTCCCCAGTACCATATGTCACAAGATGTTCTTAGGAAGGTCGTCCAAATAATTGCAGAGTTTGTGAATCAGAGTACTGAAAGAAGTGTTGAGCAGCCAATGTAATTCACCAATTATGGGACTGAAAAAGCCTGGTGGGAAAGTTCAAATTGTGGAGGATTTAAGAAAGATAAATGCTATTGTGATTAAATGTTGCCCTGTGGTACCAAATCCAGCTGTGATAATGATTCTGAGTCCATGTGATGCTGAGTGGTTCACTGTCATTGACCTGTCACAAGCTTTCTTTTCTGTGCCTCTTCATGAGGACAGTCGCCTTCTCTTTTGACTCAAATTTGTGAACCGAGTTCACTGTTTATGTCGAATTCCTCAAGGGTTTTCAGAGTCACCTTCCATATTGAATCAGATCTTGAAAAAATAATTTGGAGTCATCGGAATTGCCTTTCCAACCAACCCTTGTACAGTACATTGACTTGCTGATCGCATTCAGAACAAGGGATGAGTGCAAGTATGACTCCATTGCCTTGCTGAATCATTTGGGGAAGAATGGACATTAAGGCCCTCATTCTAACCCCGGCGGTCTCAGACCGCCGGGGCCAGGGTCGGCGGGAGCACCGCCGACAGACCGGCGGTGCCCCGCAGGGCATTCTGACCGCGGCGGTTTGGCCGCGGTCAGAAAGGGTAATCCGGCGGTCTCCCGCCGGTTTACCGCTGCCCTTAGAATCCCCCATGGCGGCGCAGCTTGCTGCGCCACCATGGGGGATTCTGACACCCCCTACTGCCATCCTGTTCCTGGCGGTTAGCCCGCCAGGAACAGGATGGCGGTAGGGGGTGCCGCGGGGCCCCTGGGGGCCCCTGCCGTGCCCATGCCAATGGCATGGGCACGGCAGGGGCCCCCGTAAGAGGGCCCCACAAAGTATTTCAGTGTCTGGCTAGCAGACACTGAAATACGCGACGGGTGCAACTGCACCCGTCGCACCTTCCCACTCCGCCGGCTCAATTCTGAGCCGGCATCTTAGTAGGAAGGTTGATTTGCCCTGGGCTGGCGGGCGGCCTTTTGGCGGCCGCCCGCCAGCCCAGGGCAAATCCCAAAATATGCTCAGCGGTCTTTCGACCGCGGAGCGGTATTTTGGTGGGGGAACTTCGGCAGGCGGCCTCCGCTGCCCGCCGAAGTTAGAATCACCCCCTAAGTCTCCCTGCTAAAATTACAGTACTGTCAGAAGGAAGTGAAATATTTGGGTCATCAGATTGAGAAAGGATTAAGGAAAATATCTAAGGAAAGAGTTACAACCATATTGCAGATGAATTCCCCCAACCACACAGCTGTCATTTTGTTTTTAGAGATGGTAGGTTACTGCCACATATGGATTCCCAATTTTTCAGTCATTTTTAGGCCGCTGCAGAAGCTGGCTCACAAAGAGGTTACCGATCCCATAGTGTTAAACCAGGATGTATGAAAGCATTTACTGAGTTGAGAGAATATATGTGCAATGCTCTGGCTTTGGGTAAGCATGATTACACAAAACCTTTCACACTGTTTTGTCATGAGTGTGATATGTGGTCTTTGTCTGTCTTGACACAGGTCCATGAAGGTGTAAAACGCCCAGTAGCATATTCTTCAGCTACTTTGTACCCAGTCCCAGCAGCCTTACCAGGTTGTTTGTGTGCAGTTGCATCAGTTGGGCAGAGCCTCACGCTGTGTGAAGGTATGATAATGGGACATCCTTTGACTATAATGGTCCCTCACTCACTTGAAGTTCTCCTTACCTGCACCAAGACACAATGGGGGTCATTCCGACCCTGGCGGTCATGGACCGCCAGGGCCGGGGACCGCGGATGCAGCGCCAACAGGCTGGCGGTGCATCCAGGCCGCGGTCAGAAAAGGGAAACCAGCGGTTTCCCGCCGGTTTTCCCCTGGCCTGAGGAATCCTCCATGGCGGCGCTGCAGGCAACGCCGCCATGGGGATTCCGACCCCCTTCCCGCCAGCCTGGTTCTGGAGGTTTTGACCGCCAGAACCTGGCTGGCGGGAACGGGTGTCGTGGGCCCCCTAACAGGACCCCACAAAGATTTTCAGTGTCTGCATAGCAGACACTGAAAATCGCGACGGGTGCAACTGCACCCGTCGCATCCTTTCCACTCCGCCGGCTCCATTCGGAGCCGGCATCCTCGTGGAAGGGGGTTTCCCGCTGGGCGGGCGGGCGAGCGGCCTTCTGGCGGTCGCCCGCCCGCCCAGCGGGAAACTCAGAATTACCGCGGCGGTCTTTTGACAGCACGGCGGTATTCTGACGGCGGGACTTTGGCGGGCGGCCTCCGCCGCCCGCCAAAGTCAGAATGACCCCCAATATTTGACAAGTGCAAGATTGACCCATTATGAAACAAGTACTTTAGGATCACCAAATGTCATTGAAAAGATTTACAGTGCTGAACCTGGCAACTTTCTGAGTGAAAATGTTGAAATTGAAAAATTGGAAGATACTGAGCATTATTGTCTTGAAGTAACTGATCTGTGCACAAAACCGAGCCCTGATATTAGAGATACTCGATTGGAAGAAAATGACCAAATTGTTTTTGTTGATGGTTCTTGTCTAAGAGACAATGCAGGGGTACTGAGAGAAGAATATTCTGTATGCACATTATCTGGTATCCTGGAAGCGTCCTGGCTTCAAGGAGTGTTCTGCACAAGTAGCAGAACTGGTAGCCCTTACTACAGTGTGCCATGTACCTGCTCGGATAAGTTACCATCTATATGGATAGCCAGTATGGATTTGGAATATTCCATGATTTTGACTAGTTGTGGTCTCAGAAGTTTCATGACCTCTTCTGGTTCACCAGTGAAAAACAGTGAGAGAATTAAAGATTTATTACATGCTATCCAAATGTCTGAAGAAATTGCCCTGGTGAAATGCAGTGCACATCTGTAGTCACAGGACTTTGTGTCAATGGGTAATGGATATGCAGATCAAGTCGCAAGGTTTTGCGCATTGAACTGTATATTGTTTAAAAATAAGTGGGAACTGTTACTCGAAGATGAAACATATTCAAATTATGCATTGAACGTAATTGATACGAATGAAGAATTGAAACTTTTGCAGAACAAAGTTAGCAAGGAGGAAAAGTGATCCAGGAACAAAATGCAATGTGTATGAAGGCAAGAATTGTGGATTCCAGAAGAAGGAAAAAAATAGTTTTGCCTAATAGTTTGTTGTCTCAAATGGCTAGATATTATCATGGTCAAGCACATATTGGAAGGGGTGACATGATTTGCCTGTTCAAACATGATTTGTCCAACCCAAAGTTTAGACAAGTTGCTGAAGCAGTTTGCCATTGTTGCATCATTTGGCAGCAAATTAATGCAGGGACAGTGGTTAACTTGAGCCACATTGAAAAAGCTGAAGGTCCATTTAGCAGAATGCAATTGGATTTTATTGAGATGCCTGTATGTGGAGGTTTGAGATGTGTTGGTGATTGTTTGCATTTTCAGTCACTGGGAAGCTTACCCTACTTGAAGAAATGACAGTCTCACAGTAGCGAAACTGGTGCTTCAGGAACTGATACCAGGTTTCGGTTTTCGTATCTCTTTAGAATCAGATAGGGGAAGTCACTTCAGCAACAAAGTAGTTAAAGTACTGTGTGCAGCATTAAACATTGAGTAGATGTTGCATTGTAGTTACCTCCCTGAAGCATCAGGACTAGTTGAGCAAATGAATGGTACCCTGAGGTCAAGAGTTGCAAAAATGTGCGCATTCATGAATTTGAAACAGCCAGAGAAATTGCTTTTTAGTTCTGATGACAATGAGAAGCACATCTGACAGGAAGACAGAATTGTTGCCGCATAAGATCCTTATGGGCCGAGCCATGAGGTTGCCAGCGGTGCCTGCAAATGCACTTGTCAGCATTACAGATGATATGGTGTTTGACTACTGCAAAGGTCTGGAGGATGTGGTTCGCTCTTTTTCTTATCAGGTAGAAGCTACCACACTGCCACCGATCCATGATCCAGGGCACAACCTGAGAGCCGGGGACTGGGTTATGGTCTGGAAACAAGTGCGGAAAATGTGCTTGGAGCCTTGTTGGAAAGGACCTTTCCAGGTAGTGCTGACAACTACCAAAGCTGTGAAGTGTGTTGAAGTTCCAAACTGGATCTATGACAGTCACATGAAGAAAGTGACATTTCATTCCGACAGTGAGGGAGCTGAGTTGTTAAAAGTGCCAACAATGACAAAACAAGTTTCAGAGCTGAAAGGAGAAGAAAGAGGAAGTAAGACCGGATCTAACCCATTGAGGACAGTTCAGTCTCTCCTGTGAAAGATGAAGGAGAAAACCTCCAGGAGGGTGAAGGTGAACCTATCTCAATTGAGGCAGCAGGAGAGCTAGTCAGAAGAGGGCTTTCCCAGAAGCAGACGGTTTTGAAAGACAAACTGAGCAATTGCCAGACCCCTAAGGGGAAGGAGTTGAGGTGGATCAAAGCCAAAGTGATCTAACTCCTTCTGAACCAGATACAGGTCAGTCAAGAGAAAACACTACAGAACAAGAAGAAGTTTCAAGTTAAACACTGAAAAGAATCTTGACCAAAGTTCAACTGAAAGAAGATCAGGGGCCAGAGTTGCATCCAAAGAGAAAAGAAGCAGTTGTAGAAACAACAATTAAAGAAGTAGACCCAACCAGGAAAGAGGATCTGAGTGAAGGAGAGTTGGTAGGAGATCGAAAGTTGAAAAGAAAGAGAATAGCAAGTCGAAGATACGCAGGTCCTGAATGGGCGTATTCAACTACAAGTGAATGGCAAAGAGTTTGTGTTTTGTTTTGATAGACATTCCAGGTCAATATTTTGGCACTTGAATGAAACTGATGAAATGAACTGAGATAAATTGAGAAAGATGCCAAGAGAAAAGAGACTTTAGAAAAGTAACTAGATAAGACGTTGATAACCTGATTTGACTTTTGAAACTGATTTTGACATGCTGCTACACTGATTTTAAAAAAGATCCTGGAAGTGAGATTGAAAGCTGTAAACAACTGCTAGAAGATTTTCATTTTGATTTTCTGCTGCCCTTTTTTCAAAATGTATCTTCTGCTTTCTGATCCTTTACAGATCATGAGTAACGTTAGCCAGAAGGGAAAGGATAGGCGCTGTAAATACATGAGCATGGGTTTGGCGATTGTGTGCCTGTGCTATAGTTCGTGGTACTGATTGCGGGTATGACTGTTCTTGACAAGAGCAAAGCTGACCATACTTTGCTTTAGAAAGGACTACTGTATTAACAGCTATAGAGAAGTTTAAGTTAGATGAGAAGTATCTGCATGGCGGTACTATTGCAAATGGGGAACTTTCTTCTATTGTCTTCTATCGCTTATTGAGTGAGTATGTTGAGATGATGGATGTGAAGAATCGTTTTGTGTGTACGTAAATTCCTTCATCAGTGGAAGGACTTATTTATCACAGTCTGCCTTTAATGTATGGGATAAGCTGTAGTCTGTTACTAACAAGATTCTATAACCAAGAGTACATTCAGTACTTTTACGGCAACTACGACATTGTGTTTTCATTTGTCCCTGTAATTATATATTTGAGTAGAGTAGCTAACAATAATGACCTAGTATTAGACAGATTTCTACATTGACCTTTGGTACCGATTACACACACAGGAACAATTTAACATGCTTGTTTAGCTCTTTAGAAAAGACCTTCTTAAATCACACAGACGGCAGGAGAAACACATTGAAGGAGAGATTTGAAAAAGGCTTAGAGAATAGGACTTACAAGAATGATTATGCTTATAGTGCACTAAACACAAGGGAAATTAGCTCTAGATGTGCAACACAAAGGTAAACTTTGTATATATAGGCCTAAATCTTGCACTGACACTTTATTTGTGGGAATGAGTGAATGCAGACATGTGTTTTTTGTTTCCGAAGGGACAGGATCCAGCAATCCTTGGGATATATTACATCTGCGGTCCTAATGCTTATTACTATCTTCCAAAAGAATGGTATGGGACATGTTATTTGGCAATAGTTTTCCCTAAGATTTTTCAATTGAATGACTTGAAAAGGTTTCCAAGAGTGACTGAATTATATCATATGAGACAGAGGAGGGAGTTTTCTTCTAGTGTAGTCAGATATATTTTTGGAGCAATAATTCCTTCAGTGGAAGTTTATTCTGAATTTGATAAAGATTCAAAAGTTGTCTACCATTGTGGATAACAGGCTGACAAATGTTTCAGGAGCTATACTCCTGATAGATACTGAATTAGCTGCCAAAAGAGCTGTGACTCTTCAAAATGGCCTTGCTTTAGACAGTCTTTTAGCGAAGGATGGAGTTTGTAGAATACTTAATTCTAAGCATTGTAGTTTGCTCATTCCTGATAATAGTAAAGAAATTGGGAGTTTACTTACTAATCAGATTAGTGAAAGTGCTGATTTGAAAGAGTTAAATGAACCATGTGTGTGGGAGAAACTTGGCAAAGGTTTTACTTCAGTGGGTAATTGGCTCAGCAACATTTGGAAGGGGATATTACTGAAAGTAATGTAGGGAATATTAATTGTCATGATTTGCTTAATTGGTATATGGGGAATATGTAAATTGTGACAACTAATTAAATTGAAGAGGTCAAAAAGTGATCAGAGGAGGGAAGAAAAGGAAATTGTTTAGGGAAAATTCAAAAGGGAAACAAAAGTATAAAGGGATTGAATTGACAGAATTTTAGCTGATGCAAAATTTGTGAGGGAAGATTTTGTGTGATGACGCATCTAATCAGAGGAGGGATTCCTGAAGTAGATTTTTTAACAGAATTATTAATGATTATTCATGCATCCTGAGTGTTGAATTTGCCTAGAAAATGTAGGAAACATAGTGCACACATTTGAAAATGTAACCACGAAGAGTGGCCACCAATATTCACAAAGTGTACTTATAAATATGAAATATTGAGCATTTGCTTTATTAATGTTGTAATGTCATATTTAGGCTTATGTATTATGTACTAACTTTATTAATTGTGAGCCTTAACTTAGCAGAGGTCAGGGGGAGTGGCCAAGATGGCGGCCGCGACGGATGCCTGATACGTAGGCTCCATCTCGGGCCCACCAAAAATCCTGGTCGGTTCCTCCGGAGACGCTGCTGGAGGGCAAGCGCTGTCTTCCCGAGCTCCGGGGGACTGGCGTCGTCCAGTGGAGGGATTGGAGGGAGGAGAGTGGCTCCCAGTGGCTTCCGGGACACGCACGGCCTCTGAAACAAAGGATCCCCGGCTCTTACGTAGTGAGAAGAAGCAGGGGGTGGGGCTGTCCGCCCAGCGGCGCCTGGGCTGTTCGGCCCCAACGCAACACAGCAGAGTGGGTGTGAGTGGGGTGGGGGGGCGGACAACGCTTTGCCAACCCCCTCGCCTGGTTTCTCGTTTCCTCCTCCCCTCCCTGCAGCACAGCTACCGTGTGCCGCTCCTGGAGGAGCCGCGCAGCTCCATTAAAAAGATCCGGCACCCAGGACAACAGCGGCCCCTATACAGATACCTGCCACGCTGGGGATGGCCGAGGGCAGGAAGCCCCCCCGCGAGCTAAAGTTTAGTAACAGGCGGCGGAGAGGTGCCAGCTTTTGACTGGACTGGAGGCCCACCTGCACAAGATGGTTTTTGGGGCCTAAGACAACCACAGTGGGCCCACACGGTAGCTACACAGAAGCCCCCCCCTCCTTCTTGGAGTGCAGAGGGGTAAAGAAGAGCAGTAGTGAGTCAATGGGGATGGGGCCCCTCACTTTTCTCACCCCTTGAAAAATAAGTACTGTCCCGGGAGCACGAAATCAAAGGTGGAGTGTTGGGCTGTAATAGACTGCTGGCATGATCTTGGCAAGTGTTGAACTGACCACACAAGCGAGCAACCTGTCTGGGTTGTTAACCTCTGTTTTAGTGGCCGCTGCTGCTCAGGGCGAATAAGGAAGGGGAGCAAAGTTCAGCAAGAGTATTGAAGCAGCGGGAACTTCCCAAATTCGCAGCGACTTTTCTTACTGGCAACCCGGAAGACCCGTGCATGGAGTGTCCCCAAGTCGACCCGAAGGAACAGACTCCCTCTGGAAATCAAGGTGCATTAATCACAGCAATACACTTAATTAAATACAGCGGAGCATCGCAAAATAGCGACTATTGCAGGGAAATCGTTTTTTCTCAGTGGAAAGAGCACACAGAGTACCGGGAAGACAGCCGGCACCGGGGATGCAGCCTAGGCCACTAACAGCCAGATTTCTGAATTACAGGGACAGAGACGCCATACTGCAACATTTTCACAACAAAGGCCCCATCCAGTATGAGGACTCATCTATCACTGCTTACCCGGACTTTACTCAAGAAGTACAGAGACAACGTAACTCCTTTTTGAAAATTAAACAACGTCTTCGGGGAACACAACATCAAGTATGCTCTAATGTTCCCTGTTAAATTACGAGTGATATCAGAGGACAAAACACATAAGACACGTGGACATGGCTGCATGCCAAGGGGCTTGCACAACCCCGAGAGGGCACGGGAGATGGTGAGGAATGGATCACACCACCACATTGAAGGAAAAACAGGAAACACATTAAGGGGGTGATTCCGACAGAGGCGGGCGGCGGTAGCCGCCCGCCTCGCGGGAACCGCATTATGGCCGCTCCGCGGTCGAAAGACCGCGGAGGCCATTCAGGCTTTCCCGCTGGGCTGGCGGGCGACCGCCAGGAGGCCGCCCGCCAGCCCAGCGGGAAACCCCTCCCCACAAGGAAGCCGGCTCCGAATGGAGCCGGCGGAGTGGGTATGTGCGACGGGTGCAGTTTGCACCCGTCGCGTATTTCAGTGTCTGCATTGCAGACACTGAAATACACAGTGGGGCCCTCTTACGGGGGCCCCTGCAGTGCCCATGCCATTGGCATGGGCACTGCAGGGGCCCCCAGGGGCCCCGCGGCACCCCCTACCGCCATCCTGTTCCTGGCGGGCAAACCGCCAGGAACAGGATTGCGGTAGGGGGTGTCAGAATCCCCCATGGCGGCGCAGCAAGCTGCGCCGCCATGGGGGATACCAAGGGCAGCGGAAAACCGGCGGGAGACCGCCGGTTTTCCTTGTCTGACCGCGGCCAAACCGCCGCGGTCAGAATGCCCGGCAGGGCACCGCCAGCCTGTTGGCGGTGCTCCCGCATCCCCGGCCCCGGCGGTCCTTGACCGCCGGGGTCGGAATGACCCCCTAAATCACAACCCGCCGTAAAACAAGCTGCGGCCGAGAGGGCAAAGGTATTGCAGGAGACATCCTTGCACTCACAAAACTCCTCCAGCGCACTGAGCACCAATGCAAGTAACCATACAGACTCAGACTCAGTGAGCTCCGTCTCGACGATACTAGAGGCGCTAAGAGGTCCGAAGGTAATTCCCAGATCAGCAAACGCTCTGTGATTGCAGTTAAAGGGCGGGTCAAAGAGATCTTATTCCTCATCGGTCACAGTGGGACTATCACGGAATACTGATACTGAAGGACAGGACAGCACAAGTGGGACACGGCCTTTGCATATAAGGAGCGGCTGGCTGTCTGCCTCAGGGGGATAGCCGAAGAAGATATACCACTGCATATGAGGTGCTGTTGGGGCCGGCGAGCACCGGAGGCATCGACATCTGTAATCTCTTTTCTGATATTTATAACTTGGCCAAAGGTGGGGACACCATATAAGGGTCACCTCCAATTGCTATTATGCCTCCCCAGAAGGTATCTGCATGGATACAGCTTTTTTTCATTAGAGATGCGATGGGTATCGTGGTTATTCAAGTTCAGCATTGCTGTGGGGGTTTAGTTGGGGAGGGGCGGGAAGAGGTTTGTAGATATTTGTGTTTCTCAGGTCTTTCCAAACAACGAAACAGATTGGTGCAGCCAGCAGTTGATGTTACAAGTACGGAACAGGGGAAAATAATGGAGGGTGTGTTGGTGACTGGCCGAGATACATGTGCCATGATGGTACAAAAGCACACGGGGCAGATTTCAAATCACGTCATGTACGAATACAATATAATCACGTGGAACATGCAGGGAATGGAGTCACAAGGTAAAAGATATTGTGTCCACGCCCTTCTTAAGCGCCAGGGGATACACATTGCCATCCTGCAAGAGACACACCTGCTAGAGGCCGATCTAAAAGTATTAAGGGAGCGTTGGGGAGGACAGATTATAGGCACATCATACTCTGCGCCAGGGGGGTACTTGTATGGATAGCCCAGGGAGTACTGCATATCCAACACAGAATAGATCAAGGGGGCAGATATGTGGTGTTGGAGGGGCAATTGGATGACAGACAATTCACTTTAGTAGGGATCTACGCCCCTAATAGTGCATTGCCTGAATTCTTGTGTACCCTGTCACCTGCCTTGCTAGTCAACACAGAGGCCCCAGCGGTGTGGGAGGGGGATTTTAATAGCATACCAGAAACTATACTTGATTGCTCCACCCCACCCCCCCAGAGGATTGCCACACAGAAACGCTACCGGTCCACTGTTGACATGGGCATGGGATCTGAGACTACACGATATCTGGCGTACGAGCCACGCAACACAATGTGAATATTCGTTTTATTCCATACCCCACAAAGTGCACACTAGGATAGATATTATGTGGGGCACACACAAAATATGCTCACTAGTCAAAGAAGTGGAATGCCTGGCTAAAATGTTTTCTGATCACTCCCCGCTGCAGTGAGGAAGGAGAAGTTCTGCTATACCTATGTGACGCCTGCAAGGGGATGCTCTCTTAGACCAGGCCTTCAGGGAGGAATTAAACACAGCACTAAAAAATTACTGAGAAATCCACAAGGGCTCCACAGATACAAGAGCGACAGAGTGGGATGCACACAAAGTCATTGTTCGGGGGCATTGTCTGTCTGCCAGCTAGAGGGTCAGGCGCTTACTACATGTCAAAGTCCCCACATTGGAAAAGGAGCTGAGAAAGCTGGAAATTGCAGTGGCACAGTATGGAGCATCGCAGGTAGAAATAGGGAACATACGCTTAAAATACAAAGAGGCGGACTTGAGACTCAGCCTACACGATTATAATTATTATCTAATGCGATTATAGACAGAAGGAGCTAGATCTGGGAGACTGCTGGCATGGCTACTCTGAGAGGATCGCCAGCAAGCTCCTATAGAGGCTATACGACAGGCAGATGGAATTATAGCCACTAGCCAGGAAGCAATCAACAAAGTGTTTGAGAAGTATTATACAGGTTTATACAAGGGACGGGAACCATGCACTGTCCAGCAACTTGGGCCCTTTCTAAGGGGAGAGAACTTGACACAACTGTCACAAGCAGATAAAGAGACAGTAGAGGCCCCCCTGACAATGGCAGAGCTAGAAGCGGCCATGGCACAGATGTCTAGAAACAAAGCGCCTGGAATAGATTGCTTGCCAATAGAATATTATACTATGTATTCCAAACATTTAAAATCACATTTGCTGGAGGTGTTTGAAGAAGCATGGTCACATAAATGACTCCCGTGCTCGCATCGAGAAGCTTTAATAGTGGTCCTGCCTAAACAGGGCCGCGAGCTCACGGATGTTAAGTCATACAGACCACTCTCGATAGTAAACCTAGACTGCAAAATACTGGGAAAAATCCTGGCGAACAGATTAGCCCACATAATACACACCCTAGTACATGAAGACCAGAACGGTTTTATTCCAAAATGCAACACATTCTTGAATATTCAGAGACTGCTGAGTATAACCGGCGATACTCCACCAGAGGCATATAATAATGTGGCAATGTCATTGGACATTGAGAAAGCGTTCGACACACTGGGGTGGAACTACCCATTCGCAACAATGCAAAATATGGGGTTTGGGCCTCACTAGATAGGCTGGGTCCAGACACTATACGCAGAACCCAGGGCCAGAGTGAAGACAGGAGGCATCATATCAGACAGTTTTCCTATTGAAAGGGGCACCAGGCAGGGTTGCCCACCATCCCCTTTATTGTTTGCCATAGCGATGGAACCATTGGCAACCAGGTTGCGCACGGAGGAGGAGCGTTTGGGAGTGATCAGTGCAGGAACTCGCCATATATTTTCGCTACATGCTGATGATGCCCTGATATATGTGAGAAAGGGAAATGAAACCATACAGTTGGTGATATCTCTACTAGAGGAATTTGGAAAGATATCAGGACCGAAGGTGAACTGGGATAAGTCGTGTGTGTTCCCACTGACCGAATGACCTACTGAGAACAGGGAGTCAGTACAAGTAGGGCGCTTGAGATGGTACTTCGACACCTTCAAGTACCTGGGAGTTCATATATACCACAAGCCTGATGACTTGAGGGATGTCAACTTGGGGCGTGCACTGAACTAAATAAAGGGGTCTCTACGGTTCTGGGGTGCACTGCCACTATCCCCACTAGGCAGAGTGGCAATAGCGAATATGTTACTACTCCCCCGACTTTTATACTTCTTTGCGGCATTGCGGGTTATAGTGCCTAAAAGCTTTTTCTGAGAATTAAACGCAGCCCTACTGAGACTCATATGGGGGGGTAGGACTCGAGTGGCTCTTGTCACACTACAGCACCCACTAAGCGAGGGTAGACTGGGAGCCCCAAACTTTGAACTGTACTTTGCCTCTGCACAGCTGCAGTGGATCCTAAACTGGATACACAGACCCGAATCGGCTGAAACTTCATGGATCATGAAGCAGCTACATGACAAACCTTTGCTTACATGACTGTTCAATACCTTAGCAAAAGGGACAGCCGGTAATCTATTAATGTTAGCCGCACACGAATGCTGGACAAGATATGTCCAAAAGGGTCGAAGGGGATCCCATACTCCCCCCTCATCCCACTGGGACAAACCCCAGGAAAGGGGAACATAGCTGGCATGTACTCCTCTGCAACCTGGGCAGAGGCAGGCATACTAACGATGGGAGACTGCTTTGAGGAAGGAAAGCTAATGTCATTTGAATCTATGAGAGAGCTCACCTCAGTAGGAACAGGCCAATTTATAGCATACTATTCTATTTGCCATTTAGTCAAGAAGGCGTGGACATCGGGGACCAGGAACTTATTACTTCCCCAGTGTTACACCACATGCTATCATACGATAACCAAAACAAAGTTATAACAAACATGTACAAAGCCTTAAACACATTCCCTGTAAATGGGTTAGAAAACATTAGAACTTGATGGAAGACTGTGTTACCAAACCAATTGACAGCTAAAGATTGGTCCCAGGCTTTAAATCATACTTGCAGTGTGCCAAGAAACCTCAGGTTTAGATACACTCAATTTAATTACACACATCAAACATACCTCGCACCTGCACGGCTGAAGGGCATGTTTCCTGGGGTGGACTTCCAATGCCCTCGATGTAGCTCCCCATCAGTCAACTTTTACCATATGGTCTGGGAGTGCGGTCCCCTGGAATCGGAATGGCGAGGGTAGTGGCTGATATTTCAGACCTTATATTCATACTAGATCCTGGCTCCTGTTTACTGGGAGTCAGGAAAAGCTATAAAAAGCATAAATACATACACAGGTTTGCAGACCTAGCTTTCATAATGTATAAAAGGTTGATTGCTATGAATTGGAAAGCCCTTAAGGCACGCCACGTTTTCAAATCCAGTGGTTTAACACTGCGCTGGGCACGCATAGAATATCAGGTACTACGTAAGCTATTAGATGAAGGTCAGAAACACACTGGGTGCGATGCTTGGGAAACATTTGTTGCCAAATTGGAGGTCAAAAACGATGAGCACCCACCATGAAACCTGGTAGTATCTTGGAAAGGTAGAAAGGGTACAGTCCACATATAACCCCGCACAGAACAAGGATACCTTACATGGATGTAACATGCATAATTGGTGCACACATGCATGAATAGGCGATGCTCCGGTCTGAGCTCTGACTCACCTGTAGAAAACAGGAGAGTGTACACCAGCTGCTAAGTAAGATACTAGATATGACGTGATTTAAATGCGAGATGCAACACATGTACAATGGAAGGAGATTAGACCTGAGGTGTTATTGGTATTTACGTTATATGTTATGTTTGATCAACTAAATTTTACCATGACAAACTGTAATTGCTGTCGTTTGATGTGCAGAAAATAATAAAAAGATGGTTAAAAAAAAAAACTTAGCAGAGGTCTTGGCCTAGTTGCACAGCCTCAGGTCAAACTGCATTTCTGCAAGCGTTTAATAAAATGTCTGCCTAAAGAATTAAACTGTGATTTTTCCACTGTGCTGTCATAATGTGCTGGTAGCTAAAAGTCTTTCTCATGAGAACTGCTTGCTCGAAGATGCTGTTCTTGCTAAATGTAGCAATATAAGTGTAATGTGTGTAAGACTGACTTTCTCAGAAGGTGAACAATAACCACTCTGACTGGAGTATAAGCTGCAACAATATTGTTGCCTGATGAGCCGGATGATGAGGACATTACTAAATGGACCAATCCTAAACATGTGAACAGTGAACTGGAAGAGTCTTTTTTGATTTGTAGTTTTAGTTTTATTGGATCAAGTGCTAACATGCGATCTCTCAACCAATAGGGAATTGGGAAGTAGTTTTAGGAAATCTAACTTAGTCTGACTGCAACAGGAGAAGACAGGCCATCCTCCCCCTTCTTCTTGAGGGTTTACCTTTTTATTCTTTCAAATTGCTTAAAGACTTTGCATTTTCTGAACTTTGATGCTGAATACTGATGTCTTGCTGACCAAACTGATGTCCTGATGACGAAGTCTACCTTAGCTTGCTGATCCACTTGAGGAGAGGTATATTGTTATACATGTGTTTTGCTATGCCATTTGCCTTTTCTTTCCACCATATTTTGATACAGCCATAATTAGATGTTTTCCAAATTTGTGTTGCATAAATTGTTTTGCATGAAGCCCTTCATGCTGATGCTAATCTGATGGTAGTTGAGCTCACCAATGAAGCTGGCTCTACGAAATAACAAATGAGGTCTTTCCTTTGTTGAATCTAAATGTATGTTATATCGTTTGTGCAGATATTTTTGCTATTAATTTGCACTGTAATATCAGAATGTATAGTAGCTCAACCTTGATTAGGTTGCGAATCTTCAACAGATTTGGACCACCAGTGTTGTTTCTGTATGTTTATCATTTGATTTTCAGATTAACTTATGTGACCTTAGCATTGTTAATAAAGGGAAATAAATAGTCTAACTTTTAACCAAAGGTGTGGTTATTCACAACTTAAAGTTCATGGTGCTCAATTACTGACTCCTATTGATCACTAATGATATTGCTTACTGTTGATAAGAATTGATAATTGATTGCTGATTTGTAATGATACAAGCCTATATGGTGGGAACATCCCAAGCGCTGGTCAAAAGGTCCATTGACTTATACGTGTTCCCTTGTAAGTTTAGTTATTAAGGTCTGATGCGCTGTCACAGGCACTTGGCCCTCCTACACAAATGAGGTATCATTTTTAGCGGAAGACTGAGGGGAATGCTAGGTGGTAGGAAATTTGTGCTGGTGAATCCCACACAGAAATGTGGAGAAAATTTGATTTTTGTTTTTGTCAGCAAAATTTGAGGTTCACTGAGGATTCTGGTTAAGAAAACACTGGGGAATCCATGCAAGTCACACCTCCCTGGACTCCCTCGGGTATCTAGTTTTCAGAAATGTCTGGGTTTGGTAGGTTTTACTAGATGGCTGCTGAGTCCAGGACCAAAAACGCAAGTGCTCTTCCCGTGCAAAATAGGTAGTTTTGTAATTGATACTTTTGATGTGTCCATGTAGTGTTTTGAGGCATTTCCTGTTGCGGGTACAAGGCCTACCCACACAAGTAAGGTACCATTTTTATCGGAAGATGTTAAGAAATGCTGGGTAGAAGGAAGTTTGTGGCTCCCCTCAGATTCCAGAACTTTGCAGCACCGAAATGTGAGGAAAAAGTTTTTCTTTTTTTTCTTTTGCTTTTTGTGCCAAATTGAGGATTGCAAAGGATTCTGGATAACAGAACCTGATGAGACTGCCACAAATTACCCCATCCTCGGTTCCCCTAGGTGTCTAGTTTTCAGAAATGTCTAGGTTTGCTAGGTTTTCCTAGGTGCCAGATGAGCTAGAGGCCAAAATCCACAGCTAGGCACTTTGCAAAAAACACAAGTCGGTTTTCATAAGAAAAATTATGTGTCCATGTTGATTTTTAGGGCATTTCCTGTCACTAGGCCTACTCACACAGTGAGGTACCATCTTTATTGGGAGACTTGGCGGAAAGCTAGTTGGAAGGAAGTTTGTGGCTCCTCTCAGATTCCACAACTTTGCAGCACCAAAATGTGAGGGAAATGTGTGTTTTTTTTTTTTTTTGCCCCTTTTTGAGGTTTGCAAAGGATTCTGGGTAACAGAACCTGGTGAGAGCCCCACAAGTCACCCCATGCTAGATTTCCCTAGGTGTCTAGTTTTATAAAATGCACAGGTTTGGTAGGTTTCCCTAGGTGCCGGCTGAGCTAGAGTCCAAAATCCACAGCCTGGCACTTTCCAAAAAACATGTCAGATTTCAATGGAGAAATGTCTGGGTTTGGTAGGTTTTACTAGATGGCTGCTGAGTCCAGGACCAAAAACGCAAGTGCTCCTCCCGTGCAAAATAGGTAGTTTTGTAATTGATACTTTTGATGTGTCCATGTAGTGTTTTGAGGCATTTCCTGTTGCGGGTACAAGGCCTACCCACACAAGTAAGGTACCATTTTTATCGGAAGATGTTAAGAAATGCTGGGTAGAAGGAAGTTTGTGGCTCCCCTCAGATTCCAGAACTTTGCAGCACCGAAATGTGAGGAAAAAGTTTTTCTTTTTTTTCTTTTGCTTTTTGTGCCAAATTGAGGTTTGCAAAGGATTCTGGATAACAGAACCTGATGAGACTGCCACAAATTACCCCATCCTCGGTTCCCCTAGGTGTCTAGTTTTCAGAAATGTCTAGGTTTGCTAGGTTTTCCTAGGTGCCAGATGAGCTAGAGGCCAAAATCCACAGCTAGGCACTTTGCAAAAAACACAAGTCGGTTTTCATAAGAAAAATTATGCGTCCATGTTGCTTTTTAGGGCATTTCCTGACACAAGGCCTACTCACACAGTGAGGTACCATCTTTATTGGGAGACTTGGCGGAAAGCTAGTTGGAAGGAAGTTTGTGGCTCCTCTCAGATTCCACAACTTTGCAGCACCAAAATGTGAGGGAAATGTGTGTTTTTTTTTTGTTGTTGCCCCTTTTTGAGGTTTGCAAAGGATTCTGGGTAACAGAACCTGGTGAGAGCCCCACAAGTCACCCCATGCTAGATTTCCCTAGGTGTCTAGTTTTATAAAATGCACAGGTTTGGTAGGTTTCCCTAGGTGCCGGCTGAGCTAGAGTCCAAAATCCAAAGCCTGGCACTTTCCAAAAAACATGTCAGATTTCAATGGAAAAATGTGCTGTGTCCATGTTGCGTTTCCTGTTGCAGACACTAGGCCTAACCACACAAGTGAGGTACCATTTTTTATCAGGAGACTTGAGGGAACACAGAATAGAAGAATAAAGGGTTTATTACAACTTTGGAGGAGGTGTTAATCCGTCCCAAATGTGACGGATATACCACCAGCCGTATTACGAGTTCCATAGGATATAATGGACTCGTAATACCGCTGGTGGTATATCCGTCACTTTACCGTCACTTTTGGGACGGATTAACACCTCCTCCAAAGTTGTAATAACCCCCTAAGTGTTATTGCCCCTTGTCTTTCTCTACATTTTTTCCTTCCAAATGTAAGACAGTGTGTATTAAAAAAAAAAAAAAAAAAAAAAAAAGTCTATTTGAGAAATGCCCTGTAATTCGCCTTCTAGTATGGGGATGCCAGAATTCAGAGATGTGCAAAAACCACTGCTTCTCAACATCATCTCTTGTGCCCATTTTGGAAATACAAAGGTTTCCTTGATGCCTATTTTTTACTCTTTATATTTCACCAAATGAATTGCTGTACACCTGGTATACAATGAAAACACATTGCAAGGTGCAGCTCATTTGTAGGCTCTGGGTACCTAGGGTTCTTGATGAACCTACAACCCATATATATATATATATATATATATATATATACCCTGTAAGGAAATGCCTCCTTGGCATGGTTACCCCCTGACGTTTTGCCTTTGCTGATGCCAAGTTATGATATGAAAGTGTGCTGGGACCCTGCTAACAAGGCCCCAGCAACAGTGTCCTTGCCCTAAACTGTACCTTTGTCTCCACAATTGGCACAACCCTGGCACCCAGGTAAGTCCCTTGTAACTGGTACCCCTGGTACCAAGGGCCCTGATGCCAGTGAAGGTCTCTAAGGGCTACAGCATGTGTTATGCCACCCTGGGGACCCCTCACTCAGCACATACTCACTGCTTGCCAGCTTGTGTGTGCTGGTGGGGAGAAAATGACTAAGTCGACATGGCACTCCCCTCAGAGTGCCATGCCAACCTCACACTGCCTATGGCATAGATAAGTCACCCCTCTAGCAGGCCTTACAGCCCTAAGGCAGGGTGCACTATACCACAGGTGAGGGCACAGGTGCATGAGCACTATGCCCCTACGGTGTCTAAGCAAAACCTTAGACATTGTAAGTGCAGGGTAGCCATAAGAGTATATGGCCTGGGAGTCTGTCAAACATGAACTCTAAAGCACCATAATGGCTACAATGAAAACTGAAGTTTGGTATCAAACTTCTCAGCACAATAAATGCACACTGATGCCAGTGTGCATTTTATTGTAAAAATACGCCCAGAGGTCATCTTAGAGATGCCCCCTGAAAACATACCCGACTTCCAGTGTGGGCTGACTAGTTTTTGCCAGCCTGCCACACACCAGACATGTTGCTGGCCACATGGGGAGAGTGCCTTTGTCACTCTGTGGCCAGAAACAAAGCCTGTACTGGGTGGAGGTGCTTCTCACCTCCCCCTGCAGGAACTGTAACACCTGGCGGTGAGCCTCAAAGGCTCACCCCCTTTGTTACAACGCCACAGGGCGTTCCGTCTAGTGGAGATGCCCACCCCTCCCGCCACTGCCCCCACTTTCAGTGGCAAGGCTGGAGGAGATAATGAGAAAAACAAGGAGGAGTCACCCCCCAGTCAGGACAGCCCCTAAGGTGTCCTGAGCTGAGGTGACTCTTACTTTTAGAAATCCTCCATCTTGCAGATGGAGGATTCCCCCAATAGGATTAGGGATGGGCCACCCTACCCACAGGGAGGAGGCACAAAGAGGGTGTAGCCACCCTCAGGGCCAATAGCCATTGGCTACTGCCCTCCCAAACTAAACAGACCTCCCAGAACTGAGGAAGACAGATTCCTGCAACCCAAAGAAGAAGAGGGACTGCTGACCTGAAGCCCTGCAGTGAAGGCGGGGACGACAACTGATTTGGCCCCAGCCCCACCGGCCTGTCTCCCTACTTCGAAGAAAACTGCAACAGCGACGCATCCCACAGGGTCCAGCGACCTCTGAAGCCTCAGAGGACTACCCTGCATCTAGAGGACCAAGAAGCTCCTGAGAACAGTGGCCCTGTTCAAGAAACTGCAACTTTTGGAAACAAAGAAGCAACTTTTAAAGACCACATGTTTCCCACCGGAAGCGTGAGACTTTCCACTCTGCACCCGACGCCCCCCGCTCGACCTGCGGAGAACTAACACTACAGGGAGGACTCCCCGGTGACTGCAAGCCCGTGAGTAGCCAGAGTTGACCCCCCTGAGCCCCCACAGCGACGCCTGCAGAGGAAATCCAGAGGCTCCCTCTGACTGCGACTGCCTGCTTCAAGGAACCCGACGCCTGGAAACCACACTGCACCCGCAGCCCCCAGGACCTGAAGGAACCAAACTCCAGTGCAGGAGCGACTCACAGGTGACCCTCTGCCTAGCTCAGGTGGTGGCTACCCCGAGGAGCCCCCCCTGTGCCTATCTGCATCGTTGAAGAGACCCACGGGTCCCCCCATTGATACCCAACGCCTGTTTGCACTTTGCACCCGGTCGCCCCGGTGCCGCTGAGGGTGTCCTTTCTGTGCCTGCTTGTGTGCCCCCCCCCCCCCAGTGCCCTACAAAACCCCCTTGGTCTGCCCTCTGAAGTTGCGGGTACTTACCTGCTGGCAGACTGGAACCAGGGCACCCCTATTTCCATTGAAGCCTATGTGTTTTGGGCACCAATTTGACCTCTGCACCTGACTGGCCCTGAGCAGCTGGTGTGGTAACTTTGGGGTTGCCTTGAACCCCCAACGGTGGACTACCTTGGACCCAACTTTGAACCCTGTAAGTGTTTTTACTTACCTGTGAACTTAATATTTACTTACCTCCCCCAGGAACTGTTGATTCTTGCACTGTGTCCACTTTTAAAATAGCTTATTGCCAAAACTGTACCTGCTAATGTGATCATTCAAAGTTCCTAGAATACCTCAAGGAAATACCTTTCATTTAAAGTATTGTTTGTAAATCTTGAGCCTGTGGTTCTTAAAATAAACTAAGAAAATATATTTTTTTATATAAAAACCTATTGGCCTGGAATTGTCTTTGAGTGTGTGTTCCTCATTTATTGCCTGTGTGTGTGTACAACAAATGCTTAACACTACCCTCTGATAAGCCTACTGCTCGACCACACTACCACAAAATAGAGCATAAGAATTATCTCTTTTTGCCACTGTCTTACCTGTAAGGGGAACCCTTGGACTCTGTGCACACTATTTCTTACTTTTAAATAGTATATACAGAGCCAACTTCCTACATACCCCCAACCAGAAGAGACCAGCAGATGTAACTGTATATTGCTTTAAAAAATCAGGCATAGCTGGAAAAAGTTATAGAAGAAAACATGGACAGAAATGGCTCTTGTTTTCACCTCAATTTCAATATATATTTGTTTTATTTTAGATGTTACTTTCTGATGGAAAACATTTAAAGGACCTACACAAATGATCCCTTTCTGAATTCATAATTTTGTCTCCATTTCCTAAGTGTTTAGCTGTCCAGATCCAGCATTGGTTTCACACCCATTTCTGTCACTAAACGGAAGGAAGCTGAAAGCACAAAAAATAGTAACAATGGGGTATGTGCCAATAAAATGGCAAAATTGTGTTGACAAATGTGGTTTTCTGATTCAAGTCTGCCTGTTCCTAAAAGCTGGGAAGATGCTGATTTTTAGCATCGCAAACCCTATGTTCATGCCATTTGTGGAGGAAAAAAACACATTCTTTCTTCTGCAGCCCTTTGTCCAATTTAGAACAAAAATGAAATTTTAGCTGTATTATTGCAAATTTCTTGGTATCCTCCAGGGGAACCCACAAACTCTGGGTACCTTTAGAATCCCTAAGATGTTGGCAAAAAGGATGTAAATTTGGCTTTCATAGCTTATGTGGACAAAACGTTATGAGGGCCTAGGCGCAAGCTACCCCAAATGGTAAAAAAAGGCTCGGCACCTGAGGATGGAAAAGGTCTGGTAGGGAAGGGGTATTTAGCGTTATGCAACTTGCTGTTTGTGAACCTCAGGTATTGCGTACAATAACAGGAACTGTTTGGTGTATGGGACATTAGCAAACCATATATGTGATTCATTTGCAAAACATTTTTTTAAAGCACCCCTGATTCTTTAAAGGCACTCAGACTAGATTAAAAAAGTTGTGCTACTACCCCACACGCTGCAATATCGATTCCTAAAGGGGAAGGTGTTCGAAGAGGATTCCCTTACGCTTTAGCAATCACGCTCTCAGACAACTCACCTCATTTCTACAAACAACGCAGCTCAGGTTTAACTCGAGGCTTATCAGGGCTTCATATACTTCAACACACGCGCTCAACATCCAACTTTCCTGCCGCTGCTCGGGCAGCGTGACTACTCTTAGTTTTACTATTACAATAAGATCTTTTTCCTTTTTCTCCTCCTTAAGCCCACTTAGCTGCCCACTATCTACTACCCTGACCGCACGGCCCAGCCTTGATGAAGTCACTTGTGTGACGAAACACGTGTTGGCTGTATTTCTCTGATGACATCATGATTTCTAATTTCCACAATTAAAGACACCATCTAGCAACAAGACTCAAGATTGTCTCTTTACCTATACTTCTTCAAAACCTTCAACGTACCACCGGGGATCCCTTATCCTCACTACATGATTGGACAATATATTCTGTGTGCTGTGGCCAATTTGTTTCGCTTTAGCAATCAGTTACCAACCCACCTTTCCAGTCTGTAGCAGATCAATACTTTGTGCCCAGAATTATTGTCACAAACCATTGATTCACATTACACAAATTGCAGTTTAGAAGGAACGCTTTTAACGTGCGCCTTCCAAATGATGATTCCGCATGGGGTTGTAAACGGGTTTTGAGATTTGGAAAAAAAAGTTCTGAATCAAAAGTACACCAACCCAATATGTGGTGTATTTAACTAATGATTTTAGAACGGCAGTGCTGACACTGCTACTATAAATTATTCCTGGTTGGACCTCAGTCCTCATTGGGTGCATACATCTTCTCCCATCCCTCTACAGGCTATTATTAAATCTGCTTCCAGGCTGATAGTACAAGTTCCCTAGTTCTGTCATGTCACCCTCAAAACTGTACACAGCCTACTGGATTTCACTGAAGACAGAGATTATTACATTGAACTGATTGGCATTCAAGGCCATTCACATTCACTAATCTTTTTAAACGTACACTTTTTGTTAAGTAAGTATCGTTTCAAGGGCCTATGTGTTTTGCTTTTGGAAGTTCCCTATAACCACTTGCAGAAAACTTTCGCTCAATATTTTTCTAGGCAGTAGCTTCATTCTGGATTTAGTATGTTCTTCTTAGGCCCCCATTCCTGTTATTTCTTCACCCCGGAATTACTGTTAGCAAATCCATTGAAATTTACAGGACACACGTGATAACGGCCTTAGTGGGTACCTGGTTTTGAGAAACACCTCGAAAATATTTTCATTGTTTTGTTTCCTACATTAAAGTGATCTTGATAGATGTGTTGTTTTCGTTATACGTGTTGGTCTTTATTGTACAGTTGATAACGCGTCCAGCCCTTATAAATTACCTATACCTGGACACGTTGGAGGTCGGTGGATCTTTTAACCGAGTCAGGCTCTCCTCATCCTAAAATAGTCAGATCACTCAGATCAATAATCAATAACTATTATAATCGACAATCAATACCCAATTTATAGATTAATATAACACATCAGAAATCAATAACAGTTGGTATTTCGGCGCACCATGACCTTTCAGTCATGAATAACCACACCAGTTTATTAAAAGTTAGTGAATTTATTTCCCTATATTAACAAAGCTAACACGATGTATATAAGTCTCAGAACCAAATGATATATGTATATGAACATTACTAGCTGTCCATAACAGCGGAAGAAACGCAATCTACGCAAAATCTGGATAATGATACACTCAGTTATCGCATGGCAAATCACTAATATGATTAACTGTATTTGACTAATTTCATACATTGGTCAGCATAACAAGATTTCAAATCAACATGGTGCATCAAATGAATCCCTCGACTAACCTCTAATTAGCATTGGCATGTGGGACTTCATGCAAAACAAATTTAGTCAACACAAATTCGTAAAACTTCTAGCTAGGACCCTATCAAAATAGCAGTTGGTACCTAAAAGGGAAAACACAATGCATAATACATTTGTCCTTTCATATTTACCAAATACAATCAGCATTCAAGAAAAGTCTTCGTCCTTCAGGTATCAGTTCGACCAGCATGGGGCAGGTTTCAAAGGGGTAAAGGTAAGGGCAAGTTTCCTTGCAGCGGCAAGGAAAATGGGGCAAAGTTACTTCATGGGCATGACGGGGGCAAATCAAAGTTAAAGTCTCTAGGGTGAGAATTCTTAAAGTCTCTTTCTCTAGAATAGAGAAAAGAGCATCAGGGTGTCGTCCAAAATGGAGTCTGGCATCTGGCTTCAAATTGGCATCAAGGGAAAAATGGCTGACTTCTTTGTCCAGTGGGTTTAAGTAAGAAACATTCCAAATTCTGCAGGGTCTTCCATTGGAGGGTTCACAGGTTGGCTATAAATTGTCCAATGAAAATTGTCTTTTACTAGCGCTGATTTATGCATACACTGTCCTTGGAGCACAAGTTGTAACATGGTTTGCCAATTATTTTACTATCTGTACCTTCATTGTCCGCACCTGCAGAGACTGACCTTGTATCAAAGGGGATGAAACCGGCCTAGTACGAAACCTTGGAGATAAGTGCATTAGTCATCTCTGCTGGAAAAAATACAACTTCAAGCAAGAGTATATGTTTCATTAGTTCAAGGAAAAGCCACGCAGTTAGAATCTGAGACCAGGCAACTAGGCCAAAGCCTCTACTAAATTTAAGCTAAGCGAAACAGTTTCAAATAAGAAATCATGGCATAGAATTGCGATTATGACGGATTACTACATTTTTCAATACTGCATGATTAATAAAGCTTGTTTACGATAATGGCGGACTACCCCGAGGGCACAATTTCCCTCGTACATTATTTTCTTTACTAAAATCACATCAGATTAAACGTTTTGATTACACGATATGTATGAATATATGTTGGACCCTCTTTTCCTGCGTCATCAATCCCTCCTCTGATGACTAATTATGTCATCACATCAAATCTACCCACAAATTTTATTCCATTAAAATTCTGGATAGTAATTTGGCACTTCAGTCAATTCCCTTTTTCTTTTAATCCCTTTTGATTTTTCTCTATATATTTCTACCATTTTGGCTTGTTCTTTTTCTTCTCTTTTTCTTTCGCGCCTTATTTTCCATTTTTTGATAGCTTTCCATATTCCCCAAGAGCCTAATAAACAAATTAATATTATCAGTATTCCCTTCACTATTTTTAGTAACAATCCGTTCCAAACGTTGCTCAGCCAATTTCCCACAGAAGCAAATCCTTTTCCCACTTTCTCCCAGACTCCGGGTTCTTTCAATTCCTTCAAATCTACACTTTCTTTAGTTAAATTTGTAAGCATCGTTCTAATTTTTCCACTGCTGTCTGGTATATATGTACAACAGTGACGTGTACCAAGCATTTTGTAAACGCCGCCATCCTTTGCTAAAAGAATGTCTAAGGCAAGCCGATTTTGAAGAGTCATAGCTCTTTCTGCAGCAAGTTCAGCATCCATCAGGATTATAGCTCCTGAAAACTTTGTCAGCATGTTATCCACAATAGTAGACAACTTTTGTATTTTGATTGAATTCAATATGACTCCCACTGAAGGAATCAATGCTCCAAATATATCTCCTACCACACCAGAAGCTGTCTCCCTTTTCTGAACATGATTTGATTCAGACAGCTTTGGAAATTTCGTTAAGTCGTCCAGTTGGTAAATCTTTGGGAACACTATTCCCAAATAACATCTCCCATACCATCCCTTAGGAAGACGATAATAGGCGTTAAGTCCACAAATATTATATATTCCAGGAATAACTGGGTCTTGTCCATTCAGCATGAACATCCACTTAGGTTGAAACAAAAACGTATGTTTGCATTCACTCGTTCCCACAAAAACTGTGTCATAGTATGATTTATGTCTATGTATACAAAATCTCCCTACGTGCAATGTATCTAAAGCTATTTTCCCCTGTGTTGTTATTGCGGCAAAAGCATAGTTATCTACGGATGTCCTTTTGTGTAATTTCCTTTCTAATTCCTCCTTCATTTCTTTCCTCCTATCATCAGTGCAATCTAAGAAGTTTATCTCTACTGGTGAAAGTAAGCATGTAAGGTTCTCTCTATGTGCATGTGCTGTGTGAAAAAGTGATAACGGCTCAAATAATTCTCTCATTAATTTGAAATAATAATCTCTAGCTATTTTACTCACGTACTCGATTATGGGGACATATGCAAATGTAACATCATAGTTAGAGTAAAAATAATGTATATACTGTTGACCATAAAATCTGGAAATTATTATACTACATGTAATTCCGTAAGTAAGAGGCATGCTGTGATATGTCACCCCTTCTACTACTGAGGTAGGTATTTGTGTACACACAACAATCTTTCGCATCCATGGTCTCAACATACTCACTCAGCAAGCGATAGAAAACGTTAGATGAAAGTTCCTTCTTATCATGCAAATGTCTCTTGTCTTGTTCGAGTCTCTTCAGAGCTTTTAGTTCAGTAACAATAGCAGGTTTAGAAGTAGAAGCATCATTCGTCTCACTCTCATTCTTACCATGCATTCCAAGAACCATCCCTACAATGATTAGTACGCATGCGGTTATTAACCCTATACACATGTATTTACAACACTTCATTTTACGCCCCTGTATAGTGAAGCTAGTCATGATCTGTATAGAATCAGAAAGTTGAAGACACTTTATCAAATCGGTTTTGCAGATATTTACAAAGCTGAACGAGTTCAATGTTCACACAGTTTTCTTTAGCAGCTTTTAGTCTCTTATTGGTTAGCAGCGTTGTCTCAAGATTGGGTTCAAAGTCAATCAAGTTAGCAATGTCTTAGCCGGTTGAAAAGTCAATCAGGTGATCAATGTCTTTAATCGGTAAAGTTCATGAAGTTTTATTTCTCATGTGCCAAAATGAAGTTCTGCCTCTTCGTTCTTGAGACTGAGGGACACAAATTCATCTGACCAATCGTTATTGGCTAAGTATGCCCACTCCGGACCAGAATACCTTCTGCTCTGTATCCTTTTTCTTTTCAATTTCGCATCTCTCTTTGATTCTTTCTCGCTGGTACTTTCTTCCTTGGCCAAGTCCTTTTCTTCACTTGGTGCCGGTACTACGACAGACACTTCCTTTCTTTTCTCTTTCACTTTTGGTCCTTCACTGTCGTTCAACGTTTCTCTTATTCTTAATTTTACTGGCGATATGCTTTGTCTTCTTTTTGCACTGTGTCCACGTGATGGACCCGCAACTTCTTCCGAAGAAGTATGAACAGCTTTGTTCTGTCCCGTCTTGTCTTCTCCTTCTGGGAAGTCAATCAGGTTTTCCTTTTCTTTTCCTGTATCGTCTGCTTTGGGGAAAGCCCTCCTCTGATCAGGCTCTCCTGCTTCTTCACCCGTTTCGAGCTCTTTGTCACCGTTACTTTCTTCAGGCTCTTTGTCACTTTCAGCTTTTTCAGGCTCTTTGTCACCTTCCGGATCTTCGTCACTCTCTGAGGCTCCTCCTTGGTCTTCCCCAAATGAATCAGTTGCTTAGTCCTCAGAGAATATTTCTCCCTCCTCTATTTCTACCTGTTCGCTTCTGGTTCCCTTTCGCTCTGCCTCGGCGCTTGGCACTTTGTTATCAGGTACTGGTGACTTCAGTGCTTCAACTTCCTCGTCTGTGGGACACAATACCCTCTTTGTGTGACTGGCGTGAATCCAGTTAGGAACTCCCGCACACTTCACGGCGGTGGTAGTCGTCAGAATCACTTGAAAAGGTCCTTTCCAACGGGGTTCCAAACACGACTTCCTCACATGCTTCTTTATCACGACCCAGTCACCTGCTTTCAGGGCGTGTCCTGGACCTTGGATCGGTGGCAAGGTGGTTGCCTGCACCTGGTGAGAGAAAGAGCGGACCACATCAGCTAGACCTTTGCAATAGTCTAACACCATATCATCTGTAATATTCAAAAGAGCATTTGCAGGAACTGCAGGAAGTCTCATGGCCCTGCCCATGAGAATCTCGTGCGGGGACAGTCCAGTTTTTCTGTCAGGGGTGTTTCTCATTGACATTAGCACCAAGGGCAATGCGTCAGGCCATTTCAAGTTTGTTGATGCACATATTTTCGCCATCCTTGATTTCAATGTGCCATTCATTTGCTCCACTAGACCTGAGGCTTCAGGGCGGTAGCTACAATGCAACTTTTGCTCAATGTTCAGCGCTGCACAAAGTAATTTTATTACTTCGTTATTGAAGTGACTTCCCCTATCTGATTCTAAGGAGATCGGAAATCCAAAACGTGGTATTAGCTCTCTCAAAAGTAGTTTTGCAACTGTGAGATTGTCATTTCTGCGTGTAGGGTATGCTTCAATCCAGTGACTAAAAATGCACACAACCACCAACACATACTTCAAGCCTCCATGCACAGGCATCTCAACAAAATCCATTTGCATCCTGCTGAAGGGACCCCCTGCTCTTCCAATGTGGCTCAAATTTACTACGGTTCCCTTCCCTGCGTTCATCTGTTGGCAAATGACGCAACAATGGAAAACTACTTCAGCAACTTGACGGAATTTGGGGTTAAACCAATCAGTTTTAAACAATCTAATCATGGCATCCCTCCCAGCTTGTCCATGGTAAAATCTGGCTATCTGTGTCAAAAGGCTGTTTGGAAGAACAAATTTTCCTTCACTTGAAACCCATAATTCGTTTAGTCTCTTTACACATTGTGATTTGGTCCATGAGAGTTTCTCATCCTCACTGACATCATTCTGTAAGGATTTCAATTCGTCCATTGTATCTACAACCTTTAGAGCAAAGATTTCGCTTGGTTCAAGTTCTGGCTCATTTATCAAATTCCATTCATCCCTGAGCAATATACAGTTCAATTCGCAAAACCTTGTGACTTGATCCGCATATCCATTTCTCAGGGAAACATAGTCTTGTCCCTTCGAGTGTGTACTACATTTTACCACTGCTACTTCTCCTGGTAGTTGGATGGCATGTAACAATTCTCTTATTCTTTCACCATTTTTCACTGGCGATCCTGAAGAGGTCATGAAGCCTCTCTGTGACCACAATTGTCCAAAGTCATGCACTATTCCGAATCCGTACTGGCTGTCAGTGTAAATGGTAACCTTCATTAATGCAGAGAGTTGGCAAGCTCTAGTAAGGGCTACCAATTCTGCTACTTGTGCGGAGTAGACTCCTTGAAGCCAAGATGCTTCCAGAACACCTGTTACAGTACATACAGCGTATCCTGCTTTCAATATTCCCAGTGCATCTCTCAAACATGAACCGTCAACAAAAATAACTTGATCATTTTCTTCCAATAGGGTATCTTTGATATCAGGTCTTGGTTTGGTGCAAAATTCAGTCACCTGAAGACAATCGTGCTCGATGTCTTCAGCGTTCTAAATTTCTGCATTTTCACTGGGAAACAAGGTTGCTGGATTCAACGTAGTGCACCTTTTCAGCTGCACATTTGGTGATCCCAGAATTATTGTTTCATACCTTGTGAGTCTAGCACCAGTCATGTGCTGTGTTCGGGAACGTGTCATAAGTATCTCGACTGAGTGAGGGACCATGACTGTTAAAGGGTGTCCCATCACTATTCCTTCACTCTGAGTGAGGCTGATACCAACTGCGGCTACGGCACGCAAGCACCCTGGCAGTGCCGCTGCGACCGGATCCAAAGTAGCCGAAAAATATGCTACTGGTCTGTTCACGCCACCATGGGATTGGGTCAAGACAAACAAGGAACATGCATCACGTTCATGACAAAACAATGTGAAAGGCTTTGTGTAGTCAGGCATACCTAAAGCTGGAGCCCTACACATGCATTCTTTTAATTCAATAAAAGCATCCATCTCATCTCCTTTCAGCTCAATTTCATCCAGTGCATCTTTCTGGGTCAGTTTCAGTAAAGGTTTTGCTAGAGTTGAGAAGTTGGGAATCCATTGGCGACAGTAGCTCACCAGTCCCAAAAACTTTCTCACCTCCCTCCTCGTCTTTGGTGGACTCATTTGAAGTACACTTGTTATTCTTTCCTTCATTATTCTCCGTGACCCTTTCTCTATTTGGTGACCCAAATATTTCACTTTCTTCTGGCAGAACTGTAATTTTGAAGGGGACACCTTGTGTCCATTCCTTCCCAACTGGTTTAATAGGGCAATGGTGTCGGCTGTACAGTCACTTTCTGTCTTGGATGCGATCAGTAAATCGTCAATGCACTGTACTAGGGTTGACTCAAATGGCAATTCCAACGCCTCCAAATCCTTCTTTAGAATCTGATTGAAAATCGATGGTGACTCCGAAAACCCTTGAGGAATTTGACACTGTAGACTCTGTCTAGGAATTTGAAACAAAAGAGAAATTGGCTGTCCTCATGAAGAGGCACAGAAAAGAATGCTTGTGACAAGTCGATGACTGAGAACCACTCAGCATCACAAGGAACTTGAAACATTATCACAGCTGGATTTGGTACTACGGGGCAACATTTTATTATTATGTCATTTATTTTTCTCAAATCCTGAACAATTCGGACCTTTCCACTTGGTTTTATTAGTCCCATGATTGGCGAATTACATGGACTGCTTAACACTTCTTTCAGTACTCCCTGTTTCACAAACTCATCAATGAGTTGGGCGACTTTCATGAGGGTGTCTTGTGCCATATGGTACTGTGGGGTCTGGGGAAAGGTTACATTGGGTTTTACAGTCACTTTCACTGGTTCCACTCCTTTCACCAATCCCACCTCTTTCCCTGTCATATCTCACACTTCCTTTCCGACTGTTTCTTGTAACTCAGCAGGAATATCTGCTTCAGTGATCATCGGATAAAGGGTAATCAGGGGATACTCTACATCGACAGTTTCCACTTCGTCCCCTCCTACACTGTCCTCTTCTTCCCCATCACTGCTTGTCTGAATTTTAATTCCATCGTTGGAACACATAATCGAACACCCCAATTTGCACAATAAGTCTCTCCCTAACAGTGATATCGGGCTTGAATCACACACCACAAATTTATGTGACCCTTGGTAGTTGCCAATTCTGACTTGAACTGGATCTGTGATTGGGTTCGTCAGGTACCTATTTGCTACTCCCACTACTTGTACTGTTCTCCCTGAAAGTGGCAAATTTGGTACTTCACTGCTCCTGACAGTGGAACGTGTAGCTCCTGTGTCAACCAAGAATGAAACGCGATGACCCATAACTCTTCCCTCCACATACGGTCCCTTTTGATCAACTTCCAAAGATGCTGCAAGCATACAATTTCCCTCCTCATCTGAACTTTCACTCTCCCATACATCGTTTATTCCATTCTCACTGTGTAATGGGAACTGGTGAACTGTATCATTTTGGTTCATTCATTGACCCGTGACCTGTTGAGGAAGCATTGCTTGCTGCTGATTCATTGGTGCTAAGGGTATTTGCATTTGCTGATTAGGTACCATGGGAAACTGCTGTTGCATTGGCTGCAATTGTGCCATTTGCACACGGGGCATTTGCACCTGTTGCGGTTGCATGGGTTGTAAACCCTGCATCTGGTTTATATTGTTTTGGAAATTTGGATTTGGACCTCTCTGTTTCGGTCCTCTCATAGTCTGGAATGCATTAAAATCATTGTTTTGCTGACCTACATCTTCCTGCACCATCATTGGGCACTCCCGTTTCCAGTGCCCGACGATTCCGCACGTGTGACACGGCATCACCTTCTTCATTGCCTGTATGGCATTTGGAATCATAACGGTATTCAAATCAGGAGCATTATTCACAAAACCTCCTCGGCCTCTGCCTCTCATCTGCAGCTGAAACATAGCATTTCCCTGTTGCTGCTGCTGCGGCATCTGTTGTTGTAAACCTTGTAAACCTTGCAAACCTGTCTGAGCTGCTCTAAGCAGCATCACCATCACCTTTTCTTTCAATCTTTTCTGCTTTGTCTCAATCTCATCACTGCAGTATTTTGCATAATTCAACTCTTCATCGATCGACTTTGACTGCCAACAAATCAAATGCGTTTTAATCATCTGGCTGATTTCGGGTCTCAACCCTTCCACAAACCTGAACACAAAATGGAGCATGTCCTTTGCCTCAATCGTCTCTGTGCCACTATAATTCTTAAACGCTTTCAACAATCTCTCATAGTACGCATGTATAGATTCTTTAACCTCTTGGGCGGTCCTGTCACTCCTCTGCCAATCCACATTTTTCGACGCAACCTTGGTTTTCAAGTGCTCGATCACCTTGTGGTACGAACTCATTACCGTAGGTGATGGCGCACCTGTGTCCCTATCTCTCTCTGGTTCACTCGTCGGCCAACCTACAGCCCTTTTACAATCTTCCCACAAATCTGCTGGAACCACAATTTCAAATAAAGTATTCAGGTCTTCCCAGAGACATTTCGCGAGTTTCCCAAATCTATCTGTTTGTTGATACCACTCAATCGGCTTCTCCCTCAATTTGGGAAAGTCATCCGTAAAGGATTGAATATCGCATCTGTGCCATGGTACATGTACAAGTTTTCCCCCTGCTGTCTCTCTCATTGGTAACATAGTTATCAGATTGTCATTCTGTTGTTTTTTCTCATTCCGCTCTGGAGTACTTTCTTTCCTTTTGTCCTTTTTCTTAACCCATCTACTTTCCCACTTGTCTAAACATCTCCTGACCTGTGCACTCTGCAGTATCTCTTTAAGGTGTGTTTACCATCCCTGCGGATCTCATGTGTTCGAAGTCTTTTGTCTCGAAATCTAACCTGTAACTTCTGCTCAGGTGTTTAGTCTTACTTATATCGATCTCGTTTCTGTCTGCAATTTCTTGTAACTTCTTATGTATGCTGCTTACTTCTCTTGTAATTCTAGGGCACATGTATCTCAGCTCTTCCTCTGTGTAGGATTCTAATCTGTTTGAACCCATTGTTCCTTCTACCAATTTATCTGCCTCCATACCCAATCTTATTTTATTCGGGTATTCTTCTCCCTTTCCGCTTGATGTACTCTGTGGGGAGTTCAGGCTATTGAACCATTGTGTTAACTGTTGCGCATTCAGTCCCATCAGTGTAGCAGTCACATCGACTGCTACTGATGGTTTCTGTAATGTTTCAGTCTCTGAGGTTAACGGTACTAATAGTGGTGGATGTGACCTTACCACGGTTGATGGGGCACAAATTGGAATTGGGCTAAACTCCGACAAGGACCCAGATCCATTTGGCAGTGCCGCTATTGGAGTTGTTCCTGGAGTGGTTTCTATGCATCTTCTCCCTGTCCCACTCTGTATCATTAACCCTTGGTCGCTTGTGCTTGAATTTGCCTGTATGTACAGTGGTACTGGTGGACCTACAGTAATAGGCAGAGATATTGCATCTGGGTTCTGTCCGTTCCCCAAATTCTGTGGCATGTTAATCCCCACATTATGGTTCATCATTGCTGGCATACCTAACTGGCTTTCTATTACTCGCACTTCTTGTGTCTGCTTTTAGGGCATCGAGAACTGTGTTGATTCAGCTTGAATCAATGTTGGTCTTTGATAACTCTGTCCTCCCTGCGCCGTTAAATCAGAAATCGTTCCCATGTTATGCTCATCACCGCAGTGCCTTTGAACCTGTGGCTGATAATTATCAGCAGGTTTCAATTTTGGCACGTCTGGATATATTCTCTGAAACTGTGGTATTTGTGGTGAGAAAGGCATGTCGGAGCTGCTCGGCCTCTGAGATATTCTAAAATTTGGTGTTACATTACCCTGTATTGGTTCTGGAGGGGCAGTACTAATGTTTGAGCCTTTTTCGTTTTCCACGTATGGTGGTGGGCGATCATTCAGCAATTGTATAATGAACTTCTCATCATCTGACTCGTCTGCCCTTTTCGAGTTTCTATTGTTCTCTCTATCTCTGGACTGACTCCTGTTTGTCTTATGGGTGGCTTTCCTTCCTTCCGTCTCCGCTTCATCAGTAATCGCTGGAAACAATTTAATCCCCTGCAATACATCTGATCTCCAAACCTTTTGTGTGCTGTCCCATCTAGCATCCGCTAGTGTCTTTTCTACTTTTCTTATTCTGGTCTCGAACTTCTTTTGTTGTTGGTTTCTAGCTATTAGCTCCCAAATTGCTAGTGCCTCAAATTGTGCTGGTCTTGGAGGTACTTTCATGTCGTATAGCGCAAATCTTAGATTCTCTAAAACCCTTAGGTTAAACGACCCATGAATAGGGAACGCTACACTTCCATGCTTCTCTGTTAATTTGCACCATTGCTTTAGCCATAGACATGGTGCTACACCCTTTTCTTCAATGACAATGTAAGTTGGTGTACCCTCAGGCGGTGTTTCTTCTCCTACATTTGCTTTAATGTAAACATCTCCCCTCATGGCACTCTTAAATGCTTTGAAAAATTTCATCTTTCCGTCTCTTATTTTTCTTAAAATGTGTAATCAATAAGTGACTTTAATTCCCGGAATACTCTTCGCTTGCCTTTCCCCCTACCAGTTGCGCTTTACGGACTGTGTCCAATCCGTGCGCGACCCTTCTCTCCAACCGACCTATCCCAGCGCGGCTCCTAGTGACGTCACACTCACACACTGCGGCTGACAAAGTCCTGCGGCTTGTCCTCTTTCATTCGTCTTCACTCACAAACTAATTTCTGCAATATAACGCGAGCACTAACCAAAATAATAAAACAGATCTGTCAGTTTACTACAGGAAGGGTAATACAATCGCTTCAGAAACCTTAGGGATTTTTCACTAGCCTCGGCAGTTATTCCATCTTTCTCGGTTTCCCACTTTCGCAAGCAAAATTTGACCTGCAAACTTTACTCTCAACTGATCAATGAACTATTCTAGTG
The DNA here is from genome assembly GCF_031143425.1 of Pleurodeles waltl. Taxonomy (NCBI): domain Eukaryota; kingdom Metazoa; phylum Chordata; class Amphibia; order Caudata; family Salamandridae; genus Pleurodeles; species Pleurodeles waltl. The sequence continues at coordinate 1,213,589,113 of NC_090447.1, read as the reverse complement.
CACTTTAGAATTCGTCAAATCTCAAAGTCGAAATTTTCTTTCACTCCGCAACATTCATACCGACTTGTTGACCACGCCCGATCAACCTATTAAACCGACCAGATCACAACATCAAACAAGTGTCTCATACACTTTTCAACATACTCCGGAGTCTCTTGACCTCGCAGGGCCCGTCTCAACATCAACAACCACGTGGACAATTTTTTCTGCACAAAGCGCTACACACACGTGAAGTTTGACGACTTCCCTACTCTCACACTTTTAGAGTAACACTCCTCTAATATCTTTTAACCCCCTAAAATCCTCACAAACTTCTCAATTAATCTGTGGTGATAAGCTGTGCAAGCGCAAAACCCTAACTTCACTCATACCGTCACTAGAAACGCCGAAAACATTCTCACACCTCCATGTCCTCCATTCGCAAGCTCCGAGAACCTGGGAAAGTTATTGGGGACTTAGGGCATCATCATCCCTCCAACTTGTTTTATCAAAGAAAATTCTAACTTGACTCTATCTATTGTTCGGATGGGGTCCCAAAGGGCTAAACCATCAATCTCTGCTACCATCTACTGATAACGCGTCCAGCCCTTATAAATTACCTATACCTGGACACGTTGGAGGTCAGGGATCTTTTAACCGAGTCGGGCTCTACTTTGTGCCCAGAATTATTGTCACAAACCATTGATTCACATTACACAAATTGCAGTTTAGAAGGAACGCTTTTAACGTGCGCCTTCCAAATGATGATTCCGCATGGGGTTGTAAACGGGTTTTGAGATTTGGAAAAAAAAGTTCTGAATCAAAAGTACACCAACCCAATATGTGGTGTATTTAACTAATGATTTTAGAACGGCAGTGCTGACACTGCTACTATAAATTATTCCTGGTTGGACCTCAGTCCTCATTGGGTGCATAAATCTTCTCCCATCCCTCTACAGGCTATTATTAAATCTGCTTCCAGGCTGATAGTACAAGTTCCCTAGTTCTGTCATGTCACCCTCAAAACTGTACACAGCCTACTGGATTTCACTGAAGACAGAGATTATTACATTGAACTGATTGGCATTCAAGGCCATTCACATTCACTAATCTTTTTAAACGTACACTTTTTGTTAAGTAAGTTTCGTTTCAAGGGCCTATGTGTTTTGCTTTTGGAAGTTCCCTATAACCACTTGCAGAAAACTTTCGCTCAATATTTTTCTAGGCAGTAGCTTCATTCTGGATTTAGTATGTTCTTCTTAGGCCCCCATTCCTGTTATTTCTTCACCCCGGAATTACTGTTAGCAAATCCATTGAAATTTACAGGACACACGTGATAACGGCCTTAGTGGGTACCTGGTTTTGAGAAACACCTCAAAAATATTTTCATTGTTTTGTTTCCTACATTAAAGTGATCTTGATAGATGTGTTGTTTTCATTATACGTGTTGGTCTTTATTGTACAGTTGATAACGCGTCCAGCCCTTATAAATTACCTATACCTGGACACGTTGGAGGTCGGTGGATCTTTTAACCGAGTCAGGCTCTCCTCATCCTAAAATAGTCAGATCACTCAGATCAATAATCAATAACTATTATAATCGACAATCAATACCCAATTTATAGATTAATATAACACATCAGAAATCAATAACAGTTGGTATTTCGGCGCACCATGACCTTTCAGTCATGAATAACCACACCAGTTTAAAAGTTAGTGAATTTATTTCCCTATATTAACAAAGCTAGCACGATGTATATAAGTCTCAGAACCAAATGATATATGTATATGAACATTACTAGCTGTCCATAGCGGCGGAAGAAACGCAATCTATGCAAAACCTGGATAATGATACACTCAGTTATCGCAATGCAAATCACTAATATGACCAACTGTATTTGACTAATTTCATACATTGGTCAGCATAACAAGATTTCAAATCAACATGGTGCATTGAATGAATCCCTCGACTAACCTCTAATTAGCATTGGCATGTGGGACTTCATGCAAAACAAATTTAGTCAACACAAATTTGTAAAACTTCTAGCTAGGACCCTATCAAAATAGCAGTTGGTACCTAAAAGGGAAAACACAATGCATAATACATTTGTCCTTTCATATTTACCAAAATACAATCAGCATTCAAGAAAAGTCTTCATCCTTCAGGTATCAGTTCGACCAGCATGGGGCAGGTTTCAAACGGGTAAAGGTAAGGGCAAGTTTCCTTGCAGCGGCAAGGAAAATGGGGCAAAGTTACTTCATGGGCAAGACGGGGGCAAATCAAAGTTAAAGTCTCTAGGGTGAGAATTCTTAAAGTCTCTTTCTCTAGAATAGAGAAAAGGGCATCAGGGTGTCGTCCAAAAAGGAGTCTGGCATCTGGCTTCAAATTGGCATCAAGGGAAAAATGGCTGACTTCTCTTTGTCCAGTGGGTTTAAGTAAGAAACATTCCAAATTCTGCAGGGTCTTCCATTGGAGGGTTCATAGGTTGGCTTCAAATTGTCCAATGAAAATTGTCTTTTACTAGCGCTCATTTATGCATACACTGTCCTTGGAGCCTTGGAACACAAGTTGTGACATGGTTTGCCAATTATTTTACTATCTGTACCTTCATTGTCCGCATCTGCAGAGACTGACCTTGTATCAAAGGGGATGAAACCGGCCTAGTACGTAACCTTGGAGATAAGTGCATTAGTCATCTCTGCTGGAAAAAATACAACTTCAAGCAAGAGTATATGTTTCATTAGTTCAAGGAAAAGCCACGCAGTTAGAATCTGAGACCAGGCAACTAGGCCAAAGCCTCTACTAAATTTAAACTAAGCGAAACAGTTTCAAATAAGAAATCATGGCATACAATTGAGATTATGACGGATTACTACATTTTTCAATACTGCATGATTAATAAATGGCGGACTACCCCGAGGGCACAATTTCCCTCGTACATTATTTTCTTTACTAAAATCACATCAGATTATACGTTTTGATTACACAATATGTATGAATATATGTTGGACCCTCTTTTCCTGCGTCATCACAGTCTTACTGTACACTGTTCTTGTGAATTTCTTTATCTTGTATAAAAGGCATGATCTAAATGTCTTCTCTTTTGCATGTAACTTTGATGACCTCAATAACAAATGCTGTACATAGAACCTTTAATTGCCCTCCCTAATGTCATGCATTATGTATTTGTATTTTTGTTCTAATGAATCGTTCATCACACTTAGTAGGGTATTTAGACACTAAAGCCAAAGATTTCTAAGAATTGCACAAAATCATCAGAGCTGCCAAAGGTTACTATATTTGAGGGAATATCTAAGTTTTCAATAGTCTTGTGAACTTCCTTATCACAGGTTAAGAATGGAGATAACGAAAACTCGCATTCCCTTTTGCTGCACCTGTAATCAGAAAAGCACTACCATATTGAGAATTGTGGTGGCTATTGTGGAGTTGTGACACCCTGAGAATTGCTTTGTATAAGCTCTCCCGGGGAGTGTATGAAGGCGAGGTAGCCCTCCTAGATATCAGGTGGTAATACTGGGCTGCACAATTGGTCATCATCGATGATTGGATTTTTGCAGACCAGATGGAGCTTTCCGTGAGAGGGGATATGGCCCTCATAGGGTTGGGCAGGAAGGTAACAACACTTTATGGGAGAAAAAGATTGCACTGTCTAACATATATTTCAGTAGTGCTTCAGGTGTCGGACAAGGTGCTCTGCCAAATGGGGTGGTACATGACTGTAAAGGGGAGTACCCCATTGTTGGACTTATGAAGACTCACCAAAGTTCGAGACTGTTGGGGTTTCAGAGTTGGGACCTCATAGGAACCATTACCCTTGGGGATGTGTGGGCTGGGGCAACCATGAAGCGGTTCCATGTACCCAGGGAGAAATACATGATGCTGGTGGGCAAGGTCCTCTGTTACACGCACCTTTGATATGCCTTTTCCAGAGATAACCTGGCTGGTACTTAAATACCAGAGGCCAGTCCACTGGAAGATAGAGTACTCACAGAACCCTTGAGACACAAGACAATCACACTGATTTATCGAAAGCTTGTGAATCACCTGTCTGATGCATTGGAAGCTCTGAGGGGGCTGTGGGAGTGGGCTCACCGCAAATTTTCTAATGATGAATGGACTGAGGTGCTATCCGGGCCTAAGAAGGTGGCAACTAAGGCAGGATTTTGTCTTGTCTAATTAAATATTTTACTTACTACACTAGAGTGCTGCTGTCTAGAATTGGCAGAGCAGAGAGTGATGACTGCCTACACGGCTGTGGGCACAGTGGGACCTCCATAGATAAATGTTGGGGCTGTCCTGTCCTGCAGCCATACTGGCAGAATGTGATACAAACCCTGGCACAGTTTGCGGGAGTAACCCTGACTCTGGCGGGGACGCTCCATGTCCTAGGCATATGGGGTGATCAGGAGGGTACTAGATACAAGCATCTGAGCTGTGATTTAGGACTTGTGTTAGCCCAGTGTAACATTTCACTGTGGAGGTCTCCAACACTGCCGCAATTAGTACAATGGACATAGACTGGTGCATGAAAGCAGAGCAATTTGTATATGAAGAGAGGGGATGCCTGCACAAATTCTAAATGATGTGGGGCCCATGGCAGAGCTACTGTTGCAAATAATAACAGTACCAATGCACCAACGCCCCAGAACTATCTCATATAACCCTCGAGAAACAATAGTTGGTCTTCATTGTACTGCACCACTTGCATGGTTGATTTTGGAAGCCTATGTACTACTATGAATGGTGTATCATCTGCGCACTGGGCAGGTGATAAGGATTATTGTCTTATTTTGTTAGACCAATAAACAGAATGAAAAATTTAAAAAAACTCTGCCACATGTAGATTTTAGGTTGTAGTTTGGAGTTGTGAGAAGATAGGGATTCACAGATCTCAGTGCACAGGAGGAGTGATATCACTTACAACTAGGGGAGAGTAGTGAGCTGTTGGGGAAGTGAAAGGCTTTTTGAAGTACACTGAATGATTTAAAGAGTTACGCTCCTTCACTGACAGCTAATGTATGTGTGAGGAAATTGGGTGCATTATGTAGTGTGGTTGTGTGACCTCTTTGTGTATTACACTTACCAACTCCTTTAGGGACAGTAAGTTTTCTTTGTGAACCCTGTAGCTGAAGCCTGGGTAGTTGTTGATCTGAGCAGCTAGGCTTACACATAAGGACAAGTGTGAAGCATCTTAACAGCATCAAAACAATTGAAGAAGAAATACACAAGACACTCAAGAAATCAAAAAAATTATTAAATTAGACTGTATTTCTATGTATTTTTGAATACCACAATGAAAAAGATCCATCAGAGGGTTCCAGAGACATAGGGCCTACAAGGTACAGCAAATCAAAACATTTCACCTAACCATGAACAAACACTGAAAAATTCAATGAATATGACACTTAAAAACTTTTTTTCAGCAAAACCTTGAGCTAGTTGTGTTGCGATCACTTAGTCACTTAAGGTGACCACCTCAGATATAGAGCCAGTCATGGGGACCAGAATGGTCGATATAAACATTTACCTCAAGGATAGAGGCAGTCTTCAGTGAGTTCCAGGCACTGTTATTACTTTGCTATAGGTTCTTATGAAAGTGATCCTGATGTAAGGGATACAGATGCTGACCATGCTCAAGTATGCTGTGGATGATTGAGGGCCTGTCTGTACCTACTACTCCTCATTCCATGAAGGGAATAAAATTGTCCTAGTCACAGGGTTGACGTCCCTTCAAGTCCTTTTGGTGTGGATAGTAGTCCAGTCACAAATGGGCTACCATTTGCGCAGTATTGTGGTCGAAGCTAAATTTTTCCCTGAGCAATACCCTGGCTTCTGGGTGACCAAGCTGTACTCTGACAACTCTCCAATGCTCAGCATATTTGGTGCAACTCTGAGCAATTGCTGCTGGTCTCTGTTTTTGCATGGCATTGCTGAAGGTGGTATGAAGATTCTAGATGCCATCTTTGTCCCAGAAGGCTCCTCAGCTGTTTTGGCCCTGTACTGTGAACATGAAGTCAGCCAACTGCCCCTTGGAGTCTCTTTGCTTTGGGTGGGATCCAGAGGCTACTTCTCCATGAGCAGGACACAGTAGGCACACTCTCTTTCTTATTAGTCCCTAGGTTCAGCAGGTGCAGTCCTTGTCAGTGCAGCCTCTCATCGCTGGTTCCTCAGTCCAACAGGGAAGTCCTTCTTCCAGTGTAGTTGAAATCTGAGTTCTGGGTGCCAGAGGTGCCCAAATTTATGCTCAGAAAATGATCTTGGGGTAGGCACTTAGTAGCCAATGGGCTACTAGTTTCCCTCTCTCTTGATGACCACCTTCTGGGTGGAGAGGCATCTGGCTATCCGAAGGTGAACCATTCTGCCCACTCGCAAAATGGCAAAACCCACTTCTCAGTGTCCAGAGCTCCCTAATCCAACTAGGAGGTAAGGCTACCAAGGGGGTTTCACAGCCCTGAAACACTGGTTTGAAAACCGGTTTCCCCTCTCCCACCTGGGTGCCAGCTAGTGTATTAAAACAATGGGGCTGCCCCTCTACCAAGTGTTCCCCATTTGCTCTCCAAATGTGGCTTCAGATTTGAAGCACCTTTTGGGCCAATACCCCGTGGCTTCCTACAGAAGGTAGGTAACACCTCTCTCCAGTGCAGGCTCCTATTGTCTATTTTCCTGGGAATCATTAGCATGTCCCCAAGAATGGTGTCTAGAACATGGAAGATTGAGGGCAATAAAGTGGCATCTTTGCAAAAGTTGCACATTGCAACATGATACATTAATTTTGACTTGAGGATCAAGTTGGGCTTAATGTAATAAGTTGTTTGATACCTTTGAGTATCAACTTTGGACACACCATTCAGGAGTTGGAACAGCTGAGAGGTCAGCGTGCAATCCTCCACTCATTAATGGGGCACCCAAGCTCTTCTGCAGTGAAAATGACAGTTACACATTTTTGCTGAAAGTACTTGTAAAATACATGTTGTGCTTGTAAAATATACTGCACTCTGCATTAGGGCTCAGTAGGCCTGCCTTAGGAGTGACTACACATACTGCAGAGGGACGTTTGGCTTTGCCTTGCGTTCAATGACAATGTCAGGCCAGAAGTTTAAACCAGCTCTTCCAGTCTGCATTGGTGAACTGGGAGACTCGTTTTACCTGTATCACACACAGGGTGGCACAAACAGCGCTGCAATCCCTGGGGTGACTCTCTAACTTGCATGCCCTGGGTAACATGGGTACCATATACTAGGGACTTAGAGGTATGTTACCCCATGCCAATTGGGTATAGTCAATGTAGCATACACAATTTCGGGTCAGGGCTTTGGTACTGAGTTCTGAAAAGCAGGCCTTAGTGTAGTATCCAAGTAAACAAAACAGCAGCATCAGTCCAAATTTCTTGGTTATGACTATACAAAACAAACATTGGCAAAACCAATAGGTTTCGCCTGCATGTGTGTTAATCAAATCTGTTCATATTGCACAACAGCAGGATCTGCTGTGCATATTGCTTAAAGTTAAAAAAAAAAAAGTGCTATGATGCATCCATAGTTGACTGCATCACATTTTTTTTTTTTTGCTTTATGCCACTTTAGTCACTTTAAGCCATTTTGCATTACTAAGCCCTACTCGTTAAGACATGGGGTAGCATCCTTGAACTTTGAATTTGGGTAATGTTAAAGCTGGCATATACTTCTGCTCACAGACTTGCTTTTAAAGTAGAAATCAATATAACAACTAGATTGTGGTTCACGTTTTACAGAAGATTAGGAAACATTGTAAAAAAAGATTCCCTTCTCAGTGATGGTTTTGTGGTTCCTCTTGAAATGCATTGCTCAGGCTTTCTCTCCTGTTTTGGCATGTCCTGAGTTGCATAACAATGATAGATTCAGTTTTATTTACTGAAATTAATTTACCTGGTATAAAGCAAACTTCAAAAGAATAACAAAATCTAGGTAATAAAACAATGCAGAGCAACTTGGGACATGCTAGACCTGTTCAGGTAGGAGCCTCACATCCTTCATGCAAAAAGTAAATAATGCAGTTCTTTGTATTTGAAGGCCGCTCTTAATTATCGAAGACCTTTTTTAAAACGCAGCTCTAGCTTTGTTGAAATATTATTTGCCACAAGGAAGGAGGGAAGGTTTCAGGTTTTACAATCCTCCTGTTAGAAAACACTGCCTCAGATTTACTGCAGGCTCTTTCATACAGTACATTAGCATTCATAAGTTACTGGCCTAAACAATAGAAAGGTTTGATGAACCTCCTTCTCCGCACTCATCTTCCTTCTCTTTGTTGTTTTCCTCCATTTAAATTTTTTTTTACAGCGTGAACCTAGCTCAAGGGCATCATAGCGCTTTGTAGAAGAACCAGAGGTTACATTAAAAAAAAATTCCTAGTGCGCTGGGGTCAGAAATGATTTGCCTAACATCATAGGATGTTGCATTGAGGCTGAGATTAGAACCTAGGGCCAGATGTAAGTACCACTTTTCTTGTTGCAAACGACCTGATTTGCAGAATCGGGCCATTTGCGACAAGAAAAAAGCATTTTGTTATGTGCAGACCCTATTTTGTGATTCAGTAATTTATTTACTGAAGCACAAAATAGGTTTGCGAGTCGCAGTGCGATGTACGATTGTTTTGTGACTGTAAATGCAGTCACAAAACAATTGCAGTTTACACCTGTTTCAAATTGGTGCTTCCCCTTTGTGAATGGTATCAAAAATATTTTTTTCAGAGCAGGCAGTGGTCCCACAATAACTTTTCATTTTTGTTTTTGAAATGCATCCCGTTTTCCTTTAAGGAAAATAAGCTGCATTTAAAAAAAAAGAAAACAACTTTATTTAAAAGCAGTCACAGACATGGTGGTCTGCTGTCCCCAGCAGCCACCATCCTTGTGACGGTGGCCATTCCGAATGGGGTCGCAAATTGCAACCTACCTCAGGAATGTTTATGAGGTAGGTCATTTGCGACCCCAATGGGAATCACAAACAGTGTCATTGACACTGTTGTACATCAGGTTTTGCAACTCGCAAATTGGGAGTTTCTAGGGGCCAGATGTAGCAAAGTGTTTACGCCTCGCAAACGGCGAAAATCGCCGTGTGCGAGGCGCAAAAGCCACTTTGCCATTCAGAAATGCATTTTGCGAGTCGGCTCCGACTCGCAAAATGCATTTCTGACTCGCAAATAGGAAGGGGTGTTCCCTTCCTATTTGCGACTCGCAGTGGGATGCAATTCCATTTGCGACCGCGTATGCGGTCGCAAATGGAGTCGCAGTTACCATCCACTTCAAGTGGATGGTAACCCACTCGCAAATTGGAAGGGGTCCCCATGGGACCCCTTCCAGTTTGTGACTGGACCCCAAATTATTTTTTCAGGGCAGGACCACTCCCTGCCCTGAAAAAAAACCGAGACTAAAGGTTTCTGTTTTTTTGAAGTGCAGCTCGTTATCCTGTTAGGAAAACGGGCTACACTTCAAAAAAAAAAAAACTGCTTTATTGAAAAGCAGGTCGCTAACATGGAGGTCTGCTGACGACAGCAGGCCTCCATGTTAGCGAGTGCCTATACTCGCAATGGGGCCGCAATTTGCGACCCACCTCATGAATATTCATGAGGTGGGTCATTGCGACCCCATTGCGAGTCGCAGTCGGTGTCTGAGACACCGTACTGCATAGCAATTTGCGACTTGCAAATTGCGAGTCGCAGGGACTCGCAATTTGCAAGTCGCAAATTGCCGACTTGCTACATCTGGCCCTAGGACTCGCAATTTGCGAATCACAAAACCTTATATACGTACATATGGCCCCTCTTTCACTAGTTCTGAGGTCGGCAGTTCTAGCCACTAAGCAATACCACCTTGCGTCACAGGGAAACATGTTGTGCTTCAGCAGTGCTAACCAAACCAGGTTTGTCTTGTGATCTTTGAAAAAAACGTATGGTACAGGCGTGAATTAAAATCTCAGCCTGTGAAAGGAAGGAACAATGCTGCTTAGTAGAAGCATATGTTGCTTAAGGAAAGTTCACAACTGCATTCATTTCAGAACCTCTTTCTTGATGAAGCATGTTACCTTATCATAGCCGCTCACTCAATTGTCCCAAATGACAATAGAACGGCAGGCTCTGTGTGCTCCAGAATACACTATTATGGAAGCCATGTAAAATGCTCTGCTACTGTCGGGCCCAATCCGTACTATATGAAATTGCAAAAAAAACAAGCTTTGCAGATGGAAGAGCCAGAGGAGGTGTGGGGTGGTGTACAGTGGGAAGGGAGAGTTGGGCGAGCAAGGAAAGCAATACAGTGCAGATGGGCTGTAGACATGTGCATTCCGAGTGAGGGCATTTTTAAAGTTAAAAAAACAAAAAAAAGTAACCTGCGAAGCATGTGGTCAGTGGAATGACACTGGGCAAAAGCCAGTAAGAGGTGATCAGTATTTGGTCCGACAGCATGCATGGCAAAGGAGAAAGCAGGATTTGAAAGTAGACTAAGTAGATGTCATGCGGGTCAATCAGAAACGCTTATATAAGAGTGATGCTGGACTAAGCCAATGGTAAGTGCAGGTAAGTAAGGGTCTGGTTCTAAGTCCCTTGAGAGATATTTCAAAATAAAAGACTTAGCAAGTGACAGCTCAAGCGCTGTGCAGGCGAACCCTAAAAGGCTTTTGCTTACAGTAGGGAAGCAAGAACAGGAAACATGTGTTCCCTCGGAATGATGACTTTAGCCAGTCAAGCAGCATAATTCCGAATCAATTGGATGTTACTAATTAAACCCAAGAAAATAGCATTGCATTGCTGTAAACTAAGCGAGACTACACAAACGCATTTAGAATTTGAATTTTGTTCATATTGCACCAGTTCTCAGTAAAGCCCTTGGAAGCTACGTTGAGGACGTGAAAAACGTACAATAGTTCTATTGTTGGGCTAAATTGTTAATTCGACATCATTTAAACGCGTTATTTAGAAAGTTGTTGGACTAGGTTAGATTTGAATTCTATATTCACTGCACCAGTTAGAAGCTTGCGTAAATCACTGCACCTCCCAACTTTTCGTGTTCTTCTACAGTTTAACAAACTGGGGCACCAAAAGCCTCAACTAGTCTCAAAATCACCAGGAAAAGAAAGACAATACTCCTGAAACAAAAAACGGTGTGCTTTATTTTAATGGTTGACAAAAAAGAAACTATTTCATTAAAATTGGGGAGATAGCTACTAATTTTCGAAATCAATAAAACGTCATGAATAATGTGATATTGTTTTGTAGGCTATAAAGAGCTATATGAATTCGCCGAAACAAACATCACTCAGGTTGGCGTTACAAAACTGATGCACTTTGACCCCAAAAGTCAAGAATCTCAAATAATTAAAATTAAAGTTGATTTACAGTGGTGCTAACCCGGTATAATGGTTATCCTTCCCGCCCCGAGTACGCAAGCACTTTCCACACATTCTCATATTCTGAAACTCGACTTCTCACAGCTGCAATGCCTCGGGCGTAGTGAATCACATGCACCGTTTTGTAAAACTATAACAGTTCCTTTAATACTCGCCAAATGTCTGCATTGCTTTAATAAACTTTCAAAAGGGAGGTTTCTGGCAAATTTGTCACTCATCACGTGGATCTGTTAATAAGACATCATTCGAAAATATACATTCCGGGGTAGCACTTTTAATTATTCAAAGAAGACACAAACTCACTAAATGTACGTTTTCTACTGACAGAGCTATCTATTGTTAGATCAGCAGACACACGATTCCACTTTGTATTTTAATCAGAGGCTTGCACATGACCCAGAGTGCCATTTGCTAAGGTGCACGCATGGAGCAGAAGATGTTGTCATGCAAGGTCTCACATATATTTTTGCACTAGAGAAAAAATGAAATAAGTGGATTGTGGACTGTGCTTTCTGTTTACTGTCTTAGAAATTTAGTAATCGGGCATTACCTGTTTCACATTCGAAAGATCGCACGTAATTATTTACTCCTTTTATTATTAGATAAAACCAAACAAATAGGTCAAAAACAAAGTGTTTCATGCCTAAGCTTTGTAGACATCTTTAAGTGATAGGCTTTATAGTTTCAAACGCTCTCCTGGTAGTGGAGAAGTGCAGCCTTTGGGAAGATGAGTGGATAGTGGGGGTTGTTCAAGCCTGAGTTCAGATAATAGGCAACAGGATTCGCTGCACAGGTGAGCAATGATGATATGATTGTAGCCAGTTACCTGGTAACAGTCTAGATACAAATTGTTTGTCTGAAGGATTATTTACTGTCTGCCTCTCATCCCATTACCTCCAACTGATACCCGTATCAGTAGTCTTGTGGAAGAGCCAGGCTATACACACACGCTATGTCAATGCTTTCTTAAACCATTTACAACGGCAAGAGGGATAGAAAAGCATTTTTGTGGACTGAGCGACGTGGTGCTCCAATTGCTGTGCAGCATACGTGTCAGAATTTCTACACCTACGGTAAAACCAGTGATTCCTTTGAGGGGGTTGTTGTATGTGTGGCCCACTGGCACTCTTTTTCGGGGACTGGAATTTACTTTTCCTCATCAGACTTTGACCAGGAGCTAGAAAGAGAAAAACAAAAAATGAGTAAAGTAGTGGGATGAGAAAGGAAGGAAACAGTGACAATAGGAGACAAGAGGAGTGAAAAAGAACCTGCAAGAGTGAGATAAAGTGGCAGGAAGAGTTTGACGGTGGAAAAAAGAGGCCCAGTATTCAGCAATTCTGACATTTGTCAGTGTCGGCTGTACGCTTCTGAGAAATCTTCAGCACCAGCATTTATTATTTTACAAATTAAGGTAAAATCTTCCTGAGATAAAAAGCATGGCTAGAGGCCAATTGGAACCTAAGTTGTTCTTTATGTGCTGTTCTGTTTATTTCCTTTATTTTACACAATGATATGTACTAGCAGTGCTTTCATTCTCAGGAAAGAAGGAGCCTGTGCCAAAATTGCAAGTGGTTTCAGTCTTGCACCATTGAAATCCATCCATAACAATCAGTGGGCACAGTGCATGCCTATTTGATTCCCATTACAATCTGTTTAGCTCATAGCAAGTGCAAGACATTCTGTGCCTCACTAGGAAATCTTCCAGTCAGTGGCAATTATGGTGATTTTGCCTCATTATAGCAGAACATGTGGATAGAGGTTCGGGGCAGTGGCAAAGATATATCCCCACCAGTAGTAGATCCCACCTGTTATCCCCAACTCATTACAACCATGAAGGATATTCCATCTGCTGAATTCTAATCCCATTAAATTCTATGGGATTTAGATTTTGGCAGATGGGATATCGTCACCAATGTGATGGAGTAACCTGTCTGCCGAGTTCTAAATCAGGCCCTAAGACTCTCTGGGACAAACATCCTTGCATTCATCATCCACTACCAATGAGGAGGAAACAGAGAACCCTCTCCACTTGGGTGACACCTCACCAGTAGACTTTGCCACATATTTATATTTTCCCCCGTGCTCGAATCAAGCAAAAGGAAGAAACAAGCAGGCAAAAAACATTCCTGATGATCTTTTTCCAGCCCACCCTAGTAGAGAAAAAAGTTATCTTTGTAATCAGTCTTTGCCTGGGCCTTATTGTCTAGCAGATCAAACTACCATTTGCCAATGTTGACTGTGTTTTTCGTAATGAGTCTTTTCTTTCATCCTTTCATACTGATCATAAAATGGTTGTGGCACAGATCTATGTGCAACACTCCGTACTCAGAAACCGATTGGCTTTAGTGCTGATGCAACTTAGACCTTCTACAGAGTTGCCTTGGGATATGTCACCATAACGTTTTGTATGGTACACCTCAGACCCTCTAATCATGTGTTTGTGAGAGTCCTTGGATATGATCGACCCTCTACTGAACAGCCAGCTCTGATGTTTCTGGGTGGTACTTCATTCACTTTCTAGTCCTGACACCTCACCACATTTAATTTTTCCCCTAGCACTCATGTCAAGCAAATCGAGGAAATATGCAGGCCAAAATTGTTCATGATGATCTTTTTCTATCCTATTACTGAGGAGACATTAGATTGTGCTTCCTTCGCTTTTGGGTGGTAGTCCATAAACCCTCCACAGCTGTTATATTTTTTTAAAAACCTTTATGTTTGAAAATTGCTTCCAGGGCTATACATGTCTTCTTTGTTTACTTATTTGTTTCTCCATTACCAAGGTTTAGATTCTGTGATGGATTGGCTCAATGACTCCTGCTTTTCTGGATTAAGAACCTTGGTTAATCTTGATCAATTAATCTGGGAAATTTACATTCTTTGTTTAACCATGTTTTTTTTTGTAAATTGGTCTCCAAGGCCCTCATTTACAGGGATTTGGTGTATGGCGGTACAGCAAGTCAACTTGCTGCACTGCCCTACAGCACAATGAAAGAGCAGGAATGCCAGAAATTGAAATTTGAGTTGCAGTAGAATTGGTTATTATGGTTTGAATCTTTCTGTTATCTGCAGAACATCATTGGATTGCAACACATAAATATCATTATTCAGCATAGTTGTAGCACCTGTTGTCAGATGTTCACATCCACCATTTGCACAACAGTTCGAGTGCACAGCTTGGTATATCAGTTTCTTAAACAATTACAATTTACAATCGAGAATAGATAGCTATGGAAGTCTTTCAAATTCTGTAACTGTTGTGAAAGCATTTAAGCATTGGAAACATTCATGTTGCTAATAATAGCTTGTAGCAAAAAGATGAGGATGAGAGAAAGTTTCTTTTGTTAGCATTTCTAGAATAGCCTGGGCATTCTGTGACTTGTTTAGTAAAAAGAAAAACGTTCCTTTACAAGTACTTGTAGACTGGAATAATTGTTTGTTGTACTGATGTCTTGAATACAAATTACTTGCAGTTTTACAAACAGGCTTATCTGTGTTTTTGATCTTTCACTAAAGGTAAATATTATAGCAAATTAATAGTAACATTACTAAAGCACTAAATTCCATTTCTGTTACTAAACAAAAAGCCTAGAAGTTCCGAGTTGTTTTCCTTCTTTTTTTGTACACAGCTGAAAATTTTCTAAAGCCTCATCAGTTCTGAAACTTTCTTTTCTTTTTATACATATTTTAGGATTGCAAACTACTTGATATTCACCAAGTGAAGGAGTATATATCTGCCTTAAAGTATTTTATTTGCATACACAATAATGGTCTGTATTAATTTTGATGTCATTCAGATCCATAATATATAGACATAGTAACAATTTCACATGGTATAAAACCGCATATGCCATACTCTCTTTAAAAAAGGTTGACCAATGTTAATTAATGCATACCCCAAGCTTAAACCATGAGATTTATGTATTGCCACAGCATAAGCTAAATATAAAGGAGAATGTTTTATTCCAATATATGTCTTTGATTGGTAAAAGTATTGCTGTTGCTCTTGCAATCTATTTGGGCTCCTTAATATTGTCAAACTTGACATTAACAAATGCTATTTCATCATTACTTTTAAACAGTATACATTTTACAATATGTCACACTGATCAATTTACACGTCTTTCTACTACATCTACATTGTGTCATAAAATAGCATGACTATTTTTGCACATAAATAATTCATACGTCTTTATCTAATTCAGCTGCTCGTGACACAGATTTCTCCATGTGCAATAATTAACTAGATGTGGTTTTAGTTTTGGAATTTTCTGCTCCATGAGTTTCAAATAAATTGTTGCAATGTAAATGTACAATTTCTTAATTTTCCATTGTTAACACTTTCATATTTAAATCCTTGCATTCTTTGAAGGTTTACATCAAACAAACAATAGATATTGGATGTAAAAGAAGGGAATGCATAACCTCTTCCACACTTTTCAAATTTGGGAATAAAGTATATATCCCTCTTGTCTGACGTTTCTTTTTGGCACTGTCTGAAAAAATCCTAGCCTAACCTCTTTTGAAATTTTCCAATATTCTTCATCATCTGCTTGTCTCATATTTCGTGTCAGTTTACTGTCTCAAAAATGTAACCAAATATTAACATTACTGTTGTACCTTGCTTCCTTGGTGTGGTTTCCCCCGACTTTATCTTTTAATCTCCTGTTTTGCTGGCTTTAGGACCCTGAGCACTATACCACTGCTGACCAGTGCTAAAGTGCATGTGCTCTTTCCCTAAAGCATTGTAACATTGGATTAGCCACAACTGTCATATTGAAGAGAAGGAAGGACAGGGACCCTGTGCACTTGAAGTGTCTCTCCTTGAAGTCTCCCCCACTTAAAATATACAACTGGGTATAGTACTGGACACCCAAGCCCCACCAAATCAGTTTAGCTCTGGTTTTGAGGACATTGTGCCAGGAAGAAGGACTGCTGTGCTGCTGAAAGGACTGTCACTCTGCTGCATTCTGATGGACTTTGCTGGGCTCCTGCTTTGCTGTGCCTGCCATGCTGCCTGCTGCCCTCCTTGCCCAGGAGTGAGAAGGACTGAATCCGAATCTCTACATCCCCAGAACCACAGTGACTCCAAAGGCTTGCTGGATTGGTTCCTGTTTTGAATCCTCCGGGACATCAAAGACTTTGCTCACCTCTGGTAAAGCTTCTGAACTCTACTAACTGTGGACCCTACCCTGCCAAGTAGTGCCAATCCAGCTGTGGGCCCTTGGAAGTGGGTTCTGATGCAGTGTTTTGAGAAAAACCACACATCGCTGTCACTGCACCAATGGGAACTGCAGCACCTCTCCATGATGACAACCCTTTGCCACTGCCGCTAAGGATGAGGACCTTGCATTGCCGATTGTGTGCTCAGGATTGACTCATCACCCACAGTCCCTGTGCGTCATCATCGCATTGCCTGCTGCGTGGCTCGACGACAACATATTGCCTTAATTGCAATGGGTTTGCTCAAAGATCACCGACTGTGTGCCCCAATGACAATGCATCCCTGAACTGCACAGATCGGAACTGATGCACCTCCTTCCCATCGTCTCTTTTGCTCCTCGTATCGGATGCTCGTCGCCGATGCCACCCTCCATCCAAGGTACTGTTTCAGCAGGTCGAGGTTTGTCACTGTAGCCATCCCACACTCCATTGCGATTGGCCTGAACTTTGACTTTGCCCAGGTCTAGCACAAACAGATAGCCCCAGTTGGCGCTTTACATTTCTAAGCACTGCAATTGCAGATATTCTTTAAAAAAAAAAATATCTCAACTTCTACTTATTGGATTTTTGTCCGTTTTGATCCTGTTTTGTTCAGTAAATTAAGATCTATTTTTCTAACTTGGAGGATTATTTTTGTGTGGTGTCTTAACTGTTTTACTGTTTTGAGTGTTGAATAGTGAACAAATACATTATCCATTGCCTCCTAAGTTAAGCCTGCCTGCTCTGTGCCAATCTGCCAGAGGGTGAGCACTGGTTAATTTATGGTGTGTGTCCGACTTACCCTGACTAGGATTGTGGTCTCTTCTTGGACCGGGCACATACCTCTGCCAACTAGAGACCCAGTTTCTAAAAATTACCTGAGAAGTTTCTGCATTGTTAGCTGTCAGTTTTAAAAATTGGGTCTCCTCTAACTAGAGTCAATTGTAGTAGATCACCAAAAATTGAAACATCTTTACCACTAAACAGACTTTCATGTTCATTCTTCAGTATTTCTGTCATATTTAAGTTGGACACCACACTAACCTTGTCTATAAACAAAATGTGTAGGTTTTTCAGAACTCTGCAAAGTTTTTGTTAACTATCCCTATTTAGTTTTACATTTTAAATATTCAAGTTTATTATTGTGCGCCAATGATGGAAATAGTAGTAATGTAATATAATCCCTTTAAAATTATGGGTGGCTTATCCAATTTGACATGTGACTACACAAGATAAGATCCAATTAGTAAGTTGGTGAAGGTAAGCTATTATCACTTTCGCAAGGAAACATTTACTTGTACCAGCTTCACCTAATATATATTTTAATAAAATGGGCTCATAGTCAGAAAATATACATAAACCATGTTCATGTTGTAGTTTACGATCAATCTTTGCTTTAATTTCCTCAAATATTGCAAGTTGATCGCAATTTAATTATGATAACATGTACTCAAAGTTTTCTTCTTCCTTACTCATTTCTCTGATCCCACTGTCACATGCTGTAGTTGCTAATGACTCTATGAGATAACGTTTGAAGGCTAAATCGATACAGCCCTTTTGTTAAAGATTGTTCTGCAGAAATTTCTTCCTATGATTCCTTCACATCAGTTTTCTCAGCTTTAGTAATATGTGCAGTCACATACCTGGCAACAGCAGTTGACTTACCAGCAACAAATTGAATATCAATGTTGACATTCCACATACGTAATACTAAAGGGCTGTGATCATTCATCCACTGTGATATGTGCCCTCTTTTTTAATTGTATGTATTTTTGGCGATTTTCCTTTCACAACATGTCTAACAGAAGACATCATATTATTCACTCTTCCTTTTTTGGCCTTGAGAATCCAAACCAAAATTAAGTGTACATTTTTGATCTGTTTTGAAATTACCTTAAACAGTATTTTTTTTTTACATTTATGAGCTTGACATTTTATAACTTGGTCAAACAACTGTTCATTATTTTCTTTACTTAAGATGTTGCAAGTAACATATTGTTCAATAAACTGAAGAACTGAATCATTAGAGTTATAACCACATTTTGGTGCATTATTTATCCATAATGGCATATGAATATGAGGTATTTCTCTCACTTGGTACTCTTAACTCCACAATAAATCAGCCACCTCTCCCATGGTTTTTCCCTTTTTTTTAATGAATTTACGCATATTTTGGAATGATTACATGTGCTGTGTCTAAAGAATATAATCCCCCTGGTGTTTTCACAGACACATCTGTCAAGTTATTCGTAACCTCTGCTAGGAACGTGTATAAATCATACCATAGGTATTCAGCAATATTTAAAGTGCAAAACCAAGTTGGTGGTCCCAGATTCTTCAACATACATTCAAGGTCTCCATCTATTCTGAACCAGTATTCATTTGTATCTCTCTAACATATCATGATAGTAATTAAGTTATAATCCAGGTTCTCATCATTGCTCTCAACTTTTTCTAGGAAATCTTTAGTTGTTATATTATTAAACCCTGTTCCAGTTTGTTTCACATGAACCACGGTATAAAAAGTAAAGGATAATTCACTTTCATGTAGTCAACTAAAAAATAAGATATGTTTTGCCTAAAATGAGGATTTTCAGAATATTGTCTTGTAAAATGATATTCGGGAGTAGAAATTGGTATGGGATAATCATCATATTACCCTCTTTTTCTGTTAGAAATAAATATGGATAATTTCAAGCCTCTAAAGATTTTTTTTTCCCAAATACTAGGAGGATTTCCTGAAGCATCTCTCATTTGATAAAGTTCTATTTCATCATCAATTAAATCTTTAAAATGCAACGGGTTTACACTATAGTGCCTGTAAATTCCTTTTGACTGTTCTTTATTAATTTGTAAAAAGTGTCCTATATTAGTTTTTTTCTGGAAGTAGTAGGTCATTGGTTGCAATGAAGTTGTGTAGTATGTTATTTTTTAACACATATGAAATAGCATCCTATATTTACGAAATGCTTGAGAATTCATGTCCATTTTTTAACCTTTTGTAGGTACTCCAAAACTACCACAACTAAAGGGTATTCTAATTTGCACTTGTTAGACTGGGCATCCTTGGCATGGTCTCCCATAACGTTTTGCCTCTGCTTCCCAGGTTGTTGTGTGCTGGACTCTGTTTTTGCTGCTTTTAATACTCTGGGCAATTAACCACTGCTAACCAGTGGTAAAGTGCAAGTGCTCCTATGTAAAATGTATATGTAAATTGGCTTATCCATAATTTGCATGTATGATTCACTAGTAAGTCCCTAGTAAAGTGCACTAGAGGTGCCCAGGGCCCGTAAATCAAATGCTACTAGTAGGCCTGCAGCACTAATTGTGCCACCCACATTAGTAGCCCTATAAACATGGCTCAGACCTACCACTGCAGTGTCTGTGTGTGCAATTTTAAACTGCCAATTTGACTTAGCAAGTGTACCCACTTGCCAGCCCTAAACTTTCCCTTTTTATATAGGTAAGGTAGGCCCTAGGTAGCCCCATGGGCACGGTGCAGTGTATGTTAAAGGTCTTCACTGCTGCAAAGCCTATCCATCTCATAGGTTAACACGGGGCTGCCTTTAAATAACTTTAAAGTGAAGATTCCCTTTAAGGGCAGATAAAACTATGGAGTTTGGGGTCTCTGTACTCACAAATTAAAAATACATATTTTAGTGAAATTGGTTTTCAAATTGTTAGTTTGAAAATGCCACTTTTAGAAAGTAGCCATTTTCTTGCTTAAACCATTCTCTGACTCTGCCTGTTTGTGGATTGTCTGGGTCAGTTTGACAGTTGAGCTGTTTGTGAATCCCCTCTAGACAGTGAGACAAAGGGAGCTGGGGTATACCCTACATATCCTGATGATCCATCTGTGCTAGAGTGGAGGGAGGAGTGATCACTTACTCCTGAATGGGCTGTGCCTTCCCTCTCACAATGCAGTCTCCCACCCCTGGTGTGTGTCTGGGGCCTGGCCTGGGCAAGGCAGGATCTTGTGAACAACAGAGACTTTCCTTTGAAGAAGGTCTACTTCAAAGGCAGAAAGGGGTATAAGTATTGGAGCCAAAACCCCTGAAAATTAGATTACTTCTGGAACCAAGAGGAACCTCAGCCAAGGAGAAGAGCTGAGGAGAAGTGCTGCCTTTGCCTGTGACTGTGCTTTGTTGGGCTATCCTGCAGTTGTTGCCTCGGCCTGTGAAACGGGACAAAGACTGGACTTTGTGGTATATTCCTGCTTGTGAAGAATCTCCAATGGCTTGAAATGAGCTTGCCTCTTGTTTTGAAGTCTTAGGGCCATCAAATACTTCCTCTGCTAATATCGGGACTCTCTGCTGAGACTCCTTCCCTGCCAAGTGGTGTCCTATCCAGTCCCTGGGCCTTTGAAAGGTGAAGTTGGCAGACAAAAGATGAAAATCCACTCACAGAACGCTGTGCAGGGACATTTTTGACACACCATCTGAAATGCGGCCAATAAATGACACGCTGTTGGCTTCACGGCTAAAATCGATGCTCCACCAGCATCGCGGCTGGGAGAATGACACATCGCGGCTGGAGAAACAATGTGCAACACCTGCTTGCAGCTGCTGGTAATGACGCAAACCCCACCCAGCGTGGTTTTCTAACACCGTGCAACAGGATTTTCCACGCAACGTCCCTAGGCGTCAAAGTCATCCTAACTGCGTGGATCCGAGGTGCCCCATCCAGAAATCGATGCCTCACTTTCTTGAGAGGGAAAAAATTAAGCATCGCCGACCCGACTGGAGAATAAACAACGAACAGTCTTCCTTGTGAGGAAGGAATTGACACATCACTGCCCTTTCCGACGTGCAGCTTTATTTTTGACGTTAACCAGGTACTTTGTACAAAACCAATGTTTTCTATGGAGTAAGACTCTTAGGATCTCATTACAACCCTGACGGTCGGTGATAAAGTGGTAGTAATTCTGCCAACAGGCTGGCAGTAATTACTGCCAAATTATGACCATGGCGGTAAGAACTCAGACAGCCACTTTACCACTCCGACCGCCAGGGCAGAAACAACAGCCACCACGGCGGTAGCCCCCTACAGTTAGGCGGAAGACAATGTCCCGCCCACCGTATTTAGACCTTGCAATCCACCCCCTTTTGGGGGGCAATACCAATGACATCAAAAGCCTGGTGGAAGCACTGCACAGGAGGCAAAGGACTCACCACTGGAGACACAGGGAACAACCGCGCCACCATGGAGCCTGAGCTGCATGTCTTCCCCATACTCTTCCACGTGCTGCTTCACCACGAACACCAACCACGGCGAAGACAACAACAGTGAATACAGACGCCTAGCGCACAATGGAGGGGGGGAGGAAGAAGAGAGTGACACACACACGCAACACCCCCACCCCCAACAGCATACACACAAACAGCTGCAGTAATAAAACATATGTACCCTGTACATCGGATGAATAATGCAAGGACAACATGAATTTACCAAAGTGAGTGTGAGAAGATATACACAGTAGGAATAAGAAATATGCAATGTAACTGGTATATACAAATGAGCGGTTCAAGGAACACTGCCCAGTCCTCAGTGTGCATGGGCCACAGGTCCACAGGACAAAGTCCAAGGCCCCACTTGTCACCTGCACCAACACGGAGAGAACATTGCAGAGGCATCAGTTGGAAAATAGACAGGTACCTCAGGGGGATGGGGAATGTGGGGGCACCTCAGCTGGCAGATGGAACAGAACCACTGGTTCTAGAGGGGGCAAGATGCCGTGTGCTTGGTCCTGGGGAGTGCAAGACCACAGTCTCTCCAGTGGGTGACTTGCCCACATGCTCTGGAGGAGGCAAGATGCCCTGTGCTTGGTCCTGGGGAGTGCAAGCTCACAGTCTCTCAAGTGGATGACTTTGCCCACATGCTCTGGAGGGGGCATCATGCTCTTGATCCTGTAGAGGCTGGGTTTGGTGGGTATCTTACCCACTGGTTCTGGAGGGGGCACTGTGCCCTGTGCTCTTAATCCTGGGGAGTGCAAGGTCACAGTCTCTCAGGTGGGTGTCATACCCACTGGATTAGCAGGGGCCAGGCTGCACAGCAGCCCATGGAGCCAGGACTACATACCATCTGCCGGTGGTGACAGCTGCTCAGTGGTGGTGGTGCTGCTGCTGGTGGGGGGATGCTCCTGCCCATCCCCTGCAGCCTCAGACGGTGCCCACTGGTGGTGGTGGTGCTGCTGCTGGTGGGGGGAAGCTCCTGCTCATCCCCTGCAGTTTCGGACAGCTGCACAACCATGTTTCGTGGTGGGGGCTACATCTGAGCCCCTGCCCCAGGCCCGTTGTCCTTCATGCCTGCTGGTGCTGGCTCCTTGCCCTTCCTGGCAGCAGCTGGTGCTGGCTCCTTGCCCTTCCTGGCAGCAGCTGGGGCTGGGTCCTTGCCCTTCTGGGAAGCAGCTTTCCTTGAGGCTGCCTGGTGCAGGCTCCTTCACCCTCTGCACAAGTGCCCTGGATCTCTTCCCACCACGAGTGGGTGTGGAGACTACTGGGCCTGTGGACTGGGTGGCTGAGGTGCTTGCCTGGGTTTTTGCCACCCTGGCCAGACGTGAAGGATGGGGGGAGGGGTAGGTAAGAGGTCAATGGTGGAGAGGAAAAGCTTCTTAGGGACATTGGGGTGGAAAGCGGGAGAAGGTTTGGAAGTGGAGGAAGAGGGAGTAGTTGTAGGAGGTCTCTGTCTGCTGAGTTTGGGTGCAGGTGCATGGGCTGGATGCTGTTGTGAGGTGGATGGCTGTTGGGTGTCTGAGTGCTTACGTTTGTGTACTTTAGGAGGGGGGACAGACACAGTGGCAAAGGACAGAGGGGACGTGTGCATGGTTGTTGTAGAGGTGTCTGCTAGTGAGGTGTGTGTTTGCCAGGTCTGGTGTTGATGCTGGTAGTGGATGAGGATGTAGTACATGCAGGTGTGAGTGTAGATCCAAGTGGGATGGAGGTGGGGGAGGAGAAGGAGGGGAAGACAGTGGAATTTGTGGATGTTGGTATGTCTGCATCTGGATGGTGTTTGTCTGAGTGCCTGTGGGCTGATGTGTGGTGATTGCGTTTGCCAGTGCCACTCTTGTGTGTTTTCTCATGTGCATGCTCGTCTGCCTGTGTGCTTGGGATAGGTTGAGGGGAATGGAATTGGGAAGAGGAAGTTGGAGGGTGGAAACAGGGACAATGACTACCATCAGCGAGCAGTCCAGAGCCTGGATTGATCTCTGTTGGGCCACCAAGCCAGTGTGAATGCCCTCCAGAAATGTATTAGTTTGTTGCTTTTGTGCTCCCAGCCTCTGGATGGCATTCACAATTGCTGACTGCCCTACAGAGATGGATCTCAGGAGGTCAAAAGTCTCCTCGCTCAGGGCAGCAGGGCTCACTGGGTCAGGGTCTGAGATGCTTGGGGCGAAGCAGATGCCCACCATCCTGGGTGAGCGGGCATGGGCAAGTCGATGAGGGGCTGCTGGGAGGGTGGTGCTGTTACGGGGGGTGGTGGATGTACCTGTAGCTGGGTTGGTCACAGAGGTGTCCGCCACCACCAGGGAGCTTCCATCGGAGGAGGTGTCTGTGTCTGAACTGTCCCCTCCAGTCTCCGCCGTGGTGCTCCCCTTCACCCTCCGTCCCACTGGTGCCCTCAGCGTTGGTGGACTATACCTCCTGGGTCCTGTGGGATGCAGCTCCCTCCGTCGCCGGTGCCTCTGCTCCTCCACCAGATTATGCTAATGCACATAAGGACAGGGTGACAAAACAAAAAAGGGGGGGGCAGACAAAGGATACACCTGGTCAATGGCTGCACCACACCATCGTTGGCGTACACACCACTCTCACACACAGCGAACAGTCCTACGCACTATGCATTGCACTACCAGTTATTTTGCTAGCCACCAAGGCATGGGGAGGGACACACACCACCAAATGCAGCACACCTGGGACCCACGCACCCCTGACTAGTTGTGGATGCCTAGGAGCTAGGTAGCATGATTATCCCTTCAAGACCCTTGCCACCAGGGGACCTACTCTGCAGTGTCAGGCCTGGGTTAGGGGCACCCACTGACACACATCCCACACCCGGATACCACCGTACCATGAACAAGTTGTAATGATGGGCACTGTACTCACCCCCTTGTGGCTGCTGTGATGCCTTCAAGCGCCCATCCAGCTCAGGATAGGCCACAGCCAGTATGCGGACCATCGGGGGGTCAGGGTTTGACGGGCACCCTTCCTTGTTGGGAGGCCATCCCCAGCTGGTCCTCCGTCGTCTTCCATTCCCAACATCTCAGGTCCTCCCACCGTTTCTGACAGTGGGTGCTCGCCTGCCGTAGATCCCCAGGGGCCACACGTCCTTGGCGATGGCACAGCATATACCCTTCTTTTGATGGGCGCTGACCTGCAGAGGTAATACACACAGGAAAATAGTATCAGTCAGACAGTCCTGCCTGTTACACTTATGGCCCACCATACCCTTTCAAATCGCCATTTCCACACACGTGGCCCAGCACACAACCAATACGCTGCCCAGAGGACATCCACCCACCCCCCTTACATGAGGCCTTCACACACACCTCTAAATGCATTTATGCCACATGCATCGTGCTGACAGTGTACTCACCTCTTGGTCTGGAGTCCCATACAGCAGTCCATACTGGGGTAGGACCCTATCCACCAGTCACTCCAACTAAGCTGAGGTGAAGGCAGGGGCCCTTTCCCCAGTCACACGGGCCATTGTAGGTTTCAGACACAGGTTACAGCAGCACATGCAGTGTAGGTCCTCCCCTGTTGAATGTCAGGTAGCAAGTGAGGAATCAGTTAGAAAATGGCAGTCACATCCGCGGCAGTGCATATCGTCACCACCGCCATAGATCACCATTGGCCACTGTACCCCATAGCGCCCAATTTTAACCAATAAGGAGTTGCATAGCGGTTCCCGAATGCCTCCCGTAACGGGGCACAACATCAGCTGAATTACCTCACTTCCACCTGTCCCTCCACACAGGACAGGTGGACACCCGTTTTTGGGGGGGGGGGCAGGCCCTGGATAATAACTGTGTCACAGTTTAACTTGGGACATACAGGACAAATCCCACTTACCCAATACAAATTTACATTATGCATTGCACTGTTGTGGCTCCAATGTTCAGTTTGTGACCGACTTCTCACTCTTTTGTCCCTTAGATTACTACCACTGTGGATAAATAGGAGATGGAGACATACCCCCATGTACAGACCCGCGGTGGACTTGGCAACACTGGAGGACAGGCACATCATCCTAACCTATAGACTTGACAGGGCCGCAATCACTGAGCTATGTGCCCAATTGGAGCCTGACCTGATATCTGCTATCCGTCACCCCACTGGAACCCCCCTCTTGTGCAAGTTCTATCAGTGCTCCATTTCCAGGCAACTTCTTTTTTCCAAGTAACAGTGGGCTTGGCAGCAGGAAGGTCACAACCAATGTTCTCAATAGTGCTGACCAGAGTGTTTATCTGCTATGATTAAACACATGGGCAGCTAAATTGATTTTCCCCAGGTGGAGGATTTGGCCACAGTGAAGGGTGACTTCTATGCAATGGGACATATCCCCAACATTATTGGGGCGATTGATGGAAGTCATATTGCATTTGTCCCCCCATCACAATGAACAGGTGTACAGAAATCGTAAGAGTTTCCACTCCATGAATGTACAGATGGTGTGCTTGGCGGACCAGTACATCTCCCATGTCAATGCTAAGTATCCTGGGTCGGTACATGATACCTTTATCCTGAGGAATAGCAGCATCCCAAATGTGATGGCCCAACTACAGAGGCACAGGGTGTGGCTAATAGGTGAGCCCTGGTTCCCACCCTGCAGTTGTTGGTGTATGGTTGTTGTGTGGGCCATATGGGATAGTGGGTGGCTAAATGTTGTCCCTCGATATTTACAGGTGACTCTGGTTACCTCTACCTATCATGGCTACTGACCCCTGTGAGGAATGCCAGGACATTGGCAGAAGAACGTTACAGTGAGGCACATGGGCGAATAAGAAGGATAATCAAAAGAACCATTGGCCTCCTGAAGGCCAGGTTCAGGTGCCTCCATCTAACAGGTGGATCCATGTGCTACTCATCAAAGAAGGTCTGCCAGATAATTGTGGCATGCTGCATGTTGCAGAACCTTGCCTTGAGATGCCATGTGCCTTTTCAGCAGGAGGAGGAAGGGGCTGGAGATGGCTGTGTGGCAGCAGTGGACCCTGAGGACAGTGAGGGTGAGGAGACAGAGGATGAGGATGAGGCCAGTAGAACAGCAGTGATACGACACACAGGAAAGACTGTTAATTCACATTTCATTGTCAATATTTTGTATATCTTTGGCACTGGCATGCAGTTATTTCCCACTTTTATGCTCACTTACTGTACCCTTTGACAATTCATTTTACAGATGTTGGTGCCCCACTATCGCTCCTGGTGGGATCACTGCAGCCAAATACAGGTCTTTCCTATGTGCACAATTACTGTACAGTTGAATTGCAATGTTTGAACCTGGTTAAGCAAATACATACTTTAAAAATGTAACGTACTCCATACCTTTTTTTTTCCAAGGGTGTTTATTGAAGTGCTAAGAAGAAGCAGGGCTAGTACAAGGGGATGGGGTGATGATGGAGGAAAGTCCAGGGTATTGTTCCAGTCTATTTGTAGCACAGGTGCATTGTCCATGGGGACATAGGAAGGGGAGCAGTGGCAGTTCAAGGTGGACAGGGTGACTGAGTGGGACACAAGGGTGACAATCATGAGAATCTAATTTCGTGGCAAGGGTCTTGGCAATAGTCTCTGGCTTCTCCTTCTGCAGGAGGACGGGTGCTGGTGGCCTGTGAGTCTTGTGCGGGGCCTCCTGTTCACTAGCGGCAACGGAGGTGGAAGGCAGTTCAGATTTCTGGCTAGTGGCAGGGGCCCACTGTTGTGAGACTGCCTCCCTCATAATGTTGGCCATGTCTGCCAGCACCACTGCAATGGAGACCAGGGTGGTGTTGATGGCCTGCAAGTCCTCTCTGATGCCCTGGTACTGTCCCTCCTGCAGCCGCCTGTTCTGTTGCACGTTGTCCAGGATCTGGCCATCGTGTTCTGGGAATGATCCCAGGATCTCGGTGAGTGCCTCCTGGAGAGTCAGTTCTATGGGCCTGTCCTCTCCCTGGCGCATAGCACTCCTCCCAGTTTCCTTGTTGTCCTGTGCCTCTGACCCATTAACCATGTGCTCACTGACCCCAAGTCCCTGATTTTCTTTGATATGAGGTGTGCCCTGGAGTCCCTGTAGAGGTGGACACCCTGCTGATTGACATGTCCTGGGGACAGAGGTGTGGGTACTCTGGGTGGGTGCTGTGGTGATGTTTCCAGATGGGGGAAGCTCTGTGGTGGTGTGTGACTGGGCCTGGGTAACCAACTGTTCAGAGGTCCCTGATGGGCCAGGTTGGCCATTCAGATCCAGCTGACCAGAGTTGCTGTCATCACTGTGGGCATGCTCAGTTGGGGGACTGGATAGTGCTGGCACCTCTTCTCCTGTGACATTGGCTGGGATACCTATGGGGATGTAAACGAAGTGTTATTATTTCTGTGTGTGACATATTGTGCATTTGTGGGTTTCCCTATTTAGTTGTATTTGCAGTGGCAGCTTTCACTTGTGTAAGTTGGTATATTTTGGGATTGCTGATTCTCTCTAGTGTGCATGCTTTGGTGATAGGTGTCAATGCAGGGCTGTGAGTGATGTTCATGCATTGGTAGTGCATGCAGGGCTTGGCATTGGAATAAGTGGGATGTGAGGGCGGGGTGTGTGCGAAGTGGTGGATTGATGGGAGTGAGCGTGGGGGTATGTGATGACATGTAGTCAGGGGGGTAGTAGTAGTAGTAGAGTGTTGACTTACCAGTGTCACTTTCCAGTCCTCCTACCACTCCGGCCAGGCCCTCAGGATGCATGATTGCCAAGACTTCCTCCTCCCATGTTGTTAGTTGTGGGGAAGGAGGTGGGGGTCCACAACCAGTCCTCTGTACAGCGAGTTGGTGTCTTGCTGCAATGTAACGTACCTTCTCCTGTAGGTCGTTCTACCTCTTCCTGATGTCATCCCTGGTTCTTGGGTGCTGTCCCACGACATTGACCCTGTCTGCGATTCTCTGCCATAGCTCTATCTTCCTAGCTATAGACATCTGCTGCATCTGTGCTGAGGCTCTACCCTGATGATTTCCTCCACCATGACACTTAGCTCCTCTTCTGAAAATCAGGGGTGTCTTTGTGGTGCCATGGTTGTTGTGTAAAGTGTGTAGGTGAGGGTGTGTAGGGTAATGTGTTGGGGTGTGTGATGTGGGGCACGTGAGTGGTGTATAGGTATGAGTGGTATGTGGCTCTGATTGTGTGAGTGGTCTTGCTGTCTCTCTCTGGTGGCAGTTATTTGTAGTCGTAAAGGGTTGTGGGTAATGTGGGTGTGTGTTTTATAGTGGTGTGGGTGTGGTGTTTGTATGGGTGTCAGGTGTGTGTTATTTAAATTTACCAATGTAGTGTTGTATTGTATGTCTGTGTGTATTTTGAGCATGGCGGGAGGAACCGCCAATGGTTTACCACGGTTGAATGTCCGCTGTGGTGATTGGTGGGTCATAATTTGATGGGCGTTGTTCTGTTGGCATAACGGTTTGGGTTTGGATACATTGGCATGAGCAGAAAGGCTTAACTCAGAACCAATGTGTAAAGTATTTGTACCAACACATATTTAGCAGCTTTTTGGGGGGTTATTTAACCCTCAAACATTCCATGTGATGAATGTGAAGAATTGTTTCCCGCTATCACATGTATCGGCCATCTGGTAGAATGAGTGTTTTCAGAGTAAACGCATACGGCTGGATCTCCAGTTGACCAATGTTAAAGCTTGCCCACTTAATTTCAAAACAGAACTTTCCACCCATCCCTCCCAAACTCACCCACACTGGGACCCAATTTCCCTGCAATTCCCCTAAACATTATAAAAACATTGTATTAGCTATACAACTATACTTAGAAACAGGGCCCTAGGCTGGGGGTGGCCATAGCACTATTAGGGTAGAAATACCAGCAAAAACAATAATAGCAGAAAATGGTGCCAGGAGGGCAGTAGTAAAAGGAGCACTCAGTGAGTATGTTGCAAGTAGCGATATAGGGTGTGATCCTCATCATAATGCAGTCCTGTGAGTACAAATAACAAGCTGTATGTAGTGCACTGATTGATCAGTCTAGTCTAGTCTACTGTGAAATTTCTTTGGGAGCACCATAGAATGTAGCCAGTAGTCACTCTACCCATCCATAGAGGAGGTATCATCCGATCCTTCCTTGGGAGACAAAGCCACCCGTGGTGAGGAGCATTTCTGCTGGAAGAAAAGTGCTGATGAAGACTGTGTGAAGATTTTTGGCTTGCCTTGCCAGTAGAAACGCAATGGCACTGGATAGAGCATGGCATACGAGATGCCGCTCTCTTGTAGTTTCTTTTTGACTGAGAGAAATTTACAGCGGCCATCCCGCACAAACTGCATAAATTCTGGGAAGATGGTGCAGTGCATTCCCTCCTGTGCCTCTCTGGCCAAGCGGAGCACTTAATCTCTATCTCTGTAGTTGAGAAATTTCACAACATTGGGTCTAGAGGGAGTACCTGGGATCCGTCTGGGAACCAAGGAGCTATGTGCCCTCAACGGCAAAGGATTGGGAAAAGGTTTTAGCACAAAATAGCTTCAAAAGCAGCTTTTTGATTTATTCCTCAGTGCGCTCCATCGTCGTGTTTTCCGGAAATTTGTAAGATGTGCATGTTGCTTCTCCACGATCTAGCTTCTAAATCTCAATTTTTAAGCTGGACTTTGCACAGTTCTTGCTTCATCTCGCTGAGAAGTTTTGAGTGTTGCAGATTTGTTTCTTTGACATTGGAAATGTGATGTTCTGCATTGTTTAGGTGTGTCTGGTGTGTATCCATTCCATCTTTCATGTCGTTCATGCTCTTGGTCAGCAAGTTCATCAATTGTGGCCTGGCAAGTTTGCAGTTCCAAAAGAATGGATTTCAGGTCACAATTGTTTTTTCGGATCAAACATGAGGCATTGCTGCTCAGCATCTGTTTTGCCCATTGCACCATTGGAATGTCACAGATGAGTGGCAGATTAGAGTTGCAATATGGTATCAGTTCAGTCCTATCAGGCACTGTTTCTATCAGCATATTTAATTTATGTCCAAGAGCTGTGCTCAGTATTTAGTAAGGTTTGACATTTTTTTCAGGGGTTGGTGATCCTGTGAGTACAACACGTCTTAAGCGTCCCACCTGAAACAATAGGCGTACATGTGGCATTGGCAAAGTCCAGGAGCACTCAGTTCAATGTGCTATGGTACTCACAGGGTGCAATGCAGTGCCCCACTGGGCCTCTCTGCTGTCTGGGTGGGGGGGCAACACCTGTGCTGGTGCAGCTGATGAAGATGAACTGTAGCGGTAGGACTCGGCCAGGCCTGAGCATTGGTCGGCAGCGGTGTGCCCAACTGGCCATCCCTGCCCATCCAGCGATGCAGAGCAGCCCTCGGAGCTAGTTAAATTTATTTTGGCAATAGAAGCGATGCCTACTGCCGCCTCAGTCCATCACGGCAGACACTGCATCAAATTAGTATGCTCCATGGCTAGTCAGCCACACAGGCTTTACGTAGACAAGCTTCCTCAAGACCCATGCGCACACCAGCACAATGGGACTCCTGTCCCCCACCGCAGCAGCTTTATGTGATGGTGTGTATTGCCAACCCCCAGCTAATCAGAAAATGTGGATGGCACTGGGATGTTTGTAGGATCAGAGCTCCGACCAACGGACCTCTTTTAGAACATTGCCATCTTCATGTGGTGCTAGGCCACATCCCTCTCTGTTACATCATTGAGAAGCTTATTTCCTCACACCCATTTTGTGAATTTTATTATTTGCCAAAAATAAAAGGGAAATACTCTGTTTCTAATGCAGCAAGCTATAAGACAACAGGCAGATAGATCAACAAAATAATTTCTTCATTCCTAAAAGATCAAACCATGTTCTCCATATAAACCTCAGAAATGTTGTTTTCAAGTGCTTCCCTTTATTGTGCTGATGGTGTCCATTTTACTACAACTGACAATAACATCTTCATTAATAACATCTGACAACTCCTACAAAAACATTGTAAATTCAAAATAATCACTTACGATAAAAGGCTCTTTTGAGACCCAACCTAAGAGGATCATCAGCATATATCAATAAATAATGATAATTTTTTTTAATTCTCATTGGATCGCATTGCATTGGATTTTTTGTCTGTTTTGTGAATCCCCTTTTTTCTTTGTAACCCCTTGATCAAACGTCACCAAATGTTGAATCCTCCCTAAATAAAATGGGGGCAGCAGGTCTGGAAGTTTCATACAAATTCATCAAAAGTTCTAAATGGATGAAAAATCCCTATCTCTGGTCATCCTAACTATAACTGCAGAGGGACTACTAGCACTCTGCTATATATATCTATCTAAATCTATCATACTTTCTACAGATTTTTTTTTTTTTGACTTGCCTATATCTTTGATGTCGTTTGATGAATCTTCACAAAATTTTCCCAAAAAAGTGTTCCAGAGAATCTTGTTGTGCATGGAAAGTTTCAGGGTCCAGGGGGATCTGGCAAGCAAGGGCCAAGCGAAGGGGGGGGTTTAAAAAAAGTGCATTTCCCATTTTAATTCCCATAGGTATTTTTTACAACGACTACAGCCCGAACTACTGGACGGAATTACACCAAATTTAGCACAAAGGTAGCTTATGGCCCAGAAAGAAGAAGTTTTGTTAATTAATCTAAATCCATTCAGTTGTTTTGTAAATATTAAAAGAAAACATTTGTATATCTGGAGGTGCAAAGGCTCTTCAAACTGCCCCCTGGGGCACCTAAATATAATTATGCGGGTGGGCCTTCATGGCCCACCTGTGCCCAGGGGACTGCCACCTCCCAAGGGCACTAGAATATAGTTATGTGGGCTGGCCGCTGTGGTCAACTTTGCCCCAGGGACTATCACCTTCCTGGGGCAAATCACACTAAAATAATGTGGGGGAACCCACACAGCCCCCCGAAGCCCCTGGGACTGCCATCTTCCCAGGGCAAAACTTTTACTATTAGTGCAAAGGGACCCTTATGACCTCCCCTGTAGCCCAGGGACTGACACCTCTCCAGGCCTAAACAAAAAATGAATGTGGGGGCCCGCATTCCCCACCCACAGACCTGGGGACTGCCACCTCCCTAGGGCAACTCATTTAAATAAAGGGGGGTTGCATGCCCTGCTCTCGCAGCCCCAATGACTACCACCTCCCCAGGCCTGAAATAAATTAATGTAGGGGGTCTTTTGTGGACTCCCGGCCCCAGAATACACCAATTCCCCAGGGGTACGTGCTAAAGTGGAAGAGTGCTGTGTAACCCCCCCTAGAAGAGCCATAAATGGCCCTGGGAACCATCACCTACTTGGGTTGGCTCCTGCTACCTCCAAAAGTGAGGTAGCTGTTTGCTTTTGCTTGGTGGGAGATGATAGCTCCCTCCAAGCAAAAGCAAACATAACTCTGCTTTCCCCCAAGTGGGAACTGTCAAACAGAAACTGTGTTTTCATCTGTATGAAAACATTGCTCCCACATGTAGGGCGCTACTATTTCAAGCAGCTCCCTGCTTGCAGGAGCAATGCTGGCTTCTGCAGGATGTGGGGAGCCTGCTATGACCACAGGGGCCTTGAGCCCACCCCGTCCTTTCATTCTCTCACTCTTTCATCCCATAAAGGGATGGAAGAGAGAGAGCGAGAGAGAGGAATTGTTATTGCAATGGTCTGTCCAAGCATTCATTTCATAGTGTCACACTGGCAGGATGCTGGGTTTCAAATGTTATAGGTATGTTCTGAGGTACATCAGAAGAGAGTCTCTTGTGGCCCACTAGTAAATGTCTTGGACTGTCTCTTAGTATCTTGAAAGTTCAAATCCTGGTATTTCATGGTAGTTTGTCTGTTTATTTACTAGTGTTTTGAATGTTAATCATTCCTAGTGATGGAACATTTACAACTTTTTGCCATCAAAATCCTTGCGGGCAACACCTGCTGCGCACAAGAGAAGGCTGTGCACAGTGCAAGGCTGGGTGCTTATACAGGGTTGACCTCTATGCGCATCAGTAGTTGGATTCACATGCAGCTAATTACTCTACATATTATATGATTGATGACATATTCTATGCCATCCTTACTATTATCACCACAACATTTGCAAAAAATTTATTGATGACGCAACTGTGCATGATGAAGGCACGAGTTATAGTTAGTTACCTTAAGGCATGAGTTTTGGTTACTGATTTCATATATGTGTATATATCTATATATATATAGATATAGATATAGATATGTATAAATATACATATATATATATATATATATATATATATATATATATATATATGTTTAATTAATTTAAAAAACTAAAAACACACACCCGGACAAAACTGCCTTCAAACAGAAGGTAGGGCACTCATGGGGTCACATAAAAGAATCTTTCTTACTCCCTGCAAACAGAAATTGTTAAAAATGGGGTATTTGGTTGGCAGTCAGGTTACCCCTTGTCCAAGCAAGGACTCTCACTCTAGTCAGGGTAGGTCACGCACAATCCAAATTATCCTGTGCTCACCCTCTGGTAGCTTGGCACTGAGCAGTCAGGCTTAGCTTAGAAGGCAATAAATAAAGTATTTGTGTAATAAATCATGCAATAACACAGTATAGCACCACAAAAATACACCACACAGTGTTTAGAAAAATATGTAATATTTATCTGATAAGATACAGGTCAAAACAATTAAAATGCAATAAGTATATGTTGAGATATCACTGTAAAAGTGATATAAAGTGTTTTTAGTCTTTAAAAAGCAAGATATGTCTCTTTCAAGCACAAAGTACCTGGTTTGTGTGCAAAATCTCCGCAAAGAACCGCAGAGGAGGAGATGCATGGAAACAAAGAGGGTGTGCGTCGATTTCTCAGGCCACACACGGCGATGCTTTGTTTAGTTTTCATGCAGGGACGGCTGTGAATCGATTTCCAGTGCTCGTCGTGGATCCTCTTTGGTTTGCAGAGTTTTTGAATGCCCCGGTGACGTTGAGTGGATTTCTGGCGCTGACTGGACGAAGTCACAGGGGCTGCGTCGATGAGATGAGCGTTGTTTGGAAATTTATGCTGCACGACAGGAGCTGCATCGGTTCCTCTCTGGAAGTCGGGCTGCGTCGTTCCAGCTTGGCTGTGCATCGATCCAGTGGGCAGAGCATCGAATTTCCGGTCGCCACACAGGCGCTGCGTCGATCTTCTCATTGCGAAGTTGGGATGCGTTGTTCTGGTTCGCGTGTGGTGAATTTTTCACCGCGATGCAGGCTGTACATCGTTTCCGGCAGGCTGTGCACCGATATTCGCTACACAAGGAGTCTTTCTTGTAGAGATGAAGTCTTTTTGGTCCTGAGACTTCATGGAACAGGATGCAAGCTCTATCCAAGCCCTTGTGGAGCACTTGTCACTACAGCTAGAGAGCAGCAAGGCGGCAGGGCAACAGCAAGGCAGCAGTCCTTCACAGAAAGCAGTCAGCTGAGTCCTTTGGTCAGCCAGGCAGTTCTTCTTGTCAGGGTTCAGGTTATGGTTCAGGCTCTCTTCCCCAGAAAGTGTCTGAGCTGATAGGGGCAGAGGCCCTTTTTAAATACCCAAATGTGCCTTTGAAGTGGGGAAAACTTGAAGAGTGGCTTATAAGTGCACAAGGTTCCCTTTCAGTTCAATCCTGTCTGCCAGGGTCCTAGTAGGGGGTGTGGCAGTTCATTGCGTGAGGGCAGGTTATTGTCCTTTGACATGCAAGTGTCAGGCCCTCCACCCTTCCAGCCCAGGAAGACCCATTCAAAATGCAGATGTATGCAAGTGAGGCTGAGTATCCTGTGTTTGGGGTGTGTCTGAGTGAATGTACAAGGGAGCTGTCAACTAAACCCAGCCAGACATGGATTTTAAGGCACAGAAGGATTTAAGTGCAGAGAAATTCTCACTTTCTAAAAGTGGCATTTCTAAAATAGTAATATTAAACCCAACTTCACCAGTCAGCAGGATTTTATATCACCATTCAGGCCATACTAACTATGACCTTCGTACTCCTTCCAGGTCAGCAGCTACCACTCAACCAAAATATGAGGGTAGCTCCAATGTTAGCCTACGAAGGGAGCAGGCCTCACAGCAGTGTAAAACCACATTTAGGACTTTTACACTACCAGGACATGTAAACTACAGAGGCAGATGTCCTGCCTTTTGACTACAAAGCACCCTGCCCTATGGGTTACCTAGGGCATACCTTAGGGGAAACTCATATGTAGAAAACGGGGAGTTTTAGGCTTGGCAAGTACTTTTAAATGCCAAGTCGAATTGGCAGTGAAACTGCACACATAGGCCTCCTAGAAGCGTTTAATCTGCAGGGTATGGGCACACATAGTACACTCTACTAGGGTCTTATAGTAAATTAAATAGTCCAATTGGGTATGATCCAATGATACCATGTTTAAAAGGGAGAAAGCACATGCACTTTAGCACTGGTTAGCAGTGGTAAAGTGTGCAAAGTCTTAAAACCAGCAAAAACAGTATTTAAAAAGTGGCGGGAGGCAGGCAAAAAGTTAGGGGTGACCACTCAAAGACTGTCAGGTCTAACAGAAATGTTTTGGCATCACTGCCTTTTTTTAGTGTTCCCTGAGGTCAACTGCTGATTAGCAATTAGATTTTCAATACATCAGACTTTGCTGCCATTGGCGGATACATCTACATCCATGCACAAACAAAAAGGAAGGACTTGCTGATTCAGGCATAGGTCTGTGAATGTTCTCACCATCACGGAATGTGCAATGTTCCACTTAACCAAATGGTAGTATTTCGCTGCATGTTTGATGGTTTACTCTCCTGTATCCTACATGACATTCCTATCCACAGTGCACATATATCACGAAGCCAAATACTTGCTGCTTTTCCACCACAGGTTGTGATAAATATCTCCATCATTCCGTAATCGATCATACCCTGTACGGGTTGCTGCTTTTGCATGTTTGATACTGCATCCTGTATGACAATCCTACCCACAGTGTGGATATATCACGCAGCCAAATACATGCTGTAATTCTGCCTATCATTCCTTAATAAATCATACTATATATATATATATATATATATATATATATATATATATATATATATATATATATATATATTTCACTTTAAAAAACTGAAGGTTACAGGGACGCTGTAATTAGGCTCCTATTTTAAACGTACAAAACCATAGAGATTCACCTACTAGAGTTATCTCAAGTAACTATAACTAGTGCCCTAAGGTAACTATAACTTTCACCCTCACACCCTGGCAGCCTTCATATCTTCTGGTGACAATTGATGTGGTCTCTTTGTATATGTGCATAGATCACGATTTAGGAATCAGAGCAATGCCGACACTTCTTTCAGGACAAGGCTATTCATTTGAATGACCATACCATGATCCTCCTTGACATTGTGAAATTCTGTTTAGAACTTAACTTTTTTCTTTTCAGTGAAGTATGGTATAGACAGGTCACTGGGACAGCAATGGACAATTGCTTTGCCCCAAGTTTAGCTGGCATTTTCATGGGCTGTTGAGAGGAGCAGCACATTTGGACAGAGGAGAATATCAGATGGACTAGGCACGTATCACTCTAGGTGAGATATAATGATGTTCTCTTTATCATTTGGGATGGTTCCAGGAGCCTTCTACAGGATTTCCTGGCATATATCTCATGAAATAATCTAAACCTGTCTTGCACACATGAGATGCATGAAAAGAGAATACTTGCCTGTTTCATAAAAAGACAACAGGAAACAGCATTTTACATGCCCGTAGTTACCATCCTACCAAATTAAAATGGAGTCAACATACTAATGATAATATGTGATTGTGATGTTGAATTCATGTCACCACATTTGTAAAATCAATAGAATGATAGTCTGTGTTTATGTTTTCCTGATTGATAACCTTTCTTCTTTTCACTGAGACAAAAGCTGGACAATAGACTTTTTGTTATTTTCATGTATTGTATTTGTAGTTACTTGTTTTTTTAAAGGTGGTGGGGCACATTGCGAGTGAGAGGCCATGAGGAAGATCTTACTCAGATCGAAACGTGTTGCCATTAGACTTTGGGTTGTAACCAGGATTTGGAGTGGAGTGTGTTCCTGAAAAAGTACTCATTTTTGGCTTATTGTCAGCAGTGCCCATGAATGCAAATTTGCACCAATCCCAGTATGGGTGGGTGTAGCCAGTAGACATTGAGATTATATATATGTATTTCACTTAAAGAAACCAAAGGTTACAGGGACTTTAGAGTTAGGCTCACATTCTGAAAGTACCAAGCCATTGAAATTTACCCTGTCATAGTTAGAGTTATCTCAAGTAACTATAACTAGTGCCCTGAGGTAACCATAAATTGCACCCCCACCATTCACAGTTTTCTCATCAATAATTTTTCAGCAAATAATGCAGTGATATTATCAATAATGTTATAAAAGATATAGGGCCTGATTCTAACTTTGGAGTACGGTGTTAAACCGTCCCAAAAGTGGCGGATATACCACCTACCGTATTACGAGTCCATTATATCCTATGGAACTCGTAATACGGTAGGTGGTATATCCGCCACTTTTGGGACGGTTTAACACCGTCCTCCAAAGTTAGAATCAGGCCCATAATGAGTACTACGGTATATCGGGTAATTACCAGTGCATTGATACAGCTGAATTTAGAGTTACCTTAGGGCATGAGCTACGCTTACTTGAGATAACTAGAACAGGTTTATTTCTGTGGTATCGTACATTTAAAATGTGAGCCTAACAATATAGTTCCTGTAACCTTTGGCTTTTTAATTGAATTTTTATGGGTTTTTTTAGATTCTATTTCCTAATTATAATGTCTCTGTAAGCTTTAGTTTTTTTCTTAAAATTTCTATGAGTTTTTTAATGTAAAGTAATTTTAATTACTTTACGTTAATCCAACCACCAACATGCGGATTCTTCAGCCATGCAGAGTGAGGTTGGCCACAGGGCTTGGCATATGACTTCCCTGTTATTTGTTTTTCTTTGTTGCCCCATGGCAGAGTCAGTCCCCAGGGCCCGGGTGTGTGGTCTGCAGTACCCCTCCATTATATTAAGATAGCCCTGGGGAATTGGTGGCCCCCGGGGAGTGGTGGGGTGCACAGCTCCCAAGATCATTTTACCATATAGCCCTGGGGAGGTGGTGGTCCCTGGGGCTTCTTTAAACCCTGGGAAGGGGGCCCCATGTGCCCCCTCCTATCTTGCCTGGAATACCCCCAGGGCCCTGGCCACAAAGATGCAAAATTAAAAGCAAGCACGGGAAACCACACTTGCCTTTTTTTTATTTTAATCACAGTGAAATTCAAGAATGTTAATGATTTTTGCAATGATTAAAACAAATGCTTTTTAGCCCTAAACTTACTTCAATATCTACATTCCCCCAGGGAGGTGGCAGTCCACAGCATGTGGGCGGCTGTGCACCACCTGCATACTTTAACATATCTATTGCCCCGGGGAGGCGTGCATACTATAATGTATATATTGCCCCGGGGAGGTGTTGGTCTCCCTGCATACTTCAATATCTACATTTCATCAAGGAGGTGGCAGTCCCACACATGTCAATATCTATCTATATATATATATATATATATATATATATATATATATATATATATATATATATATATATATATATATATATAAATTCACTGACAAAACAAAGGTTACAGGGACGTTATATTTAGGTTTTGATTTTACATGTACAAAATCGTAGAAATTCAGGTGTTATAGTTTGAGTTATTTCAAGTAACTATAAATCAGGCCGTAAGGTAACTATAACTCGCTCTCCTTTTTGTGACCCTCAAAACCTGCAATTCACTACATTGCATTTCAAGGAGTGCTATCATGTATATTTGTCCCAAAATGACTGCCACTACTTTCTGGTCGAAGTGCTGACAGCAATCAGATCTCACCATGAGATCTCTGCTTAGGCTCTGCCCAGATATACAAATTTGGACATCCTTTAATATCTTGAAACCTACTAAATGGATTTACTTCAAATAACACAAAGCATTCTTTCTGGACCAAAGGCTACCTTTCTGACAAATTTGGTGTAATTTCGTCCAGTGGTTCGGGCTGTAGTCTGCTCAAAAACCATGTAAGAATTAAAATGAGAAACACACTTTTTTTACCCCCCTTTTTTTCGGCCCCTTTTCTACAGATCAGCCTGAAACTTTCTAAGTACAACATGCCTGTTGGGCACACTTTTTGGGGAAAATTTAATAAAGATTCATCAAACGGCACCAGAGAAATAGCCAGGTCGAAAGACACTTTTCTAAGGAACCTAGGTCCAAAATATCGCTACCTACTGACAACCGTGAAAGGAGATTGCACGCATCAGCTGGGTTTATTGCCTACATATATTACCTACTGGCAGTCGCCAGTAGGTAGTTATAGTCAGGACCTAGTTTCCATAGAGAAAGTGTTTTTTGACGTGCCTATATCTTTGGCGCCGATTGACAAA
Source organism: Pleurodeles waltl (assembly GCF_031143425.1). NCBI lineage: Eukaryota > Metazoa > Chordata > Amphibia > Caudata > Salamandridae > Pleurodeles > Pleurodeles waltl. Next base: position 1,213,548,939 of record NC_090447.1, on the reverse strand, counting down.
CCTTCACGAAATGTAAAAAAAATCAGTGTTCTGGAAAATCTTGTTGTGCATGGAAAGTTTTGGGACAATCTGCCAAATGAGGGACGAGAAAAAAAGGGGGGGGGGCAAAAAAGTGTGTTTCCCATGTTAATTCCTATAGACATTTTAGGCAGGACTATAGCCCATGCCGCTGGCCGGAATTGCACCAAATTTGGCAGAACAGTAGCTTTTGATCAGTAGATCACTACTTGTAAATCCATTCAATAGTTTCAGATGTATTAAAATAAATCTAAATCTGTACATCTAGAAGCACAAATACTTCCCTAATAGTCCAGATCTTGTGCTGAAATTTAATTGTCTGTCAACACTTCAATCAGGAAATGTTGGCAGACATTTTTAGCTTCTGCCAAGACCCAAAAAAGCATAAAAAAACAAGAAAAGGGGGCAGGGTACAGTTACCCTAACCCCCTAGCCTTGGTCCAACAGTCCCTCTGGAACCCTGCCAGGGCAAAAACCTTTTAATTTTTTGATTCACAGCGAAACTTGTAAATATTTGCCAATGTCACCATGATCTACTGGAACTGTATATGGCCCTAGGGACCGCCACCCGTGGGGCCAACTCCTGCTACCCCCTGAGGTACCCACCTTCTGGAGGTAGCTGTTTGCTTTTGAAAGAGCAAAGACTTCGCTTTCAGCAAGCGAAAGCTGTAAAAATGTTCCCATTTGCTGAAAGCAGAGATTTTATATTTTTCCCTGCCCGCAGACAGGCTGGTAAGTAAAGAGATGAAAGCATTGCTCCAGTATGCAAGGAGCTGTATTCATAATGTGTTTAGCCCCAGGGAGGTGGCGGTCCATGGGACTGTGGGAGAGCCGAATGCCCTCCCCCACATTCAATCTCAATTAAGCCCCAGGTAGGTGACAGTCCCCGAGGCTGCGGGGGGGTCTGTGGATGGACTGCACAGCCCTGCATCCAATATAAATGAAGCCCCAGGGAGGTGGTGGTACCTGGGGCATGAAAATGCCCTAGGAAGGGGGCACTGTACATGCCCCCAGGTACTGGCCCACCTGGGGACTTCATTTAAAAAAGCATTTCATTCAGATTATGTGCTTTTTCACCCTGGGGGGATCCCTCTGGGACGCCAGCACCAAAGTAAAGGCACCAGAGTGTCCCTATTCTGGGTCCTTTTCCTATTGTGTACCTTTTCTTCTGGGACTCGGCTGAAGCAGAGTCCCTAGATGGCTGCCAACACTTCCTTGCAGCAGCATCTCCTCTACTGGCCCAGGTCTTGCAGGTCTCAGTCCCAGACACAAGATAGTCCCCAGACATTCTTGGCCAGCTGCCTGACGATATTGATGAACAGAAGGGGCAAATACTCCGCCTGGGACCCCAACAGCCTCTGCACCCGCTGATGAATACCCCCTAGCAGACAGGAAAGGAGATTTAAATGGATGTTGGGGATGAACTTAGTGGATGCTGCTGAGGTCGCTTAGTGTGTGACCATTTTAGCTGGTTCCAAGCCATGCCACCATTACTATAACATTTAGGGGGTGATTCTAAGTCTGGCGGGCGGCGGAGGGCGCCCGCCAGACTTCCCCCTCCAGAATACCGCTCCGCGGTCGGAAGACCGCTGCGGTGATTCTGGGTTTTGCACTGGGCTGGCGGGCGACCGCCAAAAGGCCGCCCGCCAGCCCAGTGCAAAACAACCTTCCCACGAGGACGCCGGCTCAGAATTGAGCCGGCGGAGTGGGAAGGTGCGACGGGTGCAGTGGCACCCGTCGCGAATTTCAGTGTCTGCAAAGCAGACACTGAAATTCTCTGTGGGGCTCTTATACGGGGGCCCCTGCAGTGCCCTTGCCATTGGCATGGGCACTACAGGATGGCGGTATGGGGTGTCAGAATCCCCATGGCGGGGCAGCGAGCTGTGCCGCCATGGAGGATTCTTTAGGGCAGCGGAAAACCGGCGGAAGACCGCCGGTTTTCCACTTCTGACCGCGGCAAAACCGCCGCGGTCAGAATGCCCTGCGGGGCACCGCCAGCTTGTTGGCGGTGCTCCCGCCAACCCTGGGCCCGGTGGTCCATGACCGCCGGGGTCAGAATGACCCCGTTAATGTTGTATGACAACTACAATTTCCCAATTATTTTTCTCTATTGCCTAATCGTACATTTCTAGATATGGCATCTATGACATAGTATTTCAGATCTTTAACTTGCTTATCATGTATTTCAACAACATTTTGTGCAACTGGGTAGGCTTTATCCATGTCCCTTATTGTTCTGATGTGTTGTAGTACCCTTTTCTGCTTGATGTTTGGTGCTTGCTATATACTGCTTCTTACACACACACTCTAGCACATAAATTGCATATTAAGTTTTGAATGTGTTTTCCCCTTAATTTTCTGAGGAGTGTGATAAAAACATGTTTTATAGTGTGTTTTGTTAATTCCATACTCACTCACCTTGTGTGTGCCACACATGAATCCTTGGCTGCCTGCTAACCAGGTTGCTTTAGTGCCGTCAGTGAGATTCTTGCTGACCAACATTTCCCACATTGATCCTACTCTTTTAAATGTTTATCTTAACTTGCCTGGTACCAAATCACCTGTAATGGATACTTCTTTTTTTTTTACTAGATGCAAGTGTGTGTTTAATATTCTTCTAATTGCTTGCTCTGTGCTGTAGGTGGTAGTGAATCTCAATTCTATCTGCTCATCTTGCTTTTTATTTTTCCATAGCTTCTCCAAATAGGATGCTAACTATTAGCCTTTTAGGGTGAGAACTGTGTGCATTTAAAATCATCTTTCCCATCGTTGGTTTCCTATATATCTTAGTTACTACCTTTTTGTTGCTAATATAAACAGTCAGATCTAAAAATACTACTTCTGTTTTACTTATGGAACATGTGAAGTGTAGATGCAGGATTAATTTTGGAAACAAATTCCTTTGCACTCTGTTCTGTCCCCTTCCATATTTTGAAGAGGTTATCTATAAACCTAACCCATAAAATAATTTTCATTCCACTCTTGTTTAAATTCAGTCTGGAGCACATGCTCCTCCCATAAGCCCATATGCAAATTAGCATACCTGGAGGCTAAGCAGGGGCCCATTACCGTACCCAGAAGCTGTTTACATACTTGAATAGTGAACAAGATTTAGTTATTTTCAAGACACCACCTGGCCATTTTAATCAACATTGGAGTATGTTTACATCACTGTCTAGCACTCAAGAAGGATTGCATACCTCTTAAATCATCATTACAATTAATGCTGTTACATCCATAGATATCAATACATATTCCTCCTCCCATGGGTTATCAAGTATTCTCTTGGGGTAATCCCCAGTGTCTGGTACATAGGATGCTATGTTTTTCACATAACCTTGTACAAAATATACACTATACTTAGAGGTATTCTCAGAGATACTTTCTATCACCTATATAATGGGCTGCCTCAGTGGTTTTGTCAAATTATGATGAAGGTTGGGAGCTGGATAAAAAGTTGGCACCTTTGGATCATCATTTCTCAAAAACAGGACTTCTTCCTGTGTCAATAATCCTCATTGTACCATTCTGTTAGTTCATTCTGATACTCCTTTCTCACTGCAATTGTAGCTTGATTGGCTGTTTTAGTGTAGCATTCATTGTCGCTAAATTGTCTTAATGCTTCTTCCATTTAGAATTCAGTAGGCCAAAGTACAATATTTCCTTCCTTGTCTGCATTTGTTATTTCCACTTGTTTGTTAACTCTCAGTTTCTTCACAAAGTACTCATATGCTCTCTGTTTCCATGTCAGATTCCTGTGTTTTTATTCCTAGAACTATGCAGCAGTTTGATTTGAGCAATCATTTCTGCATAGATATCTAGATAATTTCTTGGTAGAACAGGTACAAAACTAGGCTTAGGTTCGAAAGGGATAGTTGCTTCTCCATAAATATCCCAATCCATCTCTGAAGTTATTGTCTATTCCTTAACTTCCTCTTACATGCCCTGTATTTCATTTTTCAATTCTTTTAGTTCCATCATTAGTATCTTGTAAGATATCTTTAAATTGCTTTGTATGTCATATTTCCTCTCTATAATTTGCATATGTTGTGTGACTTGCTTTGCATAATATATTTTATATTTTAATTTCTAGTTGAATTTGTATATATCAATTCTCATTAACGTATAGTTGAAAGATCGTCCTGGACAATATGACAAACCTAATGATAAGATTTGCTCTTCCACTTTAGTCTAATAGTCAATACATTGACAATCGCAAAATCATTAGCTGTTAATTCTTGTACTTCCATCTCAATTTTGTTGCTTATGCCTGGGTTTTTTGCTGTGTGTTAAAATCATTCTGTTCCTCCTCCTTTTTAGTTTGGCCCTTTCTTTCTTGGTCTCAAATTTTGGGTGCTGCCCATCCATAAACAAGTAGCTCATCTACTACTGATGGCACGTCTACGTTTGTGTTGGAGTCACTTGTGGTTAGTTCCTCCAAATCTGTTTCATTTCAAAAATCATTTAATATCCTATTTCACTGTAAACTGGTTCTGGTTTTTGACTATTATTTACTGATAATCTTTGCCTCTTGATTGTATCCAAAGTAAAGATTTGACCTCTCTTGTCTTCAAGCTTATCACATTTGAATTTCTGTGTTTTGGGGTTAAAGATGTTTTCCTCATGATTACTTAATCTTTTTTTCAAGGCTGTTACAAATGTATTCAATTTATCTTGATCTGTTTCTTTTGATAATTGCACATTTGTACTTTCTATTTCTGCTGTGATTGCTTGCCTATCACTATCTCAGTATTGTATCAAACTCTGTATCAACCACAAAGATTGGATAGTTATAATTAGAATCTAGTTTCAATAGGAAATACAATATTTGTGTTGCTTATAATTTTGACGCAGTTTGATGAATCTCCACAAAACATTCTGAAAAAGTGCTCATTTTTTGCCCCGCTTGCACATAGAAAGGTTCCGGGGCTGAAAAAAAAGGGAGGGCCCGAAAAGATTTGTCCCTATTCATTTTCTCATAGGAACTTCAGGCACAGCTACAGCCTAAACCACTGAACGGATTTACATAAAATTTGGCAGAAAGCTAGCTATTGGTCCAGAAAGATTTTTTTTGATTTTGGTGTTAATCCATTCATTAGTGTTTGAGTAATTAGTCAAAAATAACTTTGCATACATAGGGACACAGAGGCTCTGTGGATCCCAACAGGTCTTAAACTGAGATCTGATTGGCTCCCACCACCTCATTGAAGAAGTGGTGGCAGCCATCTTAGGACTCAGGACTAAGTCACAAAAAAGGCACATGGTGGCAGGGTAGAAATTCCCTGACCCCAAAGCCCAGAAAAAAATATAAAAAATATTGCCACACCTTTGCAGTGCATCCGTGAATATATGGCAACATTTAAAAAAATAGTAAGTGTGGTTTCCTGCATTCGTTTTTTTAAGGGGGAGGGGATAATCATGGCCCCCCTCCCCAAGATGATTTTGGCCCCAGGTACCCCTTCCCTCAAGGCCCAGCCACATTGTTAAGGGGGCAGGGGCACACATCCCCCCTTCCTGGGCTGATTTCAGCCACACTCCACATCCGGGGCCTGGCTGGTTTACAAAAATGGGAGGGTGCACACAGTACCCCTCCCCAGGCCAATTTTGGTCCTGGGGACCCCATCCCAGAGGGCCCTGCTGCATCTGCAAAGGGGAGGGGGGCTATAAGGACCCCCCCTCCTTGTGTCATTAATGGCCCTGGCGACCCCAACCCCAGGACCCGCTCATTGGACAAATCAGAAAAAAATGCTAATTTAAGGTTGCACAGCTCTAATCCATTTCAAGGTAAAAGGCATCTTCTGTTACCTTTCCTTAGCTACAGTAGTCTAGAGATGTTAATTATAATATAAAAATTCACAAACAAATAATCATTCATCAACGTGTTATCAGGCCTATATCAGACCTTCCAGTGAAAGTGTCCTCTAGGAATATACACCAGCAGCATAATGGAAAATAACAATTTTTCATCACAGTGTACTGTGCTCCGCAGAAACATCAAGAAGAGAAAGCTTGCAGGGATTATTGATTGGAAGGGGAATGAGCAGGAGCAAGTTGAGCAGAACACCAGAAATTGCACCCATTTTATTAAAAGGTGTCAGTTATGCAAATGTGGCCTAACTAAACTGAATTAATTAAACACGCCCCTAAACATTATAATCAAATAATTTTAAGTGCAACATCTTAAATTTATCAGTTACAACTACAGTATAAGTCTCACAAAGCAATTAGTATGCACAAGTTATTTATCACCCAAAATTGTACATTATAAAGAATCCAACACCAGCGCACAGTTTTACAGCAGCAGAAGGACACTTGTAATAAGTGTGGCTCTGTACTGTTTCCTTCTCCGTGTGAAACACAATGCAGCAGTTTTGTTTGCTTTGCTGTGCTGTACGCGCAAAAAGTTATACTTCTGGGACATGGACTTTGCTAGTTAGGCTGTAAATGCAGCAGCATGTTTATATGTAAACAACTGACTTAACACAATTATATAAGCAAAGCAACATGCTAACACAATCTAAACAAAACAGGTGACAACATTAAAAATATGGTGGAAACAAAACACCACTGTTGAACCACAGTATGATACAATAACTTAAGGCATGCATTTTGCAAAAGCTAGATTTGCTGTATAACTGGAGCCCATGCAAGTAATTAAAACAAAGTGAATTTTGAAACCTGATAGTACTTACTTACGCATGGATTAGAGAATTAGCTAGGCAGGATAATAAGTGCCCATTTATTTGATAGATTGAGCTAGAAGTGACAAAGCCTCAGTTTCTTTCTGGTACTCAGAGTGAGAGTGAGCAGCTCCCTTCCTTGATCTGTTATATTTAATCTGTTATATTTAATCAGCTCTAAATAGAACAATTGGACACTGGTAGATAGCTCTGTTGTATATTGCCTCAGCCGCGAAGTAGCTCTGTTTGAAACCTGAGCTTGTAACTTTTATGTTTTAAGAGGGATATGGCTGTTCAATGATGAATGCACTGGTGGATTGTTTTACACTGAGAGAGATGTCAGCTTTTTTGGAATCAAACATGCCATTACTTGAAGGACAGTTCTGTTTTGCGAAGTCTGAGCCGTTAAAATTCCTAAAAGTTGTAATATAGATCTGCTTTGTTAAAACGTGTGCCTGTAATTTGTTTAAAGTGAGGGATAACTATGCTTGGTGAGACCTGAGCCTTTGTTTTATAATGCCATATTTCTTCATTTCCTTGATTATTTTTTGGGTGCCCTAAAATACAGATCATGGCCAGGAGCATATTAAAATGTGGGCCCCCAACAAGACTATGGGGGTCATTCTGACCTCGGCGGTAAAAGGCCCTTACCGCCGGTCAGAAGTCCGCCATTCTACCGCCGTGGCCGCGGTAAACCGCCACGGTCATTCTGACCACCAACTGTGAAACCGCCAAAAACCCGACATCCAAGGAAGGCCGCCTCATCAGCAGGCCGCGGAAAACTGGAGATGACCAAACCTCCACCGCCACGCCAACACAAACACGCCCATGCCATTCTGACCCACGAATCCACGCGGCGGTCTTTCAACCGCGGTATTCCATTGGCGGTACACACCGCTGCGGTCAAAATACGCACACCATTACAAAACACAGCCACATTGGACAATTTGAAATACACACACCTGACACACATACAAACAACACTCCCACACATCCAATCAACTATAAAACACACACCCTCATCACCCACAAACCCCCACTAGTTGGAAATCGGAGAGAAGGCGATAGAGATAGAGATAGAGAGAGCGAGCACAGCAATAGAAAACCCCAACACACACAGGAACCCAACCTCATCACCCACACCACATTCACGACACATCACCACACATCACCACGCACAACATCACAAACACCACCCCATGGCACCACAAAGACACCCCAGGTTCTCGGACCAAGAACTCAGGGTCATGGTGGAGGAAATTATAAGGGTTGAGCCCCAGCTCTTCGGCACACAGGTGCAGCACACCACTATAGCAAGGAAGGCTGAGCTATGGCAAAGGATCGTAGACAGGGTCAACGCTGTGGGACAGCATCCCAGAAATCGGGAAGATATCAGAAAGCGATGGAATGACCTTCGGGGGAAGGTGCGCTCGATGGTGTCGCGACACAACATCGCTGTGCAGAAGACTGGCGGCGGACCCCCACCCACTCCACCCCAATTCACAGCATGGGAGCAAGAGGTAGTAAACATCCTGCATCCTGATGGCCTCGCTGGAGTAGGCGGAGGAATGGACTCTGGTAAGTCGAATCTCAACTACTTCACCCCCCCAACCACCAGCATGCCAACCCCCCCCCCTTCACCCCCAATCTCAACCCCCCAGCACACAACCTCCCTGCCAATGTCTCACCAGCACAACCCACCCTAAACAACACCAACCCCTGAATGCCAACACAAACCAGAGACAGGCACCACCAAAGCATGACCATTGCACATACCCATACACCCCCCCCCCACCACCCCCACAACACCTCCCACAAGGGAATGCCAGCACTGGGGGACAAGGGCACTCAAAATGCACGCCATGGCACACACAAAAACAATAACCATACTCCTTTACCCCTGCAGGGCCCGAACGCCAACACACTGCCACGGAGGGTCCAGATTTGTCCATCCCACCCTCAGAACAGGCCCCCAGCGAGGACAGCAGCTCTGTCGACCTAGAACCTGATGACCAGCCCGGACCATCGGGGACCTCTGGACAGTCGGTTCCCCACACACAGACACAGGCCACAGCAGACCCAACCCCCTCTGGGAACACCAGCACAGCTCCCACCCAGCGGGCCCATGCCTCTGTCTCCAGGACGCGTCAAGCAGCGGTGTGTCCGCCACTACAGGGCACCCAGGCTGACCCAACACCCCAACAACAACAGGGACCTGGGGGCAGTGGTAGTGGGCACACCGTCCAGGGGACAGAAGCCCGGGGAAACAGTGCAACTGGGAGGGCTGCTGTGCGACAGGGGGGGAGGACAGGCCCAGGGAACCCTCTCTCCAAGAGGCCCTCACCACCATCATGGGAGCATACCATCACTCCCAGGAGACGATGGCGACGGTACTGGCCAGGTTCACCAAGATCCAGGCACAGCAGGAGGAACGCTACATGGGGTTCAGCAATGAACTCAGGACCATCGCTACCGCTATGGGGACCATAGTCCAGGCCCTCAACCGGATAGAAACCACATTGCGGGACCATGTGGCACCACAAAGGGCCCCTGACACTAGCCAGGAACAGCCTACCACCTCCGCCGGCGCTAGTGGTCAGGAGGCCCCCACAGAACGACAGGCCACCAGAACCCCACCTCCTGCTGAAGATCAACCACCCCGCAAGAGGAACCTGAGATCACAAAGGAAGACAGAGTAGGATGCCAAGACCCCCGCCAGCATAAGATACCCCCTGATGTCATCCCACTGTCCCACAGTGTCACCCAGTCCAACCTTGAACTGCCCCTGCTCCATCCTTCCACAGGCATATGGAATAAGCACCTGTGAAAATGAGAACTGGGCTCTGCCATGGACATCACTCCACCCTCAGCCCTCACCGTTTTAATATCATGTACCAATATCTAGCACTAAAAATAAATCACTCATTGCACTGAAATCATTCAGGAGTCAGCCTGTATTATTTACAAATGTATAACACATTACTGAGCAATAATGTTCTGTTCTTTTTGTGATGACAACATACTGATGTCAATAAACCTTAGTCCATGGGCTAACCAAGCAGAAGTCACGCAGTGGGTCATACAGCACTGAAAAGGGAAGGGAAAATCAAACATCAGTTTAAAAGAACTGGGGGGAAATACACAAAGTAGAGATGCAGGAGGCTTTAAGTAAATGTTAAATGGCGTGGGTGATTCTTACCTGTGTGCTACTGAAAATACTGTTGGATAACTCTGTCCCTGTTGTCTGGGTCGTCCTCTTCGTCTTCCTCCTCTTCACTCTCCACAGGCTCCACAGCTGCTTCAACACCACCATCTGGACCATCCTCCTGCAGGAAAGGCACCTGACGTCGCAATGCCAGATTGTGAAGCATACAGCAGGCCACGATGATCTGGCACACCTTCTTTGGTGAGTACATCAGGGATCCCCCTGTCATATGCAGGCACCTAAACCTGGCCTTCAGGAGGCCAAAGGTTCTTTCTATGATCCTCCTAGTTCACCCATGGGCCTCATTGTACCGTTCCTCTGCCCTGGTCCGGGGATTCCTCACTGGGGTCAATAGCGAAGGCAGGTTGGGGTAACCAGAGTCACCAATTAGCCACACACGTTGTCTCTGTAGCTGTTCCATCACATAAGGGATGCTGCTATTACGCATCACATACGCGTCATGCACTGAACCAGGGAACTTGGCATTCACATGGGAGATGTACTGGTCAGCCAAACAGACCACCTGGACGTTCATAGAATGGTAATTTTTCCTGTTTCTGTACACCTGCTCATCGTCTTTTGGGGGTACTAAGGCCACATGGGTCCCATCAATGGCACCATTTATGTTGGGGATATGTCCAAGGGCATAAAAATCACCCTTCACAGTGGCCAAATCAACCTCCTCAGGGAATACAATGTAACTCCGCACGTGTTTCGTCAGGGCAGACAACACTCTAGACAACATTTTTGAAAACATAGGCTGAGACATTCCAGATGACATGGCCACTGTTGTCTGGAATGAGCCACTTGCCAAAAAATGGAGGACTGACAGAACCTGCACTAGAGGGGGAATTCCTGTGGGTTGGCGGATGGGGGACATCAGGGCTGGCTCCAGCTGGGCACACAGTTCATGTATAGTGGCACGGTCAAGTCGGTATCGTAGTATGATGTGGCATTCTTCGATTGTCGACAGGTCCACCAGCGGTCGGTACACAGGAGGATTCATCCTTCTACTCGCAAGTCCCAGCGGACGGTGCCTAGGAAGGACAACATGGAGCACAGAGTCAAGCAAATCACAGGTACGTTCACCACAGCTTGCATAGCACACGGTTATCTATGTATTGAAAGGCGTGGATGTGTGGCAATGCAAGGCCTAGGCCTGTGTGACGCAGTACAAATTATGCCATGTGGGCCCTTGAAATGGCGGCTGCCTGACCTGTGAAGTGGGACAATGGGATGTGAGGTCAATGCGCTGGCGGGGCACACCGTGGCGGTAGGCGATCGAAGACCGCTATACGAAGCCGCATTGGTTAACATTGAAGCCTATGGGTTTCTGGAGCCAATGACGATGTGCGCCGGCGGTCGCGGTACGCACGCCGCGGTACGCACCGCCGCGGGCGTGACCGCCATTTTCTATCTGCTTAATCACTCGAGACCTGATCATCCACAGAAGAGGACCTATACTGCAAGTGCTGCTGTGACCTCGGTCTGGAAGTGACAATGGCTGCTGCGACTGGGGAAAGGGCCCCTGCCTTCAGTTCCGAAGAGTTGGAGAAGCTCATGGATGGGGTCCTCCCCCAGTATGCGTTACTCTACGGTCCTCCAGACCAACAGGTAAGTACACCGGGTGCATATGGAATGGGCGATGCCTGTGTGGAGTGGGGTGGATGTAAGTTGGTGGGGTGGGGGGCGAATGAGGAGTGCAACGCACGACAGATGAGAGCATGTGCCATATGGCAAGGTTGGGGAGGGGGGGCCAATCACATCTAACATGCAGTAAATTGATGAATGTTTCCTTCCCACCCTGTACATGTCAAATAGGTCAGCGCCCATCAGAAAGTCGACATTTGGCGTGCCATCGCCAAGGAAGTCCGGGCCCTGGGGGTCCAGGTCAGACGGGGCACCCACTGCCGCAAGAGGTGGGAGGACATCCGCCGCGGGACCAGGAAGACCGCCGAGTCACTGCTGGGGATGGCCTCCCAACGTAGGAGGGGTGCCAGTTGTACCCTGACCCCCCTGATGTCCCGGATCCTGGCGGTGGCCTACCCTGATTTGGATGGGCGCTTGAGGACATCACAGCAGACACAAGGGGGTGAGTATCAGCACATTCTGCTATCTTTCTGCACAGTGGAGGCGTCTGGGTGGGGGAGGAGGGTTGTGGGTGACATTAGGCCAGGGCGCTTTCTGTAGTGTAGTCCTCTCCTTTAGGCATGGCCCTGTGCTCCCGGCCCCCACCTCTGTAGGGTGACAAGTACAGCTATCGATGGTCCAGCATCACACATGTGCGCGTTTGTCGTCTCTAGACCTGTTGTCCTAGTCAGAAGTACTGAGTAGTGTACCCCGAATGCGCGGCTTAGTGCATGAGGCTCCTGTGTCTGTCCTCTCCGCCAACGGTGTTGACATTGCATGCACTCAACCTGGTCTTTGTTTTTCTCCCCCCACCCTTCTTCTTCTTCTTGTGCATGTGTGCATTAGCATCATCAGGCGGAGGAGATTTGGCATCGGAGCACGAGGGAGCTGCAAGTCACAAGGCCCCGGTGGGCCCAGGAACAGACACCGAGGGCACCAGTGATCCGGAGGGCGAGGGGAGCACCACAACGGGGACCGGTGGTGAGACCAGCGACACCGACACGTCCTCGGATGGGAGCTCCCTAGCGGTGGCGGCAACATCCGGGCCCCCCGCCTCTACAGGTACAGCCGCCACCCAGCGTACCAGCCCCGCCCTCCCAGCAGCCCCTCAGCCTACGCTCTGTGCCCGCTCGCCCAGGAAGGCGGGCGTCTCCTTCGCCCCAGGCACCTCAGCCCCTGCCCCTGTCACCCCTGCTGCCCTCAGTGCGGAGGTCATTGACCTCCTGAGGACGCTCATTGTTGGGCAGACTACCCTTTTGAATGCCATCCAGGGGGTAGAAAGGGAGGTGCATCGGAGCAATGCCTACCTGGAGGGCATTCATTCGGGTCAGGCTGCCCATCAACGATCGTTCAATGCTCTGGCCTCAGCACTGACGGCAGCCATTGTCCCTGTTTCCAGCCTCCCTCTTCTGACTGCCTCCACCCTGTCTCTGTCTCCTGTTCCTCAGCCTATCCCATCCACACCATCAGACCAGCCTGCACACACCTCAACACCCAAGGGCAGCTCATCCAGACACAAGCACCACAGAACCCACAAGCATTCACCCAAGCAACACCCAGATGCAGACATTCCATCAGTCACTACCACCTCTGTGTCCCCCTCCTCCTCGTCTCCCTCCTCCCTCCCTGTGACGTCTACACTCACACCTGCATGCACACCACCATCAGCCAGTGCTTCCATCACCAGCACACCCTCCAGTACAGTCCGCACACGTGCAGTCACCACCCCCACTGCCATTTACACGTCCCCTGTGTCCTCTCCCACTGTGTCTGTCACCCCCTCTTCCAAGACACACAAACGCAGGCAGCCACCCACCCAACAGCCATCCACCTCACGACAGCCTACAGCACAAGCACCTTCACCCAAAGACAGCACACCTGACTCTCCTACAACCACATCCTCTTCCTCCACTCCCATCACCACTTCTCCTACACTTTACCTTGGTCCTAAAAAACTTTTCCTCGCTAATCTTAACCTCTTTCCCTCCGATGACCCACCCCCTCCATCTGCAAAGAGTCCCAAGAGCACCTCAGCCACCACCAGCCCAGCTTCGAGTGTCACTGTGGTGCATGGGTTCTGGAGTCCACCCTTTGCCAGCAGTGACACTTCAATCAGCAGCAAGGACACATCCAGCCCCCCCCCAGGCAAGAGGACCAGGAAAGTAAAGGGCCGCCGTGAGAGGACTGACACGGCTGCCCCAAAGGAGCAAAGTTCGCCCACTTCACCAGCCACAACATCTAGGGGAGGCAAGGGCCCGAGAGCCCCATCTAAGGAGCGAAAGGGCAGCAGGGCGGAGAAGTCAGCCAGCAGGAGCGCGGAGCAGGAGGGCCCCACAAGCCCCATCCCGGGTGTTAGGGAGGACACCAAAGGGCCCAGGACTCCTTCACCGAAGGGTCCAGCAACATCACGGTCGGAGGGCGACTGAGCAGGGAGTCCAGGCCAGGTCTGGCTCCCTTGACTTACTGAATGAGCACCGCTGAACTGGGCCCGCCGTGCGTCTCAAGCACCGCTCCGCTGGGCCCTTCCTGTCAAGCACCGCTTCGCTGGGCACCGCCGTGTCAAGCACTGCTCCGCTGGGCACCGCTGGGCACCGCTGTGTCAAGCACCGCTCCGCTGGGCCCTTCCTGTCAAGCACCGCTCCGCTGGGCCCTTCCTGTCAAGCACCGCTCCGCTGGGCACCGACGTGTCAAGCACCGCTCCGCTGGGCACCGCCGTCTCAAGCACCGCTCCGCTGGGCACCGCCGTGTCAAGCACCGCTCCGCTGGGCCCTTCCTGTCAAGCACCGCTCCGCTGGGCCCTTCCTGTCAAGCACCGCTCCGCTGGGCACCGCCGTGTCAAGCACTGCTCCGCTGGGCACCGCCGTCTCAAGCACCGCTCCGCTGGGCACTGCCGTCTCAAGCACCGCTCCGCTGGGCACCACCGTGTCAAGCACCGCTCCGCTGGGCCCTTCCTGTCAAGCACCGCTCCGCTGGGCCCTTCCTGTCAAGCACCGCTCCACTGGGCACCGCCGTGTCAAGCACCGCTCCGCTGGGCACCGCCGTCTCAAGCACCGCTCCGCTGGGCCCTTCCTGTCAAGCACTGTTAACGGTTCACTGTGCCCACCATGCCTCCTCCTTGACCTGTGGAGACTGTAATCCACCTGATGGACTGTGGCTTTGCACTCCCCAGGATTGATCAGTGGGCAACCCACCTACTGTATAGACTTGAGAGACTGTGGCTTTGCACTCCCCAGGATGGCACAGTGGGCAAGCCACCCACTGTATAGACTTGAGAGACTGTGGCTTTGCACTCCCCAGGATGGTACAGTGGGCAAGCCACCCACTGTATAGACTTGAGAGACTGTGGCTTTGCACTCCCCAGGATGGTCCAGTGGGCAACCCACCCACTGTATAGACTTGAGAGACTGTGGCTTTGCACTCCCCAGGATGGCACAGTGGGCAACCCACCCACTGTATAGACTTGAGAGACGGTGGCTTTGCACTCCCCAGGATGGTCCAGTGGGCAACCCACCCACTCTATAGACTGGGAGACTGTGGCTTTGCACTCCCCAGGATGGCACAGTAGGCATGGTGGCCCCTTCGTGGATCTGGAGTCGTGGACTCATGTGGCTGTGGTGCCCCCCCCCTTCCCTTCCCCCTGAGGTGCCTGTAGTTTTTTCATCAGATGCCCCTGCAGTGTTCTCTCCAAAGGACTCAGGTCTCCTGTGTGGGCTTTGCCCTTGTGTTGTTACACTTTGGCCCACGGACACTTCGATTTTCTTTTGATGTGCAGGACTCATTGCCTCGGTTATCCATTGCACTGTATATATAATTATTTTGGTATTGATTTTTTGGCTAGTTGACCAATACTTTTCAAAGCCTATTTTGTACATAAATATTTTTTCAAAATTTAATGATGTCTTTGCATTTTTCCGGGGTGTTTGGGTGGTGTCACTGTGACTTGTTGCTCTGCATTGGTGTGTACATAGTTTGGGGGGTGGGGGTCGCATATGTGTGTGCACGTAACCTTTCCTCCTTCCCCCTCCCGTGTGTCGTAGGTGCAGTATTCACCTTTGTCGTCTGCGCCGGCGTTCGTACTCGTGGTAGATGAGCAGGTCGACGAGAGCAGGTAGGATGTTTAATTCGGGTTCCATGCTGTCCTCCTTCCTCGTGGAGTGCGTAGAGGTGAGCGTTTTCCCGTTCGTGGTCTGTTTCCGCCGTGTTTTTATCGGCGGTGCTCCCGCCCCGGAAAAGGTGGCGGATTGGTGAGTTGTGATAGTGTGGGCGGTACATTGTCTGCCGCCTGTCTGTTGGCGGTGACCGCCGCGCTGTTTGTCTGTACCGCCGTGGCGGTCGGAGTGTTAATGTGGCGGGCTGTGTTGGCGGTTCCCGCCAGGGTCAGAATTCCATTTTTTGGACCGCCAGCCTGTTGGCGGGTTGGCCGCCGCTTTATCACCGACCGCCAGGGTTAGAATCACCCCCTATGTCACTAATATCAAAACTTTGGGCCTAATTATGAGTTTGGCAGTCCGACCATTTGATGCCAACTTTGCAGGGAGGATGCCACCACCCTGGCACTGCCACCCCTGAGCATTTTACAATGTTCCCGCCTGGCTGACCGACTGGAAAATCGTAAAACGTATTCCCGCCAGGCTGACCGGTGGGAACAGTGCTACGATATTGGCCTCAGCTCCTTTAAGGGAGCTGAGGTGAATATCGTAGAACACCAGCACCCTCGGACTGCGCAGACAGTGTGCATTCTGAGGGTGGATTCCTTAGGCATGGGCAGTGCATGGGGCCCCCGTATTCCCCAGCACTCCCTATCCTCCAGCATTTTCATGGCAGGGTGACTGGAGGTAAGGTGAGCTGTAATCAGAGAGGTCACTGCCGCACTGGCTGAGTACAAGTCAGACTGCCATCATCCCGGTGGGAACAACAGTCTCCTGGCGGGTCCACCGATCAGAGTTGCACTATGAAGCTGGCATTTCTTGGACCACCAGCCTCGTAATCAGTCCTGTTAGACTTTTCATCCTTTGTGTGGTCTGCCTTAACTTTCTGCCTCTGTTCCCCAAGTTGTTGATGTGTGCTCGACTCTGATTTTGCTGTTTTTATTACTCTGGGCACTTTATCACCACTAACCATTGCTAAAGTGCAAGTGCTCCTTTACAAAGTGTGTATGTTATTGGCTTATCCATGATTGGCATATTTGGTTTATAAGTCCCTAGTAAAGTGCACCAGAGGTGCCAGGGCCTGTAAATCAAATGCTACTAGTGGGCCTGCAGCACTGGTTGTGCCATCCACATAAGTTGCTCTGTAATCATGTCTCAGACATGCCACTGCGGTGTCTGTGTGTACAGTTTTAACTGTAAATTCGACTTGGCAAGTGTACCCACTTGCCAGACCTAAACCTTTCCTTTTTTACATGTCAAACACCCCTAAGGTAGGCCCTAGGTAGCCCCAAGGACAGGATGCAGTGTATGGTTAAGGTAGGACATATAGGTAGTCATTACAACATTGGCAGTAAAAGCTGCTTACCGCCGTGCAGAAGACCGCCAACACACCGCCGCGGCTGCGGAATTCCGCCACAGCTATTATGACCCACATCTCGGAATCTGCCAAAATCTAGACACCCACACAAGTCCGCCACACCAAAGGTCAGTGATAAATTGGCGAAAACAAAACCTCTACCGTCACGCCAACAGAAATACGCCCACACTATCACGACCCATGGATCCACGCAGCGGTCTTTCAACCGCGGTATGCCATTGGCGGTACACACCACTGCACTCAAAATACACACACATTTACAAAACACAGCCACATTGGACAATTCGAAATACACACACCTGATACACATACACACACCACTCCCACACACCCAATACTATATAAAACACACACCCACATCACCCACAAACCCCTACCACTAAAAATTCCAAAAGAAGGCCAGAGAGAGACAGCACCAGCAAGAACAACAGCATCCACAGGCACACAAAACAATCACCCAAAGAACTTCCATGCACCTCACACAACACCCCACTACATATCAGCAAACTTATCACCACACACTCCACCCCACACATCACCTACACCACCCACAGGCACGGCAAAGACACCCCAGGTTCTAAGAGGAGGAGCTCAGTGTCATGGTGGAGGAAATTGTCCGGGTAGAGCCACAGCTATTCAGATCACAGGTGCAGCACACCTCAATTACAAGGAAGATGGAGCTATGGCGAAGGATCGTGGACAGGGTAAACGCAGTGGGGCAGCACCCAAGAAATTGGGAGGACATCAGAAAGAGGTGGAACGACCAACTGGGGAAGGTGCGTTCCGTGGTCTCAAGACACCACCTGGCGGTTCAGCGGACTGGCGGCGGACCCCACCTCCTCCCCCACAACTAACAACATGGGAGGAGCAGGCCTTGCCGTTTCTGCATCCTGAGGGCCTCGCAGGAATAGGTGGAGGAATATACTCTGGTAAGACAAATCTTAACTATTATATCCCCCACCCTCCCTGCATGCCAGCACATACCCCCACCCTCGCCCTCACCCCCATCACTCCAACTCCTCACATATGTCCCAACATCACAAACCACCCATCCCAACACCAAGCCCTGCATGCAACAACAAAGCATGGACACCCATCACCAAAGCATGCCCACTGCACATACCCATACAACCTCCTGAACCGTCATCACACAAGGTCCCACACAGGAATGCAAGCACTGGGGTACAGGGTCACCCACCCATTGCACACCATGCATAATACACAGATGTAATAAACATCCTTTTATACCCCTGCAGGACCCCTACCCAACGTCACCAGACAGGAGTATCCACACATGTCCACACCACCAACAGAAAAGGCCCACAGTGATGACAGCAGCTCTGTCCAACTGGATCTACATGACCAGCCTGGCCCTTCGGGGACCTCTGGACAGTCGGTTCCCCTCACACAGTCACAGGCCACTACAGATCTTCCCCCCTCTGGAAACACCAGCACAGCACCCACCCAGCGGGCCCATAACTCCGTCCCCAGGACACGTCAATCAGCTGTGTGTCCACCACTACAGGGAACCCAGGCTAACCCACCACCCCAACAACAACAGGGACCTGGGGGCAGTGGCATTGGGGACACAGTCCAGGGGACGGAGGCCCAGGAACACAGGGGGAACTGGGAGGGCTGCTGTGTACAGGGGGCGGACAGGCCTAGGGAACCCAATCTCCACGAGGCCCTCTCCTCCATCATGGGAGCCTACCACCACTCCCAGGAGACGATGGCAACGGTACTGGCCAAGTTTCAGGAGACCCCGCGCCTGCAGGAGGAACAGTATATGGGCTTCAGGGAGTAACTCAGTACCATCAGCTCCACCCTGGGTACCATTGTATGGGTGCTGAAGGAACTTGTGAACACCAGGAGGGACACTGTGGCACTACAAGGGGCCCCTGACACTAGCATGGACGATGAACTGCCCACCACCTCCGCCGGCGCTAGTGGACAGGACACCCCTCCACAGGACCACCACACCAGCACCCCACCCCCTACAGAGGGAGAAACACCCTGCAAACGGTCCCTGAGATCCAGGACAAAGACAGAGCACGATGCCAAGACCCCCGCCAAGAAATGAGACCACCCTGATTGTTATCCTACTGTCCCACTTCGCCACCTGTCGATACTTAAACTGCCCCAGCTCCACTTCCTATGCCCATATGGGCAAAGCATCTGTGAGACTAATAGACTGGACTCTGCCATGGACATTCCTCTGCCATCACCCCTCACCATTTTACTACCCCCTCCAATATTGAGCACTTATATAAACACACTTAAAGCACAAAACAATCTGGAGTCTGTCTGTGATTTCAAAATAGTGTATTAGCAATTACAGTGACAAAATGCTATTACAATTGTAATGTCTACATACCTATGTCACACAGCTCTAGTCCATGAGGAATCTAAGCAGATGTCACACAGTGGGACCCACATCTGTGAAATCGTAAGGGAAAGTGACAACCTAGTGCCAACACTCTGGGTGAAAACGGCAGACAGTAGAGAGGTAGTAGTGTTAAAGTACATGTAGTAGGCATGTCTGTACTCTTACCTGTGTCTCACTGGAAATATTGCTGGATCACTGAGTCCCTGTTGTTCATGTCTTCTTCCTCTGCTTCCTCGTCTTCACTGTCCACAGGCTCCACAGCTGCCACAATACTGCCATCTGGACCATCCTCCTGCAGAAAAGGCACCTTCGTCGCAAAGCCAAGTTGTGAAGCATACAGCAGGCCACGATGATCTGGCACACCTTCTTTGGTGAGTAGAATAGGGATCCACCTGTCATATGGAGGCACCGGAACCTGGCCTTCAGGAGGCCGAAGGTCCGCTCGATCACCCTCCTAGTTCACCCATTGGCCTCATTGTAGCGTTCCTCTGCCCTTGTCCTGGGATTTCTCACTGGGGTCAGTAGCCATGACAGGTTGGGGTAACCAGAGTCACCTGCAAATGGCGAGGGACAACTGTTAGACACACACTCACCTGTAGGGATATCCTGAGACCCAGACAACCATTCCCACTGTCATGCTCCCAGGTGCTCACCTAATAGCCACACACCGTGCCTCTGGAGTTGCCCCATCACATAAGGGATGCTGCTATTCCGCAGGATGTAGGCGTCATGCACTGAGCCAGGGAACATGGCATTCACATGGGAGATGTACTGGTCGGCCAAACATACCATCTGTACACTGAATGATAACTCTTTCTGTTTCTGTACACCTGTTCACTCCTGTGGGGGGGGACCAAAGCCACATGGGTCCCATCAATTGCGCCTATGATATTGGGGCTATGTCCCAGGGCATAGAAACCACCTTTCACTGTAGGCAAATCCTCCACCTGAGGGAAAACGATGTAGCTCCGCATGTGTTTCAGGAGGGCAGACAACACTCTGGACAACACGTTGGAAAACATAGGCTGGGACATCCCTGATGCTATGGCCACTGTTGTTTGAAACGACCCACTTGCAAGGAAATGGAGTACTGACAGCATCTGCACTTGAGGGGGGATTCCTGTGGGATGGCCGATTGCTGACATCATGTCTGGCTCCAACTGGGTACACGGTTCCTGGATTGCGGCACGGTCAAGCCTGTATGTGATTATCACATGTCGCTCCTCCATTGTTGGCAGGTCCACCAACGGTCGGTACACCGGAGGAATGCCGCCATCTCTTCACATGTCCCAGCGGTCGGTGCCTATGAAGAACAACAGCGAGCACAGAGTCAAACAACTCAGAGGTACGTACCCACAGTCTACACAGAACACCATTCATACATAAAAGGTGGCCTGTATGTGTGTTGAGTCTAGGCCTAGGTATGTGTGACGCAGTTGAAAATGAAGCCATGTGGGCCCCTGAAATGGCGGCTGCCTGACCTCTAAAGTGGGACAATGGGATGTGAGGTAACTGCGCTGGCGTTGTACACCGTCGCGGTAGGCGGTCAAAGACCGCAGCGCAATGCTGCATTGGTTAGCATTGGACCCTCCGGGTCCCAGGAGCCAATGACGATGTATGCCGGCGGTGACGGTATGCACCGCCGCGGACGTGACTGCCATTTTCTATCCGTTCAATCACTCGATACCTGATCTTTGACAGGAGAGGACCTACACTGCAAGTGCTGCTGTGACCTCGGTCTGGACGAGACAATGGCTCGAGTGTCTGGGGAAAGGGCCCCTGCCTTCACATCGGAGGAGTTGGAGAAACTCGTGGATGGGGTCCTCCCCCAGTACACGCTACTCTACGGTCCTCCAGACAAACAGGTAAGTACACTGGGAGAATGCTGTATGGGCTATGCCTGTGTGGAGAGGGGTGGATGTAAGAAGGAAGGGGGAGAGTACGCCGTGCATGAAATGACGGTGAGTGCATGTGCCACATGGCAAGGGTAGGGATGGAGGCCAATCACTTTGACGGTGCAGTTAGCTATAACTTACTCTTCCCCCTGTACATTTCATGTAGGTCAGCGCCAACCAGCAAAAACATATTTGGTGTGCCATCGCCAAGGACGTCCGGACCCTGGGGGTCTACCACACACGGAGCACCCACTGTCGGAAATGATGGGAGGAAATTTGCCGCTGGAGCGAGAAGACGGTGGAGGCTCAGCTGGGGATGGCCTCCCAACATGGGAGGGGTGCCCGTCGCACCATGACCCCCCTGATGTTCAGGATCCTGGCGGTGGCCTACCCGGAGTTGGATGGGTGCTTGAGGGCATCACAGCAGCCACAAGGGGGTGAGTACACTCTCATTCTGCTGACTTTGCGTGCAGTGGAGGGGTCTGGGTGGGGGAGGTGGGCTGTGGGTTTCCCCAGGCCAGTGCGAGTTCCCTAGGCAACGTCCCACCGTAAGGCAGGCCATGTGGCACCCCACCCCACCTCTGTAGAGTGCCAAGTACACCCTGTCATGCCCCTGTGTCATCTATGTGTGCAGATGTCATCCATAGTCTTGTAGGGCATTTCCCAGGAGTTGAACAGTGGAGGCCAAGAGTGCAGCGTACTGCAGGGGGCTTCCTTGTCTGTTGTGTCCGCCAAAGGTAGCGGTTATGCATGCACTCAACATGTCTTTATTTTGCCATCCCCCCCCTTTTGTGGTCTCCCTGTTCTTGTGTGCATTAGCGCCATCAGGCGGAGGAGCAGTGGCACTGGAGCACCAGGGGCTGCATCCCACATGGGCATGGAGGGCCACACTACGGACTTGGACTTCACCAGTGGGACGGAGGGCGAGGGGAGCTCCACAGCAGGGACAGGAGCTGAGACCAGTGACACAGACTCGTCCTCTGATGGGAGCTCCCTTTTGGTGGCGGCAACATCTGTGCCACCCCCATCTGCAGGCACAGCCGCCACCCCCCCTTCCAGCACCGCCCTCCCAGCAGCCCCTCAGCATTCGCCCCATGCCCGCTCACCCGGGAGGGTGGCCATCACCTTCGCCCCAGGCACCTCAGGCCCTGCCCCAGTCACCCCTGCTGCCCTCAGTGAGGATGCCATTGACCTCCTCATGTCCCTCACTGTTGGGCAGTCTACCATTTTGAATGCCATCCAGGGTGTAGAAAGGCAGTTGCAACAAACAAATTCATTCCTGGAGGGCATTCATTCAGGTCAGGCATTCCCTTCAGCGAGCTTTTCAGACTCTGGCCGCAGCACTGATGGCGGCCATTGTTCCTTTGTCTAGCCTCTCCCCTCCAACTTCCTCCACCCCGACCCAATCCCCTGTACCTCAGCCTATCCCAAGCACACCTCTGGACCAGCATGCACACACCTCAACACACAAGGGAAGCTCAGGCAAACATAAGCACCACGCATCCCACAGGCACTCACGCAAGCATCACACACATCCACTGCCTCCACTGTGTCCCCCTCCTCCTCGTCTACCTCCTCCCTCCCAGTCTTGTCTACACTCTTACCTGCATGTACTACCTCTACAGCCACTACGTCCCTCTCCAGCACACCCACCACCACACCCCGCTCACGTGCAGTCACCACCCCCACTACCATTCACATGTCCCCTGGGTCCTCTCCCAGAGTGTCTGTGACGCCGCCTGTGAAGATACACAAACGCAAGCACACACCCACACAACAGCCATCCACCTCACCACAGCCTCCAGCGCATGCACCTTCACCCAAAGTCAGCAAACGAACACCTCCTACAACCACCATCTCTTCCTCCACTCCCAAACCCCCTCCAGATACCCGTCCCAGTGTGTCAAAAAAACTTTTCCTGTCCAACCCTGACCTCTTTCCCACACCTCCTCCACCCCGTCCGTCTCCTAGGTCCTGAACTAGTACCTCAGCCACAACATCTCCGGGACCAGTGGTGCCTGTAGTCACCGGAATCTAGAGTGCACCGGCCACCAGGGCATGCCACTGTGGCACAGAGCCACAGCACAGACAGTCCCCCACCTGTGAAGCATCAGAAGTTGCCCAGTGCCGGCGGGAGAGGAGGAAGACTCCAGCCACCAAAGCTGCTCCCAGGGATCCCGGTGGGAGTGTGGAGTCAGCTGTGACACCTTCCAAGGTGGGGAAGGGCCACAAGAAACCAGGAAAGTCTGGGAAGAGCAGCACGGCGGAGAAGACCGCCATCTTCCCCATTGCCCAGGAGGCCACCTGCGGCACCAGCCCAGCTGCCCAGGACAGGACTGCCAGCACCAGCCTAGCTGCCCAGGACAGGACCGCCAGCACCAGCCCAGCTGCCCAGGACAGGACCGCCAGCACAAGCCCAGCTGCCCAGGACAGGACCGCCAGCACAAGCCCAGCTGCCCAGGACAGGACCAGCTGCCCAGGACAGGACCGCCAGCACAAGCCCAGCTGCCCAGGACAGGACCGCCAGCACAAGCCCAGCTGCCCAGGACAGGACCGCCAGCACAAGCCCAGCTGCCCAGGACAGGACCGCCAGCACAAACCCAGCTGCCCAGGACAGGACCGCCAGCACCAGCCCACCAGCCCAGGAGGCCACCGCTAGCAAAAGCCCCGCTGGGCCATGAAGGACTGCCAGCAAAAGCCCCGCTGGGCCATGAAGGACCACCAGCAGCTGAGTCCCAGCAATGGAGACCGCCGCCTCAAGCACCGCTGAACAGGGCACCGCCGTCTCAAGCACCGCTGAACAGGGCACCGCCGTCTCAAGCCCCGCTGGCCCATGAGCGGCAAGGGCACAGACGCAACTGAGTCCGTCACGGGGTAAATGATGCACTCTGGGCACAAAGCCCCCTCCAGAACCAGTGGAGACTGTCATCCACTACCTCTGTCCTTGGCAGGATGAAGCACTCTGGGCACAAAGCCCCCTCCAGAACCAGTGGAGACTGTCATCCACTACCTCTGTCCTTACCAGGATGAAGCACTCTGGGCACAAAGCCCCCTCCAGAACCAGTGGAGACTGTCATCCACTACTTCTGTCCTTGGCAGGATGAAGAACTCTGGGCACAAAGCCCCCTCCAGAACCAGTGGAGACTGTCATCCACTACTTCTGTCCTTGGCAGGATGAAGCACTCTGGGCACCATGCCCCCTCCAGAACCAGTGAAGACTGTCATCCATTACCTCTGTCCTTAGCAGGATGAAGCACTCTGGGCACAAAGCCCCCTCCAGAACCAGTGGAGACTGTCATCCGCTTGAGAGACTGTGGCTTTGCACTCCCCAGGATTGAACAGTGGGCAAACCACTCACTGTAGAGACTTGTGAGACTGTGGCTTTGCACTCCCCAGGATTGAACAGTGGGCAAACCACCCACTGTAGAGACTTGGGAGACTGTGGCTTTGCTCCTCCCAGGATTGAACAGTGGGCAAACCACCCACTGGAGAGACTTGTGAGACTGTGGCTTTGCACTCCCCAGGATTGAACAGTGGGCATGTGGCCCCCTCGTGGATTTGGCGTTGTGCACTCAACCGGCTGAGGTGCCCCCCCTTTCCCTCCCCCTGAGGTGCCTGTTTAGTTGCTCTCTGATGTCCCTGCAGTGTTCTCTCCGTCATGGTCGGGGATCTTGTGTGGGCCTCGCCCATACCGTGTGGTCCCAGTCTTCCACAGACTTTATTTGAGCACTACCTGGACTACTATGCTTGGTATATATTTTGTACATGCTGTATATATATGTTTCTGCCTACTTGCTTTTAATATATTACAATGGTTACACAAATTTTCTATTGTCTTTGCATTCTTCCAGGGGTTTGGGGGGTGTAACTGTGATGTATTAATATGCATTAGTGTGTGTGTTGTGGTGTGTGAGGGTGGGGCTGTTGCGTGTTGCATGTCCCTGTTTTTTCCCTCTCCCCTCCCCTGTGTCATAGGTGCAGTACTCACCTTGTTCTTCGCCGCCGGTGTTTGTGCTCCTGGTAGAGGAGCAGGAAGGCTATTGCAGGTAGAATTTGG
Organism: Pleurodeles waltl; assembly: GCF_031143425.1. NCBI lineage: Eukaryota > Metazoa > Chordata > Amphibia > Caudata > Salamandridae > Pleurodeles > Pleurodeles waltl. Next base: position 1,213,523,543 of record NC_090447.1, on the reverse strand, counting down.
AGTTCCGGATCCATGGTGTCCTCGTTCCTCGTGGGGTGTGTAGAGGTGAGCGTTGTTCCTTCGGGATTCCTGTTTCTGCCATATTTTTATCCGCGGTGAATCCGCCCCAGAAAAGGTGGCGGATTGGTAGGTTGTGATACTGTGGGCGTTACTTTGTCCTCCGCCTGTCTGTTGGCGGTGACCGCCGCGCTGTTTGTTTGTACCATGGTGGCGGTCGGAGTGTTAAAGTGGCTGTATTTGTTGGCGGTTTCCGCCACGGTCGTAATTGCAAATTTTTCACCGCTTTAATACCGACCGCCAGGGTTGTAATGACCACCATAGTGATGTGTTTTATATGTCCTGACAGTGAAATATTGCTAAATTCGTTTTTCACTGTTGCAAGGCCTGTCCCTCTCATAGGTTAACATGGGGGCTACCTTTAAATCTGATTAAAGTTTCGATTCCCTTTGGGAGCGGATGGACATGTGGAGTTCGTGGGTCTCTGAGCTCACAATTTAAAAATACATCTTTTAGTAAAGTTGATTTTAAGATTGTGTGTCTGAAAATGCCACTTTTAGAAAGTGAGTATGTTCTTGCTTATACCATTTCTATGACTCTGTCTGTTTGTGGATTCCCTGTCTTGGTCAGTTTGATAGTTGTGCTGGTTGCACCTCACACTAGACAGTGACACAAAGGGAGCTGGGGTGTAGTCTACGTTTCCTGATGAGCCATCTGTTCTAGGAGGTAGGGGAGGAGTAGTCACTCACACCTGAAAGGACTGTGTCCCAGGAAGGCAGAACAAAGGATTTCCTCTGAGAGAGGGTGTTACACCCTCTCCCTTTGGAAATAGGTGTTAAGGGCTGGGGAGGAGTAGCCTCCCCCAGCCTCTGAAAAAATGTTTTGAAGGGCACAGATGGTGCCCTCCTTGCATAAGCCAGTCTACACCCGTTCAGGGGTCCCCCAGCCCCTGCTGTGATGCGAAACTGGACAAAAGAAAGGGGAGTGACCACTCCCCTGTCCATCACCACCCCAGAGGTGGTGCCCAGAGCTCCTCAAGTGTGTCCCAGACCTCTGCCATCTGAATGCTGAGGTGTGGGGGCACAATGGAGACCTCTGAGTGGCCAGTGCCAGCAGATGATGTCAGAGACCCCTCTTGATATGCTCTTACCTGGTTAGGTAGCCAATACTCCTCTGAGGGCTATTTAGTGTCTCTCCTGTGAGTTTCTCGCCAGATTATGAATGCAAGAGCTCACCAGAGTTCCTCTGCATTTCACTCTTCGATTTCTGCCAAAGAATCGACCGCTGACTGCTCCAGGACGCCTGCAAAACCGCAACAAAGTAGCTAGACAACTACCAGCAACATTGTAGCGCTTAATCCTGCCGGCTTTCTCAACTGTTTCCTTTTGGTGCATGCTCTGAGGGCTGTCTGCCTTCACCCTGCACTGGAAGCCAGGAGGAAATCTCCAGTGGGTCGATGGAATCTTCCCCCTGCTAACGCAGGCACAAAACATTCTGCATCACTGGTCCTCTGGGTCCCCTCTCATCTTGATGAGCCTGGTCCCTGGAACACAGAAGCTGAATTCAAGTGACCCCAACAGTACAGTGGTCCTTCTGTCCAAGTTTGGTGGAGGTAAGTCCTTGCCTTCCCACACCAGACAATAATCCTGTATGCTCTGTGATCTGCAGCAGGTAGGGCTTCTGCAAACTTTTGCAAGGATTCCTTTGTGCACAGCACAGCCCAGGTCCCCAGCACTCTGTCCTGCATTGCTCAACTCGCTGAGTTGACCACCGGCTTCGTGGGACCCTCTTTTGTTGTGTTGAGATGACCGCCATGCTCAGATTTCTTGAATGCCAATTCAAGTGCTTCTGCAGGTGCTGCCTGCTTCTGTGTGGGCTCTCTCTATTGAGGAGCGCCCCCCTGTGTCTCCTCCTCCAAGGAGCAACCTCCTGGTCCTTCCTGGGCCCGGGCAGCACCCATTATCTCCAATCACAACTCTTGCAGCTAGCAAGGCTTGTTTGCAGTCTTTCTGCATGGAAACAACTCTGCGTCCTCCAGCACGCTGTGGGACATCTTCTGACCAAAGGAGAAGTTCCTGCCACCTTACGTTGTTGCAGAATCTTCAGCTTCTTCCACCCAGAGACAGCCCTTTTGCACCTTTATCTGGGGTTTAGTGGGCTCCTGACCCCCCGGACACTTGCGTGACTCTTGGACTTGGTCCCCTTGCTTGACAGGTCCTCTGGTCCAGGAATCCGTCTCCAGTACTTTACAGTCATTTGTTGCCTTTGCAGAATCCCCTATCTTGACTTTACTGTCTTTCTGGGGTAGTAGGGTAACTTTACTCCTACTTTTCAGGGTCTTGGGTGGGGTATCTTGGACACCCTTAGTGTTTTCTTACACTCCCAGCGACCCTCTACACATTACACTAGGCCTGGGGTCCATTCATGGTTTGCATTCCACTTTTGCAGTATATGGTTTGTGTTGCCCCTAGGCCAATTGTGTCCTATTGAATCATATTGTATTCTACATTGTTTGCACTACTTTTCTAACTGTTTACTTACATGATTTTGGTTTGTGTGTATTTTACTTACCTCCTAAGGGAGTATATCCTCTGAGGTACTTTTGCCATATTGTCACTAAATAAAGTGCCTTTATTTTTAGTAACTCAGAATATTGTGTTTCTTATGATATAGGTGGTCATTCTGACCTCGGCTGTAAAAGGCGCTTACCGCCGGTCAGAAGACCGCCATAACACCGCTGCGGTAAACCGCCACGGTCATTCTAACCCGCAACTGGCAAACCGCCAAAAACCCGACATCAACAAAAGTCCGCCACACCAACGGCCAGCGGGAAACTGGCGATGACCAAACCTCCACCGTCACGCCAACAGAAATACGCCCATGCCATTCCGACCCACGAATCCACGCGGCGGTCTTTCAACCGAGGTATTCCATTGGCGGTACACACCACCGCGGTCAAAATACACACACATGTACAAAACACCACCACATTGGACAATTGGAAATACACACACCTGATACACATACACACACCACTCCCACGCACCCAATACAATATAAAACACACACCCACAAACCCTTACGACCAAAAAAACGACAAAGCCAGAGACAGACAGCACTGCTTAGATAACACCATCACACAGAGGCAAACCACACCATCACCCACACAATATCCACGCACAAAACACCACACATCACCACACTCACCACACTCTACAACACATACACCACCCCACACCTTATCCACACCACTCTATGGCACCCCAAAGACACCCCCGGTTTTCAGACGCCGAACTCCGGGTCATGGTGGAGGAAATAGTTCGGGTAGAGCCCCATCTCTTCGGGACACAGGTGCAGTACACTACCATTGCCAGGAAGATGGAGCTATGGCAAAGGATAGTCGACAGGGTCAATGCTGTGGGACAGCATCCACGAAATCGGGATGACATCAGGAAGCGGTGGAATGACCTACGGGGGAAGGTGCGTTACATGGTATCAAGGCACAATATCGCGGTGCAGAAGACTGGCGGCGGACCCCCACCTACTCCCCCAGAATTTACAGCATGGGAGGAGGAAGTCTTGCACATCCTGCATCCTGAAGGCCTCGCAGGAGTATCTGGAGGAATGGACTCTGGTAAGTCAAATCTTAACTACTTCATCCCCCCCACCCCACCTGCATCCCAAATCATACCCCCACCCTCACCCCCACCCCCATCACACCTACTCCCTGCAAATGTCTCACCATCACCACCCACCCATCCCAACACCTAGCCCTGCATGCGTCCACAAAGCATGGACACCCATCACCAAAGCATGCCCACTGCACATACACATCTCCCCCACAAGCCACCCTCACTAAAGCCCCCACACAGGAATGCCAGCCCTGGGGTACACGTGCACCCACCCATTGACCGATATGGCACACACTGAAGCAATAACCATACCTCTATACCCCTGCAGGACCCGAACGCCACCACACCGCCCAGGAGGGTCCAGAAATGTCCATCCCACCCCCAGAAGAGGCCACCAGTGATGACAGCAGCTCTGTCTCCCTGGACCCAGATGACCAGCCCGGACCATCGGGGGCCTCGGGACAGTCGGTTCCCCTCACACAGGCAATGGCCACAGCAGACCCAACCCCCTCTGGGAACACCAGCACAGCTCCCACCCAGCGGGCCCATGCCTCTGTCTCCAGGACACGTCAATCAGCGGTGTGTCCACCACTACAGGGCACCCAGGTTAACCCACCACCCCAACAACAACAGGGACCTGGGGGCAGTGGTAGTGGGCACACGGTCCAGGGGACGGAGGCCCAGGGAAACAGAGGAACTGGGAGGGCTGCTGTGCGACAGGGGGGGGACAGGCCCAGGGAACCCACTCTCCATGAGGCCCTCTCCTCCATCATGGGAGCCTACCACCACTCCCAGGAGACGATGGCAACGGTACTGGCCAGGTTCCAAGAGATCCAGGTCATGCAGGAGCAACAGTACATGGGGTTCAGGGAAGAACTTCGAAGCATCAGTTCCGCAATGGGCACAATCGTCGGTGCACTCAACCAGATTGTCACCACATTGCGGGACCATGTGGCACAGCAAAGGGCCCCTGTCACTAGCATGGACCAAGAACAGGCAACCACCTCCGCCGGCGCTAGTGGACAGGAGGCCCCCACACAACAACAGGCCACCAGAACCCCACCTCCTGCAGAAGAAAAACCACCCCGCAAGCGGGGCCTGAGATCTCGTAAGAAGACAGAGTAGGATGCCAAGACCCCCGCCAGCAAAGGATACCCCCTGATGTCATCCCACTGTCCCACATTGTCACCCTGTCCAACCTTGAAGTGCCCCTGCTCCACCTTCCACAGGGATATGGACAATGCACCTGTGAGACTGAAAAGCTGGACTCTGCCATGGACATTCCTCCACCATCACCCATCACCGATTTGCAACCATGTCCCTATTTCCAGCACTTTAATAAAAACACTTATTGCACAAAAATCATCTGGAGTCTGCCTGTATTGTGAACAAATGTATTAGACATAACGCTGCCAAAATGTCCAGTTACACAGTGATGAGAACATACCACTGTCACACAGCTGTAGTACATGGGTAAACAAAGCAGAGGTCACGCAGTGGGGGCCACATCTCTGAAATTTAAAGGGAAAGTCACAAATCAGTTAACATACACTGGGGAAATAGGCCAGACAGTGGAGAGGCAGGAGACTGTAAGTAATCGTAAAATGCCGGTGTTGAATCTTACCTGTGTGTTATTGAAAATACTGTTGTATCACTCTGTCCCTGTTGTCTGTGTCGTCCCCGTCGTCTTCCTCCTCTTCACTCTCCACAGGTTCCACCACTGCCACAACACCACCATCTGGACCATCCTCCTGCAGGAAAGGCACCTGGCGTCGCAAAGCCAGGTTGTGAAGCATACAGCAGGCCACGATGATATGACACACCTTCTTTGGTGAGTACATTAGGGATCCACCTGTCATATGCAGGCACCTAAACCTGGCCTTCAGGAGGCCGAAGGTCCGCTCGATCACCCTCCTAGTACGCCCATGTGCCTCATTGTACCGTTCCTCTGCCCTGGTCCTGGGATTCCTTACTGGGGTCAGTAGCCAGGACAGGTTGGGGTAACCAGAGTCACCTATTAGCCACACACGGTGTCTCTGTAGCTGTTCCATCACATAAGGGATGCTGCTATTTCGCATGATGTACGCGTCATGCACTGACCCAGGGAACTTGGCATTTACATGGGAGATGTACTGGTCTGCCAAACAGACCACCTGGACATTCATCGAATGATAACTTTTTCTGTTCCTGTACACCTGTTCACTTCCTCTGGGGGGAACCAAAGCCACATGGGTCCCATCAATGGCACCAATGGTGTTGGGAATATGTCCAAGGGTATAGAAATCACCCTTCACTGTAGCCAAATCGCCCACCTCAGGGAAAACAATGTAGCTCCGCATGTATTTCATCAGGGCAGACAACACTCTGGACAACACCTTTGAAATATAGGCTGAGACATCCCTGATGAGATGGCCACTGTTGATTGAAATGACCCACTTGCCAAAAAATGGAGTACTGACAGAACCTGCACTAGAGGGGGGATCCCTGTGGGTTGGCGGATGGGTGACATCAGTTCTGGCTCCAGCTGGGCACACAGTTCCTGTATAGTGGCTCTGTCAAGTCTGTATGTCAGTATGACATGTCTTTCTTCTATTGTCGACAGGTCCACCAGCGGTCTGTACACCGGAGGATTCCTCCATCTCCTCGCAAGTCCCAGCGGACGGTGCCTAGGAAGGACAACATGGAGCACAGAGTCAAGCAAACCACAGGTACGTTCACACAGCTTGCACAGTACATGATTCTCTATGCATTGAATGGCTTGTATGAGTGGCAATGCAAGGCCTAGGCCTGTGTGACGCAGTAGAAATTAAGCCATGTGGGCCCTTGAAATGGCGGCTGCCTGACCTGTGAAGTATGACAATGGGATGTGAGGTCAATGCGCTGGCGTGGCACATAATGTGGCGGTAGGCGGTCGATGACCGCGGTGCAAAGCCGCATTGGTTAACATTGAACCCTATGGGTTTCAGGAGCCAATGAGGATATGCGCCGGCGGTCGCGGTACGCACCGCCACGGCCGTGACCGCCATATTCTTTCTGCCTAATCACTCGAGACCTGATCATCCACAGGAGAGGACCTATACTGCAAGTGCTGCTGTGACCTCGGTCTGGAAGAGACAATGGCTGCTGCGACTGGGGAAAGGGCCCCTGCCTTCACTTCAGAAGAATTGGAGAAACTCGTCGATGGGGTCCTCCCCCAGTATGTGCTACTCTACGTCCTCCAGACCAACAGGTAAGTACACTGGGACCATGTTTTGTGGCCAATGCCTGGGTTGAGTGGGGTGAATGAAAGATGGTGGGGAGGGGAGCGAATGAGGGATGCATCGCACGACAGATGAGAGCATGTGCCATATGGCAAGGTTGGGGAGGGGGGGCCACTCACATCGATCATGCAGAAAATGATGATATTTATTTTCCCACCCTGTCCATATTACATAGGTCAGCGCCCATCAGAAGATCGACATTTGGCGTGCCATCGCCAAGGACGTCCACAACAGACGGGGCACCCACTGCCGAAAGAGGTGGGAGGACATCCGCCGCGGGAGCAGAAAGACCGCGGAGGCTCTGCTGGGGATGGCCTCCCAACCTAGGAGGGGTGCCACACGGCAATTGACCCCACTGATGTCCCGGATCCTGGCGGTGGCCTACCCCGATTTGGATGGGCGCGTGAGGACATCACAGCAGACACAAGGGGGTGAGTACCAGCACATTCTGCTATATTAGCGCACATTGGAGGTGTCTGGGTGGGGGAGGAGGGCTGTGGCTATCTCTAGGCCAGGGCGATTTCAGTAGGCTAGGCCCCTCCGTAAGGCATAGCCCTGGGCCCCCGCCCCCCACCTCTGTAGGGTGCTAAGTACAGCTATCCATGGCCCTGGGTCACCTATGTGTGCATTTTTCGTCCATAGGCTTGCAGGCCAAGTCACAATAATTGAGTAGTGTACACCGAGTGCGCGGCGTAGTGCAGGGGGCTTCTGTGTCTGTCCTCTCCGCCAACGGTGTCGCCAATGCATGCACTCAACATGTCTATGTTTCTCCCCCCCCCCTTTTGTTGTGGTCTTCCTGTTCATGTGTGCATTAGCATCATCAGGCGGAGGAGAAGTGGATTCGGAGCACGAGGGAGCTGCATCTCACATGGCCCCGGAGGGCCATGCAACCGACTCCGAGTTCACCAGTGAGACGGAGGGCGAGGCGAGCTCCACAACGGGGACCCGTGGAGACGTCAGCGACACAGAGACGTCCTCGGAAGGGAGCTCCCTTGTGGTGGCGGCAACATCCGTGCCCACCGCTACAACAGGTACAGCCGCCACCCAGCGCACCAGCTCCGCCCTCCAAGCAGCCCCTCAGCGCTCGCCCGTGCCCGCTCGGCCAGGAAGGCGGGCATCTCCTTCGCCCCAGGCACCTCAGGCCCTGCCCCAGTTACCCCTGCTGCCCTCAGTGAGGAGATCATTGACCTATTCTAGACGCTCATTGTTGGGCAGTCTGTTGGGCAGTCTACCCTTTTGAATGCCATCCAGGGTGTAGAAAGGGAGGTGCACCGGAGCAATGCATACCTGGAGGGCATTCATTCGGGTCAGGCTGCCCATCAGCGATCGTTCAACGCACTGGCCTCAGCACTGACGGCAGCCATTGTCCCTGTCTCCAGCCTCCCTCCTCCAACTCCCTCCACCCAGTCCCAGTCCCCTGTTCCTCTGCCTATCCCAGACACACCAACAGACCAGCCTGCACACACATCAACACCCAAGGGCAGCTCATCCAGACATAAGCACCACAGATCACACAAGCATTCACCCAAGCAACATCCACATGCAGACATGCCAACAGCCACTACCTCCTCTGTGTCCCCCTCCTCCTCGTCTCCCTCCCCCGTCCCTGTGACGTCTCCACTCACACCTGCATGCACACCACCATCAGCCAGTACGTCCATCACCAGCACACCCACCAGAACACTCCGCACACGTGCAGACACCACCCCCACTGCCATTTACACGTCCCCTGTGTCCTCTCCCAGTGTGTCTGTCACCCCCTCTTCCAAACCACACAAACGCAGGCAGCCACCCACCCACCCAACAGCCATCCACCTCACGACAGCCTCCGTCACAAGCACCTCTCACCCAAAGACAGCACACTTCACACTCCTACAACCCCATCCTCTTCCTCCACTCCCATACCCACTGCACCTACCCTTCCCACTGCTCCTAAAAAGTTTTTCCTCTCCAAAATTAACCTCTTTGCATCACCTGACCCACCCCCTCCATCTCGTAAGAGTCCAAACAGCACCTCAGCCACCACAAGCCCTGCACCTACTAGGACCATAGTCCAGGGCTATTGGAGTCCACCAGCTTCTAGGGCAGCAACATCGGCCAGCAGCAAGGGGACAGCCAGCCCACCCCCTGGGAAAAAAACAAAAAAAGGGAAGGGCCGGCACGAGAGGCCAGAGACGGCAGCCTCCAAAGACACTACCCAGGCACCGTCACCTGGCACATCCACAAAGGGAGGCAAGGGCCCCAGAGAATTGGCGAAGGAGGGCAAGGGCAGCAGGGCGGACAAGTCCGGCAGCAGGCGAGCTGCCCACGAGGGCCCCACCAGCCCCATTTCGGGTGTGAAGGACGACACCCACTGGCCCAGGACTCCAGCACAGGAGGGCCCCGCAAGCGAAAGGTCGGATGGCGACTGAGCGGAAAATATTGGCCCGATCTGGTTCCCTGGGAACATATGTGAAGCACCGCTGAACTTGGGCCCTTCAAGACAAGCACCGCTGAACAGGGCCCTTCAAGACAAGCACCGCTGAACAGGGCCCTTCAAGACAAGCACCGCTGAACAGGGCCCCGCCGTGACAAGCACCGCTGAACTTGGGCCCCGCCGTGACAAGCACCGCTGAACTTGGGCCCTTCAAGACAAGCACCGCTGAACTTGGGCCCTTCAAGACAAGCACCGCTGAACAGGGCCCTTCAAGACAAGCACCGCTGAACTTGGGCCCCGCCGTGACAAGCACCGCTGAACAGGGCCCCGCCGTGACAAGCACCGCTGAACTTGGGCCCTTCAAGACAAGCACCGCTGAACTTGGGCCCTTCAAGACAAGCACCGCTGAACTTGGCCCTTCCTGTCAAGCACCGCTCCGCTGGGCCCTTCCTGTCAAGCACCGCTCCGCTGGGCACCGCCGTCTCTGAACCGCTCCGCTGGGCCCTTCATCTCAAGCACCGCTGGCCCATTGGCAGGGCCGGATCTGTGTCGGCCAGGGCTTCACGAAGCACTCTGGGCACCATGCCTCCTCCAGAACCAGTGGAGTCTGTAATCCACTTGATGGACTGTGGCTTTGCACTCCCCAGGATGGATCAGTGGGCAACCCACCCACTGTAGAGACTTGAGAGACTGTGGCTTTGCACTCCCCAGGATGGTCCAGTGGGCAACCCACCCACTGTATAGACTTGTGAGACTGTGGCTTTGCACTCCCCAGGATGGTACAGTGGGCATGGAGGCCCCTCGTGGATCTGGCGTCGTGGACTCATGTGGCTGAGGTATCCCCCCTTCCCTTCCGCCTGAGGTGCCTGTAGTTTTACTATCTGATGCCCCTGCAGTGTTCTCTCCAATGGAATTGGGTCTCGTGTGTGGGCTTTGCCCATGTGTTTAGGCCCATTGGCCCACGAACAATGGATGATAGCCAATATGGACCGGACTTTTGACCTATGTATATATTGTTGATGATGTAATATATTTTATTTATATATTTCATATTTCACTTAACTTCAAATATGCTATAAAATACTTCAATTTTAATGATCATTTTATTTTGTCTTTGCATTCTTCCGGGGGGTTTGGGGGGTGTCACTCTGACGTGTTGCTCTGCATTGATGTGTGTGTTGTAGTGGGTGAGGGTGGGGGTGGGGGGGTGGCGTATGTGTGTCCCCGTAATTTTTTGCCTCCCCCTCCCCTGTGTCGTAAGTGCAGTACTCACCGTTGTCGTCTGCGCCGGCGTTCGTGCTCCTGGTAGAGGAGCAGGAAGACAATGGCTGGGAGGATGTGTAGTTCCGGTTCCATGCTGTCCAGATTCCTCGTGGAGTGTGTAGAGGTGAGCGTTTTCCGTTAGGAAAGTCTGTTTCCGCCATGCTTTTATTGGCGGGGCAACCGCCCCGGAAAAGGTGGCGGATTGGTGGGTCGTGATACTGTGGGCGGTACATTGTCTCCCGCCTGTCTGTTGGCGGTGACCGCCGAGCTGTTTGTTTGTACCGCCGTGGCGGTCGGAGTGTTAAAGTGGCGGGCTGTGTTGGCGGTTCCCGCCAGGGTCGGAATTCCATTTTTTGGACCGCCAGCCTGTTGGCGGGTTGGCCGCCGCTTTAACACCGACCGCCAGAGTTGGAATGACCCCCATAGTGCCATATGATATAAGTGGTATAGTAGGAGCTTTACATGTCTCCTAGTTCAGCCTAAGCTGCTCTGCTATAGCTACCTCTATCAGCCTAAGCTGCCAGAACACTACTAATCTACTAATAAGGGACAACTGGACCTGGCACAAGGTGTAAGTACCACAAGGTACCCACTATAAGCCTGGCCAGCCTCCTACACTGCCACTAACCCTCCCTCTTGCCAAACATTGATTTCTGTGCTGCCACAGCCCCTCCCACCTGCCCTGTGTGGTCAGTTTGCTGCTCCTGACCCCTCCCACCTTCTCCTCCATTGTCTGTGTGTATGCCATTATAGTCTTGTGGTTGCCCTCCATGGTGTGGTGTGCTTCCAGGGCCCATTCTGCCTGCCCTCCATGGTCAGCTTGCTGCTTCAGTCCTGCCACCTTGCCTCTTTCCCTCTGTTTCTATGTGCAGGCCCCTAGCCCCTTCCTCCTATTTTGTCTGGTCCGGTATCATATCCCTGCCCCCTCTCTTCTGCTCTTCATGGTCCATTATGCTGCAACTGTCCTTCCTGTCTGTCCAGTATGGTCAGCTTGCTGCCTTGCCTCTTTCCCCTCTGCTCTCTGTTGTCCATGTGTATGGCCCTTTCCTCTCCCTATTGCTTTCTATGGTCCGTTGTGCTGCACTGCCGTCCTGCTTGCCCTATGTGGTGTATTTTGCTGCTGCAACCTCTGATGCCTGGCTTGTAAGGTCAGTTTGGAGCCCCTGGCAAATTCCCTCCTGCCCTCTGTTATCTGAGTCCATAGCTCTACCCCACTTCTCCTGCTCTTTTTGATCGAATGTACCATATTTGCTAACATTTTGAACTTGGTAAGAGGAAGATTTTGAAAAACAAATCCTGGGGTATTGATTTTTCCCATTGACTTACAATGAAAAAGAGGTTATTTTGCGCAGGAGACAGATAAAATAATGCCCTTTCGGCTTAAACAAATTGATTAGTCTCCTGCCTGAATCGGGTCTGTTGGCATGTATGTTTGTACTGCCACTGCCTCTTCCGTCTGCCCTTAATGGTCTGGTATATTGCCACAGCATCTCTTGCCTGTCCTGCATGTTTGGCTTGTTGCCCCTGCCTCCATTTACCCTGCTCATGGACTGTTGTGCTGCCACTGCCCATCATGGGCAACTTGTTGCCCCTGCTCCCACCTCTCTGCCCTCAGTTATCTGAGTTTATGTCCCTGACAGCTACCTCCCTACAATATTCTAATGAACAACTAGATTGCTAACATTCAATATTTTTCACAAAAGTTTAGCACGCCTGACGTCATCTTGATGCAATCAAAACTATAGTAGCTAAAGCACTTCCTTTAGAAATTATAAAAGTGAGAGGGTCTTAATCCCATAGAAATTATTGTTAGTGCTCTAAAAAAACAAAAATGAGGAACCCGATACCAACTCCAGAGCTGCCCTTATACTTTCCCACCCTCTTGGTTCCAGTAGATGAATGCCCTCCTAGGTAATTTCCTGTGGGACAGGGGTTCATCCTGCATAGCCCTTCATACTTGCTTCCAGCCTACTTTATGTGGTGGCATCGCTGCCGGGGATGTCAATCATACTACACTGCTTCATAACTAAAGGTTCTCAATAACTGGTGGTATGGGCCGCAAGAGTATCTAAAATGAATGTGTCCTGGTGTGATGTAACTGATGCTCATGTACAGCACTCCCAAACCTTCGGGTCAAGTCAGCACTATTTAAAGCTGAAAACAAAACAAAACAAAAAATAAGTGTTTTGCGCACATCTGTCATTGGGATGTAATTGGGCTACATTTGGGTGATATTTCTTCTATATTTGGACTCTTTTTTTTTTTTTTTTGCTCTCTGGTGGCTATCTTGGGAAACATATTTGTTATGAAGCTCCCAAATCTCTCATTTTCTGCAGTGTCCTCATTAGAAAATGCCTTTGGTTTTCCACTTCAATTACACCAAGATGGCAGTCAGATGTGCCACACTTTTGTGGCATAAATTGTAAAATGTCAGCACTCTATTTGCTCATTAGAACAGTATAGTAAACTGCTCAGCACCAGGGACATAAATGGCAGTCCGCTGCTGGTGTTGAAAGTGCATGTTTCAGTCTACATGTCAGAATGTTTCAAATAAATAGAAGAGGGAGATATTTGAGTAGTCAAAACATTTCCTGCATTTTCTTTCTATAGCAATAGCCATAATTTCCTTTACAAAATGAACCCCCTCATTTTGTTCCTTTCCTTTTACCAGTTTGATTCACTGAAGATGGCTACAGGTGTGCCACACTTTTGTGATAAGTAAGACTGTTAGTGTTCTAGTTATCCTTTAGAACATTCTGGTAGTCTGCAGTACAACACAAGGGAATCACATGACAGGTTGCTGCTGTTGGAAATACACATTCTACTGAGAATGTCAGACTTCATTCTCCTATGGCTGAAAATAATAGTGTGAATTTACAGAAAATATGCGCTCTTTTTAGCTTCTGGAGCACCTTCTATAACCTCTATGGGAAAAGCATGAGTAAAACTGTTTTCTCTCATACATGATTAATGAAATCCCAACACAAGGCTTTTTCACAGATTTAAATCATCAAACTTAACACATGATTTATGTTGTAACTAAAATCTTTTATCACTCTTTATACACTATCCTTTTTGCGACCCTCCAAAATTGCTTTTCAACGGGGTGCTATCATGTATATTGGTCCCATGGTGGCTGCCATCAGTTTCTGGTTGAAGTGCTGACAGCCAATCTGATCTTACGCTGTGCCTAGATATACAATTTTGTTTTCTACAATATCACAAAAACTACTTAACAAATTTACACCAAATCACAAAACGCATACTTTCTGGACCAAGAGCAAGCTTTCTGTCAAATTTGGTATAATTACGTCCAGCTGTTCGGCCTGAAGTCATGTTCAAAATCTCTATGAGAAAATGCATGAGGAAAACATGATTTTAACCCGCCCCCCCTTTTTCTTGGCCCCCGCATGATGAACCACCCTGAAACTTTCAAGATAGCAGTTAAAGTTACTATAGTATTAGTTTTAAGATTTTCGTGAAGATTTGACTAACGACGCAAAAGTTATTGACAGAACAAAAAAACGCTTCTACTACAGAAACTAGGGGACTTATCTAGATCTCAGTGGAGGGGTGACGGAAATCCCATCTGCCAAAATCTAAATGCCATAGAATTTAATGGTTTTGAGATTCAAGCAGACAGGACATCTGTCAGTTGTAATGGAGTAACTGCCGAGATCGAAATCAGGACCTGTGTCCAAACATACTGAAAGTACTAAAGCACTGGTATGAAAGCATCCTGCCCTCTTGTAATAACTTAGAAATCCACAAACAATTGTAATTTTGGTAAAAAAACGTTTTCATATCTTGAAAAAGTTCACCATAACAAATAAGAAAATTAAATATGCATAAAATGTATATCTCTGTCCTGATATTACTGTATCTTATGCATTTCTTCCAATGTAGGGAGAGTAAACATAGCAGTCCAATACAGATCGATCTCATATCACAATATAGTCTAATCTTCTATGGGTCAACTCTCAATTTTAATAAAATACCAATCTTGAAAGCCCTCCCACCTGCAAAATCTGTACAGTAAAAAAACTTTAAAATTCCTATATAGCTTATTTTTTATTAAAATAATTTCCAATGCATTTAATGCACACCAAATAATTACACTTTTTACTCAAGTTCAATAATAATATTCATTATAACGCCCAAATGGGCTTAAGAGATTTCACTCTGTCTTGGTGGTTACTCAAAAATTAAAAACAAGAACAATCTCAGTCCCTGCTACCTGTGGCATCATACTTTTTTCTGTACATCCTGCCAGTGGGTTCTGTCCCTATAAACAAACATACTTATTTTTATCCACATATTAACCCCTTCGCTGCCAGGCCTTTTCCCCCTCCTGTGCCGGGCCTTTTTTTGCCTATTTGGGGCAGTTCGCGCTTAGGCCCTCATAACTTTTTGTCCACATAAGCTAACCAAGCCAAATTTGCGTCCTTTTTTTCCAACATCCTAGGGATTCTAGAGGTACCCAGACTTTGTGGGTTCCCTTGAAGGAGGCCAAGAAATTGGCCAAAATACAGTGAAAATTTCGTTTTTTTCAAAAAAATTGGAAAAAGTGGCTGCAGAAGAAGGCTTGTGGTTTTTCCCCTGAAAATGGCATCAACAAAGGGTTTGCGGTGCTAAACTCAGCAGCTTCCCAGCTTTCAGGAACAGGCAGACTTGAATCAGAAAACCCAATTTTTCAACATAATTTTGGCATTTTACTGGGGCATACCCCATTTGTGCAATTTTTTGTGCTTTCAGCCTCCTTCCAGTCAGTGACAGGAATGGTCATGAAACCAATGCTGGATACCAGAAACCTAAACATTTCTGAAAAGTAGACAAAATTCTGAATTCAGCAAGGGGTCATTTGTGTAGATCCTACAAGGGTTTCCTACAGAAAATAACAGCTGAAAAAGAAAAATATTGAAATTGAGGTGAAAAAAACATCAATTTTTCTCTACGTTTTACTCTGTAACTTTTCCCTGCAATGTCAGATTATCGAAAGCAATATACCGTTACGTCTGCTGGACTCCTCTGGTTGCGGGGATATATAGGGTTTGTAGGTTCATCAAGAACCCGAGGAACCCAGAGCCAATAAATGAGCTGCACCCTGCAGTGCGTTTTCATTCTATACCGGGTATACAGCAATTCATTTGCTGAAATATAAGGAGTAAAAAATTGCTATCAAGAAAACCTTTGCATTTCCAAAAAGGGCACAAGATAAGGTGTTGAGGAGCAGTGGTTATTTGCACATCTCTGAATTCCGGGGTGACCATAGTAGCACGTGAATTACAGGGAATTTCTCAAATAGATGTCTTTTTTACACACACTCCTATATTTGGAAGGAAAAAATGTAGAGAAAGACAAGGGGCAATAGTACTTGTTTTGCTAATCTATGTTCCCCCAAGTCTCCCGATAAAAATGGTACCTCACTTGTGTGGGTAGGCCTAGCACCCGCGACAGGATATGCCCCAAAACACAACGTGGACACATCACAGAAAACAGAGCTGTTTTTAGCAAAGTGACTACCTGTAGATTTTGGCCTCTAGCTCAGCCGCCACCTAGGGAAACCTACCAAACCTGTGCATTTCTGAAAACTAGAGACCTAGGGGAATCCAAGGAGGGGTGACTTGCGGGGCTCGGACCAGGTTCTGTTACCCAGAATCCTTTGCAAATCTCAAAATTTGGCTAAAAAAACACATGTTCCTCACATTTCTGTGGCAGAAAGTTCTGGAATCTGAGAGGAGCCACAAATTTCCTTCCACCCAGCGTTCCCCCACGTCTCCCGATAAAAATGATACCTCACTTGTGTGGGTAGGCCTAGCGCCCGCGACAGGATATGCCCCAAAACACAACGTGGACACATCACAGAAAACAGAGCTGTTTTTAGCAAAGTGACTACCTGGAGATTTTGGCCTCTAGCTCAGCCGCCACCTAGGGAAACCTACCAAACCTGTGCATTTCTGAAAACTAGAGACCTAGGGGAATCCAAGGAGGGGTGACTTGCGGGGCTCGGACCAGGTTCTGTTACCCAGAATCCTTTGCAAACCTCAAAATTTGGCTAAAAAAACACATGTTCCTCACATTTCTGTGGCAGAAAGTTCTGGAATCTGAGAGGAGCCACAAATTTCCTTCCACCCAGCGTTCCCCCACGTCTCCCTATAAAAATGATACCTCACTTGTGTGGGTAGGCCTAGCGCCCGCGACAGGATATGCCCCAAAACACAACGTGGACATATCACAGAAAACAGAGCTGTTTTTAGCAAAGTGACTACCTGTAGATTTTGGCCTCTAGCTCAGCCGCCACCTAGGGAAACCTACCAAACCTGTGCATTTCTGAAAACTAGAGACCTAGGGGAATCCAAGGAGGGGTGACTTGCGGGGCTCGGACCAGGTTCTGTTACCCAGAATCCTTTGCAAACCTCAAAATTTGGCTAAAAAAACACATGTTCCTCACATTTCTGTGGCAGAAAGTTCTGGAATCTGAGAGGAGCCACAAATTTCCTTCCACCCAGCGTTCCCCCACGTCTCCCGATAAAAATGATACCTCACTTGTGTGGGTAGGCCTAGCGCCCGCGACAGGATATGCCCCAAAACACAACGTGGACATATCACAGAAAACAGAGCTGTTTTTAGCAAAGTGACTACCTGTAGATTTTGGCCTCTAGCTCAGCCGCCACCTAGGGAAACCTACCAAACCTGTGCATTTCTGAAAACTAGAGACCTAGGGGAATCCAAGGAGGGGTGACTTGCGGGGCTCGGACCAGGTTCTGTTACCCAGAATCCTTTGCAAATCTCAAAATTTGGCTAAAAAAACACATGTTCCTCACATTTCTGTGGCAGAAAGTTCTGGAATCTGAGAGGAGCCACAAATTTCCTTCCACCCAGCGTTCCCCCACGTCTCCCGATAAAAATGATACCTCACTTGTGTGGGTAGGCCTAGCGCACGCGACAGGATATGCCCCAAAACACAACGTGGACACATCACAGAAAACAGAGCTGTTTTTAGCAAAGTGACTACCTGGAGATTTTGGCCTCTAGCTCAGCCGCCACCTAGGGAAACCTACCAAACCTGTACATTTCTGAAACCTAGAGACCTAGGGGAATCCAAGGAGGGGTGACTTGTGGGGCTCGGACCAGGTTCTGTTACACAGAATCCTTTGCAAACCTCAAAATTTGGCTAAAAAAACACATGTCCCTCACATTTCTGTGGCAGAAAGTTCTGGAATCTGAGAGGAGCTACAAATTTCCTTCCACCCAGCGTTCCCCCAAGTCTCCCGATAACAATGATACCTCACTTGCGTGGGTAGGCCTAGCGCCGGCGACAGGAAACACCCCAAAGCGCAACGTGGACACATCCTAAATTTTGGAAAAAAACAGAGGTGTTTTTTGCGAAGTGCCTACCTGTAGATTTTGGCCTCTAGCTCAGCCGGCACCTAGGGAAACCTACCAAACCTGTGCATTTCTGAAAACTAGAGACCTAGGGGAATCCAAGGAGGGGTGACTTGCGGGGCTCGGACCAGGTTCTGTTACCCAGAATCCTATGCAAACCTCAAAATTTGGCTAAAAAAACACATGTTCCTCACATTTCTGTGGCAGAAAGTTCTGGAATCTGAGAGGAGCCACAAATTTCCTTCCACCCAGCGTTCCCCCATGTCTCCCGATAAAAATGATACCTCACTTGTGTGGGTAGGCCTAGCGCCCGCGACAGGATATGCCCCAAAACACAACGTGGACACATCACAGAAAACAGAGCTGTTTTTAGCAAAGTGACTACCTGGAGATTTTGGCCTCTAGCTCAGCCGCCACATAGGGAAACCTACCAAACCTGTACATTTCTGAAAACTAGAGACCTAGGGGAATCCAAGGAGGGGTGACTTGTGTGGCTCGGACCAGGTTCTGTTACCCAGAATCCTTTGCAAACCTCAAAATTTGGCTAAAAAAACACATGTCCCTCACATTTCTGTGGCAGAAAGTTCTGGAATCTGAGAGGAGCTACAAATTTCCTTCCACCCAGCGTTCCCCCAAGTCTCCCGATAAAAATGATACCTCACTTGCGTGGGTAGGCCTAGCGCCGGCGACAGGAAACACCCCAAAGCGCAACGTGGACACATCCTAAATGTTGGAAAAAAACAGAGGTGTTTTTTGCGAAGTGCCTACCTGTAGATTTTGGCCTCTAGCTCAGCCGGCACCTAGGGAAACCTACCAAACCTGTGCATTTCTGAAAACTAGAGACCTAGGGGAATCCAAGGAGGGGTGATTTGCGGGGCTCGGACCAGGTTCTGTTACCCAGAATCCTTTGCAAACCTCAAAATTTGGCTAAAAATACACATGTTACTCACATTTCTGTGGCAGAAAGTTCTGGAATCTGAGAGGAGCCACAAATTTCCTTCTACCCAGCGTTCCCCCAAGTCTCCCGATAAAAATGATACCTCACTTGTGTGGGTAGGACTAGCGCCCACGAAAGGAAAGGGCCCAAAACACAACGTGGACACATCACATTTTTTTATAAAAAAGCAGTGCCTACCTGTGGATTTTGGCCTGTAGCTCAGCCGACACCTGAGGAAACCTAGCAAACCAGTGCATTTTTGAAAACTAGAAACCCAGGGGAATCCAAGATGGGGTGACTTGCGGGGCTCTGACCAGGTTATGTTACCCAGAATCCTTTGCAAACCTCCAAATTTGGCCCAAAAAACACTTTTTCCTCTCATTTCGGTGACAGAAAGTTCTGGAATCTGAGAGGAGCCACAAATTTCCTTCCACCCAGCGTTCCCCTAAGTCTCTCGATAAAAATGGTACATCACTTCTGTGGGTAGGCCTTGCGCCCACAAAAGGAAATGGCCCAAAACACAACGTGGACACAACATATTTTTTCACAGAAAACAGAGGTGTTTTTTGCAAGGTGCCTACCTGTGGTGTCTGGCCTGTAGCTCAGCCGGCCCCAGGGGGGGGGCAGAAATGCCCTAAAATAAATTTGCCCCCCCAACCCCCACCCTCCCCCGCCGGGAGCGACCCTTGCCTACGGGGTCGCTCCCCTTGCGTGACATTGGCCCCAAAAAACAAATCCCCGGTGCCTAGTGGTTTCTGCCCCCTTGGGGGCAGGTTGACCTAAACTCAGCCAATCTGCCCCCAAGGGGGGCAGAAATGGCCTAAATACAATTTGTCCCCCAGGGGAGCGACTTTTGCCTGATGGGTCGCTCCCCATCTCTAAAAAAAAAAAACAAAGAAAAAAAAAAAAAATTCCCCTGGCGCCTAGAGGTTTCTGCCCCCCCCCGGGAGCAGATCGGCCTAATAATAGGCCGATCTGCCCCCCGGGGGGGCAGAAATGGCCTAAAATAAATTTGCCCCCCCAACACCCACCCCCCCCCGGGAGCGACCCTTGCCTACGGGGTCGCTCCCCCTGCGTGACATTGGCGCCAAAAAACAAATCCCCGGTGCCTAGTGGTTTCTGCCCCCTTGGGGGCAGGTTGACCTAAACTCAGCCAATCTGCCCCCAAGGGGGGCAGAAATGGCCTAAATACAATTTGTCCCCCAGGGGAGCGACTTTTGCCTGATGGGTCGCTCCCCATCTCTAAAAAAAAAAACCAAAGAAAAAAAAAAAATTCCCCTGGCGCCTAGAGGTTTCTGCCCCCCCCCCCCGGGAGCAGATCGGCCTAATAATAGGCCGATCTGCCCCCCGGGGGGGCAGTAATGGCCTAAAATAAATTTGCCCCCCCAACACCCACCCCCCCCCCCGGGAGCGACCCTTGCCTACGGGGTCGCTCCCCCTGCGTGACATTGGCGCCAAAAAACAAATCCCCGGTGCCTAGTGGTTTCTGCCCCCTTGGGGGCAGGTTGACCTAAACTCAGCCAATCTGCCCCAAAGGGGGGCAGAAATGGCCTAAATACAATTTGTCCCCCAGGGGAGCGACTTTTGCCTGATGGGTCGCTCCCCATCTCTAAAAAAAAAAAACAAAGAAAAAAAAAAAGAAAAAAAAGGAAAATTCCCCTGGCGCCTAGAGGTTTCTGCCCCCCGGGGGGGGCAGAAATGGCCTAAAATAAATTTGCCCCCCCAACACCCACCCCCCCCCCGGGAGCGACCCTTGCCTACGGGGTCGCTCCCCCTGCGTGACATTGGTGCCAAAAAACAAATCCCCGGTGCCTAGTGGTTTCTGCCCCCTTGGGGGCAGATTGACCTAAAATTGGCCAATCTGCCCCCAGGGGGGCAGAAATGGTCTAAATACAATTTGCCCCCCCCCAGGGGAGCGACCCTTGCCTGATGGGTCGCTCCCCATCTCTAAAAAAAGAAACAACAAAAAAAACATGAAAAAAAAATTGCCCTGGCGCCTAGAGTGTTCTGCCCCCCCCGGGGGCAGTTCGGCCTAATAATAGGCCGATCTGTCCCCCGGGGGGGCAGAAATGGCCTAAAATAAATTTGCCCCCCCAACCCCCACCCCCCCCCGGGAGCGACCCTTGCCTACGGGGTCGCTCCCCCTGCGTGACATTGGCGCCAAAAAACAAATCCCCGGTGCCTAGTGGTTTCTGCCCCCTTGGGGGCAGATTGACCTAAAATTGGCCAATCTGCCCCCAGGGGGGCAGAAATGGTCTAAATACAATTTGCCCCCCCCAGGGGAGCGACCCTTGCCTGATGGGTCGCTCCCCATCTCTAAAAAAAGAAACAACAAAAAAAAAAAACACAAAAAAAAAATTGCCCTGGCGCCTAGAGTGTTCTGCCCCCCCCCCGGGGGCAGTTCGGCCTAATAATAGACCGATCTGTCCCCCGGGGGGGCAGAAATGGCCTAAAATAAATGTGCCCCCCAACCCCCACCCCCCCCCGGAGCGACCCTTGCCTACGGGGTCGCTCCCCCTGCGTGACATTGGCGCCAAAAAACAAATCCCCGGTGCCTAGTGGTTTCTGCCCCCTTGGGGGCAGATTGACCTAAAATTGGCCAATCTGCCCCCAGGGGGGCAGAAATGGTCTAAATACAATTTGCCCCCCCAGGGGAGCGACCCTTGCCTGATGGGTCGCTCCCCATCTCTAAAAAAAGAAACAACAAAAAAAAAAAACACAAAAAAAAAATTGCCCTGGCGCCTAGAGTGTTCTGCCCCCCCCCGGGGGCAGTTCGGCCTAATAATAGGCCGATCTGTCCCCCGGGGGGGCAGAAATGGCCTAAAATAAATTTGCCCCCCCAACCCCCACCCCCCCCCGGGAGCGACCCTTGCCTACGGGGTCGCTCCCCCTGCGTGACATTGGCGCCAAAAAACAAATCCCCGGTGCCTAGTGGTTTCTGCCCCCTTGGGGGCAGATTGACCTAAAATTGGCCAATCTGCCCCCAGGGGGGCAGAAATGGTCTAAATACAATTTGCCCCCCCAGGGGAGCGACCCTTGCCTGATGGGTCTCTCCCCATCTCTAAAAAAAAAAAAAGAACAAAAAAAAAAAACACAAAAATAAAATTTGCCCTGGCGCCTAGAGGTTTCTTCCCCCCCTGGGGGCAGATCGGCCTAATAATAGGCCAATCTGCCCCCAGGGGGGGCAGAAAAGGCCTTCCTAAAAAAATGCCCCCCTGGGAGCGAGCCTTGCCCAAGGGGTCGCTCCCTTTTGCCAATTTCAAGAAGAAAAAAAAAAATCCCTGGTGTCTAGTGGGGTTTCAAAAGCCGGATTGCAAGCAATCCGGCTTTTGAAACCTGTGAGAGACTTCAAAGGGAAGGAAATACATTTCCTTCCCTTTGAAGCCTCTCGGGGCCTCCCCCATGGGATTGAAAAAGAAATGCAAAATCATTTATTTTTCAATCGCGCTGGAAGCTCTGCTTCCAGCGCGATGGGGGAGACCCTGTGACTAATCAGCGCGCGCTCGCGCACTGACGTCACAGGGGGGGTTGGGGGGGTCGGGGGTGGGAGGGGAAGGGCTTCCCCTTCCATCCCTGACTTGGGGGGGTGGGGGGGAACCCCACAGAGGGAGCGAGAGCGCTCCCTCTGGGCTCTGTGCACAGGACGTAATGGTTACATCCTGGGCACAGCAGCACTGTGCCTCAGGACGTAACCATTACGTCCTGGGCACAGAAGGGGTTAAACACTGTTTAAAAAACAATTCCACAGCAATCAACAGCTGATACAAAGGCTACTCCACCCAAAAATACGCACAGCAGGGAATGAGATGAAAACTCTTTTCAGCAAGTAGGAGCATATTTAAAGCTGCCGCTTGCTGAAAGGAGAGTATGTGCTTTTGCTTGGCGGAAGCTGTCATATCTGGGGTAATTAGAAGTGCATGGAGAGGGTGCAAGTTATAGTTACATTAGGGCACAAGTTATAGTTTCTTAAACTAACTCTAACTTCGGCTATGTGTGCCAGACTGGCTGCAGACCATATGGGGAAATGAATGGGGAAAATGCTTTTAGGGCCCCCCTGTTTTCACAGCCCCTGCTTTGCAGATCACCATGACACTTTCAAGACAGCAGCTGAAGCGTCTGTCATATTAAATTGAAAATGTTGTTAATATTTGTCAAGTGGCACCAAAGTTATTGGCAAAACAAAAAACACTCTTCCTAAGGAAGCTAGGGGCCTGCTTTAGGCCCTGATGTACATGTCACAAAGGGAATACCCTTGTGGGATCATAATACAGTGGATAGGATATCTGTCACGTTTCTGAGTATTCTCCTCTGTTGACTTCTAAATCAGGCCTTTAGTTCTTAGCGGAGGAGATTACTCCGTCAGATATACCATCCACTGTATTACGATACCATTATATTCCAAGGAGATCGTAATATGGCGGATGGGATACCGGTCACGTTTCTGACAGAGTATTCCCCTCTGCCAAGAACTAAATCAGGCCCTGGGTTCGAATTAACAAAAAAGAATGCATGTACGAAATGAGATATTGTTTAAACAATGTGAAACAACAAAATCAGAAAGATTCAAGAGTGTGCTTACAGGTAAATCCCTGTCTGTATAGAAGGCATGAGTGTGCTCCTCATTACGATAGGATTATTATGTATTGCCATAGCCAATGAAGAGGCTATGGGTCCCTACAGGTACATGATGATACTATATTGGAAAACACTTTTCATGAACGACAAGTAAAATCCCACAGAAGCATATCAAAAACATAGATAATACATGAACCTCACGTCGGATTCTTCCCAGTCTAGAGATTCATCCCCACTATATAGATGGTGCAAAACAGATCATGTGTATAGCAAAGCAAATAAAAACCCAACATATAAATCCAAAAAATGATAAAGAACATTGTGCAAAATCTTATCAACATGTGTCATCTCAACACTGCAAAAGGAGGTCCTACGACACCGGAGATCAACTCAAGGAGCTGGGCATCACAGGACAGAGTGCTGGGTACCTAGTTTCAGCTGTGCATGCAGGATTTCTTGGAAATGTGCACAGAAGCCCTTGTAGCGGCAGATCAAGTGTTGCGCAGGATTACTGTCTGGAGAGGGGAGGCAAGGACTTACCTCCTCCAAATTTGGACAGTTGGACCACTGGACAGTCTGGGTCACTAGGGTCCACCACCTGTGTTCGAGGAGCCATGCTCGTCAGGATAAGAGGGGTCTCAGATACTGGTGAAGCTGAAGTTTGGTACCTGCTGAAGCAGGGGGAAGTTTCCGTCGACCCACGGGAGATTTCTTTGTGGCTTCTGGTGCAGGGTGAAGGCAGACAGCCCCCAGAGCATGCACCACCAGGAAACAGTCAAGAAAGCTGGCAGGTTTAGGCGGTACAATGTAGCTGGTAGTCTTCTGGCTACTTTGTTGCAGTTTTGCAGGAATCCTGGTGCAGTCAGCGGTCGATCCTTGGCAGAAGTTAAAGAGAGAAGTGCAACGGAGTTCTTCTGGATTCTTGAAAGTCATTATCTGAGGAAAAGCCCACAGGAGAGGATTGGCCACCTAGTCAGGTAAGCACCTATCAGGAGGGGTTTCTGACGTTACCTGCTTGCACTGGCCACTCAGAGGCCTCCAGAGTGCCCCCTCATCCTCTGGAAACAAGATGGCAGAGGTATGAGACACACTGGAGGAGCTCTGGGCACCACCCCTGGGGTGGTGATGGACAGGGGAGTGGTCACTCGCCTTTCCTTTGTCCAGTTTAGTGCCAGAGCAGGGACTGGGGGTTCCCTAAACTGGTGTACACTGGCTTATGCAAGGAGGGCACCATCTGTGCCCTTTAAAGCATTTCCAGAGGCTGGGAGAGGCTACCCTTCCCCAGCCTTTCACACCTATTTCCAAGGAGAGAGGGTGTAACACCCTGCTCTCAGAGGAAATGCTTTGTTCTGCCTTCCTGGGACTGGGCTGCCCAGACCCCAGGAGGGCAGAACCCTGTCTGTGGGGTGGCAGCAGCGGTAGCTGCAGAGAAAACCCCAGAGAGGTGGTTTGGCAGTACCCGGGGTCCATAGTGGAGCCCCTGGGATGCATGGAATTGGCTCCCCAATACCAGATTTGGAATAGGGGGGACAATTCCATGATCTTAGACATGTTACATGGCCATATTAGGAGTTACCATTGTGAAGCTACATATGGGTATTGACCTATATGTAGTGTACGCGTGTAATGGTGTCCCCACACTCACAAGGTCTGGGGAAATGGCCCTGAGCTATGTGAAGGCACCTTTGCTAGTGCAAGGGTGCCCTCACACTTAGTAACTTTGCACCTAACCTTCAGCAAGTGAAGGTTAGACATATAGGTGACTTATAAGTTACTTAAGTGTATTGGAAATGACTGAAATAATGTGTGCGTTATTTCAGTCAGGCTGCAGTGGCAGTTCTGTGTAAAGGTTTGTCTGAGCTCCCTACGGGTGGCAAAAGAAATGCTGTAGTCCATTGGGATCTCCTGGAACACCAATACCCTGGGTACCTAGGTACCATATACTAGGGAATTATAAGGGTGTTCCAGTATGCCAATTGAAATTGGTAAAAGTGGTCACTAGCCTATAGTGACAACTTTAAAGGCAGAGCGAGCATGAGCACTGAGGTTCTGATTAGCAGAGCCTCAGTGACACAGTTAGGCACTGCACAGGTATACACATTCAGGCCACAAACTATGAGCACTGGGGTCCTGGCTAGCAGGATCCCAGAGAGACAGGCAAAAACATACTGACATACATGTAAAAATGGGGGTAACATGCCAAGAAAGATACTGTTCCAATTAATCCTTGGCACAGAAAATATCTACAGTTGCAATAAGAAAACTCTTTCTATCATTACAAAGTTCTTCTCTTTGGCCTATCTTTGGCTCCTTGGTGTTCCACCAAGGTTCTCAGACCGATTGTGGCCTTTCTCAGAGCGCAGGGAGTTTGTCTTATTCTTTATCTAGACAACTTTCTCATTATGGCCCATGCAAAGGATCTTCTTCTTTCTCATTTGCATCTATGCCAAGAACTTTTTCTTTGTCTAGGTTTTCTCATCAATGTGCAGAAGTCACCCCCATGCCTGGCTCAGCAATTGGAATTTCTAGGTTTTCTAATAGACACTTCTTGCTCAGTCCTTCAACTTCCTCAGCACAAGGACACTCTCATAAAAAAGGAGATTTGTCATTCTTTAACCCTTTCTCACTTCTCCTTCAGGTCTTTAACCTGTCTGGTAGGTCTTCTCGCTTCTTCAATCCAGGCAATCTTTCCAGGCCCCTTTCCCTATTGGGCCCTTCAACTATTAAAAGTCCGACATCTTCACAAAGGTCTTGCTTATTCAGACCCAGTTTCTTTAGGTCCAGACTCCTATGGTGGCTGACTCACTTAGATGCCTGGAACAGGAGAACAATTTTCTCTGCCACCCCAGATCTTGCCTTAGTACCTGATGCAAGTCGGACAGGTTGGGGTGCAAGATGTGGTCAGTTCTCGACTGGAGCCGCTTGGTCTCAGGAGTCCTCCTTGAATATCAACAGTTTAGAGATCCGCGCTGGTTCCTTTGCCTTCTAGTCCTCTACAAAGGAAAGAGAAAGCTGCACCATTCTTTTGAGAATGGACAATCTGACTGCGGTCAGATATATCACCCAACACAGGGGCACCAGGTCCAAGGTGCTAGGAGATCTTGCAAAACACCTTTGGGAATATTGCTTACAACTGAATATCTCTGTCAGAGCGGGTTACCTTCCACGGAATTAAAATATGGAAGGGGACTGTTATTCTAGACATCTTCAAGATACAAGTGATTGGCAACTGCACACTTTTGAGAGAAGGCCTCTTTTTGACATGGTTAGCCACCACTTTTTGCCTGATGTATGATGTAGCCTAGAAATTAATAGTGCCCAGGGTCCCTGCTAACCAGGTTCCCTAGGCCAGATGTTTTTCCCTAAACTGTTGTGGTGGTATGGCACAATTGGAGACACCTTTGGCTGCCCCTATAAGCCCCTAGTAAATGGTAAGTGGGTGCCCAGGGCAGGAGGTACTAAGGATAGGCCCCTGAGGGCAGCAGCACTAATAGTGCCACCCTCTAGGGCCCTGCATCCAGGCACAGCCAGCACTGCCATTGCAGTCTGAGTGCCCTGGTGCAACCCTAAAGCAAAAACCCGACATTGCACACTGCCTGTGCCCTGTCCACTCCACACTGCATGCACTCTAGGTAAGTCACCCTCTGGCAGGCCTTTCAGCCCTAAGGCTGTATGTGAGGGTATAGCTGCATGCCCAATATGCTCCCACTGTGTGCTTGCCAAACCTGGGACATGATGAGTGAACAGAACAGCCATTTTAAAATGCATGTGCTAGACACTGGTCAGTACAAGTTTCACAGCCACATGATGGACACTCTGAACCCTGGGTTGTTTGCTATAAAACAACTCAGAATGATAAATCCCCACTGGTGCCAGTGGTTGATTCATTATAAAATGTACCCAGGGGTCACCCTAGAGATGCCCCGTGCAAAAGCTAAGTACCCTGGCATGGTTGTTGTCTGGTTCTATCTAGCCTGCCACAACAAGATGTCCAATCTACAACATTCGGGGAGATAGCTGTCTCTCTAAATTGTAGAACAATGCCTTTCCTGGGTGGTGGTGCTAACCCCCTCTCCCTCAGGAATGTGCACTGCCCTGGCAGCAAGCTTCAAAGGGCTTACCACCTTTGAAACTCAACCCCCAGGCCTGCTGCTAGCAGCAGATGGCCACCACCGGTGGAAAAATACACAAAGGGTAGGAGGAGTGATCCCACCTGGCATGCACCACCCCTGAAGGTGTTGCCTGTGAGGTGGACACTCCGGTTCACTTTCCTCCATCTTGGATGGAAAGTAAATAGCCAATCAGGTTTAGGGATGTGACCTCTACCCACCGGAAGTGGTGACTTAGTGGGTGTAGCCACCCTAACGTAGATGACCCATTGTCACTATCAGGTTCCCCCCCTAAAATGCCCACTAAATGCAGTATTTAGTGGGCATCCTTAGACCAGGAAATAGGATTTGGCAGACAAAAAGAAAACCAGCACCAAAAAGAACCAAAGAACTAGGATTGTGGGTCTGCTGCACCAAAGAAAAGGCGCCAACCCATGCCTGCTGCACCTAGGACCCAACAATTGTACTGATGAGCTGCTGGACAACAAAAACCCCAGAGGACCTCCAGGTTTCATCAATCACCGAGAACTCCTTCCAGGTGCCACTCTGGTCAGCTAATGTCAGACACTAAGGAAAACATCTGCTGAGGCTGCTAAAGAACCAGGAGGAAGCCTCAGTTGAGGGACTTCAGGAACACCCCAGACATCCCACCACAGTGCCCGCATTGACCTGCAAACGATCCTTGAATCAACTTACCTCCTGCTCCTGAGGGCATCCTCGAGCACAGCTCCTGGCTCATTTACTCTGCACCCGCCCGCCCTGTGCCCTGCACTGAAGAACCTGCTGTTCCCTAAGGGTCCCCCACCCCTGGCAACCTCAACACTCCAAGGGACCCCAAGGATTCATCTTTGAACTTACCTTGCAGTGCTGTTTCCAAGTGGTCCTCGCATTGGCCCAGCATCAGCTCCTGAGAATTCTCCCGCTCCTCCAGCTGGAGCTGAGAGCCGCCTGAACTTCTGCAGCTGGCACAGCATGCCCACCAACAACCTCAACCAACCATCAAAAGAAGAACTTGGTAAATCAACTGTATGATTTTATATGTATTTTTTAAGGTGATCCTCCATTCATTTCTATAGTGCTTAGTTATGCATGAAAGGCTATTGTTATTAAACTTTAAAAATTCTTATCTCAAAATGTACAATGATCTTGGTCTTAAAATTTATATAAAAATCTGAAGTATTTTTTTATAAATTGGTCCTGAGTTATTCCTTTGAGTGTGTGAGTTGCAAGATTGATGCTGTGGGTACAACAAATGCTTTGCACTTCTCCAAGATTGACCTAACTGCTCGCCCAAGCTACCTTAAAAATTTGAGCATGCGATGATCTAGTTTTTACTCCTATAAAACAACATGTGGTTGCCTGGACCCCCTGCACAGTGTGCCTGCCTTTGCACATCACACAGACGGACAGCCTCCTACATTCAGTGTTCAATCATCTTTCTTCCATCTTCAGCAGCATGTCAATAGATCTTTTTGCCTCTTGTCTCAGTTCTCAACTTCCTTCCTTTGTCAGTTGAAGACCAGATCCTCAAGCTTTGGCTTTTGATGCTTTCCTTCAATATTTGCCACAGACTCTTCTGTATGCCTTTCCTCTGTTTTTTTTTTCCTCCCACGAGTCCTTGCTCAGAAATGCAGTCAACACTCCTCTTGTTCTCATAACCCTCTTTTGGCAGACACAACCTTGGTATCCAACTCTATTGAAGATGGCATTGGACCTTCCTGTTTGGCTCCCTCACTTTCTTGACATACTGCTCGACCCTCTGGGTCATCTGCACAACATGATTCTCAACTGTTCCCTTTTTCTTATAGCCTGGAAGATTTCAGGGCTTTCTAGCGAACCTGTCAGAAATAGAACCATGCACGGTCCAGGTCCCGCCCGAAACTCCGTGGCGCGCCTCTGCAGCGCTTTCTGCGCAGCACTTGTCATCCCCTCTTGCTCCAGAGGTGGGCATCAACGTCAACGTGTGGCAAAGCTCATAGAGCTGCAGGTTCAGGTCATTGGTGGACAAGATGCACTTATCAGTGCTATTCCATGAAGGGACTACAATTCCCATGTTTTTAGAGGCAGCAGCCATCCTGGGGTGTGGCAGGCCTTTAAAGCCCAGCCACACCCAAGCACATTGCTCACTATTTTGAAGACTTCGATGCAGCCAGACCTCGTGGGTGTTTCTATGGAGAAAAGCAGAGTTCCTGAATGACAGAGTGTCATCCAAGCGAAGTATCCTTGCTTCCATGGTGCATTCAAAAACAAGTAGGTCGTACTCGTAGCGGTAAGGCCTTGCTGAATCCAAGTTGGAAGGAAGTCGTTACTTCCAAAAGGTAAAGCGCCCCTTAGCATAACGAGCAAAGCGTTTCAGGCCACGCTGGTAAAGCGCCCCGGGAACGACATTTAAAGCGCTTCAGTTTATAGGAAGTAAAGCGCCCTTCGCACAGCAATCAAATCGCTTCCGTTCACAGGAGTAAAGCGCACTTGGCATGGTATTCAAAGCGCTTCAGTTCACAGAAGTAAAGCGCACTTGGCATGGTATTTAAAGTGCTTCAGTTCACAGGAGTGAAATGCAGTTGGTACGACATTCAAATCGCTGCATTTCACAGGAACTAAAGTGCCCTTGGCACAGCAATCAAAGCGCTTCAGTTCACAGGAGTAAAGCGCCCTTGGCACAGCATACAAAGCGCTCCAGTTCATAGGAGTAAAGCGCCCTTGGCACAGCATTCAAAGTCCTTCAGTTCACAGGAGTAAAGCGCCCTTGGCACAGCAATCAAAGCGCTTTAGTTCACATGAGTAAAGCGCCCTTGGTCCAATAATCAAGGCGCTTCAGTTTACATGAGTAAAACTTTCAGGCCTAGAAGGCAAATGTGAAACCATTTCAGAGATAAGCATATCATAGTTTCATTGTTTTTGGAAGCATACTATGTGAGATACACATTTAAGTTTTTGATGATATGTGAGATACATATTTAAGTCTTTGCGAATTTCTAGACTGAGACCAAACGTTTTATGTTTATGAATGCATAGTAGTTGCATGACTGATGTTCAGAGTATGTTCATGGTCCAAGCTCTTGCCTTCTCAAGGTTCAGAGGTCTCAGTTCGTTCATGTTCCATGATTCAGAGAAGGGCCACGCCCAGTTTTGTCTAAAGTTCATGACATTCTGAAGTATCATGATTTTTTTAATTGTTCTTGTTCCATGATTCAGAGAAGGGCCACGCCCAGTTTTGCTTAATACTCAGGACATCCTGAAGTATCATGATTTTACTAGTTGTTCTTGTTCTATGATTCAGAGAAGGGCCACGCCCATTTTGTTTTAATGCCCATGACATCCTGAAGTATCATGATTTTACTCATTGTTCTTGTTCCATGATTCAGAGAAGGGCCACGCACAGTTTTGTCTAATGCTCATGACATCCTTAAGTATCATGATTCTATCAACACTTGCATCCACGGAGATGCCTTTGTTTATTCCATGAGGGTTTCAATACTTGCATCCACGAAGACGCCTTTGTCTATTCCATA
The DNA here is from genome assembly GCF_031143425.1 of Pleurodeles waltl. Lineage (NCBI taxonomy): Eukaryota > Metazoa > Chordata > Amphibia > Caudata > Salamandridae > Pleurodeles > Pleurodeles waltl. The sequence goes on along the minus strand of NC_090447.1, from coordinate 1,213,492,456 downwards.
AGGGTCTCAACTCTTGCACCCATGGAGATGCCTTTGTCTATTCCATAAGAGTCTCAACTCTTGCACCCACGGAGATGCCTTTGTCTATTCCATAAGGGTCTCAACTCTTGCATCCACGGAGACACCCTTGTCTATTCCATAAGGGTCTCAACACTTGCATTCACGGAGACACCTTTGTCTATTCCATAAGGGTCTCAACTCTTTCACCCACGCAGACACCTTGTCTATTCCATAAGGGTCTCAACTCTTGCATCCACAGAGACGCCTTTGTTTATTCCATAGGGTTTTCAACACTTGAATCCACAGAGACGCCTTTGTTTATTCCATAGGGGTCTCAACACTTGCATTCACAGAGACGCCTTTCTCTAAGTGTATAATTGAATGTTAATGCTGTTATCAACAAGTATATACATACATGCTTAACCATTTTTCCTTTTCAGATTTCTCTCCCTGCTGTTCCCTACCCTAATTCCCTTCCTCCCGACTGGCTTCACCATAACTCTATGCTATGATAGCTTTCTGAGTTGGTGACCCCGGAAGGTGGGCCTTTTGTTCGGCGACGTGCCGATCCAGAGGAAAGGACACTGTGAGTTTCAGAAGAGTCTATCAAATTAATTTAGCAATCTTGCCCCCTGTCACTTGCAAAGTTACAGATCAGCCTGGCTCACCTGGTGTAGCTGGAGTATGGACAGGAATTCAGATCACTTTTCAACAAATGTAACTCTTGTAGTTAATTTCCTCACCTCTTTAGCTTCTCAGGGTAAGGCCTATTGCACGATCAGCACTTACAGATCAGCTATTTCAGCTGAGCATTAAAGAGTGGATGACAAACCCATAGTAGAACATCTTTTGATTTGTCAATTTTCAAAGGGAGCAAGGTTTCTTAAACCTCCATTTTCTAAGTATAACACAATGAGGGATGTCAATTTGGTGTTGAAATTATTTATTTCATGACCAGGCAATGTTTCACTCTCTCTTAAACAGCTTGCTGCAAAGTTAACTATGCTTTTATGTTTGGTTTCATTAAAATGTGTTTCAGATGCATTGGATGGCTTTTCTTTCCATTACTCTCCTCTTGATGTTTCTTTTCAGGTTCACAGATGTACCAAAACCAATTTATCTGCCATTCATTATCCTTTTTTCCCTTCTCATCCCAGGTTGTGTGTTGGAAACTGTTTAAAATCTTATATTACTTGCACTGCAGATTTGAGATCCCCCCTCTTCTTATCAGTTACTTCTTTTTTTAAAAACAGGGAAACCTGTCTCTTCTCCCACATTAGCCCATGGGATTAAGTGGATCACGTCCTTAGCGGGAATTAACATTGATTCAATGTCAGGACCGGAGGCAACAATTATGCTTCTCAGTTCTTTACTACTTCAAAACAGCAGCCATTAAAAACAGTAAACATTAAAGAGGCTTTGAGCCCCGCCTCCCATGACCACCAATAGCAGACCAACATAGTCTATAAACAGGGGAGGCACCAAATGACATCCTCTTTCTTTGCTGCTTCGCAGTCAGATAAGTGCCTTCCCGTTTATGCTTACTTGCATCTTGTTATTTGTAATGGTGTTTATGAGTTAAATTGTCTTTATCACGTTTTGCTTTTTCTAACGCGTTAGGGTGAGTGTTGCACCCGTAATTTATTTTATTGTTTTAGTTTTGCGCGCCTGTTATACGTGCATCTATATTAGCGGTGTATTTCCTGCTATTTTTCAGTTGCGCCTCTTCAGCGCACAACAGGGTTTGGACGGGTGGTCCCCCGGGGCTCAGAGTACTGATTTTCTTTCTTCTCCGCCTTTATTTTTTGCCTGCGCGTGAACACACCAATTCTCTGATAACGACCGGAAGGTCAGACACAGCTTGCCTGACTTCCAGGTCGCAGCGCTTCCTTTTTTCCTCACCAGGAAACCTGTGTGTTTATAGCCCAATTGGGCTATTTACGCACGCATACACCCCACAAGGAAGGGAAGTGACGTGTGTCAACTTTCTTCTCTCGTTGGATCACGGACGCCAGCCCCAAGCTGATTTTAACAGGGACAGTGATTTTCTTATATCGATTTCTTTCTGTGCCTTGTTTTTCAACTTTGTATGGTCAAAAGCATCTGCTATTGTTGTTTGCTTGTACAGGCACTCGTCTCCTGGTGCACCATAATAATAATAATTAATATTACTTTCCCACTTGATTGTGGGACCTGACGCCCTTGACCTGTGCTGGCTGTGGTTGTAACAATTTAAACTTGCTTTTTTAGCAATTTTGGGCACTTCAATCTTTGACGTTCGGCTGGGACATAACCGTGTCTGATGAGGAAAATTATGAGCAGGGCCTGGAGATGTATGGCCATTATGAAGACGAAGATTACTATTTTGACCCCTGTTTTGAACAGGTTATTGACTCTTCCATTAAAAAATCTCTGGATAAAGCAATTTCAACGGCCTTTGTACCCTTATCCAAAAAGATTGATGACCTTGCCGGCCCTTCTACTTCTCTTCCTTCTGGAGATACCTAATCTCCGTCTGTTCCCTCTTCTGAACAGTTGTGGCCTCATAAGAGTAAATTGGCCAATATTTCCTTTCCGTCTACCTCTGAACACACTTACACTTCAGATTCTTCCATGCCTCTTACTTTGCATACTAATGCCTACTAATGTCTCTGACTCTGATTCTGCTTCCTCCCAGGATTCCGCTCCGCCTAAGAAATGCACAAAGAAGCATAAACTTTCCTATTCTTTCTCCCCCTCTCCTTTTTCCTTCGAGCCATCTGATATTATTCATCCCAAGACACCATTCGGCTCCTGCCCAGGCTGTAGTGGATTATAAGCATCTGCATATTCGTAAAGGTTTTGAGAAGGAAGTCAGATCCAGGCTGAGATCGGAGTGTCCGCGCCCAGATCTACCTCATAAAACGGCACTCACTCCAGTGAGTGATAACACTATGGTGACATTTCTTAAAAATTATAACATGGATCCAAAGAAGGGAATTTACAGGGCCATCAATACTTGTCAAGACAAACTGCTGGACGTATCTGGCCCCCTTGCAAACATTATTGAATTGGCTCTTCATGCGCCGGAGACTGGGGCTGCCATCCATCCAGAGGTGCTGGCAGGGTGGACGCAACAGGCAATTTGTTTCCTGGGCTATCGAAATTGCACTTTAGCGTCAGAACGAAGAAAATCTGTCTTACTACGTATTGACCCGTAGTTAGCAGATTTGGCTTCGGTGGAAGCAGGCCCTCTAGCCGAGGGACAACTTTTTCGGGACAAGTTTGTTAAAGACATTGCAAAATTCGTTAACACTTTTACCTCGTTGGGTAAATCACAGTCTTCCCTTAAAAAAATGTTCAACCCACTTTTTGGATGGGCTGGTCGATTTTGAGGACGCTCGACCAGCCGGGTCATCCAACAAGGTACTGCCAGAGGTACTTATCCAAGACACAGGGGTTACACCCAAGACCCTTTCCAAGCAGGTTTTTATCCCTTCAGATATAGAGGAGCGCGCAACCGCAACAATCGAGGTGCTACCAGAGGTTACAGAGCTATCGATAACACCCCCACAGGTAATGAATCTTCCTCTTCCTTTTATCCCCTTAGAAGGCAGACTAAGGGGGTGATTCTAACCCTGGCGGTCGGTGATAAAGCGGCGGCCAACCCGCCAACAGGCCGGCGGTCCAAAAAATTGAATTCTGACCCTGGCGGGAACCGCCAACACAGCCCGCCACTTTAACACTCCGACCGCCACGGCGGGACAGACAAACAGCGCAGCGGTCACCGCCAACAGCCAGGCGGCAGACAATGTACCGCCCACACTATCACAACTCACCAATCCGCCACTTTTTCCGGGGCGGGAGCACCGCCGATAAAAACACGGCGGAAACAGACTACGAACGGGAAAACGCTCACCTATACACACTCCACGAGGAAGGAGGACAGCATGGAACCCGAATTGAACATCCTACCTGCTCTCGTCTACCTGCTCATCTACCACGAGTACGAACGCCGGCGCAGACGACAACAGTGAGTACTGCACCTACGACACAGGGGAGGGGGGAGAAGGAAAGGTTACGGCACACACATATGCGACCCCCACCCCCCCAAAACTATGTACACACCAATGCAGAGCAACAAGTCACAGTGACAACACCCAAACCCCCCGGAAAAATTCAAAGACATAATTAAATAGAGAAACAAAATTTATGTCAAAAATAGCCTCTGGTAAGTCATGGTCAAATAGCAATAAAAATAATACAAAAGAAAATAAATATTTTGTGCAATCGATAAACCGAGGCAATTAGTCCTGCACATGTAAGGAAATGCCAAGTGTCCGTGGGCCAAAGTGTATCAACACAAGGGCAAAGCCCACTCAGGAGACCTGAGTCCGTTGGAGAGAACACTGCTGGGGCATCTGATGATAAAAATACAGGCACCTCAGGGGGAAGGGAAGGGGGGGCACCACAGCCACATGAGTCCACGACGCAAGATCCACGAAGGGGCCACCATGCCCACTGTGCCATCCTGGGGAGTGCAAAGCCACAGTCTCTCAATGTCTCTACAGTGGCTGGTTTGCCCACTGTTACATCCTGGGGAGTGCAAAGCCACAGTTTCTCAATGTCTCTACAGTGGCTGGTTTGCCCACTGTTACATCCTGGGGAGTGCAAAGCCACAGTCCATCAGGTGGATTACAGAGATCACTGGTCATGGAGGAGGCATGGTGGGCAGAGTGAACCGTGACCAGTAGCTCGACACAGAACCGGCCCTGTCATTGTGCCAGCGGTGCTTGAGACGGCGGGGCCCAGCGGAGCGGTGCTTGACAGGAAGGGCCAAGCGGAGCGGTGCTTGAGACGGCGGGGCCCAGCGGAGCGGTGCTTGACAGGAAGGGCCCAGCGGAGCGGTGCTTGAGACGGCGGGCCCAGCGGAGCGGTGCTTGACAGGAAGGGCCCAGCGGAGCGGTGTTTGACAGGAAGGGCCCAGCGGAGCGGTGCTTGAGACGGCGGGGCCCAGCGGAGCGGTGCTTGACAGGAAGGGCCCAGCGGAGCGGTGCTTGACAGGAATGGCCCAGCGGAGCGGTGCTTGAGACGGCGGGGCCCAGCGGAGCGGTGCTTGAGACGGCGGGGCCCAGCGGAGCGGTGCTTGACAGGAAGGGCCCAGTGAAGCGGTGCTTGACAGGAAGGGCCCAGCGGAGCGGTGCTTGAGACGGCGGGGCCCAGCGGAGCGGTGCTTGACAGGAAGGGCCCAGCAGAGTGGTGCTTGACAGGAAGGGCCCAGCGGAGCGGTGCTTGAGACGGCGGGGCCCAGCGGAGCGGTGCTTGACAGGAAGGGCCCAGCGGAGCGGTGCTTGACAGGAAGGGCCCAGCGGAGCGGTGCTTGAGACGGCGGGGCCCAGCGGAGTGGTGCTTGACAGGAAGGGCCCAGCGGAGCGGGGCTTGAGACGCACGGCGGGGCCCTGTTCAGCGGTGCTCTTCTCCACGGCGGGGCCCTGTTCAGCGGTGCTCTTCTGCACGGCGGGGCCCTGTTCAGCGGTGCTCTTCTCCACGGCGGGGCCCTGTTCAGCGGTGCTCTTCTGCACGGCGGGGCCCTGTTCAGCGGTGCTCTTCTGCACGGCGGGGCCCTGTTCAGTGGTGCTCTTCTCCACGGCGGGCCCTGTTCAGCTGTGCTCTTCTGCACGGCGGGGCCCTGTTCAGCAGTGCTCTTCTGCACGGCGGGGCCCTGTTCAGCGGTGCTCTTCTGCACGGCGGGGCCCTGTTCAGCGGTGCTCTTCTCCACGGCGGGGCCCTGTTCAGCGGTGCTCTTCTGCACGGCGGGGCCCTGTTCAGCGGTGCTCTTCTGCACGGCGGGGCCCTGTTCAGCGGTGCTCTTCTGCACGCCGGGGCCCTGTTCAGCGGTGCTCTTCTCCACGGCGGGGCCCTGTTCAGCGGTGCTCGTCCAGTAATTCAAGGGAGCCAGACCTGGCCTGGACTCCCTGCTCACTCGCCCTCCGACCGTCCAGTTGCTAGACCCTCCGGTGACGGAGTCCTGGGCCCTTGGGTGTCCTCCCTTACACCCGGGATTGGGCTTGTGGGGCCCTCCTGCTCCGCGCTCCTGCTGGCTGACTTCTCCGCCCTGCTGCCCTTTCGCTCCTTAGATGAGGCTCTCTGGGCCTTGCCTCCCCTGGATGTTGTGGCAGGTGAAGTGGGCGAACTTTGGTCCTTGGGGGCAGCCGTGTCAGTCTTTTCACGGCGGCCCTTGAGTTTCCGGGTCCTCTTGCCGGGGGGGGGCTGGCTGTCCCCTTGCTGCTGACAGATGTGTCACTGCTGCCAAAGGGTGGACTCCAGAACCCATGCACTACAGTCACATTTGTAGCTGGGCTGGTGGTGGCTGAGGTGCTCTTGGGACTCTTAGCAGATGGAGGGGGCGGGTCAGGGGAGGGAAAGAGGTTAAGATTGGAGAGGTAAAGTTTTTTAGGACCAAGGTAAAGGGTGGGAGTAGTGGTGATGGGAGTGGAGGAAGTGGATGTGCTTGTAGGAGAGTCAGGTGTGCTGTGTTTGGGTGCAGGTGATTGTGACGTAGGCTGTCGTGAGGTGGATGGCTGTTGGGTGGGTGCCTGCCTGCGTTTGTGTGTCTTGGAAGAGGGGGTGACAGACACAGTGGGAGAGGACACAGGGGACGTGTAAATGGCAGTGGGGGTGGTGACTGCACGTGTGCGGACTGGTGTGGAGGGTGTGCTGGGGATGGAAGCACTGGCTGATGGTGGTGTGCATGCAGGTGTGAGTGTAGACGTCACAGGGAGGGAGGAGGGAGACGAGGAGGAGGGGGACACAGAGATGGTAGTGACTGTTGGCATGTCTGCATCTGGGTGTTGCTTGGGTGACTGCTTGTGTGATCTGTGGTGCTTGTGTCTGGATGAGCTGCCCTTGGGTGTTGAGGTGTGTGCAGGCTGGTCTGATGGTGTGGATGGGATAGGCTGAGGAACAGGAGACAGAGACAGGGTGGAGGCAGTCAGAAGAGGGAGGCTGGAAACAGGGACAATGGCTGCCGTCAGTGCTGAGGCCAGAGCATTGAAGGATCGTTGATGGGCAGCCTGACCCGAATGAATGCCCTCCAGGTAGGCATTGCTCCGATGCACCTCCCTTTCTACCCCCTGGATGGCATTTAAAAGGGTAGTCTGCCCAACAATGATGGTCTGAAGGAGGTCAATGACCTCCACACTGAGGGCAGCAGGGGTAACAGGGGCAGGGGCTGAGGTGCCTGGGGCGAATGAGACGCCCGCCTTCTTGGGCGAGCGGGCACGGAGGGTAGGCTGAGGGGCTGCTGGGAGGGCGGGGCTGGTGCGCTGGGTGGCGGCTGTACCTGTAGAGGCGGGGGCCCGGATGTTGCCGCCACTGCTAGGGAGCTCCCATCCGAGGACGTGTCGGTGTCGCTGGTGTCACCACCGGTCCCCGTTGTGGTGATCCCCTCGCCCTCCGTATCACTGGTGCCCTCGGTGTCTGTACCACGGCCCAACGGGGCCTTGTGAGTTGCAGCTCCCTCGTGATCCGATGACAATTCTCCTCCGCCTGATGATGCTAATGCACACATGCACAAGAAGAGTAAGAAAAAGGGTGGGGGGAGAAAAAAAGAAACAGGTTGAGTGCATGCAATGTTAACACCGTTGGCGGAGAGGACAGACACAGGAGCCTCATGCACTACGCTGCGCAATCGGGGTATACTACTCAGTACTTGTGACCAGGCCTACAGGTCTATGCACAACAAATGCACACATGGATGATGCAGGACCATGGATAGCTGTACTTGGCACCCTACAGAGGTGGGGGGCGGGGGCACAGGGCCATGCCTAAAGGAGAGGACTACACTACAGAAAGCGCCCTGGCCTAATGTCACCCACAAGTCTCCTCCCCCACCCAGATGCCTCCACTGCGCATATAGATAGTAGAATGTGCTGATACTCACCCCCTTGTGTCTGCTGTGATGTCCTCAAGCGCCCATCCAAATCAGGGTAGGCCACCGCAAGGATCCGGGACATCAGGGGGGTCAGGGTACGACTGGCACCCCGCCTAGGTTGGGAGGCCATCCCCAGCAGTGACTCGGCGGTCTTCCTGGTCCCGCGGCGGATGTCCTCCCACCTCTTGCGGCAGTGGGTTCCCTGTCTGATGTGAACCCCCAGGGCCTGGACGTCCTTGGCGATGGCACGCCAAATGTCGACTTTCTGATGGGCGCTGACCTATTTGACATGTACAGGGTGGGAAAAGAAATATCATCATTTATCTGCATGTTAGATGTGATTGCCCCCCCCTCCCCAACTTTGCCATGTGGCACATGCTCTCATCTGTCGTGCGTTGCACTCCTCATTCGCTCCCCACCCCACCATCTTACATCCACCCCACTCAACACAGGCATAGCCCATTCAATGTGCACCCAGTGTACTTACCTGTTGGTCTGGAGGACCGTAGAGTAACGCATACTGGGGGAGGACCCCATCCACAAGTTTCTCCAACTCTTCAGAAGTGAAGGCAGGGGCCCTTTCCCCAGTCGCAGCAGCCATTGTCTCTTCCAGACCGAGGTCACAGCAGCACTTGCAGTATAGGTCCTCTCCTGTGGATGATCAGGTCTCGAGTGATTAAGCAGATAGAAAATGGCGGTCACGCCTGCGACCGCCGGCGCACATCCTCATTGGCTCCTGAAACCCATAGGCTTCAATGTTAACCAATGCGTCTTCGTACAGCGGTCTTCCACCGCCTACCGCCACGGTGTGCCACGCCAGCGCATTGACCTCACATCCCATTGTCCCACTTCACAGGTCAGGCAGCCGCCATTTCAAGGGCCCACATGGCTTAATTTCAACTGCGTCACACAGGCCTAGGCCTTGCATTGCCACATATACACGCCTTTCAATACATAGATAACCGTGTGCTATGCAAGCTGTGGTGAACGTACCTGTGATTTGCTTGACTCCATACTCCATGTTGTCCTTCCTAGGCACCGTCCGCTGGGACTTGCGAGGAGAAGGATGAATCCTCGCGTGTACCGACCGCTGGTGGACCTGTCGACAATGGAAGAACGCCATATCATACTACGTTACCGACTTGACCGTCCCACTATACATGAACTGTGTGCCCAGCTGGAGCCAGCCCTGATGTCCACCATCCGCCAACCCACAGGAATTCCCCCTCTAGTGCAGGTTCTGTCAGTCCTCCATTTTTTGGCAAGTGGCTCATTCCAGACAACAGTGGCCATGTCATCTGGCATGTCTCAGCCTATGTTTTCAAAGATTTTGTCCAGAGTGTTGTCTGCACTGATGAAACACATGCGGAGCTACATTGTTTTCCCTGAGCAGGCTGATTTGCCCACTGTGAAGGGTGATTTCTATGCCCTTGGACATATTCCCAACATCATTGGTGCCATGTGGCCTTAGTACCCCCAAAAGACGATGAGCAGGTGTACAGAAACAGGAAAAATTACCATTCGATGAATGTCCAGGTGGTCTGTTTGGCTGACCAGTACATCTCCCATGTAAATGCCAAGTTCCCTGGGTCAGTGCATGACGCGTATGTTATGCGTAATAGCAGCATCCCCTATGTGATGGAACTGCTACAGAGACAACGTGTGTGGCTAATTGGTGACTCTGGTTACCCCAACCTGCCTTGGCTATTGACCCCAGTGAGGAATCCCCGGACCAGGGCAGAGGAACGGTACAATGAGGCCCATGGGTGAACTAGGAGGGTTATAGAAAGAACCTTCGGCCTTCTGAAGGCCAGGTTTAGGTGCCTGCATATGACAGGTGGATCCCTGATGTACTCACCAAAGAAGGTGGGCCAGATCATCGTGGCCTGCTGTATGCTGCACAATCTAGCATTGCGACGGCAGGTGCCTTTCCTGCAGGAGGATGGTCCAGATGGTGGTGTTGTAGCAGCTGTGGAGCCTGTGGAGAGTGAAGAGGAGGAAGACGACGGGGACGACACGGACAACAGGGACACAGTCATACAACAGTATTTTCAGTAGCACACAGGTAAGAATCACCCACGCCATTTAACATTTACTTAAAGCCTCCTGCATCTCTACTTTGTGTATTTCCCCACAGTTCATTTTAACTGATTTTGATGTTCCCTTCCCTTTTCAGTGCTGTATGACCCACTGCGTGACTTCTGCTTGGTTAGCCCATGGACTAAAGCTTATTGACATTGGTATGTTGTCATCACAAATTGACTGAACATTATTGAACAGTAATGTGTAATACATTTGTAAAAAATACAGGCTGACTCCTGAATGATTTCAGTGCAATGAGTGATTTATTTATAGTGCTAGATATTGGTACATGATATTAAAACAGTGATGGGTGGGGGTGGAGTAATGTCCATGGCAGAGTCCAGTTCTCAGTCGCACAGGTGCATTGTCCATATGCCTGTGGAAGGTGGAGCAGGGGCAGTTCAAGGTTGGACAGGGTGACAATGTGGGACAGTGGGATGACATCAGGGGGGATCTTATGCTGGCGGCGGTCTTGGCATCCTACTCTGTCTTCCTGTGAGATCTCAGGTTCCGCTTGCGGGGTGGTTGTTCTTCAGCAGGAGGTGGGGTTCTGGTGGCCTGTCGTTGTGGTGGGGCCTCCTGTCCACTAGCGCCGGCGGAGGTGGTAGGCTGTTCCTGGTCCTGGCTAGTGACAGGGGCCCTTTGGGGTGCCACATGGTCCCGCAATGTGTTTTCTATCCGGTTGAGGGCCTGGACTATGGTCCCCATAGCGGTAGCGATGTTCCTGAGTTCATTGCTGAACCCCATGTACCGTTCCTCCTGCTGTGCCTGGATCTCCGTGAACCTGGCCAGTACCGTCGCCATCGTCTCCTGGGAGTGGTGGTATGCTCCCATGATGGTGGTGAGGGCCTCTTGGAGAGTCGGTTCCCTGGGCCTGTCCTCCCCCCCCTGTCGCACTGCAGCCCTCCCAGTTGTCCTGTTTCCCCGGGCCTCTGTCCCCTGGACGGTGTGCCCACTACCACTGCCCCCAGGTCCCTGTTGTTGTTGGGGTGTTGGGTCAGCCTGGGTGCCCTGTAGTGGCGGACACACCGCTGACTGACACGTCCTAGAGACAGAGGCATGGGCCCGCTGGTGGGGGCTGTGCTGATATTCCCAGAGGGGGTTGGGTCTGCTGTGGCCTGTATCTGTGTGTGGGGAACCGACTGTCCAGAGGTCCCCGATGGTCCGGGCTGGTCATCAGGTTCTAGGTCGACAGAGCTGCTGTCCTCACTGGGGGCCTGTTCTGGGGGTGGGATGGACAAATCTGGACCCTCCGTGGCGGTGTGTTGGTGTTCGGGCCCTGCAGGGGTAAAAGAGTATGGTTATTGCTTATGTGTGTGCCATGGCGTGCATTTTGTGAGTGCCCTTGTCCCCCAGTGCTGGCATTCCCTTGTGGGAGCTGTTGTGAGGGTGGTTGGGGGGGGTGGATGGGTATGTGCAGTGGTCATGCATAGGTGATGGGTGTCTATGGGTTGTGTTGGCATTCAGGGGTTGGTGTTGTTTAGGGTGGGTTCTGCTGGTGAGACATTGGCAGGGAGGATGTGTGCTGGGGGTTGAGATTGGGGGTGAGGGTGGGGGTGTGGTTTGGCATGCTGGGGGGGGGGGTGAAGTAGTTGAGAATCGACTTACCAGAGTCCATTTCTCCGCCTACTCCAGCGAGGCCATCAGGATGCAGGATGTTTACTACCTCTTGCTCCCATGCTGTGAATTGGGGTGGAGTGGGTGGGGGTCCGCCGCCAGTCTTCTGCACCGCGATGTTGTGCTTTGACACCATCGAGCGCACCTTCCCCCGTAGGTCGTTCCATCGCTTTCTGATGTCTTCCCGGTTTCTGGGATGCTGTCCCACAGCGTTGACCCTGTCTACGATCCTTTGCCATAGCTCTGCCTTCCTGGCTATTCTGGTGTGTTGCACCTGTGTGCCGAAGAGCTGGGGCTCTACCCTAATTATTTCCTCCACCATGACCCTGAGTTCTTGGTCCGAGAACCTGGGGTGTCTTTGGGGTGCCATGGGGTGGTGTGGATGAGGTGTGGGGTGGTGTTTGTGGTTATGTGCGTGGTGATGTGTGCGTAGATGTGGTGTGGGTGATGATGTTGGGTTCCTGTGTGTGTTGTGCTTTGCGTTCCCTGTGCTCTCTCTCAGTGTATTGCGCCTTCTCTCAGATATTTGTGGTTGTAGGGGTTTGTGGGTGATTTGGCTGTGTGTTTTATATTTAATTGGGTGTGTGGGAGTGTTGTTTGGATGTGTATCAGGTGTGTGTATTTCAAATTGTCCAATGTGGCTGTGTTTTGTATATGTGTGTGTATTTTGAGCGCGGCGGTGTGTACCGCCAATAGAATACCGCGGTTGAAAGACCGCCGCGTGGATTCGTGGGTCAGAATGGCATGGGCGTGTTTGTGTTGGCGTGACGGTGGAGGTTTGGTCATCTCCAGTTTATCGCTGCCCGCTGATGAGGCGGCCTTCCATGGATGTCGGGTTTTTGGCGGTTTGCCAGTTGGAGGTCAGAATGACCGTGGCGGTTTACCGCGGCGGTAGAATGGCGGACTTCTGACCGGCGGTAAGGGCCTTTTACCGCTGAGGGCAGAATGACCCCCTAAAATTTTTCTTTAAAAAATGGGCTTCCATCTCCTCAGACGCATGGGTTCTAGATGCTGTTTGAGGGTATTCCATAGAGCAGATTTCAGTCCCTCAACAACAAGCGTTACCTCATCCTGTCTTTTTTACCCAACTAGACAAATCCTTTCTAGATGGCAAAATTCAGGTATTGTTAACAAAGAGAGCCATTTCCTTAACTTCCCGGCATCCACAGGGTTTCTGCAGCAACATTTTTCTGGTGCAAAAGAAGGGAGGTGGTCAGAGACTAGTGCTCAGTTTAAGGAATTTCAACCCCTTTGTGGTATATCGTCATTTCAAGATGGAGGGCATCCATCTGTTAAGAGATCTTCTACAGCAAGGAGATTGGATGGTCCCTCTAGATCTAAAGGACGCTTATTTATCAGTCCCCATAACGCCTTCTCAACGACGGTTTCTTCAATTTCGGTGGAGAGACAGTTGGTACGAATACCTAACTCTCCCTTTCGGGCTGTCGTCAGCTCCACGGGTGTTCATCAAACTCTTGAAACCCGTTGTGGAAAACCTTCGCGAGCGAGGCATTCAATTGATAATCTATCTAGATGACATGATTATCATGGCTCAAGAGAAATCTCTGTTAATGACACACCTGCTTTGGGTGAGTTCTCGGCTTCAAGATCTGGGGTTTGTGATCAATCACAAAAAATCCTGCATGATTCCATCCCAATGGTTGGAGTTCCTGGGGTTCCAGGTGGATTCTATACAAGCCCAGTTGCTTCTTCCACCTCAAAAAATGAAATCGATCAAGAGAGAGTTGAAGCTGGCGTTATCAAAACAGATGGTTTCTTTGAGGTCCCTCGCTCGGATTGTGGGCCTTTTGGCCTCTTCAATTCAGGCGGTTTTTCCGGGTCCTCTCCATTACAGAGCCTTGCAGAGATTGAAGATCCATTTCCTTCAACAGGGTTTCTCTTACGAACACCTGGTTCCTATATCTCTAGAAGCCCAGGAAGAGCTTCATTGGTGGCTCTCCCACATGGAGGCATGGAATGGCAGGGCCATATTTTGGGACCTCCCCGAGGTGGTGATAGAATCAGATGGCAGTCGTTGGGGCTGGGGAGCGAGATGCGGTCCTTTCTCAACAGGGGGGAGGTGGTCCTCGGAGGAATTGCATCTTCACATCAATTGTCTGGAACTCCCAGCGGGTTCTTTTGCCATCAGATCTCTATCCCCCCTCAGGAGCAATTGTTGTATTCTTCTGAAAATGGACAATGGCCCACATACCAACCCTGGCGGACGGTGCAAATAGGGCGATAAGATCGCAAACAGGCCGGGGGTCATTACCGCTCCATTAGGACATTGGCTGTTTGGCATATGCCAAACGGCCAATGTCCCACACTGTCTGCCATGGCGGTGATGACCGCCAGCTGTATCAGGACCCCTCATACTGCCATGGATTTCGTGGGATTTTCAACCACCACGAAATCCATGGCGGTATGCACCATCAGTGCCAGGGAATTTGTTCCCTGGCACTGATTGGGGTCTCCGCCTCCCCTGAGTCCTCCACCCACACCCATGACCCCCCTACCACCCCTCAAAGGTAGTAGGACCACCTCCCCACCCCCAACCCCATTGAAACTCCCACACATACCCCCCACACTCTCCTACACGCACGCTCGCACCACTCACACACATACACCCGCACATACATGCACACATGCATACAAGTTACATTTCCACCACACACATTACACCCCTGCATGCATACACGCACCCACACAACCCCTCTACACACGCACATCCCATGCACACCCACAACACAAAACACCCCCCTCCCCTAACGGACGATCACTTTACCTGTTCCGGTGATACCCCAGGAGGTAACGGGATCCATGGGGGCTGCTCCGCCACCAGCACCCCATCACCAGAACACCGCCACTCTGAATACTGAGTCGTATTATGGTGGGCAGTGTTCTGATGACGTAGCGGTAATGGTGGAGCAGCCTCCACTTCACCGCCGACCGCCAGTATGGCTGCTGGCGACTCTCCATCCAAAAAAGGGCGGAGGGTTGCCAGCAGTGGTAATATGGTTAGCAGAACACCACCAACAGTGGAGGTCTTCGGCCAGGCGGGACCTCAGCGCTCTCTGAAGAAGAATTTTTGATTCTATTAAGGACACGGAGGCGAGGATTATCCCCCCCAGTATAATTTTTGGATGGAATGATATTCTTCAATGATTGTGTCTTAGTCTTTTGTTTCCCGCCCTGGGAATTTTGATTGTATTATTCTCAAGTCTTAACATGGATTTTTCTTTCAGACACAGATGGCAAACAAGGTTGAACCTGTGAGGAGCCGTCGTTTGGTCATGCTTGGCGATCTGTATTTTGGTGGATTGTTCTTCATCCCAGAGACTTTGGTCGGACTTGAGCACTTTTTGGTTTTCTGATTTTTTCAAAGAAAGAGGATGTCAGTTGGTGCCTCCCCTGTTTATAGGTTATGTTGGTCTGCTATTGGTGGTCATTGGAGGTGGGGTTCAAAGCTTCTTTAATGTTTACTGTTTTAATTGGTTGCTGTTTTGAAGTAGTAAAGAATTGAGAAGCATAATCCTCGCCTCCGTGTCCTTAATAGAATCCAAAATTCTTAATGATACAATAGAAAATGTTGTATTCTTTTGCTGCCCACTCAGCCAGAGGAGCTATGGCCTCTCTGGCTTATTGGGCTGGTACTTCCTTACACTACATTCTCAAATCTGCAGATTGGTCAAATGTGAATACTTTTAGGATGTTTTATTGCAAACCAATTTCACATTTCTCTTATTCTGTCTTTGCAATGCTTTGAACATGCGTAATATGAGTCTGTAGTCTTGTAATAAAATTGGGATTTTCCTGCTAGATTTTATTAAAGACACAGAGTTGAGTATTATCCCACCACAGTTTTGTTAACCCTCTTTGTTTCCTTTTCTGTAGTACCAGAACCGTCCCTCCCTCATAGTCCTGGTTGTTGTCCTTTAGCATTGGGAGGCCTTCGGGTAGCCATGCGCTTTATAAGTCCAATTAACATAACATTATATAACCTTACTCTGGTGCTGGTTCCTCCTAATCCAGCTGGTTTGATTTAGCCTATGCAGGATCCAATGTATCACTATAGATCTTTCCACTTGGGTCACTGCGATGCTCCTTACATCCTTTCTGACTGCTTCGCAGACTTGTTCACCATGTTAATTACATTTTATTCCGTTCTATTGTTTATTTCAATACCTCTTTGCTTACTCGCTTCAAGAAAAGGAGACTTGTTTGCAGTCAACATAATTATTGTGTTATTCAACGTCCTATTGGCTTTTCCCATTGTTATATCATCTAATAGTTCTAATGTTTGTTTTTCTGGGGAGCGTAGTTCTTGCTTGGCTGCAGTATAAAGAAAGCAAGAAAAGACTGCATAATAACTCGCCTCCGTGTCTTCAATAAAATCTTGCCTTTCTGACACCAAGGCTAGGAAAATTTAAATTGTACTACCTCAAGAGCATTCAAGTCTGCAGAGAACTAACAGGCAGCTGCACAGTTGGGGGCATCAAAATGAATATTCAGATCACCTAAACTATTACATTTGGTGTATTTTAAAATAAACAGAACAGGAGCCTCTGCTAACACTGAATGCCGCTAATTAGTAGAACCGGGTGAGCAATATATAAGGAAGCCACAAAATGCTAAATTGATAGAGATGTTAATCAAGAAAATATTAACTTTGCAGTCAGGGGATAACAAATTCTCAAAAAGGCAAGCAAACTCAGGTTTATGAATAATCGCTACCGCTCCGCCTATTTTATTTCTACGATCAAGCTAACTATACCAAAGCAATCAACAATAGTAATGGCAACGCTGGGTGTGGAATGCTCGTTAAGCCACGTTTCTGTTAGAAAGATGGCATCGAGCTTGTATTCGACTATGAGATTGAACAGTTCCAAATTATGGTTAGCAACTGAACAACTGTTCAAGCTAATAAATTGGAATACATGCTGCCTAAGTGGCATAGATTGAATATAGCCATGCTCCATACTTTCAGTAGTGAACATAAACTTACAGGGTTGACAGCGTCAATCAGATTGTGATGGAAGAACACTAGGCCAACAGTCTTTAGATACAGAAGTGTAGCAGTCCTGCAGCTGAAAGCAATATAGCAAGGTTGTGGAGTGAGAGTCAGGGTCCCTGGCCCCATTCAGGTGTGGATGAGTGCAGACAGGCTTGTCTTTGATGTGCGGGGTGCCCACTGCACACATCCTCAGACTCTGTCTATTTTTATAAGGAATAAACCTGATATAAAATAACAAAGAACTACAACGTAGCTCTAAAATAGAGCCTCTGGAATCGCACTGAATCACCTTCCCAACCGCAAAAGAAAGTGAGGCAGAAGGTCAGATTTCGCCACAAAATAAAAGATAAAACGCAAAAACAGAGTCACAAACCACAACACTCGCCAATATTATACCTCTAGCATGCAGAATAAATATAAAAAAGCTCAGAAACTTAGATGTTAAAACAGTATAAACTGTTCAGCTGCATTTCCAGGCATTGGTTCCATTACTAAGGAATAGGCCTGATGCAAACATGCCTTGATATGAAGACTAGAGAGGAGCTCTAAGATGGAGCCCCTAGAATAGCACCGCGACATCTAAACAATGTTGGACAGGAGGTCAGCTGTCACTACAAATTTAAATTAAAAACCAAAACAGAGCTACAAACCACAACACCCCCTAATATTTCCCCAGCAGACAGAAAAAATATTTAAAAGTACTCAAACTTAGACGTTAAAAACATTGCAAACTGTGATGCTGTTGCGTTGCTCGAGCAGCCTTTGATTATGGAAACATTAGGCATGCTCGCAATTGCTCTAAAGAACTCTTTCAAATTGTCAGATCTCTGATGGATCCGGTCTGCATGAACGCACTGCCTTCTCTTTCTCAAGCCAATGAACTTGCCGACCTTGTCTTTAATAAAGTTGCTGATAATGATCCCTCCTTTGACAGTCCAGCTGAGGATGAGACTTCCTCTGCCATCACCCTTGTTCTGGAGCCTTTCTTTTTTCAACTTACTTGATGATTTTGGCTACCATTAGGTCTGGGTCGCATTCTGCTCAGGTGCCTCTGGGGATCTTAAAATAAGGCAACAACATTTTTCCCAGTAAAGACTGATATCCTGAACATGTCTATTATGTAGGCTATTGTTCTCTCAGTGGGTAAACACTTTATGTTTCTGCACCTGCTTAAAAAGGTCGCCCTTGTAGGCATCAATGTGAAAAATATTGACCGATTTTGCTTTGGCTGGTGCTAACAAAGCTGATCTAAGCATAATAATGTTCAATTATCTAAACCCGTAATCTGGCCTCATGGCTGTCAATCGGACTTCTGCCTTGGTTGCAGCTTTGAATCTGCCATTTTAGGAGTAACTGAGCATCTCAGGCTGGTTTTGGATGCATGAGAGATAGCTGTGTTGATTCTTTTGCATTTGAGTGCAGCTTGTCATATGTTGGGTCATTACAACATTGGCGGTAAAAGCGACTTACTGCCGTGCAGAAGACCACCAACACAGCGCCGCGGCCGTGGAATTCCGCCACGGTCATTATGACCCACAGCTCTGAATCTGCCAAATCCAGACACCCACACAAGTCCGCCACACCAAAGGTCAGTGATAAACTGGCTATAACAAAACCGACCCCGTCACGCCAACAGGAATACGCCCACACTATCACGATCCACGAATCCACACGGCGGTCTTTCAACTGCGGTATTCCATTGGCAGTACACACAGCCGTGCTCAAAATACACACACATTTACAAAACACTACCACATTGGACAATTCCAAATACACACACATGATACACATACACACACCACTCCCACACATCCAATACAATACAAAACACACACCCACATCACCCACAAACCCTTACGTCAACAATTGTGAATGAAGGCCAGAGAGAGACACCACCATCTACAAACTAGCATCCACAGGCACTCAACACCATCACTCACATAACATCCAAGCACCTCACACAACACACCTCTAAATATCACCCCACACATAACAACACACACCACCCCACACATCACCCACACCACCCCATGGCACCGCAAAGTACCCCAGGTTCTCTGAGGAGGAGCTCAGGGTCATAGTGGAGGAAATCATCCGGGTAGAACCACAGCGATTCGGAACACAGATGCAGCACACCACCATAGCTAGGAAGATGGAGCTATGGCGAAGAATCGTGGACAGGGTCAACGCAGTGGGACAGCACCCAAGAACTAGGTATGACATCAGGAAGAGATGGAACAACCTACGGGGGAAGGTGCGTTCTGTGGTCTCAAGACACCACCTTGCGGTTCAGAGGACTGGCGGCGGACCCCCACCTCCCCCCCCACAACTAACAACATGGGAGGAGCAGGTCTTGGCTATACTGCATCCTGAGGGCCTCGCAGGAGTAGCAGGAGGAATGGACTCTGGTAAGTCAAGCCTTTAACTACTTCATCCCCCACCCACCTGCATGCTATCACATACCCCCACCCTCGCCCTCACCCCATCACTACAACTCTTCAGGTACGTCCCAATATCACAAACCACACATCCCAAGCCCTGCATGTAACACCAAAGCAAGGACACCCATCACCAAAGCATGTCCACTGCATATACCCATACACTCCCCTAAACCATTATCATACAAGGTCCTACACAGGAATGCAAACACTGGGGTACAGGGTCACCCACCCATTGCACACTATGGCATACACAGATGCAATAATCATGCCTTTACACTCCTACAGGACCCCTACCTAACGTCACCAGACAGGAGTGTCCAGATATGTCCACTCCACCTACAGAAGAGGCCCACAGTGATGACAGCAGCTCTGTCCAGCTTGATCAAGATGACCAGCCCGGCCCATCTGGGACCTCGGGACAGTCGGTTCCCCTCACACTGGCACAGGCCACTACAGAGCTTCCCCCTCTGGAAACACCAGCACAACACCCACCTAGCGGGCCCATATCTCTGTCCCCAGGACAGGTCAAGCAGCAGTGTGTCCACCACTACAGGGAACCCAGGCTAACCCACCACCCCAACAATATCAGGGACCTGGGGCAATGGTAGGGGGCACACAGTTCAGGGGACAGAGGCCCAGGAACACAGGGGATCTGGGAGGGCTGCTGTGCGACATGGGGAAGACAGGGCAACGGAACCCACTCTCCACGAGGCCCTCTCCAACATCATGGGAGCCTACCACCATTCCCAGGAGACGATGGCAACGGTACTGGCCAAGTTTCAGGAGAATTAGCGGCTGCAGGAGGAACAGTATTTGGGCTTCAGGGAGGAACTCAAATCCATCAATTCCACCCTGGGCACCATTGTAGGGGTGCTGAAGGAACTTGTGAACACCAGGAGGGACACTGTGGCACAAGAAGGGGCCCCTGACACTAGCCTGGATGATGAACTGCCCACCACCTCTGCCGGCACTAGTGGACAGGAGGCACCACCATAGGACCACCACACCAGCACCCCACCCCCTGTAGATGGAGAACCACCCCGCAAGTGGTCCTTGAGATCCAGGACAAAGACAGAGAACAATGCCAAGATCCCCGCCAAGAAATGAGACCACCCTGATTGTCATCCTTCTGTCCCTCTTTGTCACCCTGTCCATCCATAAACTGCCCCAGCTCCACTTCCTATGCCCCTTTGGACAATGCACCTGTGAGACTAATAGACTGGACTCTGCCATGGACATTCCTCTACCATCACCCCTGACCATTTTACAACCCCCTCCACTATTGATCACTTAAATAAACACCCATAAATCACAAAACAATCAGGAGTCTGTCTGTGCTTTCGAAAATGTGTATTAGCAATAACAGTGGCAAAATGCTATATCAAATGTAATGTCAACATGCCTTTGTCACACAGCTCTAGTCCATGCGGAAACAAAGCAGATGTCATACAGTGGGACCCACATCTGTGAAATCGTAAGGGAAAGTGACAACTCAGTGACCAGACACTGGGTGAAAATGACAGACAGACGAGAGGTAGTAGAATTAAATCAGATGTAGCAGCCAGTGTTGTCTTCTTACCTGTGTCTCACTGGAAGTATTGCAGGATCACCTTGTTCCTGTTGTCTATGTCCTCTTTTTCTTCTTCCTCGTCTTCACTGTCCACAGGCTCCACAGCTGCCACAACACCTCCATCTGGACCATCCTGCTGCAGAAAAGGCACCTGTCGTCGCAAAGCCAAGTTGTGAAGCATACAGCAGGCCACGATGATCTGGCATACCTTCTTTGGTGAGTAGAATAGGGAACCACCTGTCATATGGAGGCACCTGAACCTGTCCTCCGGGAGGCCGAAAGTCCGCTCTATAATCCTCCTAGTTCGCCCTTGGGCCTCATTGTAGCGTTCCTCTGCCCTTGTCCTGGGATTCCTCACTGGGGTCAGTAGCCATGACAGGTTGGGGTAACCAGAGTCACCTGCAAATGTCGAGGGACAACTGTTAGACACACACTAACTCATAGGGACATCCCTAAGCCCAGACACCTAGACACACTGTATTGGGTCCATGTCCTCACCTTATAGCCACACACGGTGCCTCTAGAGTTGACCCATCACATAAGGGATGCTGCTATTCCTCAAAATGTAAGCATCATGCACTGAGCCAGGAAATTTGGCATTTACATGGGAGATGTACTGGTCTGCCATACACACCATCTGCACATTCATCGAATGGAAACTCTTCCGGTTTCTGTACACCTGTTTACTCCTGCGTGGGGGGACCAAAGCCACATGTGTCCCATCAATGGCACCTATGATGTTGGGGATATGTCCCAGGGCATAGAAATCACCTTTCACTGTAGGCAAATCCTCCACCTGACGGAAAACGATGTAGCTCCGCATGTGTTTCAGCAGGGCAGACCACACTCTGGACAACACGTTGGAAAACATAGGCTGGGACATCCCTGATGCTATGGCCACTGTAATTTGAAAAGACCCACTTGCTAGGAAATGGAGTACTGACAGCACCTGCACTTGAGGCAGGATTCCTGTGGGATGGCAGATAGCTGACATCAGGTCTGGCTCCAACTGGGCACACAGTTCCAAGATTGTGGTACGATCAAGTCTATAGGTTTTGATCACATGTCGCTCCTCCACTGTCGACAGGTCCACCAGTGGTCTGTACACCGGAGGATGGCGCCATCTCCTCACATACCCCAGCGGACGGTGTCTATGGAGGAGAACAGTGAGCAGAGAGTCAACCAACTCTGAAGTAAGTAAACACAACTTAATTGGAAAATATTAGCAAACCGACATATGCCTGTATTACTGTTTAAGCAAGACCTAGATATGTGTGACGCAGTCCAAAATAATGCCATGTGGCCCCCGTAAATGGCAGCTGCCTGACCTGTAAAGTGGGACAAGGGGATATGAGGTAACTGCACTGGCGTTGTACAACGTCACGGTAGGCGGTCGAAGACCTTGGCGCAATCCTGCATTGGTTAACATTGGACCCTGTGGGTCCCAGGAGCCAATGACAATGTACGCCGGCGGTGACGGTACGCAAAGCCGCAGACGTGATGGCCATTTTCTCTCTGTTCAATCACTTGATACCTGATCTTCAACAGGAGAGGACCTACACTGCAAGTGCTGCTGTGACCTCAGTCTGGAAGAGACACTGGCTCGTGTGTCTGGGGAAAGGGCCCCTGCCTTCAGCACGGAAGAGTTGGACAAACTAGTGGATGGGGTCCTCCCCCAGGACACGCTTCTCTACGGTGCTCCAGACAAACAGGTGAGTACACTGTGAGCATGCTGTATGGGCAATGCCTGTGTGGAGTGGTGTGGATGAAAGATTGAGGGGTGAGAATGAGGCGTGCATGAAACAACGGTGAGCGCATATGCGTCATGGCAAGGGTAGGGATGCGGGCCAATGACTGTGACGGTGCGGACGGTAATATCTTCTCCTTTTCCCCTGTACTATTCCTGTAGGTCAGCGCCCACCAGCAGGACATTTGGCGTGCCATCGCCAATGAAGGCCGGACCCTGAGGGTCTACCACAGACGGAGCACCCACTGCCAGAAAAGATGGGAGGACATGCGCCGCTGGAGCAAGAAGACGGCGGAGGCCCAGCTGGGGATGGCCTCCCAACGTGGGAGGGGTGCCCGTCGCACCATGACCCCCCTGATGTTCAGAATCCTGGCGGTGGCCTACCTGGAGTTGGATGGGCGCTTGAGGGCATCACAGCAGCCACAAGGGGGTGAGTACACTCTCATTCTGCTGATTCAGCGTGCATTGGAGGTGTCTGGGTGAGGGAGGTGGGCTGTGGGTTCCCCTAGGCCAGGGCGAGTTTAGTAGGCAAGGTCCCTTCTTAAGGCAGGCCCTGTGGCACCCCACCCCACCTGTGTACAGTGCCAACTACACCTGGTCAGGCTCCTGTGACATCCATTTGTACAGCAATCGGGCATAGCCTTGTAACCCATGTCCCTGGGATTGATTAGGGAACTCCAAGTGCACGGCGTAGTGCAGGGGGCTTCTGTGTCTGTAGTGTCCGCCAACGGTAGCGGTATTGCATGCACTCAACATGTCTTTCTTCTGTCTTCCCCCCCCTTTTTGTGGTCTCCCTGTTCTTGTGTGCATTAGCATCATCAGGCGGAGGAGCAGTGGCACCGGAGCAGGAGGGAGCTGCATCCCACATAGCCCTGGAGGGCGACACAACGGAGTCTGAATTCACCAGTGGGACGGAGGGCGAGGGGAGCTCCACGGTGGGGACAGGAGCTGAGACCAGCGATACGGATTCCTCCTCTAATGGGAGCTCCCTTGCGGTGGCAGGCACCTCTGTGCCCACCGCATCTACAGGTACAGCCGCCACCCCCCCACAAACACCACCCTCCCAGCAGCCCCTCAGCGTGTGTCCCATGCCCGCTCACCCAGGAGGGTGGGCATCTCCTTCGCCTCCTTCCTCAGCCCCTGCCACACCTGCTGCCCTCAGTGAGGAGGTCATTGACCTCCTCAGGTCCCTCACTGTTGGGCAGTCTACCATTTTGAATGCCATCCAGGGTGTAGAGAGGCAGTTGCAACAAACCTATGCATACCTGGAGGGCATTCATCCTAGTCAGGCAGCCCATCAGCGAGCTTTTCAGACTCTGGCCTCAGCACTGATGGCAGCCATTGTCCCTGTCTCTAGCCTCCCTCCTCAAACTTCCTCCACCCAGACCCAAACGCCTGTACCTCAGCCTATCCCAAGCACACCATCAGACTAGCATGCACACACCTCAACACACAAGGGAAGCTCTGGCAAACATAAGCACCACACATCCCACAGGCACTCACGCAAGCATCATACACATGCAGACACACCAACATCCACTGCCTCCTCTGTGTCCCCCTCCTCCACGTCTCCCTCCTCCCTCCCTGTCTCGTCTCCACTCACACCTGCATGCACTACATCCTCAGCCACTACGTCCATCACCAGCACACCCACCACCACACCCTGCTCACGTGCACTCACCACCCCCACTACCATTCACACATCCCCTGTGTCCTCTACCAGTGTGTCTGTGAGCCCTCCCCCTAAACTACACAAACACAGCCACACACCCACCCAACAGCCATCCACCTCAGGACAGCCTCCAGCCCATGCACCTTCACCCAAAGTAAGCAAACATACACCTCCTACAACCACTACCTCTTCCTCCACTCCCAAACCCCCTCCATCTACCCGTCCCAGTGTTCCCAAAAAACTTTTCCTGTCGAACCTTTACCTCTTCCCCTCACCTCCCCCACCCCTTCAGTCTGCTAGGGCCCACCTCTCCAGGTCCCAACCCAGCACCTCAGCCACAACCTCTGTGGGACCAGTGGTGCCAGTAGTAACCGGCTTCTGGAGTGCGCCAGGCAGCAGGGCAGCCAGTGTGGCAAGGAGCTACAGCACGGACACTCCCCCACCTGTAAAGCACAAAAAGTTGGCCAGTGCCCGGCGGGAGAGAGGAAAGAAATCATCAACCAAGGACGCTCCCAGGGGTACAGTTGGGAGTGTGGAGACAGCTGCGCCACCATCCAAGGTGGGGAAGGGGCACAGTAAAACCGGCAAGTCTGGGAAAATCTGCACGGCGGACAAGACCGCCACCAGCACCGCTGACCAGGACACCTCCGCCACCAGCACCGCTGCCCAAGACACCTCCGCCACCAGCACCGCTGCCCAGGACACCTCCGCCACCAGCACCGCTGCCCAGGACACTGCCGCCACCAGCACTGCTGCCCAGGACCCTGCCGCCACCAGCACTGCTGCCCAGGACACTGCCACCACCAGCACTGCTGCCCAGGACACTGCCACCACCAGCACCGCTGCCCAGGACACTGCCACCACCAGCAACAGCCCAGGACACCACTGCCACCACCGCCACCAGCACCGCTGGCCAGTGAGCGCCAAAGATTCCGACACTACTTAGGCTGCCACGAGCTGGATGAAGCACTCTGGGCACCAAGCCCCCTCCCTGAATCAGTGGAGAAAGACATCCACTACCTCAGTCCTTGGCAGGATGAAGCACTCTGGGCACAAAGCCCCCTCCAGAACCAGTGGAGAAAGACATCCACTACCTAAGTCCTTGGCAGGATGAAGCATTCTGGGTACAAAGCCCCCTCCAGAACCAGTGGAGTATCACATCCACTCACACAGTCCTTGGCAGGATGAAGCACTCTGGGCACAAATCCCCCTCCAGAAACTAGTGGAGAATGTTATCCACTTGAGAGACTGTGGCTTTGCACTCCCCACGATGCAGCAGTGGGCAACCCACCCACTGAAAAGACTTGTGAGACTGTGGCTTTGCACTCCCCAGGATTGAACTGTGGGCAAACCACCCGCTGTAGAGACTTGAGAGACTGTGGCTTTGCACTCCCCAAGATTGCACAGTGGGCAAACCACCCACTGTAGAGACTTGAGAGACTGTGGGTTTGCACTCTCCAGGATTGAACAGTGGGCAAACCACCCACTGTAGAGACTTGGGAGACTGTGGCTTTGCACTGCCCAGGATTGAACTGTGGGCAAACCACCCACTGTAGAGACTTGAGAGACTGTGGCTTTGCACTCCCCAGGATTTGAGCTGTGGGCAAACCACCCACTGTAAAGACTTGGGCATGGAGCCCCCTCGTGGATCTGGCGTCGTGCACTCATCCGGCTGATGTGCCACCCCTTTCCTTCCCCCTGAGGTGACTGTTTTATTTCTATCTGATGCCCCAGCAGTGTTCTCTCCGTCTTGTGCGGGTATTGAGTGTGGGCCTCGCCCATGCTTTTTTGGGCCCAGTGGTCCACGGACTATGATAGTGGAATACCTTGGACTTTTATTCTTGGTGTATATATTTGTTTATAGTGTGAATATCTTTATATATGTATATATTTTTAATTACTGTCTTCGGCTATATTACAATAATTCAACTCATTTCCTTTTGTCCTTGCATTCTTCCAGGGGGGTTGGGGGGTGTAACTGTAATGTATCATGATGTATTAGTGTGTGTGTTGTCGTGGGTGAGGGTGGGGGTGGGAGTGTTGCGTGTGTGTGTCACTGTTTTTTCCCCTCCCCCTCCCCTGTGTCGTAGGTGCAGTACTCACCGTGGTCTTCGCCGCCGGCGTTTGTGCTACTGGCAGAGGAGCAGGAAGATAAAGGCTGGAAGAATCTGAAGTTCCGATTCTATGGCGTCCTGGTTCCTCATGCGATGTGTAGAGGTGAGCGTTTCCCCTCTCAAGTCCTGTTTCCGCCATGTTTTTGTTCACGGTGAATCCTCCACGGAAAAGGTGGCGGATTGGCCTGTTGTAATTCTGTGGGTGGTACATTGTCCTCCGCCTGTCTGTTGGCGGTTACTGCCGTGGTGTTTGTTTGTACCGACTTGGCGGTCGGAGTGTTAAAGTGGCTGTCTATGTTGGCGGTTTCCGCCACGGTCGTAATTCCATTTTTTTTTCCACCGGCCTTTTGGCGGTTTTACCGCCGCTTTAACACCGACCGCCAGAATTGTAATGACCACCATAGTCTCCCTTCCATGCTTATTAGGAGGAATGCTGACAGCATAATTCAGGGCTACGCTCCCCACTGCTTTTGTTCTTTTTTGCAAGGGCGCACCTTTCAAGTCACATCAAAACCTTTTTCCTCCCTGAGCAATACACTTTGCAAAATATCTGTCCACCCATTGGTGGACATAATGGAAGCCTTCGGCCTTATGCTGTTTTCATATGCTGATGACACACACATTGTCTTTCCCATTACTACCTGGAAGTACGATAGACTCTTTAATCTTCGATCATGCCATGCTGTTGTGGCTCAATGGATGAGAGAAAATTGCCTTAAACTAAATGTTAATAAAACTAAAGTTTGGTTGTAGGATACCAACCACATCTCGGGCCCACAATGGTTGCCAGAAGAGCTGAGACTGCTTCCAGTTCTGAAACAGACCGACAAAGACCCGGGAACTTGTCTGACAGCAAGCGCTCGATGTACCATCTGATCAAAAGGTTTCTGAAAGTTGCTTGGTTTGGCCTTCTTAAATGCATGAGAAAGATTCTATGGCTCCTTGTTGTTTCGAATTAAAGGTTGGCTGTTCAAGCTCTCATCATCATTCGTCTAGATTACGGGATTGTGCCTCCAAAGCTCTCCTGAAGAGGTTTCAGATTTCTCAGAATGCTGCGGCCTGACTCCTTTGTCATGTCCCATAGAATGTTTGCTCCCCACCAATATGGGGAACCTGTACTGGCATAATATGTATAAATGTACTAAGTACAAAGCGTGATGCTTCATGAATAAAGCCATGACTCATACCGGCTGCCAATATCTTAAAAATCTAGGACCTGATTTATACTTTTTGAGGCTAAACTGCGCTAACGCAGTTCAACCTCAAAAAGTATACTGCCGGCTAGCACCATTTCTAAGATGCCGGTCGGGCATCTTATTTATGGAAAAGAAAAAAAAAAAGATGGAGAAAAACAGCCAATGCTAGCTCATTCCATAATTTGATGTATAGAACAGTAGTTTGTAACCTTTTGAATTCTGTGTATCCCCACTTAACCATCACTGCAGTCCGGGAACCGTACCCTGAATCATCTTTGGCATCCAGGAACCCCCAGTTAGTCATATTTGGAAGCCTGAGACCCTGGCCTAAGCAATTTTGATAATTTGAATCTGAAACAATACAAAAAAATAATTAAACAAGCATTCATCAAACAAATAACTAAATATTTGATTCACAAACAAATATTAAAAAATCATTTTTTATTTTAATGGGAAGGTTGAACCTTTTTCTAAATTCAACTGATGCCACCCTTTGTCCATGCTATAATTTTGCTCCACAAATTTACAGACCATTTTAAAAGTTTCAATTTTTAATTTTGCGCATTTATTTTTATTCACTTTACTAATCTGTTAATATGTTTCCATTTTGTAAGCAGTCACAAACCCTTGATGTAGGCATCCCAGATCCCCAGGGGGTGCTAGAACCCAGGTTAAGAACTGCTGGTCTGGAACATGTTAGGACTTAACACCAGAAAGAGAACAGGGAGGACAAGGTTTACTCAAAGAAACCTGTGACCCACAAAGATTACAAGCAAGTGGAAACAGACTAAGCACTTTAAGATATGGAGGAGCAAGTGAACTGATACTTTTCAAAGTAATACATAAGTAATGAATCTAAAATCAATATGCAATAATGTAGGTGAAGCAGATCTGGACACAATAAGTAAAACAGATTGAAATGGAAGAAGATAACATTTTATAGAACATCAATACCAGAAAAGAAAGAAAAACAAGGAAAGAAGGCATTGAATTAAGGGGCAGATGTAGCAAGCCGTTTGCATGTCGCAAACTGCGAAAATCACAGTTTGCGCCATGCAAACGGCCTAACGTGATGCACATTCACAAATTGCAAGTCGGTACTGACTCACAATTTGTGAATGCGACTCGCAAATAGGAAGGGGTGTTCCCTTCCTATTTGCTACTCGCATCGCAATTCAGAATTGATTTGTGACCGCGAATGCGGTCGCAAAGCAACTCGCAGTTACCACCAGTGTCACACTGGTGGTAACTCACTTGCAAAAGGGAAAGGGTCCCCATGGGACCCCTTCCCCTTTGTGAATGTCGACAAAAATATTTTTTCAGAGCAGGCAGTGGTCCCATGCTTACTCTGAAAAAACAAAACCAAATGGTTTCGGTATTTTTTTCATTTTGCAACTCGTTTTCGAAAATGGGCTGTAAGATGAAAAAAAAACTTTTTAAACTTTATTTAAAAAGCAGTCACAGACATGGAGGTCTGCTGACTTCAGCAGGCCACCATCCCTGTCAGTGCAGGGACTCGCTATGGGGTCGCAAAATGCAACCCACCTCATGAATATTGATGAGGTGGGTCTTTGCGACCCCATAGCGAGTCGCAGACGGTGTCTGAGACACCGTTCTGCATCCGAGATTGCGACTCGGAAATTGCGAGTCGCAATCTCTGAGTTTCCTACATGTGGCCCTAAAAGTTTAGATGCAGAATGGGAAGGAAGAACTGAATTTTCCTGATAGTAAACAATGGAATGTGATATTGCAGGTGTTGGAAAATGGCCCTGTCTCAAGGGTGAACCTAACTGGCAAGTGACCCTGCAGTGGAGGACCATTGTCCACGTTCTCTTACCCTAAAAACAGAAGTCCATCGAGGTATTGGTTAATCTACTCTAGCTATAGGCTTGTAGGGTTGTTGTACTAAAAAATGGCCCTCTTTGTAGGGTTACCACAAACCTTGTGCCTTCCTCCTCCTCTTTTTCTGATCTCGTTTTTGTTGTCTTTAGGACTCTGTGCATTTTATCAGTGCTAACAAGTGCTAAAGTGCATGTGCTCTCTCCTTAAAATGTGGTAACATTGGCTTATTCACAATTTGCATTGTTAATTTTCTTGCAAGTCCCTTGTAAAGTGCATGTGCCCAGGGCTTGTAATAATATGCTGCTAGAGGGCCTGTAGCACTGATTGTGCCACCCAATAAGTAGCCCTTTTAAACTTGTCTCAGGCCTGCCACTGCAGGGTCAATGTGTGTGGCTGGACATTTAAAACATCATGGCAAGTCTTAAAAACTCTATTTTTGTTTTATATAAGTTACCGCTAAATCATGCACTAGGTATACCATAGGGCAGGGTGGTATGTAACTAAAAGTTTTAAATGTCCTGGTAGTGAAAAACTCTCAAGTAATTTTTCACTACTGTGAGGCTTATCCCTCTCCTAGGTTAATATTTGGAGTTCCTTATCACACTTGTAAGCCACAATTCCTGATTGAGAGAACTAAGTCATGTTTCATATCATTTGAATGGTAATGATACAGCTTCTTTACTGGTAAAGTTGGAGTTAACATTACTCTTTTAGAAATGTCACTTTTAGAAAGCATACATTTTTCTGCTCTTATAGGTCTGTGTCCCCGCAGCCTGTCTCCAATACATGTCTGTTGTGGGTGACAGCCACACTTTGTGCATTTCCTCTAGACATCCACAAGCACAGTAAAGTTAGGTGGGTTTGAGCATTCATCCGCATTCTGATGGCTCTTCCTGGGCAGAAAGGGATAGAGAGGCTGACAAATCTGGATAGACAGTGCCTGTCCGCACACAAAGAGCTGATAACCTCCTACTGAAAATCTGGAGCAGGGGCTTGGAGGAAAGGGCCTCTGTGCACTTCAAAGATCCTTCTTTAAAGTCACCCAACTTCAAAGGCACAACTGGGTATAAGTACTGGGTCTCTGACCCCACAAAATAAGACACTTCTGGACCTACAACTGGACTCTGTCAGAAGAGTTGCTGTGCTGCATCAAGTACTATTACTTTGCTGGACTACTGACCTGGAAGGACCGCTTTTCTGCTATGCTGGCCTGCTGCCTGATACTCTCTGTGCCTGCTGAGGAACAGCTGGACTCTGTGTTGCAACTGAAGAGATCTCCATTGGCTTGCTGGTTACCTCCTGTTAATTGAGATGCAGGGATATCAATGTCTCTATCCCTGTTGCAGGAGTAGGAACACTGTATCACTCACAGAACCAATGCAACACCTCAAGAGTTAAATGCTTGGAGCTGTGCATCGGAGCAGCTTGGAGAGATTGATGCATCCCCTCAACTGTATGGAGAAATTTGGCACATTGCACTTTAGAACCAACACATGTCAGCGCTTTGGCTGCATCCCCACCACTGTGTGAAGAAAATTGATGCATCACCTTGACTGCTGGCCTGACACTGACTCATTACTCGACACATCGCTTATCTGCACCCTACATCTTGCTGTTGCAACCAAGGTCAAAGTACTCTCTTCACTGTGCCTGCATGGCTCTTGTTCCCGGCCTGTGCTCCTTTGTGATCAGTCTGAACTGTTGAGTATGCCCTGGCCCAGCGTGATCAGTGAACCCATATCGGCGCTTATTGCTTCTAAGCGCTAGACTTCTTATATTCTTTGAAAATCAACGTTTATTGGATTTTTGTTGTTTTGGTCTTTATCTACTAATAAAATATTGTCTATTTTTCTGACCTGGTGTGGACACTTTTTGGAGTGTTTTCATTCTGTTACTGTGTGTGTGTGTGTGTGTGTGTGTGTTGCAGAAATACTTTAAACATTGCCTCTTTAGATAAGTCTAATTTCTCTGTACCAAGCTACCAGTGGGTGAGCACAGGTATCTGCAGAATTAATGCATCACCAGAATGTCAGTGTATAGCCAAACCATCCTTTGCAATGAAAGATCTTGCTTCTAAAAAGGCTTTAATTAACCCTGTGAGTGTCAAGTTGGGTTGGGACTCCAGGTCCAGCTTTGTTTCCTCTTTTCTAAATGGTAGAGCTTAAACATGGATGTTGTTGACTGTTGTATTTTGTGTTCATGATTTCTAGTTATGTCTGTGTGTGCGTGTGCAGATGTCGCCACTGCATGCATGCATCAGAGATTGTCTTCAGTGTACATTGTAGTGTCTAACCAGTGATGAACTGGTATTTATTTAAATATTTATCTAAACAAGACCAAAATGACAAAAATCCACAATATACAAGTGAAGATATCAATTAAAAAGCAAAAAGAGTCTTCATGTAGTTTTAAACACACACTAACGCTGTTAGCGTGAAAATGTACCTTGGGTGCGTCAAAAATAACACCGCACGAGCGAGTGTGCGTCAAAAAGGGCTTGCAACGCATAACTCACGAGTGAGACCTTGCGTCGTTTCTCCTTTCGTCGGGTCGGGCGTGTCATTTCTTCTCTCCGACGGAGAGCGATGTGTCGATCCAGTCAGCACTCTCAGGTCCGGACAGGCCTTATGTTGTTTTTACATGCCCAGCGGTACTTGCATCGGAAATCAAGCCGCACGATGATCCAAAAAGCATGCAGCACGGGTTGTGATTTCACCATCCTCCGTCAGCGATGCTGCGTGTCATTTCCCAACCTCTGGGGGTCGATCTTCCGGTCGCATTGCAGGCGAGCGTCGATTTTCAGCCACAAAGCTGGCGGCGCGTAAATTTTTCAGCCACAGATCGGAGTTGCGTTGATCTTTTCCCCGCACGCCGGACAGTGCGCGGATTTCTTCCTCTTACGCTGCCCAGCTTCTCCTTTCTGGGTCCCAGGAACTGGATGGGCACCACTTGTCAGAGTATGAGTCTCTACAGAGACTCCAGGTGCATGCAGAGAGAAGTCTTTGCTGTCCCTGAGACTTCAAACAAGAGGAGGCAAGCTCTAAATCAAGCCCTTGGAGATCTTCACAGGATGGAAGGCACACAAAGTCTAGTCTTTCCCTTCTTACTCTGTCAGAAGCAGCAAGTGCAGAAAAGCTCCACAAAGCACAGTCACAGGCAGGGCAGATCTTCTTCCTCAGCTCTTCTCCAGGCAGAGGTTCCTCTTGGTTTCCAGAAGTGTTCTAAAGTCTGTGGTTTTGGGTGCCCTTCTAATACCCATTTTCTCCTTTGAAGTATGCCTACTTCAAAGCAAAGTCTCTCTTGATTGTGAAATCCTCCCTTGCCCAGGCCAGGTCCCAGACACTCACCAGGGGGGTGGGGACTGCATTGTGTGAGGGCAGGCACAGCCCTTTCAGGTGTGAGTGACCACTCCACCCCTCCCTCCTAGCATAGATGGCTCATCAGGAAATGCAGACTACACCCCTGCTCCCTTTGTGTCACTGTCAAGTGTGAGGTGCAACCAGCCCAACTGTCAAACTGACCCAGACAGGGAATCCACAAAAAAGCAGAGTCACAGAAATGGTATAAGCAAGAAAATGCTCACTTTCTAAAAGTGGCATTTTCAAACACTGAGTCTTAAAATCATCTTTACTAAAAGATGTATTTTTAAATTGTGAGCTCAGAGACCCCACACTTCACAAGTCTATCTGCTCCCAAAGGGAATCTACACTTTAATCACATTTAAATGTAGCCCACATGTTAACCTATGAGAGGGACAGACCTTGCAACCGTGAAAAATGAAGTTAGCAATATTTCACTGTCAGGACATATAAAACACATTACTATATGTCCTACCTTAACATTCACTGCACCCTACCCTCAGGGCTACCTAGGGCCTACGTTAGGGGTGCCTTACATGTAAGAAAAGGGAAGGTTTAGGCCTGGCAAGTGGTTACACTTGCCAAGTCAAATTGGCTGTTAATAACTGCACACACGGACACTGCAGTGGCAGGTCTGAGACATGATTACAGAGCTACTAATGTGGGTGACACAACCAGTGCTGCAGGCCCACTAGTAGCATCAGATTTACAGGCCCTGGCACCTTTAGTGCGCCTTAATAGGGACTTACTAGTAAATCAAATATGCCAATCATGGATAAACCAATCAACAATACAATTTACACAGAGAGCATATGCACTGGTTAGCAGTGGTAAAGTGCTCAAAGTTCAAAAGCCAACAGCAACAGGTCAGAACAAAATAGGAGGCAGGAGGAAAAAAGATTGGGGATGACCCTGCAAAAGGGAACAAGTCCAACACACACCCAATGGGGACACCACATGTGCACACGCTCACTCACTAAAACCTGTGACCTAGCACTACCAGTGCTGGGTAATCCAATTATCAGGGCATTCCTGTCACCATGTCCCAGATCCCAGCAATTGAACCTTTCATTATAGAGGGGTCCCCACCGTGCAAGTGCCCAAATGGAGAGACTGGGTAGAGAGAGCGGAACTACTTTGCGAAGCAACAGATGTTGCAGTCGAAAGGAAAAACGCATTGCTTTTCCATCCCGGAGGTGAAAGCATTCATAGTATCTCAAAAACAATCACTGAAGAAGCCCCGAAGACACATGCCACACTCATAGCTGCCCTCAACGCATTTAGAGCCAACAGCAAAACATGACTATGAGTGATTAATTTTCCTTCATGCTGAGTGAAACTCAGAGAAATCAATTGATATATTCTACACCCCATTGAAAGAGCTGGAGAGTAGATTCAGCTTTGTAGATGAGGCAGAAGAGAAATGGCCACATCATTGAGGGTTGTGCCTCTGCAAAGCTAAGAGAGCATATCCTGCAGAAGTCTGGCAAGTAGCTAGCAGACATTCTGACCAAGGCTGATCTAAGAAATTGTAGAAAGCCCACACCTCCCACATGCAGGTGGCCTTACAAAGATCAGTAAAGACCAAACCAGTTCATGCCTCGAAAACTACAAGAATGACCCAAGGAGATCACAACAATGGCACAAGGATGTGGCTACTGTGGAGGCCCAGTCCATTACCAAGAAGAGTGTTCTGCAAAGAGCAAATGGTGTGTCAGGTGTGGAAAGTTCAACAACTTTGCAAAAGAATGCCACTCAGGTAAAAGTCGAACACCCCGTATGACAGTTAATGCAATACCTGAAGCACAGGAGAACACACATTATATGGATCATGATGGAGTCGTGAAAGACACAGTACCCTCCAACTTCACATTAGGGACTTCAGCTAATTCACAGCGCCACTTACCAGAGTGTCAAATACAGGTAAGAGTGCACCCACTTGTAGCCATCATGGACACTGCGGCATCCATAAACATTACGTCAGCTGAATCATTCAAATCCATGCTACCAGCTCCACCCCTTCAGAAGTCACCAATCTGAGTATTGGCATATGGACAAGACACACTACTGCCCATGCTGGGAAAATTTAAAATACTTATCACTCATGGATCTCAGACTGTAGACTCACACATTTTTATCGCAGAAGGTGACCATGGCATGGTTCTAGGGTGTTGCACAGCAGATGCTCTGGGAGTCGTTACCTTTGCATATGAAGTGTCCCAAATACTGGCAGAGTTCCCAAAAGTATTCAATGGCTTTGGGCATCTGAAATGGAAACCAGTGAAACTACATATCGACCAGTTGGTCCAACCAGTAGCCCAAGGACACAGATGCATTGTTTTTCACCTGATACCTCAGGTGGAGAAGGAGTTAGAGAAGATGGAAGGTGCCAGCTTATAGAGAAGGTGTCAGCCCTAACCCTTGGGTATCACCCATCGTAGTAACTCGGAAGCCAAAACTACAAGGTGAAGTACCATATGTGTAGATAGTTGGCTTCCCAATGCCGCAATAAAAAGAGAAAGACACCTGACCCCCACCATCGATGACCTAATTGAAGAACTGAGTGGAACCAGTTGGCTCTCAGAGATAGATCTTTATCAAGCTTCAAGAGGTTCACCCTAGGTGAGGAGTCAAGATACTTTACATTATTCTCCACTCATGTGGGCCTGCAATGCTACTGGAGGCTTAACTTTGGGATTATGTGCGCCACCAAGGTGTTCCAGAACACCATACAAGAACTGTTTGTCGGCCTACCAGGGGTAATCAATGTCAGTGATGACATTCTTGCGTATGCTAAGTCAGTGCCGGTGCACAATACCAGATTCAGGGAGTGGTCCTCCGAAGAATACAGGACTCATGGACACCAAAACAAATGTGAATTCCTCAAGCAGAGAATTCATTTCTTTGGCCACACATTCTAGGTGGAGGGTGTGGCGCCTGACCTGGAAAAGGTGTGCTAAATCAAAGAAGTGCCCCCGCCTTCCACTGTATCTGAAGGTCATAGTTTCTTAGGAATGGTGAATTACTGTGATCTGACTACACTGACCAAGCCACTCCATGACCTGACCAAGTCCTCAGTCCCCTGGGCATAGGGAGAGGACCAAGAGCTATTGTTTCAGGCCAACAAGGATGCCTTCTCATGGGACCCCACACTTGTCTACTTTGATCCTAGGAGAAGCACCACCAAAGCAAGGATGGAATCCCCAAAGAACTTGAGGCAGTGATGATGCAATGACCACAAGGTGCAGAATGGGCACCAGTAGCATTTGCAAGTAGATCTGTCACTCTCACAGAACAATGATACTCAAAAATTGAGAAGGAGGCAATAGCTATACATTGGGGATGCTTTTATTTTCATTTGTATGTGTACGACATCTTTTTTTTGGTTCCCATAAACTACAAACCCCTCATTTCACTCTTCAAGGTAACAGCATCAAAGCCATCCCCGTGCACTGAAAGTGGATGCTACAATGATAGGAATACAACTGTGAGGTGGATTATCAACCATGGATCAGCAAACCAGCAGACTATCTGTCACGTCACCACCAGACCGCAAATCCAGAAGTAGAAGAGGAAAGCTGATGAAACCGAGGAATACTAATGGTATGTTGCTGACTGTTGCCACCCTCCGTCCATGTCAGTGGACAACATATACCAAGCAACTGCATGAGATGAGTGCCTGCAGAAAGCAATGGAAACCGTCCAAACCGGTCGGTGGCATCAATTCGGGACCCATTGGGCTCAGAGTATGCATGATGCACAGTGCATTCTGGACAGTCTGTTCCATGTCTGCTATGAGTTGGTCACAGATCCAAATGGCTGCCTCTTGCGAGGTCACTGGCTTGTCATCCTTACCAGCCTCACCAGTCAAGTAGCACAGCTAGTCCATGCTGGCCATCAAGGGATGGTTAAAACCAAGAGTCCTCTGCGCACAAAGGTGTAGTTCCCACTCATGGATGACCTGGTTGAGACAGTAGTGCAATCATGCCTTTGGTGTCAAGCCAAAGAAGGGCCTCCCCCGCCTGCCCTGTTGATAACAACAGGGGACTTAGCAGCCCTTGGTGTGCACAAGTCTAGAATTTGGGAGTCTCCCAAGAGGGAGACATGCAGTGGTTCTCATGGATGATTACTCAAAGTACCCGGATGTGGAGATCCTTACTACCCAAGGAGTGCATGAAGTGCTGCCCAAGTTGGAAAAGATGGTAGCTATGCTTAGCCTGCTCAAAGAACTGAGGGTGGACAATGGCACACCATTTCAAGGGCAGGAAATTGACGCATAACTGCAATCCATGAATATCAAATACAAGAAGATCACACCTTGTTGACCACAAGCCAAAGGGGAGATGGAACACTTTATGAGAACTTTAAACAAAGTCATCAAAATTGCACACACCTATCAGCAGCAACTTGAGTGGGCCTTTTATTCCTTCTTACAAAAGTGTCAACAGACCCCATACTCCACCACTGGGCAAGCCCATGGACACCTCATCAGGGGGCGAGTGATACAAGACTCCATTCCTGACAATAGGAGTGGACTCCTGCTTCCCTCAATGAGCAGCAGGTATTGGATAAATGACTTACTACCTACACCCAGGCAGCCAGTGCCAGAGAGTCCCAGAGTCCAACCTGAGAGTTGGAGATATGGTAGTGGTTGAGAACCGATTCCCAGGAAGCAAGTTTCAGCTTCTGTTCAAACGGCACCCCTGGGTGATCACCCACATGCATGGTACCAAAGTAACCACCTGGCAGTGTGAAGAAGAGGTCATGAGAGACATTTCTTTTTTTGTTAAGCATTTTCATCAGCAAGCTTCCCCTGGCAACGACGTTGAAAGGTTTGAGGGGAGCCCCAATGATCAGGATGACCTGTAGTGACTGCTGGTTCTTCAACTGACATCCTGGATGGGGGGTGGAGGCTGTAAAGAAACCACCCCTTCTGTACCTCCAATGGCTCAGAGTGAACCTGACCGACTGACAGGAAAGGTAATAATAGGAGCACAAGTACTGGGTATGTGCTACTGGGTATGGGCTGAGAGGTAACCCTTCTCCCTCCACATGCTTAAGGGCTCATGTATTGTGACTTCCATGTTCCTGTTAGCATGGGGGGGAAGGGGAATATCTCATTACTGAAAAGATTTTGCTCTAATAGTCTTATGTGAGCTATAGTAAGCCAATGAAAAGGTGGGGGGGGGGCTTTATTCCTGCTGTTGATATGTATTTGGTAGGAATATGGTAGGACATATTCTAGGGACATACCCATGTGCCCAAGGGGTGTATGGAAATGTTACCCCTCCCACAGGTCTGTTGGTGCAGTCCTTCGTACCACTTGGGGCGCAATTAATAAATATTGGTGCAGGCAGGGTCAGGGAAGACCACTTGTACCACGACCGAACATACAGAAAACACTGTGGGCGAGGTTTACAAGAAAGTGGAGCATCAGCTGTGATGCGCCACTATTCTTGTGCCCCTCCCAACTACACCATATGTGTGCTGTATTTGCAATACTGTGCTCCATGGCGCACTTTAGGACAATAACGTCAGAATTTATGACACTATTGTAGTACTTTGCAGGATTAGTGCCATCATTGTTTGCGTTAATCCTGCTTAGTAAAGGGAGGCCCACTGAAAGTAATGGGTACGTCATGTTAGCGCCTGCTCTGAGCAGGCGCTAAACATGATGCTATAAATGTCACTGTGAAATGTTGTAAATTTCACTGTGCCATTTTTACGGGCTTCCCTGCAAGGGAATGCCCACTTGCTTACATTATGTCTGGTGCAGGCATAATGTGGTGCAAGGTGTTACAAATTGGCACAATGAAGCATTGCGCCACTTTGTAAATATGACGAATGAGAATGGCCTCCCTAACTCCACCTTAGTGCAAACATTACGCTAGTGTGGTGCTAGGAGACGTTAGGGCCAGTCTCTAGTATAATTTCTAACAATGCCCGCTGCAGTGCTAATCTCCGCTTTCTACCACCCTGCTAGCGCTCCTGACTACCCGGAGAAGCCAGCATAACATACATGTGCAGAATTTAGTGATATGCGCGTGCTTGTGTTTGTTTCTGTATATGTGTGCTTGTGTATCTGTATGTATACTAACTGCGTGTTCATGCCGGCGTCAATCTGTTACACATAAGTGCAGCTATTCTAGAATGCACGTTCTCTCTGAGCGCTTGAGGGCTATGTGGTGTTTTCTGTGCTTACACTTGTATTATATGAAAGCTAGACCTATTACCCTTGTGAGTGCTTCTTTTCCAAACTTTTACATTTCATCTCTTTTTTATGTTCTTTCATAGAAGCATTGCTTTAGATACATTCTCATTCATTTAGTTTCTTTTTTTGCTTTTAATGTTTCTACGTTATAGTGTCTTGGTTAAAGTCACTTTTATAAATCCACAACAAAATATGTTATTAGAGAACGGTTTCTGAAACAGGCTCCTACCCCTATGCCTTTAGATCTTAGCAGCCTAGGGAGCCCAACAGGCCATCAATACAATCTTCTTTCGGCTGTATAATAACTTGCTTCTTTCAGGGAAGCCTTCTTTAGAGGCAAGACAATAGAACTCGAGTCCTGTGCAGGCCTGTCCTGTTACCTGTCATTAAACTGATGTGCTGAACAAACACTTAAAACCCCAACAGCCTGCCCCAGGAATCCCAGGAAGCCCTCAACTCTTGTCTATATTTCACCGGCTGTTTTCTTTTTACTTTTTGTAAGTGAAATACTGTCTTCAGAAAATGCAGGTTCCTCTGCTGCTGAAAATACAGTCTTTTAGTAATCATTTGCTTCACTGGAAATGATGGAGGGGATGAATAATAAACGGCCGACGTTTTGTTTCTACGGAGTGCTTTTGTCAATAACAGGCCTAAGAATTACACATTTAGCAGAGAAGAAATGTACATGACTAGTACAGAACGGGGTTCTTGTTGACAGTATGTTAATATTTATCTTCCCAAATTACCACGTCATACTTGTTTCCGTATTTAATTTGTTCAAACCAATGACTGACTTTTCTTCATATACTGGATATAAAGAGCAGTTTTTGCCCGTGCCCATTTGTAGTAAGGAATGGAAGGATGTGCACGATATATGTGCATTATTATACGTGTTCCGGGCAGTGGTACAGGAATTAAATACATATGTTGTGTTTACATTGATCTGTGTATGTGTGCTAGTCTGCCTGGTAGAGTAATCCCACACGAAATGTCAGTGCAGGGGAATACACTGCTAAAAACAAGCGAGCAATATCCAGTGCAAAAACAAATCTGCAGAAGTTAGCAATAATCAAGTGCCCTGTTCTAAGAGCATAACCTCAAGCGGACCTAGCGGTTGAAGGATGAGTATGGCCTGGGGAGAGAGCAATTAATAATAAGAGGTTGTAGTGAGTGCTTAGAAAATGCTCAGACAGGAAGAGATCAACAGTCGATTACACACCTGCAGCAGCTCAGGCTGCTCCACAAAGCACTTATACTTAAGGCAGGATTTGTTGAAGCTGAAGAGAGGCTTGTGTGCGCTCAATCACTTCTCTAAATCAAAGAGGATCCTTTCTACTAGGAGCCTTTATTAATAAAAGAATGAATTTGGCAGTTTTGTGTACTAAGGCTGGATGTAATGTCATTCACTGTGTCACATGAAACTATGAACCACATTGTGTAAGGGAGATAAAATCTAAAACCACTTCCGAGGTGAAGGGGCTATTACTATTACCTGTACTGTCCATTCACTGTATGTACTTAGCGCACCTGGGGCCGTGTTTATAGGCCCCTAGCGCCACATGAGCATCACTTTTTGTGAGGCTCCTGTGGCCCTAAGCACTACGCCGTATTTACAAGGTTAAAGACGTTTCATCCCTGCATTTCTAAAGTGACGCATCATGGCACTGCCATGTTTGGTGCAGAACCGCGTTGCGCCACTTTTCCTTAAATATGGCCCTTGATCTTAGGCAGTTTTTGATCATCCCAAGAAGCAGTTTCATTGCTAAACTGTAACATTTTCGCAGACGCAGTCGGTTTAACTTTTAGCATCTTTCATTTGAGCTATGTGAATGACCCTCAAACTTTTAGTAATTCCATGGGAGGTCTTTTCCAAGTTAATAATGGCACTGGTTTTGGCTGAAATGCCTCATCAGAAGGGATCAGTAGGTTGAATTGCAGATTGACTGGGAGGTGCCTGTCATTCACTGATTTATCATTACTGTCCTCTATGACAAGGCATGTAGTACTGTAGTTCTGTTTATTTGTAATATTGACTGTTAATCTGTTAGCAACACTGTAGTAGACATGTGGAAATCACAGAGAATAATGAACAGTCTTAAAGCTCACATTTAACCCCATTTTCTCAGCAAGATCCTGGAAAAGGAGGTGACAAGATAACTCGAAGAGTATGCAGAATGAAAAGATCAGGTCCACGACTACCAGTCTGGCTTTAGACCCACAAAGGGGATATAAACAGCAATAGGTGCCACCTCCTTTCAATGGATGAAGAAAATACGTTTATCCTCGTACATTTAGATCTGTCCAAGGCATGTGCCACTATTATGACCATGATGATCATGCTACACAGGGTAGAGTGAGAAAAATGGACCCTCTAACAACAGTCAAGAAATCATGATTAAAACAAGTGAATAATCCACTTCAGATTATCATGCATGATCGCTCAATGCTCTTCCCTTACCTGTCTCTTGTTCAACATTTCTTCATTAACCATTTCTTCATTAACCTTGGCGTATATTCTCAAGCAATACCATGTACACTCTCCAATGAATGCAGCTGGTACTCCAACTTACTTCTGGCCAGATAAGTACAGAAAAAAACAAATATCACCTTGTGCTTGGATTATGTTCTCCACTGGATGAAAGAGAGATACAAATGCATGAACAGAGCCAAGACTAAAATCATCATAATACAAGAATGTTAGGCCATATCATTAACTTTTGACATGACTCCATTTCTTTGGACCGCATTTCCATCACAAGAGTACTTATTTTATTAATTCCACAAGTCAACACAGTGGATCAAGGCATCCATTTTCATCCACCCTACAGAAAAGCTCTCCATCTGCTACCAGTCAAATCAGAATCAAGGTTTTTTTTGTATCATTCACAAGGCCTAGTGGGGAAAAAGTCCCGAAATGCTTCCAAAACATCCTAAGTAGAAGCATCTCTTATTGTTTGTTCACATTATTTAGCAACGCAATGGTTGTTTCATAGGATGAAACACAAAGGCAGTGTTCTGCGAGTTCAAGCCCCCTAACTAGTTTGGTGGGTGTGCATTATGACCGTGGTGCAACCTTACAAAGGAGGAAAAACTACTCAAGTTTATATGAAGGAAGTGGTGAATTGCCAACGAGCTCATTAAACTTGATAATGCTGGGTATGGTTTGTATTCTGAGTGGACCATAAAACCTCAAACTACGGAACTTTATTGGCTCTAAAAAGTGAATTAATAAGGCCATAATGATGTAATCCTATGTAAGTGTTGTTGCATGGACGTTCTTGACAGTTACCAATGCTGTTGACTTTTTGAGTGAGAAGGCTAAGAGAAAATAAAGAAATGCTAGAATTGTAGCTCCTTGTAAGTGGCTCATGGCAACATTATGCTAAAATGTTTTATTAATTATAGCAGACCTGCAGTGGTACATGTATATATTAGATCTCCAACATTAATGCCAGTTTTCATGGGTTAGCAGAATTTTGGTTTGTTCCTAATTTTCAAAGGTGCCAGAGGAAGGCATAAGCTGTGAAGGAAGACACCGAACAAGCAACATTTCAGACAAAAGGAAGAGACCCTCTATTAGTCAGATACCACAGTGAGTTTCAGACAAGAACCAGCTTGGTGCCGGCTTTCAGGATTTTTTTTGAGATATTTTGAAATGTGGGTACCGCAACATTCTCCAGAACAGGCAACTCTCAAACAATAGTCAGAGTGCTACCTTAGAGAAATGTATGCCTTTCTAGAATTTTATAAAAAGGGAAAAATAATCACTGTTGAGACATAAATCACTGCCAGTGGGTCAAAGAACACATCCAGATTTATAATCAGATATAAGAAATAGAGGAAATAGAGCTATTTCTTATAGAGAAATCAAATACACATTTTTAAACGCCACAGTTTCTTGACATTTCAATTGCTAATGCCCGAGGAGGCTAAAGTAAGCCCCTGATTCAGCCCAGGTCCAGATTGGCCTTGCGGGGCATTGGGCGTTTTCCCCGTGGGCTGGCAGAGTGGGGGCTGGTTTCACTGTTATGAGGGTCGGTTGGGTTCCTGGGGGGCAGCCAGCCATATTCCTTCCTTCAACACAAAGCATATCAATTGGTTTAAAAGCATGTGTTAAAACCATTTGTTTTTGCATTTCGGTGGTTCCTTCACCTTCAGTCAAGAACAGGGCAAGCTGGCCCACAGCAGCAAAACCGGTACTCACCAGCAGTAAAACTGGCCCCTACTCTGCCAATCGCCACTAAAACACTGAGCTCACTCACTACATGCAGAATGGGGGCTGGGCTTGCAAACTTTGTCAGGGCTCTTTTTGAGCACAGTCTGGCCCTGATCCCCCCCCCCCCCCCTCCCCTCCCCCTCACCCCCCCCACCTGCTTTGCCAAACGTCTTCTTCAGCAGCGCTGAGAGAAAAGCAGGGGCTGAGGAAAAACCCTGCTTCTCCTTCCACAGCTCCAGTGACACTGTGAGATATGAGAGGAGGAGTGACTCGTCCAGGGCTTCTGCCTCTCTCTTGACCTTGCACAAGTCACATAGGCTGTAGAGAGGCAGGGAAAAGGGATAGTCCGAGGGTGTAGATTAGAACATTAGAAAGTTGAGAGCAACAGGCCTGTCTATTCCAAAGTTTGTAGCCACTGCTGTCTCAGTTGAGCTCTCAACCTTCCAATATTCTAATTTGTGAAAAACACTTAGGCCCTCAATGTTAATTCACTGGCAATCCAGGGCGTAATTTTACCCTTGGAATTACAGGTAGAGGTGAAGGAATATTGGTAAAACCAGAAAACATAATTCCCTAAGATTATGAGAAATGGTTAAAAAAAATGGTGAATAACATCACACAAGTTCAACTTTTCATTCCCTTATTTTTGGCATTTTCCAGGTCAAAATATTCTACGGATTTGACGCAGTGAATTCGCCCCTGAAAACATATATGCCATGTTAAAATACTTCATGAACTGTAATTCCCGCTTTGGCAGCTAACTCCTGAATCGAAAACAAAGGGCTGCTATGAACATTTTAATTCTACTCTGGAGTGCCTTTTCTATGTTTTTAATGTAATTTTTTACAAATGTATATCAAAAGCTTCCAAAAGACTATTGAGATATTTAATCAAAATAAACCGAAGTGTGAAAACATCAGTAATGAGAATTATTTAATACGTTAAAAGTATTCCCATAATCAAAAATGACTTACAACATGACAGCTGGCCAAAAATACTCAATAAATTGCTTAAAACGTTTCATCTATTTGTTGTTTTCAGCAACTTTAAATCTTAAAGATTTCAGCTTGGGCCTCGAGATGCTATTTTTCAACGGTACTTCTTTTAGAATTTTGGGATGGCAAACGTCTGGGTCAAACTTCCTCTGCAAATTTTCATAGCTTCCGAAATTATCAGCTTGTCTGACAAAACAAAACTCAAATTCGCAGACAAGACATGGCATCTTAAAATTGTTGTAGTAGCAAAGAAGAGACCAATGAGGCCATCACAACTCGGGTTTGATTCACTCAACCCTTACGGCTCGCAAAACTTTCTTTTTGTTATGGTTGGAGGGCCAAAAATAAAATTCGAACATCTGATCGGGATGAAACCAGTGCTTTAAATGCACAGCAGCATTTCAGTTAGCTTATGGATGTACTCTAAGATGGAACATAACCAGTAATGATGTGATAACTTGTCGCATCAT
Source organism: Pleurodeles waltl (assembly GCF_031143425.1). Taxonomy (NCBI): domain Eukaryota; kingdom Metazoa; phylum Chordata; class Amphibia; order Caudata; family Salamandridae; genus Pleurodeles; species Pleurodeles waltl. The sequence continues at coordinate 1,213,447,998 of NC_090447.1, read as the reverse complement.
GGAAAGCTCGGGATCTAGGACCATGTTAGCAATGGAGGGACCTATTCCCTGAAATGCAAGCTGCACATCAATGACACAATGGCTAGCTAGCAATGAAATTTTGCCATTACTAAGTGCGCTGTAGCAGAAGTGTAAATATTTTAGGAAATAAGCGGATACCCACAACTCAATAATCATAAGTCAATGCTTTCAGTTTTTGTACATTAGAAAATATGGACATCCTTAGTTGAACTGACACTGAAATTCTTTCTTCCAGATGTATTCATTACATGGTTGATGTTCTAAACAGAGTCCAGTGTATTTATAGTGATGATCACTTCCAGGTGCTGACCAGACACACAACTGCTCTTTGTCAGCTGACAGTTGTTAGGCGTTGTGCAAGTATGCATTTATTAACAAAGTAATTCTAAACACACACAGAACAGGCGAACATAAAACACCATGATAAATGTGTGCAATAATGGGGCTGTATTGGTCTTGAAAAAATTATAGTAGTCGATCTTAACATGGCCGCTACCTCCTATACACATGTGCAAATAGTATGTCAGTACATTTTCGTCATATGTGTTTCAACTGGCAACAAACTAGTTATGATAACTTACCTAGACACCAGTGTATTTCTAATTTATTGACCACTTTTTCCTATTTCGTCTCTCTCTGGCTCACATATACACTGTTCAAATGAAATTTAGATGGTGTTGAACGTAAAATTGTAATTTTCATGTATATACATATTGATTATGCAAGAGGAGAGCAAAATGTATATGCTCTATTATCAATGATCATAAGTTCTGCACAAAAAACATAGACCTATATGATAATGAAACATTATTGAATGGAACAATATGATAAAATCACGGCGACAACAGTATGTGATTTTAATATTTTTCCCGGTACCTTAAATGTACAGCACTTTAGGATTTAGATACAATTTTGTATTGATATATGGTTTTATATGTTTATATTCTTTTAGCCCTGAAGAAGTCTGGTAGGACGAACCGCATTGGCTATGGATTATTTGTTTTCAATCTGGATTAATAAAGAACAGTGATTTTAACAAGACTTGATTGTTGAATTATGTGATTTGTGACTCAACCTAAAAATACAGGATAATAACCTTTTGGATACCAATAGATACTTTGATGGGCCGGGTGTCCTTTTCAATAAAACACCATGATTATAAACACAGTTAAACATCAATAAAAGCACACATGTTGCAAATAGATTCCACCCATTCAGTGAACCTGGATTTTTTTCGTTTGATCACCCATTGTTTGGGCCTTTACTGTGGGTGATTGTTATTACCTGACTCTCAATATAACTGCATGGTAATTGGGCCATGTGGTTATGGCCAGTGTCTGCCCTTAAAGATGAGACCACTCCGATGCAGCTATGGTAAGGGGCACTAGGCTGCTTATATGTGAATACGTACATGCATGTGTGGATTGTGTATGAGAGACTACAGTTGTCTGCAGTCTGGTAGCTGCACACGGATAACCTGCCTGTGGGAGCTTAAACAGCAAAATCAATCTGTTAACATTCATCTTTTGACAGGCCTAAACCCTCCGTTTAAATTATTAATATCACCCATATGTAGGCCTTATATTCTATTAAGGCCGGGTGCATGATTTTTAAGAGTAAGGTATATAGAAGTTAATGTTGAACAAGACCTTACAGTAATATATGTCACAAAAAGATTTCATTGTAGCAATACTGGCTGCTTTAATAAGGAACCATTGGGCTACATTGTTACATTTATTAAATGACGAAGGGCCTATTTATGACCCTGGCTGCCAGACCGCCATACTGCCAATGTGGCAGTCAGAAAAATGCCCCACAGCTGGCGGCCTCCCAACCACTGCATTATAATGTTCTCGCTAGGCTGGTGGTGCAGTCAGTGAGAGGGAGAGCCAAGGCCAATGTCAGCTGCATTGACTGCACCGCCAGCACAGTCGGTATGTGGACTGTTGCCATGGCAGTCAGTGTGCACACCGACTGTGCTGTCAGAGGGGCAGTGCACTGCCCTTGACATGCACAATAATGGTGCAGGGGGCCCACTGTGGCATCATTCCTGCCTTTCAGCCAACTTTTTCATGGCGGCGTCCGTGCTGTGAAAAGGTCAGTGGAAAGACAGTTCGTAATATAGATGGCTGTTCCACTGCCGGCACCACCTCCATATTCCACTGCTCTCCCTACTGCCACAACCATGGTGGGTCAGGAGTTGGTGGTGGCGATGGTTCTGTGATGGCCCAATGCCACCATCCAAATTGGGCAGGGGGTCTGCCACGGGATGTGGCAGTCGTACTGCAAAAATCAGTACGACGGTTTTCAGACCGCCGTACTTGAAATCAGGCCCTAAATTCAGATTAGTATCACATTTTAATTGTAATTTTTTGATGGCAGGGAATACTGCAGCTGGCATTTGTATATAATGCTTATTTGAGATAACAAAACAACTATACCAACTTAATGATGATTGGGGATACTTTTCAGATGTACAATAGTCTAATGCATTTCATAAGAAGCAGGCTTGCATTGATTCACCAAATAGCAAATGCCATGAGATGAGAGATTAATACTCCTCTGGGTGAAGCCAGAGCTGTCACTAGGTATATTTGAGAAAATTGGTTACAAACAGACATATTTTATCAAAGGGTTGAGTCACTTTTGCACCAAGCAACAGGTTGCAAAAGCGATACACCCTTAAAATGTGTTCCTGAGTGACTTGATGAATCCAGAGTAATGCAATGTAGTGCAAATTGCTGCGTTGTGTTACTCCGCCCCAGGAAGGCATTCCATGAGTGGTAGTTAGGTGCTCCCATGTAACACTCATGGATTTTGATGCATTCTCAGATTTACCATTAGTGGTAGACCTGGAAATGAGCCCAAACTGCAATGACTCCCCAGGTGAGAAATAATGAGGAAAGATATCTTCATTTCTCCTCACTTTTTCCTCTTTCTATGTGTGCTGCATTCAGCAGCACACATAGAAAGAGGAAAATGCCTCAGTGAATTGTTTATGTGCAGGAAGGTCTCCTTTCTGCACAAAAACAATCCTGCTCACAACACAGGGATCCTTGCTTCATCGTGCAAAAGTGCCTCCATTGGCGATAGGTAGCACATTGCGCGCCAGCACTGGCAAAAGGCAGGAATGTGCCATATAATGTTAGATACAGTGCATTCCTGCCTTTTTCCGTTCACCAAGGTGCAGCGCAGCAAAGTGACTTGCTGCACTGTGTGACATTGATATTTGTGCCCCAAAAATATCTTGCAGACAGCTGAACGGTCCGGGGGAGGTGCCTCCATTAGGGCATTAGGGCTTTGTCCTGCTTACGTTTTGGCCCCCCAATTAAATGTGAGTTGACAACTACAACAGTGTTTTCTGATTCTGCTATGGCCGGAGGCCTGAAGTGGGTCTTGACTCCTGGTGAAGCCAGTGTGAGTCTGAGGTGGTGAGGCTTAACAATATTACTGACACTGTCAGAGTTGGGACCCATGTGCTCATGTCAGGTTGGAGTGATGCCTCTCTCCGGCCAGCCTGACATGCGCACTAGAAGCGGCTCAGAGGGTTTCTCTCCATATGCTCATACTGGAGCCGGGGGTGACTCATAGTCACAGCCCCTGGGGCTCAGTAATGAGCGTTGAAGTTACCTGCCCCAACCAATCCATGCACTGCTGTGACAGCAGGAGCAGTGTCTGGATTGGCTTAGATGCGCAGTGCATTATGGGGTGGGAGAAGGCTGTCTTTTTACTTTTCCTGCGGCACAAAGAAAGACAGGCCGCACACCTTGATCTGAATAACATAGCAGCATCATGCTCCCTTCCACTCAGATAAGTTAGTGATTCACAGCAAATTTAACAAACGAGGGGCGAAGTGACAGTTAATCCCTCGGGCTTCATGTATAATTATATTAAATAATGTCACTGGACGTGTTTCTTCTCATTGTCGGACGTTACCCAAAAATAGAATCAAATGCAACATTATTTGAAACAACTAAGATTACAAAATAATGTTGTTTTCAACCCAAGATGAGGGCACGCTGAGTCAGGAACATACCCGTTCTCTGCTGCGTCGCTGATGATCTCGGGGATGGAGACTGGATGTAACCCGCTTTGGTGTGCCAATAAGGAAAAATCTCCCTAAACTCTGGGATTTTGAATTGTCAGGCAGAGTGATGGCTGCCCCGAATTTAGCTAAACTGTTTAATTTTGAGAGACACTTATTAAAGCCCCAAGCTCCTTTCCCCTGTGCACGAAAAGTGGAAACACAACAAAAATCGCTCTAATATTCTCATTTTCCCATATCAAAAAGGCGCTTTGCTTTATTTAATTGAATTTATTCACTGGTGTGGGCTATTCATTAAAAGTAATGGGAAATAGTAGAATAAAGGTGCTCGACAGCAGAGGGCCCTTTTGTTTACAGTCTTCAATATATCATTGTCAAAGATTACTCTGTTTTGCAGTTTAACCAGCATAAGTGATTGGGCACATTTTGAAAGTTTCCATCCTATTTGTTCCGAGCTTTAGCTGAAGTAACTTTTCACATCCTGACAATTCGTGCCTTAAGGAAGAATAGTCAGGGTATTAATAGTTACTAGAGCGAAAGCTCAGAACAACATGGATGGAAATGTACTCCTTGAAAGGTCGATACATCGCAGCGCTGCGTTAAGCGCACTTCCTGAACTAATACCTTCATTTTAACGTAGGAGCCTTCTAATGGGTCTCCAAGGGAGAATTTTATTTGGCTGGCATTTAACATGAACCTCAATGATCGCTACATTAGCCCATGGCATAAAGGGTGGGCTGGTTAAACCGTTTCCAGCGTTTCCCATTCAGCGTTTCCCTGGGAGGCTGAAAGTTTGGGATGCCGCTTTTGTTACCGGGGACAGTTGTGTAGCAGTGCAATGTTACTTGTATATCCAACAGTTTTAAGGAAACAATAAAAGTGTCAAGATAATACTGGTGATTAATGTACCTGGTGAGGAGAGATCAAAGCTTTATGTAGTGGCAATGTAGATTTATCTAAGGTAGCTTAGAGGGTTAATATGCCTGCCGCAAAGAGACTATACAATGCAGATCACAGAACAGTATTTTATTTGCAATACTCTGTGAGATGCTGCTTTTGTCACAGAGATCCTTTAGTTACTGTGCAGTTCATAAGTCACAGTCATAATCTAGCACAGTAAGCTATGACTACCATCAAAGAGCTGCATGCACACTGCATGGTACAGGTAAAAAAGTTGTTTTTTACCAGTATTTGATTATCCTAATTTTCCTTAAAAAGGTTTGGGTGGAAACCAATTGTAATCTGTAAAGTGAACCCTAATCACTGTGTTACACTCTGAATCCTGAGTTTCTGATTTCACCGAACAAGCACTCTTAGAAAATGCCTACCAGTATGGAAAACATATGAATCGTAGATCTTGTAAGTCCCCTTTGCCTAGGTAACATAATATATGCTGATTTACACTCATATGATTCATTGTCTCCGTACAAATGGGTGATATGAAGTGCTCCAACACCCTACTCTGATAAGAGAGGTGCTATAAAACAAATTAAATACATGTGAGAGAGAGGCTATGCAGAGTTGAGAGGCACTGTTAGAGGGTGATGGTGAGGCAATCATTGAAGAGCCACAATAAAGATTGCTGTATTCTGGTGCACTGTAAGGTCATCATTTACTATGCTTTAAAAACAAATACAACTGAATATAATGAAAAATGTTTTGTAGAATGCAGTGTTTTTGCCATGTTTTCCCAGATTCTCTAGGACCACCAACCCCTACTGTATGAGTCAGGCTCGCTCGCTATGCACCCTATAGGGGCTGGTCTGATATAATTTGCCAGGGCTCTTTGGGTTCCCAGTCTGGCCCTGCCCAGCATGGGTACTCTGGAGACCCACAGATCTAAAAATGGCAAATCAGAAGCAGGCAGGGGCTGCAGAGACAGTGGTATCCGATAAAGGACACCATCTTGTCTGGAAAAACAAATACAACAGACACTAACTCACCTACTTCTTCCGCCACATGTTACCCTTAGGGATTTTCCCATTGACATAGTCTCAGCTTGTATTTCTTATATCTGCAATAGGTTAAGTCGAAGTCAACTTTCTCTGACCCAAGAACTACACCATCATTTAACAAAGGTACTGGAAATAAGTGAGTTGACAGGAGTCAAATTCTGTGGCATGGTTGACTAAATTCAGTGGCATGGAAAAGGCTCATTATGCAGAATGCTTTGTGAGTAAAGGACGTTTATGTGGCATGTTGTATGTAAACCAGATCCTAATGCCACTCCTGGTAGTTTTCAATACCTTTGGCTGCACATTGTGCTCTAGAGGTGATGTAAATAAATATACCTACGTCATTATCATATGAAACCTCTTTATTGGTGTTATAACTACACTTTCACAATTGCTTTAAGACCTTCTTGCTTTCACAAATGTGCTTACAAATGCACCATTTGCCCACTCTTTTTTAATAATTCCCCCCTGTAAGCCTGTTCTGACGGTCAGGTTCGCTTACTATGCTCTCTCCCCACAGGACACTCTGAACTTGTATCCCCCACCCCTTTCAAATGTCACCAGCCACCACTGGAGCGGTCAATTATTTGGAATGTTATACACAGCTCAGAGCAGGATAATATGGCTCCTCCATGTGGCACAGAATAGTTCAAAGTGATACAGGTCTGTCAATACAATGATAAATGTAATATCTGACCCAGATTGTGTTGAAACCACCAGTGTGCTGATACAAAATGTATATGACATTTTCAGATGAAAAGGACAATATTATGTGCAACGTCCTGCTTCACATTAATTACTTCTTACTGTAAGAATACAATTTCACAATCCCATTGTGTCTGTAAAGCTTATACGCCTTCAATTTGTGCACAATTATCACTCTTCAAATTAAGCAGCTCACATTCAATCTTTTTTGTATTTTGCCTTTCATATTTCTGAACTCATTTTTTCCTTCTTAAGAAAATAACTCATTCATGTTATCAGGCTGTATATCTTTATGAAGAATCTAATATGAAGAAAAGTAGTTTAGCAAATTTTAGGTTAGGTTGCTGTAACGAAAAAGTTACAAGCATTGCAAAGCAAACAGATTAAGGCATTACTGAAAGTGCCTGGATGCTTCCATTGATGCAGTTACACATCCATCTGGTCAGAAACCCATCCACTAATCTTTCTAGTCAAATATCTATCTTCTACTTTTTGATTCATTCTTTCATTTGCCCATTCACAAACTTACTCACTCACTCACAATACCACACACACAAACTTGACAATCACTAAGGAGTAATTTTGAGTTGTCTGGTAGATCTATTGCCTCTCCGGTAAGCCTGTGAGTGGTGGGTGAGTGCCTCTGGCTGTGTGTGACTGCTAGTCTGTGAGGAGTTGGAGTATACTGTTGGTAGTGTGTGCCTGCTAGTCTGTGGGAGTGCCATAGTTCTGTTGTAGGTGTGGCTGCTACTCTGTGGAAAGTGTGAAAGTGCTGTCAGTACTGAGTGTCTGGTAGTCTGCTAAGAGATGTGAAAGCACTATTGTTAGGAATGACTGCTACTGAGTGTAAGGTGTGAGAGAACTCTGAGTAGTGCCATGCTTCTGCTGTGTGAAGGGTGATAAGATCCTGCTGTTGTACTTCCAAAATGAAGTTTGCACAGGTTGTGCCACTTAGGCTTCACTGGTTGCAAAAGGGAATAATATCAAAACAATCATTGACTCTAACAGAGTAGTGGTGACAATCCTACTTGATCTCTGATTGGCATTAGACAGAGTATGCCACTCCATTCTCCTCCAGAGTCTACATGACAAAGGAATTGAACAAAACATAATCAAATGAATTACTTCCTCTATAACAGATTGCTCACCATTTCATTTCCCCCTTTCTGGTTCATTGTGCTCCACATCTGGCATTCCAAAGGATCAGTCATTGCTCCCCTTCTGGTCATCCTCCATCTACTCCAACACATCATGGGCCAGAGTCGCAAATGGCCCGATTCGCTATTTGCGACCCCGCAAAATCGGAAATGGGATGCAAAAATCCAATTTCCGACTCGCAAAATGCGATGCGAGCCGGTACCGACTCGCAAAATTTGCGACCCCATTTTGTGACCCGCAAATAGGAAGTCACAATTTGCGAGTCGCAAACCATATGCAATAGCAACTCGCAAATTGCGACTAGTCGCAAAAAGCCCATTTTGCACTTCCAATTTACCACTAACTCAGAGCAGGTGGTAACCATTACCAAAGCATAAAAGGAGACCCAGAAGGCATCTGGGTTACCAATTTGGCGGAGATATATCTGATAGCAGTGAGGAGGAGAGCCCACGCAGCCCAGCAGAGGAGGAGGAGGAGCCAGAGACAGAAGAAGATTTACAGAACAAGGCAGACAATCTTCCAGCAAACTGAGGAGGAAATATATGACAAATATAGACTTAGCAGCGCAGCTATACTAGATTTAATAGATTTACTCAAACCACAGCTAGAATGCCAGACTGTGCGCGGTTGTGCCATCCCTACGCATGTGCAAGTGCTATGCTCACTGCACCTCTTGGCCTAGGGTAGCTATCAGGGGGTCATTGCTGTGGCAGGTGGGTTATCCCAAAGTGCACTATCAAGGTTCTTCAGGGCATTCCTAGATGCCATACTCACACACATGTCCCGATACATATACCTACCCAGGAATGAGGCAGAAATTAACAGCACCAAGTTGGACTTTTACCGGATTGCCAACTTCCCCCATGTCATAGAGTGTGTAGACGGGACACATATTCAAATATGCCCTCCTGCAAACCTGGAATATCTGTTCCGCAATAGGAAGTGTACCCACTCACTCAATATTCAGGTGGTATGTGACGCCCATTATGTCATCACTGACATGGTTGCTAAGTTTCCAGGCAGTACTCATGACTCCTACATTTTTAGGCACAGTGGGATACACCAACGCCTGGAACGTGGGGAGTTTGGAGACGGATACCTCCTAGGTAGAGCTGAATACACCTTGAAGACATGCACACAGATCAATGTGCAAACTACCCATGCCTTGCTAACAGTGTACGTTTTGTGCCCAACAGGTGACAGTGCATATGCACTACGTCCATGGATACTGACTCCGAACTTAACACCCAGCAATGAATGCGAGAGGCGATACAACAGTGCACATAAGAGGACCAGGAACATCATTAAAAAAAGAACCTTCGAACTGCTGAAAGCAAGGTTCAGATGCCTCAACCGAAGTGGAGGTGCCCTCCAGTATACCCCAATAACGGCATTCAAAATAGTTGTTGCATGCGCTATCCTGCACAACATTGCCACTCGACGTGGGCTACCTCTCACCCCTGAAGACCCAGATTTGGAGGATGAAGAGCAAGAGCAACCACATCGCCATCATGGGGATAGGAGCATCGCCAACCAAGGCAGACTGAGACGGGAACACATTGCAAACCAATACTTTGGAAGGTACGTGCCAACTCCTACCATACTCACCAATAGAACAAACAGTCCATGTGTTAAGTGGAAAGAACAAAAGATTTAATAAGTGCAAATAACCAAACTATATACAAGAAAAAACAGTTCAGGGCCTTCAATAGTCCACCTGGCATGGGACACATTGCCATCATGTGCCCCAACCCCAGGGACAGTGTTTAGTTCACACCCTACGGTGGGCTCGGCCAGCCTGGCTGGTACTGGGTGGGTCAGCAGTGCTCTGACTTGTGCTCCCACTACGTAGCACCCTGGTGTCACCGGCAGAGACACTGCTGACAGTGGAGCCCTCCTCACTGTCTTGTGGGGTGTCACCTGTGCCCCTGGACACCTGCCGTGCCTCCATTAGGTCTATTGCATGGGTGATCCGGCCCAGTCCCCGTGCCACATCACCCGCAAAGTGGCCCATGTCAACCTGGAGGCTGACTGTTCTCCTAGACAGCCCAGTTGTGTTAACTGCCAGCCTAACGATAAAGGAGGCCATCCTGTCCAGGCGTTGCAGCAGCTGGCGGTCCCTGTGCCGTGCACTGTCATTCTGAGTTAGCAGTCCAGCCACCAGTTCGCGCATAGAAAGTGCAAGGTCACCTGTGTTGTTCCCAATGACCTGCAGTTGTGAATGCACCTGCTGCATGCTGTTGGCATGGTTCCTCTCAAAGCGCTGCAATACCCCACTAATCCTCCTTAACTGTTGGTTTTGCAGGCACTGACCCCGTAGCAGTTAGGCCTCTGTTGGTGTTGTGGAGGGAAGCCATGACTCTGCCTGCTGCTCTGCTGTTGTCATCCTGCGTCGCCTGCACAGCAGTGGAGGCCTTGTAATGTCTGATGTGGCACTCTGGCTTGTACCTGGTGCAGGCTCCAACACCACTGTTGCAACAGGTGTTTCCATAGAGGGGATGGTGTTGGTGGTGCAGGTGGGAGTGGTGGCTGGTCCTGTTGTCTCCTCTCTGTGCTGGCTGACCATTGACACCTGGCTGCTTGGGCTGGTGGGGGTGTCTTGTGGGAGACCTGTGGGACATGGGGAACACACTGTCAATGTCTACTATCAGTTAAGAACTTCCTAATAAACAATTGCCTATGAACTGCCTACTTGACTACATTGCCCATAATGCATCATTCTGGTGTTTGCTACTCTGAAATGGAGCTATCTTGGTTGTGCATGCCCCTGTGTACATGGTGGGTGGGGGTATGGCATTGATGGAGGTACAAGCATATCACATGGTCTTCACCGGTTGATGGTCTGGGCTCAGAGGTGTCCAGTTCTCCAAATCCAGTGACAGCCTCCGGCTCAAGGGTCTCCTCAACCCTTTCCTCCAGGGGTGTGGGTGGTGGTATGGTAGATGGTCCCCCTCCTGTGACTCTCATCTCCCGGAGCCGTTCTGCCACCCTCTCCTTGGTCCGGGAGCGGAGGCCGTACCACCTCTTCTTTAGTTCTTCCACACTCCGGTAGCTGACCCCCAGGGAGTTTACCTTGTCCTGGATATTCTGTCAAATTCGTTTATTTTCTGTGTCTAGCACAGTGAGGGCTGCCTTGCCAAACAGCTCATCATGGTGCTGACAGCACTCATCTGTTAGCACCTCCAACTCCTTCTCAGCAAACTTGAGCTTCCTTTTCCTGGGAGTGTCAGCCATGGTTGCTGGTGCTTTGTTAGCTGTGCTGCAGTTAAAAAGGGTGTGGTCCTCCCTCCTCCCAGGTGTATTTGTAAACTTCCTGGCTGTGATGTCATCATCATGTGTCAGGAAGTGTTTTCATGAGTGTTCAGCAGTGATTTCTAGAGTGTTCTCCAGCACCTGCTTTCAATTTTCAGCACAGTCGCAATTTGCGACACTCACTCGCAAATTGCGAGTCAGTTTTTTGCGCGGTCGCAAAAAGCAACCTCGCAAACAGCGGACTCGCTATCTGCGGTGCGTCTCCGGGTGAGAGTCGCAAATTGTCCGCGCACTTTCTACCTGAATAGCAGTTAGCGACTCGCAAATTGTGAGTCGCACATGCTTGCAATTTGCGAGTCGCTATTTTTTTCCTACCTACATCTGGCCCCATATCCTCCTATACTCTCCTATAGCTCCTATAACTTTGCTATCAACTCTAAAATTATTCTAGAGCCTAAAAGTGCAACTGCATTCACAAATGTACCTTGGGAAAATTGTTACAATCTATTGAAGACTGTGGGCCTCATTACAACGGTTGCCACCCGCCAAGGTGCAACCGCCGTGCAGCCGCCAATGCGGCCACACTCCCGCCGTGCCCATTTTGACCTCCCCGCTGGGCCCACGCCGGCCCAGCGGGGGTGTCGGCCACAACATGGGAGCCGGCTCCTAAGAGAGCTGGTGGTGTTGTGGCCGTGCGACGGGTGCAGCTGCACCCATCGCGCTTTTCATTGTCTGCTGAGCAGACAGTGAAAAGCAGTGTGGGGCTGTGCCAGGGGGCCCCTGCACTGCCCATGCCAGGTGCATGGGAAGTGCAGGGTCCCCCAGGGGCCCCGTGACTCCCTTTCCCCCCAGCCTTTCCATGGTGGTTCCTACCACCATGGGCAGGCTGGCGGGAAGGGGACTCATAATCCCCTGGGCAGCGCTGCAAGCAGCACTGCCCTGGCTGATTAAAACCGCCGGGACGACCGTGCGGGAAACCGCCAGTCCCGGTGTTGCGTCCGCGGCACTTCCACCGCAGTTGTAATCAGCAAAATTGTACCGCCAGCCTGTTGGCGGTACAATCGCCGAGACCTCCAGGGGTTGTAATGAGGCCCTGTATGTTTGCTAACCATCTCAAGCTTACTTCAGCAAAACTGAAGATTCTTGCATGTGATAACAGGATGAATCATCATCCCATAATTTCGCTCAGGAAGTAGGACTTCAGCCTCCATACTCGCCTGAAGTGAGTAACCTAGGGGTGACTATGACCTCTACGCTATCTCTTGCCACAAGTAAATCAAGAGGTCTCATCCTTGTGATGAGATGGCTTTGCTGAGTTTTCCCATGCCTACAGTTCCTGCAAAAAGGTCTAAGTCACTATCACCTTTTACAATGCCAATGTGGCCCACAGATAGCCGTTCAATCAATTTCCACACCATGTCAGGGCTACCATACCTTCAGCAAAACCATCGAGATTTATCAACAAATAAGATCCCCACACTCAAGGCTTGCCCCACCATTATTGACGGCCCCTCCATTTAAATACAATCAAACTGGTGTATCCACAATCTCTTTTGAGAGAGTTAAACTCTGGAACTCTATTAAAATACAGCTCTTTTACTTAGTGTGTGGAAAGACACGATATAGACAATGATGTTTAAAAGTTGGTAAGCAGCTAAGCACAGTTAAACTTCTTGTGCTTGGAGAAAGACTTTATAACTCCTGCACTTTAACCAAACATCTTCCACATCAGTGTTTCCAATTGCAGCTATAGACCTCCGAAAGACTGCTCCATAACAATAGCAATCAGAGTGTGTCACTGCTGCGCCAGAGTGTTGAACAGATATGCAAACAATTCAGTACAATACAATACACTAAAGATTACCATGTGCTCTCACTAGATAAATCAGAATAGTGCGCAAAAGACTCTACACACCACTGTTAGTGCCAAATGGAATGTAATGATAGCGGATGAGGGGAATGCATAATAATGTTTAAAACTAATTCACCTTTTGGAGGATCATGGGGCACACCATAATGGCTCGATCATTTGTCTAATCATTCACATCATTGAAAAGCCCCCTCCATATGCCACGGTGTAATTTTGTTTAGACGTGACAACCACCTTAGAAATGGATATTCCAGAGTGTATTATGTCACATTGTACCAACCTTATTGCTAATGCATGCAGCATGACACGTAATTGCTGTTTTTCTGTGCTACAGGTGTTATTTGTTGCGGTTTTATGGAAGGAGGATGGGAGTTGGGCAGTAGCAAAGGTGGTTTCTTTTGGGCTAGTGGACAATAATAACGCACCTTTATTACAGCTCGTGTAAGAATATGAGCAATCAGGATCTAATTGCGAAAACATTTTTCTCCGGTTTTTTGGGCCACCACAATTTTGAAGTCAAACAAAGAACGAAGTACAGTTCTTTAGCATTTGACTCTCAAGTTGTCAGGTAGGGCAGCCCATATCGTACTCCCTAGGTAGTGGGAATTAGAAACTCCGAACTCCGTATAGCATACAATAACGCTTAATAAATCAATGTCCAGACCGCGCTTTTACTTTTAAAAAGAAAGACATACTTTAATTCACAAAACTAAATATTAAATGTGAAATTACAAATGTGCAAAATATACAAAATGAAACATGATCTGTGCCATAACGAACAAAGCCACAAGCAAAAAAATATTTTGAAAGAAATGTTGTCTAGTGCCAATGAACTGTGGAAGGATTAAATACAGAGGAAAACGTTGAGGGTGCTGATCAATTACTGCCAAATTGTGATGGAGAATGCCGTCCGTTCCAACTTGGGAGTTTTGATGATTGACTCCTACTAATATTTGCACCACAAGAATATCCCATTGTAATAATACCTAAAATGCGATAGGCGTGGTTGTGTTCGATATCCCTATTGCTTATTACCTTTTGCAAATAGATTATTGTGCTAATGTTAATCTGAAGGATTAATCAGTGGACAGCATTCAACCGAGGCAGCATACATATCTCAGACCTGCCACTGCAGTGTCTGCATGTGCAGTTGTAAACTGCCATTTCAACCTTGCACATGCTCCCACTTGCCAAGCCCAAACCTTCCATTTTGCTACATGTAAGTCACCCAAAGGTAGGCCAGAGGCAGCCCTGTGGACAGGGTGCAAAGTATTTAAAAGGTAGGACATGTACTGGTGTGTTTATATGTCCTGATAGTGAAAAACTGCTAAAATTTGTTTTCACTATTGCAAGGCCTATCGATCCCATAGGGTAACATGTTGATTGCCTTGAAATAGGTAAATCAACAATAATGTACACACGGTTCCAAAACATAGATAAGGTTCTCTTGAAAGAAACAGGATACCAGAAAAAGCAATTTGCTTAGAGCAAAAGCCCTCACTCACCAGCCGGTGACATGCTTCATCATTGGGCCATGCTCCTCGTCAGGCCGGCACTGCAATGCCTGACGGGCCCCTCAAGGGGGCTCTTTGCCGGAGATCTTTTGGAAAATGGTATTAGCCGGTCAAAAATATGAAAAAAGGATTGGTATAAATAGATGTGTAAAAATGTCTAAAGGAAAAAACTGATAATTTATTCAGATGTTAATGCCTCTGACATGATTAAAAACACTGTATAGGGATATGGCAAAATAATGTTTACAATCCCTCAACAAAGACACATACAATTCGTAAATCTTGTTGGAAATGGTACAAAGTGGGGTAACACAGAGTTCTTGTGTTACTCAATCAAAAACAGGGGGTCAACATGTTTCTCGCTATTCATAGTCAAAAATGATCTTGTGCGATTCTTCAGGACCTAATACGTACCTAATCCTTATTGAAAAAAGCTCTAGGATAGGAATAATTTGTGTTCCCTATTTGGGAAAACAAAAATAAGCTCAGTCTGACCCCGGAACAACCCGGTTGTTCCGGGGTCAGACTGAGCTTATAGGTGACCCGATACTAACGGCGATACGCCAAGCCATAGTGGTTTGAGAAGCCTGATGTTGCCCTGATGAGGCCCTATTATTAGACTTTGGAGGGCTTTTGTTTTCCCAAATAGGGAACACAAATTATTCCTATCCTAGAGCTTTTTTCAATAAGGATTAGGTACGTATTAGGTCCTGAAGAATCGCACAAGATCATTTTTGACTATGAATAGCGAGAAACATGTTGACCCCCTGTTTTTGATTGAGTAACACAAGAACTCTGTGTTACCCCACTTCGTACCATTTCCAACAAGATTTACGAATTGTATGTGTCTTTGTTGAGGGATTGTAAACATTATTTTGCCATATCCCTATACAGTGTTTTTAATCATGTCAGAGGCATTAACATCTGAATAAATTATCAGTTTTTTCCTTTAGACATTTTTACACATCTATTTATACCAATCCTTTTTTCATATTTTTGACCGGCTAATACCATTTTCCAAAAGATCTCCGGCAAAGAGCCCCCTTGAGGGGCCCGTCAGGCATTGCAGTGCCGGCCTGACGAGGAGCATGGCCCAATGATGAAGCATGTCACCGGCTGGTGAGTGAGGGCTTTTGCTCTAAGCAAATTGCTTTTTCTGGTATCCTGTTTCTTTCAAGAGAACCTTATCTATGTTTTGGAACCGTGTGTACATTATTGTTGATTTACCTATATTCGGGAGACCTACACACGGGACCAGGAGTGTTTTTCTTTTACCTCCGAACCTCCCTTAGTGCCCCCCCGCCGTGATTGTTTGATTGCCTTGAAATACCTTTTAAGTGCAATTCCCCATTGGGAGCAGATTGAGATGCAGATTTTGGGATCCCTGAACTCCCAATTAAAAAATACATCTTTTGGTGAAATTGATTTTTGAATTGTAAGTTTGAAAATGCCACTTTTAGAAAGTGGGCATTTTCTTGCTTAACCATTCTGTGCCTCTGCCTGGCTGTGGAATACACGTCTGGGTCAGGATGACAGTTGGGCTGTTTGTGAATTCACTCTAGACAGTCACTCAAAGGGATCTGATGTATGCGCTGCATAACCTTGATTGGTCTTCCTGGGCTGGAGTGGTGGGAGGAACTGACACTTGCCCCTGAATATGGTTGTGCCTGTCCTCACACAAAGCAGTCTCCACTTCCCTGGAGTGGGGCTGGGGCCAGGGCAGGGAAAGACAGGGTCTTGTGCACTACAAATACTTCTCTTTGAAGTTTGCCTACTTCAGACAGAAATGGGTATTAGTACTAGTCTTCTGACCCTACAAAGTTAGAACACTTCTGGACTTTGGACATTCTACCAGGAAAAATACCTTGATGCTAAAGGAGGGGCTGTCACTCTGCCTGTTGCCTGTTGTGCTGGCCTGCTGCTTCTGTCCTGGGAGTGATAGGACTGGGCTTCGCTTTCTACATCCTGCTTTCCAAGGTTCTCCAAGGGCTTGGACTGAGCTCACTTCCTGGTAAGAAGTCTCAGGGACATCAAAGACTTTATCTGCCAGTGTCTGGGCTCTTCTACTAAGAGTCCTGACTTACCAAGTGGTGCCAACTCTAGTCCCTGGGCCCTTGGAAGTGTACGCTGGTGATCTGAAGGAGAAAATCCATGAACCAATGTGCCGCAGTAGAAAAATAAACACATCGCCTTTCCCGCAGATGGAGATTCAATACAGCGCCTGTTTCAGGCTGCAGAATTGATGCAGCTCATGTTTCACCACAGTGCATTTGGATTTTCCACGAATCGTCCTCAGAGTGTGAAATTTTCAACAACCCCACACTGCAGTAAGGAGCCAGTGCGGCATGTCCAGAAAACAATGCATCGCCTTTCCTGCGAGGAAAGAATTGACTCATTACTTCCCCGGCGCAGTAAGGAACCAACGCATTGCTTTGCTTTTCGACACCTAACCTCCCATGTGGCCCGCATCCTCTTTGTTTTTGACGCATCCTAGGTACTTTGTGCTAACAAGATGCTATCATTGTTTCCTATGGATCGACTCATTTCAACTTTAAAAAAAGTGATATCTTTGTGTATTTTAGATTGTTGTTGTTATGGTCTTTACTCAGATAAATATTGGCTATTTTTCTAAACTGGTGAGGAGTACTTTCGTGGTGCTTTTATTGTGTTACTGTGTGTGTACACATAATTTACCCACTGCACCTGAGATAAGCCTGACTGCTTGTGCCAAACTACCAAGAGGGTGTGCAGGGGTTATTTTAGCTGTGTTACTCCATTACCTTGAATAGAATGAGGGTCCCTACTTAGGCAGGGTGTAAACCACTGCCAACTAAAGACCCCATTTCTAGCACTGGTGATCAGCGGTGAGGATAGGACTTGTATTTGTACTGAACATACAGTGATTGATGTACACTACTTCCATATTACAGACCAATATTCAACCACATACTGTTCTTTTCCTTAGGCTTTTTCTTTTTACCTTCTGGAGTTCTTGTGCAACCTCTGAGTTTCGCACACAATCATGTCTCAGCTTGGTGAGCCATCAGCAGTTTTTGCAGATTTGATGTTTGAGCAGAAGAGGCTGGAGACCTATACGTGCCTAAGCTAAAAAAAATTGCAAGGAGTTCAGGTGTTCTTTTAAATGCCTTGCTAGAAAGGAGGAGCTGGTAAAGGTGCTTAGGGCCTGGTTGGCAGCCAGGGAGACTGGTGGACACGCAGAGGTGGGTAGTGTGGATCAGGAGGAGCAGAGTTTACATGGTGATTTTATGGCGCAACAGGATCTGCCTAGGGGGAAGACATCCTCCAGGGGAGGCAGCAGTGTGTCTTCCAAGGATCTGACCCCAGAAGAGCTGAAGGACAGGCAGGAAGCTAGGAAGCACACTTTGGAGATTGAAAGGCTCAGGCCTGAAATAGAGGCAAAAGAACTGGCCATAGAAGGAAGGAATATGATCTTGGCTCACAAGCGGAGCATAAAGGAGCTGGACTTAAAAGGAAAGGCCACCACAGATGGTGGCATCATTTCATTAGTGCAGCCTGAGAGATGGGTGCACTTACCCAAGAATCTAGGGAAAGGGTATGTTAAGGAGGGTGACATACAGAGGTGGTTTCAGGGCTATGAGGCAGCTCTCCACATGAAGGATATGTGATAGGGATTTGGAGGGGGGCATGTTTGTGGAACTAATTCACGGTGGAGGTGAGGGATACCTTGTTGGCAATAGGGACAGCAAGCAAGCTCACCTACCCTAGCATGAAGGATGCCTTTATCACTAGGTATGGCGTGACACCAGAGATGTACATTAGGAAGTTTAGGGAATTTAGGAAATTTGATTCCCAGACCTGGCTGAAGTGTGTGGATTCCCTTTGCAGAGCACTGGATGGTTGGGTGAAGGGCAGTGAGGCAACAGTTTATCAGAGGATGCACAATCTGTTTGTAAGGGAGCACTTGTTTAGTCTGCGTTTTCCAGAGCTGCACCAGCACTTGATGAACAACAGGCTTACTGACCCCAGAAAGCTTTCTCAGGAGGCAGACTGCTGGATGAGTACCAGGGTCCACAAGAACTTGTATGTGGGAGGCTCCGCTAAGGGTGGGCAGGTTTCCTATCAGAAGAAGGAAAGGAAGGTCAAGGGAGACACAGACAGAAGATGATGATGAAGATGGAAGAAGGTTGAAACAGTTTAGGTCCCCAGCACAATAAAAAAAACTAGGCCTGGGTGGAGATTGCTGATTTCAACTCTGTGGACTTTCACAGAGCTAACAAAAAATTCCACCGAAATTCTGTGGAGTTCAGCGCATGGGCGGAGTAGTTAGTACAAGTCAGTCACATAAGTATTAGAGGCCCCCCTCCACTGTACACATTTTTCATTCCTCTTAAAACCCTGGCTGATGAGCATAAAAGGCAGTTGGAGACAATGTTGTAGCCCATCTCCGCTTTCTGCAGACACCTGTGCTTTTCTGTTTTTTAAACAAAAGTACCAGGCATAAGTGGGTATGCTCAAGAGGCATGAATTGATTACTTCAGCTCCACACAGGTCAGCTGCTTCAGGGGTCAAATTGTGAAGATAAAGCCATCACAGATTGTACACACTTCACTGCGGAGTGGGAGACCAGTGCAAATATCACTCAGCCCCTCACGTAACCTCAGCGGATCTGCCACAGGGTTGTATATTTTCTATGGTGGCTACAGGTGATGTATTAGAGCCTGGTTGTCGGGGCTTGGTTGAGCAGGTTGCATGGCTATGGCCTGGGTGGTGCACTCTTCTGGATACTGCAGCCTCATCTGGGGGAGCAAAGATGCATTGCATAAAAGCAATTGGAGGGAGGAGGCCACAGGTCAGATGGCCCACTCGACACATGGTAAAGACCAGGTGGCTCTTGGTGTCAGAGCACATCAATGAGACTGCTGCAAGCTGCAGTAGTATGGGACTGTGCTGTCTTTCAGTTGTGGCCACACACAGCATTGGGCTACTGAGCGAATGTGCACTGGTAAACCCCGCTCTACCGGAGATCAGTGAAGATTGCCGAACTCCGCCCTCCAAGCAGAGTCGCAGATTGGCAAAACTCTTCCAACTCCACTGGCAGAGTGGAGATTGACGCCACCCCTATAAAAAACCTCCTACTCCATTTTCCCTCTTCTCAGTGTACTTTGCAAACTGGTAAGGACTTTAGTATTGGTACTGAAGGTACTAAGATATTAAGTCCATAACAATTCAAAGTTCATTTAATCAATATTATTTTTGTATCTGTTATTATATTGCAAAAAGAACAATTTCTCATCTGGAAATCTTCTGTAGATGTTTTTATTGATAATGTGCTGCTGCTAACCATGAAGAATCCTTATCATGAGACTGATAGCAATGTTTCATAATGGAGGATCTAATGGTCAAGGTTTGGGATTCGAACATTCAGGAAAAGTAACATGCTTGAGGCCTGGGTTCCGTTGTGTGAACACTGGAGGCAGTGGCCACTGCTGCCTCCTCTGCCTCCTCTAGCATCACTAGCCAGTGGAAGGCCATCGCTATGGTCTACATCTTCTAGAGGTGGAGCAGAGCTGCTATTTCCCACCAGTAATGGTCTGAGGAATTACCTTGTGACTCCTGGCCAGGGTCGGGCAGGATCTCCAGTGGAGGTAGTCTGAGGGAAGAAGAGGATAACATGGATTCTGGTACCCACTGCAAGCACATGTGTATACTCCGACAGTCAGATAGAGTTGTTGATTCTCTAAGGCCACTGGATGTTTTTCCAGTGAACATGTGTCCCTGGGACTTACTTTACATTCTACTGTTGATGTACATGTCATTAAATAATTCAGAAGTCCTCACCTGCATAATCAAAAAAAGTTGCCAAAATGGAATTTCTAATGAATGAACTCATGGGATGACACTTTCACTAGGCCTTTATTCTGTGCTTAAAAATACTACACCTCAAAGGTATACACATGGCCATAGAAAAATATGGCATGCTAAATTAATGCTGCACAATCTATTTGACTATATATCATGCAACATTAATTGAGCTGAGCTGATTGTGAGGCGTGATGTTTGGACAACTTGAAACGTAATGAATAATAGTGCCTCCAGTGAGACTGCTCTTTCCCTACTTGTGAAGTCTGTATCAGGTCCACTGCCCCACACATTTCCCTCCCCTCTAATTCATTACCAACAAAACAAATATATTTGTATTCCTGGTTTCAGATCTAAACGTTAGGGGTTGGGTGAGGTTTAAATTTGGAAATTGACAGGTTGGGTTACAAGACTCACACCATGTAGTTAATGGAAGGTAGAAGATGGAATAGGTGTAAGAAATGACCTGGGAGGAAAATAAATTTAGGAAGAAGGTGTGGAACAAATGTGGTATGTGTTGGGATGAAATTGTATGGGAGGTGGTGGTAGATATGTTTGGGACAAGCACAGAGGACAATGGTCAACACACTTCTTTCACCCATTACTTTAAGTAAGCAAGGCAGAGATAGAAAAATAGACAGGTGGATAGTTTAAAACAGATTGGGTATTTGGCTTAGAAGCATGGAAGGAATGTCTTAACAAATAAAGCAGTCACCATTAACACAGGAAATTGACTTAATACCACTCATCACTGCAGCCACTACATCCCCTCAACTAATTGGTGCAGGACCTTACCCTCCTCCATGGTTTAGACCTGGGTAGGAACTTCTAGACAAAAAAAGAATCTACTTACTTAATGACAATATCATCAAAATCAAGCATAGTATTTGCACAGTATTGGCACGAGTTAAAAAAACAACTCACCATGAAATTTTCAACAACTGCAACTTTGTTTGCATACCATAAGTGTGCATAAAAGCAGAATAGAATACACCATAGTAACAAATTGTATATACCCATGCTACGAAAAGGTCATAAGTATGCACATAAGGCAAATATAAAAACAACCAAAAATTTGATTTATGAACTATTGTTGATTGCTTATGCTTGTCTTAGCGTGCTGTGTACAGTGCTTAGCTGCCTTTCACATAGGTATGTATTATAGAAATACCTTACACAACTTACACACATACATCCATACATACATACATTCATATATACATATTTTGGGCACAGTGAGTAGAAGAAGAAATACAAGGAGACATCAAAGAAAAAATGCAGTTCTGCAATAGGTAACAGTGCTTCTGAACTCCACACCAAGGTGTGATCTGGTGTTTTTAATTTTGGTAGAGATTTATTTTTATTTCTTTCACATCTTAAATGATTAATTAGAATTGTGTGAATGTCTCCATTGTGGTTGCCAGGAAAACTGTCATCTGCTTCACCTGTCTGCTTTGTGAGCCTAGCAAAACCATTTTTTTGGGAACTTCACTTACAAAACAGGAATATATACAAAATGTTCCTTAGACTAGCCTGCCAGGATCACAATAGTGTGTAACATATGATCTTATTCTAAAAAAAAGACAGAATCAGAAAATATGTGCATTTAGTCTGGGGACTCTGGATCCTATGCCTGAATGACACAAAAAATGATGCAGGAATGAAAGATAGTTTTTTAAATATTTTGTCAGTTGAATGTAATTTTGACTAAAGTAATAATAAATATTTCTGAAGCAGATGTGCAAATTCTATCTTCTTTTCGTTGAAGATAAATGTGAAAGATTCCAGTAGTGTAGTATGTGGAACCCTTTCGAATGAGACACATTCTTTCTTGTGAATGTCTAATGTAGACCATGTTTTCGGAACTAGCAAATCTGTTTTAACAGTGCAGACAACAGAAGCATATAGAATTGGGAAAGGGGCATGGGCATGCTCTGGTATCACCAATGCATGGCGGCACAAACATGTTATACCTGATTTGAAAATAGGAATAATTCATTACGTTTTTGTAAGGGTAGTAACTTACACTTGCAAAGCTCATTTACATCTACACTGAATACCCCACTTTCTTTATTGGGGTTGCATTCAGTAAGAAACGCAGTACTGATTTGGCTGGAGAGAGCAATGCCAATTCTTTGGAGAAAGATTATAAACAAAAAACATTATGTAGATTACAGTACCCAGAATGTTTATTTTTAAAGCATGTTTAGTTACACACATCTCAGGGCTTATTCAGGGTTAGTTAATACTCTGTCTGTTAGATCTGATAACCTTTGGTGTGGTCTTCCCCACACCTCTATTGACTTATCACCTTCTGTTTGCTGGAAATCCTTTTCGTTGGCTTTAGGACTCTGTGCACTTTCTAACTGCTAACCAGTGCTAAAGTGCTTGAGATCAGTCCTTAACCCCTAGTAAAATTGGCTTATACCTGATTGACACATTTAAAAAGTCCCTAGCAAAGTGGTACTACATGTACCTAGGACCTGTAAGTAAGTGGTACTAGTTGGTCTGCAGCACCTATTGTGCCACCTACTCAAGTAGCCCTTTAAAAATGTCTCAGGACTATCATTGTAGCCTGTGTGCAGTTTAAAACTGCCAAACTGACTTGTCAAAACTTACCTTTTACCACAACTAAATCTCCCTTTTTAATCATATAAGTCAACCCTATGGTAGGCCGTGAACAGCCCATAGGGCAGTGCAGTGTATTTATAAAGTTGGACATGTACTTTTAAGTTTTTTATATTCTGATAGTGAAAAACACTTAAATTAATTTTTCGCTACTGTGAGGCCTACCTCTTCCACAGGATAACATTGGGTTATCTTACTACATTTCATGAGTGCTAGCTGTTGATTGGAACCAGGTAGAAAGTCGTGTGCGATCTCAAATGAATTGCAATTGAAAATTATCTTTTTTTGGGAAGTCAGATTTTAAGTCTCAATTCTGAAAATGCAGCTTTTAGAATGTTACATACAATAACCACAATTTACCTTATCTGAAGTCTCTGGAGTGAAGGGACATCCCATCGCAGTCTTTTTGATTTGAAAGCAGAAATCCTCCTGAAATGTGAAATAGTTTCACTTTAGTTCTAGAAAAGCCAGTTCTAATAGAATTCTTGTAGGAACTCTATGTCGTCTTGGCCTTGCATATAGATACATTTATATGGCCTCCAGGCCATTGTTTTAAAGAATTTGCATGTAATAGGAGACTATGTCGAATGTTACAAGCCACTGCGAATTGGATTCAAATTTAAACCCTTCTATTTTAATGATGAAATCCAATGTGTCCCGAAGATATTATGGTACTTCTTTTATGAAAGGCTTTAAGTTGAGAAGGTGTCAACGTATTGTGAAATGGGTTCAAATAGCAAGTCATGCCCAGAGACAATATGTCACCCCAGGGGATTTTTGTCATCTTCATGTATCTTCAGAAGAAAGCACATTACTGGAATTTAGGGGTCTAGTTTTTTTTAGAAATTCACATTCTTTTGGATTGATCTAACCATTATAAAAAGCCTCTTGGAGAATTCCAAAGATATGTGATATGTGGGCAAGTTAATTACATTTCTTGATCATTAATGACTGAATGTTTACTTTGGTTAAATAATATTAAACAAGGTATACTGTGGTTATTGTGTTGTATTGTATGTTTGAAGTGGTCTAACCTTGCTGATAAAATGGACCCAACCCCTTAGTACGGGCTTTTAGAAAGTTGGGATTATCTTGTACTAGCCATTTGTGTGTGCAGCCTGTATATGGGGTCATAAGACTGTGCAAACATTGGCAGTTGGCCTTTATATGTTTTTCCTAAACAGTGAGATAAAGGGGGTCAGGATGTAAGGGTCAGAGCTTTTTCCTGTACCACTTAAATTTCAAAAGGACTGCCTCAGCACACTCACAAGGGACTTGGCATCAGTCATTTGTCAATCTAGACCTCTTGGAGCAGCGGAAGAAGGAAAAGGCCAAAACCAGATTTGGGGGAAGTCTAGAAGTGTCTCCTACTTCAAAGGCTGGTACCAGGTATAAATATTGGATCTTCAGACTACCACTTCAGCTCACTCCTGGGTCTGTGGAGGACCCCCAGAAAGACTACCTATACGTCAGAGGGCTAGCCTGCTGCTTACGGCCTACGTTGTACCTCAGATGACTGCCCTGCTTCTACCATAGGACTGTCCTGCTGTTTGATGTCTGCCTTGTACCCTAAGAGGACTGCCCTGTTTCTTCAGGCATACCTTGCTGCTTGATTCAAGATTACCAGAGTGACTCCAAAAACTGGTTGGCTAGCCTCCTGTTCTGAGCTAAAGGGACACAAAAAAGCTATAACCACCTTGAACCTCTCCTGGGCCTTACCTACCTAAAGTGAATCCTGCCCTCCAAGTGGTGCCCACCCAATCATGGACACTTGGAAGTAGTGATAAAGGTATCAAACAGCCAAAAACCAAAATTTAGGATTTGTATAATCATCCACTACAACATTATCTGAGAATCATTCGGATGCAGGGACCTATTTTCTTGCTGATTTGCCCATTGTGCACCACCAATCAGTCTGACTTCACAGTAGCCCGTGAAATGTTCTTCTCCACAGCAGCAAATCCTTTTCAGCAGTTCCTCTGCGGAAGGATATCTGGCCTCACTATGCCTTGGTTAGCTACAACCTGCAGCTTTGTCCTCTAGAGATTTTCGACTTATAAAAACATGACAAAGTCTGAACGTAGAAATCTTCAGAGCAACTTTGTCCAGTAGCTCCCCAATGACGATGCCTCTTACTTGGATACCACCAGCTGTCATGCCCTGCTGAAATGTACATTCTCAGACTCTTTTTTTCAAGAATTCTTCTAACTCTGAAGGCAAGCCGAGGCCAGGTCTAATCTACTTTGTGGATTAGAACTGTGCTCTATCATGATCAGCCATAACTTTGACTTTGGCCCAGTCTCGCAAGAATAAATGCCTTTGATTGGGGTTTTGATTTTCTAGGTGTTATTTTTCACTAGAATCTTTAAAAATTCATAACTCTGGTTTTACTATTTAACTTAAAATCACTTTGGTGTTATTTTATTTATTAAAACTTTCTTTATTTTTCTAAATTGATGTGGGATTTACTTAATGCATTGCTTCAAAGTTAAGCCTGACTGCTTATGTCCCAAGCTACCAGAGGGTTAGGCATACTGACATTTGTGGTTCACCCAGACAGGGATTGTGATTGTTGGTTGGGAAGGGTCTTCACCTGCCAAATAAAAAAAACAATTTCCTACATAAGTGCTCAATGGTGGGATCCAGTACTTCTGTTTGTGCAGCAAATTCAGTGATTATGTAACACTAACATTTAAAAAAATAATTCAACTTCTTTTTAAACAATCCTTCATTGGCCTCTTTTACTTTTTTTCCAAATTCACTTCCATTCTATCTGACTGTCTGCACCTGTAACTCTACCGGCAAGCACAGAGTTAGAATAACCAGGAGAACTACACTGTAGCTGAGTGTCCACATTTGACTGCTAACAAATGACAATCCATGATCACCTATAGTGTTCACAGAGCTTTCATTAAAGTTGTACAATCTAGTCTTTAGTTTGGTTCCTTCCTTCCTTTCCTTTTTCCTGATCAAGAGAGAAGAAGGCAGATCAGTCACCTGTTGATAACTGTTTGGAATCCTCCACTATTTAATATCACCAGGGCATGTTGGAGAATAGGGGGCAATTAGTGCTCAAGTTCCACATGTGCATGAGTGGTTTAACCCAGGCAAAGCAAATCTCCTTTGCCTTGCCTTCAGTCAGGTGCTCGGGTGAACGTGATTGGTAAACATGGGTTACCCTCCCTTTCTAAACCCTCACTGGTACCCAGTGTGCTTTCCTTCCTTCCAACCCCAATCAACCGGATCCTGGCATGCACCTGCACTAGCCACGCACCTCCAGGAGCGTGACTGGGACCGGCAGCACATTGACAGGTTTGTCAGTCTTCTGACTCCTCGGCTGGCTTCTCCGGCAGTAGGTGTACTAAGTTCCCAGGTTACTTGGGCCCAGCAGTATCTGCTAATGATCATGGGATGGCTGCAGGTGCTCCTTCCTCCGGTAGAGCCTCTGTGTCTTCACTATGTTCTCGCTAAGGCGTATCTCCTAGTCATCCTTTCCAAATGACGGCGTGACTTCTGGGTTGCCAGGTATGGTCAAATATGGATCCCTCCTCCAATCAATCATTCGATTCATAAAGCGCTCTACGTACCCGTGAGGGTTTCACGGCGCTAGGGGGGTACTGTTATTGATCGAAGAGCCAGGTCTTGAGGAGTCTTCTGAAGATGAGTAGGTCTTGGGTCTGTCATAGGTTGGTGGGGAGGGTGTTCAAAGTTTTGGCGGCGAGGTATGAGAAGGATCTGCCGCCGGAGGTCTTTCTTCGGATGCAGGGAACGACAGCGAGGGCGAGGTTGGTGGAGCGGAGCTGATGGGTGGGGGTGAATAAGCTGAGTCTGTTGTTCAGGTAGGCTGGTCCGGTGTTGTGGAGCTCTTTGTGAGCGTGGGTAATAAGCTTGAAAGTGATCCTCTTGTCCACGGGGAGCCAGTGAAGGTTTCTCAGGTGGTGGGAGATGTGGCTGTGGTGGGGTACGTCGAGGATCAGCCTGGCGGAGGCGTTTTGGATGCGTTGGAGGCGTAGTAGGTCTTTTGCTGGGATGCCTGTGTAGAGTGCGTTGCCGCAGTCCAGTTTGCTGCTGACGAGGGCCTGTGTCACAGTTCTTCAGGTTTCTGGAGGGATCCACTTGTAGATTCTACGGAGCATGCGGAGTGTGTTGTAGCAGGAGGAGGAAACTGCGTTGATCTGTTTTGACAAGGTGAGGGAGGAGTCGAGGATGAAGCCCAAGTTGAGAGCGTGGTCAGTCAGTGTTGGTGGGGTTCCTAGTGCGGCAGGCCACCAGGAGGGGGTGGGTCCGAGGATGAGGACCTCCGTCTTGTCCGAGTTTAGTTTCAGACAGCTACTTCTCATCCATTCGGCGATGGATTTCATTCCCTCGTGGAGGTTGGTTTTGGCGGTGCGCGGGTCTTTGGTGAGCAAAAGGATGAGCTGGGTGTCGTCGGCGTAGGTGAAAATGTTGAGGTTGTGTTGTCGGGCCACTTGTGCGAGGGGGGCCATGTAGATGTTGAACAGTGTCAGGCTGAGGGATGAGCATTGGGGGACGCCGCAGATGATGTCGGTGGCTTCGGAGCGGAAGGGGGGGAGGCGGACTCTCTGAGTTCTGCCGGAGAGGAATGAGATGAGCCAGTCGAGGGCTTTTCCATGAATTCCGATTTCTTGGAGGCGAGATTTCAGGGTGCGGTGGCAGACTGTGTCGAAGGCAGGTCCAGTAGTAGGAGGACTGATGTTTCGCCATTGTCCATTTGGCGTCTGATGTCGTCTGTGGCGGCGAGAAGGGTGGTCTCAGTGCTGTGGTTTCATCTGAAGCAGGACTGGGAGGGGTCCAGTATATGTCGTTGTCTTCGAGGTGGCTGGTTAGTTGTTTGTTGATGATTTTTTCAATCACCTTTGCTGAGAAAGGGAGTAGGGAGATGCGTCGGAAGTTCTTGAGGTCGTTGGGGTCTGCTTTGGGCTTCTTGAGGAAGGCGCGGATTTCGTTGTGTTTCCATCTCTCCGGGAATGTTGCTGTTTCGAAGGAGATGTTGATGACCTTCCGTAGTTGGGGGGCGATGGTGGAGCCGGCTTTGTTGTATACGTGGTGGGGGCAGGGGTCTGACAGAGATCCTGAGTGGATGGAGTTCATGATCTTGTGTGTCTCTGTGTTGTTGACGTTGGTCCAGGAAGTCAGGTGGTTTGTGCAGGTGGGGTGTTCGGGGTGGGGTCTGGCGTGGGAGTGACATTGAAGCTGTCGTGGATGCCAGTGATCTTCCGGTGGAAAAAGGTGGACAGTGCGTTGCAGGGTTCTTGGGATGGAGGGATGTCGTTGACGTTGGCACTGGGGTTGGAGAGTTCTTTCACAATGCTGAAGAGCTCTTTGCTGTCGTGTGCGTTGTTGTCCATACGGTCTTTGAAATGGGATCGTTTGGTTTGTCTGATGAGTTGGTTGTGATTGTGGGTGGCGTCCTTGTGAGCTGTGAGGCTGTCAGGTGTGCGTTTGAGGAGCCATTCCTTTTTTAGCTTCCGGCAGTCACGTTTGGAGTTTAGGAGCTCGTCGGTGAACCAGGTGGCTTTTTTTCTGGTTTGGTTGTCGGTGGGTTTCTTGAGTGGCGCAAGGGTGTTCGCGCAATCGTGTGTCAAGTGGTGAGCCCCACCCTTCATCTTCAGGTGAATACAGCTTAAAGTCACAGTACTCCTTTTTGGACTGTGAAAGAACAAAATGTACATCTTTTGGGTCATGATCAGAAGGAGAGAGTCAGGGCAGGGAATTATGAAAGTCATCTTCCTCTTTACATTGAGCTTAACGGATTATACAGGGAGAGGGGACTTAAAACATCCAAAAGCTCAAAGAAGATGGAGCTGCAGAAGGTCTTCGGGGCCTGGTAGGAGGCACATAGTTACAAGCCACAGCACAGGAACAAGAGAAGGAGTTAGATATGTAAGAGCAGGAAGAGGAGATAGAGTGGAAGGATGGTAACCTTCTGATTATGGCTTAGGAACAGAGAGGGAGCCTACAGGAGTGAGGTCCCCTATCAGATGCAGAGCCAGCAGCATCTCTTCCTGTAATTGGACCCCAGAGGAGTTGGAGCATATGAAGGCAGAGAGGAAGTTTAGTCTGCATCTGGCCAAGCTCAATTAGGAATCAGCCAAGTAGGAGGCTGCTTCAAGAATTGGAGAAGCGGAAACATTTTTGGAGAAAGCTGAGGATCAAAGGGACTTTTCATACAGGCTGCAATGGCAGTCCTGTAGAAGCCTTTGCATGGGCTCCCTATGGGTTGCAAAGGTAATGCTGCAGCCCATAGGGATCCCCTGGAACCCAATGCCCTGGGTACTTAAGTACCAAATATTAGGGACTTATAAGGGAGCACCAGTATGCCAATTTGGGATGAAATACAGGGTTACCAGTACGTAGTGACAGCTTTGAGAGGAGAGAAAGCATAAGCACTGGGGTCCTGGTTAGCAGGACCCCAGTGACACAGTCAAACACACTGACATCAGGCAGAATTTGGGGGTAACATGCCAAAAAGAGGGAACTTTTCTACACTATGGGAGCTGAACCTTAAAGCTAAGCAACCAGGAGAGAACATCAGCAATAGTGGCAGCATTTCAGTGTCCCATGGGGAGGTGAGGGTCTGAATACCCAAAGACCTGGTACCCAGCTATGTGAAGGGGATGATTTAGACAAACAGCTTTCTATCTATGATATAGTTCTGAAAAGGCACAGGGTCCCAGAGGAGGCTTGGGGGTGGAGCAAGTCTATGGAAACACATGCCCACATTGAGGACGGACACTCGTATGATACTAGAAGTGGGGGATCAGATGAGGTGTACTCCCATGAATGCCTGTTTGCTCACAAAGTTTGGGATTACCCCAGAGAAATATCCATAACCATCAGGGATAGCTAGAAGTTGCCAAAGCAGTCTTGAGGGGATTTCTTAGACTACTTCAGGTAGGCACCAAGCTGTTGAGTAAGTATACTAAAGAAAGTGATAACAATGGACTACGTAACCTAATTCTGAGAGAGCACTAGCTCAGTACTTGCTTTAAGGAATTACACCAATTCCTGATTGACAGCAAGACAACTGACCACAAGGAGCTTGAAAAGGAAGCAGGCATCTAGGTCAGCACCAGAGAGTCAAAGAGGACATGTGGGGGATACCAAAAGGGTGACCAGGATCTCCAACAGAAGAAAGAGGAGGAGACAAAAATAAAAGTAAGGAGTTCGCAAAGACTCCCAAAATGTTTCACAGGGCAAGGATATACACATCCAACCTGATCCGAAAAAGAATGGGTTGATTGACAAAGAGACAGGAAAATATGTCCTTAAGTGCTATGAGTGTTACAGACATGGGCATGTGAAGGGAGATTTCAAGTGTTCCAAGAGGGCACTGTTGGGCAGAACCAAGCATTGACAAGTGTAGTGTTTAGGGAGGAGGTTGCTGCAGTTAGTATGGGGGAGAGGGAAGATGTTACCTTTTTGCCCATAAGTGACACAGAGATGGTTTCCAAAGCCCACATGCCTACTAATACATGAAAGTATAGGAAATGGGCCACCATCAATGGGGAGAGGGTGGAGACTCTGAGCGAGACAGGAGTCAGTATGATTGCTCTAAGGCATCATCTGGTACCTTTTCAGCCAGTAAGCCACAATACATCCCATCAGGTTGTAGTAGCAGACAATTGTGAGAGTAAGTACCCAGTGGTTCTGGTTCCATTTGAGAGACTGTTGGTCATTTGCTAGGGAATGACTTGGAGCACACTGCCTGGATGGAAATGGAGTTCATGTCCTACCAGAGGATGTGTGGGTTACCTGACTTGGTGTGCATGACCACAAGGTCAGTGACAGCGGAGAGAGAAGTCAAGAAGGCCTGGAGCCTGGAAACATTGACCAGGCAGATGCCAAAAGAGGAAGGGCAAGGGGAGTGGGAAACTTCCATGGTCCAGAAGGAGGCTGAGCTTAAAGGTCCCACCATGGCACTTACAGTGGAGGACATTGAAGCCTTGTGAGACCTGCATGAGCTTGTTATATGCCAATTTGAGGGTGGTCACACCAGAAAGAAGTTCTAAAGGGGCAAGAAAGAGTCCCCAACTCTAGAGGGCTTGAGGCTGAAAGCGGAGGCCCAGGGAGCTGGTGACACCTCCTGATAGTCCCTTATCTATTAGGAGAATGACATACTACATAGTGAGCCTAAGGACCTCAGTCTTGGGCAACTCATGTTGGTAGCCCCCCAATGCTACAGAGCCCTTCTACTGGGTCTGGATATATGCCTGGCAGGACATCTTCGGCACAATACTACCTTTGTTAGGCTTGTCACTTAGGGCCTGATTCTAACCTTGGCGGACGGCGGAGGCCGTCCGCCAAGGTTCCGCCGCCAAATGACCGCACCGCGGTCACAAGACCGCGGCGGCCATTCTAACATTGCCTCTGGGCCGGCGGGCGCTCTCCAAAAGAGCACCCGCCGGCCCAGAGGAAATGCCCCTGCAACGAGGACGCCGGCTCAGAATTGAGCCGGCGTAGTTGCAGGGGTGCGACGGGTGCAGCTGCACCCGTCGCGTATTTCAGTGTCTGCATGGCAGACACTGAAATACTTTGCGGGGCCCTCTTACGGGGGCCCCTGCAGTGCCCATGCCATGGGCATGGGCACTGCAGGGGCCCCCAGGGGCCCCGCGGCACCCCCTACCGCCATCCTGTTCCTGGCGGGAGACCCGCCAGGAACAGGATGGCGGTAGGGGGTGTCAGAATCCCCATGGCTGCGGAGCGCGCTCCGCAGCCATGGAGGATTCCCCCGAGCAGCGGAAAGTCGGCGGGAGACCGCTGACTTTCCGCTTCTGACCGCGGCTGAACCGCCGCGGTCAGAATGCTCGTGGGAGCACCGCCAGTCTGTTGGCGGTGCTCCCGTGGTCGGTGGCCCTGGCGGCCACCGGCCGCCAGGGTCAGTATGACCCCCTTAGTTTTGTTGGCTTCGGATGAAGACAGCTTCAGATGCATTCTTTGGGTCATGAACAGTTGATTGCTTTTTGAGGAAATGAGCTTTTATCCTCCTGATTGTGGCACATGTTCAATACAGATCACATTGTGAATAGCACATAATTTGGCAGTTACAGCTGGCACAAGTTTAGCGGGTAGAATACAATGTGCATAATCAACAAGCATTATTTATAATAAATGAGACATGTAACAAGCATTGTTTATTGCAAACTTGATATTCAAGGATGTAATAATATACCCAAATAAGTCTAAATGTTGTAAGCAGCAGCATCTTACTGTAATCGACCTCTTGGAAGTACTAGTATACCCGCAACGGTACCACTGAAAGGAGAAAACTCCCAGGAAGGACTCCCCATGATGTAGTTAATTATATGCTGGCTCTGAGAACCTGGAAGTAAGCCAGGAGGTAATAAATCTCTGGCACAATCAGAAGCCCACACTGGTTGAGTTTCAGCTTGGACCAAAGAGTGGGTTATGGAGCCAGTGGAACTCAGGACCCTACAACACCACTGGTCAGTGCTGGCCGAAATGAAGAAGAGCAAGTTGGAGGTCACCTACCTGGTGGCTCTCAAGATCCCAGCAACTTCTAAGGGTGCTCCAAGTTAATCGCCTCAAACCACACTATGAGAGGTCTGAAGAAACCATACTCCTGGTGAATGATGAAGGTTTGGGAGAGGAGTGTCAATCTCTTCCTGACCTTCTGTGTCAAACTCTCCTGCACCCTAACTCCAGAGCTACAGAGGGACTGTTCCCTTGGCTCACACATTTGTAAACCAATGAAATTCACACAAGACATGCCATGCATGTGGAAAATACAATTTACAGGCTATCTACCATGGTAAGGGCCAGATCACTAAAGTCAATAAATTAACATGTGCTTAACCTTCTGGTAGCTTGGAACAAATGCATTCGAGCTTAACTTAGAGGCAATGTTTAAAGTATTTATGCAGCACAGAAGCAGTAATAAAGTGAAAACATGACAAAAGAAAAATCTGACACCAATTTAGAACAATAAAATACATTTTAAGAAATAGTTTGACACTAAAATAACTGGTGACAGTCACAATAGAATAGTGTAAAGTTTGTTGTGTGAAGGCATGGCACACTCTATTGACCTGCAAGTGAGGCTGTGCTCAGCTCCACCCTGCCCCACCCTGTCTGAGATGGCCCATCTAGGCACACCTAGGGCCAGATGTAGGAAAAAAGCAATTTGCGGCTTGCAAATTGCGAGTCCCTGCGACTCGCAATTTGCAAGTCGCAAATTGCTATGCAGTACGGTGTCTCAGACACCGACTGCAACTCGCAATGGGGTCGCAATGACCCACCTCATGAATATTCATGATGTGGGTCGCAAATTGCGGCCCCATTGCGAGTATAGGCACTCGCTAACATGGAGGCCTGCTGACGTCAGCAGACCTCCATGTTAGCGACCTGCTTTTAAATAAAGCAGTTTTTTTTTTTTTAAGTGTAGCCCGTTTTCCCTAAGGGAAAACGAGCTGCACTTTAAAAAAAAACGAAACCTTTAGTTTCGGTTTTTTTCAGGGCAGGGAGTGGTCCCTTGGACCACTCCCTGCCCTGAAAAAATAGTTTGGGGTCCAGTCACAAACTGGAAGGGGTCCCATGGGGACCCCTTCTAATTTGCGATTGGGTTACCATCCACTTGAAGTGGATGGTAACTGCAATGCCATTTGCGACCGCATAATGGTATTGCATCCCAATGCGACTCGCAAATAGGAAGGGAACACCCCTTCCTATTTGCGAGTCTGAAATGCATTTTGCGAGTCGGTAATGACTCGCAAAATGCATTTCTGCATTGGGATACGCGTTTTGCGACTTGCAAACGGCAAATTTTGCCGTTTGCGAGTCGCAAAACGTTTGCTACATCTGGCCCCTAATCCCTCTATTGTGCAGCTTTCTGGGAGGAATATAATAAAGTCAACTACCAAATACACCCACTCGTGATCTAGAAACATGCTGCAGGCACAAAATAGTGATGAAAATGCCAGCTTTGTAAAAGTGCTGTTTTCAACATTGTCCCAGAATCTGACTTTGCCACTAAAGAAGATTTTAAATTCAAAATTTTCAGATACCAAATATGACTTTCCTCCTTGCTGTCAATCAAAAGATAGCACTTATTAAATGCAATAAGGTAACCTGATGTCATGCTATAAAAGGGGTAGTTCGCATAGTACAAAAATACAAATTTAGGAATGTAAAAGTATTTCACTACCACAACATGTAAAACTTAAAAGTGCATGTCCAAGTTTTTAATCACAATGCACCCTGCCCCATGGGCTGTTATGGTCTACCTTAGAGGTGACGTATATGTAACAAAAGGAGAGTTTTAGACTTGGCCAGGGGGTTATTTTGCAAGTTGATTTGGCAGTTTTAAACTGCGTATAGGCTGCAATAGCAAGCCTTAGACATGTTTTATGGGTCTACTTAAGTGGATGCACCTTCAGTTCTGCAGGCCCACAAGTTGCATTCAATTTACCAGCCCTTGGAATATGGTATAACACTTTACTAGGGACTTATGACTAAATCAAATATCACAATAAGGTGTAACCCAAATTTACCATGTTTACGGGCATGAGCACTGGGTAGCACTGAGAAGTGCCCTAAGACCAACAAAACAAATTCAGCAAAATATATGAGGGCTAAAGGCAAAAAGTTTGGGGGGAACCCACCTTCAGACTAACAGGAGTAACAATGTTGACAATGTTTTTCTCTCCTTTTATGAATTTGTCATTTGTTTTTTTGGAAAATGATTAGTGCAGTTAGATATTCCTTAGTTAGCTAATCATTATTGATGTTTAGGGTACACATTCTAGGCTCCTGTGAGTTCCTTAATACAGTTAATCTTACACTAGAACACAGGCGAAAAACACCAGGGGTTCCATTGATTTACTTATGGTGAGCCAATATGTGGAAAGTTGCCATTATATGCAAGATCCCAGCTGAAAATTGGCACTGCAGCATTTTGTCATTTTAACAATGCAGGGATGTGCCGTATTTAATTGAATACGGCGCACCCCTGTGTTGTAACCCTGCGCTGGCACTAAATGTAGCTGCCAACTCAAGCATCTTTGCAACATCATGCAAGGATGTCTAAGTTGAAGGGTGTGATTTTTTGTTTATTTGCAGAAGGTGTTCCTTCCTGCACATAAACACTCACTAATGGCGATTAAGCATTGCTGTGTGTGCTGCAGAATGCAGAATGCAGCACACATAGAAGTGCCCAAGCATCACTTTGAAATGATTGTTTATGTGCAGGAAGGGACACCTTCCCGCACACAAACAATAATTTCTGGCATTTTGCTCTTTCTATGCGTGCTGCAGAATGCAGAATGCAAAAAACAAGGAGATATAAAAGTGTTCCTCCGTCTTGTGCCTTGCTAACACCACCCCTGGGGTGGCATTCGATTTTGGCACAGCCTCAGGTTTACAAAATCTCGTAAATCTGAGGCAGCATCAAAATGGAATGGGTGTTGCTGTGGCTCGCCCACAGCAACACCCATTGCACACCCCTCTGATGCAGAAAACTGCATCGGAGGGGCCCATGTTCACAATGAGGAGTAATGCCACAAAAAGTACCATTTCACCTCTTTGTAAATATGGAGCAGATGTTAGCGCCACTGGCGTTTAAATATGCCCCTTGCTTTGTGAAAAATTACCTATTCTTGGTTTGCCCCCTGGATTGGGCGTGCTCGTTACAGACCAGAAAAGTGGATCTGGTTACAGGAAATAATTTGCTGCCCCCAGCGAGGGTGTGAACTTTCACCAATCACTTCTTCACACCTGTGCTGGGAAGACCAAATTAAATACAGACCTGTGATTTGAAACTCTGGATCCACCTTTCACTAGAAGAGAACCAGACTAATTTTTAGGAAGGCACTGAGATCCCCCCTCTGACAGATGTATGTTCTTACAGTACAGTTTTGCTAGGCATGACTGGGGGCCCAGTGCCTCCTCTGATTGGGAGCCATCGATAGGCGTAGTGACTACACCACCTCATTTGTAGAATAAAATGAACTTGTCTCCTGACACATTCTTTGGCCCTGAAATTTAGCACAGAGGCAAGCCAAAAGAATATTGGTCAAGCCCCGTACAAATGAGGAAATTGTTAGTTGTCCCAGTACATATCCAAAGCAAAGAAGGGTCTGTGCATGCATCAATAGGTCACACTGTAATGCCATAGTCTCAGTGGTAGAAAACATGGCGCAAATACCCTTTACACACCAAATACACTACGTGTTAAATGTCTCCTACAGATGTAATATGAATAGTCACCTTGGGATGCCAGAACTTATCAAGGTCAATTGTTTGTGCAAAGATTTTTTACTTCTGATTGATTAATTTTTATTGGTGGGCTGACGTAATGGTGGTAGAAAACAAAAATGTATACAGAAATAAACAGTATATAGTTGTCACTCCAATACAAATGAACAATACTTCATCATTAATTCACTCCCTCATTGAGTGATTTCTTGATTCACAGACTCGCTAACTTAATCTATTATACTGTGCTTAGTTTGAACTGCTGGTTGCTCCTGAGGTCCACGGCGTGTCTATTTCCACTTCAGACATTTACCGATAGTGAGAAAGGGAATAACACACAAAGTAGGTTTTCATTGTGTATGGGGTATAAAACAATTCATTTGGTAAAATATAAAGAGTAAAAAATTGGTATCAAGAAAACCTATGTATTTTCAAAATGGGCATAAGATATGGAGGTTAAAAGCAGTGGTTATTTGCACATCTCTGAATTTGTGGGTACACATACTAGCACGTGAATTATAGGAAATTTCTCAGAATTACTGCTTTCTTACACACTGTCTTACATTTGGAAGGTGCAATACAGAGAAAGACAATTGCCAATAACACTTGTTCTTCTATTCTGTGTTCCAGTCAAGTCTCCAGATAGAAATGGTAGCTCATTTTTGTAGGTCGGCCTAGTGCCAGCGTCAGGAAATGGCTCAAAACCCAATGTGTTTACACCACGTTTTTTTACTGAAAACTGACCCTCTTTTGCAAACCTAGCAAATGTGTACATTTTTTAAAACTAGACACCCGGGGGAATCCAGGATGGGGGTAGCTTGTGTGGCTCTCACCAAGTTCTGTCACCCAAAATCCATTTCAAACCTTAAAATTTGTCTAAAAAACACATTTTCCTCACATTTCTGTGGAACCTGAGGGGAGCCACAAACTTCCTTCCTCCTAGCATTCTCCCACATCTCCAGATAAAAATAGTACCTTACTTGTGTGAGTAGGTCTAGTTCCTGTGATAGAAAATCTACCCAAAATGCAACGTGGACACATCACATTTTTCCACTGAAAACTGACTTGTTGTTTGCAATGTGCTTTGCTGAGAATTTTGGGCACTAGCTCAGCCAACTAGGTAAACCTACCAAAACTGTACATTTTTAAAAACTAGACACCTAGGGAAATCCAGGATGGGGTGACTTGTGTGGCTCTCACCAGGTTCTGACACCTACAATCCCTTGCAAACCTCAAAATATTCCAAAAGTCCCCTGGCTAAAATGGTACCATACCTGCGTGGGTAGGCCTAGTTTTTGTGACAGGAAACGGCCCAAAACACAACTAGGACACATCAAAATTTTCCACTGAAAACTCACTCATTTTTTGCTATGTGCCTAGCTGTAGATTTTGGGCTCTAGCTCAGCCGGCACCTAGGGAAACTTAGAAAAACCTGAAAATGTTTGAAAACGACACCAAGGGGAATCCAGGATGGGGTGACTTGTGTCTCTCTCACCAGGTTTGGTCATCCAAAATCTTTTATAAACCTAAAAATTTGTCTCCTCATCACATCACATTTCTGTGATGAAAAGTTCTGGAATCTAAGTGGAGCAACAAACTTCTTTCCACCCAGCTTTCCCCCATGTCTCCCAATAAAACTGGTACCTCACTGATGTGGGTAGGCCTAGTGTCCACCACTAAATGGCGGAAAAGATAACGTGGACACATCACATTTTTCCACCAAAAAATTACTCCTTTTTTTGCAATGTGTCTAGCCGTGGATTTCTCTGTAAACCTAGTAAACTTGTGCATTTTTGAAAAGTAGACACTTAGGGAACTCCAGGATGGTGTGACTTGTGTGGCTCTCACCAGGTTCTGTCACCCACAATTGCTTGCAAACCTCAAAATGTGTCTAAAAATATATTTTACTCACATTTCTGAGATGGAAAGTTAAGGAATTTGAGTGGAGTGTAGGAAAGTACCATCTTGCCTGGCATGTTACCCCCATTTTCACTGTATGTATGTTTGTTTTAGTCCTTGTGTCACTGGGATCCTGCTAGGTAGGACCCCAGTGCTCATAGTATGTGCTTTGTATGTGTTCCCTGTGTGGTGCCTAACTGTATCACTGAGGCTCTGCTAACCAGAACCTCAGTGTTTATGCTCTCTCTGCTTTCTACATTTGTCACTGCAGGCTAGTGACTAAATTTACCAATTCTCATTGGCACACTGGAACACCCATATAATTCCCTTGTATATGGTACTTAGGTACCCAGGGTAGTGGGGTTCCAGGAGATCCCTATGGGCTGCAGCATTTCTTTTGCCACCCACAGGGAGCTCAGACAATTCTTACACAGGCCAGCAACTGCAGTCTGAGTGAAATAACGTCCACGTTATTTCACAGCCATTTTTCACTGCACATAAGTAACTTATAAGTCACCTACATACAAACTTCTTTCCACCCAGCATTCCCCCAAGTCTTCTGAGAAAAATGGTACCTCACTTGTGTGGGTAGGTCTAGTGCCTGTGATAGGAAACGTCACAAAAACCAATGTGGATACATCACATTTTTCCACTGAAAACTGTCCCCTTTTCTGCAATGTGCCTAGCTGTGGATTTTGGACTCTAGCTCAGCCGGCTCCTTAGGGAAACCTAGCAAACCTGTACATTTTTTAAAACCAGTCACCTAGAGGAATCCAGATTGGGGGGACTTTTGTGGCTCTCACCAGGTTCTGTCATACAAAATCCCTTGCAAACCTCTACATTTGTCTAAAAAACATTTTCCCCATATTTCTTTGATGGAAACTTCTGGACTCTGAAGGGAGCCACAAACATCCATACACCCAGCATTTCCTCAAGTCCCCAAATATGGGTAGGCCTAGTGCCTGTGTCAGGAAACGGCCCACATCACATGGACACATCACATTCTTCCACAGAAAAATGACTTGTTTCTAGCAATGTGCTTAGCTGTGGAATTCAGGCTCTAGCTCAACCAGCACCAATGCACACTTAGCAAACCAGTACATTTCTTAAAGCTAGACAACTAGGGAAATGCATGATGGGGTGACTTGTGTGTCTCTCATCTAGTTGTCACCCACAATCCCTTCAACACCTCAACATTTCTCTAAACAAGTACATTTTCCTCAAATTTCTCTGAAGGAAAACTCAGGAATCTGAAGGAAGTCAATAACTTCCTTCCACCCAGTATTCCTCCAAGTCTTACGATAAAAATGGTGCTTCACTTGTTTGGGTAAGCCTAGGGCCCATGACAGGAAATGGCCCAAAACTCACCATTGACACATCACATTTTTCCACTGAAAACTGACCCTTTCCTACAATTTGCCTAACTGTGGATTTTGGGCTCTAGCTTATCCGGCACCTAGGGAAACCTAGCAAACCAGTACATTTTTGAAAACTAGACTCCCAGGGGAATCCAGGATGGGGTGACTTGTGTGGCTGTCACCACATTGTTTTAGACAGAATCCCTTGCAAAACTCAACATTTGTCTAAAAAGTCATATTGTCCTCATATTTATGATGGAAAGTTCTGAAATTTGAGGGGATCCATAAACTATCTTCCACACAGTGTTCCCCCATGTCTCCGAATAAGAATGGCACCTCACTTGTGTGGGTAGGCCTGATGCCTAAGACAGGGAATGGCCCAAAACACCACGTGGACAATCAGAATATTCTACTGAAAGCATAATCTTTTTTGCAATGTGCCTAGCTGTGAATTTTGGGCCCTTTCTCAGCCAACACCTATGGAAACCTAGCAAACGTGTACATTTATAAAAACTAGACACCTAGAGGAATCCATGAGGGGGTGGCCTGTGTGGCTCTCGCCAGGTTCTGTCACCCAGGATCACTTGCAAATCGTAATATTTGTCTAAATAATCAAATATTCCTCACATTTCTGTGATGGAAAGTTCTGGAATCTGAGGGGGGACCACAAACTTCCTTCCACCCAGCATCCCCACAAGCCTCCTTATAAAAATGGCACCTCACTTGTGTGGGTAGACTTAGTGCCCGTGACAGGAAACGGCCCAAAATGCAAATGCAATATGAAGACATTCACATTTTTCCATTTAAAACTGACCTTTTTGTAATGTGCCTAGCTGTGGATTTTGAGCATTAGCACCTAGGGAAACCTAGATAAAATGTAAATTTTTTAAAACTAGACACCTAGGGGAATTCAGAATGGAGTGACTTGTGTACAACTCCCAGGTTCTGTCACCCACAATCCCTTGCAAACCTCAAAATGTGTCTAAAAACAGAGTTTCCTCACATGTCTGTGATAGAAAGTTTTGAAATCTGATTGAAGCCATGTTAGACTTTTCATCCTTGGCGTGGTCTCCCTTAACTTTTTGCCTCTGTTCCCCAGGTTGTTGATGGGTGCTGGACTCTGATTTTATTGTTTTTGTTACTCTGGGCACTTTACCACTGCTAACCAGTGCTAAAGTGCAAGTGCTCCTGTTTAAAATGTGTACGTAATTGGTTCTCCATGATTGGCATATTTGTTTTACTGTTAAGTCCCTAGTAAAGTGCACTAGAGGTGCCCAGGGCCTGTAAATCAAATGTTACTAGTGGGCCTGCAGCACTGGTTGTGCCACCCACACAAGTGACCCTGTAATCATGTCTCACACCTGCCACTGCAGTGTCTGTGTGTGTATTTTTACTCTGTAAATTCGACTTGGCAAGTGTACCCACTTGCCAGGCCTAAACCTTCCCTTTTCTTACATGTAAGGCACCCCTAAGGTAAGCCCTAGGTAGCCCCAAGGGCAGGGTGCAGTGTATGGATAAGGTAGGACATATAGTAATGTGGTTTATATGTCCTGACAGTGAAATACTACCAACTTCGTTTTTCACTGTTCCAAGGCCTGTCTCTCTCATAGGATAACATGGGGGATACCTTTAAATATGATTAAAGTGTAGATTCCCCTAGAGAGTCGATGGACATGTGGAGTTTGGGGTCCCTGAACTCACAATTTAAAAATACATCTTTTAGTAAAGTTGATTTTAAGATTGTGTGTTTGAAAATGCCACTTTTAGAAAGTGAGCATTTTCTTGCTTAAACCATTCTGTGACTCTGCCGTGTTTGTGGATTCCCTGTCTGGGTCAGTTTGACAGTTGGGTTGTTTTTCACCTCACACCAGACAGTGACACAAAGGGGGCTGGGGTGTAACCTGCATTTCCTGATTAGCCATCTCTGCTAGGAGGGAGGGGTGGAGTGGTCACTCTCATCTGAAAGGACTGTGCCTGCCTCTGACAATGCCAGCTCCAACCCCCTGCTGTGTGTCTGATGACTTGCCTGGGCAAGGCAGGATTTCACAAGTAGGTGTGAGTCCCCTTTGAAGAAAGGTGACTTCAAAGACTAACATGGGTATAAGAAGGGCACCCAAATCTACAGACTTTAATACCACTTCTGGAACCAAGAGAAGAGCTGATAGCTGAGGAAGAAGTGCTGCTCTGCCTGTGACTGTGCTTTGTGGAGCTTTCCTGCAGTGCTGCTTCTGCCAGATTAAGAGGGCAAAGACTGGACTTTGTGTGCCTTCCATCTTGTGAAGAAATCTCCAAGGGCTTGAGTTAGAGCTTGCCTCCTGTTGTTTGAAGTCTCAGGGACAGCAAAGACTTCTCTCTGCCAGCACCTGGAGTCTCTGGAGAGACTCCTGCCCAGACAAGTGGTGCCCTATCCAGTCCCTGGGCCCTTGAAAGGAAAGCTGGTAGAAATCCAAGGAAATCGACTTCGGACGACTTCGGACCGACGCCGCTGCTGAATCCGGTAACGCCGCCTGCACCTGACGCCGTGACCTTCGCTGGAACACGACGCTCTTCGCAGGCCCGACGCCGCAGCAGCCTCGCTGAAGTCCGCGACTCCGTGGAAGTCACCGCACCACGTCGTGACCGACGCCGCTCGAAGTGCATGGATTCAACGTTTCGCGCAGACGCCGCGATTCCCGACTTCGCGCATCGGCTTGTTTTCACTCTTCACCATAGGTACTGTACTTGGGGGTCTACACGACTCCGTGTCTGGCGCCGCTGGTGTCGGCTTGTTGGGAAACGACTCCGTCACGACGCCATGGTAACATCTCATCGAAGCATTTTTGTTTCTAAGCGCTATTTTTGAGTTTAACCTCTAAAAATTCATAACTTGACTTGTGTATGTCGGATTTTTGTCGTTTTGGTCTTGTTTTGTTTAGATAAATATTTCCTATTTTTCTAAACTGGTGTTGTGTCATTTTGTAGTGTTTTCATTAATTTACTGTGTGTGTTAGTACAAATACTTTACACCTAGCGCTCTGAAGTTAAGCCTACTGCTCTGCCAAGCTACCAAGGGAGTAAGCAGGGGTTAGCTGAGGATGATTCTCTTTTACCCTGACTAGAGTGAGGGTCCTTGCTTGAACAGGGGGTAACCTGACTGTCAGCCAAAGACCCCAATTTCTAACATTGATGATCAGCGGTTGGGATTTGGACTTGTATTTGTGCTTGACATACAGTAATTAAGTGTACACTACTGTTTGAGTTCAGACCACTACGTGACCACATACTACTAGTCTTGTGATTTTTGTTTTTTTCTATTTGGACTGTTTTTGCTCTGCATTCAGTTTCTTTTTTCGCTGATCCGGTGATTGACTTTTCTGGAACTTCATTTGAGAACTTGCTTTTCTGCATTTGGAACTTTGCACTCTTTTAACCTTTTATCATGTCTCTACTTGAAGATGCATCAGTTGAAGCTGTTTTTGACCTGAAGCAATTGGATAGTTATAACAAGGCTCAGCTAAAGCAGTTTTGTAAAAATTTTGGTTGTCCCATTAAGAGCTCTTCCAAGAAGGATGAGCTGAAAAAGGCGCTGAGGGCCTGGGTG
This sequence comes from Pleurodeles waltl, assembly GCF_031143425.1. Classification (NCBI taxonomy): domain Eukaryota; kingdom Metazoa; phylum Chordata; class Amphibia; order Caudata; family Salamandridae; genus Pleurodeles; species Pleurodeles waltl. Next base: position 1,213,404,939 of record NC_090447.1, on the reverse strand, counting down.
ACAACCAGAAGCACTGGAGGGCACACTGAGGATGGGGAGGAGGATGAGGATGAGGAGGGAGAGCAATCAGTACATAATGGTATAGTGGGGGGACCTGTTATTCCCAGGGAAAGAGTCTCTAGGGCAAGTAGCAGTGTATCCTCCAAGGGTCTGACACCTGGAGAGTTACAGGACAGACAGGCAGAGAGGGAGTACCAATTGGAGCTGAAAAAGCTCAGTCTAGAGATGGAACAGAGAAGGCTGGCCATTGAGGAAAGGAAGTTAGCAATGGCTCATGAGCTCAGTTTAAAAGAGATAGATCAGAGGAGTCAGCCCAGTAGAGATGGTGGCAGCAATCCTACAGTGCAGCCTGAGATAAGGGTACACATCCCAAAAGACCTTGTGAGGGATTATAAGAGGGAGGATGATATGTACTTGTGGTTCAAGGGTTATGAGTCAGCTCTCCACATGAACCTGGTCCCTGAAGCTCATTGGGGGGCAGCCCTGTGGAAGCATTTTGAGGCAGAGGGGAGGGACACACTGACAGCCTTAGGGGATGCTCAGGATCTCACCTACCCTGTCATGAAGGAGGCCTTACTCACCAGATATGGTCTCACCCCTGAGCCGTACAAGGAGAAGTTTCGATCCTACAAGAGAAAGGAATCCCAAACATCGTTGGAATGTGTTGATTCTTTTTGCAGGTCACTGGATGGTTGGGTGAAGGGCAGTAAGGTAAACACGTATGAGGGGCTTTACAATTTAATTGGTTGGGAGCACTTGTACAGTTTATGTTTTCCAGAGCTGCACCAGCACCTCATTGACAGCAAGCTGACTGACCCCAGGAAGCTTGCACAGGAAGCGGACCGCTGGGAGAGCACCAGTGTCCAAAAGAGGTATGGGGGAGACCACGCCAAGGGTGGGCAGGGTCCCTCTCATAAGAAAGGGGGGGGGTAAGGACAAACAGGGGGAGTTCTCTAAAGGGCCCCAAACTGATTCCCAGGGTAAGGATTCCCAACCCCCCAGTGAAAAGAAGCCATGGTTGCCCAAAGGGAAGCCAGTGGCAGGTGGTCCCCCACGTAAGTGCTATGCATGTGACCAGGTGGGTCATGTGAGGGGGGACCCCAAATGCCCAAAAAGTACACCGGCACCCACTGGTGCACAGTCCCAGGGTTTGGCCAGTGTAGCGCTTGGGGAGGAGTTGGTTTCAGGTGGGTGGGAACCAGCAGAAATGACCCTTGTCTCACTAGGGGACAGTGAGATGGTCCAGAGAAACCTAGTGCCTGATAACACTAAGAAGTACAGGCAATGGGTGACCATCAATGGACAGAGGGTGGAGGCTCTGAGAGACACAGGAGCCAGTGTGACTACAGTGAGGAGTCACCTGGTGTCTGAAGAGCAGATTGATCCCCGGGTACTTCACCAAGTATTTGTGGTAGACAACTCTGAGCGCCTCTGCAGAGTGGCGCAGGTTCCCTTTGAATGGGGGGGGGTCTCAGGTTCCTGGAAAGTAGCTGTGAGTCCAACCATGCCTGTTGATTGTTTGCTAGGTAACGACCTGGAGGATTCCCCTTGGAAGGAGGTGGAACACAGGTCTCACTTGGAGATGTTGGGTCTGCCTGGGTGGGTATGCATATCCACCTGGTCTATGGCAGCCAATCAGGGTAGTCAAGAGCCCCTGAAGCCTGAAACAGTGGCCCAGGGGACCGCCAAGAAGAGGAAGGGCAGGGGGCACGGGAAACCAGCCCCAGAAGTTCCCACGGTCCGGGAGGAGGCAGAGCCTGAGGGTGATGCCCCGGAGCCTACAGGGGAACAGGTGGCTGAACTGGGGGAGATCCCTGAGCTGTCGCAGTGGCAGCAGGAAGGGGGACCCACCAGGGAAGCATTCTGCACAGCGCAGAAGGGGTGCCCTACTCTTGAGGGGCTGCGGCAGCAGGCTGCAGCCCAGGCGGCTGGCGAGGCGCCAGGTACTCACCTGATATATTGGGAGGATGGCCTCCTGTACAGTGAGCCTAAGGTTCCTGAGCCTGGGTCAGCTCGTATGCTGGTGGTACCCCAGTGCTTCAGGGCCTTCCTACTGGGTTTGGCTCATGATGTGCCTTTGGCAGGACATCTAGGGCAGGACAAAACCTATAAGAGGCTTGTCTCCCACTTTTACTGGCCCTTGATGCACAAGCAGTCAGCTGCTTATTGTAGGTCTTGTCAGACTTGTCAGGCAAGTGGCAAGAGTGGGGGGAAATGCAAAGCTCCCCTCCAACCTTTACCTGTAGTCAGCACTCCCTTTGAAAGGGTAGGAATTGACATTGTGGGGCCTCTGGATCCCCAGACAGCCATGGGCAACATGTTCATCCTGGTCTTGGTGGACCATGCCACACGGTACCCAGAAGCCATTCCTCTAAGGACGGTCACTGCCCCCGTGGTGGGACGTGCCTTGATGGGGGTTTTTACCCGCATGGGGTTCCCCAAGGAGGTGGTATCTGATAGAGGTACAAACTTCATATCCACTTATATGAAGTCTCTGTGGAAGGTGTGTGGGGTAACCTACAAGTTCACCACCCCTTACCACCCCCAAAGTAATGGTCTGGTTGAGAGATTCAACCACACCTTGAAAGGCATGATTCAGGGCCTGTCAGAGCCCTTGAGGCGTAAGTGGGACGTTCTCTTGCCATGCCTTCTGTTCGCTTACAGGGAGGTGCCTCAAAAGGGACTTGGCTTTAGCCCCTTTGAGCTCATCTATGGCCACCCTGTGAGGGGACCGCTCAGTCTGGTGAAGGAGGCTTTGGAGAAAGCTCCTAGTAAACCACCCCAGGATGTATTTAGCCACATGCTGGCACTAAGAAACCAGACTGCCCGCTTCAGGAGTCTCGCTCAGGAGAACCTGGAAGCAAGCCAGGAGGATATGAAACGGTGGTACGACCAGAATGCCACTCTGGTTGAGTTTCAGCCTGGACAAAAAGTGTGGGTCATGGCACCAGTGGAGCCTAGGGCTCTCCAAGATAAGTGGACTGGGCCTTTTGGGGTGGTGGAAAGAAAGAGCGAGGTCACCTATCTGGTAGACTTGCAATCCCCCAGAAACCCTTTGAGGGTCCTACATGTCAACCGCATCAAACCACACTTTGAGCGAACTGAGCTATCTATGCTCCTAGCAACAGATGACGGGGTGGAGGAAGAGAGTGAGCCTCTTCCTGACCTCCTGTCTGCAGGAGAGAAAGATGGGTCTGTGGAGGTAGTGATCCTCTCCTCCTCCCTGACTGATGAACAGCAGAGGGACTGTCGCCACATGCTGGGACAGTTCGCCTCGCTGTTTTCCCTGATCCCAGGAGTCACACACCTGTGCACACATGATGTGGACACTGGGGACAGTACACCTGTTAAACATAAGGTTTACAGGGTGACTGACAGGGTCAGGGCTTGCATTAAGGAGGAAGGGCCAGATGTAGCAAGGCATTAGCGCCTCGCAAACGGCGAAAAACGCCGTTTGCGAGGCGCTAATGCCTGTGCGCGATGCAGAAACACATTTTGCGAGTCGGAACCGACTCGCAAAATGTGTTTCCGACTTGCAAATAGGAAGGGGTGTTCCCTTCCTATTTGCAACTCGCACCGCGATGTAAGTTGATTTGTGACCGCAAAAGCGGTCACAAATCAACTCGCAGTTACCATCCACTTGAAGTGGATGGTAACTCATTCGCAAACGGGAAGGGGTCCCCATGGGACCCCTTCCCCTTTGTGAATGATCACAAAAATAATTTTTCAGAGCAGGCAGTGGTCCAATGGACCACTACCTGCCCTGAAAAATACCGAAACAAAAGGTTTCGGTTTATTTTTCAAAGTGCAGCTCGTTTTCCTTTAAGGAAAACGGGATGCACTTTGAAAAAAAAAAACTGCTTTATTGAAAAGCAGTCGCAAACATGGAGGTCTGCTGACGACAGCAGGCCTCCATGTTTGCGAGTGCCCATAGTCGGTATGGGGCCGCAATTTGCGACCCACCTCATTAATATTAATGAGGTGGGTCATTGCGACCCCATACCGACTCGCAGAAGGTGTCTGAGACACCTTTCTGCATGTGGTTTTGCGAGTTGCAATTTGCGAGTCTCTATGACTCGCAAATTGCAACTCGCAAAACCATACTTACCTACATCTGGCCCGAAGTCTCCAAAATGTTAACCCCAGGGGTTATTGAGCACTCCAGCAGTCCTTGGGCCAGCCCAGTGGTCTTGGTCCCAAAGGCTGCTGCTCCTGGTGCCACTCCAGAACTTAGGTTCTGTGTGGACTACCGGGGACTCAATGCGGTCAGCAAGACTGACGCACACCCCATCCCCCGAGCTGATGAGCTCATTGATCGGTTAGGAGCTGCCAAGTACCTCAGTACGTTTGATTTAACATCTGGGTACTGGCAGATTGCCTTAACTGAGGGGGCACAGGAGAGGTCAGCATTCTCTACCCCAGATGGGCACTTCCACTTCAATGTGATGCCCTTTGGGATGAAGAATGCCTCTGCCACCTTTCAGAGGTTGGTCAACCAGGTGTTGGCAGGACTGGATGAGTTCAGTGCCGCCTACCTGGATGACATTGCTGTGTTTAGTTCCATATGGGAGGAACACCTGCAACACCTCTGGAGAGTGTTAGAGGCCCTGCAGAAGGCAGGCCTCACTATTAAGGCGAGCAAGTGCCAAATAGGGCAGGGTTCTGTGGTGTACTTAGGACACCAGGTGGGGAGTGGCCAGGTGGCACCCCTACAGCCTACGATTGACACGATTCTGGCTTGGGAGCCTCCCAAGACCCAGACTGAAGTGAGAGCCTTTTTAGGTCTCACATGATATTACAGGAGGTTTGTTAAGGGATATGGTACCATTGTTACCCCCTTAACGGAGTTGACTTCTAAGAAGCAACCCAAGAAGGTGATCTGGACAGAGGCTTGCCAGAACGCTTTTGATGCCCTGAAGGCTGCCATGTGCACAGCACCTGTGCTGCAGGCACCTGACTACTCCAAGGAGTTTGTTGTGCAAACAGACGCCTCAGAGCATGGTATTGGAGCAGTACTCTCACAGCTTAATGAAGAGGGCCTAGATCAACCCGTAGCCTTCATTAGCAGGAGGTTACTACCCAGGGAACGTAGGTGGAGTGCCATAGAACGCGAAGCGTTTGCTGTGGTCTGGGCACTGAAGAAGCTAAGACCCTACTTGTTTGGGGCTCACTTCCGAGTTCAGACCGACCACAGGCCCCTCAGATGGTTAATGCAGATGAGGGGTGAGAATCCAAAACTGTTGAGGTGGTCCATTTCCCTACAGGGGATGGACTTTACGGTGGAACATCGTCCTGGTACAGAGCACGCCAATGCTGATGGTCTGTCCAGGTTCTTCCGCCTTAGTGATGAGAACTCCCATGAGGTTGGGTAGTTGCTCCCCACTTTTAGCTGGGGGGGACACGTGTTAGACTTTTCATCCTTGGCGTGGTCTCCCTTAACTTTTTGCCTCTGTTCCCCAGGTTGTTGATGGGTGCTGGACTCTGATTTTATTGTTTTTGTTACTCTGGGCACCTTACCACTGCTAACCAGTGCTAAAGTGCAAGTGCTCCTGTTTAAAATGTGTACGTAATTGGTTCTCCATGATTGGCATATTTGTTTTACTGTTCAGTCCCTAGTAAAGTGCACTAGAGGTGCCCAGGGCCTGTAAATCAAATGTTACTAGTGGGCCTGCAGCACTGGTTGTGCCACCCACACAAGTAACCCTGTAATCATGTCTCACACCTGCCACTGCAGTGTCGGTGTGTGTATTTTTACTCTGTAAATTCGACTTGGCAAGTGTACCCACTTGCCAGGCCTAAACCTTCCCTTTTCTTACATGTAAGGCACCCCTAAGGTAGGCCCTAGGTAGCCCCAAGGGCAGGGTGCAGTGTATGGATAAGGTAGGACATATAGTAATGTGGTTTATATGTCCTGACAGTGAAATACTGCCAACTTCGTTTTTCACTGTTGCAAGGCCTGTCTCTCTCATAGGATAACATGGGGGCTACCTTTAAATATGATAAAAGTATAGATTCCCCTAGAGAGTCGATGGACATGTGGAGTTTGGGGTCCCTGAACTCACAATTTAAAAATACATCTTTTAGTAAAGTTGATTTTAAGATTGTGCGTTTGAAAATGCCACTTTTAGAAAGTGAGCATTTTCTTGCTTAAACCATTCTGTGACTCTGCCGTGTTTGTGGATTCCCTGTCTGGGTCAGTTTGACAGTTGGGTTGTTTTTCACCTCACATCAGACAGTGACACAAAGGGGGCTGGGGTGTAACCTGCATTTCCTGATTAGCCATCTCTGCTAGGAGGGAGGGGTGGAGTGGTCACTCTCATCTGAAAGGACTGTGCCTGCCTCTGACAATGCCAGCTCCAACCCCCTGCTGTGTGTCTGATGACTTGCCTGGGCAAGGCAGGATTTCACAAGTAGGTGTGAGTCCCCTTTGAAGAAAGGTGACTTCAAAGACTAAAATGGGTATAAGAAGGGCACCCAAATCTACAGACTTTAGAAACACTTCTGGAACCAAGAGAAGAGCTGATAGCTGAGGAAGAAGTGCTGCTCTGCCTGTGACTGTGCTTTGTGGAGCTTTCCTGCAGTGCTGCTTCTGCCAGATTAAGAGGGCAAAGACTGGACTTTGTGTGCCTTCCATCTTGTGAAGAAATCTCCAAGGGCTTGAGTTAGAGCTTGCCTCCTGTTGTTTGAAGTCTCAGGGACAGCAAAGACTTCTCTCTGCCAGCACCTGGAGTCTCTGGAGAGACTCCTGCCCCGACAAGTGGTGCCCTATCCAGTCCCTGGGCCCTTGAAAGGAAAGCTGGTAGAAATCCAAGGAAATCGACTTCGGATGACTTCGGACCGACGGCGCTGCTAAATCCGGTAACGCCGCCTGCACCTGACGCCGTGACCTTCGCTGGAACGCGACGCTCTTCGCAGGCCCGACGCCGCAGCTGCCCCGCTGAAGTCCGCGACACCGTGGAAGTCACCGCACCACGTCGTGACCGACGCCGCTCGAAGTGCATGGATTCAACGTTTCGCGCAGACGCCGCGATTCCCGACTTCGCGCATCGGCTTGTTTTCACTCTTCACCAAAGGTACTGTACTTGGGGGTCTACACGACTCCGTGTCTGGCGCCGCTGGTGTCGGCTTGTTGGGAAACGACTCCGTCACGACGCCATGGTAACATCTCATCGAAGCATTTTTGTTTCTAAGCGCTATTTTTGAGTTTAACCTCTAAAAATTCATAACTTGACTTGTGTATGTCGGATTTTTGTCGCTTTGGTCTTGTTTTGTTTAGATAAATATTTCCTATTTTTCTAAACTGGTGTTGTGTCATTTTGTAGTGTTTTCATTAATTTACTGTGTGTGTTGGTACAAATACTTTACACCTAGCGCTCTGAAGTTAAGCCTACTGCTCTGCCAAGCTACCAAGGGAGTAAGCAGGGGTTAGCTGAGGATGATTCTCTGTTACCCTGACTAGAATGAGGGTCCTTGCTTGAACAGGGGGTAACCTGACTGTCAGCCAAAGACCCCAATTTCTAACATTGGTGATCAGCGGTTGGGATTTGGACTTGTATTTGTGCTTGACATACAGTAATTAAGTGTACACTACTGTTTGAGTTCAGACCACTACGTGACCACATACTACTAGTCTTGTGATTTTTGTTTTTTTCTATTTGGACTGTTTTTGCTCTGCATTCAGTTTCTTTTTTCGCTGATCCGGTGATTGACTTTTCTGGAACTTCATTTGAGAACTTGCTTTTCTGCATTTGGAACTTTGCACTCTTTTAACCTTTTATCATGTCTCTACTTGGAGATGCATCAGTTGAAGCTGTTTTTGACCTGAAGCAATTGGATAGTTATAACAAGGCTCAGCTAAAGCAGTTTTGTAAAAATTTTGGTTGTCCCATTAAGAGCTCTTCCAAGAAGGATGAGCTGAAAAAGGCGCTGAGGGCCTGGGTGACAACCAGAAGCACTGGAGGGCACACTGAGGATGGGGAGGAGGATGAGGATGAGGAGGGAGAGCAATCAGTACATAATGGTATAGTGGGGGGACCTGTTATTCCCAGGGAAAGAGTCTCTAGGGCAAGTAGCAGTGTATCCTCCAAGGGTCTGACACCTGGAGAGTTACAGGACAGACAGGCAGAGAGGGAGTACCAATTGGAGCTGAAAAAGCTCAGTCTAGAGATGGAACGGAGAAGGCTGGCCATTAAGGAAAGGAAGTTAGCAATGGCTCATGAGCTCAGTTTAAAAGAGATAGATCAGAGGAGTCAGCCCAGTAGAGATGGTGGCAGCAATCCTACAGTGCAGCCTGAGAGAAGGGTACACATCCCAAAAGACCTTGTGAGGGATTATAAGAGGGAGGATGATATCTACTTGTGGTTCAAGGGTTATGAGTCAGCTCTCCACATGAACCTGGTCCCTGAAGCTCATTGGGGGGCAGCCCTGTGGAAGCATTTTGAGGCAGAGGGGAGGGACACACTGACAGCCTTAGGGGATGCTCAGGATCTCACCTACCCTGTCATGAAGGAGGCCTTACTCACCAGATATGGTCTCACCCCTGAACAGTACAAGGAGAAGTTTCGATCCTACAAGAGAAAGGAATCCCAAACATCGTTGGAATGTGTTGATTCTTTTTGCAGGTCACTGGATGGTTGGGTGAAGGGCAGTAAGGTAAACACGTATGAGGGGCTTTACAATTTAATTGGTTGGGAGCACTTGTACAGTTTATGTTTTCCAGAGCTGCGCCAGCACCTCATTGACAGCAAGCTGACTGACCCCAGGAAGCTTGCACAGGAAGCGGACCGCTGGGAGAGCACCAGGGTCCAAAAGAGGTATGGGGGAGACCACGCCAAGGGTGGGCAGGGTCCCTCTCATAAGAAAGGGGGGCGTAAGGGCAAACAGGGGGAGTTCTCTAAAGGGCCCCAAACTGATTCCCATGGTAAGGATTCCCAACCCCCAGTGAAAAGAAGCCATGGTTGCCCAAAGGGAAGCCAGTGGCAGGTGGTCCCCCACGTAAGTGCTATGCATGTGACCAGGTGGGTCATGTGAGGGGGGACCCCAAATGCCCCAAAAGTACACCGGGACCCACTGGTGCACAGTCCCAGGGTTTGGCCAGTGTAGCGCTTGGGGAGGAGTTGGTTTCAGGTGGGTGGGAACCAGCAGAAATGACCCTTGTCTCACTAGGGGACAGTGAGATGGTCCAGAGAAACCTAGTGCCTGATAACACTAAGAAGTACAGGCAATGGGTGACCATCAATGGACAGAGGGTGGAGGCTCTGAGAGACACAGGAGCCAGTGTGACTACAGTGAGGAGTCACCTGGTGTCTGAAGAGCAGATTGATCCCCGGGTACTTCACCAAGTATTTGTGGTAGACAACTCTGAGCGCCTCTGCAGAGTGGCGCAGGTTCCCTTTGAATGGGGGGGGGGTCTCAGGTTCCTGGAAAGTAGCTGTGAGTCCAACCATGCCTGTTGATTGTTTGCTAGGTAATGACCTGGAGGATTTCCCTTGGAAGGAGCTGGAACACAGGTCTCACTTGGAGATGTTGGGTCTGCCTGGGTGGGTATGCATATCCACCTGGTCTATGGCAGCCAATCAGGGTAGTCAAGAGCCCCTGAAGCCTGAAACAGTGGCCCAGGGGACCGCCAAGAAGAGGAAGGGCAGGGGGCACGGGAAACCAGCCCCAGAAGTTCCCACGGTCCGGGAGGAGGCAGAGCCTGAGGGTGATGCCCCGGAGCCTACAGGGGAACAGGTGGCTGAACTGGGGGAGATCCCTGAGCTGTTGCAGTGGCAGCAGGAAGGGGGACCCACCAGGGAAGCATTCTGCACAGCGCAGAAGGAGTGCCCTACTCTTGAGGGGCTGCGGCAGCAGGCTGCAGCCCAGGCGGCTGGCGAGGCGCCAGGTACTCACCTGATATATTGGGAGGATGGCCTCCTGTACAGTGAGCCTAAGGTTCCTGAGCCTGGGTCAGCTCATATGCTGGTGGTACCCCAGTGCTTCAGGGCCTTCCTACTGGGTTTGGCTCATGATGTGCCTTTGGCAGGACATCTAGGGCAGGACAAAACCTATAAGAGGCTTGTCTCCCACTTTTACTGGCCCTTGATGCACAAGCAGTCAGCTGCTTATTGTAGGTCTTGTCAGACTTGTCAGGCAAGTGGCAAGAGTGGGGGGAAATGCAAAGCTCCCCTCCAACCTTTACCTGTAGTCAGCACTCCCTTTGAAAGGGTAGGAATTGACATTGTGGGGCCTCTGGATCCCATGACAGCCATGGGCAACAGGTTCATCCTGGTCTTGGTGGACCATGCCACACGGTACCCAGAAGCCATTCCTCTAAGGACGGTCACTGCCCCCGTGGTGGGACGTGCCTTGATGGGGGTTTTTACCAGCATGGGGTTCCCCAAGGAGGTGGTATCTGATAGAGGTACAAACTTCATATCCACTTATATGAAGTCTCTGTGGAAGATTGTGTGGGGTAACCTATAAGTTCACCACCCCTTACCACCCCCAAAGTAATGGTCTGGTTGAGAGATTCAACCACACCTTGAAAGGCATGATTCAGGGCCTGTCAGAGCCCTTGAGGCGTAAGTGGGACGTTCTCTTGCCATGCCTTCTGTTTGCTTACAGGGAGGTGCCTCAGAAGGGACTTGGCTTTAGCCCCTTTGAGCTCATCTATGGCAACCCTGTGAGGGGACCGCTCAGTCTGGTGAAGGAGGCTTTGGAGAAAGCTCCTAGTAAACCACCCCAGGATGTATTTAGCTACATGCTGGCACTAAGAAACCAGACTGCCCGCTTCAGGAGTCTCGCTCAGGAGAACCTGGAAGCAAGCCAGGAGGATATGAAACGGTGGTACGACCAGAATGCCACTCTGGTTGAGTTTCAGCCTGGACAAAAAGTGTGGGTCATGGCACCAGTGGAGCCTAGGGCTCTCCAAGATAAGTGGACTGGGCCTTTTGAGGTGGTGGAAAGAAAGAGCGAGGTCACCTATCTGGTAGACTTGCAATCCCCCAGAAACCCTTTGAGGGTCCTACATGTCAACCGCCTCAAACCACACTTTGAGCGAACTGAGCTATCCATGCTCCTAGCGACAGATGACGGGGTGGAGGAAGAGAGTGAGCCTCTTCCTGACCTCCTGTCTGCAGGAGAGAAAGATGGGTCTGTGGAGGGAGTGATCCTCTCCCCCTCCCTGACTGAGGAACAGCAGAGGGACTGTCGCCACATGCTGGGACAGTTCGCCTCGCTGTTTCCCCTGATCCCAGGAGTCACACACCTGTGCACACATGATGTGGACACTGGGGACAGTACACCTGTTAAACATAAGGTTTACAGGGTGACTGACAGGGTCAGGGCTTGCATTAAGGAGGAAGTCTCCAAAATGTTAACCCTAGGGGTTATTGAGCACTCCAGCAGTCCTTGGGCCAGCCCAGTGGTCTTGGTCCCAAAGGCTGCTGCTCCTGGTGCCACTCCAGAACTTAGGTTCTGTGTGGACTACCGGGGTCTCAATGCGGTCAGCAAGACTGACGCACACCCCATCCCCCGAGCTGATGAGCTCATTGATCGGTTAGGAGCTGCCAAGTACCTCAGTACGTTTGATTTAACATCTGGGTACTGGCAGATTGCCTTAACTGAGGGGGCAAAGGAGAGGTCAGCATTCTCTACCCCAGATGGGCACTTCCACTTCAATGTGATGCCCTTTGGGATGAAAAATGCCCCTGCCACCTTTCAGAGGTTGGTCAACCAGGTGTTGGCAGGACTGGATGAGTTCAGTGCCGCCTACCTGGATGACATTGCTGTGTTTAGTTCCACATGGGAGGAACACCTGCAACACCTCTGGAGAGTGTTAGAGGCCCTGCTGAAGGCAGGCCTCACTATTAAGGCGAGCAAGTGCCAAATAGGGCAGGGTTCTGTGGTGTACTTAGGACACCAGGTGGGGAGTGGCCAGGTGGCACCCCTACAGCCTAAGATTGACACGATTCTGGCTTGGGAGCCTCCCAAGACCCAGACTGAAGTGAGAGCCTTTTTAGGTCTCACATGATATTACAGGAGGTTTGTTAAGGGATAAGGTACCATTGTTACCCCCTTAACAGAGTTGACTTCTAAGAAGCAACCCAAGAAGGTGATCTGGACAGAGGCTTGCCAGAACGCTTTTGATGCCCTGAAGGCTGCCATGTGCACAGCACCTGTGCTGCAGGCACCTGACTACTCCAAGGAGTTTGTTGTGCAAACAGACGCCTCAGAGCATGGTATTGGAGCAGTACTCTCACAGCTTAATGAAGAGGGCCTAGATCAACCCGGTGCCTTCATTAGCAGGAGGTTACTACCCAGGGAACGTAGGTGGAGTGCCATGGAACGCGAAGAGTTTGCTGTGGTCTGGGCACTGAAGAAGCTAAGACCCTACTTGTTTGGGGCTCACTTCTGAGTTCAGACCGACCACAGGCCCCTCAGATGGTTAATGCAGATGAGGGGTGAGAATCCAAAACTGTTGAGGTGGTCCATTTCCCTACAGGGGATGGACTTTACGGTGGAACATCGTCCTGGTACAGAGCACGCCAATGCTGATGGTCTGTCCAGGTTCTTCCGCCTTAGTGATGAGAACTCCCATGAGGTTGGGTAGTTGCTCCCCACTTTTAGCTGGGGGGGACACGTGTTAGACTTTTCATCCTTGGCGTGGTCTCCCTTAACTTTTTGCCTCTGTTCCCCAGGTTGTTGATGGGTGCTGGACTCTGATTTTATTGTTTTTGTTACTCTGGGCACTTTACCACTGCTAACCAGTGCTAAAGTGCAAGTGCTCCTGTTTAAAATGTGTACGTAATTGGTTCTCCATGATTGGCATATTTGTTTTACTGTAAGTCCCTAGTAAAGTGCACTAGAGGTGCCCAGGGCCTGTAAATCAAATGTTACTAGTGGGCCTACAGCACTGGTTGTGCCACCCACACATGTAACCCTGTAATCATGTCTCACACCTGCCACTGCAGTGTCGGTGTGTGTATTTTTACTCTGTAAATTCGACTTGGCAAGTGTACCCACTTGCCAGGCCTAAACCTTCCCTTTTCTTACATGTAAGGCACCCCTAAGGTAGGCCCTAGGTAGCCCCAAGGGCAGGGTGCAGTGTATGGATAAGGTAGGACATATAGTAATGTGGTTTATATGTCCTGACAGTGAAATACTGCCAACTTCGTTTTTCACTGTTGCAAGGCCTGTCTCTCTCATAGGATAACATGGGGGCTACCTTTAAATATGATTAAAGTGTAGATTCCCCTAGAGAGTCGATGGACATGTGGAGCTTGGGGTCCCTGAACTCACAATTTAAAAATACATCTTTTAGTAAAGTTGATTTTAAGATTGTGCGTTTGAAAATGCCACTTTTAGAAAGTGAGCATTTTCTTGCTTAAACCATTCTGTGACTCTGCCGTGTTTGTGGATTCCCTGTCTGGGTCAGTTTGACAGTTGGGTTGTTTTTCACCTCACATCAGACAGTGACACAAAGGGGGCTGGGGTGTAACCTGCATTTCCTGATTAGCCATCTCTGCTAGGAGGGAGGGGTGGAGTGGTCACTCTCATCTGAAAGGACTGTGCCTGCCTCTGACAATGCCAGCTCCAACCCCCTGCTGTGTGTCTGATGACTTGCCTGGGCAAGGCAGGATTTCATAAGTAGGTGTGAGTCCCCTTTGAAGAAAGGTGACTTCAAAGACTAAAATGGGTATAAGAAGGGCACCCAAATCTACAGACTTTAGAAACACTTCTGGAACCAAGAGGAACCTCTGCCTGGAGAAGAGCTGATAGCTGAGGAAGAAGTGCTGCCCTGCCTGTGACTGTGCTTTGTGGAGTTTTCCTCCAGTGCTGCTTCTGCCAGATTAAGAGGGCAAAGACTGGACTTTGTGTGCCTTCCATCTTGTGAAGAAATCTCCAAGGGCTTGAGTTAGAGCTTGCCTCCTGTTGTTTGAAGTCTCAGGGACAGCAAAGACTTCTCTCTGCCAGCACCTGGAGTCTCTGGAGAGACTCCTGACCCGACAAGTGGTGCCCTATCCAGTCCCTGGGCCCTTGAAAGGAAAGCTGGTAGAAATCCAAGGAAATCGACTTCGGACGACTTCGGACCGACGCCGCTGCTGAATCCGGTAACGCCGCCTGCACCTAACGCCGTGACCTTCGCTGGAACGCGACGCTCTTCGCAGGCCCGACGCCGCAGCAGCCCCGCTGAAGTCCGCGACTCCGTGGAAGTCACCGCACCACGTCGTGACCAACGCCGCTCGAAGTGCACGGATTCAACGTTTCGCGCAGACGCCGCGATTCCCGACTTCGCGCATCGGCTTGTTTTCACTCTTCACCAAAGGTACTGTACTTGGGGGTCTACACGACTCCGTGTCTGGCGCCGCTGGTGTCAGCTTGTTGGGAAACGACTCCGTCACGACGCCATGGTAACATCTCATCGAAGCATTTTTGTTTCTAAGCGCTATTTTTGAGTTTAACCTCTAAAAATTCATAACTTGACTTGTGTATGTCGGATTTTTGTCGTTTTGGTCTTGTTTTGTTTAGATAAATATTTCCTATTTTTCTAAACTGGTGTTGTGTCATTTTGTAGTGTTTTCATTAATTTACTGTGTGTGTTGGTACAGATACTTTACACGTAGCGCTCTGAAGTTAAGCCTACTGCTCTGCCAAGCTACCAAGGGGGTAAGCAGGGGTTAGCTGAGGGTGATTCTCTTTTACCCTGACTAGAGTGAGGGTCCTTGCTTGAACAGGGGATAACCTGACTGTCAACCAAAGACCCCAATTTCTAACAAGCCACAAACCTCCTTCTGCCCATTTTTTTAAGTAGGCAGCTAGGGGAGTCTATGATGGGTTGTCTTGTGTGGTGCTCACCACATTTTTGTACCCAGAATTCCTGCAAAATCTCAAACGTGGTCTAAAATGACACATTTTTCTCACATTTCTGTGATGGAAAGTTCTGGAATCTGAGGAGAGCCACAACTTCCTACTACTCAGCATTCCCCCTGGTCTCCCAATAAAAATGGTACCTCACGGGTGTGTGGGACAATTGCCTGAGACAGGGAAGGGCCAAGAATGTGTAGAGTTTGAGGGGGAACCAAAGTAGTTACAAAATGGCAGTTTATTTTGTGTATATTTTTAGGCTGACTCTGCTGTGGGCACCCAAACAAGTGAGGTATCATTTCATTAGAAAACCAAGAGGAACACTGGGTGATAGGAAATTTGTGGTTTATTTCTGTTTTGGAAGAATAGGGCACAGAACCCCAAGGAAAATATGTGATTTTAATCACATTTTGAGGTTTTCAGGGTATTATAGGTAAGAAAAACTGTCTGGATCGATGAGAGGCACACCACTCTGTACTCCCCTGGGTATCTAGTTTTCAAACATATCTACAGTTGGTAGATTTTCAATAGACAAGAAGCGAGCTAGCTCCTAAATCTCTTACTTCTGTATTGTACCAAACACTCAAATTGTGATAAAACACCCTTAAGTTTTGTTAAAAAAGACCCCTCTAGCAACCAATCTACTTGGTGGCATACTTCATCATTGGGGGTGCCACTCATGACACCTAGAGTACTACTGTAGGTGTGTGCTTGGACACTTGATTACAGTAGAGCTGTTTTTTTGTGAGTTGAATTCCCAACTGAGAGTGCAATAAAATGGTCTTGTGGTCACCCACTATAATGGTTTGTTTTTAATCGTGGTAATCTTGGGCAGCGGTTAAAAACAGTGATTTTCACGGTTTTAGTATTTGGGACATCACAGAAGTAAAAGACTTGGTAATATGCTTGCTTCTTGTGGTTGTTGATAGTAATTTGGGAAGCTGAGCAAGCTCTCTCTTCTCACTCTCCTTCTTGGTACACATACATACTGGTTGGATTTGGCACAATGGTGAGTGATGGGTGAATACAATTTTATTAGAAAGAGCATTCACAAAACTAAAATGCACTGTTAATAATTGAAAGGTCAAAAACTGAGCCAATGACTCACAGTTATTGAGCTGAAAAAACATAACAAGGCACAAACCGCTTTATAGACCATTTATACTTCTTTCATACGTGACACACACAAGACCATTCACACTACCATCCTCTGGCCAGCACATTACAACAATCACAAGAGGCAATGTAGAGAAAATGCACCCCGGCAGAGAAAAACAGAAAAGACAATTATTACTGCACAACCATCTGTTCATCAAGTACACACATACTGGTTGGATGTGGCACAAGGATGAATGCTGGTTCAATATATAAAATGTTATTAACTGTAGATTTAAAAAAAAAAACTAAATGCACTGTTAATAATTTGAAGGTCAAAAAAACAAACCAATGACTCAAAGCTTGTGAGCTGTAGAGACGTGTCAAGGCACCAGCTGCTGTACAGTCGATTCACACACCTTTCATAAATGACACACACAAGACCATTCACACCACCAGCTATGGGCCCAGCAGAATTACAACACTCACATCAACAGATAGCACCATTCAAGGGCCCATAACTTTCATATGTCCAGATGTCTGTCACAGCAATCACACAACCTGTCAGAATGTGTGGACTGGCGTTTGACTAGCAATGTGTGTAGTGACCCGCAGCAAGTCACTACTCACACACAGCCAGCAAAGCACTAGCTCACACACATATATTTTTAACAAAAAAGAAAACAGAAGCCAATCGTAACTACAAAACTACAAGCACAACAGCTGTAACTAAATACATCACACTAATGCCAGCTGTGAAACTGAACAAAAAAAACCAGAATGGTACAGTCCAAGCAGTTCACTTATACGCTCTTGGTTGCTCCCAAAAACTAATTTCAATGTGGTATGGTCTAAAACATGTGGGCACACACCCCAGGTTTAGAAGGACATTCAGGGCAGTACATATGAGCCTCCTTCTGCAAACCTCCTCACATTCAAACATTACATCTCCTACTGGGAAAGGTTTTTTTGAGCGTGGAAAGACTGTGATCAGTAAAGTGGCAATTTTTCAGTCTAGACGACACATACTCCACCACTCCAGCTCTAGGACCACTTGCCTGTTCCACTACAACAAAGCTGCCTATCACAGACTGCTGAAACTGAACAAATGTCATTTTTGACTCTGGAGCAATCCTTGAATACCACAAAAGCATTAAAGGCATTAAAGGTTGCTAAGTGGAAAAGTTGCATAGAAATGGCACTCATTTAAACAGTGCGAAAAAGTTTTTTTTTTTTTTACCACACTCACTCAACTACACAAACTATAGATCAACCGCAAGCAGGAGTCACAGGTAATCAATAGCTTTGCACTAGAATAAAATGGAAAAATAAAACATAACAATCACAAAAGAAAATGCTGAAAAGAAATACAACAGTTAATATGATAAAACTCTACTCATTGCTACCCAAATACCAGTACACACACAGTCAACCAAATGCCAGTGCAAGAAGAGTAAAACGTTCCCTGATGCCTTGTGGCTTTCTGCCCCCCTTGGGGGAAGATTAATACAAAATTTGGTCAATCGACCTTCTGGGGGGCAGACAATGGCAAAAAGTATACCAGTTCATTTCACCACTAAAAGGCCCAATGGAGCACCCGCCCCACCGACATTGCAAAAAGAAACTCCCTAGTGCCTACCACTAAAAGGCCCAATGGAACCACCCCCCCCCCCCCCCAACCGACATTGCAAAAAGAAACTCCCTGGTGCCTAGTGGGCTTGCCCAAGGAGTCACTACTCACAGACTTATCAAAAGAGGTCCCTAATGGCCTAGTGGGTATCGATCTAACTGGGGCAGATTGGCCAAAAGAAAATGTCTGGTCTACCTCCAGGGGGAGCTGAAACACAGATCAAACATTGCCCGCAGGGAGTGACCCTTGCCTAAGGGGTCGCTTCCTTACTTTTTCATAAGATAAAAGATCTCCGGCGGAAGGAGGGAACATGGCAGTTGGGTAAACGCGGGTCGCTGAAGGCCTCTGACGCTGGTGGCACTAGCTCTGAAGTATGTGCGCTTTCGCAATGGATTGCGGCAGAAGTATCAGGGGGTGAGGGGGATCAGGAAAACTCACCAGAAGCGGTGCCCTGGAGGGAGCATCAGGGCTTTTGAGGTCTGCAACTTGGCCGCGAGCAGCTTTCGACCTGCAGCATGGCAGGCTCCTAACAGCAAGGATGCACAGACAACAAGAGGACGCCGAAACAGGCTGAGGGCAGGAGGCCTCAGGGGAATCTGTTTTTTTACGCTAATACTGCATTAAGGAGAAAGTGACAATTGAACTTAATTTGCCCCACACATTTCATAAAGGGGATGGGAATGAAAATAACAACATTACTATGCACGGTGTGAGGGGGTTGAATTCTGGTAAAAGCAAGGGAGCAGCTGGAGGTAGTAAAAAGGCGGACCCTATTTAGTCCCCGAGAAGTGGTAAGAAGATTCCTAGCACAAAGGGGGATCCGGTCCCTACGACAGGCCCCCTCCCCTCAAAAAAATCTGAAATCCATTAAATCCTCTGCTGTGGACAGTCAGGAAATCTGTGATAATGACTGCAGTAGATGTACAGGTTTGGCCTCGTCGATTTTGAGACACAATTAACCTACTACTAGGAAGTTGAAGATACACCGTCCTTTAGGACGTATTTCAAAGTCTTTCCTGGCACACTGAAGATGTAGGGGAAAGACCGCGGGCATCCCGATCTAAACCCAGAAGGGAGTGTGGAGGTAGTCAGGTTTCACAACTAGAGTGCTCCCCTGACAGGTTCCAAATCTTGGAGGTGGTAAATCTGGACCAGACTAATACCAGTAGGACATCTAGCCAGGATGACACAGTGAATCCTTCTAAAAGGGTATCTACCAGCTATCAGCAGAAGTTAGAGAATGAGGAGAGGCAGGGTGGAGATGGGGACTTGCAGCAGCAGGGGCAGAGCCCCCAGGTGCAGGCCTTGGCGGAGGAACCTATAAATCAGTCCATTGCAGGAATGATACGAGACCTGGCTGTGGAGGTTAGAGAAAGTTTTGAGATTTCAAACAGTAACCAGAAAGAGATAAGAGATTTATGTCAAGCCCTTGGACAGAAGTTTAATGATCTTACAGAAAGGACGGCTGCCCTGGAAGTAGAAGTCAGTGACTTGAGGAGAGCCACAGAAGATAACAGGGAGGCAATACAACATCTGAAACTAGGGGAAGAAAAGGTCCAACTAAAGTTTGCGTTAAAGGAAAATAAACTGAGGAGAAATAACTTGAGGAAGTCCCTGAAGGATTGGAAGGTGGGGATCTCAAGCATTTGGTGGTCTGCTTGATTAAACAAGGGGTCCAGTTCGACGATGAAGAAGAAGATTTAGTAAAGGACATCCAGTGGGTACATAGGGATACATATAGAAAAACCCCTTATAGAGACAAACCTAGAAAGATTCTGGTCTGCTTCCGCACAATGCCATTAAGGAGCATATTTTAACTGCTGCATTGAAAAAAAAAGACATTAACAGCTGAGGGCATCAATTTTGAGATTAGATCTGATTTATCTAGTATGACATTAAATAAACAATGGGAACTGGGAAAATGAATTGAAGATTTGAAGGGGTTAGGAGCTACGGCCCAATTGAAATTACCGGCTTCCTTGAGAGTGATGGTTAACAATAAAATGTATACCTTTAGCACCAGTAGAGATGTAGATGGTTTGATTAAGACGTTAGACAAAGGCAATCAGCGCTTGGTTAAAGAGTGCGGACTCTTCATCGCTAATATTCATGAACCGGGAGGTGCCTTCCAAAGGCAATTGCTCCTGATGAGGAAGAAAGGGTGGGTTCTATCAGGGATATTGAGGTTGGGTCACGGCAATGTAGGTGGGAGTTGGGTGGGGCAGGGTGCACAGGGTAGGGAGCATGGGGAAAAATAAAAAAATATATGCCCTTATTCACCTGTATTTGATTCAAACTGTTTTTTTCCAGTCTCTAGGGCACTGTGGGCAGATTGTTTGCAAAGAGCGGAAGATGAAGGGTAATGAGCTGAGGCTCTTATCATGGAATGTTAATGGGTTAAGGGTAAGGAGTAGGCAAAATAGGTTGGTGCAATATTGTAGGGATGCCAAAGCTATGGTGATAATCTTGCAAGAAACGCATCTATCTAATGAGGAGTGTATTAAGTTGTTGAAGCCACATCGATGGATACAGCATACTTTAAGTTCCATACAGGCAGAGGGTAGTAAGGGGGTGGCTATACTAGTTCAAAACCACCTTGAAATTTATTTCAAGGGAGGACCAGTGGATAAAGCAAGCAGGTGGGCAATAGGGAAGTTGGTGGCTTTTAATTAGCCATTTACCCTAGTGAGTTATTATGCTCCGAACAGGGACGACGGTCTTCCCCTTCGAGAATTATACCGGCACTTGTTACAATTTCCGGATTCAATAATATGGGCGGGGGACTTTCACATAGTGCTACACTATGATCTAGATAGGTCGGCAGGAAGTAGATTGAAAATGAATGAGAAGATGTGATCCCAAGTAATTAACCTGATGTCTCATTTTGGGCTACATGATATTTGGAGGGAGATGATGGAAATAGGATTGGGGTATACATACAGTAATAAAAAGTACAGACATCAATCAAGGATTGATTATGTGTTAGTAGATGGGAGGCTGAAAGAGAGAGTTGAAGAAATCTCTCATGTTGGAGTGCATTTATCGGATCCTTCAGCAGTGAGTGTGAGTTTTAGGATTAGCGGGAACATTGGACTGAGTAGGTGGACTTTGGACACAACCCTCCTTCTAGACGAAGCTATTGTGGCAGGTTTGAGAAGATATACAGAGGAATTTTTTAAGTTGAATGCCGGTTCATCACCACCAGAGATGGTATGGGATGCCTTTCAAGCTTTTTTGAGAGGTAGATTGTTCAGAGTAGCCTCCCTTAAGAGGAAAATATATGAAAATAAGGTTAGCACCTTGGAAGAGCGTATACAGTCAGTAGAAAAGGAGCTGATAAACAAAAGTGGCAAGGAAGAAGAAACTGGAAAAGCCAACAGAATGACTTATTTTGAATATGGGGAAAATTGTGGGAAATTATTAGCTTGGCAAATAAAGTTAAAAAAAGGTGAGAAATAAGGTGGTGGAGATTAGGAGCAAAAATCTATGGGCTACTTGCAGGAGAAATTAGGAGATTGGAGAGTTGTTTCAAGAATTGTTTCAGGCTCTTTATACAGAGAGAGTTATGACGGTCCGGAAATGGCAGGAAGATGTAGATCTCCTCACCCTGGGGGGCGAGGATAAAAGAAATTTGAATGAAGTAATTGAGCGGGGTGAAGTAGAGGACGAGATTCATTTGGGAAAACTAGGGAAGGCGCCAGGTCTCCTTGGGGACAGTATAACAAATGTTTTTGCAGGGTTATGTGACAATATTTTGATGGAGGGAAGGCAATGATCACTCTAATATTAAAGCCAGGAAAAGACCCCATCCCTTGCAACTCATATAGGCCAATCTCTCTATTGAATAGCGACTATAAAATGTTTGCAAACATTTTGGCGAGAAGGTTGAGTAAGGTACTGGGTAAACTGACCCATGCAGATCAAAAGAGGTTTATAAAGTGTAGATACCTGCATGATTTAACTCAAGGCTTGATAGGCACAATAGATCTGGCAAGCATGTGTAAGACACCTTTAGCGGTGGTGATGTTTGATGCCGCCAAGGCTTTTGATATGGTTAATATATGACCACTCTCTGTGAGTCACTTAACTTAGGAAGGAGGTTCATAAGGGTATTACAGTCAATACATCAAAACCCAGTGGCAAGAACTTTAGTTATTGGCTCTCTAACTCACCTCTTTAAAAGTGGGAGAGGAACCAAACAAGGATGCCCACTATCCCCTCTGTTATTTAACTTATACCTAGAACCCCTGGCTTGTAAGATTAGAAGTGAGTCAATGATACTCCCTTTCCAGTGTGGGAATTGGTATAGGAATGTAGCCCTATATGCAAATGATTTGATGGTTTATGCAAGTAATTTGAAACCATCTTTGCCTGCTCTGGAAGATTTGATGACGGAATCAGGGAAATTGCTGGGTATGTGGTTAATAGAGATAAAACAGAAGTCATGACTTGGAATATGTCTGAGAGTACTGCTATGAATAACAGAGAGTTGAAATATTTGGGCACCATGATAACACATGATATGGGCAAAATCACAGAGAGAAATTTTGAGAGAGTTATGACTAAGTCCTGTAAAAAGATGAAGAGCTGGGTTAGTCTACCTCTTACGATCTTAGGAAGGGTACATTTGGGTAAAATGATAATTCTGCAGAAAATTGTATTTATTTTTAATGCACTACCTGTGAGATTTGATAAGGAATGGATGAGTAAGTTTCAAGTCAAGATTAGCAGTTTTATATGGGGCAACAAAGGAGCACGTATAGCATGGAAGAAGTTGAGGTGGAGGAAAGAGAAGGGTGGATTAGCACTACCGTATATACAACTATATGCACGGGCATCCTTTATAAAAAATATGGAGGTGCTCTGGGTGGGTCTACTATCTCCGAACTGGGGCAGATATTAAAAGTAATGATGACATTTGAGAAGGTTGCAGAGGTGGGGTTTTTATATAAATTTGGTGATCCCAAATTTTTTAAGATGGTGAGATTTAGATTGCTGTATGATTTGGCAAAAACTTGGTATGAGGTGAGAAGGCCAACCAACTTGCCATATTACAGTAACTATGCCTATATATTGGACTCACCAGGCTCGCCGGAATGGACTAAGGATGCTTTAGCGGTATCTTTGAAGGATGCTAGTTTTTGGCAATGGGGGCAGTTGTGTACAGCAGAGGGCTTGATTTCCTATGAAGATCTCATTAGGGAGTCAGCAGGAAATGTTTCTAAATTTGAATACTTGCAAATAAGGAGATGGGTGAAAGAGATTAAAGGAGGAGTGAACGGCTCGAACGAGGTGGAAAGGCTGCTTCAGAAGATTGACATGAATAAAAAAGAACTATCACGATGGTACTGGACACTCCTGGACAAGATAGACTGCAAATTCCTTATGCCAGAAGAAATTTGGAAAGAACATTTCCCAGGAGCACAGATAAGAGAGCTATGGCAAGTTTCTATTGCTTTGCTGTATTCAACAGTTAAATCTGCTTGATTAAGAAGGAATCATCTGTTTTCAATTTATAGGGCCTTCTGGACCACCGAGAAGCTAACAAGATTGAAGCCCGGTAATAAGGTTAGGTGTGGTAAATGTGGCTTGGAATATGCAGGAGATATGCATATGTTCTGGGAGTGTCCTTGACTCAGTCGGTTTTGGAGCCAGGCCGGTGAATATAGGTAAAATCTTATTAAGTGTAAGGTAAGCCCCCCTCTGATTATTTTCGGCTGTGTACAGGGAGATAATGGGATAAAAAAGGATAGCGCTAAGTTGCTGTTTATTGTGATATTATTTGCCAGGAGAGAGATTTGTAGAAAATGTACCAGTCCGACTCCCCCAACACTTGTGGAATGGAAAGACTAGTTAATGTATAACTGAGCATGCAATACAAGAGGAAGGAAAGATCTGAGAAGAGATATGAGTTCTGGGGGCCACTAATAAACTGGCTTGATACAAAATAGTGTCTTTCCTATGATTACATAACTGCGAGTCCAAAGGAACTTGATGTAGTTGTGTTCCTGAGGGCTAACACAGCCTAGAGATATGGATCGCTCCCCGGTCTGATAGCCTCACAAGGGAACTGAATTGAAAGAAATCCATTTCTCAGGGGTGTGCCCGATGAGATGCTTCAGACTTGGGGTTAAGTGAATGAGGACAAAAATGTAAAAATAAAATAAAAAAGATCTCTGGTGTCCTAGTAGGTTTGACCCCCGGGGGCAGATCAGCTGAAAAAAACAATTGATCTACCCGAGGGGGCTGAAACTCAGAAGAAATAATGCCCTCAGGGAGCGACCCTTGCCTAACGGGTCGCTCCCTTACTTTTCCCTAAAGATATAAAATTCCTAGTGGCCTAGTTATTTTGACCCCCTAAGAGGCAGATCAGCTGAAAAAATGGCCGATCTACCCCCAGGGGGTCCGAAACATGGAAGAAATATTGCCCCAAGGGAGGGACTCTTGCCTAAGGGATCGCTCCCTTACTTTTGACTAAAATTACAAAATCCCTGGTGGCCTAGTAGTTTCAACCCCCAGGGGACAGATTGGCTAAAAAAATATCCTGTTTTCCCCCGTTGGGGGCTGAAACATTTAGATACATTGCCCCTGGGAAGCCACTCTTGGCTAAGCCAGTGCTCCCCTACATACACCAAAAAATAATCCCTGGTGGCCTTGTGGATGGATTCCTGTTCTGTGATTGCAGGGCTCAGCACAAGGGGAGAGGAAAAATCCTTCCTTTCCCCCTGTGTCTGTTTTGAAAATGAAATTGTTCCCCCAACCCTCGAAGAAGCACTTACCTTGGCTCTCTCCAGTACCCTGGAAACAGAAGTGAATTCCAGCCCGGGCGGCTGTATGTAATGATGTTGGTGCACCATGTGAGCACTAACATCATTAGATCACCAACAGGGGGTGGGGATGGCAGCGGAAGTGCTTCCACTGCCATACTTGGTGGGGTGGAAATGGGGACCCCCAGGTGAAGCACCAGCACTTCCCCTGTAGGTAGGTGCTAGAACAGAACAGTTCTAGAACAGAACCGTTCTGTCCTCAGCATGCATGGAGTTAATTGCAAGAGCCATGGGCCTCTAAGCCGAATTTTGGGCGCTGCCCCTCATTCATTTATAAATTAGGCACTGCTATTGTATGTGCCCCCATTCACCCATTTTCTTCCTCGCTCACACACCTTTTACCTTAGGCTTTGCTAGTATTTGTTTCTAGACAATTGTTTTGAAATTGCTGAACATTGAATATATTCATAAATATAGGAAAAGGCAAACCTTCAGGAAGCAGCTGCAAATGAATGCCTGTAAATGAATATGGCTTGTATCACTTGTATGATTTGTGTTATTTAACGATTCACTTAATCAAGCTTTTTTTTTCAACATGTAAGAAACAGCATTGGTGCAGAGTCTCAATAATGGGCCAAGTCTTTCTGTCAACAAAGTAGCATGATAAAGTGTGCCTAGTGGCTTTAATTCATAACTTCATGAGACAGCATTACAATGAATAATAACTACAGTGAGACTTTTCTGGTAAATTAGCATCCATCACAGACCTGCACATAGATCCTCCCCTTGCCAGACTGTCACATAAAACAGCACTAAGTTGTGTTTCATGCAAGTTCCTTTCAATCATGTGGAAGAGAAGTTTTGCCAAAGGCCACACATTGAGAAAACATTGAGACAGAGTAAGCAGTCACGAGCCGTTCAATTTTACGTAATATGTTAAAACTACCTGTACATATTTTTGCCAATAGTGTTTTTACAAAACACTGGCTATGTTAGACAAATGTACCTTCGATTCAATTTAGATGGTGTTCAGGTTAACATATTGTGCTTGAGTTAACGCTGTACAGAAGGAGTCAACCCACGTTAAATATTTTTTTACACCACCAAAGCTATTGTTCATTCACTTTGTCATATGCTCTTGTCATTTGTCCTAACAGCTCCATCTTTTCTGATTCAAAATCTTTAGGATCGTGCTGCAGCAAAGAACATAATATTAACCAAAAACGAGCATTATATGAAAGGGAAACTGTTAGACACATATACATATTAGTCTACTTTTACTCCAGTTTGATTACTATGATTTTACCAGAGGTTGGATGTTTCGGAAATACTTTCTGAAATACCTTACATTATAATCAATGAAAATATAATCACTAAAATATACTGTTTTGTACAGATGTACTCAACCTAATGACTAAACTTAATAGCCTTCATATAAGCCTACCTGTCTACATTTTGTCCTGTAGTAATCACAATTTGTCTGCTTATATGACTAGTCTGTTGTACAAATTCTCCGAAAATGTTTTTCGGGGCAGCTTTGCAAGACTACAGAGCTTCTTCAAAGATTATTACCTGTTAATGTGTGAAGACTTGGCCTGGATGGAATTTCAATTACGCCAGACTGATTGGAGAAATTTCAGTAATTGTGCATTACTCTTTGATGCATAATTACCAGTAATTATGCAATTACTCCTGCTCGCATAATTAAGATTAATTTGGGAGGAAAAATCCTATGAGAACATCTAATGTTTGGGAATGGCCACTCGTACTTGCTATTTGTGTTCTGCTGCAGTTAGTGCTGTTTCTTAGCGCAAAATGCAATCTTGCACCCATTTTGGATGCAGGGTGACAACTTGCTCTAAGGAAATAGTGCAAAATTCCAGGAGCATGATGGGTGAAAATCCTAATCCACGAGCACATTTAGGGAGTGGGAGTGGCTGATTGCTCTTGATGTTCAGTTGCATTTAGTGCTATTTATTATCCCAAATGTATTCTCACACCCATTTTAAACATAAGGTGGCATTTTTACACGAAGAAATAGCGCTAAGCGCATAATTTAACTTTTTACATAATTATGCCTAATCAGACAGAATTCTTAGGTAATTCTGCGTGATTGGGCTACACTGAAATATGCAAGTTACACCCTTTCCTAGTGAAGACTCTTGGGCTACATCAATATGTTTCTGTTCCCATTGGCTGAACATTGTTGAGAAGAGGGGGCTTCCAGTCCATCCCCTCCCTCTCAAATGACCTATCGCATAATCTCTTAACCAGTAGTGCTGCCAGTTTTAAATGCTAAAGAAAAATAGTTTTGTGTCTGTTGTCTGAAAGTATGGGATGCAATTGTTATTGTGCAGGTTGGGTTTTATTCTGTTATATATACCTACACTGCATGTGTAACTATATTGCTTTTACTGGCACAGGGAATTATATATTTTGTTCTTTGTGAGTAATCAGTAAATAACCCTGCCACTGGTCTTCTGGGCCTTTGCCCGCCTACAAATAGGGTTTAAAAGGAGCTGTAATTTACATAAATCCTTCTATAACGGCAATTCTTTAGACATTTGTAAAGTCAATAAAGAGAATTTTTATGAGTTAAAGGTTTTTTTTTAAGAACTGCAATGCATTCACATGATTTTATTTAGAAGGTAATAGCCTTTAGTCATTGTTATTAGTGGTTCAGAAAATGTATTAATCAATAGTTCAAAACAAGGTAAAACACAATATTAGTAGAAATTATGGCCCTCATTCTGACCCTGGCGGATTGAATCCGCCAGGGCCGATGGCAGCGAATGCACCGCCAACAGGCTGGCGGTGCATTCATGGGCATTCTGACCGCGGCGTTACCGCCGCGGTCAGAAACGGGAAACCAGCGGTCTCCCGCCGGTTTCCCGCTGCCCATGGGAATCCTCCATGGCGGCGCAGCAAGCTGCGCCGCCATGGGGATTCCGACCCCCTTCCCGCCAGCCTGGTTCTGGCGGTTTACACCGCCAGAACCTGGCTGGCGGGAACGGGTGTCGTGGGGCCCCTGGGGGCCCCTGCAGTGCCCATGCCAATGGCATGGGCACTGCAGGGGCCCCCTAACAGGGCCCCACATTGCTTTTCAGTGTCTGCTTAGCAGACACTGAAAAGCGCGACGGGTGCCACAGCACCCGTCGCACACCTTCCACTCCGCAGGCTCCATTCGGAGCCGGCATCCTCGTGGAAGGCGCTTTCCCGCTGGGCCGGCGGGCGATCTTTTGCAGATCGCCCGCCGGCCCAGCGGGAAAGTTTAAATGCCCCCCGCGGTCTTCTGACCGCGGGGCGGTGTTTGGGCGGTTTCCGCCCGGCGGGCGGCGTCCGCCGCCCGTCCGGGTCGGAATGAGGCCCTATATCTAAAATAGTGATAATGCAACAAGCATTTTCCACAAATGAATTTCCCTAATCTAATATTAAATCAAGCATATAGTGAGGTGTCAGTTCAGAATCCCAATAAAGAGTTCTGATGAGAGAATAAATGCATTAGCATAAAGCTACAGCCCTTCAATCAACATAGAAATTATTAATTAGGAAAGTGTTTTCAGCTATAAATCAACAGACATCTTTTGCAAAGGAATAAAGTTCAAGGAAAGTCTCTTATGAAGAGAGATATGGTTTTGGGTAACCCAGGGAATGGTATTCAGAATGTGAAGACCTACTCTAGGAGCACAGAGTAATATAAGCACAATGAATTTTAATTCAAAACAAGTATTGCATTCTCTGTTCATGACATCCAATAGGATTTCAGTAAACTCCTGGGAGCAAGTAAGCTCCCTAGTTTCTCACGTTTCACAATAGACCACAGAAGTAAGTCCTTGGAACGATACTTTCTCCACGTCTTCAGACAGTTCTTCCCATGAGTCCTGTCCTCTCCTCTCCGCCTGATGAAAACTTCACTATCAGCTGTCTAATGCATAACAAATGCCTATTCACTAACTAACAGACAGAGGGGGTTATTACAACTTTGGAGGAGGTGTTAATCCGTCCCAAAAGTGACAGTAAAGTGACGGATATACCACCAGCGATATTACGAGTCCATCATATCCTATGGAACTCGTAATACGGCTGGTGGTATATCCGTCACATTTGGGATGGATTAACACCTCCTCCAAAATTGTAATAACCCCCAGATTCTGGAAAATTGCAGAATCCGCACTGGAAAACAAAATAATCTCATACAAAACAACAGTTTAATGTGAACACAGACCTTTTAATGTTAATATATACTTTTGCTATTAATAATTCACCAAGGGTCAAACTAACTTCAGTCAATACATTATGGGGGTCATTACAACCCTAGCGGACGGTGTTAAAGTGGCGGTCTTTTTTTGGGAATTATGACAATGGCGGTTACCGCCATGGTCATCTGCCGCTTCTCCGTTCCGCCTGCCAGGGCGGAGATGACCGCTGGGCTGGAGACCTACTGCCACTGGTATTTTGACCCGGCTTACCGCCGTGGATTTCCAGCGGTAGGAACCGCCATGAAATCCATGGCAGTAAGCACTATCAGTGCCAGGGAAGGATAGGGATCTCCCCCACCCCGACTCCCTCTCCTACACCCCCCACCACCCCTGCCACCCCCAAGGGTGGCAGGACCCCCCTCCCCACCCCGACCCCCGACATTACCTTACACATACACAGCCAACACGCATGCAGGCACCACCAACACACATACATGCACACACGCCGACACACATGCCAACATCCACAAACACAGTCAGACACGCACACCCACATTCAAATATACACGCGCACATCCATACAGACATACCTAAAGACATACACGCACTCATTCCCAAAACAAGCACCACCCCCGCAAGCATACACGCACTCACACACCCCCTCTACATACACCCACGCCCACCCCCATGCACGCACACAACACACAACGCCCCCCCAACCAACTCCCCTATCGGACTATCGACTTACCTGTTCTGTCGATCCTCTGGGAGGGGACGGGAGCCATGGGGGCAGCTCCGCCGACACCACACCGCCAACAGAACACCGCTGTGCAGAATCACAGGACGTGATTTGCTGGGCGGTGTTCTGTTGGCATGGCAGTGGAGGTGGAGCAACCTCCACTTCCCCGCCGCCCGTCACTATGGCTGTTGGCGGCTCTCCGTCAGAAAAACGACGTAGAGCTCCCAACAGTCATAATACGCCGAGCGGAAAACCGCCACCACTGGCGGTCTTCAGCATGGCGGTCCCTCGGCGGTCTTGTGAAAAGACCGCCGAGGTTGTAATAACCCCCTATGTTACTCCATTTGTAAGCTTGCAGCACCTAAGTTTGATTACCCACTACAAATTTGAATATACCATACATATACTATATTTGCATATTCTTTTATGCTTTTTCTACTAATTAACAAATGTTTTATTTTGCAAAATAAAGAAAAATGTCCTGTACTTGTCTCTAACACCTGCCCTTGCATACATATGCAACAGACATGTATAGCTTGCTGTTTTTGTCTAAAAACATATTTTTCCTTTTCTTCTTGTTTTGAAATAACCCATGCTTCAACATCTTCTGTTAATAGCCCTGAGTCTCAGTCATGTACCTGCGAAGTAATCTATTATGTTTCTGTAATTTCACATGCAACTATAATCCTTGCCTCTAACTCTCCCTTTCACACAAAAGCATAGTTTTCATGTCCTTATCTGTTATTAGCCTGGCTTTGTATTTGCCTAGTAGGAAACAGAAATGTATAACAATAAGATAGTTATAAAGGGCACATTCACAAAGACAATTAGAACTTTTTGAAATACTTCAGTGGTGGTGCTACTTTGTCTACTCAGAAATGAAACTTATCTATTTACAGATGTAGCTCTATCCCTATACTCACCCTATCTCTTATGTGTGGGGTTCTCATCTATGTGTACAGAGAAGTACACACAAACAATCCTCTATTTTAGTGGCATGTGGGATTGACGGAGGAATTGGTAATATTTATAACAAATGGAAGAGGAAAAGGTAAATCAAGGCAGGGCACGGGGTGATTACAAAACACTCCTACACAAAGGTAAACAAGCTATATTTCACAGTAGTTACACCCACTTCTATCCCCACATTACTACAGCTAACGGTGGGTCCAATCCTCACCAATCAATCTTTGGAGTATGTTACCAAGCTTGCTTTCCCAGGCTATAAGATGTTGCTGTGCATAGCTACCAGCAACATAGGGCATATTTATACTTTTCGGTGCAAAACTGCACTAATGCAGTTTTGCACCAAAATGTTTAGCACCGGCTTGCGCCATTTCTGAGCAACAGCAGGGCATCATATTTGTGGAATGGTACAAGCCGGTCCAAAGGGTGTGCTAGGGTAAAAAAAAAAATGACATTAGCTGGGTGGGGCTGGCGGTATGGGAGAAGAGGGTTTTACACCGCAAAATTACGTTAGACTGGCTAGAGTGAAAAAAGATGACTCTAACCAGCCTTCCGTCATTTTCTGACACAAAACAATCCATACCACATGACTCCTGTCTTAGAAAAGACAGGAGTCATGCCCACCACCCCATTGGCCAGCACAGGAGACCAGTGGCCCCTGGGCATGGCCATTGCACCCTGTGCATTGCAGGGGGCCCAAGCTGGCACTTTTTTTTTTTTAAATGACTTACCTATACTTACTCTATTTACCTGGGATGGGGTCCGCCATCCTCCTGTGTCCCTCTGGTGTGGGTGGGGGCGTTCCTGGGGCTTGAGAAGGGAACCTGTGGACCCATTCCATGGTGTTTAACCATGGAAATGGGTCCACAGGTCACTTAACGTCTGGTCTGACCCAGGCATTAAATAATGGTGCAAAGCAAGCTTTGCTCCAATATTTAGCCCCTCCTCCCACCCTTGCATCATTTTAGCAAGGGAATATATATGGGACTATGGGGTTAGCACTATTTTTTAGATAGGAGCGCCTACCTTGCATCTCATTGACGCAAGGTAGGTTCACACATCTAAAAAAAAACGGTGCAAACTCCAATATTGTGACGTTAGACATGTCTAACATCAAAATATAAATTTGGAGTTAGTTTTGCGCAGAATTTGCATAAAAAATATTGCAAATTTATTGCAAATGGGGTATAAATATGCCCCCTAGTCTCTTTTTCATAAACTGGAGAGTTGGCATTTTGTTCTGCGAAGGGCTACCCTCCCCTGAGAAAGTTGTAACCAATTAGCTTGAGGCTGCTAAACAGTGCTTTTGTTTACATTTAAGACATATTCCTATGTAACAGGTAGTGTCTAAGGTCCTGTAGTAGTTAACACCTAACCCCTACATCACTTGATCTAACAGTTATGTTCCTACCAGGTTAGTCAATAGTTGGTGCTGATACTTGGCATTAGTATGATTTTGGCGTCAGATATCATACATGGATTTTTAGAGAATATTCTGTGACGTCTTTGCTGAGTTATTTTTAATATCCACCACTTCCCTCCTGGATCTCCAGTGTTCCATATTTCTGTATTTTTTTCGATCTATCTGTTGGTGCTGGAATGAGATACTCTTTGTGGCTGATTGTGCAAAGCACCTCGATTAGCCTAGATAGATATTTGTTAGTTTGAGATTTTGGAAATAAATAAATAAGTTATCCACTTGTTTTTTTGCAGAAAATTCACGCTCTGCAGTATTAGCATTGCTCTGGAACAGCATATCAGATTCTTGCGCGCAGTGAGTATATCAACTACTATTTTATATGTAGAATAAGGAATTACATGACAAACTCTCACTGAACAATTAATTAGAATGCAGTTTATTTAGGTGAAGGACAGAAATGTACAAATTGTTAATGCCAAAATTACAGCTTCACAAATGTGATACATTCTGAAATGCAATGCACACAACAAAACAACCTTGTGACACACCAGAATTGTTATAACGGGCCTTAAAACAAATATGATGCAATAATGCATAAGATAATCAATTTGTCATGTAGCAAAACAAATATCATACACAGCACAATTATTACTTTGCTTAATAAATGGCGTGGTTAATACCGTATGAAATATATGGCAAAAATACTGAAATGAATTTGGCCCCCACTCGAAATATTATGGGAAACCCTGAAATGAAAATGAAATACATTACCAACAATATTAATTTCAACTATTATATGAAATATTTATTTCAGAGCATGTCAGATTATTTTCAATACATGTCTCATTCAACCATCTATCACATTGAGTTTAGCCATATTCATTTCGAAGTATTGCAAATGATTTCAGTAAATCTCATGGTATATCATTAAATGACATGAAACATTCAATGTGTGTCATTTTTCTTTCAACAGATACCATATTCGTTTTAATACATGTCATATTCATTTTATGTTAGGTCACAATCATTTTAACACTTATTCATTTTAAAAAATATGCTGTATTTGTATCCAAGTGGCTTATATTAGTTTCAGCATGACCTATATTAATTAACATGTGTGTTATTTTTATTTTCAAAGTGTGTAGTATTCATTGTAATGTGTCATAATCATTTTAGTGTTGGTCATATTAATTTCAACACTGGTCATATTCATTATATTTCATTTACATTTTGTTATGTCAATTTCTAAATAATCTATTAAGTTAACATGTGTCATAGTCATTTAATTGAAGATTATTCAAATTGGTGTATCCTATTAATTTCAGCATATGTCATAGTCCTTTGAACACATTCCAGTCACTTTAGCGAATGGCATGTTCTTTTTAATGCACATTATTGTCAGTTTGGTGGTTGTTATATTCTTTTCGTTGAGGCCCATAGCCACTTCAATATGGTTGACATATATTATAGTATGTCTTATTTAATTTACCATATGTAGAATTCATATACAGTAAATAAGTAATTTATTTTTTCTGCTGTGCATCATATTTGTTTTGCTACATGGTATATTGATTCTGCAACATATATTTGTTTTGAGGCATATTACATTCACTGTGCTCTGCTCGTTTTGCTCTGTGTTGTGAATTTTAAGAGGTATCATATTTGTGGAGATGGAATTTAGACATGAACGGCTTCTTTTAGATTGCTGGATGAACTTTACAAATTCTTTCTGGAATATCTACTATAACAATCCATTTGCCAGCGGAATGGTTCCCCTTCTCTTTTGTTTTCATCTCAGTATATTAGACAATCTTCTCATATCTGTGGCCCAGGCACACATAGACCAATTACATTTCTTAACAAATATTATATGACTCTCATTAGAGTACTGTAACTTTTTGGGGAATTCTACCACAGTCCCGGATATTTTGAAACAAGCTTTGGTTAGAGCACTTGCTACCAAATCCTCAGCTTATATCTTCATTTTGAGTAACTATTGCCCTATCTCTTTTTTGCCTTTTGCTACCATGGTCTTGGGAAGCCACTGAAATAAATCTCTTTCTCACTATTCAGAGACTAATAATATACTAGATCAGTGGTTCCCAACCTGTGGTCGGGGACCGCTGAGGTCCGCGAAGCCTCCTCAGGGTGTCCGCGACTACTTAGAAAATTAAATCATATTAACAGATTAGTTCCCCAGCTTTCAGTAATGACTCAGGGGGTCCCCGGATTCCAATAATGATTCAGTGGGGGTCCCTGGAATCCAGTAATGATCACGTGGGGGTCCACAGAAGTCAAACGTTTAGGGACCAATGTGTTAGATCATTACAATTCCATGATTCTGCTTTCAAAACAGCACTAAAACTGCCCTGTCTCATGTTTTGGAATATCTTAGGCATATTCTTGACTACGGTGGATCAACTATCCTTGCTCTCCTAGATTTGTCAGCTGCATTTGTCATGATTTCACAAAAAGATTCTCATGAACCATGAATCATTCTTGACTCATTTAAATCATGCATGTCCCTTTCACCTCTAAGTTCCTTTCCTATTCCCTAAGGGATTTTCAGGGCTCCTCTCTCAGTCCCACTTTTTTTGGTTTCTGTGCAATTCCTTAGGCAGACCTGGTTCAATCTTTTGGTTTGTAAAGCATGTCATAAGCAGAAGCCACTCAAATCATGGTTTTCTTCTTCGATTGCAGCATTTTTACACAGGGCAAATTCTGCGCTTGTTTGAGGGCAGTAGCTGAATGGAGGAACTGTAAATACTGCAGTCTCAACTGTGATAAGACAGAGGTTAAGATTTTTAGCAGTGAGACACTATATGGTCACCTGACCTGTAGCGATCAGATCTTGGAAATGCTCCATTTGAAGTCTCTTCTGCTAAATCTAGGAGTCATCTCTGACCTCAGTTTTTACTTTTGTGAATCAAATTAATCAACAAATATGCAGTTGTTTTGCACTTATAAAAACACTCAGGTAAAATAATCCCTCCTCTTCCAAAATCCTTGCAGAAAACAGTAGAACACTCAATTATTACAGCCCAACTAGACTATGCCAACTGTATATACGGCAGCCCCCCTTTCTGCAAGAACCATTGTCATCTGGAGGTTCAAATTGCTGCAGCCCACCTGATGCTCAATTTACCAAATGGCAATCTGACTTATCCCATCCTGCCACCCTTCATTGAAGTCCTATAAGCAAATGTACATTTTGAAATCACTCGAAATAGGTCTCAAAAGCCCTTCAATTTCTGCACCATAATACATAAGAAATAACTCTGTCCTTTGCTCTTCTAATGGTAATTTGATCCTGTCTCCACAGTGTGTAAGTGGGAGCATAGGAGAAGCTATTGCTTCATAAAGAAACCTAAAACCTACCTCTTCAAAGTGTAATCTTTTCCCCAACTATTAAACATTTTATTTGGCTTTCCTCAGTGCCAGGATACTTCTTGCATCAGCAGTGTGCTATACAAAACCTACCCTAGCTGAAACCTAACTTAAAATGATCTAACCTAACCTATCCTTTGCGGTATAAAAGCACGAGGGCTCTGTTGACAGCATGATCAGTCTTTCAGCCAAGTTGGGCTGGAGATTATGCTTAGTGGTTGATTTTTGTAGAAGACTTGTTTTAGTTCACAATGAGGACTACTTATGTAGATCAGGCATCTCCCACCAAACACTGGTCTCTACTGGGTCACTCCCTCTTAGTTGCTTGTTCTCAGTAGCTATTTCTTTACTGGCAACAGGCAGGTTTTTCCTCCTGTACTGTCTATTATATAGGATGGCCAGATACACTAATTCCCTCTCTCGGCAAGCAGGCTTCTAGGCTTCTAGGCAGATCGTGAGCACTTCAGCAGAAAGTAAGAACTTCTGCTTATGTCCCTTCACCTTGCAGAGAATGGCTGTTAGGGAAACACTAGGCCTTCATGCGACAGAAGTCATTTGAGTACTGTGTGGAGCACTTCCTTCCTTGGTGACGGAGAACTTGGAATTGGAGCCAAGTGGGGCTGGTTTGGATCCCCTGTTTATATACATCTCTTAGACACTTGCTGTAGATCCAGCATCCGAGTTTTCAGAAGCGGTATGGGTTGGTTTGCTTTCAAAAGTTATGTTTAGGCTTCTCTCTTGACACAGCCGTGTTGAAGTCATACCATTCCACAATCAGGCTTGCTCTAAGCAACAGTCTTCAAAATAATGGCACTTTGAAGTGTGAGCCTCTCTGAACCTGGCAAATCAAGCTGTAACCTCAGAACTTGGATACAGGCAAACGAGCAGGTCCTGCATTGCACTAAAGACACTACAGTTCCACTCCTCACCCTTACCATCCATGACAGTGTTCACCAAGACTTAATCAGCAGTCCTTTGATAACAAGGCCCTCGTGGAATTTAAAAAGGAAGCCCTGTCTCTATCCTCCACATTTCAGTGTCTGAGTATCCACTCATCAACCACAGGAATGGTGTAGACTCCCACTCTTTGAGGGAAGGTGAATGCATTTTCCATCTTGTGCCATACTACACAAGGGGTTCCAAAATGGATCAGTCACACAACACATTGAGTCCTACTAACATGCATATACTACACACGTACTACACATGCACATGCACTGCACATACATGCAAAATTAATTTTATACTTGTTCAGTCAGTAGCCCATGCTCACATTGATACAGGGTAAAGGCCTGGTCATCCAAGAGATTCAAAAACACAGTATACTGTCGCCACCACTTAGCGTGATACACCCAAGACATGGACAGTAGCTCACGGCCAACTGTGAGGTCACACTTGGTGTGCACTTTGAAGTCACGGTCTTGGATTGTCAGGCACAGGCCTAGGCCTTTGTGCCCACTGTAGATAAATGTGACATCAGGACCAAGTAAAAACTCGGTTTCTCTTGCAGTCACGGAAAGGGGCATTCCCATCCCAAAATTTAAACAATGTATATGGAGAAGATATTCCCAGTTGGGAGAGAATACTGTCAGAATTATTATCTTGCAAGCCCCCAAAAATAAGTGCTGTCTATGGAAATTACCATCAGATATGTTACCCGTTCTGAAAAATGTAAAGAAACAGTAAACCTCTATGAGTGGAAAGGGCCTGACACATGAATCATGTTCAGTGAGACTTTTGCTGCACGCCGTTGTGGAGAATATAGATGAACTCCTATACTCCGTTATATTATTTTATTCTTTCTCTTCATTGTACAAAGAAAAATTACAAAAGATGTGTAATTGGTGTTCTGATATATTTTTCAGACACTATAGAAATATTTTACAATGTCATACGTTCTTCCACTGAATTCCAATACACAGTCCTCGAATAGGGCAGTGACCTGGGAATACTATCTGCTAATGGGTGTTTCTAGAATCTCCACCTCTTGGTATTTCAGCCCAATGAGGTGGCTAATACTGTAGCAGAGCAACAGCCTCGTGTCAACACCTTCAGTGGGAAGACCCTCCCCTGAGCTGGCAACCAGGGGAGAAGTGAGACCAACAGACATGTTGGAAATCAATAAAAGTTTGTAATGACTGCTAAAGCTGCCAAAAAGTATGCACGTTTGCTGAAAAAAAAGTGGGGTACGGTATCTCCTGAAAAGGATCATTTTGATACGTAAAAGATTTAAACAATGCACCAATAAGTCTGGCGTTTTTTGCTATAAAAATAGCAATGTGGAGAATAGCAGGACGCTGGA
This sequence comes from Pleurodeles waltl, assembly GCF_031143425.1. Classification (NCBI taxonomy): domain Eukaryota; kingdom Metazoa; phylum Chordata; class Amphibia; order Caudata; family Salamandridae; genus Pleurodeles; species Pleurodeles waltl. The sequence goes on along the minus strand of NC_090447.1, from coordinate 1,213,367,587 downwards.
CATGTACAATACATAGACTGCCACGGGATCTTTTTATAGGTATGTGGTTAGGCACTTGATTTCTGATTTTTCATTGATACCTTGACATTGTGGCTGCACTGCATTCACACTGGTGTTGTTACTTTTTTGTTTTGTGTATTTCATTGCATCCTTTTCACTTTTTTCATGCACATCCTATAAATTGTAACTTATACTAGAAATATACTCTGAAGTCATGTTCTTTTCCTTTCTTGAGCTGTGTGTGATTATTGAAACATTGTTGAAATGTGTCTTCTAATCTATGCATAAAGCGTGTCATATCGCCCTTTGTGTGAAAGCTATTTCCTTTTTATGGGTGAGTGATCGACTAGATCTCTCGTTTTTGTAGTAATGTTCTTTGTTTTTACACTTTATTCTAATTTTCCTTTACTATTCCCAGTGTCACCTTTTAAATAGGCGCAACAGTGTGCATCCGCTTAGAAGCGTTTTTGATGTGTTCTTAAATACAACATTTGTTTTTTGATGGTTACTTTTTATGGTTTAACTTTTTGGCGTACAAATCTTCGACGTGCAGCCTGATTTACAGATTTTCGTACCTTGTTCGTGCTAAGTTCCCATTATGATGCCAGGCAGATATTTTACACTTCCGTATCCTTTAGTGCAAACTCCTGAAAATTGTTTTTTTAGGAAAAGTGCTTTCAAAGTTTACATTTCAAGCATGTGCAACTATCCCCGGCTTCATCATTTCTTTTCATAGAAAAAATAAAACAGATATTTCAGTGCTCGAAAAGCAACCTGATTGTGAAAGGAAAGTACATTGTGAGTTCAGTTATAGGCCATCCGCCAATCACAAAGATTAACACACTGATAGAAGACTGACATTTCAGAACGGTGGAGAAATTGAATTGTACACGCATCCATAAACTCTACTACCTTTCAAGACATCTGGATATCCGATGTTGAAAAGTGATGTCATGCCATTCCACATTTGAGCAAGCCCACTAGTAGTAGCTAACATCTCTGTTTTACAGAGGTAATGTGGTTTGGAATGGCCCAAATATACATCAGGTAGTCTAATATTTCCTGCAACAAAATTGCACCAAATTACAGATGTGACATGCTTATATTTTCGTGCCTGAGGGTGCCTGAATAAAACTGGAGCCCGGTGAAAACATACATTCCTCTAAGTTAGGTAATACGATAGTATGCATCGCTACATAAATGTTTCCATTTTCCCTACATTCCCATACTTATTTTAAATAAAGTCCATGTCAATGAAAACATGCAGTTTGATTGTATAAATTAAAATAAAAAACTGTCCAAATCGCTACAGAATTTACGTATTATTAAACAATTTCATTTTCTTATTTTCTTGAATGGTTGTGGTCCGAGAAAAATTAAGCTTGTAATTATTTGTGCAGAAGCCAGGAGATGTAAAATGAGGCAAATATAAATAACCCATGTGTGGCTTTTTTAACCCAACAGTAGAAGTGCTCTGCTTTACTTTTACGGGTTTAACTGACGTTTAAGTCTATAATTCAATAGAAGGAACACCTTTTAGCTGGCATTCCAATGCCACTACTTATATTATCGCAGGCCTTTTTTTCTGCAAACACAGGGTTTGAGTAAAAAAACAAAATTGCAAATAAGTCCAGAAAGAGACTCATTTTTATTTTTTGTATTGTATTATATTGCAACATTTATATAGTGCTTAGTAGCCCTGTGTTAAGCACAGAAGCACTTGACTACATGGCGGCACGCTAAGCTATGTAGAATGTGTGGTTGGAGTGGTGTTGTCTTTGATCCAATGTCGGAAGTGTTTCTATGCCCTGTGAGATGATTATTTAGTTGAATATAATTACATAAATTTTGCTATACTCATTTATTTTAGATTCAGGCCCTCATTATGAACATGGCGGTCCGATCGGCACCGCTGGCGGTGGCGACAGAACCCGCCAACAGAGGAGCGGTCCGGACCGTCAAATAATGAACCAAACGAAACTCTCGCATCCCGCGCACCACCCACCGCCAGGAAAGTAATCCTGCTGACGAGGGCAGAGTCAGCCCACAGGCTGTCAGAAAGGCCTACCCCACCCATCAAATTATGAACACCATTCCTCCGCCAGCTCCGGGGCGGGAGCCACCGCCACACAAAGCCAGACGGAAATGATACAAATAGAAGGAAACACTCACCGGAGTACCACAAAATGTTCAGCGGCAGCCATGGACAGAGAGCTGCAGATCATGCCAGCCTTGCTCCTTGCCATATATCTACACAACCGAGACCGCCGACAAAGACGACAATGGTAAGTACCACAACCTACGACACAAGGGAGGAAAGGGCAAACTTACATACCCACCACACCCACCCCGCAAAGCCACCCCAACCATTCCCAGCAGCACTAGTCAGACAACCCACACCAAGAGGAACGTACCTGACAAGAGGCCACTGCAACATAGCCATAGAACATACAATAGCCCCATACACATAAATCATTTAAACAAACACCAGGGTGGAACTGCGTGCAGCCCAAACACAGGCCACACAGAAACTTTATTAACTCGCTCAGTGAGCTAGATGAAGCAACAGGGCCAATGGCCAGTCGAACAAGATTCAATTGTCCCTGGCCACAACTGGCCACACCTGGCTCCCACAAGTGCTGGGTACTCCACAAAATGGGGCCCCATAGGGGGATCCAGGCACCTCACAGAATGGGGGCATCGGGGTGGGGGTGGGGATTTATGATGGGGTGGGACTAAGACTTGCAGGAGGAGGTTGGAGGGGGGTGGGCTTCTCCTTTGAAGGGGTTGAGGGCTTTTTTGCTCGGGTGGAGCTGGATGCCTTAGGCTCCGAGCGGGCCTTCTTCTTCACTGGAGAGGGGGCATGGGAATGGGAAGGCTGGACCGGGGTGGGCTGCGATGTGGAAGGAACGGAAAGGGCAAGGAGGTGGAAACGGTTGGGGACAAGACGGGGTGGGCCAGTGGGTTCGAACAGGTCTACACAGGAGAGGAAAAGTTTCTTGGGAGCAAGTGGGGTGGACGTGGATGAGGGCGTGGGAGTGGAGGCAGAGGGAGTTGATGTATGGGGTGTAGGTGTGCGTGTAGTGGGTGCCAGTGACTGCTCAGTATGCTGTGGTGTAGTGGATGTCTGATAGGTGGGTGTCTTGCTGCGTTTGAGTGTTTTGAGAGGTGGGGGGTGGACACAGTGGGAGAAGACAGACAGCTAGTGTGGATGTATGTTGGGTGTGTGTCTGCAAGTCGGTGAGTGTGCTGCATGTGTCAACTACAGTGGAGGTGGTGAGTGCAGGTGTGGTGTCTGGGGTGCATGTATGACTGTCTGCTATCGTGGTGAGTGCAGGAAGAGGAGCAGTAACAGTGAGTGAGGGTGCACTGTATGAGGGTGTGCATGTAGAGGGGACAGAGAGGGAGGCGGAAGACGCGGGCACACTGGTGGAAGTGGACGTTGTTGTGTGTGCAGGTGTATGTTGGCTGTGTGAAAGCTTGTGGTGGGAGGTGTGGTGCTTGTGTTTGGAAGTGTGTTTTTTGTTTGTTGAAGTGCTTGACTGCGTGTCTGAATGTGTGCCTTGGAAGGGTGAAGGGAGTGGGGTGCTGGAAGAGGTAGAGGAGGTTGGAGGGGGGACAGAATGGCCAGGGAAACTGGCTGCCGCCCAAGAGGAGGCCAGAGCCTGAAAAGATCTCTGTAGGGCAGAAACGGCACCGTGAATGCCATCCATATAGGCATTAGTCTGCTGCACCTCTGATGCTAGTCCCTGGATGGCATTGACGATGGTTGTCTGCCCTACAGAGATGGTTCTCAGGAGGTCAATAGCCTCCTCTGTGAGGGCTGCAGTGCTGACTGGGGCAGGGGAGGAGGTGCCTGGGGCAAAGGAGACACCCACCTTTCTGGGTGGGCGGGCACAGCCAACTCGGTGAGAAGCAGAAGGGAGGTGGCGGAATATGTCACAGTCGTGATTTGTCCACTAGTGTCCGCCACTGCCGGAGGACCCCCATCAGAGGAGGTTTCAGAGTCACTACCACCCGTGGTAGTAGCCTCCCCGTGGAAGTCCCCTCGCCCTCCCACCCACTGGTCCCCTGGGCATCTGTTCTTTCTGCCTCCGAGGATCCATGGGCCGCTGTCTCCCCACTAGCCGGTGCCTCAGCTCCCTCACCTGATGTTGATGCTGTACCAGACACACAAAAGAGAACACGGATGGGGAGACAAAACAGGAGAAACACTTGTAAGTAGCTGAGTGCTGATACACAATGGGCAGACATACACCTACCCAGCAGACACATCCAACACGCTGCACCGTGCACTAGGCCCAATGCCCATTGCCCTGACTACTGAGCAGTATAGTGACCTACACCCATATCCTGTCACTGCATTGAAGCTGAGATAGGTGAAACCTGACAGGGACACTCCTACACCCTTTGGGGAGCAGACAGTAGCTGGACACCAGGCAAAATCCTGCTCTAAGCCCCATGACCCTATCACACACACACTCATCTTTCCAGGCTGAAGTATGGGCTGTGAGTACTCACCCCCTTGAGACTGCTGTGCAGCCTTCAAGCACCCATCCAGGTCTGGATAGGCACTGCCAGGATCCTTTGCATTAAGGGGGTCAGTGCCCGATGGGCTCCCCTACCATGTTGGGAGGACTTTCCTAGCTGGACCCCACTGATCTTCCACGCCCAGGTCCTCCCACCTCTTTCGACAGTGGGTGCTCCGCCGGTTGTAGACCCCCCAGGGTCCGTACCTCCTTGGCGATGGCATGCCAATGTGCCCTTTTCTGGTGGGCGCTGACCTAGTAGGGAGACACAGAAGAAACACAGAGGTCAGGCACCTGCACGATGGCAATAGCTGGCTGATTGTTAGACATAGGACAGACAGTACTCCCAGACATGCAGGACAGTGGCACGCAGCATTCAATGCGCCAAGCCCCTTCCTGGCTCACAAGAACGCACATCAGATAAATCCACTCCATCCATTACACACAGAGTGCCCCCCAAACCCAGACTCACCTGTACCTCTGTCCGGCCATAGAGCCTGCCGTACAGGGGCAGGACCCCTTCCAACAGTTTCTCCAGTTCTTCCTGGGTGAAGGCCGGGGCCCTTTCCCCTGCACCACATGGAACATCCATGGCCAGGCAACAGCTGTACATGGAGTGGAGTACTTCTCCGCACAAGATCAGGGAGTCAAGTGAGCACACGATGACAAACGCACGTACGTTCCGCAGCGGAATGCACTGTCACCGCCGGCGGAGATCATGATACGCCAAGATTCCCCATTGGCATCCATGTTATCCAATGAGGGTGCGAACTGCGGTAAACACTGCTGAACGCTTCGACGTCAACCGCTAACGGTCTTATGTCACTTCCACAACGAAGGGGCAGAACTACAGTGGGCAGACATTTTGCCATCACCTACGCATCTTAAAATTCAATTTAGTCACAATGCTGGGCCTACTAGCCATATGATTCACATATGTCTCTATCCGTAGAGTATATTATCACACATTATTTACTCCTTTCCCTCTCAGTGGTGACAATGTACATCTGTCAGGTTGCAGTTATTTCACATACACTACTATGAAGAATGCAGTGAATGTGTTTAGCAAATATGCCTGTGTATGTGTGCACATGACTCCTTGTTCTTGCCCCTCACAGGTACAGACCCTTGTGGTGAGGAAGGGCACCATCGGTGTACAGACCACTTGTGGATACGGAGACCATGGTGGAGTATCAGATCATTATCACTAATAGACTCACACGTGCAACTATTCTGGACCTATGTGCATTATTGGATCCTGCACTGACTCCCGGAGATCGTAATCAGCATGCCATTCCAACTGAGGTGTAGGTGCTCTCCGCACTCCATTTCCTGGCCACAGGCTCCTTTCAAGTGACAGTGGGCATGGGGGCTGGTTTCTCGCCAGGTACTTACAAGATTTCTAAATGCATTTGTACATCTGCAATCCTATGTGCGATTCCCCCAAAGTGCTGAGCTCCCTGCCATCAAGTCAGACTTCTATGCCTTTGCAAACATTCCCCATGTTATTGGTGCCATCGATGGAACCCACATACGCATCATCCCCCCAAGAGTGAGTGAACAGGTGTCCAGAAACAGGAAGAACTTTCACTCCATGAACATCCAATTGGTATGTACAGCAGACCAGTACATATCCCATGTGAATGCCATGTTTCCTGGTTCAGTCCATGATTCATTTGTTTTGAGGAACAGTAGTGTGCCACAAAAGATGGACAACTCCAAGAGGACAGAGGGTGGATCATAGGTAAGTGTGCCTGTCACTAACTGACACATTGCTGAAAAACAGCCTGTCAGACTAAGGACATTCCAATGACGACTCTGTATTGACCATTTCTCTGGGTGATTCTGGCTATCCAAACTTGCGTTGGCTCCTGACACCAGTGAGGAATCCCAGGAATGATGCAGAGAGGAAATACAATGAGGCCCATGGACGTACTAGGAGGGTGCTAGAGCGTACTAAAGATCTCTTGAAGGCTAGATTCCGGTGCCTACATATCTCTGGGGGTTCCCTGGCCTATGGGCCTGATAAGGTGTGTATGATAGTGGTGGCCTGCTGCATGCTGCACAACGTGGCAGTGAGACATTCAGGCCCGTACTTATACATTTTTTGCGCCGCATTTGCGTCGTTTTTTTACGTAAAAACAGCGCAAACTTGCAAAATACCATTGTATTTTGTAGGTTTGCGCCATTTTGCGTCAAAAAGCGGCGCAAATACGGCGCTAAAAAAAGTATAAATACGGGCCTCAATCCCCCTCTTGGAGTTGGAGGGTACTATAGGTCCTGATCTGTTACCTCAGAGAGGTGAGGAGAGTGATGGTGAGGATGAGGAAGGGGAAGATGTAAATTCCAGAAACCAACTGATACAACTCTACTTCCAATAACTGTGTGGGACTTCAGCCTTTATATGTGGTTAGTGACTGATACTGTAAGTGTGCCATGCCAACTAGGGGGAATTGGCCATGATATGCGAGTCATGGACCTCTTCAGCATGGTACAGACAGACAACATAAGCATTCCTTTCTTGACTTTTTAGAAACACACTGTACCAGCAGCATGCACAATTTGACAATAATGTTTATCCCTGCCTGTTGCATCATTACTCCACTTTGTTCAACATTGAAGACAGGGGACAGTGTTACAGGTGAGATATGTTGTTTATTGGTGGAATACAGTGAAATGTGCTATGTACAGTGATGGAAGTTGTTATGGTTGGTTGTCCTCAAACCCAACTTGGTGGCAGGCCTGTTTGATTTCATAGGTGGGTCCTATTTGTAGTTCTGTTCATCATTTAGCCCTCACCTAAGTGCAGTTCATGAATGGGTTTGTTGGTTGCTTGGCAGTACCAGCATTGTCAATTGTTGGTAGGGGGCTTGTTCTTTGCTGGGTTTCCAGTGCCATATCTTGGCCTCAGGCTACGTTTGGGCACCTGCTGTGGAGCTACTTGGGGTGACATGGTCAGCCCTTGTGATTCCTGGGAGGGTTTTTCCTGTGCAGTTTGAGCTGCTTCGGACAACTGTTGCTGGTTGTCCAGGGCTGTTGTGGAGGCCTCTTGTCCGGTGTGGGTGTCTGAGGGTTTGTTGACCAACTGCAGCAGTGATCTAGCAATGGTGGCCATTGTGGCATTGTATTCTTTCCACTGCTCAATGGCCTGTTGGTGGTGTTCCAGCTGCATCCTCTGACTTTGCTCCAGGGTGGTTACAATCTGTGCTAACCTGTCTTGGGTATGTTGGTATGCCCCCAATACCTCTGCAATGACGTCCTGGGCTGCTAAATCTATCCAGGGCCCTACCCCCTGACCCACTGGGGCACTTGACCTTGCTCTGGCCCCCTGTGCCTGTGTCCCCTGCGCAGGTCTGGACGTGCCACTAGTACTGGGGCCTTCATCTTCCTGCATGTTGGGGGTGGGAGACTGTGGCCTCTGTTGCTGTGTTCCACCAGTTTGTGCCCTGGGTCCACTGGTGTGGGCACGCCTCCCCTGACCTGCTGGTCTTGACTGGGTGTTAGGGGTGACAGTGTTTTCCTGGGTGGGGCTGCTGCATGTTGAGCATCCAGGGCTGTTTGAAGGGTCTGCCTGCTCATCAGTGTCCAGGGATCCTTCACCAGTGTCCTGTGATGTGCCTCTGTCTCCCTGGAATGCTGTGGCACTCCTTGCCCCCTCCATTAGGGTTGCATGGGTGGTGGTGCCTGTTGGGGGACATAGAAGTGTTTGTTACATATGCATGAGGGTTTGAGGTGGGCAGTAATATACAATTTAGTGCTGGTGTGCCATTCAGTGGCCTTCAGGGGTGCCTTTTGTGAGGTGGACATAGCATCTATTGGCTGTTGGTGGCATTACATTGTGGTGGGGGTTATTATTCCATTGTGGGAACGTGCAGGGGTGGGTGGCTGTGCACAAAAGGAGTGATGTGGGCCTGGTAGAGAGTTGTGGGTGATGCAGGGTGGTGGATGTGGTGGGCAGTGGCTGGGAGGGGGTGTGGGTCTACGTGGTGTGAGTGGGGAGGGGTGGTGCACGCATTACAGGTATGGTTTATATGGGGTAAATGTAGACGACTTACCTGAGTCCATTCCTCCAGTGAGTCCAGTGAGTCCCTCTGGGTGCAGGATGGTGAGTACTTTCTCCTTCCAGTCGGTGTAGTCGGGTGGTGTTGGTGACGGCTCTCCCCCAGTCTTCTGCACTGCGATGTGGTGTCTGGATGCCATGGCCCGGACCTTCCCCCGCAGGTCATTCCATCCCTTGCGGATGTCGTCCCTGGTGCGTGGATGGTGTCCCACTGCATTCACTCTGTTGACGATGGTCTGCCACAGCTCCATTTTCCGGGCGATGGGTGTGTGCAGCACCTCGGAGCTGAATATTTGTGCCTCCACTTTTAGGATCTCGTCCACCATTGTCCTTAGCTCCCTTTTGGTGAAACGTGGATTTTTGGGGGGGACATGGTGAGGGTGGTGGATGGCGTCGGGACTGGGGATGGTGTTTGGGTGCTCCTGTGTGGGTCGCTATTCGTGTCCTGTCTGCTGGCGTGCTCTGTCTGGCTCTGGTGCTCTCCTTCTTCTGGAAAAAAAATGGGATTACGACCGTGGCGGAAGCCGCCAACATAGACAGACACTTTAACGCTCTGACCGCCACAGCGGTAGAAACAAACAGCGCATCGGTCTCCTCCAACAGACAGGTGGGAGACAAAGTACCGCCCACCCTATTACAAGAGGCCTATCTGACACCTTTTCCGGGGCGGAACCAACGCTATCAAAAGAATGGCGGAAACAGTACACAGAAGGGAAAGCACTCACTTCTCGACACCCAATGAGGAACCAGGACGCCATGGAGGCCGAACTACACGTACTGCTCATGTTGGTTTACCTCCTCTTCTACCAGGAGTACGAATGACAGCGGTGGCGACCACAGTGAGTACTGCACCTACAACACAGGGGAAGGGGAAGGAAATAGAGTGACACACACACGCAACACACAACACCCCCACCCTCACCCTCACACACAACAACATACACACAAATACATGCAGCAACATTACATTTACACTCCCCCACCCCCTGGAAGAATGGACAAAAGGAAATGATTGTAACCATTGTATACAGGAAAAATCCATTATTCAAAAGTCATAATTCAGTATATACAAATATGTACACCAACTACACAAGTCCGGATAGTGTACTAATCATTGTCAGTGGACCACTGGGCCAAAAATGCATGGGCGAGGCCCACACATGATGCCTGACTCGAAAAGGAGAGAACACTGCTGGGGCTTCAGATTGAAAATATACAGGCACCTCAGGGGTAGGGGGAGGGGGGCACCTCTGCCTGATGAACGCACAACGCCACTGCTGCACGAGGGTGGCTCATGCCCATTGATGTATCCTGGGGAGTGCAAAGCCACAGTCTCTCAAGTATCTCCAGTGGGTGGTTTGCCCACTGCTTTATCCTGGGGAGTGCAAAGCCCCAGTCTCTCAAGTGGATAACAGTCTCCACTGGTTCTGGAGGGGGCCTGGTGCCCAGAGTGCTTCATCCTGCCAAGGACTGAGGTAGTGGATGTCATTCTCCACTGGTTCTGGAGGGGGCCTGGTGCCCAGAGTGCTTCATCCTGCCAAGGACTGAGGTAGTGGATGTAACTATCCACTGGTTCTGGAGGGGGCATGGTGCCCAGAGTGCTCCCTGTGCAGTGTGGCCGGTACCATTCCCTCACCTGGGTGTGTGTGCCACGATATTTGCGAGGTTCAGGTAGCATGATACGCCATGAAGGCAGCAACATACCCCACACTGTTGCGGCTGCGCCTTCCACCTGAAGGTGTAAACAGTGATGGAAGCTGCCCAGGGTCCAGGAACTCTCCTTCAGCCTCAGACGACTGACCACTGGGGATGGTAGCCATGTCAGCGGTGGTGCCTGTGTCCGAGGACGCAACAGGGGCCGGTGGCGGTGTCTGGTGCGGCGGTGCTTGCGGTGGTGCTGGCGGCCGTGCATGGGTCAGCACCTGCAGAGGGATACAGCAGGATGTTTCCTGCAGCCTCGGACAGCTGCCCACTGGGGAAGAGGCTGGGGACTATCGCTGAGGCTGTAGACATGCCAGCGGCGGTGCCGGTGGCGGTGTCTGTTGCGGCGGTGCTTGCAGCGGTGTCTGTTGTGGCAGTGCTGGCGGCGGTGCATGGGTCAGCACCTGCAGAGGGACACAGCAGGACGTTTCCTGCAGCCTCGGATGGCTGCCCACTGGGAAAAAGGCTGGGGTCTGTCGCTGAGGCTGTAGACATGCCAGGGCGGAGCAGGTGGCGGTTATAGTGGCGGTTGTGGTGGCGGGGAAGCTAGCGGTGTTCGCCGCCGTACAGGTTGGCATGGTCGTGGACAGAAAGAGTGACACTGGTCCCTCAGTCGGTGCCACCATGCCCGCTCCTGACCTGCTCTTTAGCTTTTGGCCCTTCCCCAGCTTTGATGGTGCTGCAGTTGTCTTGCCACTATCCCCTTTAGTTTTTGCTGAGCCCTTGGTGGCTGGTACTTTCGGCTTCTCCCTCCGGGATGTGGGCACCTTTTTCTTGTCCTTGGCCTCGCTACGTGGCACACTGGCAGCCCTGATGGGTAGCGCACTCCATGACCCCGCAGTTGCTGGCACCACTGTGCTTGGGGACTTGGTGGCTGAGGGGCTGGGCTGGGACCTGGAAAGCCTGGCCCTAGGAGAAGGACGGGGGGGGGAGGTGTAGGGAAGAGGTCAATGTTAGCCAGGAAGAGTTTCTTAGACACACTGGGATGGGAATATGGAGGGGGTTTGGGAGCAGAGGTAGAGGTAGAGGTTGTAGGAGGTGTACGTCTGCTGAAATTGAGTAAAGGTGCATGGGCCGGAGGCTGTTTTGAGGTGGATGGCTGTTGGGTGGGTGTGTACCTGCGTTTGTGTACTTTGGGAGGAGGGCTGACAGACACACTGGGAGAGGACACTGGGGATGTGTGCGTGGTAGTGGGGGTGGTGAGTGCACATGAGCGGTGTGTGGTGATGGGCGTGCTGGTGATGGAGGCAGTGGCTGAGGATGTAGTGCATGTAGGTGTGAGTGGAGACGAGACAGGGAGGAGGAAGACATGGAGGAGGGGGACACAGTGGAGGCAGTGGATGTTGCTGTGTCTGCATGGGGATGGTGCTTGTGTGAGTGCCTGTGGGATGTGTGGTGCTTATGTTTGCCTGAGCCACTCTTGTGTGTTGATGAGTGTGCATGCTGGTCTGAAGGTGTGCTTGGGACATGCTGAGGTACAGGGGATTGGGACTGGGTGGAGGAAGTTGGAGGGGGAGGCTGGACACAGGGACAATGGCTGCCATCAGTGCTGAGGCCAGAGCCTGAAATGCTCTCTGTTGGGCTGCCTGGCCAGAATGAATGCCCTCCAGGTATGCATTTGTTTGTTGCAAATGCCTCTCTACACCCTGGATGGCATTCACAATGGTAGATTGCCCAACAGTGAGGGATCTCAGGAGGTCAATAGCCTCCTCATTGAGGGCAGCAGGGCTGACTGGGGCAGGGCCTGAGGTGCCAGGGGCGAAGGAGATGCCCACCCTCCTGGGTGAGCGGGCACGGGACACACGCTCAGGCGCTGCTGGGAGGGCGCTGCTGGTAGGGGGGTGGTGGCTGTACCTGTTGATGCGGTGGGCACAGAGGTGCCTGCCACCACAAGGGAGCTCCCATCAGAGGAGGTGTCGCTGTCACTGCTGTCTGCTCCTGTCCCTGCAGTGGAGCTCCCCTTTCCCTCCGTCCCCCTGGTGGCTTCACACTCCGTTGTTTCGCCTTCCAGGGCCAAGTGGGTTGCAGCTCCCTCCTGCTCCGGTACCAATGCTTCTCCACCTGATGATGCTATTGCACACAAGAAAAGGGAGACCACAAAAATGGGGGGAAGACAGAAGAAAGACATGTTCAGTACATGCAACACCACTACCGTTGGTGGACACAACACACATGGAGAAGCCCTCTGCACTACGCCATGCACTAACAGTTCCTCGAAATTTCAGCTGACCATAGGGTACGAGGCCTAAGACCAATTGCTGGACACCTGGAAGCCACAGGAGCCTGACTAGGTGTAGATGGCTCTTACCACTGGTGAGGTTGGGGTGCCACATAGCCTGCCTCACAAGGGACATTGCCTACCAACTTCGCCCTGGCCTAGGGGAACCCGCTGCCCACCTCCTCCACCCAGACACCTCGTAATGCACGCAGAGTCAGCTGAATGAGAGAGTACTCACCCCCTTGTGGCTGCTGTGATGCCCTCAAGCGCCCATCCAACTCTGGATAGGCCACTGCAAGGATCCGGAACATCAGGGGGGTCATGGTGCGACGGGCACCCCTCCTACGTTGGGAGGCCATCCCCAGTTGGGCCTCCGCCATCTTCTTGCTCCAGCGGCGCAGGTCCTCCCATCTTTTACGGCAGTGGGTGATCCATCTGTGATAGACCCCCAGGGTCCGGACGTCCTGGACGATGGCACACCAAATACCCTTCTTCTGGTGGGCGCTGACCTAGAGGAATGGTACAGGGGGAAAAGAAAATTACTTACCCATTAGGACCGTCATACTCATTGACCCCCAGTTCCCACCCTTGCCCTGATGCACATACACTCCCCATCTGCACATGCAGGCCTCAGCCCCCACTGTATCTTCCATCCATTCCACTCAAAACAGGCATTGCGCATGCAGCATGCTCACAGTGTACTCACCTGTTGGTCTGGAGGACCGTACAGTTGCATGTACTCGGCGAGGATCCCATCCACTAGTTTCTCCAACTCCACCGAAGTGAAGGCAGGGGCCCTTTCCCCAGACACATGAGCCATCGTTGCTTCCAGACTGAGGTCACAGCAGCTCTTGCAGTGTAGGTCCTCTCCTGTTGAAGGTCAGGTATCAAGTGAGTGAACAGATAGAAAATGGCGGTCACGTCCGCGGCCTTGCGTACTGTCACCACCAGCGTACATTGTTATTGGCTCCTGGGACCCATAGGGCCCAATGTTAACCTATTCTGAATTGTGCTGCGGTCTCCAACCGCCCACCGCGATGGTGTAGAAAGCCAGCGCAGTTACCTCATATCCCCTTGTCCCACCTTACAGGTCAGGCAGCCGCCATTTCAGGAGGCCACATGGTATGGATGTTAACTGCGCCACACCTATCTAGACTGGGAATATAGACATATACCGGCACACTGTGGATTAATAACATTTCTGAAAATAAGACATTGTGATACCTCAGTGTTGGATGACTCTCTGCTCGCTGTTCTCTTCCATAGGGCATGTCAGCTGGGGCAAGTGATGAGATGGCGGCATCCTACGGTGTACAGACCCCTGGTGGACCTGTCAGCAATGGAAGAGAGACACATCCTGGTCACATACAGACTTGATCATGCAACAATCCAGGAACTGTGTGCCCAGTTGGAGCCGGACCTGATGTCAGCTATCCGCCATCCCACAGGAATCCCCCCTCTAGTGCAGGTCCTGTCTGTACTCCATTTCCTGGCCAGTGGGTCTTTTCAAACAACAGTGGCCATGGCCTCAGGGATGTCCCAGCCAATGTTCTCTAACGTTTTGTCCAGAGTGTTGTCTGCCCTTCTGAAACACATGCGCAGCTACATCGCTTTCCCTCAGGTGGAGGATTTGCCCACAGTGAAAGGTGACTTCTATGCCCTGGGACATATCACCAACCTCATTAGTGCCATTGATGGTACACATGTGGCATTTGTAACCCCCTGCAAAAAGGAACAGGTGTGCAGAAACCGGAAGAGCTACCATTCGATGAATGTGCAGATGGTGTGTTTGGCAGGCCAGTACATCTCCCATGTCAATGCCAAGTGTCCTGGCTCTTTGCATGAGTCCTAGCTATTTTGAGGAATAGCAGCATACCTTAGGTGATGGGACAACTCCAGAGGCACAGTGTGTGGCTAATAGATAAGGGCAAGGTCCCAATACAGTTGGCATAGGTTTCTGGGTATGGGGCTGTCCCTAAGGGTTAGTGTGTGTCTAACAGTTGTCCCTTGACATTTGCAGGTGACTCTGGTTACCCCAACCTCTCATGGCTACTGACCCCAGTGAGGAATCGCAGGACAAGGGCCGAGGAACGCTACAATGAGGCACATGGGCGAACTAGGAGGGTGATTGAACGCACCTTCGGCCTCCTGGAGGCCAGATTCAGGTGCCTCCATCTGACAGGTGGCTCCCTATACTACCCACCGAAGAAGGTGTGCCAGATAATCGTGGCCTGCTGTATGCTGCACAACCTGGCTTTGCGACGCCAGGTGTCTTTTCTGCAGGAGGATGGGCCAGATGGTGGTCTTGTGGCAGCTGTGGAGCCTGTGGACAGTGAAGAAGAGGAGGCAGAAGAAGAGCACATCAACAACTGAAACAACATCATCATGCAATACTTCCAGTGAGACCCAGGTAAGAAGAGGCCACTGCTTCCCACATCTCATTCTATTGTTGGAACTGGCATAAGTGTGTCATTTTCATTTACTGTATGGACCCTGACTTGTCACTTTGACATTCCATTTCACAGATTTCGGTCCCACTTTGTGCCCTCTGCTATGTTTACTGCTGGCCTGCAGCTGTGTTACATTGGTATGTGAACAAGTACATTGACATTGCTATATTCCATAGTTATTGCAAATACACATTTGTGAAAGGACAGACTGACTCCAGATTGTTTTGTGATTGAAGTGTGGTTATTCCTGTGCAAATAAGTGGAGGGGGTTATACAATGGGATAGGGGGATGGTGGAGGAATGTCCATGGCAGAGTCCAGTCTATTTGTTTCACAGGTGTGTTGTCCAAAGGGGCATAGGAAGTGGAGCAATGGCAGTTTTAGGATGGACAGGGTGACATAGTGGGACAGAAGAGTGACTTTCAGGGGGGTCTCATTTCCTGGCAGGGGTCTTGGCAATGTTCTTTGTCTTGTTCCTACATCTCAGGGATTGTTTTCGGGGTGGTTCTCCATCTGCAGGGGGTGGGGTGCTGGTGTCCTGTTGTTCCTGTGGCGGTGCCTCCTGTCCACTAGCGCCGGCGGAGGTGGAGGGCTGTTCATCATCCAGACTAGTGTCAGGGGCGCCTTGTTGTGCCACTGTATCCCTCCTGGTGTTGACAAGGTCTGCCAGCACCCCTGCAATGGTGACCAGGGTGGTGTTAATGGACTTCAAGTCCTCCCTGATCCCAAGGTAGTGTTCTTCCTGCAGCTGCAGGGTATCCTGAAACTTGGCCAGTACTGCTGCCATTGTCTCCTGGGAATGATGGTAAGCTCCCATGATGTTGGAGAGTGCCTCGTGGACAGTGGGTTTCCTGGGCCTGTCCTCCCCCTGTCGCACAGCAGTCCTCCCAGTTTCCTCCTGTGCCACTGTCCCCTGTACCGTGTGCCCACTGCCACTGCTCCCAGGTCCCTGATTTTCTTGGGTTGGTGGGTTTGCCTTGGTTCCCTGTAGTGGTGGACACACTGCTGACTGATGTGTCCTGGGGACAGAGGGATGGGCCCGCTGGGTGGGTGCTCTGCTGGTGTTTCCTGAGGGGGGAGGGTCTGTGGTGGCTTGTGACAGTATCAGGGGAACCGACAGTCCCGAGGTCCCAGACGGGGGCCGGGCTGGTCATCTTGATCCAGTTGTGCAGAGCTGCTGTTATCACTGTGGGCCTCTTCTGTGGGGAGACTGGATATGTCTGGCACCTCCTGTCTGGTGACATTGGGTAGGGGTCCTGTTGGGGTGTAAATGCATAATTATTGTATCTGTGTGTGCCATTGTGTGCAATGGGTGGTTGACCCTCTACTCCAGTGCTTGCATTATTGGCTTGGTCCTTGTGTGATTGGTGATTTTGGGGCATGAGTGAGTCTCTGTAGTGGACATGCTTGGGTGATAGGTGTCCATGCATTGGTGTGACATGCAGGGATTGGTTTTGGGATGTGTGGGTTGTGTTGGTGGGGTATCTGTGGGTTGTTGGGGTGCTGGGTGTGAGGGTGAGGGTGGGAGTATGTGATGGTATGTAGGTGGGGTGGGGGGGAATAGGGTAGTAAAAACTTACCTTACCAGAGTCCAGTCCTCCTGCCACTCCTGTAAGGCCCTCAGGATGCAGTATTGCCAAGACTTGCTCCTCCCATGTTATTAGTTGAGGGGGAGGCGGTGAGGGTCCACCTCCAGTCCTCCATACAGCAATCTGGTGTCCGGAGACCATGGAGCGCACCTCCCCCCATAGGTCATTCCACCTCTTTCTGATGTCATCCCTAGTTCTTGGATGCTGTCCGAAGGCGTTGACCCTGTCAACAATTCTGCGCCAAAGCTCCATCTTCCTTGCAATGGAGGTCTGCTGCACCTGTAATCCGAATAGCTGTGGCTCTACCCGGACGATTTCCTTCACCATGACCCTGAGCTCCTCCTCAGAGAACCTGGGGTGTCATTGAGGTGCCACGATGTGGTGTGTTTGATGTGTGAGGTGGTGTCTCTTGTGATATGTGAGGGGTCTGTTGGTGTTTGTTGTTTGAGGTGCATGGATGTTGTGTAAGTGATGGTGTTGTGTGTCTGTGGATGCTGGTGTTGTTTTAGGTAGTGTCTCTCTCTGGCCTGCTTTCAAATTTCAGGTAGTAAGGGTTTGTGGGTGATGTGGGTGTGTGCTTTATATTGGATTGGGTGTGTGGGTGTGGTGTGTGTATGTGTATCAGGTGTGTGTATTTTAAATAGTCCAATGTGGTTGTCTCTTGTATATGTGTGTGTATTTTGAGCGCGGCGGTGTGTACCGCCAATAGATTACCGCAGTTGAAAGACCGCTGCGTTGATTCGTGGGTCGTGATAGTGTGGGCGTATTCCTGTTGGCATGACGGAGTCCGTTTTGTTATCCCCAGTTTATCACTGACCTTTGGTGTGGCGGACTTGTGTGGGTGTCTGTGTTGTGGCGGATTCCGGGCTGCGGGTTGTAATACCTGTAGTGGAATTCCGCGGTCACAGCGGTATGTTGGCAGTCTTCTGCACGGCGGTAAGTAGGATTTACCGCCAGGGTTGTAATGAGGGCCATGGTTTCCTCAATATTATGTCAGTGATCATGATTCCTGAAGATAGCTTAACGGACCTTCCTTGATACCTCTTCAAGACTATCACATAGTCTTATGCTGAAAAATAGACATCATCCTATTGGACATTATCTAATCTCTGCAATCTTGCATCATTGACCGAATACCAAGGCTGTTATCAAATCCATTATAACTTGCAAGCCTTGCACAGGAACCTTACATGTAGGTGATATTTAGGCAAGCCACATTAGCAGATACATTTCCATACAATAATATGTTCCCCTAAGATGTTTGCTAATTATTGTTTCTGTTATGCAAAGAAGTCAAATTAGAAATATCCTCGTTCAAAATGCATTGAAAATACGTGTAGCTCTACAGAATGTCATTACGTTGAGACATGAAAACATTATGCTTTTCATATTACACCTGTCTGTTCTTTCAGGTGCAAACATCCTAAAATGTTTCTAAAAGCTTTTTAAATTATGATTGGTAATAATTCAATCGATTGCTGAAAAAAATGTTCATTCTTCATGTTTAATGGCTTGAATAGTGTATGCATTATGTATACACAATTGGCCATAAATTAACTCACTGAGTTGTCTATTTAGTCAATCCTTTGTTTCCCATGTACTCTTCTTAAGCGCACCCACATGTATCCCCTTCGAAGAAGATCACACAGACTTCTACATTAATACTCTAAAGGTACTTTTAAAGCACAGTAGCAAGCACTAGAATTTGTAGGAAATAGTCACATGTAAAATATATACTCTGACATAGATAATTAAAGTGAGGAATGTACATTTTCACTGATTCTTCATCATTTTTCACAGAGTTATTGAGTAAGTAAGAGGCTATTTTAAGATTATTTATATAATACTGCATAGAATATTTTTCAGGAAGCTCAGTGAAGGTGTTGTGAAGTTCTGCTTGGAGTTTCTGGGCCAATTCCTTTGCCGTACTGAATTTCTCAAACATAATTTTGATTTTGTAAACATTGCTTTTTTGACATTTCCTGTATTTAAAAAAGATTCACTTTGAAAATAAAAATATCTGTTTTTGTATATCCTTTTTATCCATCACATCTTCCTGTTAGTAGTTAGAGAAGAGTTTGCTGAAATAAGGGCCAGCTGTACAAAAGCATTTTGCAGTTGCAATGCAGGTGATAAGAGATTCACAAAGAGAAAGATCTGTACTTTGGGCAGCTTTTTCTTTGGGAATCAAGTCAGGCGACTTCAAGAGAAGCAGAAAGTGGTCCAGGGAGATAATGCTTGCTACCACCATAGTGGTTCAAGTTGGGAATCATTTTTTCATGAACCACTGGTTCCTTTAACCCCCTGGGTGCCTGGGACGAGCTGGTCTCGGCCACGGTTCGCATGTGCCAGGGATGAGACCAGCTTGTCCTGCACCCGGCCCACTGTGGGAGCGCTAGCGCTCCCCTGTGGGCCTCCCACCTACACCCCCTGTCAGGGATGGAAGGGGAATCGCTTCCCCTTCCACCCTGACCACCCAACAATCTGATGACGTCAACGCACTTAAAGCACGCGGACGTCATCAAATGGTGCTGGGGACGCGCTGAAAGCCATTTGCTTCCAGAGCATTAGGAGCAAGAGACACAGAAAAGGTGAGTTCTTCTCCTGGGGGGGATACAGACACAGGGGGAAAGGAAAGAGTTTTTCCTTTCCCCCTGTGCCTGTTTTCAATGGATTCCTACTCAACGATCATAGGCAAGGCCTGCGGTCATTGAGCAGGAATCCACCACTAGGCACCAGGGATGTTTTATTTGTGTATTTTGGGGCGCGACCCCCTGGGCACAGAATTGTTAGCCATTTATGCCCCCCTTGAAAGCAGATCAGCCTATTTCTTTAGGCCCATCTCCCCCCAGGGCGGGCAGAATCCACTTTGGCATCAGGGATCATGTGTGTGCGTGTGTGTTTTGTGGGGGGGTGGGGTCCAGAACTGTTGGCCATTTGTGTCCCCCTTGGGGGCAGATCGGCCTATCTCTTGTAGGCCCATCTGCTCCAAGGGGGGCAGAAACAACTTAGGCATCATGGAAAATGTCTAAAGGCTTTGTGGCAGGTGATTGTCAACTGGCAAAGGTTTTGCATTTGTGATTATAACAGTTTATTTCTTCTATTTCTAGTTCAAAGCTTTTGCTTTCTTTGCTGTGGCTCCTTGCGGTTTTGGCAGTGGTTGACCTGCGGTTAGCCTAGTTGCATGCTTTCAGTAAATAAAAACAATTTACTCCAAAGGAGTATTGTTGCCATTCATGAATGACATGTTTGTAGGTTGTGTACTAAATGCAAGATTGTGTGTGAAATTGTCCTTAGATTTGTGCACAATGATATTTGTGTTGTCTTATGTCTAATTTGCTTTTCTTTTTTCTTTTTCGTGGGATATCATTGGTGATTTCTGTGTCTGTGCAGACTAGTTGCTGGTGAGTCTAGCTTTTTCAGACAAGTGTGTGGAATAGTTTTTGAGTATATAACTCTTTGTGGTAAAGCCACACTTTGTTTATTACTTATTTTAGACAGTGCCGTTGTGGTTGGCATATTTGTCAAGTAACACTTCTTAGAAAGGATCATGGCTAGCCGCAGAGTGATTGTTCAGCAGGTGTTTGGCATGCTTTTTTTTTAGTCATGTTCTGACCATGATTATGAGACTGACTGTGCATCGGAGGCAGAGGAAGACGTGAGAGATTTTGGCAGTGAGTTTTCTGTCCAGGAGGAATCTTCTGATGAAGAAGCCACTCTCAGCGCAGATGAAGGGCTTGTTTAAGAGGAGGCCACTGATGTGCCAATAGTACAGCAGCCTGGGGCTGAAATGTTTCCCATTGGAAGACCTGATCTCTGGATTGCCCCAAGCATGGAACAGCCACAGTTGCCTGCCTTTACTGGTCTCCCAAGGTGTAGAGTGAATACGGAAAACTTTTTGCCTGTCTATTTCTTTCAGTTGTTTATGGACGGTGTATTTTTAGAAGAGATTGTGGAGCAGACTAATTTGAATGTGGAGCACTATTTGAGGGACAACGCTACCAGACCTATGCCTTAGTCTAGAGCTACCCAGTGGATTCCCACAAATCTGGATGAGATCAAAAAGTACTTATGTTTGATTTTTTTGATGGGGTTGATAAGGAAGCTGTCACTGGCTTCTTTTTGGTCTACTAGTCCCTTGATGGCAACAGCTATGTTTCCTGCAACCATGACTCGTTCTCGGTATTTGCTTCTTTTTCGGATGCTGCATTTTGTTGACAATGCTTTAGCCTTGCCACGAGATCACCCTGATTGTGACCGTCTATTTAAGATTAGGCTTGTCCTTGATCATTTTGTAGATTGTTTTTCAGAGGTGTATGTTCCAGGCAAAGAAATAAGAAATAAGTGTGGACAAGTCTTTGCTCCTGTTCAAGGGGTGCTTGGTTTTTAAGCAGTACATTCCTAGCAAGAGGACACAGTATGGAATTAAGATGTATAGGCTGTCTGAAAGTAGTATAGGATATGTGTATAATTTCCGGGTCTGTACTGGCAGGGATTCCAGTATTGACCCCCTTGGTTGTCTGCCCACTTTGGGAGTTAGTGAGAAAATTGTGCGGGAACTTGATAGACGAAATTTGTATGTAGATAACTTCTACATTGGAGTGCAGTTGTTCAAGGAATTGTTCAGAGTGGACACTGTTGCTTGTGGCACAATTCTTACCAGAAAGGCTATCCAAGGGTGCTTGTCTGTAAAAAACTTGAGAGGGGACAGTGCAGTGCCTTACATAATAATGAGCTGCTAGCTCTGAAATTTGCAGACAGGCGGGATGTGTACATGCTGACTATCATCCATGATGAGAGTATTTCCCCTGTGACCGTTTGGGGTCAGGTTGCGGAAGTGCGCAAACCTGCGTGCATTTTGGACTACAATAAACACATGGGTGGTGTTGATAGAGTTGATCAGAGGTTAGAACCTTACACTGATCTTTGTAAGTCTTACATGTGGTATAAAAAGTTGGCCATCCATTTGTTTAATTTGGCAACTATTAATGCTTTTATTGTGTTCAAGGATTGTTCCCTTGAGACAAGGATGAAATTTGTTAACTTTCAGGAGCCAGTGACAGAGCGCCTTTTTGTGGTGGAACAGGCAAGAGTTCCTAGAGTAGTAGTGGTGGAGGATGTGGCTAAATTGAAAGATTGCCACTTTCCTGATCACATTCCTCCCACTTCCAAAAAAAAGACTTGCCCACTAAAAAATGTAGAGTCTGTGCACGAAGAGGTATCCGGAGGGAGAGCCAGATGTACTGCCCAGTGTTTGTAGTTTTGTACTTATTTATAATTAGTTAGTGGTTTCTTTGTTTAAAAACAACTAAGTCATGGTGGTGTGTTTAGAGTGGTGCTTGGCTGGCGGTATGCATGGAGTGGTGCTTGTGTAGCAGTCTGTGATGAGTGGCGCTTGGCTGGCAGTGTACGTGGAGTGGCCCTTGGCTGGCAGTGTGCATGGGGTGGCACTTAGCTGGCAGTGTGCGTTGAGTGGTGCTTGGCTGGCAGTGTGCAAGAGTGGCGCTTGTCTGCTTTTGTGTGTGGAGTGGCACTTGGCTGGCAGTGTGCGTGGGGTGGCGATTGTCGGGCGGTATGTGTGGAGTGGCGCTTGGCTAGCGATACGTGTGGAGTGGTGCTTGGTTGGCGGTGCCAGACAAATGCCAGTCCTCACACTCCCATCAGCTGGTGTGATTGCGATATCAGGCATGTTGGCGTAGGAAAGTGATGGCCCCTTGAATGGCTCTGTCTGTTGATGCGAGTGTTGTAATGTGCTGGGCCCACGGCTGGTGGCGTGAATGGTCTTGTGCATGCCATGTATGAAAGGTGTGTGAATGGACTGTAAAGCGGTTTGTGCCTTGACTTGGCTTTACAGCTCACGAGCTGTGAGTCATTAGTTTAGTTTTTTGGCTTTCATTTATTAACAGTACATTTGTGAAATCTCTTGTTAATATAACATTTTATCTACTGAACCATGCAGGAAAATGCCACTTTTGGCATGGTTACCCCCTAACATTTTGCCTTTTGTTGATGATAGTTATGATTGAAAGTGTGCTGGGACCCTGCTAACCAGGCCCCAGCACCAGTGTTCTTTCCCTAAACTGTACCTTTGTCTCCACAATTGGCACAGCCCTGGCACACCGATAAGTCCCTTGTAAATGGTACACCTGGTACCAAGGGCCCTGTGGCCAGGGAAGGTCTCTAATGGCTGCAGCATGTATTATGCCACCCTGGAGACCCCTCACTCAGCACATACACACTGCCTCACAGCTTGTGTATGCTGGTGGGGAGAAAAAGACTAAGTTGACATGGCACTCCCCTCAGAGCGCCATGCCAACAACCCACTGCCTGTGGCATAGGTAAGTCATCCCTCTAGCATGCCTTATAGCCCTAGGGAAGAGTGCACTATACCACAGGTGAGGGCATAGCTGCATGAGCACTATGCCCCTACAGTATCTAATCCAATTCATAGACATTGTAAGTGCAGGGTAGCCATAAAGAATATATGGTCTGGGAGTTTGTCAAACACGAACTCTACATTTTCATAATGGCTACACTGAATACTGGGAAGGTTGGTATCAAACTTCTCATCACAATAAATTCACACTGATGCCAGTGTGGGAGTTATTGAGAAATGCACAAGGAGGGCATCTTAGAGATGCCCCCTGAATACCAGTCCAACTACTAGTGCTAGGCTGGCCAGTTTCCACCAGCCTGCCACATCCAGACGGGTTTCTGGCCACATGGGGTGAGTGCCTTTGTGCACTCTGTGGCCAGGAACAAAGCCTGTACGGGGTGGAGGTGCTTCACACCTTCCCCTGCACAAAATGTAACACCTGGCGGTGAGCCTCAAAGGCTGAAGCCTGGTGTTACAGCGCCCCGGGACACTCCAGTTAGTGGAGATGCCCGCCCCCAGGACACAGCCCCCACTTTTGGCAGCAAGTCTGCGGAAGATAAAGAGAAAGACAAGGAGGAGTCACCCACCAGCCAGGGCAGCCCCTAGGGTATCCTGAGCTGAGGTGATTCCTGCCTTAGAAAATCCTCCATCTTGCTTTGGAGGACTCCCCAAATAGGATTAGAGATGGACCCCCCTCCCCACAGGGAGAAGGCACAAAGAGGATGTAGCCACCCTCAAGGACAGTAGCCATTGGTGCTCCCCAGACTTAAACACCCCCCTAAATTGAGTATTTAGGGGTGACCTTGAACCCAGGAAACCAGATTCCTGATGACCTGAAACAAGAAGAAGGACTGCTGACCTGAAAGCCCTCTAGAGACGACGCAGACGACAACAGACTTGGCCCCAGCCCTACCGGCCTGTCTCCAGACTCAAAGAACCTGCAACAGCGACGATCAGGCGGGTCCAGCAACCTCAGAGGACTGCCCTGCAACCCAAAGGACCAAGAAACTCCCAAGGACAGCAGCTCTGTCCAACCAACAAAGAAACAACCATCTTTTGAGGGATCCAGCCTCACTCCAGAAGCGTCAGTCCCCAACACTCTGCATCCGATGACCCCGGCTAGTGTCCAGTAGAATCAACACTACAGAGAGGACCCCCAGGCGACTCCAACAATGTGGACACCCTGAGAGAACTTCCCTGCACCCCCACAGCGACGCCTATAGAGAGAATCCAGAGGCTCCCCTGACCGTGACTGCCCGGTTAC
Organism: Pleurodeles waltl; assembly: GCF_031143425.1. Lineage (NCBI taxonomy): Eukaryota > Metazoa > Chordata > Amphibia > Caudata > Salamandridae > Pleurodeles > Pleurodeles waltl. The sequence continues at coordinate 1,213,343,401 of NC_090447.1, read as the reverse complement.
AAAGAACCCGACGCCTGGAAGAAGCACTGCACCCGCAGCCCCCAGGCCCAAGAGAAACGAACTACAAGTGCAGGAGTGACCAGCAGGCAGCCCTCATCATTGCCCAGTCAGTGACTGGCCCGAGAAGCCCCCCTGTGCCCTGCCTGAATCACCACGGTGACCCCAGGGTGTCTCCGTTGATTTCAACCTAAAACCCACACCTACTTTGCACACTGCACCCGGCAGCCCCTGTGCCACTGAGGGTGTATTTTGTGTGCCTGTTTGTGACCCCTCACCAGTGCTCTAAAAAAACCCCTGGTTCGCTCGATGAGGGTGCAGGTACTTACCTGCTAGTAGACTGGAACTGGAGCACCCCTAGACTCCTTGGACACCTATGTTATTTGGGCCCCTCTCTGACCTCTGCAACTGACCCACCCTGTGTTGCTGGTGCTGGGTGTTTGGGGTTGCCTTGAACCCCCAATGATGGGCTGCCTATGCCCCGGAGACTGAACTTGTTAAGTGCTTTACTTCCCTGATAATCCAACTTGTACATACCTCCCCCAGGAACTGTTGATTTTTGCACTGTGTCCACTTTTAAAATAGCTTATTGCCATTTTTGCCAAAATTGTGTACATTACTGTGTTAATTCAAAGTTCATGTTTACCTTACAATTTATGTACTTACCTGAATTCTGAATCTTGTGGTCCTAAAATAAATTAAGAAAATAATAATTTTCCATATAAAAACCTATTGGCCTGGAGTATAGTCTTTGAGTGTGTGTTCTGATTTTTTGCCTCTGTGTGTACAACAAATGCTTAACACTACCCTCTGATAAGCCTACTGCTCGACCACACTACCACAAATAGAGCATTAGTATTATCTATTATTGCCACTATCAACCTCTAAGGGGAACCCCTGGACGCTGTGCACACTATGGCCCTCATTACAACCCTTGCAGTCGGTGATAAAGCGGCGGTAACACCGCCAATTTTCTGGCGGTAAAACAAATGGAATCATGACCATGGTGGAAACCGCCAACACATACAGCCACTTTAACACAGCGGTAGCAACAAACACCTGGCGGTAACCGCCAACAGCCAGGCGGAAGACAATGTATGGCCCACAGCATTACAACAGGCCTATCCACCACCTTTTCCGGGGCAGTACCAATGCCATCAAAAGCGCAGCGGAAACAGTACACTGAAGGGAAACGACTCACCTCTTCTCGACACTCAAGTACGAACCACAACGCCATGGAGCCTGAGCTGCACATTTTTCCAATACTGGTGTACCTCATACAACAGAAACACAAACGCCGATGAAGACGACCACGGTGAGTACTGCACCTAGCACACAAGGGAGGGGGGGAGGAAAAAGAGAGTGACACACACACACACAACACACAACACCCCCACCCCCAACACCATACACACAAACAGATGCAACAAAATTACACATACACCCTGTAACTCTCAGGAACAACGCAAGGACAAAAGGAATGGATTAAATTGAGTGTAATAGTTCAATACAATATTAGATAAATACATCCTTAAACAAGAAACAGTATGTACAATATATACTAAAGGAGGGACAATGCCCACTCCAAAATATCCATGGCCCACGGGGCCATAACAAAGAGGCCAAGACCACACTTGACTCCTGCCTCAATATGGAAAGAACACTGCAGGGCATCAGGTCGAAAAAACACAGGCACCTCAGGAGGACAGGGAATGGGGGGCACCTCAGCCGGAAAGTGGTACAATGCCACTGGCCTGGAGGGAGCTCCATGTCCATTGCTTGGTCCTGGGGAGTTCAAAGCCACAGTATCTCAAGTGGGTGGTTTGCCCTCTGCTTGTTCCTGGGGAGTGCAAAGCCACAGTCTCTCAAGTGGGTGGCTTCTCCACTGGTTCTGGAGGGGGCTTTGTGCCCAGTGTGCTTCATCCTGCCAAGGAGGGGGTGAGTGGATGCCTTTTTCCACTGGTTCTCAAAAGGGGCTTTGTGCCCAGTGTGCTTTATCATGCCAAGGAGGGGGTGAGTGGGTGCCTTCTTCCACTGGTTCTGGAGGGGGCTTTGTGCCCAGTGTGCTTCAGCCTTCCAAGAAGGGAGTGAGTGGATGCCTTCTTCCACTGGTTCTGGAGGGGCCTTTGTGCCCAGTGTGCTTCATCCTGGATGGGGCAAGGTCACAGTCTCTCACCAGGGTGTCATACTGACAGGTATTGCCGGGGCCAGGATGCACTGCAGCCCATGTAGTCACTACTACATACTGCTCGCCGGCGGTGATGACTGCTCAGTGGATGGCAGTTGCGCTACAGGTGGCAGTGCTGTCAGTGGTGGTGGTAGGCTCCAGCCTTTCATCTGCAGACTCGGACAGCTGCCCACTGGGGCTGCTGCTGCTGGCAGTGGTGCTGCTGGTGGCGGGGCAGGTGGAGATGCTGGCCGCGGTGCAGGTAGCGGTGGTGGTAGGCTCCGGCCCTTCACCTGCAGCCTCAGACGGCTGCCCAATGGGGCTGCTGCAGCTGGCAGTGGTGCTTCTTGTGGCGGGACAGATGGCAGAGCTGGCCGCAGTGCAGGTAGCTGTGCTGGCCGCAGTTGTGGTCAGCTCCAGTACTTCACCTGCAGCCTCGGACGGCTGAAGTGCCATGGCTGGTGTTGTGTGCCCCTTCCTGCCCTTGGCAGATGGTGGTGCCTCCTTGCTTCTGCCAGCTGGTTTTTTTTCTTGCCCTTGCTGGCTGGTGGTGCCTCCTTCCTCTTGCTGGCCGGTGGTTCCTCCTTCCCCTTGCTGGCTGGTGTCCCCTTCTTGCCCTTGCTTGGTGGCTACCCCTTCTTGGCCTTGGCAAGTGGTGCTGGCACACTGGCTGTGCTGACGAGTGCCTCATTGGAGCCTCTCACACCTGCAGTAGCTGCAGAAACCACAGTGTCCGTGGACTGGGTGGCTGAGATACTGGGCTGGGTTCTGGCCACCCTGGCCTGAAGTGAAGGACGGGGGTGTAGGAAATAGGTCAATGGTGGTGAGGAATAGCTTCTTACGGACACTGGGGCGGGAAGAGGTTGAAGGTTTTGGAGTGGAGGAAGAGGAAGAGGTTGTAGGAGATGTCAGTCTGCTGTGTTTGGGTGTATGTGCATGGGCTGGATGCTGTTGTTAGGTGGATGGCTGTTCGGTGTCTGTGTGCTTGAATTTGTGTACTTTGGGAGGAGTGGTCACAGACACAGTGGAAGAGGACACAGGGGACGTGTGCATGGATGTGGGGGTGGTGACTCCCAGTGTAGTGATAGGCGTGCTGGTGATGGAGGTAGTGGATGATAATGTAATGCGTGCAGGTGTGAGTGTAGACGTTACTGGGAGGGAGGAGGACGACAAGGAGGAGGGGGACTCAGTGGAGGCAGTGGATGTTGGTGTGTCTGCATGTGGATGGTGCTTGTGTGAGTGCCTGTGAGATGAAGTGTGGTGCTTATGTTTCCCTGAGCCACTTCTGTGTGTTGATTTGGGTGAATGCTGGTCTGAAGGTGTGCTTGGGATAGGCTGGGGTTGAGGGGATTGGGAGTGGGTAGAGGAAGTTGGAGGGGGAGGCTGAAGACAGGGACAATGGCTGCCATCAGTGAGTTGGCCAGAGTCTGGAATGCACTCTGTTGGGCCCCCCATGCCAGAGTGAATGCCCTCCAGGTATGCATTTGTTTGTTGCAAATGCCCTGCTAGACCTTGTATGGCATTCAGTATGGTTGACTGCCCAACAGAGAGGGATATCAGGAGGTCAATAGCCCCCTCACTGAGGGCAGCAGGGCTGACTGGGGCAGGGCCTGAGCTGCCTGGGGCGAAGGAGATGCCCACCCTCCTGGGTGAGCGGGCAAGGGAAACATGCTGTGGGGCTGCTGGGAGGTAGATATAGGAGTGTGGGGAGGCGGATGTACCTGTTGTTGGGGTGGGCACAGAGGTGTCCGCCACTGCCTGGGAGCTTCCATCGGAGGAGGAGTGGCTGTCAGTGCTGTCCCCTGTCGCTGTCAGTACTGTCCCCTCCTGTCTCCGTCGTTGTGCTCCCCTCGCCCTCCATCCCACTGGTGCCCTCACCATCGGTGAATTCGGCCTCCAGGCCCATATGGGATGCAGCTCCCTCCGTCGCCAGTGCCTCTGCTCCTCCACCAGATGATGCTAATGCACACAAGAACAGGGTAACAAAACAAAATAGGAGGGAGAGACAGAGGATACACTTGGTCAGTGCCAGCAACAACACTACCGTTGGCGTACACAGCTCACAGGGAACAGCCCTATGCACTAGGCCATGCACTACCAGTTACAATGCTAGTCACCATCCCATGGGGCACAATGCCTAACACCATTAGCTGAACACCTGAAACCATCAGGACCTTGCCCAGTAGTAGATGCCCACCAACATTATTGTGATTGGAGTGCATCTGAGCTTGTCCATCATGGAACCTACCCTGCCATGTACGCCCTAGCCTAGGGGCACCCACAGCCCACAGCCCCCACCCAAGTAACACCTTAATGCGCAGAAAGTCAATAATCTGAATCTGTACTCACCCCCTTGTGGCTGCTGTGATGCCTTAAAGTGCCCATCCAACTCCGGATAGTCTACCGCCAGGATGCGGAACATCAGGCGGGTCCGGGTACGATGGGCACCCCTTCCTCGTTGGGAGGCCAGCCCCAGCTGAGCCTCCTCTGTCTTCCTTGCCCAGCGGCGCAGGTCCTCCAACCATTTGCGGAAGTTGGTGCTAAGCCTGTCAAAGACCACCAGGGTCCGCACCTCCTTGGCGATGGCACGCCAAATACCCTTTTTGTGATGGGTGCTGACCTGCAGGAAAAATACAGCAGAAAAGGTATTAGTCATACCGTCTGGACTGTCATAATCATGGCCCACCATATCCCTTCCATCCCCTTACGCACAGACATTGACCACCATACATGGAGCACTCTGCCCAGGACCCCTCAGCCCCCCGCCACATGAGGCTTACACACACAGCACTCCATACACTCATGCCCCATGCATCATGCACACAGTGCACTCACCTGGTGGTCTGGAGGACCATAAAGTAAATGGTAATGGGTAGGACCCCATCCACCAGTCTCTCCAACTCCTCAGAAGTGAAGGCAGGGGCCCTTTCCCCAGACACTCGAGCCATGGCCACTTGCAGACACAGGTCAAAGCAGCACTTGCAGTGTAGGTCCTCTCCTGTTGAAGGTCAGGTAGTAAGTGAGTGAAGAGATAAAAAATGGCAGTCACATCCGTGGTGGTGCGTACCGTCACCGTCGGCGTACATTGCCATTGGCTCCTGGAACTTGTAGGCCCCAATGATAACCAATGCGGTATTGCACGGCAGTCATCAACCACAACGGTGCACAATACCAGCGCAATTACCTCATTTCCACTTGCCCTGTTCACAGGTCAGGCAGCCGCCTTTTCACGGGGGCACAGGCCATGGCACCTACCTGTGTCACAGGAGACATAGGCACATCAACTGACTTACAAGTTCACATACTGTTTCTATAAAACATAAATTGCATATTAATCTGAGTACGTTTGAATATGACATTCTGCTCACCGTTTTTCACTCTAGAGTTCAACCACTGAGGATGAATAGGAGATGGAGACATACCCCCATGTACAGACCCCTGGTGGACCTGGCAACAATGGAGGACAGGCACATTATCCTAAGCTACAGACTTGATAGGGCCACAATCCAAGAGCTGTGTGCCCAATTGGAGCCAGACCTGATTTCAGCTATCTGCCACCCCACAGGTATCCCCCCTCTAGTGCAGGTCCTGTCAGTGCTCCATTTCTTGGCAAGTGGTTCCTTCCAAGCGACTGTGACCATGGCATCAGGGATGTCACAGCCTATGTTCTCAAATGTACCGACCAGAGTGTTGTCTGCCCTGCTGAATCACATGTGCAGCTGCATTGTATTCCCCCAGGTGGAGGATTTGGCACAGTGAAGGCTGACTTCTATGCACTGGGACATATCACCAGCATCATTGGTGCTATTGATGATACACATATTGCCTTTGTCCCCCCCCCCCCCCCCCCTGGAGAAATGAACAGGTGTTCAGAAATCGAAAGAGCTTTCACTCTCTGAATGTGCAGATGGTGTGTTTGGCGGACCAGTACATCTCCCATGTCAATGCAAAGTATGTACGCCAGGTGCCTTTTCTGCAGGAGGATGAGCCTGGGTATGGTTGTGTGGCAGCGGTGGAGCCTGTGGACAGTGACAAAGAGGAGGCAGAGGAAGAGAATGTGGACAACAGAGCCACAATAATCCAACAGTATTTCCAGTGACACACAGGTAAGACACTATAACTTCACCTTCTGTTGCAGTTTTGTGTTGGACATTGTACATGGCAGCCTGATTTTCCTATTTCTATGGCCACTTACTGTACCCTTTGGCATCTCTGTTTTCAGATATCAGTGCCCCACTCTGGCTCCTGGTGTGTTTACTGCTGCCCACTATAGGTCATACCTATGTAAACATAACTGTACATTTGAATTGCAGTATTTACAGCTTGTTTAAGTAATACATATTTCAATCAATTGACAGACTCCATACTTGTATTTGTTCCAAAGGTGTTTATTTCTGTGATAATATGTAGGGGGTTTTGCAATGGGCTGGGTTGATGGTAGAGAAATGTCCAGTCTATTGGTATCACAGGTGCATTGTCTAAAGGGGCATAGGAAGTGCAGCAATGTCAGTTCAAGGTGGACAGAGTGATAGAGTGGGACACAAGGGTGACAATTAGGTGAGTCCTATTTCCTGGTGGGGGTCTTGGCAATGTTCTCTGACTTCTGCCTGGAGCCTAGGGACCACTTGCATGGTGGTTCCCCTTCTGCTGGGGGTGGGGTGCTGGTGGCCTGTTGTTCCAGTGGTGGGGCCTACTGTCCACTAGTGTCGGCGGAGGTGGAGGGCTGGTCTTCGGTGTGGCTAGTGTAAGGGGCCCGTTGGTGTGCCACTGCCTCCCTCATGGTATTGGCCATGTCTGTCAGCACCCCTGCAATGGTCAAACAAAAAGAGGGTGGCTGTGTAATAGGTGCGCACCTCCAAATTGTTTCCATAAAGTAAGATATAGCAACTGATATGTACCAATAAGTAATGGCACTAAGACGGGTGCCAACAATAGTGAGCAAACAGCCACCAAGAATGCAAATGTGTCAATTGAGACATCAAAAGACACCTTGTAACATATTCATATCCAACCAGGGCACACCAACGGTAGTTCGTAATCTTCTTGGTCATAACAGTTAACAGAAAGTGTGAGGAGTCAGTTCTTTATTGTTCTTTCAAAAGGTTCATGAAGAACAGTGACATCATAAGTCCAAAGATGCAACAGCCGAAACGTGTTTCATCAACAAGACTTTTTCAAGGCCCAGATATATAAGAATCCTATAAGCTGTATCATACAATAATATTTTATGTATAAGGCTAAAAAGTGCCTCTATGATAAATAAAATGTGAACTCTGTCAAAAACGTTCTTTTCGAATCATGAATGTTCCAAGTGACCATGATAAGCCAGACAGCATGGGGAGTTTCGTTACTGTGATGAAAAAGGCAGCTTTTACCCCTGCAATGGTGACCAGCGGGTGTCGATGTCTCTCAGGTCCACCCTGATTCACAGGTACTGTCCCTCCTGCAGCCGCTGAGCCTCCTGCAACTTGGCCACTATCCGGCCCATGGTCTCCTGGGAATGGTGGTATGCTCCCATGATGTTGGTGAGTGCCTCGTGGAGAGTCGGTTCCCTGGGCCTGTCCACCCCCTGTCGCACAGCAGTCCTCCCAGCTTCCCTGTTTTCCTGTGCCTCTGTCCCCAGCACCGTCTGCCCACTGCCACTGACCCCAGGTCCCTGATTGTCCTGTGTTTGTGGGATTGCCTGGGGTCCCTGTAGTGGTGGACACACTGCTGATTGATGTGTCTTGGGGACAGGGGGATGGGCCTGCTGAGTGGGTGCTGTGCTGGTGTTTTCTGAGGGTGGAGGCTCTGTGGTGGTTTGGGAATGTGGCTGGATCACTGACTGTCCAGAGGTCCCTAATGGTCCTGGTTGGTAATCCTGATCCAGGCGTGCAAAGCTGCTGTCATCACTGTGGGCCTCTTCTGGGGGGGACTGGATGTTGCTGGCACCTCCTGTCTGGTGACGTTGTGTGGGGGTCCTGTAGGGATGTAAATGCAGTGTTATTGTTTCTTCATGTGACATCTTGTGCATGGGTATGTTTCCCTCTATGGTTGTTATTACCAAAGCAGCTTTGGCTTGTTTGAGTTGTGATTTGGTTGGCTAAGTGATTGTCACTAGTGTGCATGCTGTGGTGATGTGTGTCCATACAGGTCTTTGATGGGGGTCCATGCATTGGTGTTGCATGAAGGGCTTGGTATTGGGATGGGTGGGTAATGATGGTGGGGTATATGTGAGGTGGTGGAGTGATGGGGGTGAGGTTAGGGGTAGGGGTAGGAGTTTGTGATGGCATGCAGGTAGAGGGGAGACAAAGTAGTAAAGATTTGACTTACCAGAGTCCAGTCATCCTGCTACTCCTGCCAGGCCCTCAGGATGCATGATTGCCAAGACTTGCTCCCTCCATGTTGTTAGTTGTGGGGGGGGAAGGCGGGAGTCCACTGCCAGTCCCCTGTACAACTATCTGGTGTCTTGCAACCACGGACCGCACCTTCCCCCGTAGGTAGTTCCACCTCTTCCTGATGTCATCCCTTGTTCTGGGGTGCTGTCCCATGGCGTTGGCCCTGTCCACGACTCTCCGTCATAGCTCCATCTTCCTAGCAATGGATGTCTGCTGCACCTGTGATCCGAATAGCTGTGGCTCTACCCAGATGATTTCCCCCATCATGACCTTTAGCTCCTCCTCTGAGAATCTGGGGTGTCATCGTGGTGCCATGGGTGTAGTGTGAGTGGTGTGTGTGAGGGTATGTTGGGTGATGTGTTGGGGTGTGTGCTGTGAGGTGCGTGGATGGTGTATGAGTGATGGTGTTTTGTGGCTCTGATTCAGTGGGTGCTCCTGGCTTGTCTCTCGCTCAGTTGTCAAATTCCTTGGGTTGCAAAGGATTGTGGGTAGTGTGGGTGTATGTTTTATAGTGGTGTGGGTGTGTGTGTGTGGTGTGTGTATGTGTGTCAGGTGTGTGTAGTTTGAATTGTCGAATCTGGTGTTGTTTTGTTAGTGTCTGTGTATTTTGAGCGCAGCAGTCTGTACCGCCAATGGTTTACCATGGTTGAATGACCGCCACGTGATTCGTGGGTCATGATGCTGTGGATGTCTTTCTGTAGGCATAATGGTGTGGGTTTTGGTACTGCCAGTTTATCACTGACCTTTGGGCTGGCGGACTTATGTGCGTGTCTGTATAGTGGCGGATTTCTATGTGTTGGTCATAATACCCGTAGCAGTATACTGCTGTGGTCGCGTTATGTTGGCAGCAGTCAGCATGGCGGTAAGAGGCACTTACCCCAATGTCATAATGAGGGCCTATCTCTCACTTTGAGATAGTATATACATAGCCAACTTCCTACATTGGTGATTCAGCGGTGGGGTCTAAGACTTTGCATTTGCTGGACTACTCAGCCAATACCTGACCACATGACAAAATTCAATTTTTTTTAATTAGAAACTGATTTTTGAATTTTTTACTATTTTTCTAAATTTGTAAAAGTCCTGCTAGGGCCTTGTGTAAGCCCCTGTTAGCATTTATTTTTTTAAGTTTAAAAGTTTGTAAAACTTAGGATTTAAGTTCTAGAAGTAGTTTTTAGTTTCTTAGGTTAAGGTCCCTTTGTAAGATAAAAAAGACTAAAACTGGGGCCAACTGTACCAAGGAAAAGCTTCAAGAGCTCTTGGCAGAGTTTACAAGGGACCACCCCTCTGAGATGGAGGATCCTCCCTCAGATGGGTAAATTAGTGAACAGGAGGATGAACTCACTCCTCCCGTCCTAATTAGGGAGAACAGGGCTCCTAGAACCCTGTCTCCACAAATCATAGTCAGAGAGCCTGGTTCTTCCACACGGGAGTCCAGTACCTCTTTAAGCATTGAGGATAGCCTCAATGAAGAGGACATCCTTTTAGAAAGGATGGCCAGAGATTAGTTTTGGAGAAGCAGCCCCTAGCTACAGAAAGGGAAAAAAAAGAAATGGGTTTAACACCCATAAATTGTGGCAGCAACTTAGCTAGTGTCAGAGAGAATACTGATATTCCCAAAAAATCCCCAAAGGGATTAAATATTAAGAAGGTGATGATATCACCAGATGGTTCACAGCTTTTGAGAGGGCTTGTGCAACCAGAAAAGTAAGCAGATCTCACTGGGGAGCTCTTCTTTGGGAAATGTTCACGAGAAAGTGTAGAGATAGACTCCTCACACTCTCTGGTAAGGATGCAGAATCCTATGACCTCATGAAGGCTACCCTGATTCAGGGCTTTGGATTCTCAACTGAGGAGTACAGAATTAGGTTCAGGGGGGCTCACAAAAGCTTGAGCAAGACCTGACTTGATTTTGTTGACTTCTCAGTCAAAACACTAGATGGTTGGATAACTGGCAGTGGTGTAAGTGATTATGATGGGCTGTATAATTTATGAAAGAACATCTGTTAAGTAATTGCTTCAATGACAAACTGCATCAACATCTGGTAGACCTAGGTCATATATCTCCCCAAGAATTAGGAAAGAAGGCAGACCACTGGGTCAAGACAAGGGTGACCAAGAGTTCCACAGGGGTGACCAAAAGAAAGGGGTCACAGAGCCACCCCAGGGGAAGGGTGGTGAGACATCCAAGACCAAAAACAAAGGGGGTCATTACTACATTGGGGGGCGGCGGTCGCGGCCCGCCAAGCGGGAACCGTCAAATGACCGCACCGCGGTCAAAAGACCGCGGCGGCCATTCTGGCTTTCCCGTTGGGCCGGCGGGCGACCGCCAGAAGGCCGCCCGCCGGCCCAGCAGGAAACCCCCTTCTACGAAGATGCCGGCTCCGAATGGAGCCGGCGGAGTCGAAGGGGTGCGACGGGTGCAGTGGCACCCGTCGTGATTTTCAGTGTCTGCAAAGCAGACACTGAAAATCTTTATGGAGCCCTGTTAGGGGGCCCCTGCACTGCCCATGCCTGTGGCATGGGCAGTGCAGGGGCCCCCAGGGGCCCCACGACACCCGTTACCGCCATCCTGTTCCTGGCGGTGAAAACCGCCAGGAACAGGATGGCGGTAAGGGGGTCGGAATCCCCATGGCGGCGCTGCAAGCAGCGCCACCTTGGAGGATTCCCTGGGCCAGGGGTAAACCGGCGGGAAACCACCGGTTGTCCTTTTCTGACCGCGGCTTTACCGCCGCGGTCAGAATGGCCCAGGAAGCACCGCCAGCCTGTTGGCGGTGCTTCCGTCATTTTAGCCCTGGCGGTCGCTGACTGGGGTAGCCACTGAAGCCGGGTCATTGGTATCTCAGGTATATAAGGCATAGTTAAGCCTGTTCTTTGGAGACAGAGCTTCCAACACCGGCGGAGGACACAAATCTCCGGAGCAAGTCCCAGACCCAAGCCGGCATGGCGGAAGGATATTCCCGCCAGTACAGATATGGGGGAGTCGTAGAGCTACCGTTCTCTGCCGCGGCCCTGCTCTCCACGATCCATCGGGTCAGCCACTGCACCTGGGCTGCCAAATAGTAGGCCTCAAAGTCCGGGACCGCTAGTCTCCCTCTACTCGGGCCGTTTCAAAGTGGTTAGTGCCACTCTGCATCTCCCCTTTCCCTATATAAATGCTGTGATAATAGAGTCAAGTTCCCTGAACACCGCCACGGGAACCCAAACTGGCAAAACCGCAAGGTAATACAATAGCTGCGGCAGCGCCACCATCTTAATGAGTACTATCCGTCGAGCTACCGAGAGCGGGAGCGAGGTCCAAAAAATGATGCTGGAGCTCAAGGACCTTATGTCACCTCCTATATTGCCCTCTAATGTGTCTGACCTGGAGTGATACACTCTTACCCCCAAGTATGTCATTCAGCGGGGCTCCCATGTTACATGTTGATTGAGCTTGGGCTCCCTCTGGTTCTGGCCCAGTGTTTTGCAAGAATAGGAGCAGGTCGTCTGAATTAAGTGCTATCGTATGACGTTGGGTACCCTGCATCAGCCCCTGATACCAGGTGGCGGCTGGAGCCTGGGCAGCTAAAGGCTCCATTGCCAAGGCGAATAATAACAGCAAAAGTGGACAGCCCTGCATGTTTCCCCTTTCCACTGAATACTGCTCTTATATGATGGTCCCAGTTCTAACCCTCACCTTGGGATCTGTGTATAACAGCTTCGCCCATTTGCTAAAGCCCTCATCCAGACCCAGCCCAAGCGGGCGAGAACTGCATATAAATAATCCCATTCATATCCTCATTATAACTCTTTCCCTGGGAAGGAGAAGGGCTTGGCCATCCTTCTTCTGAAGGGATTGACAGCAATAGATGGGGGAGCAGAGTCTGGTAAGTCACACCACAAAAACTGTCACAAAACCTCAATGTTCTTTATGCTCACACCTCAGCTTTTGCCATTGTGTTGTTCATCACTTTCATAACCTGCAATACCCAACGTTTCAGAGACAGTAGATTGTCAATATGTATTGTCATTCATAACAACACATGTATCAATCTCCATCACATGCCATATTTTGGAATGGGGTCTGTAAGCATTTTGATATAAAAAAAATCATCCCATGGTGTGCGACAACAAGTAAAATATGATCCAACCAAACTGCAGTATGTCAACGGGCATGTCAAACGAAACATTTGTCTAGTGTTAGGAAGTACAGAGAGTGACATGTCTACAACTACCATGAACCACTTTTTCTGTAACTCAAAACAAAAGACCCTTTTGCACTTGCCCAAATACACTGGTTAGCCATGTCAAAACTGATGTTCACTCATCATGGAGTTCACCATTTGTCAAGTTTCCAGATGTAGAGAGAGTTATCTGACTACAACTTCCATTAGAACCTCTTTCTGTAACTCAAACCAAGAGGATTTTATGCTCTTGCCCAAAGACACTTAGCCATGTCACAACTGATGTTCACTCATCATGGAGCTCATCATTTGTCAAGAGTTGGGAAGTAGAGAGAGTAACATGACTACAACAACCATAAGGCCCTCTTTCTGTAACTCAAAACAAAAGGCCTTTGTGCACTTGCCCAAAGATACTTGTCAGCCATGTCACAAATGATGGTCACTCATCGTGGAGTTCACCATTTGTCTAGTATTGGGAGCCTGATAGTGACCTGCTGCAACTACCATGAGGCTCTCTTTCTTTTCCTCAAAACAAGAGGCTCTTGTGCACTTGCTATGTCACAACTGATGTTCACTCATCATGAAGTTCGCCATTTTTCAAGAGTAGGGAGTTTAACAGTGACATGACTACAACTACTATGAGGCCCCCTTTCTACGTCTCACAACAGACGCTTGTTCATTTGACCAAAGATACTTGTTAGCAATGTCACAACTGATGTTCACTTACCATGGACTCAACAATTTTAATATACGCTTAACCCTTGAGCCATGTATACCTAACTAGTTTGGTGTTGTCCTGGTAACCCCAAATTACACCATTGATGCTTTCAATTTCAAGTTCAAGTTTGGCTTTACTTCGAAACAAAATACCATAAAAGCACAATTTACAAAACACTATTGATGATTATAAAGATTAAAAAGAACAAGAATAAAATCCTCTGGATAATAATAAGGAAAACATCCAAATAACTATTATGTGCCATGGACAGAGTCTAAGATAGAGGTAAAAATACAGAGGTAAAAATACAGCTCAGTGTATATAAGTTTCAATGTAAAACCAAATATTAAGAACATGGCCTTATGGAGGGGATGAGTTTCTTGTCATTGATTCGATACTTTACATTCGGAAATTTATTTATAAAAGGCTATACTATTGGGCTGTAACTCAGCGTTCAATACTCGGTTTTAAACTTTAATACAATACATTATGAGTTGCCCTTCAGAGCTTTTGCTCTAAAACCCGAGATTGCCTCTAAAAAAAATTCCAATGCACATGCCACAGTCCTGTGAGGGTTCGTTTTGCAAATCCTAAGGGCCAGAAGCCGGTTCCTAAAACCCAAGGATCTGCAAAGTTGTATAATCCAACAAGCCCTCTGCTTGGATTAGGCCGGACAATGGAATAAGACATGGGCAGTGCACTCAGCAGTTTCATATCCCATTGGGCAAATATCTGTGTGTCCTTCATATTGGTTCCATCTGCAAGTGAAAGTGCGTAATGGTAGAGATCATAATCTAAATCTAATATAAAGTGCACGTGCTGGGGGAGATATAATCCAATCCATATAATGCTCAAATTCATAATGGTACTTTACTGATGTAAAACTATCTATCATACTAAAAGAGGGCATCTCTGCTAACTTTTCTACTTGCAGGTTTAGCCAATATGCATCCTTTACAATCTGCGTAGCATTTTTTGGAAGATGGGAGGGGTCTGACCAGTAGACACCCAACCCGAGTTTAATAAAAGTGTTTTTGACATAGCTGCACCGCATAATTGTTTTGACTGAAGAAACACTCAGCAAGGCGCTGAGCCATGCTCTATACGGGATCAGGATGTCCTTAGACCAGATCCTAATCCAATACAGCAATGGTCTTAGAGCAGCAACATGTGAGATGGAGTGTAAATTTAAATCCATCCGGATAGGCAGTGTGGGGGAGCTTATAGGTATTTTTAGTAAGGCTTTTATAAAAAACAAATCTCTGCTCTCTCTAGATCTTTCAATTTGCTATGACCCCATTGCTCTGCACTATATAGCCCCCCCCCCAACTTTTGTTTCAAACTCATAGAGGACTTCAATAATTGGGCCAGCCATTTGTCTGAATCCTCCAATCTGACTTCCAAATACCTTTGAATGACACCTTACCAACTGTGTACATCAAATATTTGAGAGGCATTAAGCTGATTGGAAGTGTCAGGTAATCGATTGACTCTGCACTGCTCACATGATGTATACTGCTACATATACAACCAAGTTGTGTATTTACCTGTATCTTATACAAGGAGACCATGGAATGGTCAAATTCACATGAAACCTCTTCACTGTGTTGCATTAACTGGTTGTTAAATGTCATGTTCATTCACCATTCCAAAATGCAAGTTATCAGCACATCTAATGAGCTGCTCAATCCTATTGTTTTTGCAACCTCCACAAATGTCTTATCAGCAACTTCAGTACCATGGAAATATATCATAATAAGAAAACCTAACTATTAACATTTTCCTTGATCTGTACTTATTGTGAGAATATTTGGATGTAGATTCCACAGTTCCACCAATAACAATGTACTCTATTTCTCAACAGGTCAAATGTCCACTGCATCTGGGCAGACACTGCACACTGAATTGATTCCAATCCCACCCTCGGATGAAGCCCTCAGGGACGACGACACTCCTGGACATGTAGACATGGATGACAGACCTGGCACATCTGGGCAGCCTGGTCAGATGGCAACAGTGAGTCTCACTGTGCCCACATCCACACCTCACACCCCACCTGCTACAACAACTCAGTCAGCAACATACCTCCCAACCTGTACACCTAGCACAGTGAGTACAATCTTGTGCCACCCCAGTCCTGGATCCTGAAGTGCAAATCACCACCTCTGACACAGAGGGACCAGGACACAGTTGGAGAGGGCACCCTGGGCTAAGGGCACAGGCTTGTGAGGGTAGGGTACATGGGAGGGATGCTGTGGGCTGGCACAGTAAGGCCACTTGGGCCACTCACAACCAGGACACTATGAGCCAAGTCTTGGGGGTCTATCCAAAGGTGTGATGGGCCAGGTAGTATCTGAATTCTGGGAAATCAAGCTGCTGCAGAATGACATAGATCAACACATGGAGGCCCATAATTCCAACATGGGTACCTTTGTTGTGTAGCCATTTTAGTTATAGCTCCATGCACATTATTTTAACACACTAGGCCACTGTGCACTTTAACCTAGATACATTTTATTCAGATTTGTCTTATTATTGTTACAATACCCATTTTTACGATCTTGTTTTATTTTCATTTATCTAAGTGTTTTTGCCTAGGCCAACACTCTGTTCTCAAACAAGACATTCTTGAGCACTCTGTGCTTCTTCCAAGGCTACAGCACGGTACATTGCCGGTGAACGTGGTAGAAGTTTAGTCTCCAACATTCGTAGAAAACACACATCCTCACATAGGGACAATTTTTCAGAAAATCAGCTGTGTTATTATAAAAACACTTCCTTGTCCTTAACACGTTAGAGGGAGATTCCAGCCAGTGAACCACGACTGTATACTGATTGCTGAATGCTTCGCTACAGATGCTAACGCAGCCCGCAGGCCTTTGCTCAGGTATGGGGGTTGATGTCTTCCCAGGGGAACTTGAAGGGCAGAATTAGAGCTTAACGTGCTGTGCTCTATCATAGCCTAGGTAGGAGTTAGTCCATTGATTATAGTGACAATATGATAGCATGGTTTTTATGCTTCACTCCTCTAGTCACAATTTTAACACTGTCATGTTGTGTCGTCCTGGTTATTGTAGCTCACACTTTGCTATCTAAGATGCAGTTGTTTTATTAAATTCATTATTGAAACATATACTGCCTCTTTTTGTCATTCATATATGAGACTGCATTGTTAATGAGAGAAATGGATGAGACCTGAATGAGCACGACTTCCCTGAGAAGCCAAGTATGTCATGCATTCGGTTGCCCAGTCATCCCTATCCTTGGGTAGAGATGAGGCACTGCTAGTTAGCCGGAGCAAAACCCGGATTGGAGCGACAGGCGCAAGCCGCAGTGGGTAAGACTTAGTCTCCCTCACCGCAGGCGATTCTGCCGCTCACAATCCAGTAGTCTCATTAGAATATTGAGAGCCTACGCAACACCCTAACACAGGTGCTGACAGACATTCATAGAGCCCTGAACAGGGCTTTTCCACCACCATCTATTCCTTTCTGTGGTGCAAGTACATCAAGGCCATCTACATCTGCAGCAGACACAAGAATGGAGGCCCTTCCAAAAAGAAACACTGTCAAACAACCCTGTCTCTGCCGTAGCTGAACCTCCCCCACCCTCGGAAGTGGGGAAGCCCATGCAACTATCCAGGGGGTGCAGATGGCAAGACACCCACCACTGCCAGCAAGAAACATCAACCTTAATGTCCTCCTTTGAGTCTGACACATTCACTCTGTGGTCTAATTCTGGTCACTTTTCCATTGCTGATGGGAGGAGTAATTTGGACTTTGGAATTTAGATGAGTTGGCATCTACACCTATGGTTCTATTCACCATGACTGACTCCATCACTTTTTATTTATGTTTGTTTTTACACCAAGTATGTCTTCACCTTTAAATCTTTAATAAATTCAGAAGTCACAAACTCATTGTCTGTTATAGTAAATTTCCCATTTAGCAATGTAGATATGTAAGACCTTGAGAATGCATTGCAAACAGTTCTTCAGCCCCATAGACCCAAGCTATTCATTTAATTGTTTTCTCACCTAGGTCTGAAAAATACAAATTAGGGATGAGTGAAACCACACATTTCTAAAAAAAAAAAAATATGATTGTTATAGAAATGATTCTGTGTATAAATGCTAAATTTGGCAGTGCATCTGTGTTCTTCGTGGACAGTCCATCATGGGTGAACTAGTCTGGTATTGTAAGCAGGAGTGTTGGAGCTTTCATGCAGATGAGAAGGCTTTTGGATTGGAAAACAGTAAATGCCAATATTGCAAAGTCAAGGAGAAAGTAGGATTCATGAGGCGTGGACCAAGAGGCAGAGGAAGAGCATAGGCTTTAGTAGTTCGATTCATCACATGTCACATGCGATTAACTGAAAAGTTAGACCACTTACAATTTCACAACTAATCCCAGACAAGTAGCTGCATGTATCTGCCTGATCAATCTCACAACTGCCATAACATTTAGCTGAATGTGTCCATCATATGACATGACATGTCTGTCTCCAGTTACAGAGCCCACTGTAGGAAAGTACCATCTTGCCTGACATGTTACTCCCATTTTTACTTGTATGTATGTTTGTTTTTGCATGTGTCACTGGGATCCTGCTAGCCAGGACCCCAGTGCTCATAAAGTGTGCCCTGTATGTGTTCCCTGTGTGGTGCCTAACTGTATCACTGAGGCTCTGCTAACCAGAACCTCAGCGTTTATGCTCTCTCTGCTTTTAAAATTGTCACTGCAGGCACACTGGAACACCCTTATAATTCCCTGGTGTATGGTACATAGGTACCCAGTGTATTGGGGTTCCAGGAGATCCCTATGGGCTGCAGCATTTCTTTTGCCACCCATAGGGAGCTCAGACAATTCTTACACAGGACTACCACTGCAGCCTGAGTGAAATACCGTCCACGTTATTTCACAGCCATTTTACACTGCGCTTAAGTAACTTATAAGTCACCTATATGTCTAACCCTCACTTAGTGAAGGTTAGGTGCAAAGTTACCTAGTGTGAGGGCACCCTGGCACTAGCCAAGGTGCCCCCATATTGTTCAGGGCAAATTCCCTGGACTTTGTGAGTGCGGGGACACTATTACGCATGTGAACTACATATAGGTCAATACCTATGTGTAGCTTCACAATGGTAACTCCAAACATGGCCATGTAACATGTCTAGGATCATGGAATTATCACCACAATACCATTCTGCTATTGGAGGGACAATTCCATGCATCCCCGGGGCTCCAGCATGGACCCCAGGTACTGCCAAACTAGCTCTCTGGGGTTTTCTCTGCAGCTACCGCTGATGCCAACCCTCAGACAGGTTTCTGCCCTCCTGGGGTCTGGGCAGCCCAGTCCCAGGAAGGCAGAACAAAGGATTTCCTCTGAGAGAGGGTGTTACACCTTCTCCCTTTGGAAATAGGTGTTAAGGGCTGGGGAGGAGTATCTTCCCCCAGCCTCTGGAAATGCTTTGAAGGGCACAGATAGTGCCCTCCTTGCATAAGCCAGTCTACTCCGGTTCAGGGAGTCCCCAGCCCCTGCCCTGGTGTGAAACTGGAGAAAGGAAAGGGGAGTGACCACTCCCCTGTCCATCACCACCCCAGGGGTGGTGCCCAGAGCTCCTCCAGTGTGTCCCAGACCTCTGTCATCTTGAATGCAGAGGTGTGAGGGCACAATAGAGACCTCTGAGTGGCCAGAGCCAGCAGGTGACATCGGAGACCCCTCCTGATAGGCTCTTACCTGGTCAGGTAGCCAATCCTCCTCTGAGGGCTATTTAGGGTCCCTCCTGTGGGTTTCTCTTCAGATAACGAATGCAAGAGCTCACCAGAGTTTCTCTGCACTTCTCTCTTCGACTTCTGCTAAGGATTGACCGCTGACTGCTCCAGGACACCTGCAAAACCGCAACAAAGTAGCAAGAAGTCTACCAGCAACATTGTAGCACCTCATCCTGCCGGCTTTCTCAACTGTTTCCTGGTGGTGCATGCCCTGAGGGCTGTCTGCCTTCACCCTGCACTGGAAGCCAAGAAGAAATCTCCCGTGGGTCGACGGAATGTTACCCCTGCCAACGCAGGCACCAAATATCTGCATCACCGGTACTCTGGGCCCCTCTCATCTTGATGAGCATAATCCCTGGAACACATGAGCTGGATCCTAGTGACCCCAACAGTCTAATGGTCCTTCTGTCCAAATTTGGTGGAGGTAAGTCCTCGCCTCCCCACGCCAAACAGTAATCCTGTGTACTGCGTGACCTGCAGCTGCTAGGGCTTCTGCACTTTTGTAAGACTTCCTTCATGCACAGCACAGCCCAGGTCCCCAGCTCTCCGTCCTGCATTGCCCAATTCGCTGAGTTGAACTCCGACTTCATGGGACCCTCTTTTGTTGTGCTGGGATGACCATTGTGCTCAGATTTTCTGAACGCCTGTTCAGGTGCTTCTGCTGGCTCTGCCTGCTTCTGCATGGGCTCTCTTTGTTGCTGAGCGCCCCGTCTGTCTCCTCCTCCAAGTGGCGACCTCCTGGTCCTTCCTGGGCCCTGGCAGCACCCAAAATCTTGAACTGCGACTCTTGCAGCTAGCAAGGCTTGTTTGTGGTATTTCTGCATGGAAACAACTTTGCATACTCCAGCACGCCATCTTCTGACTAAAGGAGAAGTTTCTGGCACCTTCCGTTGTTGCAGAATCTTTGGTTTCTTCCACCCAGAGGTAGCCCTTTTGCACCTTCACCCGGGGTTTAGTGGGCTCCTGCCCCCCCTGGACACTTGTGTGACTCTTGGATTTGGTCCCCTTCCTTTGCAGGTCCTCAGGTCCAGGAATCCGTCTTCAGTGCTTTGCAATCAGTTGTTGTCTTTGCAGAATCCCCTATCTCGACTTTACTGTCTTTCTGGGGCAGTAGGGTAACTTTACTCCTACTTTTCAGGGTCTTGGGGTGGGATATCTTGGACACCCTTAGTTTTTCTTACACTCCCAGTGACCCCCTACACACTACAATAGGCCTGGGGTCCATTCGTGGTTCGCGTTCCACTTTTGGAGTATATTGTTTGTGTTGCCCCTAGGCCTATTTTCTCCCATCGCATTCTATTGTGTTCTACAGTGTTTGCACTACTTTTCTAAGTGTTTTACTTACCTGATTTTGGTTTGTGTGTATAGTTTGTGTATATTACTTACCTCCTAAGGGAGCATATCCTCTGAGATACTTTTGGCATATTGTCATGTAGGAAAGTACCATCTTGCCTGGCATGTTACCCCCATTTTTCACTGTATATATGTTGTTTTAGTTGTATGTGTCACTGGGACCCTGGTAACCCAGGGCCCCAGTGCTCATAAGTGTGCCTGAATGTGTTACCTGTGTAGTGACTGACTGTCTCACTGAGGCTCTGCTAATCAGAACCTCAGTGGTTATGCTCTCTCATTTCTTTCCAAATTGTCACTGACAGGCTAGTGACCATTTTTACCAATTTACATTGGCTTACTGGAACACCCTTATAATTCCCTAGTATATGGTACTGAGGTACCCAGGGTATTGGGGTTCCAGGAGATCCCTATGGGCTGCAGCATTTCTTTTGCCACCCATAGGGAGCTCAGACAATTCTTACACAGGCCTGCCACTGCAGCCTGAGTGAAATAACGTCCACGTTATTTCACAGCCATTTTACACTGCACTTAAGTAACTTATAAGTCACCTATATGTCTAACCTTTACCTGGTAAAGGTTAGGTGCAAAGTTACTTAGTGTGAGGGCACCCTGGCACTAGCCAAGGTGCCCCCACATTGTTCAGAGCCAATTCACTGAACTTTGTGAGTGCGGGGACACCATTACACGCGTGCACTACATATAGGTCACTACCTATATGTAGCTTCACCATGGTAACTCCGAATATGGCCATGTAACATGTCTATGATCATGGAATTGCCCCCTCTATGCCATCCTGGCATTGTTGGTACAATTCCATGATCCCAGTGGTCTGTAGCACAGACCCTGGTACTGCCAGACTGCCCTTCCTGGGGTTTCTCTGCAGCTGCTGCTGCTGCCAACCCCTCAGACAGGCAGCTGCCCTCCTGGGGTCCAGCCAGGCCTGGCCCAGGATGGCAGAACAAAGAACTTCCTCTGAGAGAGGGTGTGACACCCTCTCCCTTTGGAAAATGGTGTGAAGGCAGGGGAGGAGTAGCCTCCCCCAGCCTCTGGAAATGCTTTGTTGGGCACAGATGTGCCCAATTCTGCATAAGCCAGTCTACACCGGTTCAGGGACCCCTTAGCCCCTGCTCTGGCGCGAAACTGGACAAAGGAAAGGGGAGTGACCACTCCCCTGACCTGCACCTCCCCTGGGAGGTGTCCAGAGCTCCTCCAGTGTGCTCCAGACCTCTGCCATCTTGGAAACAGAGGTGCTGCTGGCACACTGGACTGCTCTGAGTGGCCAGTGCCACCAGGTGACGTCAGGGACTCCTTGTGATAGGCTCCTTCAGGTGTTAGTAGCCTTTCCTCTCTCCTAGGTAGCCAAACCCTCTTTTCTGGCTATTTAGGGTCTCTGTCTCTGGGGAAACTTTAGATACCGAATGCATGAGCTCAGCCGAGTTCCTCTGCATCTCCCTCTTCACCTTCTGATAAGGAATCGACCGCTGACCGCGCTGGAAGCCTGCAAACCTGCAACATAGTAGCAAAGACGACTACTGCAACTCTGTAACGCTGATCCTGCCGCCTTCTCGACTGTTTTCCTGCTTGTGCATGCTGTGGGGGTAGTCTGCCTCCTCTCTGCACCAGAAGCTCCGAAGAAATCTCCCGTGGGTCGACGGAATCTTCCCCCTGCAACCGCAGGCACCAAAAAGCTGCATTACCGGTCCCTTGGGTCTCCTCACAACACGACGAGCGAGGTCCCTCGAATCCAGCGACACCGTCCAAGTGACCCCCACAGTCCAGTGACTCTTCAGCCCAAGTTTGGTGGAGGTAAGTCCTTGCCTCACCTCGCTGGGCTGCATTGCTGGGAACCGCGACTTTGCAAGCTACTCCGGCCCCTGTGCACTTCCGGCGGAAATCCTTCGTGCACAGCCAAGCCTGGGTCCACGGCACTCTAACCTGCATTGCACGACTTTCTAAGTTGGTCTCCGGCGACGTGGGACTCCTTTGTGCAACTTCGGCGAGCACCGTTTCATGCATCCTCGTAGTGCCTGTTTCTGGCACTTCTTCGGGTGCTACCTGCTTCAGTGAGGGCTCTTTGTCTTGCTCGACGTCCCCTCTCTCTGCAGGTCCAATTTGCGACCTCCTGGTCCCTCCTGGGCCCCAGCAGCGTCCAAAAACGCCAAACGCACGATTTGCGTGTAGCAAGGCTTGTTGGCATCCATCCGGCGGGAAAACACTTCTGCACGACTCTCCAAGGCGTGGGGGATCCATCCTCCAAAGGGGAAGTCTCTAGCCCTTGTCGTTCCTGCAGTATTCACAGTTCTTCAGCCTAGTAAGAGCTTCTTTGCACCAACCGCTGGCAATTCTTGGGCATCTGCCCATCTCCGAGCTGCTTGTGACTTTTGGACTTGGTCCCCTTGTTCCACAGGTACCCTCAGTCAGGAATCCATCGTTGTTGCATTGCTGATTTGTGTTTTCCTTGCATTTTCCCTCTAACAAGACTATTTTGTCCTTAGGGGAACTTTAGTGCACTTTGCACTCACTTTTCAGGGTCTTGGGGAGGGTTATTTTTCTAACTCTCACTATTTTCTAATAGTCCCAGCGACCCTCTACAAGGTCACATAGGGTTGGGGTCCATTCGTGGTTCGCATTCCACTTTTGGAGTATATGGTTTGTGTTGCCCCTATCCCTATGTTTCCCCATTGCATCCTATTGTAACTATACATTGTTTGCACTGTTTTCTAAGACTATACTGCATATTTTTGCTATTGTGTATATATATCTTGTGTATATTTCCTATCCTCTCACTGAGGGTACACTCTAAGATACTTTGGCATATTGTCATAAAAATAAAGTACCTTTATTTTTAGTATAACTGTGTATTGTGTTTTCTTATGATATTGTGCATATGACACTAAGTGGTACTGTAGTAGCTTCACACGTCTCCTAGTTCAGCCTAAGCTGCTCTGCTAAGCTACCATTATCTATCAGCCTAAGCTGCTAGACACCCTATACACTAATAAGGGATAACTGGGCCTGGTGCAAGGTGCAAGTACCCCTTGGTACTCACTACAAGCCAGTCCAGCCTCCTACAGTCACTAAAATAAAGTACCTTTATTTTTTGTAACTCTGAGTATTGTGTTTTCTTGTGATATAATGCTATATGATATAAGTGGTATAGTAGGAGCTTTGCATGTCTCCTAGTTCAGCCTAAGCTGCTCTGCTGTAGCTACCTCTATCAGCCTAAGCTGCTAGAACACTACTAATCTACTAATAAGGGATAACTGGACCTGGCACAAGGTGTAAGTACCATCAGGTACCCACTATAAGCCAGGCCAGCCTCCTACACCCACCCAACCACAACCACTTCAACGGAGGAATTTGACAATTGAGTCAGCACACTACTCAGCATTTCCCAAAACAACACACCTTTCTCCAGTAAAGTCCACAGGACTGAGTAGGGCTCTTTGAGTCTTGTTGCTTTCCATTTCAACTTGAAATAGATAACTTTCTTTATCTGGCTGCTGAGGTAGTCTCGCCAGTAGTCTGCCCGACTCCGAGTTCTGACACCGTCTGACTCCTCAGTCCTAGTTCTCCTCACCCTATGGAGATTAAGAGAGATAGACCTGTAGTGCACTGCTTTAAATTAATAAGAAGAACAAAGGAATTTGAACATTTGTTTGTAGATTTTATTTGTTAACTAAACTAGCTGGTCTCACAACAACATGAAAAAAGTACAGCAAAGAGCAGACTATGCAAGTAGACCTAGATAAGTTAGAATGGAAGGACCAACAATCACTTTCAGACAGTATCACCCGTCAGCCCCCAAACATTGCAAATTGTTGAAATCAAGTTTACCTATACTAGTTGAACCCCCTCACTGTCTGCCAATTCAATCAATCATCACCACTCACATTCACTCAAGAATATCACTCATTGGTGCAGTAGCAACCTGCTTCGATCCAAGCACAGTGGTGAATAATTGTCTATTGTTGTATCTCTTCTTTTTCACATGGACGCAACACAATGGCAGTCTTGTAAATTAATGTTCTTTAGTGGGATAGTCCAGCTATGGAATGACAAAGAAGGATAGGGACATGACAGAGGCAGGCATTGTCATTGTGTCTTTTAAGTTAATAGTAAGGATTCTTCGGTACATTCTGGTCCAACTCCAATCCTGCCATACATGTGAATAAATGATGAGTGCTGCATAATTCAGATACCAAATATATAATTTTGCTCTATCTATATCCATTTTTTTGGCAAAGCAGTCTGATGATAATATGAAAGTTCTTTGTGGCCTACTCAGTCAGGGAAGTAGAGTTCATCCTCAAACTCAGGGGTTTGCTGAGACGTTGGTCAGCTAACATACTTGAGTCTGATCATTTGCTCGCATCCTTCTGTGCTGTTTCAGGAAGTGTAATGTTATGAAGTGTTGGTTCATTTTATTCATGGTCAATCTCTCCAAGTTTTGAGGTGAGAAACAGGTCCTTCTGACTTGATAGCTGCAGCAGATGTACTAAACACATGCTCAGCAGCACACACTTGCTGTAAGACAAGCCAAATACTTTATAGCAAGCCTGCTGGGCTCTTATCAATGGTACATATTCCCATACCAATAGACCAATGGGTTTTGATCCATGTAGACCTCTTTTTGGTCATCCAGATAGTCTAAGATTCTGAATGGTCACTAGTGCTGCCACCAGCTCAACCTCTTTGTCTTCACCTCTGCACTTGACTTAAGCACTGCTACTTACGGTGTTGTTGTTGGTGTTGCTGAAGTTTGCTCTCTGGAGGGTGAAGGCTGTATGCCAGAACTACTGCTGAAACTTTAATTTCCAGCCATGCTTCTTCCAGGTCTCTTGCTTGCTCAACAATCCACATCTTGTATAGTGAAACATCCCCTCCTGAAAAAGGATTGGAAGTGATCAGTATTTTTTGTACTGTAGATCATATATTGTGGCATAGATGTAATCTTTAGTGGCCACGGTCTCTCTTTGCAGCCTTGAATTAACAGCCAAGCCAAGGATTAAGCTCTCAACCAACTCATAAACTTCTTTGTTCACAACAGCAAATCTTTGCAAAACCTTTTTTAACTGGTCCTTTAGCAGATGCAACAATGGGACAACTTGGCTCATTGTACTGTCCTCCTTTCTGACTTCTCATGTGAAAACCTCAAAAGAAAGTAGCATTTGTGTCAGGCATTTGAGTAGGTCCCATTTGTCCATCTCCATGGTCATGCTTTTCACAGTTGCATCCCCTCCTCTTTGGAGGACATAATCAGTGATCGGGCTGTACTGCTCAAACAGGTGTAGCAACATGTAATAGTTCAAGTTCCAACGTGTTGACACCTCCTGTATGAAGCCTTTAACTGGTACTCTGTTCGTACGCTGAATAAACCTCAACTGCTTCTCGGCATTTAAAGAATGACTCAAACAGATTCTTCTGCAAGTGGCTGGTATGTTGCTGACTGTGTCTTCTTTTTTTGAGTAAGTCCTGCACAATCAGGTTGATTCAATCCACTAAACACAGGACCGACCCTGAAATATCCATCATCTGCCTTGGCCTTGCCTATATTAGTAACTCAAAGGGATGATGGACGGAGTGCTGAACAATGCAAACACTCACACTCACCCCCAGTCACAGATCTGGTCCATCGTTCTTTTGCTCACCATACCACCCCAGTTTGGACACAGCCGTATGCAAATCAGTCTTGACCCTGTTCCTCATGGAAAGAGTCCAGCCCAAACTGCCAGGCCAGGTCCTCCTTGGACCGGAAACAAGCATCCTAGGACCTGTTTCAGGGTATCACCCTTCATCACCCAAGCTAGCTTGAATCCAGTGACACAGTGAACACAGGACCCATGTCTGGGCATACCCTTTCCACTTAAGGCAACTTTAGCAATACAAAAAAATGATAGACGGAGTGTTGAACAATGCAAACACTCACCCCCATTGACAGATCTGGGTTTAATCCATCGTTCTTTTCCTCACCATGTCATCCCAGTTTGGACCCAGCCATATGCAAATCTGTCTTGATCCTTTTCCTCATGGAACAGTCCAGCACTGCCAGGCCAGGTTCTCCGTGGACTGGAAACAAGCATCCTGGGACTGGTTTCAGGGTATCACGCTTCATCAGCCAAGCTAGCTTGAATCCAGTGGCACAGTGAGCACGGGACCCACGTCTGTGCATACCCCTTCCACTTAGGGCGACTATATCAACACAAAAGGATGATGGACAAAGTGCTGAACAATGTACACACTCACCCCCAGTCACAGATCTGGGTTTAATCCATCCTTTTGCTCACCATGCCACCCTGTTTGGACCTAGCCATATGCAAATGAGTCTTGACCCTGTTCATCATGGGAGCAGTCCAGCCTGAACTGCCAGGCCAGGTCCTCCCTGGACCTGAAACAAGCATCCTGGGACCAGTTTCAGGGTATCACTGTGGAAAGTGTGACGGGTGCTGCTGCACTCGCAGCACCACCACATTGCCACTGGTTTGATTACGAGCCAGCTTCATTGTTAAGCCCTGTTTCCAGCTGGGCTGGCGGACGGAGGGAAACGCTTTTTGTATTACGGCCAGCAGTGTTCTGGCCGCACAGACGGTCAGATGGCGGGACGAGTTTTGTGGGCAGCCTCTGTCACCCACCAAGCTCGTAATGAGGGCCATAGTCTTTGCAGAAATGTCTACACCCTTGAGGAAATTACCCACAAAAGTAGAGTGTAAATATAATGAAACTTAAGTCCCCACAGAGATAGTGTATGATTATAGGAAGGCTAAAGTCCTCACAGAAATGGTATATTAAGATAATCAGGTCCAAATCCCCACAAAGATATTTGGCGAGTAGAACAATATTCATGTCACATGAATAATTTTGTGAAGATGATTGTGTTGAAACCCCTACTGAAATAGTTGGTTAAGACAGTGCTCAAGTCCCCACACAGAGGGTGTGGGAAGATAATGATGTTGAAGTCCAAACAAACACATATATGATTACAAGCATGTTGAAACCTTCACAGAGAGGGTATGATTATAAGCTGTGATAGCCCGCATGGAGATAGAGTGTGAAGTTCAGCTTGTTCAAAACACCATAAAGATATTGCTTTCTTACAGCGATGTTCATGTCTCCTTACACATAGGCCCTAATGAGGAGTTTAGAGATAATTACCGCTGACCGCCATGCTGGCAGCGGGCAAAAGACTGCTGTGGAGACGGTATTACGATACCAAAATCAAAATCCGCCAGAAAACAGCCAGGTATCTGACCCCGCAAGGACGTATGATGATAGCAAACAGGCAGCCCAGAAACCGCCACCGCCATGGCAAGAGAAACCACCCTCCCAATTTTGACCTACAAATCAGCACAGCAGTCATTCAATGGCAGTTTGCCATTGGCAGCACAGACCGCCAAGCCACAAAATGGACTCACTAACAACAGCACTCCAAATTGGACATTTTGAAAACCCCACACTTGATACACATACACACTCTTCACACAGACACCACTATAAAACACACCCACAATACCCACAATCCTTAGCTACGCCTACCTAATGCCACACAACTCCTGGCAACCTGGAACACAGAGATACTATGAATCCAAGGCACACCCCACATGCCTCATACAACTCACTGACCCACAAACATGCATTCCACAACATTACCATAAAACATCTCCACCCCTTCACTAACTCACTCACACACCCCACTACCCCAAACAACACAACCACATCACAACACTCATATCACCACATAACTCACTACGGCACCCCTTGAGCACCCCGTTTCACTGACATGGAGTTATGAACCATGGTGGATGAAATAATCAGGGTGGAGCCACAGCTGATCGGAGCACAGGTCCAGCAGACATCTATAACTAGGAAAATGGAGCTATGGCAGAGGATCGTCAACAAGGTGAATGCAGTGGGAAGCCGTACACAAACAAGGGACGACATCAGGAAGAGGTGGAGCAAACTGTTGGGAGACGGTACATACCATGGGATCCTGACACCAGCTTGCCATCCAGAGGACTGGTGGTGGTCCCCAGCCACCTCCCCCCAAGTTCACTGAGTGGGAGGAGAAGGTTTTGACCATCCTGCATCCAGAGGGCCTCACTAGAGTCACTGGAGGACTGGACTCAGGTAAGTCACTGACACACCCCTCCCACCATCTACACTTGTAATGAATTTTTCACCCTCCTCTTGTAACTACCCCAAAACACCCTATCCCATATTCACCCCACCCCATCAACCACCCACACCCTTATCCCCTGCATGCCCACGCCACCCCACTAACACCTACCCACACAATGTGCACACAACCAAACGTCCCTGCGTGTAATGCTTGAAACACTACAAGTCCCACAATGAATCACCCATCCCACAAATATCTATGCACTGCATCCATTCCAAAGGGAGTTCTGCATGCAGATAAACGGGGCATGTAAGCACAAGAAACAGATGCTGACAAGGACATGGGAATGACAGGATGGAGAACATTAACAAAAGGAAACACGTGCCACTGCTAATGTGTGAAAGCAAAACACATATGCAATGTCCACCATAGACAACTAACTGGCTGTCAATGCCATATCCTCTGAAGCATGTGAATACTACTGCCACCCAGCTGACACACCGTCAAACACCTTGCAGGACACACAATAAAATGTATTTTCACTTCACAGGCATTACTGCTCATTCCAGCTGCCAGGAGGTTCCAAGAAGTGTCAGTCCACCAGCAGAAGAAGGCCAAAGTGATGACAGTCTAGCAGGATCTCTGGATAGGTATGACTACCCTGGCCCATTGGGAACCGCTGGTAAGTCACCCTCCGGAATCCCCACCCAGCTTACCAGACGGACCCCCACTACTCAGTTACCACCTACAGCTGTGGCATAACGCTACCAAACCAGTGTCTCCAGGTCAGCTACTGTGCGCCCCTCTATACAGGGACCAGAGTCATCACTCATCACCAGGCAAGACGATGAAGGTTCTGGTGCACAGTGTGCTGGGGTCACAGGCACAGGGGGCCCGACCCAGGGGGAGGGCATCTGTGGACCAAGGGGGGGGCAAACCAGGGAAGCGACTGGCCAAGAGGCCATATCCCAAGTCCTGGCAGCATAGCACCACTCCAAGGACAGGATGGGACAGATAATGCCCACTTTGCAGGAGATTCAGAGGCTGCAGAGGGAACACCATCAGGAGGCCATGGAGCAATGGCAGGCCCACACTGCCACCATGGCCTCCATCAAAGGAGTGCTGCAGGACATGACAGCAGTCCTGTGTGAGATCTCCACCCGCCTGCAGGCACCTTCCTGTAGCCACAATACACCCCAGCCCTACACATCTGCTGCTGGTAGTGGACTGGTGGCCCTGCCAGAGGACTCACAGGCCACCAGCACCCCTTCCTCTGTAGCCCATGAATTCCCTCGCAAACATGGCAAGCAAGACATCCCTCAGAGACTGTAGCCAAGACCAAACCCATCGCCAGGAAGTGACCCTCTCCTGAACTGTCTCCCTTGTGTGCCACTGACACTCCTCGTTGACTTTCTACTGTCATTTCTCCATTTTCCATTTTACAATGTCCCAATGGACTCTGATACTGTGCTACCAACAGCTATGAACACTAAACTGACTATTTTGTCCACAATCTGCCCATTCCTTTGCATTTCCCCATCCCTTATTTTGATCCACAGAATTTACACTGTGCATTCACACCCAAGGTATTTGTGCTTAATTCACTATGCATGCATGTGATAAACTTTATCAATGTAAAATCTTGAAACAGTACTTTGAATTGGCTAGCCTGATAGTATGCAGCTATGTTTCTTTCCAAATCTGACGAAATTTGCTCCTAACACTAAGCACCAGGAATGTCCAGATCCTCCATGAGCAAGGCTGACAAAGGGAATTCCACCATAGGAAGACCTGTGAGTAACATAAATGTAGCACACATTTAGGTACAGTTAGTTTCATTACACATGTACCTGCTTTGTATCCAAAGTATTATATCATTGCAAGAGTATTCTCACTTCTTGACTGACAAGTATTACCATGTGTCAGGTGTACTACACACCAGTAAGTAACTCTAAAATGCAGCTTTGCACATGAGTACAACTGTAGAGGCCATCTACATCAGCTGAGGTTACCTCCACCCACATTGTGAGGGACTCCAGTTGGTTGGCAAGTGCTCAGGGTATGTTGAGTGTCAAATACTGATAGCAAATCTGGACTGCAATCTCTATCCTTGCAGCATGTCCAAACAGTCCATGCATGTGAAGGCAGGAAATCGCATTCAGGTAAACATAATCTCTGTGTGTAAACTTCCTTTAGGAGTTCTCAAACACATGAAGCAGCACTGGGTGTAAAACCTGTCACTTGTATACAAAACTACATAGGCAATGTTGTGGGATACAGAAGGCAAAATGTACCTTTAACTCATTGTAAGTACAGCTGAAGGAGCTGAGTTCTGGAGTTCACATCATCCTCTCCCCTTCGTCATCGCTGCCCTCTGTTCCCTCAGCTTCCACTGGTGGATCAGGTCATTACTCCTCTTTCAGTAAAGGTACATGCCTTCTCAGTTCCAAATTGTGCAGCATACAGCAGGCCATGATGATCTGGCAAACCTTGTTTGGGGAGTAGCACAGGGATCCGCCTGACATATACAGGCACCGGAATCTTACTTTCAGTAGGCCGATGGTCTTCTCGATGAATCTTCTTGTCCTGCCATATGCCTCATTGTAGCGATTGTCTCCCTCTGTCCTGGAATACCTCACTTGTGTTAACAGCCAGGATAGGTTAGGATAGCCAGAATCACCTGGGAAGAGGGGGTATAAATAGCACATATCATCATTGTGTAGAGGGTAAAGTGTAGGAAAGGTAGGTTGCTAGTTACTTCACTCTCACATCTCACTCACCTACAAGTCAGGCTCCCTCTCTTTGTAGTTGTGCCATCATGTGTGGGACACTGCTGCTCCTCAAAATGTGGGAGTCATGCACAGATCCAGGGAATTTTGCAATCACTTGGGAGATTTACTGGTCTGCAAGACACACCACCTGTACATTAATGGAGTGATAATGCTTCCTATTACTATACACTTGTTCATTTGACCTGGGAGGAATAAAGGGAATCATGGTGCCATCTATGGCCTCAATCACATGAGAAGTGTGTGCAATGGCATAGAAATCAGATTTCACAGTGGGCAAATCAACAGTGTGGGGACATTTGATGTAGCTGTGGAGGTGTTTCACCAAGCAGTCAGGACATCCCTTAAGATTTAACTGAACATTGTCTGTGACACACCTGCTGCCAAGCACACTGTTGCCTGAAATTACCCACTGGCCAAAACATGTACCACAGATAGTACCTTCACAGTAGGAGGAATAGCATAGAGATTATGTGGAGCTGCCTGTAGATTTGGCTCCACCTGGGCACACAATTCATGAATAGTCGTTCAGACAGTAGGTCAGTAAAAAGTGTTGTTTCTCTATGGTTGCCAGGTCAACTACGGGCCGGTACACTGGTGCATTCCTCAGTCTCCACATGGGTCGGAACCTAGAGAGGGCCAACCCACATATGTCACCATCACAACACATTACGAATGATGTCTACACACACACAACAGCACTAACGTAGCCTTCCAATCGTGGAAGGGGGTGTTTACAGCTTACATTGTGACAATCGACTAGTGATTACAGTGGTATTCAACCTACATATGCATCCAACTAGTGCCACACATCACAAATGGCATGTGTAGCTGTGTATGACTGATATACCAAAAACATACAATCTAATATGACAGCATGGACTGCACGTATAGATTGTACTACAACACATTTTGCACCTCTAATGTTAGTCATCTGTCCTACATGCAGAGGACACATGGAAGTGACATGACTCCGCTTGCCTTAGTAGTCATGCCTTTAGGCAGTCTATACCGCCATGAAATTCCTCATTGGTTAACATTGGTGTCTATGGGAAACAGAGGCCAATCTTGATTGCCGCCGGTGGTGTCGGTGCGAACCGCCACGGTCATCACCGCCATTTTGATTTCCACTTGCCACTTGACTCCTGCATCTCAACATGACCACAACTCCACTGCATGTGCTATGTCCTACATCTGGTTGTGAAGATGGCACATGCAACAGGGGATAGGGCCCCAGCCTTCACCCAGGAGGAGTTGACCAAGCTTGTGGACAGGGTCCTACCCCTATATGCGAAGTTTTATGGGTGACCAGAGGAGCTGGTGAGTGGATTAACAGTGTCCTAGCAGAGAGTGTGATTGTTGTGGGTTCATGTTTGTGTGTGTATATGTTGGATGACCAAGCATACAGGAGAAGTGGACTAGACCATAAATGTGAACCTGTTGGAAAATGGTGCAATGTATGCTGGACTACTGTCAGTAAGATTGGACCCTTTGTCAGCATGCGTGTGGTAAGTATACATAAATGTGTTTTTCTATGTGTCTCCCATGCAGGTCAGCGCCCATCAGAAGAAGGGGTTATGGTGAGCCATCGCCAAGGAAGTGCAGACCCTGGAGATCGATCGCCGGCAAATCACCCACTGCAGGAAATGTTGGGAGGACCTGGGACACTGGTCCCAGAAGAAAGCAGAGGCCAAGCTGGGGAAATCCTCCCAACAAGGAAGGGCTTCACGTCGGACCCTGACCCCCCCTTAATGGTCTGCATACTGGGGGTGGCCAGCCCAGCATTGGATGGCTGCTTGAAAGCACCAAAGCAGCCACAAGGGGGCGAGTACTCACACTGTCCTTTATGTCAAATGCAGTGGGCGGATCGTAGGTAATATGGAGAAAGAATGTGTTATAGTGACTCATAGATGTCAGGTTATGCAGGTGTTCAGCTTCTTGTCTGGTTTTCATTACTTAGCTGTGTAGGTGGCATGTGTACCCAGGTAAGGTGGGAACTGGGTAGAACAGTCAGCCAGGTAGTGTTCCCGTTGTCTTGCAAAGTGATGTAATGGTACTCAAAACATTTGAGCATTGAATGGATTCCTCATTTGGATATGCAGGATATGTTCAGTAAATCTGTAGGGCACCACTGTCAGTGTAGTGAATTCCAAAGAGGCAGGTGTAATCCCTATCAATGGCTCATTCCTGTAGTGCCAAGGCTATGGTAAGTTGAAGTCTTAGACTGAAATGTACTGCATGTGTGCCTTCCTGCATAATAGGTGAGTTAACCACAGCCTGCATGTCTTTCTTTGTCTCCCTCTTCCCTCTCAGTTTTCTTGTGTTCTTGTGTGCATCAGTATCATCAGGCGAAGGAGCCGATGCTCTGGTGAGTGAGGATGTTGCAGCCCACGAGACCCAGGAGTCCACTGATGTCACAGGAACCAGTGGGTTGGAGGGCGAGAGGAGCACCACGGGGGAGCCTACTACCACTGCTAAATCTGATTCCTCCTCTGATGGCAAATCCCTTGTAGACCACCGCACCAACATCTTTGTCTGCTACCCCCCACTAGCTCTATCCCCCTAGTAGCTCCCCACTGAGTTGCCTGTGCCCGCTCACCCACAAGGGTGGGCGACTCCTTCACCGCAGGCACCTGTGCCCTTGACCCAGTCAGCCCTGCTGCCCTCAATGACGAGGCTATTGACCTCCTGAGAACCATCTCTGTGGGACAGACAACCATCGTGAATGCCATCCAGGGGCTTGCATCCCAGATGCACCAAACCAATGCCTACCTGGAAGGCATTCACTGTGCGCTGTCTGGCCTTCAGAGATCATTTCTGGTTCTGGCCTCCTCTTTGATGGCAGCCAGTCTCCCTAGTACTTCCGTTCTCCCCTCCAACCACCTGTGCCCTACCCAGCACTCCTCACCCATCCCCAACACACAAGCTAAATAGTATGCACACAGAACAACACACAAGGCACACAAGGATACACACAGGGCCACAAATCAAACCACAGCCATGCATACACTCAACAGACAGATATAAACATGACAACAGCCACGTCCTCCACTGTCTACCCACCCCGTTCTCCCTTACAGTGACCTCACCACACACACATCCACAAGCACTGCATCCTCACTCCCAGATCCTGCCCCCATTGACACAATTACCACAACAGCAGGCACCCCAGACACCATACCTGGACTCACCACAACAACCATAACAGAGACCTGCAGCACACACACCAGACCTGTAGACACCACCACAACATCCATTTACACAACCTGTTTGTCCTCTCCCACCCTTTCTCCCTGCCCTCCTTCCAAAACACATAAATTCCCCCACTCAGGCACCCAACATTCATCCATCACACACAAGCAGACTAAGAACCCACTTGCATCCAGATACAGCACACCTACATGCCCTATGACCACTCCCTCTACCTCCACTCCCATGCCTGCTTCCACAGCCCTTTCACATGCTCCTAAAAAATGTTTTATTTCCTGCATTGACCTGTTCGAACCTCCTGACCCATCCCGTCTTGTCCCTATGTGTTCCCTTGGCCTCCCCAAACCCAGTCCCTCCACTTCACAATCCCCCCAAGACCTTTCTTCTGGTTCCCATGTCCTTTCCCCCACCAAGAGAAAACTTGTTAAGAGGCCTGATCCTGTTCCCACCCAATAGTTTAAACCCACTCCCCCTCCATCCAAAGCTAAGGCTAAGCCCCCACCCCCTCCCAAACCAAACCCCCTTCCTACCCTGGGTCTCCACCACCACCCCCTCCCCCTGTGCCCTGAGGTGCCTGCCCTATTGATACCCCTGCCCTGTGGAGACCATGATCATGTTAGGAGTCACGTTGTGGCCTTGTTGGCACTATTGTGCCACCTGAACAAGGACCTTTGGACTGCCTCATGGGCATCTTTGTACATAGTTTAGTTTTACCCTTTTGTTGTTTAGTTTAATATATATCTGGCTAACCTGCCTAGTTGGTGCAATTTTATTAAATTGTCCTGCATTTGACTATGGCTGCCTCGTTTACACAGATATGTAGATCATTTTCCTCATCTGTGCGTGCGTACTGTGATTGTATGGCAACATCACTTCTGTTCCTAGATTTGCCTCTGTCTGTATTTGTGAGTGAAATGGTGTATGTGTGGTGGTGAGTTTGGGAGTTGGTGCGGATGGTGTGTATTTGAATGTGATATATGTTTAGTTGGTATGCATGGTGTGGGTAGGGTGAGTGGTATGGACGATGGCGTTATGGTATAGTATCAGTGTATGTGTGGATGGCACTTGTGATTGTGTGCTGTACGTATGTCTGATAGGCCTGTCTGCTACATGATGTCTATGTCGGCCGTGGTTTTGTGATCGATTTGTGTGTGGCTGGGTGTGAGTGTTGTGACGTGTTTACGTATAGTATTGTTTGGTGTATGAGTGACGTATGTGTTGGGCATGGTGTGTGTTCTGGTTGTGCATGAGTGTACTGTGAGTGAGTGAGTGTGTGTATGTGTGTGTGTATATCGGTAGGGGTGCCTGGGTTTGTGTGTGGATGTGGCTGTCGGTGTCAGGTGTGTATGTGTGTGTTGTGTGAGTACATAATTGTCTTGTTCCCTCCCTTGCGTGTTAAACGGGGTACTCACGGTTGTTGTCTTTGTTGGTGCTGCAGGTCCTGAAGATGGATTGCACGTTCAAGCATTGAGAAGATCTCCAGTTCACTCTCCATGTTGTTGGCAGCCTCCTCTGTGTCCCTATGGTGAGTGTTTCCTTATATACAGTTCCATTCCGGCAGACTTTGGGTGGTGGCTGGCCTGCCCCAGAAATGGTGGTGGGGTGCCGAACTGTAATATGGTGGTCAATGAGGTCCTTTCTGCCTGTCTGTGGATTGCAACCACCGTTGGGGTCGGACCGCACTGGCGGTACAGGCAGTGAACTGGGTGTGTTACAGCCTGTCCACCGCCGTGGTCATAATACAGCGGTCTTCACCACCGGCTGTGTGGCGGTTGGACCGCCACCACTGGCATGGCAGTCCTGACTCTGCCAAACTCTTAATGAGGGCCATAGTGTGTGCAGATGATTGTGCTCAAGTCCCAGCTGAAATACTGTGTAAAGTCAAAGTTCAAGTCTCCCTACAGATGTGTAAAGATGAGATAGTGTTTGATTATAGTGATGTTCAAGTCCACACAAAAAGGTGTCTGATTATAATGATTTTCAAGCATCCACTGAGATAATATATGGTTATTGTGATTTTTAAGGCCCCCATAGAGATATAGTGAGAAAAAAATTGTGTTTACATCCTTACTGAAGTATTGTGTAAAGATGATGTTCAAATCCACTTACAGTTAGTGTGTCAAGATAATCTTGTTCAAATCCCACCTGAAATAGTGTAAAAAAGCAATGTCCAAGGCTCCAAATGGGTATAATCTGAGGAGCATGTTCATAAATTTTGTCATTATAGGAATGTTCAAGTCCCCACAAAGGTAGTGTGTGGCAATAGTTATGATGAAGTCCCCACAAAGATGGTGTGTGATTATAGTGATGCTTAAGTTCCCACAAAGATAGCATGTACTTATAGTGATTTTCAAGCACACACAGATAATGTGTGGTTAATGTGATTTTTAAGTCCTCATAGAGATAGTGTTTGAAAAAAATTGTGTTTGAGTATCATCTGAAATAGTGTAAGAACACAATGTTGAAGTCTTCAAACAAGAAAAATGTGAGAATAAGGATGTTCAAGTCCCTATAAGTGATTATAGGAATTCTCAGGACCCCACAAAGATAGTGTGTGATTATAGTGATGATGAAGTCCTCGCAGAGATAATGTCCCTCATTATGACATTGGTGGTCAGCTGACCGCCATGCCGAGAATGGTGGTAGTACCGTTGCCAGACCAGCGGTGAAGACCGCTAAACTTTGCCATGGTGGTGATCCCTCTCATAGACAGCCAGTGTACCACTTGAACCCCCAGTGCGGTTTGTCCACAGACCATAGTGGTAGCCATCTTCGGATAGGCAGAAGACAACAACCCACCATATTATGACATAGAAGGCCGCCAGAATTTCTGGGGTGGGATCACAGCCACCAAAAGCCTGGCAAAAACACATCATATAAAAGGAGACACTCACCTCCAGGGACACAGAGGAGTCCTTGGCCACCATGGAACCCAAACTGGAAGTCATGCCAATGCTGTACCACACAATGGCAGTCCAGGACACCAACGCCGACTAAGACAACGGCGGTGAGTACAGCAGCCTAACACACAAGGGAGGGAGGGGAGAGTGACACTCTCACATACATAACACACACCATACATGCATACCACACATCCGGAACAATCTGCATAACCCAGGAGCAATGAAAGCCAGTACACATACCTCTGGTCCAACTATTGCAATTATGTGGGAACAGAGTCTGCATACTAAAATATATACATACATACAAATATACATATGTACAGCAAGGTCAATTGGACAGTCCAAAGTTAACAAATGGCCACAGGGCAACGTCCAAGGCCCAACTTGACTCCTGACAGCCCAGTCACTCCACTGGGCAAGGGCATCATGGAGATGGTAGGCAGGCACCTCTGGGGGGGTAGGAGGATTTCTTCTTCGGAGGGGGGTCCTTGGGCTTGGGTTTGGGAGGGGGCAGGTCTTTGCCCTTCTGTGTAGGGGGGCAGAGGAGTGGCCTTGGGACGGGGGGCTGGAGTGCCACGCTTTTTCCCCTTAGTGCAGGTGTAGTTCTAGGGGGAGGAACAGGAGTCGACTGGGAGGTGGAGGTACTGGGCTGGGGGGGTGGTTCCTTTCTCTTATGGGCAGGACAGGGGGTGGGGGAGGGAAGAGGTAAAGGTGGGAAAGGAAACCTTCTTAGGACCAATGGGGCAGGGTGTGGGATGAGGATTGGGAGTTGAGGTAGAGGGAGTGGTTGTAGGAGGAGGTGGTGTGCTGGACTTGGATGTAGGTGCATGGACAATGTGCATGTATGAGGTGGATGGCTGTTGGGTGTCTGAGTGGGACCGTTTATGTGTCTTTGGAGGGGGGCAGACAGGGTGGGAGAGGACAAACAGGATGTGTGTATGTATGTTGCGGTTGTGTCTGCAAGTGAGGTGGGTGTTCTGTATGAGGTGATGATGGTGGTGGTGGTGACTGCGCATGTGGTGTGTGGGGTGCATGTCTGCCTGTCTGCTGTTGTGGTGATTGTGGGCAAGGCTGTACAGGTGGCAGGATCTGGGACTGATGATGCAGTGCATGCAGATGTGAGTGTTGATGTGACTGTGAAGGAGGAGGGGGAGACAGTGGAGGCAGTGGCTGTTGTAGTATGTTCATCTGTGCGTTGGCTGTGTGCTTGTGGAGTGAAGTGTGGTGCCTGTGTTTGTTTGTGCGAGTCCTATCTCTTGTTTTGGGTGCATGATTGCTAGATTGTGTGTGTCAGATGGGTTAGGGGAGAGGGCAATTTGGACTGGGAACAGGTAGTTGGAAGAAGGATGGAAGAACAAGAGACACTGGCTGCCATCAGAGAGGAGGCCAGAGCCTGAAACGGTCTCTGTAGGGCAGCCAATCCACTGTGAATGTCCTCCAGGAAGGCATTGCATTGCTGCATCTGGGATGCCAGCCCCTGGATAGCATTCACTACGGTTGACTGCCCTACAGAGATGGATCTCAGGAGGTCAATAGCCTCCTCACTGAGGCCCATATTTATACTTTTTGATGCACAACTGCGCCAACGCAGTTGTGCGTCCAAACTTTTAACGCTGGCTAACGCCATTCCAAAGCGCCATGCGGGCGCCTTATTTATTGAATGATGTTAGCCGGTGCTGCGGACTGGTGTGCGTCAAAAAAAATGACTCACACCAGGCAGCGCCGGCGTAGGGGAAAATGGAGCTTGGGCATCAAACAATGGGGCAAGTCAGGCCGCGACAAAATTTTGGCCTCAACCCGATTTGCACCATTTCTTTTGACGCCCAACCTCCATTGAAATGACTCCTGTCTTAGCAAAGACAGGAGTCATGCCCCCATGCCCAATGGCCATGCCCAGGGGACCTATGTCCCCTGGGCATGGTCATTGGGCATAGTGGCATGTAGGGGGGCACAAATCAGGCCCCCCTATGCCACAAAAAAAATACGAAAAGAATACTTACCGGAACTTACCTCAACTTCCCCGGGATGGGTCCCTCCATCCTTGGGTGTCCTCCTGGGGTGGGCAAGGGTGGCAGGCGGTGTCCCTGGGGGCATAGGAGGGCACCTCTGGGCTCCTTCTGAGCCCACAGGTCCCTTAACGCCTGCCCTGACCCAGGCGTTAAAAAATGGCGCCCATCAGGCTGGGTGCCATTTTTTAAGGCCTGCCCCCTCCTGTGCGTGAAAATGACGTCACAGTATAAATATGGGGCACAGGCCTTAAAGTCATTTTTTGGAAGGGAACGCCTACCTTGCATATAATTAACGCAAGGCAGGTTCCCCCTTCCAAAAAATGGTGCACATGGTGGAACTTTGACGCCCGCTGCGTCGGACGTCAAAGTATACATATGGGGCAGTGTTTGCACCGAATGTGCGTCAAAAGTTTTGACGTACATTCGGCGCAAACAGAGTATAAATATGCCCCTGAGTCTCTAGTAATCACTCCTGTCTCCCCGTGGTGCTCCCCTTGCCCTCCAACCCACTGGTCCCGTCAGCGTCTGTGATATCTGCCTCCTGGGTCCCGTGGGCTGCAGCTCCCCCCCTTCACTAGATGATGCTAATGCACACCGGGACATGATGACAAAAGGGGAGAGGGTGGGGGAGAGAGAAAGATAGCACGGGTCAATCACAGCACCAACAACACATATGGCACACACATCACAATTACTCACTTGGACTTGCATTGCGCAGTATGAACCACAGTGACACACCATTACCTAGCTACAACCGTAGTACGGAACCCAAACACTACCAACTTCACACCTACTGGGACTAACTAAGCCCTGTCTGCCATGGTATGCTAGCTACTTAGCAATACCAAATATGCATACCATCCTACATAGCTAAGCAGGACTGCACAGGAATCGCTAAACAGGTATATTGGGGCATCCACTGACTAGAAGCTTGCACCCAACCCCCATGGCAGGCAAAAAATACAAAATACCACACAGTCTGTACTCACACTCACACTCACCCCCATGTGGCTGCTGTGCTGCCCTCAAGTGCCTATCCAACCCTGGAATGGCCACTGCCAGTATGTGGGCCATTACGGGGGTGATGGTCCGACGGGCACCCCTCCCTCGTCCCCAGCTGGGCCTTTGTAGTCTTCCGGGCCCAGCGTCTCAGGTCCTCCCACCGTTTCCTGCAGTGGGTGCTATAGACCCCCAGGGTCTGCACGTTCTTGGCGATGGCATGTTACACCCCTTTCTCTTGAAGGGTGCTGATGTGCAGAGGAGACACAAACAGAAGGACACCATGAACTATACAATCCAGTCTGTCACACTAATGGATCACATACTGCATTTTCTCCTTATCAAGCACACACATGACCCGTATCTCTGCATACACATTGCATGCAGCCAACCTCCCAAATGACACATTGCTAGCACACACATACATCTACATGCAGCTATGTTGCATCCAACATACTCACCTGTTGGTCTGGAGGCCCATACAACTACCCAGACAGGGGTAGGACCCCATCAACAAGCTTCTCCAACTCCTCAGATGTGAAGGCTGGGGCCCTTTCCCCTGTAGCACAGACCATCGCAGGTTCCAGACCCAGGTCACAGCAGCACACACAGTGGCGATGTAGAACCGTAGAGAGTTAGGAATCAAGTGAAGTGGTAGAAAGAATATGGCAGTCGTGTCCCCGATGGTGAACACCGTCACCGCCGGCGTTGATCATCATTGGTTCCTTTACTCCATAGAGCCCCATGTTAGCCAATGAGGAGTAGCACAGCGGTGCAGATGGCCTTCCGCCATGATGCCTAACGCCAGCTGAGTGAGGTCACTTCCACCTGTCCCTGCATATAGGACAGGAGGTTGCCATTTCCTACTGCTAGTACTCATGTTGGGAATAAATATGTGTGTCATTGGTGTTGACTGTTCATACTTAGACAGTTCCAGTCTCCTAAATACGTACATGTTCTGTGTACTATTATGTTGTGGGTCCATAAGTCCTGTAGTCACACCGATTTTACTTTTGCCTCACTTAGATACCAACCACTGTGGAGGATGAGGAGGCAGGCACCCATGTACAGACCCCTTGTGGACTTAGCAACACTGGAGGACCGGCACATCATACTCACCTATCGTCTGGACAAGGCCACCATTGCTGAGCTGTGCGTACAATTGGAGCCAGATCTAATGACTGCTATCCGTTTCACTACAGGTATTCCCCCTGTTGTACAGGTACTCTTAGTGCTCCACTTCCTGGCAATTGGTTCATTTCAGGTGACAGTGGGGCTTGGCTGTAGGAATGTCACAGCCAATGTTTTCGAAAGTGCTTGGAAGGGTTTTGGCTGCCTTATTTAAACACAGGAGCAGCTACATTGCATTCCCTCAAAGTGAAGATTTGCCCACTATGAAGGATGGATTTTACACCATGGGACGCATACCACATGTGATCGGGGCCACTGACGGGACCCATATTGCCTTGTTCCCTCCTAGGGCGAATGAACAGGTATACAGGAATAGAAAGAGTTTCCACTCAATTAATGTCCAGATGGTGTGCCTTCAGATCAGTTCATCGCCCACGTCATTGCCAAGTATCCTGGATCTGTGCATGATGCCCATGTTTTGGGGAATAGCAGCATCCCCCAGGTGATGGCACGAATACAGAGGCACAGAGTGTGGCTCAATTGTGAGCATGAGTCTTCACAAAATGTATGTCAGTGTATGGCAACTGGAGATGTACTCCATGCCATTGTAAATGGGTAATGTGTATCCCTCACTAATTCCAGGTGACTTTGGCTACCCAAACCTGTCCTGGCTGTTGAGCCCTGTTAGGAATCCGAGAACATGGGCTGAAAATCAGTACAATGAGGGACTTGGCCGTACCAGAAGGCTTGTAGAACGCACATT
Organism: Pleurodeles waltl; assembly: GCF_031143425.1. Classification (NCBI taxonomy): domain Eukaryota; kingdom Metazoa; phylum Chordata; class Amphibia; order Caudata; family Salamandridae; genus Pleurodeles; species Pleurodeles waltl. The sequence continues at coordinate 1,213,300,936 of NC_090447.1, read as the reverse complement.
TGGCCTACTGAAAGGCAGGTTTAGGTGCCTCCATTTGACAGGTGGGTCACTATGCTACCCCGTAAGGTCTGCCAAATTGTGGTGGCATGCTGCACAATTTGGCCCTCAGACGCCATGTGCCCTACCAGAGGAGGAAGGGGGTGACAATGCACCTGTGGCAGCAGTGGAGAATGAGGACGGTGAGGAGGAGAAGGAGGAGGAGGATGTGGACAACAGGACACATATCATACAGCAGTACATGACGCTCAGGTAAGAGTGTAGATCTGTTCATGTCTCCATTTCTGTTGAGTGCTGTGTGCCAGCTGTGTTGAGCCAATCATTACCTTAAACTTTCAATTGACTGTCACTTATACCTTCCCTTTTTGCAGATGTTGATGTGGTCACAACAGTATGCTGATGATTTGGCTATACTGCTTCACAACATTTGTTTGATGGACTCACATTTAATAGGACATTTGCACAGGATAATACAGTTCAATACATTGCACATTTCTGTCTAATAAAGCATTAGTACTACAGTTGTGTTCAAGGGTGTTTATTGAAGTGACAATAATGAAGGGGTAGTGCAATAGAGTAGGGTGATGGTTGAGGAAAACCACAGTGTAGTGGTACAGTTGGTTTGGAGCACAGGTACAATGTCCATGGTGCCACTGGATGAAGAGCAATGGCAGTCCAAAGTGAACAAGGTGACTGAGTAGCACACAAGGGGGACATTGTGGAGGGGCTCATTTCATGGTGGTGGTCTTGGTCTTGGTAACAGTCTCTGGAGTATGTCTGTCTGGGTCATAGGGAATGTTTACAGGGTGGTTCTTCTGCTGCAGAAGAAGGGGTGCTGATGGCCTGTGGGCCCTGTGGCAAGTCCTCCTGTACACTAGCTGCAACAGATGTTGATGGCTGCTGAGTGGAGTTACTAGTGGTAGTGGGCAGCTGGTGTGCTCTGTTCTCACGCATGGTGTTGGCCATATCACCCAGCACCCCTACAATGGAGACCATGTTGGCATTTAGGCCCTGCAACTGCTGCATGACCTCCTGGTTGTGTACGCCCTGCAGCCGCTGGTTCTCCTGCATGATGGTGATGACCTGGCCCATCCTGTCCTGGCGTTTTTGGTATGCCCCCAGGGCATGTGTGAGTACCTCCTGGGCAGTCGGCTCCCTGGGCCTGGTCCCCCCCGGCACACAGCTGACCTCGCACTGCCCTTGGCCCCCTGTGCCTGTGTCCCCTGAATGGTGTGCCCACTCCCACTTACACCAGGACCTTCTTCATCTTGCCTATGTGGTGTCGACTCAGGTCCCTGTACTGGTGGGCACACTATTGAACAATGTGTCCTGGGGATAGGGGATTAGGGACGGTGGGTGTCCGCTGTGGAGTTTGAGTCGGAGGGGGGCCCTGTGGTGGAATGACTGTGGGATGTGAAAGCCGACTGAACTGTGGTCCCAGATGTGCCAGGGAGTATATCCAGCTTGAGACATCCAGAGTTGCTGTCACCACTGGGGGCATCTCCTGGTAGAGGACTGGGTTGCCGTGGCACCTGATCGCTGCTGACATTTGGGGATGTTAGTGATTTTTTAGGGTCATTGTCTGTCACATTTTCCGCATTTCTTCCTTTCCCTACGGGTTTGGTGTGGTTCTCCCACCTTTGGTGGTGCATGGTGTTGGATTGTGGGATTAGTGATACTACAAGCTGTCCATGCATTGCTGGTGGGTGTGCATGCAGTGCTGGGAGGGCTGTGCTTGCAGTGGGTAGGGCATGCAGGCGTGCAGATTTACATGTGGTCATTGGGGTGATGCACTGTGTTGGATGTAGAGGGTTATGGTGAGTCAGGGAGAGGGGTTGACATGCAATGCATGAATTGGTGGAGGTAGGATGGTATGGGGACTTACCCATGTCCAGCCCTCCACTGACTCCAGTGAGGCCCTCCCTCCATGCTGTCAGCTGTGGGGGAGGAGGTGGGAGTCCACTGCCATTCCTCATGATGGTGACCTGGTGTCTTGATGCAATGGAACGCACCTTCCCCCATAGGTCGTGCCACCTCTTTCAGATGTCATTCATTGTGCATGGATATTGTCCCATGGAGTTCACCATGTCCACGATCCTCCATCATAGCTCCATCTTCCTGTCAATGGAGATCTGCTGGAACTGTGCACCAAACAGCTGTGGCTCTACCCTGATGGTTTCCTCATCTGTGAAACGGGGGTGCTTTTGTGGCAACATGCCTATTGTGTGTTGTGTGTGTTGTGCAGAGGGTGTTCAGTGTTGTGGTAGGGTGTATGGTGCGTGATCCATGACGGATGTATAGGTGGATTTGGTGTGTGTGCAGTTCTGTAAGGGATTGGCCTGGCAAGGCATGGCAGTTTTTTTGTGTGTTTGTAAGGGATTGTGGGTTGTGTGGTGGTGTGTTTTATAGTGCTGTTGGTGGGAGTGTGTTTATGTGTCAGGTGTAGGGTTTTTGAACTGGTCATAATTGGCTTGTAGTGGTGATGGGTGCCCAATTCTGCCACAGCGGTGTGCACTGCCAGTGGTTGACTGCCGATGAATGTCAGATGTAGTGATTTGTGGGGAATAGACTGTCAATGTCATAATGACCACCAATGTGTGATTATGGTGATTTTCAGGTCCCCACAGAGATAGTGTGCGATTATAGTGATTTTAAATTCCCCACAGAGATAGTGTGTGATTATAGTGATGTTAAGGTTCCCGCAGAGACAGTGTGTGATTATAGTGATGTTCAAGTCCTCACACCAATAGTGCACAGTTACAGTGATGTTCAATGCCCCACTGAGATAGAGTGTGACTAAAGAGATGTTCAAGTCCCTACATAGATAGTGTGCACTTATAGTGATGTTCAAGTCTCCACGGATATTGGCCCTCATTACAACCCTGGCGGTCAGGGATAAAGCGGCGGTAATACCACCAACAGGCTGGCGGTAAAAAAAATGGGATCACGACCACGGCATAAACCGCCAACATAGACAGCCACTTTAACACTCCGACAGCTAGGACGGTAGCAACAAACACCGCGGCGGTAACCGCCAACAGACAGGCGGAACACAATGTACCACCCACTGTATTACAAGGCACCAATCCGCCAGGTTTTCCGGGGTGGTACCAACTACATCAACAGCACGGCAGAAACAGTACACTGAAGGGGAACCACTCACCTTTCGACACTCAGCGAAGAACCAGGACGCCATGGACCCCGAGCTGCAGGTCCTGCCCATGCTGGTCTACCTGCTCATCTACCAGTAACACCAAAGACGGCGGTGACGATGACGGTGAATACTGCACCGAGCACACAAGGGAGGGGGGAGGAAAAAGAGAGTGACACACCCACGCAACACCCCCACCCTCACCCACAACACCATACACACCAACAGATCCAACAACATTGCAGATACTCCCCGTAACCTCCTGGAAGAACACAAGGACAAAAGGAATAGAGTCAAATCTGTGATATTTAAAAAATGCATATAAAGTTATCGATTGTAAACAACAGTTTATACAAATATTTACAATATGTACAGAGGACCGGACACTGTCCATTGCAAATGTCCATGGACCAGTGGCCCCAAAAAATCATGGGCGAAGCCCACACTTGACTCCTGCCTCAAAACGGAGAGAACACTGCAGGGGCATTAGGTCGAACAAACACAGGCACCTCAGGGAGAAGGGGAGGGGGGGCATCTCAGCTGGAAGATGGTACTACGCCACTGCTCCTGGAGGGGGCAACATGCCCACAGCAATGTCCTGGGAGTGCAAAGCCACAGTCTTTCAAGTCTCTCAAGTGGGTGGTTTGACCACTGCTTGGTGTTGGGGAGTGCAAAGCCACAGTCTCTCAAGTGGGTGGTTTGCCCACTGCTTGGTCCTGCGGAGTGCAAAGCCACAGTCTCTCAAGTCTCTCAAGTGGGTGGGTTGCCCAGAGCGATGTCCTGGGGAGTGCAAAGCCGCAGTCTCTCAAGTCTCTCAAGTGGGTGGTTTTCCCACTGCTTGGTCCTGAGTAGTGCAAAGCCACAATCTTTCTAGTGCATGGCTTCTCCACGGGTTCTGGATAGGGCCTTGTGCCCAGTCTGCTTCATCCTGCCAAGGATAGGGGGAGTGGATGCATCTCTCCACTGGTTCAGGAGGGGGCCTTGTGCCCAGTCTGCTTCATCCTGCCAAGGATAGGGTGAATGGATGCCTTTCTCCACTGGTTCTGGAGGGGGCCTTGTGCTCAGTCTGTTTCATCCTGCCAAGGATAGGGGAAGTGGATGCCTTTCTCCACTGGTTCTGGAGGGGGCTGTGTGCCCAGTGATGCTTCACCTGGGGTGTGGCAGTTCACATTCCCTCACCTGGGTGTCTGAGGCACGAGATGTGCAGGGAACAGGTAGCCTGCTACTCCATGGAGGCAGAGCCAGACTCCATCCTGCGGCGACGTAGGCTGCAAACTGCTGGTAGTGCTGGTGCCTCAAGTGGTGGGTGCAGAGTTCAGGACGTCTCCTACAGCCTTGGACGGCTACCCACTGGGGATGCTGCTGACGTCCGATGTAGTGGCACAGCGGTGCAGGTGGTGGTGCCTGCGGCGGTGTCTGCGGCAGAGAATATGCCGGTGCTGGCATTGGTGCAGTTGCTGGTAGTTGTGGGGGGAGACACCAGGCCGTCTCCAGCTGCCTCGGATGGCTGCCCACTGGGAATGATGCTGGTGATTGTTGTTGTGGCAATGGCTTTGCAGGGGGTGGTGCAGATGGCGGTGCAGATGGCGGTGCAGGTGGCGGTACAGGTGGCAGTGGTTGCGGTGGTTGTAGCGGTGCTTACAGTGGTACAGGTTGCTGGCCTGTCAGGACTAACGGTGCTCACTAGTCCCTCACCTGGAGGCTCTGAGCTCTGAAGTGCCTTGCCTTTGCTTTTTTTTCCCCACCTTGGTAGATGCTGCTGGGACCTTGACACTGTCCTCTTGTTGTTTGGATGAGGCCTTGCTGGTTGGGTCGTGCATCTTGTCCGTGCTGCATGCTGGCCCCTTCTTCACCTTGGGAGGTGGTGGAATCGGTAGGTCTTTTGCATTGGTAGGTGGCACACTGCCAGCCCTGACGGGTGCCCCCTTCAATCCTCTCAGACTTGCAGGGACCACAGAGGATGCCAAGTTGGTGGCTGAGGTGCTGGCCTGGATCTAGACATCCTGGCCCTAGGAGAAGGATGGGGGGAGGCATAGGGAAGAGGTCAAAGTTAGCCAGAAAAAGCTTTTTAGACACACTGGGACAGGAAGATGGAGGGTGTGTGGGAGTGGAGGAAGAGGTGGTGGTTGTAGGAGGTGTATGTCTGCTGAGTTTGGGTGAAGGTGCATGGGCTGGAGGCTGTTGTGAGGTGGATGGCTGTTGAGTGGGTGTGTGCCTGCATTTGTGTACTTTGGGAGGAGGGCTCACAGACATACTGGGAGAGGACACAGGGGACGTGTGCATAGTTGTGGTGGTGGTGGATGCTTGTGAGGGGTGTGTAGTGATGGGAGTGCTGGTGGATGAGGATGTAGTGCATCCAGGTGTGAGTGGAGACGAGACTGGGAGGGGGTGGATAAACAGGAGGAGGACGACACAGTGGAGGCAGTGGATGTTGCTGTGTCTGCATGGGCATGGTGCTTGTGTGAGTGCCTGTGAGATGAAATGTGGTGCTTATGTTTGCCTGCGCCACTTTTGTGTGTTGATTTGGGTGAATGCTGGTCTGAAGGTGTGCTTGGGATAGGTTGGGGTTGAGGGGATTGGGATTGGGACTGGGTAGAGGAAGTTGGAGGGGGGATGCTAGACGCAGGGACAATGGCTGCCATCAGTGCTGAGGCCAGAGCCTGAAATGCTCTCTGTTGGGCTGCTAAGCCAGAGTGAATGCCCTTCAGGTATGCATTTGTTTGTTGCAGATGCCTCTCGACACCCAGGATGGCATTCAGAATGGTTGACTGCCCAACAGTGAGGGATCTCAGGAGGTCAATAGCCTCCTCACTGAGGGCAGCAGGGCAGACTGGGGCAGGGCCTGAGGTGCCTGGGGCGAAGGAGATGCCCACCCTCCTGGGTGAGCGGGCACGGAAAACACGCTGAGTGGCGGCTGGGAGGTCGGTATTGGTAGGGGGGGTGGTGGCTGTACCTGTTCTTGTGGTGGGCACAGAGGTGTCCACCACCGCCAGGGAGCTTCCAAGGAGGAATCGCTGTCAATGGTATCCTCTCCTGTCTCCATCGTGGAGCTCCCCTCGTCCTCCCTCCCAGTGGTGCCTTCACCCTCAATGGATTCGCCCTCATGGGCCATGTGGGATGCATCGGCATCACCACTACCGTTAGCGTACGCAACACACACTGAGCTGGCCTATGCACTAGGCCATGCCCAACCAGTCAATAAGGTAGTTACCATCCCCTGGGGTACAATGCCTAACGCCAGCATCTGCACACCTTACACCCACAGGACCCTGCCCAGTAGTAGATGGCCACTTGGACCATTGGGGTAGGGGTGCATCAGAGCCTTCACACAAAGGACCTACCCTGCCATAATCGTCCTGGTCTAGCGGCACCAACAGCCCACATCTCCCCAGCCAGCTCGTGACTAAAGCGTGCAAAGTCAGGAATCAGAATCTGTACTCACCTCCTTGTGGCTGCTGTGATGCCCTCAAGTGCTTATCCAGCTCCGGATAGGCCACCGCCAGGATGCGGAACATCAGGGGGGTCATGGTGCCACAGGCACCCCTTCCATATTGGGAGGCCAGCCCCAGCTGAGCCTCTGCCATCTTCTTAGTCCAGCGGCGCAGGTCCACCCATCTCAAGCGGCAGTGGGTGCTTCACCTTTGATAGACCACCAGGGTCCACACCTCCTATGCGATGGCACGCCAAATACCCTCTTTCTGGTTAACGCTAACCTAGAGGGAAAAGACAGCGGAAAATGTAATTACCCACCCGTCCAGACCGTCATACTCATTGCCCACCAGTTCCCACCCATTTCCTGAGGCACATGCACTGACCACCTCTCATGGAGCATTCAGGTCAGGACACCATAGCACCCCCCAACATGTGGCTTACATCCACACCACTCCAAACAGGCGTTGCCCACACATCATGCTCACAGTGTACTCACCTGTTTGTCTGGAGGACTGTAGAGTAACGTGTACTGGAGTAGGACCCCATCCACCAGTTTCTCCAACTCCTCTGCAGTGAAGGCAGGGGCCCTTTCCCCAGACACTCTAGCCATTGTCACTTCCAGACTCAGGTCACGGCAGTACATGCAGTGTAGGTCCTCTCTTGTTGATGGTCAGGTAGCAAGTGAGGGAATAGCTCGAAAATGGCGATGACGTCCGCGGCAGTGCGTACCAATACCGCCGGCGTACATCGCCATTGGCTTCTGGGACCCATAGGGCCCAATCATAACCAGTGCGGAGTTGTGCGGTGGTCATCGACCGCCTACCATGAAGCAGCACAACGTCAGCGCAGTAAGCTCATTTCTCCCGTCCCGCCTCATAGGTCAGGCAGCCGCCATTTCAGGGGGGCCCATGGCAAGGCCCTAGCTGCGACACAGCACATATTGGCACATCTACTGACTCTCAAACTCACACACTGCTTCTGTGACATTAATTAAAAAACAGTTGTGTCATCTCTGTGGAACATGACCTTCTGCTCACGTTCTGCTCCACAGGCTACAACCGCTGAGGCAGATAATGAAATATTGGCATCCTCCGGTGTACAGACCCCTGGTGGACCTGTTGACAATGGAGGACAGACACATTATCATCACATACAGACTTGATCGTCCCACAATCCAAGAACTGTGTGCCTGATTGGAGCCAAACCTGAGGTCAGCTATCCGCCAGCCCACAGAAATACCCTCTAGTGCAGGTCCTGTCAGTGCTCCTTTTCATGGCAAGTGGTTCCTTGGCATCAGGGATGTCTTAGCCAATGTTCTCCAACGTGTTGTCCAGAGTGTTGTCTGCCCTGCTGAAACACATGTGCAGCTACATCCTGTTCCCCCAGGTGGGGGATTTGGCCACAGTGAAAGCTGACTTTTATGCCCTGGGTCATATCCCCAACATCATTGGTGCCATTGATGGTACACATGTGGCATTTGAGCCCCCCCCCAAAGAAATGAACAGGTTTACATGAATACAAAAAGCTATCATTTGATGAATGTGCAAATGGTGTGTTTGGCAGACCAGTACATATACCATGTGAATGTCAAATATCCTGGCTCAGTGCACGATGCCTCATCCTTGAGGAATAGTAGCATCCCTTATGTGATCCCTTATGTGATGGGGCAACTCCAGAGGCACCGGGAGTGGCTATTAGGTGAGGCCAAGGTCCCCACACAGTATAAGTTGGGGTCTGAGTATGGGGTTGTACCTAAGGGTTAGAGTGTTCCTAACAGTTGTCCGTCGATATTTACCAATGACTCTGGTTACCCCAACCTCTCATGGCCACTGACCCCAGTGAGGAATCCTAGGAGAAGGGCAGAGGCATGTTACAATGAGGCACATAGACAAACAAGGAACATTATTGAGAGGACCTTCGGCCTCCTGAAGGCCAGGTTACGGTGCCTTCATCTGACTGGTGGATCCCTGCACTTCTCACCCAAGAAGGTGTGCCAGATCATCGTGGCATGCTGTATGTTGCACAACCTGGCCTTGAGACGCCAGGTGCCTTTTCTGCTGGAGGATGAGCCTGGTGATGGTATTGTGGCAGCGGTGGAGCCTGTGGACAGTGAGGAAGAGGAGGCAGATGAAGAAGATGTGGACAATAGAACAAACATTATACAGCAGTACTTCCAGTGACACACAGGTAAGAGACTGTATCTCAACTTCACATTTCAGTATACTTTTGGACATTGTACATGGCTGCCTCTTACCATCTGTCTATGGACACTGACTGTTCCCTTAGGATTCCCTTTTTTTCAGATCTGTGTACCATTCTGGCTCCTGCTATATGTGCTGCTGCCCACCAACTGTCACCCTGTGGTATAATTATTTGAATATAGACAATGCAATGCTTTGAGAATGTTGGAAGAATACATCTTTCTAATCATTACACTGACTCCAGTATGGTTTATATTTCAAGGGTGTTTATTTTTTGTGCTGAGTAGTATGTAGGTAAGTGCAAGGGGCTGCGGTGATGGTGGAGGAAGGTCCAGGGTACAGTCCAGTCTCTTAGTATCACAGGTGTATTTTCCAATGGGGAATAGGAATTGGAGCAATGGCAGTTCAAGATGGACAGAGTGACAGAGTGGGACAGAAGGGTGACAATCAGGAGAGTCCTATTTCCTGGCGGGGGTATTGGCAATGTTCCCTGTCTTCTGCCTGGATCGCAGGGACCGTTTGCGGGGTGGTTCTCCTTCTGCAGGGGGTGGGGTGCTGGTGGCCTGTTGTTCCTGTGGCGGGGCCTCCTGTCCACAGGCACCGGCGGAGGTGGAAGGCTGTTCCTTGGTTTGGCTAGTGTCAAGGGCCCTTTGTTGTGCCACTGCCTTCCTCATCGTCTTCCCCATGTCAGCCAGCACCCCTGCTATGGTGACCAGGATGGTGTAGATTATTGTGAGGTCCTCCCTGATCCCCAGGTACTGTCCCTCCTGCAGCCGCTGGGTCTCCTGTAACTTGGCCAGTGCCATGCCCATGGTCTCCTGGGAATGGTGGTATGCTCCCATGATGTTTGAGAGTGCCTCATGGACTGTCGGTTCCCTGGGCTTGTCCTCCCCCTGTTGCACAGCAGTCCTCCGAGCTTCCCTGTTGTCCTGTGCATCCGTCCCGTGAACCGTGTGCCCACTGCCACTGACCCCAGGTCCCTGATTGTCCTGTGTTTGTGGGGTTGCCTGGGGTCCCTGTAGGGGTGGACATACTGCTGATTGACGTGTCCTGGGAACAGAGGTATGGGCCCGCTGGGAGGGTGCTGTGGTGGTGTTTCCTGAGGGGGAGGCTCTGTGGTGGGTTGGGACTGTGGCAGGGTAACCCACTGTCCAGAGGTCCCTGATGGGCCACGTTGGTCATCGTAATCCAGGCATGCAGAGCTGCTGTCATCACTATGGGCCTCTTCTGGGGGGGATGGATGTTGGTGGCACCTCCTCTCCGGTGACGTAGGGTATGGGTCCTTTTGGGATGCAAATGCATTGTTATTGTATCTGTGTGTGCCATCTTGTGCAATGGGTGTGTTTCTCTGTATAATTGGGCTTTCTCTGTCACCTTGGCCTTGTGTGAGTGGTGGTTATGTGGGCTGGTTGAGTCTCTCTACTGGGCATGCTTTGGTGATGTGTGTCCATGTAGGTCTGTGATCGGTGTCCCTGCATTGTTGTTGCATGCAGGGCTTGGTATTGGGATTGGTGGGTTGTGATATTGGAATACATGTGAGTTGGTGGAGTGATGTGACTGAGTGAAAGGGTGGGGTTATGTGATGGCATGCAGGAAGGGTGGGGGGATAAAGTAGTTAATGCTTGACTTACCAGAATCCAGTCCTCCTGCTACTCCTGTGAGGCCCTCAGGATGCATGATCGCCAAGACTTGCTTCTCCATTGTTGTTAGTTGTGGAGGAGGAGGTGGGGGTCCACCGGTAGTCCTCTGTACAGCAATCTAGTGTCTTGAATTCACGGAACGCACCTTCCCCCGTAGGTCGTTCCACCTCTTCCTGATGTCATCCCTTGTTCTTGGGTGCTGTCCCACAGCGGTGACCCTGTTGACGGTTTTCCGCCATAGCTCCATTTTCCTTGCAATGGATGTCTGCTGCACCTGTGACCCAAATAGCGGTGACTCTACCTGGATAATTTCCTCCACCATGACCCTTAGCTCCTCCTCAGAAAACCTGGGATGCCTTTGGGGTGCCATGGATGTGGTGTGAGTGATATGTGTGTAGATGTGTGAGGTGATGTGTGGGGTGATGTGTCGGGGTGTATACTGTGATGTGCCTGGATGGTGTTCTGTGCCTCTGATTGAGTGTGTGCTCTTTGCTTGTCTCTCTGTGCTTGGTCTCTTTATTATGTTGCAAGGGGTTGTGGGTAATGTGGGGGGGTGTTTTGTAGTGGTATGAGTGGGAGGGTGCGATGTGTGTATATGTGTCAGGTGTGCATATTTTGAATTGTCCAATGTGGTGTGGTTTTGAATATGTGTGTGTATTTTGAGCTCAGCGGTGTGTACCATCAATGGTTTACCGTGGTTGAAAGACTGCCACGTTGATTCGTGGGTTGTGATAATGTGGGCGTATTCCTGTTGGCGTGACGATGTAGGTTTTGATATCGCCAGTTTATCACGGACCTTTGGTGTGGCGGACTTGTGTGGGTGTCTGTATAGTGGCAGTATTCTCTGTATGGGTCATAATACCTGTGGCAGATTACCGCTGCGGTCACGGTATCTTGGCCGCCGTCGGCACAGCGGTAAGTGGCATTTACCACCCGGGTTGTAATGAGGGCCATGATGTTTGTTTACAGTGATGTTAAAGTACCCACAAAGATAGTGTGTGTGAAAGAGAGATTGAGGAAATGTTCCACGTTTACAATGAAAAGCAGCATTTCTGCTCTCTTCTTGTGCTGGTGCACTGTCTGCTGCCTACCTCCAACACAGGCACCTTTGCACTGTGCGTTAAAGGCAGGATTGATTTTGTGCTGGCAAGCATACCTTCCAGCACAAGAACAATCCAAAGAGACATTTTTATTTTTCTATGTGTGATGCACAATGCATCATGCATAGAAAAAGAAAATAAGGAGGAAAAAAGATATTTCTCCTTGTTACACCATTCTCTGGAAGGCTTACTGATTTGACGAAATTCCAGGTTTACAAAAAATTGTAAATCTGTCATTGCATCAAATCTATTGATGTATGCACAGGAACACCCATGTGCCACCCATTTAACGCCTTCCAGCTTGAAATGTGACATAACAGAGTGCAAGCTGCTGCGTTGCATTATATTTGTATACAGTTATGCAAAGTGATGCAAATTGCTCTTTGTATGGCTTTGTAAATCTTATTAAGGCCTTTTTGCTGCCCTTGAGTCACCTTGCGTGACACAAGGACAATTCAAGGTCCCCACAGAGATGGTGGGTGAAGACAATCATGTTCAAGTACCCACCTAGGCCGTGTGTGCTTATGGAGATGTTCAAAATCCCACAAAGATAGTTTTTGATTAAAGTGAAGTCACCACATAGGATAATTTGTGGTTATAGTGTTTTTATGTCCCCGGAGAGCTAGTTGTGAAGAAATAGAAGTGCCCATCACTACTGAAATTGTGTGTAAAGATAATGATGTTCATGTCCAGGGATACTGTATTTGTATTGCCATGTTCAAATACACATAGTGAGTGATTATAGTGGTGTTCTGGGCCCTACAGAGATAGTGTATGATTATAGGAAAGTTAAACACACAATAGTTGATGGGAAGAATGCTTTCAATAAGTCTAATCACTGACAATCATATGTGGTAGCGTTCCAACCTATTGTTCTTTTGACCATCATGCCACATCAGATTGGACCCAGCCATATGCAAATCAGTCTTGACCCTGCTCCAATTGGAACAGTCCAGCCTAAAATGACAAGCCAGTTCCATTGTGAACTGGAACAAGAACAACCCAAGCCGGTTTCTCCATGATTGGGTCTCTTCAACCAGGGTTGGCTTGGTTCCAAGGGCACAGTGAGCCCTGGACTCATGTCTGGGCATATCCTTGCCACTTACGGCACTACAGCAAACACACAAAAGATGATGGGAAGAATACTTGCAATGCGTCTAATGACTGGGAGTCACTCAGAGTAGCATTCTCACCCATCGTTCTTTTTCCAACCAGTTTGGACCCTGCCATATGCAAATTCATCTCAACCCTATTCCGATAAGGATTAATTCAGCCTGAACTGCTAAGCCATATCCTCCTTGAACAGAACACAAGCAACCAAAGACCAGTTTCACCCTGATTGGGGTCCTTCTTTGTTCCAGTGGCATGGTGAGCATGGGACCCACATCTGGGTATACCCTTACCACTAAGGATGGTACATCAAACACATAAAAGATAGTGGAAGAAATGCTTGCAATACGTTTAACCACTGGTAATTGCTCAGGATAGCATTTCAACCCATCCTTCTTTTGCCCACCATGCCACCACAGATTGGACCTCATCATGTGCCAATCAGTCTCAACCCTGCTCCAAAAGGAACAGTCAATCCTGAACTACCATGCCAGGTCCTCTCTGAATAGAACACAAGCAATCCAAAACCAATTTTGACATGATTCGGGTCCTTCAGTTGCTTGTAGCTTGGTTCCAGTGGCACAGTGAGCATGGGACCTACGTTTGGGCACACCCCTGCCACTTAGGTCTGTAGATTAAACACACAAAAGGTAATAGGAAGAATGCCTGCAATAAGGCTAACCACTGGCAATTGCTTAGGGCAGCATTCTAACCCATCTTTTGTTTTTCCCTCAGTGACCTGCATATGACTGCGTCCAAACTAGAGTGGCATGGTGGGTAAAAGAACAATGGGTTGGAGTGCTACCAGAGGGATTGCCAGTGTCTTCTTTAAGTTGAGTTTCAGGCAGTTGCTCCTCATCCAATTTGTGGCTTTTGACAGGAAGTTAGTGAGCTTCAGTTGGGTGTTTAAGGTATCTTCGTAGACATAGAGTATGAGCTGGGTGTCATCTGCATACATTATGTTGAGTCTGTGGTATCGGACAATGCTTGCCAGGAAAACCATGCAGAAGTTGAAGAGCACTGGGCTGAGCAAGGAGCCTTAAAGGACTACAAAGATCAGAATGAAGGCAAAGGATGAGTAGGGAGCCAGGCTTATGGTTTAGAGGCCTCCCAAGAGGATGAAGCTGATCCAGCGAATGATAGGTCAGCGTACTCCAGTGACGTGGGGGTTTTAGATGAGGATAGGGTGGAGACTGTGTCAAAATCATTCGAGAGGTCAGGTAGAATGAATACTGCTGTTTCTCCTTTGTCCATGGTTAGACGAATATCATCAGTGGTGAAGATGAGCACAGTCTAGTTGCTGTTGTACAGTCTAAATCCTGGTTGGGATGGGTCCAGGAGGTGGTTGGCATCGAGGTGGTTAGCCAGCTGCTTCTTCACAATTTTTATTTCCAAGACTTTGGCCAGGAATGAGAGGAGGGAGATGTGTGTGGAGGCTGCCAGTGTTTTGGGGCCTGCTGAGTGTTTTTTTCAGGACAGATAGAATAGTGGAGTATTGCCAAGGGTCCTGGATAGTGACTGTGATGAGTGAGTCGTTGAGGAGCAGTATGAGGGCACAGCATATGGGGTTTAACTCTTTGTTGAAAATGAAGTGCGGGCATGGGTCCGAAGGAGCTCGCAAGTGGATAGAGCACATTGTGGTGGTTGTTTCCTAAGGGGTACTGGTCGGCCAGCACATCAGGGTAGTTTATTGAGTATCCTCCTCTCCAGAATGGAGAATGGGGAGGACTGAGAGGGCCACTTGGGATAAAAAGTTGTTGCAAATGTTGGTGATTTTGGTGTTGAAATAATGATAGAGCTGGGTGCAAAGGTCATGTGATGGCATGATGGTTATGGAGCTGGCAGTGTGGGACATGAATTCCTTCACAATACTGAAAATGTATTTTGTATTGTTGGAGCGGTTGTTAATTTGTTAGGTGATTGCGGGTGCTTAGTGATCATAAGTCATTGTTAGCGATCCTGAGGACTGTTCAGTATGTGTCCCTATTGGTGTCATCGTGTATGTGTCTCCATCAGAATTCCAACTGTTTCCAGTAGCATTTGGAGAGCTGGATGTCATCTGTGTATGAGCTTGTCTGTGGCTTGGTTCATACTGCTTGGACAGATTTGAGCGGGCCAGGGTTGCGACGCATGAGGTGTGCAGCTGTAAAAGTTTGAGATGGAGCAGGTAAGTTTGTCGTAATATTGCAGCCATCGAGATAGGATTTCTGAAGTCCAGGCTTCTACAGGGACATTGTTTCATTAGCCTCTGGAGATTTTGGCAAGTGTCAGTTTGTGTTGACTGGGTAGGTGCTAACTGAAGCAGATGAGTGCATGGTCAGTGCAGGTGAAGGTGATTGGTTTCTCTAACTTTATGTCTGTGAGGCTGATGAAGATGTGGTCATGGAGGTATCAGGCTATGTTGATGGGTTTGCTTACCCATTGGTTGAGTCCAATTATGCTCAAGTCTTCCAGGAGCTCGGCAATGTTGTGGTCAGTTATGTCCTCAAGGTGAAAGTTGAGGTTTCAGAGAAGGATGTAGGAGCTAAGGTTGAGCAACAGAGGAGCTATGAGTTCCACAATGGTGGTCTAGAAGATGGCCATGGGTCCGAGAGCTCAGTATAGTAGGGCCTCTCCTAGAGTAATGTTGCTAGAGGTGCTGATCTTGAAGGCCATGTGACCGAATGGGTTACTAGAGTTGGCTGATAAGATGGCACATATGATATTTTCTATGTAAATTATGGCAATTACTCCTCTGGGTTTGCTATTTCTGTCTTGTTTTGCAATGTAATAGCAAGAGAAATGGCTACCACAATTTTTGGCGCAGAAGATGAACTGAGCCAGGTCTTGGTGAAGAAGAGTAGAACAAGGGAGAGATCACCCAGTGGGTCCCAGATTTCAATTCTGTGTTAGATGAGCAAGAAGGTATTGGGTAGAATGCAGATCAAGATGGAATGAGTGTAGTGTGTGGTGGTGTTTTGAGGGGCATGGTAGCATGTTTGGTGAGAGTGAGGGAGATGTCAGGAAGCGAGCAGTGTGAAGCCCAGGAGAATTAGCAGGTAGCACAGGAGACTGCAGCTTCAGCACTGTCAAGGGAGGCTAGAATGCAGAGCGGGGATGGGCATTCATGGCTTGGAGAGCTATGGCAGAGTAGTGTTTTGGGCTGTGATGACAAACACAGGACTGTGTTAAAGGTAGGGAAGCCTTCAATGCAGTCCTCTTTTTTCCATGATCTAGTTTTAACATGCTTATATTGCTTGTGTTACAACACTAATCCGAAACCTATTGGCTTTACCAGTGCTTGATTTATGTTATAATTTTTAAATATTGTAGGGGAACTAAGGGCCGGACTCACAAAGGTAAGCATACACTTTTGTGTACTTTTACAATTGTTTGCTATTCAGAAAGGTATTTTACTAGTAGTGCTACTGCAGAGTCTCCACACATAAAAAGATGGGACAGTCCTATCTTTTTATGTGCAGAGGCTCCACAGTCCTAAAGAAACTACTAGTAAAATACCTTTGTGGATAGCTCACAGTCATAAACTTATACAACGGTGTAAGTTCACCTTAGTGAATCAGGCCCTAAATGTATTGGTTTCCAAGATATAATGTTATCATTTTCTTTTAGTTATGTAAGAGTATGTATATGTGCTGAGCCCCATTCCCCATCAGTACTCCGTGCTCTGCTGGTCGGCCAAAATCTTCTTTATATAGTTTGTTTGTGCTTTCTTTTTCTCTGAGTGAATTCTGCAATTTATTTATCTGTTTAGTTAATCTCTGGCAGGATTCTGTTTGTAATTTTAGGTGAAAGTAATCTTGTCTCTGTTAAAGTATGCTGGCTATTACATTGTTTATTGTGATTTATAAATTCCACAAAGAAGAAATGCAGGAGGGTGTGGAGCTACAGCAACTGTTCCACCTGGTGTGAATGTTAGTAAGAGTAAGGGCTCTGCAGTCTATATTCACAGTTCACCAGGTGGTGATGTAAGGCTGATTAAATAACCAGGCATTGTGGGTACCTGTCTCTAACTTCAATTCAAACCAGGAGAGGAATTGTTGCAGAATGTTTGATTACTCAAGCATTAATTGATTGGTAAGTGTTTGGTAGATAGGGCAGACAGTGCCTGCATTTGATAGGAGCACAACACAGTGTTTGGCCTGAAAGTTAATAATGTCCCCCAGAAAAGGGGCATTCACCCTCCAAAATCAAATTAAATACTCCATGTTCTGCAGTTTAATTGTTAGTATGCTGAGCTCCATTCATCCAAAGCTCACTTTCCTTTTATGATCAAATATTTTTATTACTATTTGCATGGTACAAGCTGTTCACCTACAACTGTGAGTGAGTGAGTAATCAATCATTAATGCAATAAACAACAATTCACCAGGATTCACAAACATATAACATACTAGCTAACCCACTCCCCCCAACCAAAGGATGACCTGCTGCTGTGTTCAACCTTCCTCATTCTAGTTTTCACCACTTACAGCTTCCCAATATCCCTCTGTCTGGTTTTATACATGCCACATTCAGCGTAACTGAGAAATGCCTAATGGAATGAGAATGAGCACCCTGACTTACATAGGTAAGTTTCTTTAAGCCTGAAGTTATGAAACTTGTGCTGTGATTAGTTTCTCTATGCTTAGTAGGTCTCAGATTCTGAAGTTCCCTTTCCCTAATTATTGGTGTGCACATTTTTCCCTGGTCAGGTGTGACTGCCTTTCTAGACCCAAACAGTGCCTGTGTGATCTGCTGCGAGTGCAATGGATTTGTGCTTTGGGTAGCCCAATGCTGGCTATCTGGGAATGCTCATTTGAAACATGCCATCACTCACATCCAGCAAGTTCCATCAGAACAATACGAGTTTAGGGCAGTCCCACGTTAAAATGGAAATGTACTAAAATGTGGCACAATGCAGCACAGCAAACAAAGTTGCTGAACTGCATTGTATTAAAGGGAGAATGAAATATAGTTCTGTTTTTCCTCCTCCTGTGCTGGCACATGCTAAGGTGCCATGCACCAACATACACTATGGTGCAAGAGTGTGTGCATTCTGTCTGTGCCCTTACGAAGATGCCAGTGTGACAAAAGCCAGTGCACGGAAAACCTCCTTACTGGACGAAGTCTTTAAAGAATTAATGAAGTCCTACATTGAGGAGTCCAACAGAGAAATTCTCCTGGAGCAAAGAATGGGGGTCAGCAATTGGAGGAAGTAAAGAAACAACTTAAGGAACAAAGCTTTGTTGTGATGCACCCTCCAACCAGACTAAAGCTCTAGTATAGCAAATGAACAGGATGCATAACAGAAATTACATCACATGGCAGGGAACATAATGGATCAGGAAAATCAGGAAGGAACCAAGGAAGAAACAGCCATGATGTAAATGAAAACAAGACAGAAGAAAAACCTGAACTGGACCAATTGTGGAGCAGCTGTAAAAGACAGCTGCAAACCCTTAGGTAGATAATTGCCATATTGGAGCTGAAAGAGCAAGGGGCAGCAACCAGGAGCCCAGGAGCATGAGGGAAGGCAGCTCCAGGTGAGTGAGACTCACAGCTCATAGCTGCAACATTATGCTTTACAATGTAACACACATGCAAAGCTTGAAAAGTATGGAGAAATTAAAACCTAGACAAGGCAAATGTTTTTAGTGCAAGTCCCTTTCTACACTTGTTAGTCAATAGAGATTTGCATCAAAACCAATGGGTAGCTGCATGGGAACACCCATGTACCACACAAAGAATGCCTCTTTGAGGCAAACTAGCACACAGTAGCACATAGAGATACTTTGGCCAACTTTCCAATACAAATCAATACTTAGACTGCGTTTGCATTGGAAACGTAACGCACATCATGCACAAATCGCTATTACATCTGGGTCCAAGTGTATTAATGTGCCCTTTCCTCCACACTCTACCCAGCATGTGGACAAGGTTTCATATGTAGTAGGGTCATGATAGCACTACTATGATAGTTTAGTAAAAGCCACTCTTGCCTTAATGCATCCAGATTATGATCTAATGAAGATATCACCCCACTTCTTGTTTGTGAGTTGATGACCTAATTCTAGTTAGTGTGGCTTTGAGGCAATCTTTTTATCACTGTCATCTTTCAAAGAGCATAAGCAGGATCCAATGTCTGATCTAGTGGTATCAGAATTGTTCAATTTCCAAAAGAAGAAATTCCCTCTTCGGTGTCTCGAAAGATCTGATGCCATTCTCAACAAAGAATTCTAAATACCATGTGACATGAAATCTTTTACCATACTAGCAGTAAATCTTCCTTCTTGTTTTAGGTGAAATCTAGGTTCCATACTTTCAGGGCAAGTGGCAAATGGAAGGTAGTTAGTGCTCCTTCATGCAATAGATGGTCCCACACCATCAGGGTTGCCCCTACCGCTGAACAAGAATAAAGTGAATAAAGTCTCTAGCTTTTGTGCTTTTTTAGTAGACTTCTAGACTTTTTAGATGCATGTGCCTGTGATGGACTGCCCAACAAAAGCCCTTGCTTCTCGGTCTCCTTTAACCCTTTTCAAGTAGATGCTTATAGTAGCTTGTAACTCTCAGTAGACCTTGCCCTCTTCTTTCAGTGTGAGCCCTTGCTGTTCTGGACTTCTCCTTTGCCCATATGAAACTGATATGATGACTCATGTGTAGTGTGAGGCCAATTAGGGGTATAGTCTGGAAAATATGTTATCCTTGCAAGGGTCATCAAATTGACCACTGCGATACGCCTGAAGCATGTCAGTCATTCCTTAAGCCATATCTGGAGTTCTATTGCCACTCCAGCCAACAGTGATTTATAGTTGGATTGAGGCACTTAAGACAGTTTCGGCATCATACTTATTCCCAGGAAGATGAGCAAGTTGCTGATCCAATGGAATAAGTATGGATTGAGATTGATACTTTCAGCTCACCAATTTGTTAATTAGCTGTGAATTCTGCAGGGTTGCAACATCACAAAATAATATGATGGCCAGAGTGTTGAAACTATTCAAACACTCACCACCAGTCACAGATCTGGGTTTAATCCATCATCATTTTGCTTGCCACGTCACCTTAGTTTTGGACCCAACCATATGTAAATTAGTCTTGACCCGGCTCTCAATAGGGAATAGTCCAGCCCGAACTGCCGAGTCAGGTCCTCTCTGGACCGGAAACAATCGTCCTGGGACCGGTTTTGGGGTATCACCCCTGATCAGCCAGGCTAGCTTGAATCCAGTGGTTCAGCGAGCAAGGGACCCACATTTGGGCATGCTCCTAGCCACTTAGGCTGCACATAGCATCAACACAAAATAAAATGATGGCCAGAGTGTTAAAACTTTTCAAACACTCACCCCAGTCAAAAATCTGGTTTAATCCTTTGTTATTTTGCTTGCCATGTCACCCCAGTTTTAAACCCAGCCGTATGCAAATCAGCCTTGACCCTGCTCCTGGAGAACAGTCCAGCCCGAGCATCCATCCTTTGTGTAATCTCATTGTTAGAAATTGTATTTCTGGTTGGCTAGGGTATGCACCTCAGCTGTGCAGAACCCACCACTCTAGTCAGGACAAGGGAGCTACACACCCACGATAAACCCTGCTCACCCCCTTGGCAGCTTGGCACGAGCAGTCAGGCTTATCCCAGAGATAATGTGTAAAGCGTTTGCACAACACACACACAACACACGTGACACAGTGCGCCACAAAGTATATGCTACAGCAAGTTATATAAAAATAAACTGTATTGCACAAAACATCATTAGATCAAACACAAGATGTATCAGTAATACCCTGCTATACAAGGATTAGGTTATAAACAGTACAGAAACAGAGAAGGCAATAATCACGTAGTGAAACAAACTTTCTGTCCGGACCTCCAACACTACCTAGATTGTGAAGGTTACAGCATGTTTGGCTTCCTATAGTGGGTATGCAGTAGGTACTGACCCCTTATGTCCACCACAGGAGCTCTGGTGAACCCACTGTGGTGAGTGTGGTACTTCCACGGTCAGGGAAGAGGCACCTCTCCTCTCATGGGGGCTGCATCCCTAGGAATTATTCTTCCAGCTGGGGCTGTCTAAACAGAAATGACAGAGAAACCCTCCTTGGGCTTCCCCATACCAGAATTTGGTAGGAGTCACTGCCCACAAGGATGTCATGCAGTGGCTCAGGGAGAGGCGGCTCCTTCCCCCAGTGGAGGAAGAACCACATGGCAGCTGCCCGGGTCTTTAGGACATGACTGCAGCCTCTCATAACGTACCCTCGTTCACAGGGGGTTCATCCAGAGCCCTCCAGGGCCTCTCAGACTGCTACCTCCCTCTTCTGTGAGGTGGCCTGGCCACAGGACACCTCTTTGCCATGGGAGGGGTCCTTCTTGAGTTCCCGCCCATCGCACGGCAGTGTTTCTGCACAAGTAGGGGACATGCTGGTGCCCCAGGGGTACGGGCAAGCATACGTTGGCCAGCGTTTGCTTGTTGCTGCTGGCGGCTGAGTGATACTCTTGTTCTCTCCCCGACTGCTCCTCACGGGGAGGGCAGTGGAACAAAACACTGGGTAAGGGCCAACAGCCACAGGCCAGCAGAAGCACTTCCCTCATGTTCCCTTCAGGCAGGTACAGGGTTTTCAAAGGCAGTAGGGTATGGCGCTCCCCTGGATGAACGAAGCAGGAAGTTTTGCACAGCGTTCCCCACACGTTCCCCACACGCTTGTGAAATGATAAGGGGGAAGTGCTCTTCACGCGCTGGGACAGTGAAGTAGGGATCACTCTATACATGCCCATCAAAAGAAAACTGCACCAGAAGAACATCAATACAGGAGGAAGGGAATGCACCACCCAGCCCCTGGAGACAGCTGAGGAGGCACAGGGCTTCGGGGCCCAGGGAAGCAGGCCAGCACAAAGGTTCTGATGAAAGCAGTGGCACTCCTTCCAGTTACCTAGCCGGTCACAGGCCAGCACAACAGCAGGGCAGCCCCAAGGCGGTTCCTGGCGAATCCTTCCAGTAGCATCCAGTGCCCAGTCCATGAAGTGTCCATCAGTATCTCAAAATGTGGGTGACAGCCCCTTGTACTTATTTTCATTTTGTCTAGCTTTCACAAAGAAGGGGAGGGGGGTTCTAACCAGCACCAACTGGTTCCAGGAAAGCCCCCTTTTTCCACCAGCACTGGCTCCAGACATGAGTAGGGATAAACCACCCCTTTGTGTGAGGCCAGGGCACAGCCTTTACAGATGCAGTTGTGCCCCGCCTCTACCTCTGCCAGCCCTGGAAGACCATTCAGTATGCAGATGCACTCTTGTGACACCTCCACCCTCCCTGTGTACAAGCTGTCTAAGAAGTATGCACAAACCCATCTGGCACTCTGCCGCAGACGTGGATTGGAGTCAAGCTGCAAAACATCAGAGTCATAAGCACAGAGAAATGCCCTCTTTCTAAAAACGGCATTTCTACAATGTTAATAACAAATCCACCAACACCAGTATGCAGCAATTATCACTACCATTCCATCCATATCAAACATGCCTATGCCAACCCTCATAGATCAGACAATATCACTTAGACATATGTTAGGTAATTTCCAATGCAATGAGAGGAGCAGTGTTCACTGCAGTGAGAAACTAACTATGAGGTTTGTCACTACTAGAACATGTAGTACATAAAGACATATGTCTACCATTTGTAGTACACAACAACATATATTGTACCTTTTACATATACAGTATCCTGCCCATATGGCTAGCTAGGACCTACCTTAGGGGTGACTCATATGTAGTAAAAAGGGAGTTCCAGGCCTGGCAAGTAAATTTAGATGCCAGGTCCCCAAGGCAGTAACTGAGCGCTCAGGCCCTGCAATGGCAGGCCTGAGACAGGTTTGAAAGTCTACTTCTGTGGGTGGCACAAGCTGTGCTGCAGGCCCACTAGTAGCATTTAATTTACAGGCCGCGGAGATTAAAGGATACCAGTGTACAAGGGATTTACAGGTAAATTAAATGTGCCAATCAGGTGTAAGCCAATCATACCAAGTTTAGAAGGGAGAGCACATGCACTGATCAGTAGTGACAAAGTGCTCAGGGTCCTAAAGCCAACAAGAAGAGCTCAGAAAAATAGGAGGAGGAAAGCAAAATGTTTGGGTATTACCCTGTAAAAAGGGTCGGGTCCAACACTCATCTCATCCAGCCATACCTTCACCTCTTCTGCCAATGCCTCTGTGCACAAGGTGAACGATATATCTGTCCATGACCAAATTGAGGTCCTACTTTATGGTTATGTCTCCAGTGGTCCTCTCCAGGGCTGCCACTTTTGTGCTTTTAAGAAAGAGCTTCTGGTTAATGTTAGGGTCATAGATATTAGCAAAAGTGCATTTTGCTATGCGCAGTCTAATGATCGCCAATATTCGACATCCAGCTCCATTTGCCTTTGAGTCCTGTATCTCACAGTTCAGGCTGTGTGAGAACAGAAGGGACACCCCTCTGATTTAATGGACCCAGAGGAGAACAACTGTTTCAGGAACGATTCAGATCCAAGGCACCTCTAGTACTTTTTAAGCATTTGCATCTCCTGGAAAAGACACATCTCAATTTTGTGTCTCAAGACAAATTGAGAACCATGGCTTGCTTGAGCAGTGCAGCGAAAACGCTTTATGGTATGTAGTTGACTCTAAATGGTATTGGCAGTATGGTACTGGAGCGTAGGGCCCAACTTGTTGTCAGATTTCCCTCTTAAAACTGAAACTCTGTTTTTACACCTCCCTCCACTCTAGCTGCAGCCATCAGGTCTTATTTTTTAAGATTCCCTCTTGTTCCGGTTGCATGCCATTGTAGGCCCCCAAAAAGGTGTCTTTGTAATTCAACCTGAGCTACTCTGCACTGGGGTCCAAGATGCTGAGGACAGGTCAGGCTGCATTACCGCTCTCAGTTCTCCTACATTGGTACCACAACAATACCGGCAACCCCATGGGACATTTGTTATGTAGCAGGAGAGCTGTTCAGTCCTCAGTACTGCTGGCTGACTTAACTGGCCCACTTTAACCTCTTCAGCATAAGGTTCAAAGTGTATAGTGCCTCGCAAAAGCCTGCAACTTGCAGTCTACAACTGGGCCCTGGGCAGTACTGTCTTCCCTAGGTGCCTTTCATTTGTTTATCTCAGATTTGTCTTGAATTGCAGTCTGACTAGTTCAAGTGTCCACAAAGATAATATGCGATAATAGGAATGTTCAGATCAAAAAACAGTGTGAAGATAAATATGTTCAAGTCTAGAGATAGTGTGTCATTATTATGAAGTCCAGGACTCCTCAAAAGCCTAGCCATGGAACAAGTCCAGCAATACACGTTGCCACTCACAGGAACTGTAACGCACTCCCTTAGAAAATAATGAAGGTAGGGAAATAATTTAACACATAATAGAAATAATCTTCTAAATTGTGCATGCAAACATATCATTTTTTGTCTTAAACATTATGCAAAATCTATAAGTAAATATTTCAGAAGTAAAAACAATTGATAGTTAATATGTAATTAACACGATTTGTTTTTATTAAAAATTCAAAATTGGCTTTCATTATTGAGAACAAACTCACCCTTGCATCAATTTTTGGCTTGAGGGCACATTTAAACAAAATGCTGCAAACAACTCCTGCTTCCGTTCTGTTGTTCCCGTGCCTTGGCTTTAATGTTTACCGCAAATGTATCATTAATGTAATGGCTTCATTTGGGGTATTTCGCATAACAAGTGTTGCGAGTTCAATTGAAATTCTGCATATTACATAGTGTTGCAGCATATATACTAATATGAGAATATGCTAATGAATTGCGTATATTGACTAATGAGAACATTTTACATTTGATTAACAGTGATTGAAAACAGCGTGTATTGTGCAAAATGTGCCCACAGGGAGTGGTCACCATCTGTGTTAACAGTACTAAAATAATGCGAAATGCTTAATATTTTGTATTAATATGTTATAATGAAGGATATAGATTTATAATTATGGTGTTACATATTCCTCAATTAGCTATTCCTATTAGTCGGCACTGGGCCTTACTTGCTTAAACATGGAGACGCGATGAGCCGCCGTGGATTGGTACTGGAGAAAAGGACCTTGAACTGTACAGAGTTCAACATGAAACACTGCTAGAAAAATCTGCAAACTCACCAGCGGACAGGAGACAATCAGAACAAATTGATACAATTATGTGTAGAGTAGGCTAAATGTACTTTCCCAGGACTTGAACAATAAAGCTACAGACTAAGAGCTGGGGGCAACAATTTCGTTACCTGAAGAACAGGAAGATGTTCTCATCGATAAGAGGACCAATCATGTTAATGGAACTTGACTCTCAAAATAATGTAGACAAGTGGTAAAGAAAAACTATAGGTTAGAGTCATAACCCCTGATAAGGTTGACCAATGAGAAAATTGTGGGACCAACTGAGAGACTCTAATAAAAAGTCATGACATGAGGGGAGAAATCAGAACGGATGGGCGAAAGTTGATGACATCAGGAGACGCTATCCGAAGTGCTGAAACTTGGGCTTGCTTCCTGTGAGCCGGAGCCTTGCAGATGACTGATGACCTGGAGACGAAGACTGACTCGTTGCTGATCTATCTTGGATAGGTAGCTATAACCTGACTGACTAATGAAGGCTTTTTCTTTCTAGGTACCAACTGCTCTGTTTTAAAATGTTTTTCTCTTCTAGTTAGATTTTCCAAAGGAATGATTTTGATTAAATTGTTTTCGCATGAAGACCCACATGCTGATGCTAATTCAAAATAAGTAGGCTAACAAGGGCATCTTAGGGTGACTTAGACTCATTGACCTGTATTGCTGAATTATTCAATTGATCATGAATTATTATGCTTTGCTTAATGTTGGTTGCATATTAATAAAGTGCTGAAAATGTATTGCTTAGGTTGCTAATAAAATATGGAAATCATGATATTGCTGAATAAAAGTTTTGATTAGAATTGTAACTAATAGGGAATAAAACAAACTAACTTCATATGTGTGATGGTGGTCTCTGATTAGATCAGTTCATGGTAATTCAAGTTCATTGGATTGATTTTTTGTAGATGTCCTTTATTCACTATACTAAACTAGGATACCCTATGCAATTCAAAAGATTCATCGACCTATATACGTCCCCTTGTAAGTTTACTTACTAAGGACAAGGCGCGCTAGCAGTTTTTGGTAGCAGAGGATGGTTAGTTTCCTTAGGGAACTAGTTAAGTGCTGAATAAAGGTTATGGTGGTAGTTTAAATTTGAGTATAATTGTTTAGATTCTGAGGTTTGCACTTTGTTTTTTTCTTAAGTGAAAATGGTAGCAAAGATGATGTTCCCTTAAGCCCAGAAATGACTTTCCCAGATCCTGGATCTCGTGAATGAGGTTGGGTATATTCCCAGCATATTTGAGATAATATGAGAGTGGTAGAATTACGCTTGAGCAGACCACAGGTGAATTGTGATGTATGTGAGGTAAAGAGTAGGGGGTTTGCGTACTCCAGTTTAGAGTTGGTAGGAGTGTGCGCACTCCTAAATGGTGTGCGAGTAGGGAAGTCGTCGAACTTCACATGTGTGTAGCGCTTTGTGCTCAGAAATTGTCCATATGGTTGTTGGTGATGTACGGACCTACATGGTCTAAGACTCCGGAGTATATTGATAAGTGTAGGGGACACTTGGGTAGATGTTGTAATCTGTCTGGTTTAGTAGGGCGTGGTCAACAAGTCTGTGTGAATGTATGTTGAGTAAAAGAAGCTTCAACTGAAATTTGGCAAGTCCTATGTGCAGCAGGACAGACCCAAAGATCAGTTGAGAGTAAAGTTTGCGGGTCGAATTTCACTTGCGGACGTGGGGGATTGAGAAAGAAGAATAGCTAAGGTCCCAGAGAGTGCCACTCAGTGAAAATCTGTAAGGTCCCTGAAGCAATTGTGTCCTTCCTGTAGTAAACCAGTGGATTTGTTTGAGTTATTATTTAATGAAGACGCTCGCAATATAATTGCATTAGTTGAATGAGTTGAGCCGAGGAAGGCGAAGCCGCAAGACTTTGTCAGCCGCTGTGTGTTAGTGTGACGTCAGTGTTTGCCGCGCTGGGATAGGTCGGTTACCGAGGAAAGCCGCGACCGGATTGGCAGCTGTCCGTGAGAGGCAATTGGTTGAGCAAACGGGTAAAGGGAATCTTGGGAGTAAAAGTCATTTCATTTATTGAACTGTAATACATAACACAGGCAGAATGAAGTTTTTCAAGGCATTTAGGAGTGCGATGAAAGGTGAATCTTACATCAAGGTTTCAGTGGGGGAACCAACCCGACCGGAGGATAGTCCAGCACATCTTGTAATGACAGAAAAAGGCATAGCTTCTTGTCTTTGGTTAAAGCAATGGAGCGCATTGACTAAGAATCAAGGAACCCTAGCATTCCCAGAGCATGGAATGCTTAATTTGAGGGTTCTAGACCAATTGCGATTATCATTGTATGACATGAGACTGTTACTGAGACCAGCACAGTTCGAGGCTTTAGCAGTTTGAGAGCTAGTGACCAGACAGCAGCACGAGCTAAAGACTAATAGAAGGATAAAGAAGATAGAAAAATCACTAGCCGAAGCTAGGTGGGATTGGGAACAAAAGAGATGGTGAATGGCAACTATGAAAGAGCTTAAGATGTTCCCTGCGATCACAGAAGGTGACGAGTCAGACAAAGGAGATGATAACAAGGAAAGGGAGAACGAGGAAAAGAAGAAAGGGAAAAAGTCCTATGTAGATGATGCCAATTCAGATGTTGAGGATTATATTACGCAGTTATTGAGAGATAGACCTCCGCCTATGACGACTTATGCAGGGGGTCCAGGGAATATTTCTACAGCACCTCCTGCTACTCCCGGGATATCCCAGGGAGTCGTGGGAGCTGTACAAACAGAAGGAGGACAGTTACCAGGGGTAGTGCAGCATACACCAGTTGCGGGAACCAGAGCGGAAGCTCAAGTGCAGGTGCCTACACCTTCTGCACCAGGAATTTAACTGAATGTACCAACTCTTGAGACTGTTTCAAATATTGTGGTGCCGAGGGAGTAGGTGCATCCGCAGCCAATGCTAGTTCAGACTGACCCGACTCCAATGTTACTGCCACCAGCGCAGATACAGAATATGACAAGGCCTAATCAGTTAACTGGGACATCAGTGAATCTTGCACCAGTTATGAATCAGGTAATGGGAGTAGCAGTTACACAAAGTACAAGTTACAGTACAGCTCCAGATGAAATATCGCTACCTATTACTGTTGGTCCAGCAGTACCCTTATATGCTCAGAAGAAATCAGTGGTAGGGGGACGAATTGAGATGTCACAGAACTTAGGGAGAAGGGGAGTGTGAGACTCAGCACCGATTACATCATCTTCAAGTATTTGTCCGGGTGAGCTCAAATCTCCTGTGGGATTTAGTCCTCTGGTGGCATTACCAGATGTGAATCAGAGTATGAGACTTTTGACACCACAAGCTGTGGGGGCAGGGGTACAACAGTTGCCAGCGGTTAATGCGAGTAACATTTCATTACAAGGGTTAACAGCACAGCAGTTAACTAGTTGGCTGGATAGTCTAAGCTCATCGCAAGGTGCCTCAAAAGGGGAAGAGCAACTGAATCGAGTGGGACTAAATATTGAGGCAAATGAATTAGTTGAGGGAACAATGGGATTGAATAGGCTAGAATCCTATACAGAAGAGGAGCTGAGGTATTTGTGTCCGAGGATTACAAAGGAAGTGGGAAAAATACATTAGAAATTAGCAGAAGTAGCAGAGAAACATGACATTGATCTTAAGACAACGAAGCATTTGAGACAAAGTTACAGATTGGACTACGAGGCAAAGGATTTTGAACACATGAGGTCGGCAGGAATGAAAGCATATTTAAGAGACTTACTTCAGAGTGCGTAGATTTGGGGGGCACTAGAGAAGTGGGAAGGCCAATGGCAAAAAGAAAAGATAAACGAAAAAGAGATTCAGAAGGGGAAACAGGGGGAACAGAGAAGGGAGAAGCAGTCAAAATGCTACAGATGAGGGAAATTCCAGGAGGGCAATTTGTTCATGTTCCTTGGCATCGGAGTGACATACTTTCTTTTACCAATGATTATCCTAAATTGATAGAGACGCCAGTTGAATGGTACCAACAGATGAAAGGTTCGTGAAGCTCTCCAAGTGTTTGTGGGAAGACTTGAGCTCTTTGTTTGAGATAGTTGTACCGGCTGACTTATGGGTCAAGTGTAAAAGGGCAGTAGATTGGCCAACAAGCGAACCTGAGAGGCATAAAATTACAGGCGCACCGTCATCTGAGGTAATGAAAAATTATTATAAGGTGATTGAGTTTCTCAAAACTAGGATTTCTCTGAAAAACATTGATTGGCAGAGGATTGACAGGACGGTTCAGAAAACCAAAGAGTCAATACTTACCTATTATGAAATATTGCTAAAGGCTTTCAAGGAGTACAGTGGTAAGGAAGCAGTTGAACCAAAGGACATGTTACATTTTGTGTTTAGATTTGTTGAAGGGTTGAGACCTGAAGTAGGTCAGATGATTAAGAATTGTTGACAAGCAAAGTCGATTGATGAGGTGTTGCAGTATGCTAAATATTGTAGTGATGAGATTGAATTGAAGCAAAAGAAATTGAAAGAAAAGGCAATGGTGATGCGGATTAAGGCAGCACATTCAGGAGTGCAAGGAGCTTTAGTGTCGTAAATACCGCCGCAACAGAGAGCTATCACGTATCAGCCTCAAGTGAGGGGTAGAGGACGTGGTATGGGTGTGATGCGTGGTCCGAATCAGAATGCGGTGGTTATTCAGAATGACATGCAGGGCATGAAAAGGATGTTGCCATGTCACCTGTGCGGAAACGTGGGACACTGGAAGCGGGAGTGTCCGTTGATGGTGCAGGAAGGAATGATTCAGCAAGGTGATGTCAGTACAGCACAAACAGTGAGAGTCCCCAGAGTGAGGGGCCAAGTCCCGAATGTTAAAACTCGAGGTCAAAACTTTTTAGCAGTTCAACAGATGTAGGTGCCACGAGCACAATTTACTTCTTTAGCACCAGTACAGCAGCATATTTCTATGATGCCTAGACAGCAAATGCACATACCTCAAGCCCCGATGGAGCAGCAACAAAATATGCTTACTCAGCATGTCAATGGTCAGAGATCAGATAACAGCAACAATACAGTACACCAATTCCCATTTCACAGTGAGGATGAAATAAATGATGAATGGATGAGTGACAGTTCAGATGAAGGAGCCTGTATACTTGCCGCATTCTTAGAGGTAGACCATAGAGGGCCTTTTGTGAAGGGAAAGGTAATGGGACATAAGGTTTCATACTTGGTTGACACTAGAGCTACGCGCTCCACAGTAAGGAGTGTAGAAGTACCAGATTTGCCCCTTTCCGAAGAACAGTGCAGGTTGTAGGTCTGGAGAATAATCAATTAACGAATCCTATCACGGAACCAGTACAGATTGAAATTGGGAACTATACAGGACTGCATAGATTTGTGGTGTGCGACTCAAGTCCTGTATCTTTGTTAGGCAGAGACTTATTATGCAAAACCAAATGTTCCATAAACTGTACAGATGCAGGAATAGAAGTCCAGACAAACAGTGATGACGAGGAAGAGCAAGCATTAGCTATCGTTCTTAATGAAGCATTTGAAGAATATCCTTTGATTGAGATTTTCTCAATGATCACTTTGAAGGAATTGCACGCAGATTTACAGGGAACAGTGAAGGAGAAGGTTTGGGATTTGACAGGGAAAGAAGTGGATTTGATCAAAGATGTGGAGTCAACTAAAATCACCTTGAAGCCGAATGTTGAGTTTCCAAAACTTCAACAGTACAATATGCCACAGGACGTGTTGATGAAAGTGACACAAATAATTGCGGATTTCTTAAAGCAGGGTGTTTTGAAGGAAGTATTGAGCAGTCCATGCAATTCACTGATAATGTTATTGAAAAGGCCCTGTGGGAAAGTGCGTATCGTGCAGGATTTACGAAAAGTGAATGACATGGTGGTTAAGTGTTGCCCAATTGTGCCAAATTCAGCAGTGATACTGTTTCAGATTCCATGCGAAGCAGAGTGGTTCACAGTTATCGATCTGTCACAAACGTTCTTTTCAGTACCACTTATCGAGGATAGTCAATGTCTCTTCAGTTTCAAATTCCTAGATAAAGTCTACAGCTGGTGCAGGCTTCCACAAGGGTATACGGATTCACCATCCTTGTTTAATCAGATCCTGAAAAAGAACCTGGAGTCATTGGAATTACCTTGCCAATCGACTCTTGTACAGTACATTGATGACTTATTGATTGCATCCAGAACAAGGGACAAGTGCAAACATGATTCGATTGTCCTATTGAATCATCTGAGAGACTTTGGTCATAAGGTTTCACCTGCCAAACTGCAATACTGTCAGAAATCTGTCAAAGATTTAGGACATCAGATTGAGAAAGGGTTGAGGAGAATTTCCCGAGAGAGGATTACAATGATTTTGCAGAGAAATCCACCAACTTCCCAGAAAGATGTACGCATGTTTTGGGGAATGGTACGATACTGTAGACAATGGATCACAAATTTTGCTGAGATTGCCAAACCTTTACAACAATTGACACACAAGGGAGTCTCAACCCCATCACTCTAGATGAAGATCAGATGATGGCCTTCACTGAATTAAGAGAGAGTTTGTGCTGAGCTCTGGCGTTGGGAATGCGAGATTACACAAAACCTTTCACACTGTTTTGTTATGAACGTGATGCCTGTTCTTTGTCTGTCTTGACACAGGTCCATGGAGGTGCTTATCACCCAGTAGCCTATTTTTCAGCTACTTTGGACCCGATTGCAGCAGCTTTACCAGGTTGTCTGTGAGCAGTAGCCGCAGTTGGTCAAAGTCTTTCCCAATGTGAAGGGGTAGTCATGGGATACCCAGTGACGGTAATGGTGCCACATTCAGTTGAAATTTTGCTGACAAGAACAAAAACACAACATTTAACGGGGGCCCGACTGACAAGGTATGAGACAAGTATATTGGGAGCTCCAAATGTTACTTTGAAAAAATGTACAGTGCTGAATCCAGCAACATTATTGCCAAGTGATACCGTTGAAGTCGAAAAAGAAGATGTAGAGCATGATTGTCTTGAAGTTACAGATCTCTGTACAAAGCCTAGACCTGATATTAGAGACACTCGACTGGAAGAAAATGATCAAATTGTTTTTGTTGATGGTTCATGCCTTAGAGATGGGACAGGCACATTGAGAGCAGGGTATGCTGTATGTACAATTACAGGGACCCTGGAAGCATCTTACCTCCCTGGTGTATATTCAGCACAAGTGGACTAATTGGTGACAATATACACGGATAGCCTCTATGGATTTGGAATTGTTCATGATTTTGGTCAATTGTGGTCTCAAAGAGGGTTCATGACTTCCAGCGGAACCCCAGTACGGAATGGTGACAGGATAAAAGAGTTATTGTACGCAATACAGTTACCTGAAGAAACTGCTGTAGTAAAATGCAGTGCACATCAGAAAACACCAGACTACATTTCCTCAGGAAATGGATATTCGGATCAGGTAGCAAGATTTTGTGCCCTGAACTGTATATCATTCAAGGATAAGTGGGAACTAATGCAAGAAGAACAGTTGTGCAAGTTTTGCTCTAAAAGTAATTGACACCTTAGAGGAATTGAAAACGCAGACAGAAAATGAAGATAAGGAAGAGAAAAAGCTGTGGGGAAAACTGAAATGTTTACAAAGATCAGATGAAATCTGGGTATCTGAGGAGGGCCAGATGGTGCTACCGAATTGACTGTTGTCTCAGTGGCTCAGTATTACCATGGTCAGGCACACATTGGAAGGGATGCCATGATTAGGTTGTTCAAGGTTGATTGGTTCAATCCAAAATTCAGACAAGCAGCTGAGGCAGTGCGCCTAGATGTGTGATTTGCCAACAGTTGAATGTGGGGAAGGGACAGTGGTAAATTTGAGCCACATTGGAAGAGCAGGAGGACCATTCAGCAGAATGCAATTGGATTTCATTGAAATGCCTGCATGTGGTGGACTGAAGTACGTGTTGGTGATTGTATGTGTGTTTAGTCATTGGTTTGAAGCATACTCCACACGTAGAAATGACAGTCTCACAGTTGCAAAGCTACTGCTAGAGAGCTGATACCAAGATTTGGATTTCCGGTCTCTTTAGAATCAGATAGGGGAACGCACTTCAATAACAAAGTGGTTAAACTCTTCTGTGCAGCACTGAATATTGAACAGAAGCTACATTGCAGCTATCGTCCAGATGCATCAGGATTGGTAGAACAAATGAATGGTACCCTGAAATCAAGAATCGCCAAAATGTGCGCAGCCACAAATTTGAAATGGCCAGATGCATTACCTTTAGTATTCATGTCAATGAGAAATATACCCGACAGGAAGACAGGCTTGTCCCAACACGAGATTCTCATGGGAAGAGCAAAGAGACTGCCAGCAACACCAGCCAATGCTCTTGTCAATATCACAGATGATATGGTGTTAGACTACTTCAAGGTCTAGCTGATGTGGTTTGATCTTTTCCTCAGCAGGTACAAGCTGTTACTCTGCCACCTATCCATGATCCAGGTCGCAACTTGAGAGCCGGAGAATGGGTCGTGATCAAAAAGCATGTGCGAAAAACCTGCTTAGGGCCACGTTGGAGAGGTCCATATCAAGTGGTGTTGATGACTACCACAGCTGTAAAGTGTGCAGGACTGCCCAATTGGATACATGCAAGCCATACCAAAAAGGTGGCGAGTCCGAAGGATCATGAAGAAGTGTTGCTGAGAACACCAACAGCAGCAAAGTGAGTAATTCTGCCTGAACCAGAGACAGGACAAGTTGAGCAGGAAATAGACCCAGATCTAACAGAAAAAGGATCAATCACCCAAGTAAGAGATGAGGGTGTGGAAAATCAAGAGACAGAACGTGCAGATAAGGCGCTAAGAGATCCATTCACAGGAGAAGTGCTAACACAAACAAAAGGGACTGAAAAACAAGGAGATTCAGTGCCAGAGCCTGAGGGGGAAAGAGCTGAGCCAGGTCAAAGCAAAAGTGATCTGACTCCTCCTGAACCCGTTGCAGGCCCATCAAAAGAGGGCACTTCAGACAAGATAAAGGAGAAAAGTCCTATCTTGAAGAGATTGCTGACAGAAGGAGTAAGAAAAGGGGATAATTGGCCTGAATCTGAAATAGGCAAGAAAAAGGATTTGGTAATAAATGAGACAATAGAGGAAGAACAAGACACCACAAAGAAAGGTGAACTGAGTGATGGAGAACTAACAGGAGAAAGGAGGTTGAAAAGAAAGAGAGTGGCTAGTTGAAAATATGCAGGACCAGAGTCGGCATACGTCACAACAAGTGATTGGCAGAACGTGTTTTTGTCCTTTTGTTTTGACAGAGAAGTTCCGAATCAGTACTTTGATGCAACTTGAAGGAAAGAAACAACAGTCTATGTTGCTGAATAAGGAAAGAGATTGAGGTTACTGAGTTACCAGAAAAGACATTGACAGCCTGATATGACACTTAGAACCCGGAGTTAACCAGTTGCTAACCGATTTTGACAAAGGAAGAAGGGGTCTTGTCGTGTGAAGTTAAGGGTGTGAAGAAAGAAATATATTTTTGATTTTGTGTTGCATATTAATTTGGAGTTGAAGACTCTGCTTTCTGATTCTTTACAGATCCTGGCTAATCTAGATAATAACATTAGGCATATTAGGTATTGTAGATATTTGAGTATAGGAATGGCGATTGTGTGTAGAATATTGTTTGTGATAATGATTGTGGGCATGTCAATTCATGAGATGAAAGAAGCAAGGGTTACATTTGTGCATGAAGTTACTACACTAACAATCTATAGAGAAGTTTAAATTAGATGAGCGATATTTGCATGATTATACTAACGCAAGGGGAGCATTGTCTTCTAACGTCTTTTATCGTTTATTGAGTGAGTATGTGGAAATGATGGATGCAAAGGATTGTCTTGTGTGTATGCAAATACCTTCCTCTGTGGAAGAAGGGGTTACTTATCATAGTTTACCACTGACTTACGGTATAACTTGTAGTCTGTTACTAACACGTTTCTATAATCAGGAGTACATTCAGTACTTCTATTCCAATTATGACTTAGTATTTTCCTTTGTTCCTATAATTAGATACTTGAGTAAGATAGCTAAGGATCACAATATAGTATTAGTTAGAGGATTCTTCGAGCCTACACTAACATTTGGCACGTCTTATGTGCATCATAACAATTTGACTTGCTTATTAACTCCCATGGAAAATAACTTTATTGGGCATACTGATGATAGGAGAAAAGCATTGAAAGAAAGATTAGAAAAAGGATTAGAGAAAAGAACTTCCAAAAATGATTATGCTTACACTGCTTTTAAAACACAAGGAAAGTTAGCTTTAGACGCATTACATGTAGGGAAGCTTTGTATATAGAGGCCAAAATCACGCATTGACACTTTATTTCTGAGAACGAGTGAATGTAGGCATGTGTTTTTGTTTCAGAGTAAATGGACGTTCATGTTGAATGGTGATGACCTGTGATTCCTGGAATCTATTATATCTGTGGACTTACTGCTTATTACCGACTCCCTAAGGATGGTATGGGACATATTATTTGGGAGTAGTATTCCCTAAAATCTATCAAATAGATGATTTGAAAAAGATACAGAAAATAACTGAGTTACACCAAATCAGACAAAGAAGAGAAACAGCCTCTGCAATAGTAGGGGATATTTTTGGAGCAGTAATTACTTCAGTAGGAGTTATATTAAATGCAAAAAAGATACAAAACTTGTCAGCTATAGTAGATAATCTGTTAACTAATTTTACAGGAGCTATATTACTACTAAACACTGAGTTAACTCCGGATAGAGCTATTAAGCTTCAGAATACACGCTTGCTTTAGACATAATATTGGTGAAATATGGAGGAGTCTGCAAGAAGATTAATGAAAGGCACTGTTGCTCACACATTCCTGCAAATGAGAAAGAAGTAAAAAAATTGCTTGCTAACTTAACTAATGCAAGTAAGGATTTGAAGGAGTTGAAAGAACCAGGAGTTTAGGAAAAAGTGGGAAATGGATTTGCGACTCTAGGAAATTGGTTCAGTCAAATTTGGGGTGGGATAATGTGGAAAATCGTTCAAGGAATATTAATTGTGATCACTATTATATTAGGATTATGGGGGCATGCAAATTATGGCAAAACATTCAATTAAAAAGAGCTAAGAATAATCAGAAGAGGGGAGAACCACCTAGAAGAAGAATCTATAGGGAAAATAGAAACAGAAGAGATCAATATGCAACTGAAAGTAACTTGTAATGTTTGACAAAGAAAGGTGTGATGACATATTTAGTCATCAGAGGAGGGACTGTTGCAGCAGATATGCTTATATGAGAATATGCTAATGAATTGCATATATTGACTAAAAACAAAATTTTACATTTGATTAACAGTAATTGAAAATAACGTGTAGTGTGCAAAATGTGCCCACAGGGAGTGGTCACTATCTGTGTTAACAGTACTAAAATAATGTGAAATGCTTAATAATTTGTATTAATATGTTATAATGAAGGATACAGATTTATAATTATGGTGTTACATATTCCTCAATTATTTATTCCAGAGGCCTAGTCGGCACTGGGCCTTGCTTGCTTAAACGTGGAGACGCGATAAGCCACCACAGACTGGAACTGGAGAAAAGGACCTTGAACTGTACAGAGTTCACCATGAAACACTGCTAGAAAAATCTACAAACTCACCAGCGGACAGGAGACAATCAGAACAAATTGATACAATTGTGTGTAAAGTAGGCTAAATGTACTTTCCCAGGACTTGAACAATGAAGCTACAGACTAAGAGCAACAATTTTGTTACCTGCAGAACCGGAAGATGTACTCATCGACAAGAGGACCAATTATGCTAATGAAACTTGACTCTCAACGTAGACAAGTGGTAAACAAAAACTATAGGTTAGAGTCATAGCCCCTGATAAGGTTGACCAAAGAGAAAATTGTAGGACGGACTGAGAGACTGACTCGTTGCTGATCTAACTTGGATAGGTAGCTATAACCTGATTGACTAATGAAGGCCTTTTCTTTCAAGGTACCAACTGTACTGTTTTAAAATGTTTTTTCTCTTCTAGTTAGATTTTTCCAAATTAATGATTTTTATCAAATTGTTTTCGCATGAAGACCCACATGCTGATGCTAATTCGAAATAAGTAGGCTGACAAGGAGGACTTAGGGTGACTTAGACTGACTGACTTATATTGCTGAATTATTCAATTGATCATGAATTGCTATGCTTTGCTTAATGTTGGTTGCATATTAATAAAGTGCGACAAATGTATTGGTTAGGTTGCTAATAAAATTTGGAAATCATGATATTGCTAAATAAAAGTTTTGATTAGAATTGTAACTAATAGGGAATAAAACAAACTAACTTCATTTGCGTGATGGTGGTCTCTGATTAGATCAGTTCATGGTAATTTAAGTTCATTGAACTGATTTGTTACGCACTCCCTTAGAAAATAATGGAGGTAGGGAAATAATTTAACACGTAATAGAAATAATCTTCTAAATTGTGCATGCAAATATATCATTTTTTTTGTCTTAAAAATTATGCAAACTCAATAAGTAAATATTTCAAAAGTAAAAAAATTAATGGTTAATCTGTAAATAACACATTTTGTTTTTATTAAAAATTAAAAATTGACTTTTATTATTGAAAACAAACTCACCCCTTTATCAATTTTTGGCTTGAGGACACATTCAAACAAAGTGCTGCAAACAACACCTGCTTCCGTTCTGTTGTTCCTGTGCGTTGGCTATAAATGTTTACCGCAAATGTATTATTAATGTAATGGCTTAATTTGGGGGATTTCGCATAACAAGTGTTGCATGTTCAGGTGAAATTCTGCAAATTACATAGCATAATTTAAATTTCACCCAGGCCTAATATATTGTAATGAGCAATTTTAAGAACAGCTCGAAATTCAGGAAACTCCTGTGCCAGATTTACATTTTGCCCAGGTGCAAAAACATATGTGCTGTTCCAAAACCAGGGTCAAATTCTACCTTTTTTTTTAGCCAATAGGCTGGTTTATTTGGAAAAGCAAAGGGTGGTTTGTTGACTAATGCATCTTTTCTCACATGCATATAAAATGATCCAAAGGACATGATGGTGCTGATTTCAAAATGTTAAAGGAAAAATAAAACGTGGAAGCCAAAAAAAAATACAAAATATAAATGTAAAAGGTTTTTTTCCGTAAATTAAAGGAAGTAAACTTTCTGTGCTTCTTCTAATAGATTCACACACTTACAGAGCTCCCGCTACATTTTGAGAAAGCCCTTGTAAATGTTTATTTATATTTTAGTTGAGGGCTAAATAGAAATAATGTTGTAACAAAAAAAGCCTTTTTAGGGTCGAGCCTGCGTCGCATGCGCTTGCGCATGCATTTCGCTAAGCAAGACGCTTTAGCAATTAAAAAGGACTCGGAGCCCTGTCCACGTCACGTCAGTGTCTTTCATTCGCTCGCTCGTGGGCTTGCCTGTTAGAATCTGCTTGATTTCATTAGTGGAAGGCATGATTACATCATGCCTTTGGTGGATAGCCCTCCTCAAGCGCATTGACCAAGTACAGAAAACATGCGAGGCTCGCTGTTTTCCGTCCAGCTCGTGGACTACTTTTTCTCTATTTTCCCAGCGTGATCTCGCTTGGCAGAAGTCAAGCGTTTTACACAATATCGACCCTGTTGCACAGTTAATTGCAATTTTTCCGGTTAAAGTTCATAATTGCACTTTTGCCGACAGGTTTCATTACGAGTGAAACGTCCGGTTAGGAGTTTACAACGTTATCAGCTCTAACACGAGCAAACGCGAGACCCGTTGCATTGTAAATGCTTGTTATGTTTTGGGAGCAGGAAACATAATGGGATGTTCAAGAGGCTCGGGTGCTCACCATCATTCTGGCAACTGTTGAAGTGTTAGGTCATACTGCTGTGCCCTGTCAGTTCACCGAACTAAGATTTATGTATTCTGTTTCAGCGGGGACCATCCCCCACCCAGAGACAGTCACAGACTGGAGGTGTTTTCAGCACTGCTCGTTAATTCTTTCTTTCTTATGCAGGAATGTGCATTTGCACATTTTTGCTGACAGTGTCCTGACTCCCTTTACTGCTGTGCATAGGAAGACTGGGAAACATTGGGTTTCTTTGTCAGCAAAACAAAGACAAACTTCTGAACAAAGCCGTAGCGCAGGGACTGAAATGGAGCATATTTAGTTGCAAACTTCAGTCTCATGCAGGTAAAGCATAAAAGGCAAAAAATAGGATGCGCAAGAAAGGTTTGACATTTTTAAGCGCTTCACAAACAAAATTATTGCGCAAAGATGGATGCCGCAGTTGCATGTTACAGGCTAAAATATGGTTTGTTCATACTTTATTAAATAGTTTACATTAAAGAGATCCCTATGTCTGATATTTGGGTTTTAAATACAAAATTGAATTGCACGCCAATGCTTTAGCTCTACTGAATGAGATGCACAAACTGGACTCGATAAGTATTAGCTGCACTTGAGTATGTAGTATTAGATGTTTTAGTGCATAGATTTAGAAGTGACAATCAAATGTTATAATTGTTTATGTTGTTTTATTTCTGTATACTATGCGGGAGTTGTAATTACAAATCCTTATTTAGTGCGTTGTTGTTTTAAGCATAGGTGTTTTACAAATGCAGTTCAGCGCCACACTTGAAATGTAATCTAATTCTGTTTAAGTTATTTGATAACTTTTTTTCTGTAAGCTTATTAAACCTTATCGTCGAGTCACCAGGGGTTTGGTGCTCCATTTTCTGCCGGTTCTTCTTTTGGATAAGACATACCTTGAGGAAATGTTGACAATGTAATCAAGGTGTGAAATTATTTCTACAACAAGCACACATATGCCAAATGGTCCCTGCTTCCTCAATTCAAAATGTGCAATTACCAGTGAAATTACCTATACTTTAGGGTTCGTCTGGCGTGGTAATTCCACTACTGGATTCAACACCTGCTGAAAATGTTCCCAGTGGGGATTTGAGACTACCTTCATTTTCATTCAACTTCAAATATGGCCCTTGAGTCTCAGTTTTATTCTCTACCAAAATTATGGACAAGAACGGAGGATAAAACTGAGCACGAAATTTCAAGTTTAAAGTTGCATATTTACCAAACTTTTTGCTCTTAGTTGTGGAAGTTCTAAATCTGGAGGAAATTTCCAACCGCAGAATTTCATCCAACACATGGTTAATATGGCGGATGACCATGCAATGCATGATGCCCGTATTAACCCTATAGAAAAATCCTCCAGTTTGTGGACAAAAGGTTTTATAAAGAGAAGAATCCACTGTGGAACTTCATCCACCATATGGTTAGTGAGTTAGAAGAATTCCCATGGTCCATTGCCTGGATTTGATGTTTTAACTGAAAGGATTTCTGGTCTCTACCCACCTACGAATCAGGACCTAATGCCCTTAATGCAGTGGTAATTCTGTAGCTAGCATTTCTATTGCCAGAGAATCCACCAAAGAGAAGACTTCTCATTTCTTCTACAAACCTGTAGATATCCAGTTACCACCCAACTCTAAATCAACTCCCAAACTCACCAAAACACACACACAAAGCGAAAAGACCAAGGAGGAGAATGACAGAAAAAAATGTCATAAAGGGAGAAAGCAAGAACTTGCAAGAGTGAGATAAAGAGGCTTAGAGTCGTTGATAAAGAGAAATCAGGTGGTTTTGTGGTTACGCAGCCTTCATATTCCGTGTGCTGACAATTTAATTGTACTGTCAGCTGATTTCTGAGAAGAGCTTTGGGAACCAACACTCAGGGGGTCATTCCGACCCTGGCGGTCAAAGACCGCCAGGGCCGCGAATGACGGAAGCACCGCCAACAAGCTGGCGGTGCTTCCCAGCCCATTCTGACCGCAGCGGTGAAGCCGCGGTCAGAAAACCGGGTCCGCGGTTTCCTGCCGGATTTCCCCCGGCTGGGCGAATCCGCCAGGGCAGCGCTGCCCAGGGGATTCTGACCCCCTTCCCGCCAGCCTGTTTCTGGCGGTTTTCACTGCCAGGAAGAGGCTGGCGGGAACGGGTGTCCTGGGGCCCCTGGGGGCCCCAGCCTGCTTTTCACTGTCTGCCTAGCAGACAGTGAAAAGCGCGACGGGTGCAACTGCACCCGTCGCACACCTGCAACACCGCCGGCTCCATTCGGAGCCGGCTTCAGTGTTGCAGGCCTCTTTCCCGCTGGGCCGGCGGGCGCTACCTTGGGTAGCGCCCGCCGGCCCAGCGGGAAAGTTGGAATGGCCCCAGCGGTCTTTTGAACGCGGAGCGGCCTAATGGCGGTTCCCGCCAGGCGGACGGCAACCGCCGCCCACCGGGGTCAGAATGACGCCCTCATTCTTTTACAAATTAAGCACTGGAGGTACCCCAGGATGGTCAGTGCTTCCATTTTTCCATTTCCATTTCAAGGACTGCTATGAACCCATTAGCGTAATATGGAAATTGCCAGAATATGACACATATCCCCACACATCCTTCTATGACCTGGTAATGTGCTCCATCTTCCCTATATTCACATGGCCAATCCGGAAAAGGAGCTCTCTTCCTATCGCAGTCAGCTTCAGAGGGAAGCCAACCAAGTTCCTATTAGATATCATAGTATCCCAGCACTCATCATTACACATGGCATACATACCCTTCAGCCCACAAGCCAATCAACAATATTTCATATTTGCTGAATCCCTGGCTTTCCTCACCTGGTGTCCTCTGCTAAAGGCAAAGAAATACAATGGTGTCTTTTCTTTGGGCTTGTGGATGAAATTGGCCAAGGGCCACAGATCTTCCACCACACAACATGTGGGCAAGTCTCTTCAGAACATGATGTGTATCCTACCCACTTCGCCATTGTTAATGATTCCTTCGAAAACTTTTCTTCGCAGATGCATTTTATACAAGGTGACACTAGAAAAATGTGTGTGTAGGCGTATATGTATTTATGTAATATTTATATAGTGCAAATCTAGGTGAAGGGTAGTGGAGCTCTGTACATGGTCCAACGAAAAGACACGTGTGATTGGAGGGGTAGTTAGGCCCATATTTATACTTTTTGACGCAAAACTGTGCAGATGCAGTTTTGCATCAAAAATATTACCGCCGGCTAACTCCATTTCTTTGCACTGTGCGGGCGTCAAATTTATACTTTGACGCACGATAGCGCAAACCACAGGTGTAAGTCATTTTTTTTTATGCACACCACAGTGTCACGTCGTAAAGGAAAATGACATTAACGCAGCAGAAATGACCGTGAGCCGATATACGACACGGCAAACCGGATATGTGGCGTTTTTTGACGCAATAGCATCAAAATTCCCAACAAACACAGCCATTTCAGCAGAGGAGAGCCAAAATCGATTCCAGATACCTGTACAGACCCCAGGAAGATGACAACAGACCAGGAACCAGCCAGGAAGACCCACACAAGACCCAGGTTAGGGAGAAGAAGAATAGAAAGTGTTGCTTCATTGCAGAGGAGCAGGAAATCCTGGTAAAAGAGGTGACGGAACACTAGCACCAACTGTTTGTCACCTCAAAGTTGCCAATCAGTAAGAGAGAGGCAATATGGCAACAAATAGTTGACAAGATTAACAGTGTGGCAGAAGTACGCAGAACCGTCATCGAGTGCAAGAAACGCTGGCATGACTGCAAGCTCAGGACCAAGGAAAAGATGGCCAGGAACAGGAAGGCAGCACTGCAGACTGGAGGTGGGAGTCCAGCACACCAGGAGCCCCTGGACCACATGGAGGAGATGGTGGTAGGCGCCATCCCTGAGGAGATCGTCACAGGGATTCAAGGACAGGACAAGCGCAGATTACCAGGAGACAACGCACATGCAGGGTAAGTCGCATGGGGAATTAAAATGTACTAATGTCAACTACAACCGGGGGGGGGGGATACCGACTACAAAATGCATGGAAGTCATCATATACATGGAGTGGCATGGGTAAAGGGGTACGGCATGGGGGCATGGCCTGTACAGAGAAAATCTGGGGCACACCATAACACAACACCAACAACAGTTCCATGGGGGTATGCTGCCATGCCAACGATGTAGCAAAGGTAAAGCCAGGCCAGGAGGGAAGAGCACAACGTCAAACTGACATCCTGTTACACGTCAGCAACTAAACCCCCTACATTAACTAGGGCCCAATTAACAACCTCTAGCCATACCGACAACTGGAATTTAACAGTGACAACAGTTGCAACTGCCACCTCCGCTGTGTGTGCAGCTCAAGTAGCCAATGGCAGTAACGTCCCCATGGATCATACACACCTAAATTTGAGGGTTGAGGATGACAACTTTAACAATCCCCTGAAACAAGACAAATGTTCCAGTCCTGTCAATTGTGAATGCCCATAGTTCCGCAAACATCAGCCAGTGTCATCAACAATAGGAGCTACACAGCACTAAGGTCACACCCATGCTGCTTATGTCAGGGTCCATCCTGTGCCTGGGTCACAATGCAACATCCTAAATGTCATACTGCTCAGACAACAGCATTGAGGGGGAGGACACATGTAACTGGTCACTGAAATACACCTGCACAGTCAGAGGAGGAAATAGGACACTGCTGCGACTATCAGGGCAATCCAAAGTACCACACATTCCCCAACATCAGCTGTACACATTACCAATGCTGACATCCATATCGTGCCATAACAATGCTATGCAAAGTATACAGTACATTTCAACTACATATAAGTGGATGTGAAAGATCAGAGACTGGGGCAGGTCCAGATTGTTAAGTGTGCTGCTAGTGCCATCAGAGCATCCACAGCCAGTGAAAGGTCTCACCACGAGAATGGATGTAGACGGAGGGTTGAGTAGGACAAGAAGGTGGCAAATCACTGTTTGGCCAAAACCAACACCTAGAGGAGATGATGCTGACAAGTAAAATAACTTACCACAATACATGTGACGTGCAGGTGGGGCATGGGCCTGGGAGAATGCCCATCTGAAAGACTGGAGCACTGAACAGGAAACAAGATCACAATGTGAAAATCATCGCAAGGCAGGCATGTCACAACACCAATGCCACAACACAGACACACTAATTGTACCCTATTTAATTGCAGAGGACGATGGATCTCCTGCGGATATGCCTGTCCAGAACTACCCTGATGCCATGGATGACGAGCTGACAAACATCAGCCACCAGACCCTCCAAGAGGTCCTTGGAACCCTCCAGACCCCACCTTCAGTCACAAGGAGGAGCACAGAAAAAGCAGCCCTCATAGAGGACCCACCCACCACCCCAATTGTAAGACCTGCCAGCTCCAATACAGCTGACGACTCAGATGACGCAGGCACCAGCTTTGAGAGAACTGTAGTCGGAGT
This sequence comes from Pleurodeles waltl, assembly GCF_031143425.1. NCBI lineage: Eukaryota > Metazoa > Chordata > Amphibia > Caudata > Salamandridae > Pleurodeles > Pleurodeles waltl. The sequence goes on along the minus strand of NC_090447.1, from coordinate 1,213,256,855 downwards.
ACTGCGGGAGCTGGGCAAGGAGGTGCAGGTGGGGATGCAATATATGGTAGCCAGCCTATAGGGGGTGCGTTTGTGCATGATGTCAACTGAAGAACAGGCAGCAGCTTTGCAAGGGTGAACTATCTTGCAGGAAGTTGAAAAAGACTGAAGGAATTCAGCACAGCCGTAATACAGTTGACCCAACACCTACAAAAGCAATCCAGTCAACGGGTGCATGAATGCAACATTGAACCCCTCAGGGCCGACCTGGCTGCCTACCATCGTGATGCGGCTGCTATTCTTAAGAACCAGCAGATCCTCCTTGCAGCAGTACTGCCGTTAAGACCCTCACAGGTAGCAGCTACCAGGATGTCTGAATCCACGTCTTCAAACACTGAGGTGTGTGTTGCCCCTTCACAACCACCACCACCTAGGACAGAGGAGGCAACACACACATCAGAAGAGGAAGATATGGAACAGATCACCTTCACTTCATAAAAGTACCCGGAAGTACTAGTCCCTGCCACATGGCCACCTATTACCAAGGTCCTGCACTTTGTAACATGCCAGTCTTGCAACAACTGTACTCAGCAACTGTTCTGCAAACCACTGTATATCTTGTCAGCCTGCCTTATGATTGTCTCTCCCTTACTCATTGGCAAATCCTGTCCCTCTGCACTGTCTGACACATCACCCCAGCATATCAAATGAATTTTCCTTTAGCACTTGTGTTGGATCACAATGTAAGATGTCACTATAATGGACTCACAATCATGGACAATGTACATATAGCACTACAGCACTTTTCAATAAATAGCACTTCCACAACCACTTTGTCTCTGTGTAATGTGACACATCAACCGTGCAGTATACCACTGAATTTTGCCTCCTGTAAATTTACATAGCTTGTCAATACAACTGTCCTGAAATAATGTAGTCTGCTAACTATGCACGGTGGCCTGGATTCTGCCATACTCTGCCCTTCCGGAGTGTAATATCTGATGAAAAGCGAAACTATGCACCATAAAGCTGTGTTGGACAGAATAATGCTTCCTCAAGGGATATCTAAGCAATTAAATAGTGCCTGCAAAATGTTGCCTCCATGTAAAACTAATACATATAACATTGCCAACAAATCTGCAATGTACATATAACATTGCCGGCAGATATTGTACAAATCATCTGATGTCACTACAGAGCATGTAATCGTGCACATTTACATGATTTGTACTCACCAACAGGGCCACCAATCACAATTCCCAGGTGGTCCAGCAGATCTTGCTCCCTGGAGATGAGGTCAGCCCAGTGGTGCTTCAGCTGGTGGTCATTCCTTGGGGTCCGATAGACGCGTTGCAAGTGGTGCAATACCTTTCCCCACCAGAGCCTCCGTGCCTCGGTGTGATACCCCTGTATCACCCTTCCACCTGCCTCAATCATAAGAGGGAGGAAATGGCACACCAGCCATATGAAACCCCCAAGCTCCTCCTAGGCCCATCTTGTCAAGACGAGGCCTACCCAACATCTTAGCAGAAAAAAGGGTAATAGGGGATCAAGGAGAACAAAGGAGAATAAGGGGAAAGTAGAATATGAAAAACGTAAAGTAAACAACTAAAACAGCCCAACTATCCCCAAACTATCACTACCCACAACAGACTCCCAAAAATTGTACACAATAAACACTCAGACAGGATACAACAACAATATTTAATTCACAAAATGACAAGTAATGGACCACACAGGAGACAAAAGCACAATTTGACCAGACAAAACTCTCAACACAGACACACAGTCTAGAAGAATCACAGACTGCAAAGTGAAAGTGAAAATACACCCACTGTACATAATCTGTAAACTGGATATCCTATTATATCACTTCCTGCCTAAAACAGCACCCGTTTTTATTGTTATGCGTCAAATCTATTTGACTCATACAGTCTGGGCGTCATTTTTTTTCGACTCACAGGAGTAAAAATGAGCCCACATCCATATATTTGGAAATAGTCTACCACTTAACCAATTTTCTGAGGTAATGTGGAAGAGTCAATGGTTTTTTCAGGGCATTATGCGTCGTTTTTTGGGCATAAGTGTCATTTTTTGACACGTATGCGTCAAAAATTCAGGGCATTAACTGGGTTTGGGTCATTTTACCATTTTAAAGTTATATAACATTTGTGACACAACTGAGATAGGCTGATTGCACCCACTTTGGTCTTGACAGTGTATGGGCACATGTGAGACATCATACTGCTGCGGACCATGATACGCTACTTCCTTAACAGGATTTTCTCTCTTGGCTGACGCACTAGATGGCCATATGTGTGGCCTACATATATGTATTGCACAAATTGGGCATGTTTGGCATCAGAAGAGGATAGCAATGTGACGCAGAGAAGTGCCTATGGCTCAATGTGTGTGCATTGGCTACTAATGTAGTTGTTGACCCAGTGTGTGTGCATCACAAGATGCATTATTAAAAATATGCTTGAATGAATGTGAAGTCATTGTGTCTAAACCTTAGATGCAAGTCAGTGTGGAACTGAGAGAGGACAAGTGTTAGTCATACATGTAGCAACATCTGTTGTGTGCACAAGATTTTGAGTAACGTAGACACCACAAATGACAAAGCATGCACCGGATAGATGGCAGACGCTTGTTCATGTCAATGGTCCAAAAGTTGCCCATCACATGTCCTGGAAATTTGGAAAACGCTTCCTAGGCACTTGTTGGTGAACCCACCGTGAGTCAGGCACATGTACAGACTAAGTGGGTACCATGTTATTGACACGGAAAGCCAAAGGTGACCCACAACTGTAATATCACCCCACAGTTGTGGTCATATGACTGAGCCACAACTCTCCTGTGGCAGTGGTGGACCAGCAGACGAGGCAGCACGTGGCCACATATTTCCAGTGATCAATTGCACAGAGGTGTCTGGTTCATGTGTGTGGTCCAATGTTGATCCTGTATATTTTTAGGGGTCTATGTTGTCACAGTGACGTCCAGGTCTCATCGTGAGTCAGTGGCGGCTATTCCTGTATCTACTGAGTATCCTTCAGAGATCAATGGAAGTAAAGTCGATGAGGACATGAGAACCTACATGGGGATGGTCCCAACCTGTCACTGCAGACGTGTTATGAGACTGTCAACAGGGCAACCTTGGTGTGCTGAGAGAGATCATATCTCAGGAGTCATGTTCCGGCAGGTGTCATTACAACATTTGAACACAGGTTGGCCTGTAAAGTTCCCACGGCATCTGGGAACATCATAGCCTCTGTGTTGATTAATCTTGCAGCTATTCAAGGCCATCAATATGTTGTGAGCAATCTGATTCAGCGTGTGAACTGTCAGGGTCCTAACATGTGTGGAATTTTCATGCACATTATCAGAGGTTGCTGGTTCTGCTGGAGGCACCATACCCAATCTCTGCATACGGCCCTGGTACACTGTCACACTTTGTCGTTCATGCATATATGAGACCCAGACAAGGGATATTCCATGATTTTGGTATTTGGAGACAAATTTACAATTATGGTACAATGAAAAAGCAGATGATGCTATACAATCTATTTGAATATGCATTGAGGAAGCACCTGACAAAATACCCCCTGAGGAATGTGAGTTTTGGGTAAGGTAGTGTGGTACATATGTAGACACAAGGAGCCTTTAGGGTAACGCACAGACAGGTGCCAGTCAGGCTGACAGGATGCAGGCTCAATCAGGATCCAGTAATTTCACAAGGAACATACTCAGTGGTCTGACTTACACTGGTCGGAGGAAGAACAAGACAGTTGACATGGAAGACTGTGTTTGTCCTGTGTTTTGGCAGGTGACACATGAACCCAAGGGCTGTGTTACTCAACTTATTTTTCTAGCAATGCATAACAGTGTAATAGACTAAATGGCAGCTTCTATGCTGTTCCAAGCATCTGCAAGGGCAGTGCATGTTCAAATGGGTGGTCTGCATGGAGGTGCTCACAGGTGTGTGCTGCATGGGTTTCTCACAAGTCCTGTAGGTGAGATTCTAGTTCAAATGGCCAACAGTACATTTCACATGGGAAGCAATCTACAGCTGATAACAGGGCTTAGAAACTACAAGCCAGTGTATTAATTGACCTGACATCCATGCAGTCAGATGTAGTATGACAATGGAATACCATACTAAAGGGTAAAGCACACTGGATTACTATTGTTGGTCTGTGTGTGGAGAGGAGGGAATATGTGTGTACACATATTACCATTCCAGGGACCTCTTCAGACAGGTGGGGTGAGAACAGGAGCATGGGTGTGTCAGGAGTTAGGACATGGGCTGACATGTACATGGAATGTCATGTGCGCAATGCTTGTCATAGGTGTGGCACTTGTGCTGTCTATGTTCTGCTTATGTGGAACTCTAGTCATAGATAGTCCTTGCAAAGATAGGTGCTGTACGACTTACTGCTGTCAAGGGCCTGGTCATACATTCCTGTTACCAATGCAATAACACATCCACTGCCTCATGTATGAGGCATATTTTTCCCTTATAGACTGATAGTGTCTTAGTCGTGTGCCATATGCTGCGATGAATCATGTTGCCAACATGTATGTGTGAAATAGGTGTAGTCCTCTGCTATTGCAATTCAAAGGTGAAATGTACAGGATATATGTCATTTACAGTGTGTGTGAATGTGACTGTTGAATTATACGCATCACAACTGCTTTGGAATTTTCTGTGTCCTGATCGGTATATCAGCAATGCTCCATGAGGCTACACTCTTATTCTGATAGTTAGAGATAAAGGTGAGCAAAAATGATTACCCAGACCATGATATGGTGATTATTATCGGTGTTTATTCACATATGTTGATACAGTGGTGATGGTGAGTTGTTTCAAAAGAAATTGTTCACAATATGTTGGCGCCTACGCAATCCAGCAGCTGTGTTTTGTTGTACCCCCTCAAGTTGCAGGCCAGCATCCTGCTCTGCCTCCTCTTCAGGCATTTGTGGATCTGGTTCTAATAAGGGAATGTTCCTTCGTATACAAATGTTGTGCAGGATGGCACATGTTAAAATGATCTTACAGACCATGTCTGGTGAATAATGGGAGGCTGCCACCAGTGATGTCGAGGCACCTGAATCTCGATGTGAGGATGCCGAAGGTCCTCTTGACTATGGTGCGTGTCCTCCTATGTGCCTTGTTGTAGGCACGCTCTGTTACTGTGCTTGGGTTGCCAAATGGTGTCATAATCCATGGCTGGATCCCATGCCCCTGATCAGCTGAAAGAGAAAATGATTGGGATCATGTTGACCACAATATTGGTGATCAATCCTTGGTGATCCACAATGGCCTGCACATTGATGGAGTGTGTGTGCTTCCTGTTGCGGAATAGGTGTTCAGTTGCTGCAGGTGGCACAAGGCATACATGTGTGCAGTCAATGGCACCAAGGACGTGTGGGAATCCATTAATGAGGTAAAACCCCTGTTTTGTCTCCTTCTGCTTCTGCTGTGTGTTTGGGAAGCAGATGTGGCGGGTGTGAGTCCAGTGATGGCATCCAGTACTTTGGGCAAGAAGGCAGAGAATGATGACTGTGATATCCCAGCAACCAGGGCGCCAGTAGTTTGAAAGGAGCCACTTGCCAACATGTGAAGTACAGCTAGCAGCTTGGTTTCTGTTGGGATGGTGCGGGGTGTCAGCAAGGTGGGTGCCAGCTGTGGCTCTATGTTGCGCAGCAGCTGCTGAATGGCTTGCCAATTCAACTTGTACCTCTGGATGATGTCATGTTCCCTGAGGCCATGAAGGGTTGTCCTGGTGCGGAATATCCTCTCCTGCCTTTTGGTTTGCATTTAGGGTCCCTGCTGGTGTTGTAGTAGCTGCTGTTGTTGTTGCTGTGCTCTGCGTCTGTGTGCACGCTGGATAAGAAGCACCTCCATGTCTCCCTTTTTCTGCTCTGCTGTTGCTTCTCTGTGTACTGATTAAATACAGCTGTGTTTGCCCATTTTAATGCCTGCCCTGACCCAGCTATTAATTTTTGACGCAAATCGGGCTGTGCGTCATTTTCCGCCTCAGCCTCCCAGGCGTGCTGGATTTTTGCCCAGAAGCATAAATACGACGCACAAGCATTGAAGTAATTTTCTGGATGGCAACGCCTACCTTGCATATGATTAACGCGAGGCGGTTTCCCGCATCCAGAAAATGACGCACACAGCGGGATTTTGACGTCCGCAGGCTCAGGTGTCAAAGTTTAAATATGGGGCAAGGTTTGCCTGAATGTGTGTCAAAATATTTTACGGACATTCGTCACAGACGGAGTATAAATATCTCCCTTAGTTTCTTGTTACTGTCATATTGAGAATGGTGAAGATTAAGTGAAACAATTCCAGAGACAAAAATGTAAAACTGAAAGTACTGTGAAGAAAAAAAAAGTGATGAGTGGAATGTTTGAAATAATCTCAGCCGCAAGTAATCACTGTGGACCTCTTTCTAAGTGAGGACTTCTAAGTGGGAAGTACAGACTTGGATCTTGAACTCACTATGCTACAAAACACAAGCTGTACCTTACTAATAGGCTCAGCAAAGCTGAAACCAAATTAAGGCTACTTGTGTTCCAATGCAAAGGGAACCCAGCTTGGCAACTTGATCTAGATCACTCCTTCTAAAGTGGGTGCAAGACTGATTTACATGTGTTTGGTTCTTGCCTGCAATGACACAGACAAGCAAAAATAACATGGGCTGTATATAGGCCAGAGTAATTGCAAGTGGTTGAGATTAATTGAGACAATACAGCCATAAATGTTCTTATCTCTGTGTCTCTGTCAGGGAGCACTAACTTTGTATGTACTCGAAATCCAATGGAAGAAATGCACTTTTCCATCTCTCACTGCCACCACCAGTAACCACATACACAAGAATGCGTGTGCCAGTATTAGTCAAGGTGGAAAAGAAATGGGGTGAGAGAAAAACTGCGAGACAGGACTACACTATTTTTACCTCTTTTGCTGGGCACTGAGGACTACAAGACATAGGGGGTCATTACAACATTGATGGTAAAAGCCACTTACCGCCGTGCAGAAGACCGCCAATACACTGCTGCGGCCGCGGAATTCCACCACAGCTATTATGACCCACAGCACGGAATCCGCCGACAGAGAGCACAGCAATAGACAACCCCACCACAGAGAGGCACACAACACCATCACCCATACAAAATCCACGCACAAAACACCCCACACCACCACACATTACCACACTCATCAACACATACACAACCCCGCACATCACCTACACCACCCCATGGCACGCCAAAGACACCCCAGGTTTTCCGAGGAGGAGCTCAGGGTCATGGTGGAGGAAATCCTACGGGTAGAGCCACAGCTATTTGGATCACAGGTGCAGCACACCTCCATAGCCAGGAAGATGGAGCTATGGCGAAGAATAGTCGACAGGGTCAACGCTGTGGGACAGCATCCAAGAAATCGGAAGACATCAGGAAGAGGTGGAGCGACCTACGGGGGAAGGTGCGTTCAGTAGTCTCCAGGCACAACATCGCGATTCAGCGGACTGGCGGCGGACCCCCACCTCCTCCCCCACAACTAACAACATGGGAGGAGCAGGTCTTGACCATCATGCATCCAGAGGGCCTCGGGGGAGTCGGTGGAGGAATGGACACTAGTAAGTCAAATCTTAGCTATCATATCTCCCACCCTACCTGCATGCTATCACACCCCCCCACCTTCACCCCCTCCCCTATCACTCCCACTCCACCCTAATGTACTAATAACACAAACCACCCATCCCAAAACCAAGCCCTGCATGACACAACAAAGCATGGACACCCATCACTAAAGCATGCCCACTGCACATACCCATTACACCCCCCCAACCATCATCACACAAGCCCTCACACAGGAATGCTTGCACTGGGGTACAGGCACACTCACCCATTGCACACCATGACACACACACATGCAATAATCATGCCTGCAGGACCACTACGTAACGTCACCACACAGGAAGGTCCAGACATCTCCACTCCACCCACAGAAGAGGCCCACAGTGACGACAGCAGCTCTGGCCAACTGGATCCAGATGACCAGCCAGGACCATCGTGGGCCTCGGGACAGTCAGTTCCCCTAGCACAGGCACAGCCCAACACTGACCTTCCACCCTCTGGTAACACCAGCACAGCACCCACCCAGCGGGCCCATACCTCTGTACCCAGGACACGTCAATCAGCTGTGTGTCCACCACTACAGGGAACCCAGGATAACCCACCACCCCAACAACAACAGGGACCTGGGGGCAGTGGTAGTGGGCACATGGTCCAGGGAACGGAGGCCCAGGAACACAGGGGAACTGGGAGGGCTGCTGTGCTACAGGGGGCGGACAGGCCAAGGGAACCCACTCTCCAGGAGGCCCTCTCCTCCATCATGGGGGCATACCACCACTCCCAGGAGACGATGGCTACGGTCCTGGCCAAGTTTCAGGAGACCCAGCGCTTGCAGGACGAACAGTATTTGGGGTTCAGGGAGGAGCTCAGAACCATCAGCTCCGCCCTGGGAACCATCGTAGGGGTGCTGAAGGACATACAAAAGACCATGAGGGACACCATGGCACTCCAAGGGGCCCCTGACACTAGCCTGGACGATGAACTACCCACCACCTCCGCCGGCGCTAGTGGACAGGACGCCCGCCACAGGACCACCACACCAGCACCCCTCCCCCTGCAGATGGAGAACCACTCCGCAAGCGGTCCCTGAGATCCAGGAACGGGACAGAGCAAGATGGCAAGACCCCCGCCAGGAAATGAGACCACCCTGATTGTCATCCCACTGTCCCACTTTGTTACCCTGTCCAGATTGGAACTGCCCCCAGCTCCACTCCCTATGTCCATATGGGCAAAGCACCTGTGAGACTAATAGACTGGACTCTGCCATGGACATTCCTCCACCATCACCCATCACAATTTTGCCACCCCCTCCAATAATTAGCACTTCAATAAACACCCTTGAACCACAAAACAATCTGGAGTCAGTCTGTGATTTTAAAAATGTGTATTAGCAATGACAGTGACAAAATGCGATTTTCTAATGTAATGTCAACATACCTATGTCACACAAGTCCATGAAGGATGCAAGCAGATGACACACGTTGGTAACAACACCTGTGAAACCGTAATGGAAATGTACAACTCAGTTACCAAATACTGCTTCAAATTGACAGACAGGATAGAGGTAGAAGTGTGGAAGTGAATGTAATAGTAAAAAAAATGTTCTCACCTGTGTGTCACTGGAAATATTGCTGTATGACTGACTCCCTGTTGTCAATGTCTTCTTCCTCAGCTTCCTCCTCATCACTGTCCACAGGCTCCACAGCTGCCACAACACCGTCATCTGGACCATCCTCCTGCAGAAAAGGCACCTGGCGTTCCAAAGCAAGATTGTGAAGCATCGAGCAGGCGATGATGATCTGGCACACCTTCCTTGGTGAGTAGAATAGGGAACCATCTGTCATATGGAGGCACCTGAACCTGGCCTTCAGGAGGCCGAAGGTGCGTTCGATCACCCTCCTAGTCCGCCATTGGGCCTCATTGTAGCGTTCCTCTGCCCTGGTATTCCTCACTGGGGTCAGTAGCCATGACAGGTTGGGGTAACCAGAGTCCCCTAATAGCCACACGCGGTGCCTCTGGAGTTGACCCATCACATACGGGATGCTGCTATTCCGCAGGATGTAGGCGTCATTTGCCTGCGAGATGTACTGGTCTGCCAAACATACCATCTGTACATTCATGGAATGATAACTCTTCCGATTCCTGTACACCTGTTCACTCCTGCGGGGTGGACCAGAACTACATGGGTGCCATCAATAGCACCTATGATGTTGGGGATATGTCCCAGGGCATAGAAGTCACCTTTAACTGTAGCCAAATCCTCCACCTGATGGAAAACGATGTAGCTCCTCACGTGTTTCAGCAGGGCAGACAACACTCTGGACAACACGTTGGAAAACATAGGCTGGGACATCCCTGATGCCATGGCCACTGTTGTTTGAAATGACCCACTTGCAAGGAAATGGAGCACTGATAGCACCTGCACTTCAGGGGGTATTCCTGTGGGATGGCGGATTGGTGAGATCAGGTATGGCTCCAACTGGGTACACAGTTCCTGGATTGTGGCACGGTCAAACCTGTAGGTGATGATCAAATGTCGCTCCTTCATTGTTAACAGGTCCACCAGCGGTCGGAACACCGGAGGATTCTGCCATCTCCTCAAATGTCCCAGCTGATGGTGCCTAAGAAGGACAACAGCGACCACAGAGTCAACAAATTCTCAGGTATGTACCCACAGCTACACAGAACACGACACCAAATCCAAAACTCTTCCTGTATGTGTGTTGAGTCCAGGCCTAGGTATGTGTGACATAGTAGTAAATGAAGCCATGTGGGCCCCTGAAATGGCGGCTGCCTGACCTCTAAACTGGGACAATGGGATTGTGGGGTAACTGCGCTGGCGTTGCACACCGTCGCAGTAGGCGGTCGTAGACCGCAGCGCAATGCTGCATTGGTTAACATTGGACCCTTTGGGTCCCAGGAGCCAATGATGAAGTGCGCCGGCGGTGACGATACGCACCGCCGCGGACGTGACCGCCATTTTCTATCTGTTCAATCACTAGATACCTGATCTTCGACAGGAGAGGACCTACACTGCAAGTTCTGCTGTGACCTCGGTCTGGAAGAGACAATGGCTGCTGCGTCTGAGGAAAGGGCCCCTGCCTTCACTGCTCAGGAGTTGGAGAAGCTTGTGGACGGGGTCCTCCCCCAGTACACGCTACTCTACAGTCCTCCAGACCAACAGGTAAGTACACAGGGAGCACGTTGTATGGGCTATGCCTGGGTGGAGAGGTCTGGATGTCAGTAGGAAGGGGGCAGAGTTCTGCGAGCATGAAGGACTGTGAATGCATGTGCCACATGGCAAGGGTAGGGATGGGGGCCACTCACTTCGACGGTGCAGTTGGAAATGACTTCTCTTCTTCCCCTGTACATGTCATGTAGGTCAGCGCCCACCAGAAGAAGGACATTTGGCGTCCCATCGCCAAGGACGTCCGGACCCTGGTGGTCCACCAGAGACAGAGCACCCACTGCCGTAAAAAATGGGTGGACATTCGCTGCTGGAGCAAGAAGACGGCAGAGGCTCAGCTGGGGATGGCCTCCCAATGTGGGAGGGGTGCCCGTCGCACCATGACCCCCCTGATGTTCCGGATCCTGGCGGTGGCCTTCCCTGAGTTGGACGGGCGCTTGAGGGCATCACAGCAGACACAAGGGGGTGAGTACACTCTCATTCTGCGGACTTTGCGCGCAGTGGAGGGGTCTGGGTGGGGGAGGAGGGCTGTGGGTTTCCCTGGGCCAGGGCGAGTTACGTAGGCTGGCCCCTCCAGAATGCAGGCCATGTGCCACTCCACCCCACCTCTGTAGAGTGCCAAGTACAGGTAGACATGCGCCTGTGTCATCTATGTGGACAGATGACACTCATAGCCATGTAGACCATATCCCAGGAATTGCGTCTGTAGAGGCCAAGAGCACAGCGTATGTCAGGGGGCTGCTGTGTCTGTATTGTCCGCCACCGGTAGCGTTAAGCCATGCACTCAACCTGTCTTTCTTCTGTCGTCCCCCCCTTTTTGTGGTCTCCCTCTTCTTTTGTGCATCAGCATCATCAGCTGAGGTACAGTGGCACCGGAATACGAGGGAGCAGCATCCCACATGGCCATGGAGGGCCACACCACGGACTCTGAATACACCAGTCGGACGGAGGGCGAGGGGAGCTTCACGTCGGTCACCGGATCAGCAAACAGCTCCCTTGTGGTGGCGGCACCATCTGTGCCCCCCACTTCTACAGGTACAGCCGCCACCCCCCCTACCAGCACCGCCCTCCCAGCAGCCCCTCAGCCTTCGCTCCGTGCCCGCTCACCCAGGAGGGTGGGCATCACCTTCGCCCCAGGCACCTCAGCCCCTGCCCCTGTCACCTCTGCTGCCCTCAGTGAGGAGGCCATTGACCTCCTCAGGTCACTCACTGTTGGGCAGTCTACCATTGTGAATGCCATCCAGGGTGTAGAAAGGGAGTTGCAACACACTAATGCATTCCTGGAGGGCATTCATTTTGTTCAGGCTGCCCATCATCAAGCCCTGCAATCTCTGGCCTCAGCACTGATGGCAGCCATTGTCCCTGTGTCTAGCCTCCCCACTCCAACTTCCTCCACCCAGACCCAATCCCCTGTACCCCAGCCTATCCAAAGCACACCATCAGACAAGCATGCACACACCTCAACACACAAAAGTAGCTCAGGCACCACACATCCCACAGGCACTCACACAAGCATCACCCACATACAGACACAGCAACATCCACTGCCTCCACTGTGTCCCCCTCGTCGTCGTCTCCCTCCTCCCTCCCAGTGTTGTCTACACTCTCACCTGCATGCACTACATCTACAGGCACTAGGACTCGCACCAGAACACCCAGCACCACACCCCGCTCACCTGCACTCACCACCCCCACCACCATTTACACGTCCCCTGTGTCCACTCCCAGTGTGTCTGTGACGCCCCCTCCCAAAGTACACAAACGCGGGCACCCACACACCCAACATCCATCCACCTCACGACAGCCTCCAGTACCTGCACCTGCACCTGCACCCAAATCACCTAAAGTTACACCTCCTACAACCACCTCTTCTTCCTCCACTCCCAAACCCCCTCTAGCTACCCATCCCAGTGTTCGTCAGAAACTTTTCCTGAGCAACGTTGACCTCTGTGCCACCACCCCCACCCCTCCAATTCATAGGTCCCGTAGTAGCACCTCAGCCAAAAAAAGTCCGGTACCAGTGGTGCGTGTTAGAGGTCTGTGGAGTGCACCGGCCACCAGGGCAGCCAGTGTGACACGGAGCCAAAGCACTGCCAGTCCACCCCCTGTAAAGCACCTCAAGTTGGAAAGTGCCCGACGGGAGAGGGTGAAGACTCCTTCCAGCAAAACAGCTCACAAGGGACCCGGGGGGAGTGCCGAGTTAGCTGTGACTCCTCCTAAGGTGGTGAAGGGGCAGAAGAAGTCTTCAAAGTCTGGTAAGACCAGCACGGCGGAGAAGGCCGCCATCCTCCCCGCCGGCCGGGACGCCACCGCCAGAAATATCGTCACTGATCTGGAGACCACCGCCAGAGTCAGTGCCCTGGAGGGCAGCACTATCGTCACTGGTCCGGAGACCACCGCCAGACTCAGTGTCCTGGAGGGCAGCACTATCGTCACTGGTCCGGAGACCACCGCCAGAGTCAGTGCCCTGGAGGGCTCCACTATCGTCACTGGTCCGGAGACCACCGCCAGCGTCAGCGCCCTGGAGAGCACCACTATCGTCACTGGTCCGGAGACCACCGCCAGCGTCAGTGCCCTGGAGGGCCCCGGCAGCCACAGCCCGGCTGGGCACTGAGGGACCGTCATGCCACACACCGCTGCACAGGTCAGAGACACAAAGTCAAGCACCGCTGAACAGGGCAAAGACCGCCATGGCAAAGAACCGCTGAACAGGGCAAAGACCGCCATGGCAAAGCACCGCTGAACAGGTCAGAGAAAGCAAAATCAAGCACCACTGAACAGGGCAAAGCACCGCTGAAAAAGGCAAAGACCGCCAACTCAAGCATCGTTAGCCCATGTGCAGCTGGGACAGTGACGGAACTGGGACCGTCAGGGGGAGCGTGATGCACTCTGGGCACCAGTCCCCCTCCAGAACCAGTGGAGAACAGCATCCACTCCGTCTGTCCATCACATGATGAAGCACTCTTGGCACCAGTCCCCCTCCAGAACCAGTGGAGAACAGCATCCACTCTGTCTGTCCTTCACAGGATGAAGCACTCTGGGCACCAGTCCCCCTCCAGAACCAGTGGAGAACAGCATCCACTCCGTCTGTCCTTCACAGATGAAGCACTCTGGGCACCAGTCCCCCTCCAGAACCAGTGGAGACTGTTATCCACTTGAGAGACTGTGGCTTTGCACTCCCCAGGATAAAGCAGTGGGCAAACCACCCACTGGAGTGACTTGAGAGACTGTGGCTTTGAACTCCCCAGGATGGTACAGTGGGCAACCCACCCACTGTAGAGACTTGAGAGACTGTGGCTTTGCACTCCCCAGGATGGTACAGTGGGCAACCCACCCACTGTAGAGACTTGAGAGACTGTGGCTTTGCACTCCCCAGGATACATCAATGGGCATGGAGCCCCGTCGTAAATCTGGCGTGGCGCTGTAATCCGGCTGAGGTGCCCCCCCCTTCCCTTCCCCCTGAGGTGCCTGTTGTATTTCTATCTGATGCCCCTGCAGTAGTCTCTCCGTTTGTGGACAGGTATCTAGTGTGGGCCTTGCCCATGCTTTGTGAGCCCAGTGGTCCACGGACATTGATATGTGCATATCTGCAGTACTAATCGTGATGTATAATTTTTAGATTTTTATATATATCTGTATATATTTGTACATTACAATGGTTGAACTGATTTCCTTTTGTCTTTGCATTCTTCCGGGGGGGTTGTGGGTTGTTACTGTGATGTTTGGAAATGCATTGGTGTGTGTGTTGTAGTGTGCGAGGGTGGCGGTGGGGGTGGGGGTGGGGGTGTTGCGTGTGTGTGTCCCTGACTTTTGCCTCCCCCCTCCCCTATGTCGTAGGTGCAGGACTCACCGTTGTCTTCGGCGCCGCCGTTGCTGGTGTTCGTAGAGGAGCAGGAAGACAAGCGCAGGGAGTATTTGTAGTTCCGGCTCCATGGTGGCCTCCTTCCTCGTGGAGTGTGTTGAGGTGAGCGTTTTCCCATTGTAAGAGCTGTTTCCGCCGTGTTTTTATCCACGGTGAATCGGCCGCGGAAAAGGTGGCGGATTGGTGGGTTGTGATACTGTGGGCGGTACATTGTCTACCGCCTGTCTGTTGGCGGTGACCGCTGCGCTGCTTGTCTGTACCGCCGTGGCGGTCGGAGTGTTAAAGTGGCTGTCTATATTGGCGGTTTCCGCCACGGTCATAATTCCCTTTTTTTCCCGCTGGCCTGTTTGCGGTATTACCGCACCTTTAACACCGTCCGCCAAGGTTGTAATGACCCCCATAGTGTTGTCTATAGGCAATAAGGGCTATTCTCTTATGGTCATAACAGATAAAATGAAACTTTGAACGGATATACCTTAGTGATATTTCTGTGCAACCAACTCGCTGTATTTTGATGTTGTTTTGATGATAATGTTCCCTGCATGGTGAACAGTTGTGGCCCTTGTCCAAATGCACACTGTCTGGTATCCTGTTTGTTGGATTTTGGCCACAGCCTCATGCTGATCTAGTGTGGGCACGAAACCCAAGGCCAGTCATTTACAAGATTGTGGTCCTGGACTTGTCATGGTCCTGGAGGGGCACACCAATAACCAATATCCAATATCACTGGACTAAGCACTAGCCTTTGGTTCCAAAGTAGTGCACCATTTACCTTAGGGCTCTTCAATGCCTCGACAGGGGTGGTAGACACCATATGAATGCACTTAGATTACAATGCAATCCCAGAATCTGATGAGTTAGGAGGACTGACTGGTCAATTCACTGTAATTAATTTAGAAATTCAAATATGTACTGAATGAGTAAACAAATTGCACTAGAGTCTATTCAGCTATTCTTGAGAAGTCTTTCTTGGCTGGCTACAAATCCACAAACACATCTGTTTTGGATGATGTCAGTTTAATGGGCAGTCTATGACTCTTCTTACTGGGGTTACGAGCTTAGAGAGTCCAGAAGACATATCATGCTGAAGGGAGCAGTGCACCTGTTTCAAATTATCCCGGGCTGTTTATGTGAGAATGCAATAACTTGATAAGTACAAGACCTATATAAACATTTGTAACATTCTGTTGTACCCCATTGGGCCAACAGTAAAACTAGAACAGCAGCATATTTTCAATGAGTCGCATGCCGATTTTGTTTGTTTGTGCGATTCTAAGCATTGCACAACACTGCTAAGGCAAGATAGTAGTGTCTTGAGTGAGATTTATATACGATGAGGCCCTCTAGTACAAATGTTGACACAGTGTCAAGAGGCTGAGTGTAAGCTGTGTAAAACTGTCATTTTTGCAGAAATTACACATGTGCCTCGGTATATCATAGACTTTTTCATTTACCAATTATTTGTGCCTAGTTTCATATGGTGGTATATCTTCATGCAAAGCCAAGACATGTTAGTTAGGTAGATCTAGCTTTGTAAGGATTCCAGGTGTCTTTCACTGTTCCCACCCCATTAGCGGGTTAGTACACCATGGAGCAGAACCTTTGGTATTGCACTCACGTCAAAGTTTGGCACAAAAATAATTTTATGTAGCAAAGTGGATTGAATCCCCTCAATACCATGCAAGTACATGATCAAAATGTTAGCAAACCATAGTTGTTTTTCTAATGTATGCTGTCTACAGAGTAGTCACTAACTTGGAGTGTTTTCATGCTAGTGTATGTGCTGTAGGTACTGTAGTGCAACTAAATTCAAAAACAGACACACATCTACTTTTACCTGCACATATATCCATCCTATGACTATTTCTTCTTAGATTTATACCAACATGTTTCTAGGCTTATGTAGGAAAGTACCATCTTGCCTGGCATGTTACCCCCATTTTTCACTGTATATATGTTTTTTTAGTTGTATGTGTCACTGGGACCCTGCCAGCCAGGGCCCCAGTGCTCATAAGTGTGCCTGACTGTGTTACCTGTGTTATGACTAACTGTCTCACTGAGGCTCTGCTATCCAGAACCTCAGTGGTTATGCTCTCTCATTTCTTTCAAATTGTCACTGACTGGCTAGTGACCAATTTTACCAATTTACATTGGCTTACTGGAACACCCTTATAATTCCCTAGTATATGGTACTGAGGTACCCAGGGTATTGGGGTTCCAGGAGATCCCTATGGGCTGCAGCATTTCTTTTGCCACCCATAGGGAACTCTGACAATTCTTACACAGGCCTGCCACTGCAGCCTGAGTGAAATAACGTCCACGTTATTTCACAGCCATTTACCACTGCACTTAAGTAACTTATAAGTCACCTATATGTCTAACCTTTACCTGGTAAAGGTTAGGTGCAAAGTTACTTAGTGTGAGGGCACCCTGGCACTAGCCAAGGTGCCCCCACATTGTTCAGGGCAAAGTCCCCGGACTTTGTGAGTGCGGGGACACCATTACACGTGTGCACTACACATAGGTCACTACCTATGTGTAGCTTCACAATGGTAACTCCGAATATGGCAATGTAACATGTCTATGATCATGGAATTGCCCCCTCTATGCCATCCTGGCATAGTTGGCACAATCCCATGATCCCAGTGGTCTGTAGCACAGACCCTGGTACTGCCAAACTGCCTTTTCAGGGGTTTCACTGCAGCTGCTGCTGCTGCCAACCCCTCAGACAGGTTTCTGCCCTCCTGGGGTCCAGGCAGGCTTGTCCCAGGATGGCAGAACAAAGGACTTCCTCTGAGAGAGGGTGTTACACCCTCTCCCTTTCGAAAATGGTGTGAAGGCAGGGGAGGAGTAGCCTCCCCCAGCCTCTGGAAATGCTTTCATGGGCACAGATGGTGCCCATTTCTGCATAAGCCAGTCTACACTGGTTCAGGGACCCCTTAGCCCTGCTCTGGCGCAAAACTGGACAAAGGAAAGGGGAGTGACCACTCCCCTGACCTGCACCTCCCCTGGGAGGTGTCCAGAGCTCCTCCAGTGTGCTCCAGACCTCTGCCATCTTGGAAACAGAGGTGCTGCTGGCACACTGGACTGCTCTGAGTGGCCAGGGCCAGCAGGTGACGTCAGAGACTCCTTCTGATAGGCTCCTTCAGGTGTTGCTAGCCTATCCTCTCTCCTAAGTAGCCAAACCCTCTTGTCTGGCTATTTAGGGTCTCTGCTTTGGGGAATTCCTTAGATAACGAATGCAAGAGCTCATCAGAGTTCCTCTGCATCTCTCTCTTCACCTTCTGCCAAGGAATCGACTGCTGACCGCGCTGGAAGCCTGCAAAACTGCAACAAAGTAGCTAAGACGACTACTGCAACTCTGTAACGCTGATCCTGCCGCCTTCTCGACTGTTTTCCTGGTGGTGCATGCTGTGGGAGTAGTCTGCCTCCTCTCTGCACTAGAAGTTCCGAAGAAATCTCCCGTGGGTCGACGGAATCTTCCCCCTGCAACCGCAGGCACCAGAGAACTGCATTACTGGTCCCCTGGGTCTCCTCTCAGCACGACGAGTGAGGTCCCTTGAATCCAGCAACTGTGTCCAAGTGACTCCCACAGTCCAGTGACTCTTCAGTCCAAGTTTGGTGGAAGTAAGTCCTTGCCTCCCCACGCCAGACTGCATTGCTGGGAACCGCGTCTTTTGCAACTACTCCGGCTTCCGTGCACTTCCGGCAGAAATCCTTTGCGCACAGCCAAGCCTGGGTCCACAGCACTCTAACCTGCATTGCACGACTTTCTAAGTTGGTCTCCGGCGACGTGGGACTCCTTTGTGCAACTTCAGGTGAGCACCGTTTCACGCATCCTTGTAGTGCCAGTTTCTGGCACTTCTGCGGGTGCTACCTGCTGCTGAGAGGGCTCCTTGTCTTGCTCGACGGCCCCTCTGTCCCCAGACGCAATTGGCGACATCCTGGTCCCTCCTGGGCCACAGCAGCATCCAAAAACCCTAACCGCATGATTTGCGGCTAGCAAGGCTTGTTGGCAGTCTTTCAGTGGGAAAACACATCTGCACGACTCTCCACGGCGTGGGGGATCCATCCTCCAAAGGGAAAGTCTCTAGCCCTTGTTGTTCCTGCAGAATCCTCAGCTTCTACTGTCCAGTAGAAGCTTCTTTTCACCCACAGCTGGCATTTCCTGGGCATCTGCCCATCTCCGACTTGCTTGTGACTTTTGGACTTGGTCCCCTTGTTCCACAGGTACCCTCGACTGGAAATCCATTGTTGTTGCATTGCTGGTTTGTGTCTTTCCTGGAGAATTCCCCTATCACGACTTCTATGTCCTTTGGGGAACTTTAGTGCACTTTGCACTCACTTTTCAGGGTCTTGGGGTGGGCTATTTTTCTAACCCTTACGATTTTCTAATAGTCCCAGCAACCCTCTACAAGGTCACATAGGTTTGGGGTCCATTTGTGGTTCGCATTCCACTTTTGGAGTATATGGTTTGTGTTGCCCCTATCCCTATGTGTCCCCATTGCATCCTATTGTAACTATACATTGTTTGCACTGTTTTCTAAGACTATACTGCATATTTTTGGTATTGTGTACATATATCTTGTGTATATTTGCTATCCTCATACTGAGGGTACACTCTGAGATACTTTGGCATATTGTCATAAAAATAAAGTACCTTTATTTTTAGTATATCTGTGTATTGTGTTTTCTTATGATATTGTTCAAGTGACACTAGTGGTACTGTAGGAGCTTCACTCGTCTCCTAGTTCAGCCTAAGCTGCTCTGCTAAGCTACCATTATCTATCAGCCTATGCTGCTAGACACCCTGTACACTAATAAGGGATAACTGGGCCTCGTGCAAGGTGCAAGTACCCCCTTGGTACTCACTACAAGCCAGTCCAGCCTCCTACATTGGTTGTGCAGTGGTGGGATAAGTGCTTTGAGACTACTTACCACTCTTGTCATTGTACTTTTCATAAGAGAAAAATATACAAAACAAGTTCAGTGTGTGTACACATAACTAAAAAGTTTTGCATTTCCTCTTTTCACTCTTTTCTAAGTGCTGAAAAGTACTTCTAAACTTTCTAAAAAGTTCTTAAAAGTTTAAAAAGTTTTTTTCTGTCTTTCTAAAAGTTCTGAAAACTTTTTTCTCTTTTTGTGTCACTTAAACCCTTCTAAAAAATGTCTGGCACAGGCCAAAATGTTGATCTGTCCAAACTTGCATATGATCACCTTAGCTGGAAAGGAGCAAGGAGTCTCTGCATAGAAAGAGGTTTGAGTGTAGGGAAGAATCCTTCCTTGGAATTGTTGCTTAACATGCTTAGAGAACAAGATAAGGCCAAAATGGCCCCATCTGTTGAAAAAGTAGCCAATGGTTCCCAATCTGATCCAGGGACTCCCCAAGGAAAAGATTCAGGAAAGAAACTTCAGAGCCTGCCCATTACTAGACAGTCTAGCATAGTTGGTACTGATGTAGAGTCACACCATACAGATAGTGTTGTCTCACATCACAGCAAGAGTATTCCTTCTCACCACAGTAGAAGTGAAGTTTCTGTTAACCAAGCTGTTAGGGTGCCTTCTGTTAGGGACAGGTCTCCTCTGTCCATTCTCACCATACTTCTGTTTCAAGGCATGTCCCTCCCACCCACCCTGATGACAGAATGTTAGAAAGGGAGCTCAATAGATTGAGAGTGGAACAAAGCAGACTGAAGCTCAAGAAGCAACAGCTGGATTTGGATAGACAAACCTTAGAAGTAGAGAAGGAAAGACAGAAACTGGGTTTAGAAACCCATGGTGGCAGCAGCAGTATTCCCCATAGTCATCCTGCAAAAGAGCATGATTCCAGGAATCTGCACAAGATAGTTCCCCCTTATAAGGAGGGGGATGACATTAACAAGTGGTTTGCTGCACTTGAGAGGGCCTGTGCTGTACAGGATGTCCCTCAAAGGCAGTGGGCTGCTATCCTATGGCTATCATTTAGTGGAAAAGGTAGGGATAGGCTCCTTACTTTGAAAGAAAATGAAGCCAATGGTTATGGCTTAACCACTGAACAATACAGGATAAAGTTCAGAGAGACCAAAAAGGAGTCTTCACAAGACTGGGTTGATTTCATTGACCATTCAGTGAAGGCCTTGGAGGGGTGGTTACATGGCAGTAAAGTTACTGATTATGACAGCCTGTATAACTTGATCCTGAGAGAGCATATTCTTAATAATTGTGTGTCTGGTTTGTTGCACCAGTACTTGGTGGACTCTGATCTGACCTCTCCCCAAGAATTGGGAAAGAAGGCAGACAAATGGGTCAGAAAAAGGGTGAACAGAAAGGTTCATACAGGGGGTGACAAAGATGGCAACAAGAAGAAGGATGGTAAGTCTTCTGACAAGGGTGGGGACAAATCTAAAAATGAGTCTTCATCAGGCCCACAAAAACACTCTGGTGGGGGTGGTGGGTCCAAATCCTCTTCCAATCAAAACAAAGAAAAGAAACCATGGTGCTATTTATGTAAAATAAAAGGCCATTGGACAACAGATCCCAGTTGTCCAAAGAAAAGCACCAAGCCTCCTACCACTACAACCCCTACTGCTACACCTAGTGTCCCTACTAATAGCAGTGGTGGTGGGAGCAAACCTACTAATAGCCAATCTAAGGGAGTAGCTGGGCTCACCTTTGGTAACTTAGTTGGGGTTGGTCTGATTAGGGAGACCACAGAGGCTGTGTTAGTCTCTGAGGGGGCTATTGATTTAGCCACCTTAGTTGCTTGTCCCCTTAACATGGATAAGTACAAGCAACTACCCCTAATAAATGGTGTTGAGGTTCAGGCCTACAGGGACACTGGTGCCAGTGTTACTATGGTAATTGAGAAACTGGTCCACCCTGAACAACACCTACTTGGTCACCAGTACCAAGTAACCAATGCTCACAACAACACCCTTAGCCACCCCATGGCTGTTGTAAATCTCAACTGGGGGGGGGGTTACTGGCCCAAAGAAAGTTGTGGTTGCCTCAGATTTACCTGTAGACTGTCTATTAGGGAATGATTTAGAGACATCAGCTTGGGCAGAAGTGGAGTTGGAGGCTCATGCAGCAATGCTGGGCATTCCAGGGCATATTTTTGCTTTGACAAGGGCTCAGGCCAAAAAGCAAAAAGGACAGGGTGACTTGGATCCTGGAAGAATGGACCAAGGGCTCCCTAAAGCTAGGGGTAGCAAAGGTAAATCACTACCTTCTATCCCTCCCTCTACAGTAGATTCAACTTCAGAGGAAGAAGAATTCCCACCCTGTGTAGAACCTTCACCAGAGGAGCTGGAAGCAGACACTGCTGAGCTTTTGGGTGAAGGGGGGCCTGCCAGGGAGGAGCTGAGTGTGGCACAGCAGACCTGTCCCACACTAGAGGGTCTAAGACAGCAAGCTGTCAAACAGAATAAGGGGGATGTCAGTGACTCTCACAGAGTTTACTGGGAGGACAACCTCTTGTACACTGAGGCAAGGGATCCTAAACCTGGAGCTGCCAGGAGATTAGTGATTCCTCAGGAGTAAGGAAAGTTCCTCCTAACTCTTGCTCACGACATTCCCCTGGCTGGACATTTGGGGCAAATGAAAACTTGGGACAGGCTTGTTCCCTTGTTTCATTGGCCTAGAATGTCTGAGGACACAAAAGATTTTTGTAAGTCCTGTGAAACCTGTCAAGCCAGTGGCAAGACAGGTGGCACCCCAAAGGCACCCCTTATTCCACTGCCTGTGGTTGGGGTTCCCTTTGAAAGGGTAGGGGTTGACATAGTTGGCCCCCTTGACCCTCCTACTGCTTCAGGCAATAGGTTTATCTTGGTGGTAGTGGACCACGCCACCAGATATCCTGAAGCAATTCCTCTTAGGACCACTACGGCTCCTGCAGTGGCAAAAGCCCTCCTGGGAATCTTTTCCAGGGTGGGCTTCCCAAAAGAGGTGGTATCAGACAGGGGAAGCAATTTAATGTCTGCTTACTTGAAGGCCATGTGGAAGGAGTGTGGTGTGACTTATAAGTTCACTACACCCTATCATCCACAAACAAATGGACTGGTAGAGAGATTTAACAAAACTCTCAAAGGCATGATTATGGGTCTCCCTGAAAAACTCCGCAGGAGATGGGATATCCTTTTACCATGCCTCCTTTTTGCCTACAGGGAGGTACCCCAAAAAGGAGTGGGCTTTAGCCCCTTTGAACTTCTTTTTGGACACCCTGTTAGGGGTCCACTAACACTTGTCAAGGAGGGTTGGGAACAACCTTTAAAAGCTCCAAAGCAAGATATTGTGGATTATGTACTTGGCCTCAGATCAAGGATGGCTGAGTACATGAAAAAGGCCAGTAAAAACCTTCAGGCCAGCCAAGAGCTCCAGAAGCAATGGCATGATCAGAAGGCTGTTTTGGTTCAGTACCAACCAGGGCAGAAAGTGTGGGTCTTGGAGCCTGTGGCACCAAGGGCACTCCAAGATAAATGGAGTGGACCCCACACAATTGTTAAAAAGAAGGGTGAAGTCACCTATTTAGTTGACTTAGGCACCGCCAGGAGTCCCCTTAGGGTGCTCCATGTCAACCGCCTGAAACCCTGCTATGACAGGGCTGATCTCACCCTGCTCATGGCAACTGATGAGGGACAGGAAGAAGACAGTGATCCTCTTCCTGATCTCTTCTCTTCCACAGAACAAGATGCTCTGGTGGAGGGGGTAGTTTTGGCTGATTGTCTTACTGCTGAGCAGAAAGACCATTGCATTAATCTTCTGGGTCAGTTTTCTGAACTCTTCTCTACTGTGCCAGGTACCACTTCTTGGTGTGAGCACACTATAGATACTGGAGACAGCTTGCCTGTCAAAAGTAAGATCTATAGGCAGCCTGACCATGTCAGGGACTGCATAAAGCAAGAGGTGCAGAAAATGTTAGAGCTGGGAGTGGTTGAGCACTCTGAAAGTCCATGGGCTTCTCCTGTGGTACTTGTACCAAAACCCCATTCCAAAGATGGAAAGAAGGAAATGTGGTTTTGTGTAGACTACAGAGGTCTCAACCAGGTAACCAAAACTGATGCTCACCCTATAACCAGGGCAGATGAGCTCATAGATACACTGGCATCTGCCAAGTATCTAAGCACTTTTGATTTGACTGCAGGGTATTGGCAAATCAAACTATCAGAAGATGCTAAAGCTAAAACTGCATTTTCAACCATAGGAGGCCATTACCAATTCACATTAATGCCTTTTGGATTGAAAAATGCACCTGCCACTTTTCAGAGGTTGGTGAATACAGTCCTGCAAGGGCTGGAAGCTTTCAGTGCAGCATATTTGGACGATATAGCTGTCATTAGCTCCAGCTGGGATGATCACCTGGTCCACCTATGGAAAGTTTTGGAGGCCCTGCAAAAGGCAGGCCTCACTATCAAGGCTTCAAAGTGCCAGATAGGGCAGGGGAAGGTGGTTTATCTGGGACACCTGGTTGGTGGAGAACAGATTGCACCACTACAGGGGAAAATCCAAACAATTATTGATTGGGTTCCCCCTACTGCACAGACTCAGGTGAGAGCCTTTTTAGGCCTCACTGGGTATTACAGGAGGTTCATTAAGAACTATGGCTCCATTGCAGCCCCTCTTAATGACCTCACATCCAAGAAAATGCCTAAAAAGGTATTATGGACAGCAAACTGTCAGAAAGCTTTTGAGGAGCTGAAGCAGGCCATGTGCTCTGCACCTGTCCTGAAAAGCCCTTGTGACTCTAAAAAATTCTATGTCCAAACTGATGCATCTGAATTAGGAGTAGGAGCAGTCCTATCACAACTTAATTCTGAGGGCCAGGATCAACCTGTTGCTTTTATTAGTAGGAGGTTGACCCCTAGAGAAAAGCGTTGGTCTGCCATTGAGAGGGAGGCCTTTGCTGTGGTCTGGGCACTGAA
This sequence comes from Pleurodeles waltl, assembly GCF_031143425.1. NCBI lineage: Eukaryota > Metazoa > Chordata > Amphibia > Caudata > Salamandridae > Pleurodeles > Pleurodeles waltl. The sequence goes on along the minus strand of NC_090447.1, from coordinate 1,213,232,284 downwards.
GAAGTTGAGGCCATACCTGTTTGGCACTCACTTCATTGTTCAGACAGACAACAAACCTCTACTTTGGCTAAAACAAATGAAAGGTGAAAATCCTAAATTGTTGAGGTGGTACATATCCCTACAGGGAATGGACTATACAGTGGAACATAGACCTGGGAGTACCCACTCCAATGCAGATGGAGTCTACAGATATTTCCACTTAGACAATGAATACCCATCAGGTAATGACTAGTCTTATTGTCCTTCGTTTGGGAGGGGGTTGTGTAGGAAAGTACCATCTTGCCTGGCATGTTTCCCCCATTTTTCACTGTATATATGTTGTTTTAGTTGTATGTGTCACTGGGACCCTGCCAGCCAGGGCCCCAGTGCTCATAAGTGTGCCTGACTGTGTTACCTGTGTTATGACTAACTGTCTCACTGAGGCTCTGCTATCCAGAACCTCAGTGGTTATGCTCTCTCATTTCTTTCAAATTGTCACTAACAGGCTAGTGACCAATTTTACCAATTTACATTGGCTTACTGGAACACCCTTATAATTCCCTAGTATATGGTACTGAGGTACCCAGGGTATTGGGGTTCCAGGAGATCCCTGTGGGCTGCAGCATTTCTTTTGCCACCCATAGGGAGCTCTGACAATTCTTACACAGGCCTGCCACTGCAGCCTGAGTGAAATAACGTCCACGTTATTTCACAGCCATTTACCACTGCACTTAAGTAACTTATAAGTGACCTATATGTCTAACATTTACCTGGTAAAGGTTAGGTGCAAAGTTACTTAGTGTGAGGGCACCCTGGCACTAGCCAAGGTGCCCCCACATTGTTCAGGGCAAATTCCCCAGACATTGTGAGTGCGGGGACACCATTACACGTGTGCTCTACACATATGTCACTACCTATGTGTAGCTACACAATGGTAACTCCGAATATGGCCATGTAACATGTCTATGATCATGGAATTGCCCCCTCTATGCCATCCTGGCATAGTTGGCACAATCCCATGATCCCAGTGGTCTGTAGCACAGAGACGGAGCACCCACTGCCGTAAAAAATGGGTGGACATTCGCCGCTGGAGCAAGAAGACGGCGGAGGCTCAGCTGGGGATGGCCTCCCAATCTGGGAGGGGTGCCCGTCGCACCATGACCCCCCTGATGTTCCGGATCCTGGCGGTGGCCTTCCCTGAGTTGGATGGGCGCTTGAGGGCATCACAGCAGACACAAGGGGGTGAGTACACTCTCATTCTGCGGACTTTGCGCGCAGTGGAGGGGTCTGGGTGGGGGAGGAGGGCTGTGGGTTTCCCTGGGCCAGGGCGAGTTACGTAGGCTGGCCCCTCCAGAATGCAGGCCATGTGCCACTCCACCCCACCTCTGTAGAGTGCCAAGTACAGGTAGACATGCGCCTGTGTCATCTATGTGGACAGATGACACTCATAGCCATGTAGGCCATATCCCAGGAATTGCATCTGTAGAGGCCAAGAGCACAGCATAGGTCAGGGGGCTGCTGTGTCTGTATTGTCCCCCAACGGTAGCGGTAAGCCATGCACTCAACCTGTCTTTCTTCTGTCGTCCCCCCCTTTTTGTGGTCTCCCTCTTCTTTTGTGCATCAGCATCATCAGCTGAGGTACAGTGGCACCGGAATACAAGGGAGCAGCATCCCACATGGCCATGGAGGGCCACACCACGGACTCTGAATACACCAGTCGGACGGAGGGCGAGGGGAGCTTCACGTCGGTCACCGGATCAGCAAACAGCTCCCTTGTGGTGGCGGCACCATCTGTGCCCCCCACTTCTACAGGTACAGCCGCCACCCCCCCTACCAGCACCGCCCTCCCAGCAGCCCCTCAGCCTTCGCTCCGTGCCCGCTCACCCAGGAGGGTGGGCATCACCTTCGCCCCAGGCACCTCAGCCCCTGCCCTGTCACCTCTGCTGCCCTCAGTGAGGAGGCCATTAACCTCCTCAGGTCACTCACTGTTGGGCAGTCTACCATTGTGAATGCCATCCAGGGTGTAGAAAGGGAGTTGCAACACACTAATGCATTCCTGGAGGGCATTCATTTTGTTCAGGCTGCCCATCATCAAACCCTGCAATCTCTGGCCTCAGCACTGATGGCAGCCATTGTCCCTGTGTCTAGCCTCCCCACTCCAACTTCCTCCACCCAGACCCAATCCCCTGTACCCCAGCCTATCCAAAGCACACCATCAGACAAGCATGCACACACCTCAACACACAAACGTAGCTCAGGCACCACACATCCAACAGGCACTCACACAAGCATCACCCACATACAGACACAGCAACATCCACTGCCTCCACTGTGTCCCCCTCCTCGTCGTCTCCCTCCTCCCTCCCAGTGTCGTCTACACTCTCACCTGCATGCACTACATCTACAGGCACTAGGACTCGCACCACAACACCCAGCACCACACCCCGCTCACCTGCACTCACCACCCCCACCACCATTTACACGTCCCCTGTGTCCACTCCCAGTGTGTCTGTGACGCCCCCTCCCAAAGTACACAAACGCGGGCACCCACACACCCAACATCCATCCACCTCACGACAGCCTCCAGTACCTGCACCTGCACCCAAATCACCTAAAGTTACACCTCCTACAACCACCTCTTCTTCCTCCACTCCCAAACCCCCTCTAGCTACCCATCCCAGTGTTCGTCAGAAACTTTTCCTGAGCAACGTTGACCTCTGTGCCACCACCCCCACCCCTCCAATTCATAGGTCCCGTAGTAGCACCTCAGCCAAAAAAAGTCCGGTACCAGTGGTGCGTGTTAGAGGTCTGTGGAGTGCACCAGCCACCAGGGCAGCCAGTGTGACACGGAGCCAAAGCACTGCCAGTCCACCCCCTGTAAAGCACCTCAAGTTGGAAAGTGCCCGACGGGAGAGGGTGAAGACTCCTGCCAGCAAAACAGCTCACAAGGGACCCGGGGGGAGTGCCGAGTTAGCTGTGACTCCTCCTAAGGTGGTGAAGGGGCAGAAGAAGTCTTCAAAGTCTGGTAAGAGCAGCACGGCGGAGAAGGCAGCCATCCTCCCCGCCGGCCGGGACGCCACCACCAGCAATATCGTCACTGATCCGGAGACCACCGCCAGATTCGGTGCCCTGGAGGGCAGCACTATCGTCACTGGTCCGGAGACCACCGCCAGACTCAGTGTCCTGGAGGGCAGCACTATCGTCACTGGTCCGGAGACCACCGCCAGAGTCAGTGCCCTGGAGGGCTCCACTATCGTCACTGGTCCGGAGACCACCGCCAGCGTCAGCGCCCTGGAGAGCACCACTATCGTCACTGGTCGGGAGACCACCGCCAGCGTCAGTGCCCTGGAGGGCCCCGGCAGCCACAGCCCGGCTGGGCACTGAGGGACCGTCATGCCACACACCGCTGCACAGGTCAGAGACACAAAGTCAAGCACCGCTGAACAGGGCAAAGACCGCCATGGCAAAGCACTGCTGAACAGGGCAAAGACCGCCATGGCAAAGCACCGCTGAACAGGTCAGAGAAAGCAAAATCAAGCACCGCTGAACAGGGCAAAGCACCGCTGAACAAGGCAAAGCACCGCTGAACAGGGCAAAGACCGCCAACTCAAGCATCGTTAGCCCATGTGCAGCTGGGACAGTGACGGAACTGGGACCGTCACGGGGAGTGTGATGCACTCTGGGCACCAGTCCCCCTCCAGAACCAGTGGAGAACAGCATCCACTCCGTCTGTCCATCACATGATGAAGCACACTTGGCACCAGTCCCCCTCCAGAACCAGTGGAGAACAGCATCCACTCCGTCTGTCCTTCACAGGATGAAGCACTCTGGGCACCAGTCCCCCTCCAGAACCAGTGGAGAACAGCATCCACTCCGTCTGTCCTTCACAGATGAAGCACTCTGGGCACCAGTCCCCCTCCAGAACCAGTGGAGACTGTTATTCACTTGAGAGACTGTGGCTTTGCACTCCCCAGGATAAAGCAGTGGGCAAACCACCCACTGGAGTGACTTGAGAGACTGTGGCTTTGCACTCCCCAGGATGGTACAGAGGGCAACCCACCCACTGTAGAGACTTGAGAGACTGTGGCTTTGCACTCCCCAGGATGGTACAGTGGGCAACCCACCCACTGTAGAGACTTGAGAGACTGTGGCTTTGCACTCCCCAGGATACATCAATGGGCATGGAGCCCCGTCGTGGATCTGGCGTGGTGCTGTAATCCGGCTGAGGTGCCCCCCCCCTTCCCTTCCCCCTGAGGTGCCTGTTGTATTTCTATCTGATGCCCCTGCAGTATTCTCTCCGTTTGTGGACAGGTATCTAGTGTGGGCTTTGCCCATGCTTTGTGGGCCCAGTGGTCCACGGACATTGATATGTGCATACCTGCAGTACTAATCGTGATGTATAATTTTTAGATTTTTATATATATCTGTATATATTTGGTTACTGTATTTTGATACATTACAATGGTTGAACTGATTTCCTTTTGTCTTTGCATTCTTCCGGGGGGGTTGTGGGTTGTTACTGTGATGTTTGGAAATGCATTGGTGTGTGTGTTGTAGTGTGCGAGGGTGGGGGTGGGGGTGTTGCGTGTGTGTGTCCCTGACTTTTGCCTCCCCCTCCCCTATGTCGTAGGTGCAGGACTCACCGTTGTCTTCGGCGCCGCCGTTGCTGGTGTTCGTAGAGGAGCAGGAAGACAAGCGCAGGGAGTATTTGTAGTTCCGGCTCCATGGTGGCCTCCTTCCTCGTGGAGTGTGTTGAGGTGAGCGTTTTCCCATTGTAAGAGCTGTTTCCGCCGTGTTTTTATCCACGGTGAATCGGCCGCGGAAAAGGTGGCGGATTGGCGGGTTGTGATACTGTGGGTGGTACATTGTCTACCGCCTGTCTGTTGGCGGTGACCGCTGCGCTGCTTGTCTGTACCGCCGTGGCGGTCGGAGTGTTAAAGTGGCTGTCTATGTTGGCGGTTTCCGCCACGGTCATAATTCCCTTTTTTTCCCGCTGGCCTGTTTGCGGTATTACCGCACTTTTAACACCGTCCGCCAAGGTTGTAATGACCCCCATAGTGTTGTCTATAGGCAATAAGGGCTATTCGCTTATGGTCATAACAGATAAAATGAAACTTTGAACGGATATACCTTAGTGATATTTCTGTGCAACCAACTCGCTGTATTTTGATGTTGTTTTGATGATAATGTTCCCTGCATGGTGAACAGTTGTGGCCCTTGTCCAAATGCACACTGTCTGGTATCCTGTTTGTTGGATTTTGGCCACAGCCTCATGCTGATCTAGTGTGGGCACGAAACCCAAGGCCAGTCATTTACAAGATTGTGGTCCTGGACGTGTCATGGTCCTGGAGGGGCACACCAATAACCAATATCCAATATCACTGGACTAAGCACTAGCCTTTGGTTCCAAAGTAGTGCACCATTTACCTTAGGGCTCTTCAATGCCTCGACAGGGGTGGTAGACACCATATGAATGCACTTAGATTACAATGCAATCCCAGAATCTGATGAGTTAGGAGGACTGACTGGTCAATTCACTGTAATTAATTTAGAAATTCAAATATGTACTGAATGAGTAAACAAATTGCACCAAAGAGTCTATTCAGCTATTCTTGAGAAGTCTTTCTTGGCTGGCTACAAATCCACAAACACATCTGTTTTGGATGATGACAGTTTAATGGGCAGTCTATGACTCTTCTTACTGGGGTTACGAGCTTAGAGAGTCCAGAAGACATATCATGCTGAAGGGAGCAGTGCACCTGTTTCAAATTATCCCGGGCTGTTTATGTGAGAATGCAATAACTTGATAAGTACAAGACCTATACAAACATTTGTAACATTATGTTGTACCCCATTGGGCCAACAGTAAAACTAGAACAGCAGCATATTTTCAATGAGTTGCATGCCGATTTTGTTTGTTTGTGCGATTCTAAGCATTGCACAACACTGCTAAGGCAAGATAGTAGTGACTTGAGTGAGATTTATATACGATGAGGCCCTCTAGTACAAATGTTGACACAGTGTCAAGAGGCTGAGTGTAAGCTGTGTAAAACTGACATTTTTGCAGAAATTACACATGTGCCTGGGTATATCATAGACTTTTTCATTTACCAATTATTTATGCCTAGTTTCATATGGTGGTATATCTTCATGCAAAGCCAAGACATGTTAGTTAGGTAGATCTAGCTTTGTAAGGATTCCAGGTGTCTTTCACTGTTCCCACCCCATTAGCGGGTTAGTACACCATGGAGCAGAACTTTTGGTATTGCACTCACGTCAAAGTTTGGCACAAAAATAATTTTATGTAGCAAAGTGGATTGAATCCCCTCAATACCATGCAAGTACGTGATCAAAATGTTAGTAAACCATAGTTGTTTTTCTAATGTATGCTGTCTACAGAGTAGTCACTAACTTGGAGTGTTTTCATGCTAGTGTATGTGCTGTAGGTACTGTAGTGCAACTAAATTCAAAAACAGACACACATCTACTTTTACCTGCACATATATCCATCCTATGACTATTTCTTCTTAGATTTATACCAACATGTTTCTAGGCTTATGTAGGAAAGTACCATCTTGCCTGGCATGTTACCCCCATTTTTCACTGTATATATGTTGTTTTAGTTGTATGTGTCACTGGGACCCTGCCAGCCAGGGCCCCAGTGCTCATAAGTGTGCCTGACTGTGTTACCTATGTTATGACTAACTGTCTCACTGAGGCTCTGCTATCCAGAACCTCAGTGGTTATGCTCTCTCATTTCTTTCAAATTGTCACTAACAGGCTAGTGACCACTTTTACCAATTTACATTGGCTTACTGGAACACCCTTGTAATTCCCTAGTATATGGTACTGAGGTACCCAGGGTATTGGGGTTCCAGGAGATCCCTATGGGCTGCAGCATTTCTTTTGCCACCCATAGGGAGCTCTGACAATTCTTACACAGGCCTGCCACTGCAGCCTGAGTGAAATAACGTCCACGTTATTTCACAGCCATTTACCACTGCACTTAAGTAACTTATAAGTCACCTATATGTCTAACCTTTACCTGGTAAAGGTTAGGTGCAAAGTTACTTAGTGTGAGGGCACCCTGGGACTAGCCAAGGTGCCCCCACATTGTTCAGGGCAAATTCCCCGGACTTTGTGAGTGCGGGGACACCATTACACGTGTGCACTACACATAGGTCACTACCTATGTGTAGCTTTACAATGGTAACTCCGAATATGGCCATGTAACATGTCTATGATCATGGAATTGCCCCCTCTATGCCATCCTGGCATAGTTGGCACAATCCCATGATCCCAGTGGTCTGTAGCACAGACCCTGGTACTGCAAACTGCCTTTTTGAGGGGTTTCACTGCAGCTGCTGCTGCTGCCAACCCCTCAGACAGGTTTCTGCCCTCCTGGGGTCCAGCCAGGCTTGTCCCAGGATGGCAGAACAAAGGACTTCCTCTGAGAGATGGTGTTACACCCTCTCCCTTTGGAAAATGGTGTGAAGGCAGGGGAGGAGTAGCCTCCCCCAGCCTCTGGAAATGCTTTCATGGGCACAGATGGTGCCCATTTCTGCATAAGCCAGTCTACACCGGTTCAGGGACCCCTTAGCCCTGCTCTGGCGCGAAACTGGACAAAGGAAAGGGGAGTGACCACTCCCCTGACCTGCACCTCCCCTGAGAGGTGTCCAGAGCTCCTCCAGTGTGCTCCAGACCTCTGCCATCTTGGAAACAGAGGTGCTGCTGGCACACTGGACTGCTCTGAGTGGCCAGGGCCAGCAGGTGACGTCAGAGACTCCTTCTGATAGGCTCCTTCAGGTGTTGCTAGCCTATCCTCTCTCCTAAGTAGCCAAACCCTCTTGTCTGGCTATTTAGTGTCTCTGCTTTGGGGAATTCCTTAGATAACGAATGTAAGAGCTCATCAGAGTTCCTCTGCATCTCTCTCTTCACCTTCTGCCAAGGAATCGACTGCTGACCGCGCTGGAAGCCTGCAAAACTGCAACAAAGTAGCTAAGACGACTACTGCAACTCTGTAACGCTGATCCTGCCGCCTTCTCGACTTTTTTTCTGGTGGTGCATGCTGTGGGGGTAGTCTGCCTCCTCTCTGCACTAGAAGCTCCGAAGAAATCTCCCGTGGGTCGACGGAATCTTCCCCCTGCAACCGCAGGCACCAAAGAACTGCATTACCGGTCCCCTGGGTCTCCTCTCAGCACGACGAGCGAGGTCCCTTGAATCCAGCAACTCTGTCCAAGTGACTCCCACAGTCCAGTGACTCTTCAGTCCAAGTTTGGTAGAGGTAAGTCCTTGCCTCCCCACGCCAGACTGCATTGCTGGGAACCGCGTCTTTTGCAACTACTCTGGCTTCCGTGCACTTCCGGCGGAAATCCTTTGTGCACAGCCAAGCCTGGGTCCACAGCACTCTAACCTGCATTGCACGACTTTCTAAGTTGGTCTCCGGCGTCGTGGGACTCCTTTGTGCAACTTCGGGTGAGCACTGTTTCACGCATCCTCATAGTGCTTGTTTCTGGCACTTCTGCGGGTGCTACCTGCTGCTGAGAGGGCTCCTTGTCTTGCTCGACATCCCCTCTGCCCCAGATGCAATTGGCGACATCCTGGTCCCTCCTGGGCCACAGCAACATCCAAAAACCTTTACCGCACGATTTGCAGCTAGCAAGGCTTGTTGGCGGTCTTTCAGTGGGAAAACACTTCTGCACGACTCTCCACAGCATGCGGGATCCATCCTCCAAAGGGGAAGTCTCTAGCCCTTGTCGTTCCTGCAGAATCCTCAGCTTCTACTGTCCAGTAGCAGCTTCTTTGCACCCACAGTTGGCATTTCCTGGGCATCTGCCCATCTCCGACTTGCTTGTGACTTTTGGACTTGGTCCCCTTGTTCCACAGGTACCCTCGACTGGAAATCCATTGTTGTTGCATTGCTGGTTTGTGTCTTTCCTGCAGAATTCCCCTATCACGACTTCTATGTCCTTTGGGGAACTTTAGTGCACTTTGCACTCACTTTTCAGGGTCTTGGGTTGGGCTATTTTTCTAACCCTTACTATTTTCTAATAGTCCCAGCGACCCTCTACAAGGTCACATAGGTTTGGGGTCCATTCGTGGTTCGCATTCCACTTTTGGAGTATATGGGTTGTGTTGCCCCTATCCCTATGTGTCCCCATTGCATCCTATTGTAACTATACATTGTTTGCACTGTTTTCTAAGACTATACTGCATATTTTTGGTATTGTGTACATATATCTTGTGTATATTTGCTATCCTCATACTGAGGGTACACTCTGAGATACTTTGGTATATTGTCATAAAAATAAAGTACCTTTATTTTTAGTATATCTGTGTATTGTGTTTTCTTATGATATTGTGCAAGTGACACTAGTGGTACTGTAGGAGCTTCACTCGTCTCCTAGTTCAGCCTAAGCTGCTCTGCTAAGCTACCATGATCTATCAGCCAATGCTGCTAGACACCCTATACACTAATAAGGGATAACTGGGCCTGGTGCAAGGTGCAAGTACCCCTTGGTACTCACTACAAGCCAGTCCAGCCTCCTACAGCTTACCCTAAATATTAAGTGTAGTTTCCCATTTTAAAAAGTGCTGCCCTCCTTAAATGACAGTCTAATTACAGCAATATTCATGCATCTAATTCCAATATCTGTGGTGGATTCCTTGCTAAAGAGAGTCCTCTAAAACTAATAGATACTCTTAATAGTCTACAGTTTAGCGAACAATACCATCTCTGCTCCCAACTGCTGACCAATATGATCATATACAATATATTTTGTCAAAGAAATATTTCACTTCTAAACTAGACTTTTTTCATCCTCCAAATGTAATGTACTGGTCCATGCTTTATGTACCTTACGTCTGTGGTGATAACATTTCTTTGTCTTGGCTAAGGTGTGAGGCTCTCTAGGATTCTTTGATTTTAACACACAAGTATACACAAGAATATAGTCAAGTAATACACAGGTATATATTCATAGCAAAGGCTCTGAGTTCAGGTTTGTACAACAATTATGTGTTCAGGGCATTTTGCTATAGATGTATGCTATGCCATGAGAAAAAGCTTTCGATCAGTGACGCCCTCTGTTTGGATGCTGCATTCTGTTCCTAGTTGCTTTCAAGCTCTTAACTCAGGCACAGCCCATGCTGCTTCTGTTTCCAAAGGTGTATTCTTAACAGCAGGGCTCATCTCCCACTCTGAGAGTGGAACCAACTTCAGGAAGTTCAAGTGCACCAGCCTATTCACTTGTTAATGGGCCATTTGTTATGTGCGAGGGTCATCATCCTAAAACCCTGTCTGAGTTTGTTCACAAGGTAGATGACATTAACATTCTCAATTGAAGGAAAGAGAAAGGAATACAAACAGAAAGTTCTTCTTCTCAGTAGGTTTAGTGCTGATGTGTGACAGGCTGCTGCTACCTCATGACAGACGTTGAGACCCGAGCAGTAGTCTATCTCATCTTAGACCTTGGCTGTGTTACCATAAGAAGTCTCAAACTGCACAGAATTTCTCATGGCAAAGCAATAAAGACCCCTTCTTCACATGTCTCATTCCCGCCAGGACTGTGGTTGTGTCGTCACACTTTGGAGCACTTTACATGAGTAACAGTTGTCACGTTATTTTTTTTTAGGCACAGGGAGATTAAGGCCCTCATTAAGACATTGACAGTAAATCCCGCTTACCGCCACGCTGATGGGCACCAACATGCCGCCACGGTGGCGAATATCCATTCGCCATATTATGACACAGATACACCAATCTGACAGAATACAGCCACATACATAAATCCGCCAGCCCAATGGTCAGTGATAAAGTGGAGGTCCCAACACCCATACCGTTATGCCAACAAAAAAACGCCCATCCCATTATGACCCACGAATCACCACAGCAGACATTCAACAGCGGTAAACAATTGGCGGTACGTACCACCGTGCTTAGAATGGACACCCACATACAAAACAACACCACCTCCTCCCCCACAGCTCACAGCATGGGAGGAGCAAGTCTTGGCATTACTACATCCTGAGGGACTCACTGGAGGTGCTGGAGGATTGGATACTGGTAAGTCAACATTTACTACTTATCACCCCCATACCTGCATGCCATCACACCGCCTCACCCTCACTCCCAGCACTCCACTCCACTCCATCCCACCAACTGCACCACACATATGACTAACCCCAATGCCATGCCCTGCATGCCGTACCAATGCATGGACAGCCCTCCCAGCCCTGCATGGACACCCATCACAAAAGCATGTACAGCATGGGGGAACTAACAATCCCACAATATATCACCATACACAAACAAAGGTGGCAGGACAACAGCAACGATAGAGGGGAAGCCAGGGATGTACAATATGTCGCAGACATGAAGCACAATACATCACGTACATCCCCACAGGTGCCACAGGTGCCCCAGCCAATGTCAGCAGAGAGGAGGTTCCAGGACTATCCAGTCCCCCAACAGAAGATGCCCCCAGTGATGACAGTAACTCTGGACTTCAGGATCTGGACCAGCAACCTGGCCCATTAGGGACCACTGGACAGTTGGTCACCCCAGCCCATTCCCAGTCCACCACAGAGCCTCCATATCAGTATCCAACACCACAGCAGCCACCCAGCGTACCCACACCTCTGCCCCCAGGACATGTCGATCAGCAGTGTGCCCACCTGTACAGGGACTCCAGTACATACCTCATATCCAAGACAATCAGGGACCTGGGGTCAGTGGCAGTGGGCACACCGTTCAGGGGACAGAGGCACAGGCCAACAGGTACACTGGGTGGACTGCTGTGCACCGGGGGAGGACAGGACCAGGGAACTGACTCTCCAGGAGGCACTCTCTGATATCCTGGGAGCCTACCAACATTCCCAGGACACGATGGGCCAGATCCTTGACAACATGCAGGAGGACAGGCAGCTGCAGGAGGGACAGTATCAGGGGATCAGGGAGGACTTGCAGGCCATTAACACCACCCTGATCTCCATAGCAGGGGTGTTGGCAGACATGGCCAACATCATGAGGGAGGCAACAGCACACTAGCGGGCCCCTACCACTAGCAAGTCCATCGACCAGCCCTCCACTTCCACTGTAGCTAGTGGGCAGGAGGCCCCGCCACAGGACCCACAGGCCATCAGCACCCCTCCCCCTTCAGAAGGTGAGTCACACACCCAAAAGTTCCCTGCGAACCTGGCAGAAGCCAGAGACACTTGCCAAGACCACCACCAGGAAATGAGACTCTCCTGATTGTCCCCTTTGTGTCCCACTCAGTCACCTTGTCCACTTTGAACTACCTTTGCTCCCCTTCCTATGGCCCCTTGGACACTGGACCTGTGCTACAAACAGACTGGAACGATACCCTGGACTTTCCTCCATCAACACCCCATTCCATTGCACTTCCCTCAATTTTTTAGCACTACAATAAGCACCCTTGAACACAACTTGACTACTAGTATTTTATGTTTTGTATTTATGTAAACAGTCACTTTTAGTGCAAATTAATTGTACACTGCGAGAGCATACAAATAATGAGATGTAACTGTCTGTAGTCAGCACATCAGTACACAGTTGTCATATCACCAACATCTGTAAAAAGACAAACCATAGGTTGCAGTGGGTTGAGATGCAAAGGAAGTTAATGCCATCATGCTACAGCCACACAGAATACACCAATATCATGGGATTGTGTAGTTGCACTGTCTCACTTGTGTGTCATTGGATGTACTGACGGATAACTGATGTCCTCATCCTCATCCTCAGCCTCTTCATCCTCACCGTCCTCAGGGTCTACTGCTGCTACAGGGGCATCTCCAGTCTCTTCCTCCTGCAGAAAAGGTACCAGGTTGTGCAAAATGCAGCATGCCACTACTATCTCAGGTGAGTAGCACAGGGATCCACCTGTCAGATGGAGGCACCTGAACCTGGCCTTCAGGAGACCGAAGGTCCTCTTGATGATCCGTCTGGTTCACCCATGTGCCTCATTGTAACATTCCTCAGCCCCTGTCTTGGCATTCCTCACAGGGGCCAGCAGCCATGATAGGTTTGGGTAGCCAGAGTCACCTGCAAGTATTGAGGGAGCACATTTAGCCTCACACAATCCTATGGGGTTAACACCAGAAGGTATACACTAACATACAGTTGGTAGGGAACAAGACTCACCTATTAGCCACACCCTGTGCCTCTGTAGTTGGGCGACCACATTGGGGATGCTAATATTCCTCAGAACAAAGGCATCATGCTCTGACGTAGGATACCTAGCATTGATGTGGGAAATGTACTGGTGCGGCAGGCACACCATCTGCACATTCAGTAAGTGGAAACTCTTACGATTCCTTAACACCTGTTCATTCTGGTGAGGAGTGGACAAACGCAAAATGTGTACCGTCGATCACCCCAATAATATTGGGGATATGTCCCATTGCATAGAATCCGACCTTCACAGTGGCCAATTCTTCCACCTGGGGAAAAGAAATGTAGCTGCACAAGTTTTTTTACCAGGGCAGACAATACTCTTGACAGCACGATTGAAAACATTGGCTGTGACATTCCTGCTTCCAAGCCCAATGTCATTTGGAAAGAACCAGTTGACAAGAAATGGAGCACTGATAGCACTTGCACAAGAGGGGGATCTCAGTCGGATGACGGATAGATGACATCAGGTCTGCCTCCAATTGGGCAGACAGCTCTGTGATTGTAGCCCTGTCCAGTCTATAGGTGAGGATAATGTGCCTGTCCTCCACTGTAGCTATGTCCACAAGGGGTCTGTACACGGGGGTATGTCTCCACCGCCTATTCATCCGCAGCAGTAGGTATATAAGGGAAACAAGAGTGAGTAGGCTGTTACAATTGGAACAACGGAACCACAACTTCAGTATACTTGGTGCACTTATGTAATGGGACAGTGTTAATGGCGAGGTATGTGCCAATCTAATCTGTAATGCAGTTAATGTCGATATGGCTGTCCCCCCCCCCTGAAATGGCGAATGCCTGTCCTGTATGTAGGGACAGGTGGAAGTGAGGTAACTCCACTGACGTTGGGCGTTGTGGCAGAAAGCAGTCCTGCACCACCCTTCATTTCCTCATTGGATAATATGGGGGCCTATGGAGTACAGTGGCCAATGGGGATCTGCGCCGGCAATAACAGTGTACACCGCCGTGGACGTGACCACCATTTTCTATCTTATTCCTCACTTGTTTCCTGGCCTTCAACAGGAGAACACCTACACTGCGTGTGTTGCTATAACCTGTGTCTGGAACCTACTATGGCCCATGTGACCGGGGAAAGGGCCCCTGCCTTCACTTCAGAGGAGTTGGAGCGACTGGTGGATGGGGTCTTACCCCAGTACGGACAGCTGAATGGTCTTCCAGACCAACAGGTGAGTACACATTGGGCATGGTGCATGTGGGAAGGATGCATGGGGATGTGTGTGCAAGCATCATGTCATCAGAGGGGTGGGGGTAAATGTCTTGTGGTGGTGGACATGGTGAGTGATGTGTATGCCAATGGTGATGGGAACGGGTATGGTGGGCCATTTGTGTGACAGGCTGGACTGTTTGTTTAATGGTGTTCTCCTGTCTGTATTGCCTCTGTAGGCTAGCCCCCATCAAAAGAAAGATTATGGTGTGCCATAGCCAAGGACGTGCGGACCATGGGGGTCTACGGCAGGTGGAGCACCCACTCTCGGAAACGGTGGGAGGACCTGAGATGCTGGGCATGGAAGACCGCGGAAACCCAGTTGGGGATGGCCTCCCAACAAGGAAGGGATGCCTGTCAGAACCTGACCCAAATGATGGCCTGCATACTGGAGGTGGCCTACCCTGAGCTGGATGGGCACTTGAGGGAATCACAGCAGCCACAAGGGGGTGAGTACAGTGTGTACCATCACAAATATTGTCAGGTAGTGTGGGATCCAGGTGGTGGATGTAAGTTAGTTGGTGCCCCTATGGCCAGGCCAGACATTGCAGCGTGGAACAACTCTAGGGTAATAGGTGTATATCAAATACAGCAACCTTGCTTGTTAGTAGTCCATTTCAGGCAGGTCATTGTGGGACCCAGGAGGGGTGCAGGTGGTGGTGGGTGGCCCTCATCTTGGCTTAGCATCTAGCCATATCACTGTCAGTGCAATGCATAGTGCTAAGCCTGTTCCCTGTGTATGATGATGCTGTGTCTGCCAACAGTGGTGTTGATGCAGTCACTGACCCAGTGTTTCCTTTCTGTCTCTCTGCCCCTTTTTTGTTCTGTCATCCTGTCCTTGTGTGCATTAGCATAATGTATACCTCCTCCAACGGGAGCTCCGTGGTGGTGACAGACACCTCTGCGACCACCCCAGCTGCTGGTACAGCCACCAATCCTGTACCAGCACCGCCATACCAGTAGCCCCTCAGCGAGTTGCCCGTGCCCGCTCACCCAGGAGGGTGGGCAGCTCCTTCGCCCCAGGCACATCAGGCCCTGCACCAGTCAGCCCTGCTGTTCTGGGTGAGGAGGCTATTGACCTCCTGAGATCCATCTCTGTAGGGCAATCAACCATTGTAAATGCCATCCAGGGGCTGGCATCCCAGATGCACCAATCCATTGCATTCCTGGAGGGCATTCACGGTGGATTGGGGGCCCAACAGAGATTGATTCAGGCTCTGGCTTCCTCTCTGATGGCAGCCATTGTTCCTGTTTCTAACGTCCCCCCTCCAACTTCCTCAACCCCAACCCATCCCAGGCACACATACTGACGAGCATGCACACAAGACAACACCCAGGAGTGTCACAGGCAAACACAAGCACCACACGTCATCCCACAAGCACTCACGCAAACACCAGACAGTTGCAGACACGACAACATCCACTGTCTCCCCCTCTTCCTCCATCTCCCTCCCAGTCACGTCCACCCTTACACCTGCATGCACTGCACCATCATCCAACACCAGCATCACCATACCAAGCAGCACACACACCTCACCAGCAGACACCTCCACAACATCCATGCACACATCCCCTGTGTCCTCTCCCACCCTGCCTGTCCCCCAAATGACACAAACGCAAGCACTCACACACCCAACATCCATCCACCTCACATCACTATACTGATCATGCACCTGCACCCAAATCCAGCAGACATATATCTCCTACAACCACTCCCTCAAACTCCACTCCCACCACTCTTCCCTCCTCCTGCCCCACCGTCCCTAAGAAACTTTTTCTTGCCCAACTTGACCTCTTCGCTCCCCCTCCTCCCGTCCTGTCCGTAAGAGCAGGGTCCCAATGACCCAGCCCAGCACCTCAGCCAAACAGCCCACAGGGACAGTGGTGGCACCACCTAGTCCCGGTGGGAAGGATACCACACCTCCAGGCAAGAAGGGGAAGGAGTCTGCACCTCCAGGAAAGAAGGGAAAGGAGTCTGCACCTCCAGCCAAGAAGGGAAAGGACCCTGCACCTCCAGGCAAGAAGGGGAAGGCGCCTGCACCTCCAACCAAGAAGGGAAAGAAGCCATCATCACCTGCCAGGAGGGGTAAGGAATCCACGCCCCATGTCATGGAGGGGACGAGGCCCTCTACTCCAGTGGAGTCTGTCAGGGTGACACCTCCACCACCAAAAGCGTTCACAGGGCCCCCACCACCAGCTGAGGAAGTGCAGCCATCACCACCTGCAGAGGCTGTCCAGGAGACACCTCCATCTGCCACCACACTGCAGCCATCACCAACTGCAGAGGCTGCCCAGGAGGCACCTCCATCTGCCACCACACTGCAGCCATCACCAACTGCAGAGGCTGCCCAGGAGGCACCTCCATTTGCCACCAATATGCAGCCATCACCACCAGTGGATGCCATGTAGGCCACCCTGCAGGGGCTGCTGTACGAGGGGACCCCTCCAGAACCAGTGGGAATATCACCCACTCCAGAGACTGTGGCCTTGCACTACCCAGGACAGAGTAATGGGCCAGGAGCCCCCTCCAGAACCGGTGTGAAAGTCACCCACTCCAGAGACTGTGGCCTTGCACTCCCCAGGACAGGGAAATGGGCATGGAGCCCCCTCCAGAACCAGTGGGGAAGTCACCCACTCCAGAGACTGTGGCCTTGCACTTCCCAGGACAGAGTAATGGGCATGAAGCCCCCTCCAGAACCAGTGGGCTTGTTCCCAACTCCGGCTGAGGTGCTCCCCCATCCCCCTGAGGTGCCTTCCCACTTGCAAACTGATGTCCCTGCAGAGTTCTATCCGGATGAAGTCAGGAGTCGAATTGGGCTTTGGACTGTGCCCTGTGGCCATGTGGGCCCTTTGAACATTGGACTAGGCAGTGTCCCTTTGTGTACATGTGTACATATCTGTTTCACCGATAATTTGATCATGTATTGGCTGTTGATATTAATACATTCACCTTCGTGCATTCCTGTTGTCCTTGCATTATTCTGCCCTGTATCAGGTGCAAATTGTTTTCATGTGCAGCTGGAAGTGTGTATGGTGTGTGTGTGTCGGGTGTGTGTTGTGCATTTGTGTGTCACTCTCGTTTTCCTCCCTCCCTCCCTTTTGTGCTAGGCGGCTGTACTCACCATCATCGTCTTCATCGGCGTTGGTGTTCCAGGTGGAGCATTACATAGAAGATCATCGGGAAAACTTGCAGTTTGGGTTCCATGGCGGCGTTGTTCTTCCCTGTGTCTCCGATGACGAGTCTTTTCTCTTCAGTGATGTGTTTCAGCCAGGCTTTTGATGACGTTGGTACCACCCCAGAAAACGTGGTGGTTTCCTGTGTCATAATATGGTGGGCAGTACTTTGTCTTCTGCCTGGCTGTTGATGGCTATCGCCGTGGTGAGTGTTGTTTCCGCCCTGTCGGTTGGTGTGGTACACTGCCTGTCTATGGGAGTTATCACCGCCATGGTCATAGTTTGGCGGTAGTTACTGCCAGCCTGTTGGTGGTATTACCGCCACTTTATCACTCACTGCCAGGGTAATAATGAGGACCTAAATGATTTGCCCAGAATCACAGGATGTTGAGCTAACATCAAAATTCAAGTTCCAAGTCTGTAGCTCTGGCATAGCGCCATATCCTCTCCACATTTCCAGCTTGAAAACCATCTCACTCATAGTGCAGGTGGTTGAGTACAGCCTATGCTACTGCGGCATATTGTAGTTAACTAGTGTAGTCTAAGAAGGCAAACTATATTTAAATACACATGAAGGGCATATTGAAGTGGACACTAACATGAGGTGGGCCAGTTTACAGCATAACTTTGTGCCTCAGCTAAAGAGCTAAGTCCTAAGGGTAATAATTGGAGATGACAATGGAGTAGCAGGGGGACTGTGGGCCCTAATACAAGATAGGAATGTGGGCTCTTACTCACCCCTGTTTTGGCTTTAAAAAAGCCACTAATTAGGATGAACTAGGACCCTGTGTCTCTGCACCTACTTCACTAAGCTTGACATATGTATTAGAATCAACACTTTATAATTGAATACATTCAAAGAGGCTCTGGTAACTGCTTTATATACTGTGATCATCAGTGGCCACATCAACGATTTTTCTTTTATCTACCCACTGCGTTGTTAGTGTCTGGGTGTTTAGATGAAGATGTAGTTTCCACTAACTATACCTCTAGTTTGATTAGAGATCCCTAACATTTTTTGTTTTTTTTCTCTTTTCTGTTTTTTTCATCTTTGAATTCTGCCATATTTCACTCCACGTAAACACTGCAGCTTCTCACCTAGACAGACCGCACACACTAAAACCGTGCTTCTTATAAACATCTAATACTTCTGCCACTAACTAGTATTTAAATAAGATGCATCTCAGAATATTGATAATGGAAAACATTTCTGACATGAATATTGTGGCCTCAATATTGTTTGCTGAGTACTACCCCTTTTGGTCTATATTTTCTATTATTTACTCAGATCTGGTGACGTTTATGTTAAAGATATTTAGGATACAATACTTTTGTCAGATGATATCTGAACCATGATGTTCTGATTTGATACCATTCTAATGGCATCTGCAAACGGATATGCTTACACTTCATAAAGAACATGATCAAAAATGTACTTCTGAAAATCGTAACCTAACAAAGACTTAATGGCATGTGTCTCAAGACTAAGGAAGGTCAAAGTCTCAAACAGGTCAGGTAAGCATAACTAATCGCACTTTATCACAAATCCATATTAGACATGCCTATATTTGCTAATTTCATCATGCCCAACATCCTGGGCAGCATATCCAGACTACAAAATAATAGAAAGAGACACATAAAGAATCTAGGGTCGATGACTGGCATTGTCCATGCACTACGTACATACTCATAATGACATAGAAGTATCCAATTATTTCACCAAATAAATTGTTCACTTTATGTCTGCTTCTAAAATAATATCTCCCATTAAACAACTTCTCTTTATATTACCTCACTACAATATGGAAAAATGGTATCACGCTTGATGTTGGGGTGTGTAGACTGAGTCAGTTGGTAAAGGCCAGTTTGGACATACTGATATTGCAAAAGTTCAGATTTGGCATCAGGTATTTCGTCGGAATTGAGTTGAGATCAATGGTCTGGGCCCAATTCACAGAGTCATTTGCGTCTGCAAATTTAACTTAAACATGCAAGTGGTACAATTTGCGAGTGTAGAGTATTCATACAAGGTGACCTTGCACTTGTAAATTTTACCCATATGCAATATTACTACACAATTGTGTAGTAAAACTTGTGGGTAAATCCCACTCAAGGTGAGTGGGCCACTTCAGAGCAATATGTTACTTGTAATTTGGGGGCATTGTCAAACTTCTCTGTGACCTCTAACCTCCTTGTTGAGGATTTGATGTTGCTGTGCACATCACAATTTTACAGTACATTCAATCATGCAAGTTGAAGTGCCTCTGAACAGCCATCAAATCTATTAGGTGGAAATGTGTAAAGTTCAAGCATCTAGGAAATGGGGGCACTCAAAGTGATTTGGGAGCTGAGAGCATCCAGGCTCTACCAAATTCCCAAAACGTCTTAGGTCCTTTGGCTTAATCAGTGAGACTTACGGCATAGGCCTTTTGCCCATCCTCTGGTGTGCAGATTTTAAAGGCATCATGTTAATCTTATATTGTGCATGGCTTCCCATAACCAGGACATTAGTCAAATAGCCCATGAGTAGTTCTTGCTAACCCAGGCCTCCTTATCAATCCATGTCCCAAACTTCTCTAAAAGTCCTGGATCATTTTCTTTTTCTTTTTTTATATTGTTTTTGTTGTAAAAGGGAGCATGCCATGATTACAAAAATGCAAAGAAAATTCATTCAGATGGCATCAAAAAGAAAGTTCTGCCTGTATCAAATTAACCCCCAATAGACTGCAAAGAATCATTCAATAAATACTTCATTTATTATAACAAATGGGCTACACTACAAATACATCTTCAGGCATTAGCCCACCGCACTCAAAACTTCAAAAAACCACCAGTTCATTTGTCGTATTCAAGAACCACTAATTGATTACTAGTTTGCTTGAATTTGTGTCCATGAAATACCCACTTTGGTAAAAAAAAAAAAAAAACACCCACAAAACCACAATAAAGACCAGCGGAATCAATTAAGCACCCTTTAGGATTAAGATTGTTCAAGATCACTAGAAGACTGGCATTTTATGGAGCCAGCCAGTCACTCCTGCTGAAGCTGGCCTCAATCCATGCTGTTATTGGGCACCAGATCTGCATCCTGCACTTTCTAGCACCCCTTCCTTTGCAGTTGTACAAGGATCACTCTAAATTGCATGTACTCAGTGGCCGAGAAAACCACTGCTGTACCATGGGCAGTTAAGTATTTTTCCAAGCCATGGCTATGAAGAGACGCTCTGCTGCCATAGAGACAAATATAAAATACCACTGACTCAAATCCACTAAACCAGAAGAATCAATCCCAAATAACATCAGTGATGGATTAATGTGCAGGTAATTTTTTAAAAAAAATCTGAAACCACAAATTTGTAATGCCTTTTTTGAGTTCCCGTAGTTTCAAACAATCGTAAAACATTAGTATCAAATCATCTGGTGCATCTCCGTGGATGCACCAGTATCTACATCCAGAACCACTAGCTTTTTCCCCCATCTAGTACCCTGGTATTCGAGATCAACAGGTGCCAAGCCAGTCAGCACTGAATAGATCTGCCCAATCATGCTGCGCTGTTGCAAAACTGCATCTAAAAAGGATAAAAAACTGATAATTCCCTAGTTTAGTAACCATGTCTCTTACCTGTAAATATTTTAAAAAGTATTAACAGGTTAATCCAAAATCCTGCTGCAAATCGGTAAACAAGCATAGTTGATCCTGACTAAATAAATCCCCCAGCCAAGTGGTCCCTGCTTGTGCTGGCGGTCCTCATCTGCCAGGGCAGCGCTGCAAGCTGTGCTGCCCTGGGGATTACAACTCCCCTCTCCACCAGCGGTTTCATAGTGGTAGCACTGCCATGAAATCGAGGGCAGAGACGGGTGCAGGAGGGCTGGGGGGCCCCAGCAATGCCCATGCACTTGCCATGCGCAGTGTAGGAGCCCCCCTGGCCAGTGCCGTTGAGAGAGCGTAGTTTAAATGATACATATGGTAAAATGAAATGCTTATATTAATGCTTAACGATGCTACATAGAAAATGACAATAACAGCGATTTTGCTTAAACGTGCACTTGAATTATAACCACGATGTGTGGCCACTAATGTATACGCAAACTAATAATGATAAATAAATTTGTTCATGCTATGGTTAATCAAGTGTATATTAACATTTACGATATTGCATTTATATTGAAAATCTTATAGGCCTTAACTTAACGTGAGCTGAGGGTTTTAGCTGCCTAGCTCTCATATTAAAAGTATTTTTCCGTTTTCCAGTGTACTGACTTGGAAAAGGCCATGACCCTGCAAATGTTCTTTTTCTTCAACTTAGAAGATGAATGTATCTTTGTAATTCCGTTCTCAACCTCATATTTGGTGCCTTAGTTTAAGTTATTTATTCAAAATTTAAACAAGTGTAGATTAATGTAATGTACAAGGACGTTTAAACCAATAGACCAGTGGTTCCCAACCTGCGGTCCGGGGACCCCTGGGGGTCCGCGAAGCCTTCTCAGGGGGTCCGCAAGAGCCTAGAAAATTAAAAAATATTAACAAATATTGAGAAATTAGGTCCCCAGCTTTCAGTAATGACTCAGACGGGGGTCCCCAGATTCTAATGATGATTCAGTGGGGGTCCCTGGGTTCCATTAATGTTAAAGTTGGGGTCCACAGAAATCAAAAGGTTGGGAACCACTGCAATAGACAATGGAACTGCTGACCCGAGAAGATGTGCCAAGGTATGAAGTAACCCCGGATGTGCCACCTCCGAAGACATCAATTATGAAGACCAATCAAAATGTTATGAATAAATGTGGGGTGATAATTTGAATTACCTAATGTTAATTTGATAGGTTAAAGATAATGGGGTATAGCAAATGTCCAATAGAATTTTGGGGGAAGGTATTACGAAAAAGGGATAAAAACCCATGTCACAGGAAGGTCGTTAGAACTAGGTAGGGAATGCTATCGATTTTATCCACAAACTCTGCCACTCTGTTTGGTGACTTTGAGACTTATTAAACCACCCTCACCCATAGACTGCCTTTAAAGCTTCTCCTCCTTATGAGGGAAGTGCTCCTATCCCTTAGTCGATATTAGACTGATGGCGTTTTGACTGATGTCCTGAAGGCGAAGACTGATCCTGTGTGCTGACCAAACCTTTGGAGGGTAATTATGACAATGCAATCTGTAATTTGTCTCTTTGCTTTTCCTTTCTAGGTACCAACTGCTCATTTGATAGAGACCACAGCTAGATGTTTTCCAAATTGGTGTTCTAAATTGTTTTGCATGAAGCCCAACATGCTAATGCTAATCAGTGGTTAGGACAGGAGTTCATTTAGACTGACGCTAATAGACAAATGACTGACATTACGCTATGCTGAACTGACACGTATATAACATTTGCTGTATTCTGATCTATGTTTACGCCGTGCTATGTTCTGATGTTTGTGATTCTTGCATTAATGAAATCTTATCACAGTTGCCATATCGTGACTATGCTATTATGCCTCTTGATATTGAGATTACCTCTTTTGCTCGTAGATTGTAACCAATAGGGAATAAAATACATAAAATTCTATTAACAGGTGTGGTTATTCATGGCTGAAAGGTCATGGTTGCGTCGACAATTTGATTAATGTCTTTAACAAAAGTAAAGTGCATTGTTGTGATAAATATTGATGACATTATTGATATATTGCTTGATAGATTGATTAGTTATCTCGTCCTACGGTGTCTCTCCACTGGGTCACAAGATTCATTGGCTTAAAACGAGTCCTAATGTGTAACAAATTAACATAAAGGGATGCTGTAGCCGGTTGTCTTCCAACCCGGCTCCGGCATCCGAGTGGTGCTGTTTGCGCGGCCGTGAGATCAGGGTCCCTCGTTGCCCTGAAAACCAGGAGGCCGGCGTCGGCGCCATGACCCCGGATTTCCGGGTCCCGGGGACATTAAACAGCGAGGACGGGCTAGAGCGGGGGTCGGAGGAGCCAGACGCGGAGGGCCAAGACACAGAGGAATCAGCTGAGGCGGAGAGCGGAGAACGGGAGAAAACCGAGAAAAGACCTGGAACCACCAGCGTTTCCACAGAAGCAGAGCACACGGAGGACCGGGAACGGAGTGAGGAATCGCTCAGAAGGGGAGTGGCCATGTCCCAGGATGGGAGTGGCTAACCAAGGTACGGTCCTTTCTAAAGGACAACAAACTGGTAAAACGGGAGAAAGGTGGCAGGAGGGGAGAGGGCAGGGACGGTGAGGAGGGGGTTGGAGAGGGGAGCAGCTGGGAGGGGGTAAGGAGGTGAGGGGAGAGGGAAGGAATAGGACATCAGAAACACTTCTGCTATTTGGTTATAGAATTAACCTAAAGAGACCTTAAAGTTTAGCATTATTCTATACGGCAAGACGCAGAGGGTGACTGTATTCATGACATATCATTCTTACCTGACCACGCTCTCACCCGGGATCTCTCTCTCTCTCTCTCTCTCTCTCTCTCTCTCTCTCTCTCGCTCTCTCTCTTGCTCTCTCTCTTCCCTTCTTGTCTATCATTAGTACGGTCTATATAAATACATACCCCGACTTACCTTCCCTTTCATTCCTTTCCGGAGCGTCGGGGACACTAACCAGAGGATCGTCGCCAGTCAAGAAGAGAGCTGGGGAAAAAAAGACAGAAGAGAGAAAGTACGGACTAAAGGACACCAATGCCCTGTTAACACTATATGAAGCTATAAATAAATACACCCTATCACTTACCTGAGTCTCCGAGTTCTTCTTATCACCTACCCACTGTAACAATGGTGTCAGAAGTGGGATTTTAAAAGGTGAGTCGAAGGAGACCAGGAAACCATGGGGGAAAAGCCAACCCTGGAGGACATGATCCAGCAACTAGCCGAGGGACAAAGGCACCTCCAGCTAGTTTGGGAGGCACACCAGAGGGAGGCGAAGGAAGATCGGGAAGCCTTACAGAGTGCACTAAAGAGCCAAGCCACCATCATGGCCAATAACCAATTAGTGCACGAGACGGCTCTACAGAAGCTGACGGATACCATTGCGGCGAG
Organism: Pleurodeles waltl; assembly: GCF_031143425.1. NCBI lineage: Eukaryota > Metazoa > Chordata > Amphibia > Caudata > Salamandridae > Pleurodeles > Pleurodeles waltl. The sequence goes on along the minus strand of NC_090447.1, from coordinate 1,213,207,686 downwards.
TAAAGTTCACCCCAATGTCCCTAGTTCGGTCCTCCACAAATTCCAAGACGGGGAGTATCCAGATGCGTTCTTCACAAACTTTGAACGGGTGGCCTCCTCTGCCCAATGGCCAGAAGAACGTTGGGGAGAGTACATTGTACCGCTTTTAACCGGCATTCTACAAACAGCTTACCAAGCCGCTAACCCGGGAGGCACGACACCCTATAAAGAGATTAAAAGAAGTATATCAGAAAGGGTAGCCCATGACTCCGAATAGTATAGGTTGAGATTTCGGAAGATCAAGTGGGGACAGGCCGAGGACCCCCAGACCTTCTACTTTAAAGTCAACGACCTCAGGTTGAAATGGTTAGGACCCCTGGGAACGGAGTGGGAGGATGTCATTAAGGCAGTAATATTGGAACAATATCTGGAATCCCTTCCCTCATCCACCAAGAGTTGGATAAGACAGCACCCAAATGTGAACACAGACATGGCGGTAGATTTGGCCTGTGCCTACCATAGATCAGTCGATTCAAAAAACCCCAGCCCTAAGATAACAATTAAACCACCTATTGTACCCTTCAAGTCCTTTCCCCGAAAATTCCCAGAAGAGACAGGGCCTGGCCGCAGCGGAGATATCCCTCCCATTCAACAACCACAATGTTACAGCTGTGGGGAGTGGGGCCACATAGCCAGACTGTGCCCGAGAAAAGGAGAAAGAGGGGAACCCATGGAAATCGGGGTCACCCGGGGAAGGGTTTTGTGTACCGGGAAGGGTTCTCTCAAGTAGAAACAAACCATTAAAATAAATGGGCGAGCTGTCCTAGCTCTTATAGACTCGGGGTGCAGTCAATCAGTGGTGCGAGCAGAGATATTAAATACCTCAGACCAACATACCAACCAATGGGTATCCATCTGTTGCATCCACGGGGACAAACATAAATACCCGTTGGCAGTAGTTTAAGTAGAATGGGAAGAGAATCAGGACCTCTTACCAGTTGGAGTCATGGACCGATTAGTGGAAGAGTGTATTCTGGGCACGGACTATATAAGGTTCTCCGAGCTTTTAGAGAAGGTCAAATCCCATACCTTGACTACTGACTGGTGGACAGAAGCACCCTTCCATAACAGCCCTATCAAAAATAACCCATGTCGCATCAAACTGATGAGACGGGAAAAGAGGCAAGCAAAACAAAAATATCTGGCCACCGGACAAGGGAAGGTCACAGAGAAAGTAGTGGCCAATATCATCACTTCCCCACCATCATTTAGAGCAAGTCAACGAGAAGACCCAACACTACGTCATGCGTGGAGGACAGCAAAATCCGAATCCACGAATGAGGTGGGTCCCTACTTTCTTATCCAAAATAACCTCTTATATAAGGTCCTAAAATCCAACAACATTGAAAAGAAACAATACCCGTCGAAATTGCCTCCCTTCTCCGCGACACAGTTATCTAGTTTTCACTTACTAAAAACTTCCCTCACTTCTGAACCAGTCTTACGATGTCCTGATTTTTCCAAACCATTCCATCTCTACACAGATGCTTCCGATGTTGGGCTAGGGGCGGTCCTCACACAGCCAAGCGAGGAGGGTCTGGACCTCCCTATTGTTTACATCAGTAGGATTTTGTTGTCCCGGGAATGTCATTATCCCATTATCGAGCGGGAATGCTTGGCCATTAAGTGGGCAGTGGATAGCCTGAAATATTACCTCCTGGGTCGCCCTTTTGTACTGTTTACGGACCATGCCCCCTTAACTTGGTTGGCTTCGCATAAGGACTCCAACTCCCGGGTGCTACGCTGGTTTATGGAACTCCAGCCTTTTTCCTTCCAGATCCGACATATTCCGGGTTCTCAACAAGGTCCAGCCGACTTTCTGTCCCGTTTTCCGGATCCTGCGGTACTGTATCAGTCCCGATCTTGGGATGGGGTGTGTAGCCGGTTGTCTTCCAACACGGCTCCGGCATCCGAGTGGCGCTGTTCGCGCAGCCGCGAGATCAGCGTCCCTCGTTGCCCTGACAACCAGGAGGCCGGCGTTGGCGCCATGACCCCGGATTTCCGGGTCCCGGTCCCAGGGACATTAAAAAGCGAGGACGGGCTAGAGCGGGGGTCGGAGGAGCCAGACACGGAGGGCCATGACACGGAGGAATCAGCTGAGGCAGAGAGCGGAGAACGGTAGAAAACCGAGAAAAGACCTGGAACCACTGGCGTTTCCAGAGACGCAGAGCACACGGAGGACCGGGAACGGAGTGAGGAATCGCTCAGAAGCCACCACATCCCAGGAGGAGCGTGGCTAACCAAGGTATGGTCCTTTCTAAAGGAAAACAAACTGCTAAAACAGGAGAAAGGTGGCAGGAGGGGAGAGGGCAGGGACAGTGTGGAGGGGGTTTGAGGGGGAGCAGCTGGGAGGGGGTAAGGAGGTGAGGGGAGAGGGAACGAATAGGACATCAGAAACACTTCTGCTATTTGGTTATAGAATTAACCTAGAGAGACCTTAAAGTTTAGCATTATTCTATACGGCAAGACACAGAGGGTGACTGTATTCATGACATATCATTCTTACCTGACCACGCTCTCACCCGGGATCTATCTCTCTCTCTCTCTCTCTCTCTCTCTCTCTCTCTCTCTCTCTCTCTCTCTTCCCTTCTTGTCTATCATTAGTACGGTCTATATAAATACATACCCTGACTTATCTTCCCTTTCGTTCCTTTCCGGTGCGTCGGGGAGACTAACCAGAGGATCGTCACCAGTCAAGAAGGGAGCTGGGGAGAAAAAGACAGAAGAGAGAAAGTACGGACTAAAGGACACCAAAGCCCTGTTAGCACTATATGAACCTATAAATAAATACACCCTATCACTTACCTGAGTCTCTGAGTTCTTCTTATCACCTACCCACTGTAACAGACGCGTTATCACTGTCATGATGTTCACTGGTGCACCCTTCCCACTACAGCATTGTCGCCAGCTCTATTATGAGCTGGCGACAATGCTGTAGGCCGTTTCCCACTGGGCGGAAACTCTGTTTGCGCCTGCTGACGCAGCGGGAATCTCATAATGGGGACTGCAGGAAGGTGGCTGCACTGGCCGCAACCTGTCCATCGGGACTTCGGCAGATGGGCTTTTTCATCTGCTGAAGTCATAATGACCCCCTAAGTGGGGTATAACAATTACATTTGCCCATTCCAGTTTTTTTCTTAACTCAACTCCAGATCTTAAAGGCTGCTAACATGATTTTAAATGTAATGTTTTTATAACAGCTAGGTTTTATATATCTTAGGAAGCAGCCCCTAGCTTCACCACCCAAAGCTAATTCATAGATAATTGGGGGATCCAAAGACAAAGAACCAGACAACTGATTGTACTCTTTGGATGAAAATAGGCCCTCGATATGTTACAACAATCCTGCCCAGTAGTACAACCTGAGATTGAGTACTACCCAGCCCCCATGGGCTCTCGGGAGAAACATATACTTTAATGCCCTCCAGGCCCAGGTAAATTGCTAGATGAAATTAGAGCATATAGCATCCATTTTTTTAAACCATGATGCTTCCATTGTTCTGAAAAATTAGAGCACTTTTGGGAGAAAGATAATTTTCAGTACATTATGGCGGACAACTAAGGTAAGGTAAGGTAAGGTATAGTCCATTAATCCGCCTCAAGTCTTGGCTTGCCTTATCTAGAATTGAGTCAAGGGTTAGTTTATAAATGGAACCAACAACCACCAAAATTTTTATTCCCAAGTACTTGCCATTATTCACCCTTCGATTGTCTGACAGACCAATGTTCCTAGTACAAACTAGCTAGTTTTTTCCATATTTAAGCAATACCCCTTCAGCCAATCTTTTTATTTCCACCAACGCAGTCTGGTGGTCGGGAGTTAAAACTGGTAGACCATTTGCATATACTAATACCTTTGTGTCAAACCCATTAACACTCACTGGCTTTATCTTCTGACTCTGACCCAGCAGATTTTTAAAAGGGTCAATATAAAGAGCAAAAGAATAGAAGAACAGTGGCAAACCTGCAGTGCATCCCGCAAAATCTGAATGCTGTCATATTCCTGGTCCATAATTTGCAGCTGAGCGAATGGATGCTGATACAGTGCTTTGATAGACTTCACCAGGCCAGGCCCAAACCCCTTTTGTCTAAGTACTCCCCAGATAGTCCCCAAGACACTCTGTTGAATGCCTTCGTGCCATCGAGGTGGATCAGGGCCAAGGGTGAGTCAGCGTTTGCAGTTATGTCAAATAATGTGATGGCCTGTCTAACATGGTCTGTAGTTCCACATCCAGGGATGAATCCATGTTCCCATGGCGCTATTACCTTGGTCTAATCCTTGATTACAATGTTCCATCTTTTTTAATTGATCAGGGATAGCGTCTAAATGACCCTGGGTTATTTGGAGGCTTTCCCTTTTAAAAAACAAAATTCCAGTATTGGTACACCCAGGAATTTGGTTGAGTCCCGTCCCTTTGGACTCCTAAAAAAGGTTCTAGCAAATCCTTATCCAGTTCTGAGAAAAACATTTTATAAAAACATAAAGGAAACTTATCTGGGTCTGCCGCTTTGCTCGAGGCCAATGATTTAACAACATTGGCTACTTCCTCCAGGGTTATAACTGCCTCTAATGCATCTACCTCTCCAGCACATAGGGCCTCATTATTGACTGATTCAAGAAAATCTCCTAACGTATCTAGGGAGGGGTACTTATCTTTCAAATACAACCACCTATAGTAATCTTTCAACAATTTGATTATAGTTTCCTTGGGTATCGGCTACTCTCCCATAACTGCCAACGATAATGTTAATTCCACTATTTACCTCTTGCTGGTGAATACGAAGCACTAGTATCCTGCTGGCCAACTCACCATTTTTATACACCTCTGCCCTATGAGACTGAGAATTTTCGGCCAGGCATCTTGAGTAATAACTATTGATCATAGCTTTCACAATCATAATTTTGTGATTCTTCCCTGCGCTTATCAACTCCATGTGCTGTACCTCCAGACTAGCCATGTTCTCATATAACCCCTTGATCTCCTTGGCTTGTTGTTTAAAGTGGGATGATACAAAACTAATCATCTCTCCCTTTACCCAACCTTAAATGAACCCTATACTGCACCTACAGATGCACTATGCCTGTCGATTTTCATGAAATCTACAATCCATTTTTTCATGTGAGCTACATAGCAAGAATTTAAGAGCAGCTTTGTATCAAATGTCCAATTGCTGAAACACTTCCATACCCACATACCTGAAAACTTGAGTATCAAGAGGCTATGATCCGAAAACATCTTTGGAAGTATTTTTACGCCTGATTTCCCTACCCACCCTGGAGATACCACAAAGTAGTCCAAGCAGACATATTTTTGACGTGGCTATAAAAATACATATAGCCTGGGTCTGGGGCATTCAATTTATCCCAGATATCAACCAACCCATGACTTCTCTTTAACTGGGACAAGGCCCTCCAGACTTCCAGCTTCCTCCCTGTATATTTATTTGTCTGCTTGTTACTGCAACCAACTTCAAGATGTAATATGAAATCTCCACAGACAATCAGGGGTGTGGGCCATGAAGCTAACTCAACCGTCAACTCCTTCCAAACTACTGCCTCATCCAAGTTTGAACCATATATTAAATAGATAGTAAATCTGCTACCGGCATCCGAGTACTCTAAAATCACTCAGCGTTTATCCATCAACTTCTGCTTTAGTAGCTCAAATCCCCTTTTTGACAAGTATTGCAACCTCCTAGCTGAAATCTTTTGAGACATACATGCTAGTAAAGAGTAGCCCCTGGCCTGCAGTAGATCCAGCTTATCCAAAGGGATATGAGTCTCCTGTTCGTATATGAGATCCGGTCCCCAAGTTCTAAATATTTCAGCAACTCTTTCTTCTGATCCTTGACATTAAGCTCACAAACATTAAGGGAGCAAAATACACATTTTGCCACATTGCATCTCCTAAAATCTAAATGCAGCCTAGCCATCGACAACCTACACACATTTGTGTAAGCATCTCTGAGTGACCCTTCATGTTCCCTGAATCCAGGTCTTCAAACCAAAACAAGAGCCAAATCTCTATATACTTCCTTTTATCTTTGCTCACTTTTTCTTTTTTTCTTTGTTCTTACCCCCTCCCATTTTCCTCCCCAACCCTCAGAGAACCTGATCCTACCCTCACACCACCCCCTTGGGTCTAATCCATAATTTGAGATAAAAAATAGTGGATCAGGTAAGGGTAACATCCCAGACCCAGGTCATTTTTTTTCCAAATGATCTTTAGTTTTGCATGGTTGATCAATAATGCCTATGCCCCCTTATCCTGAAAAGGTCTGATAAGTCGCCTGAGCCGCCATCTCCATTCCATAGTCATATGACAGAAATCAAACAAAAAAAATTAGCAATTACCCATGGTGCACTTTAAATTAGGGAGTGCCTCTTCAAAAAGCACTTGTCTCAGCAAAAATTGCCCGTTTTACCAGTATTGCTCTGGGTTTACCCGTTTCCTGTTTCATCTGGTTCATTGCCATAGGACTTCTGTGAGCTTTTTGAATCCCATGAGTGCAGTCCCAACCCTGAAGCTCAGGAAAGCCCCTCAGGAAAAGATCTATCAAGAATGCTCTTGTGTTGTTCCCTTCCTTCCCCTCTGAGACCCCCAGACTCAGAGATTGTTCCTTCTTTGGCAATTTTCATGATCCTCCAGTTTCCATTTTATGTCTACTAGTTGGGCTTCATGAGCCTCTGTGAGACATTTGGCAGCTGCGATGCCTATCTCCAGAGCATTGGTTCTCAGTTCCAAATTAGCAATTCATTCAGCATTTGAGGAACATGTTTTAGCAACTCTGCACATAGCCCCCAGTAGCTTTTGACTCATCGCCTGAGCTTTCTGGTTTTCTACATGCACCTTGTCCATGTGTGTTGGACCTGGCCCTTTTGTAGGGTCATCCCCAAATATTTTGCCTCCGTCCTCATAATTTTTCTGACCTGTTGTTGTAGATTTTAAGGCACACGTGCCTTATGTAAATTCTGATTCTGATTGGTTATCTCTGATTGGCATATTTGATTTACTAGTAAGTCCCTTGTAAGTGCATTAGAGGTGCCCAGAGCCTTTAAATCTAATGCTTCTGGTGGGCCTGCAGCACTGATTGTGTGATCCACATTAGTAGCCCTGTAAACATGTTTCAGACCGGCCACTGCAGTGTCTATGTGTGCAGTTTTGCACTGCCAATTAGACCTGGCAATAGTATCCACTTGCCACGCCCAAACCTTCCTGTTTACTACATGTAAGTCACGGCGAAGGTAGGTCCTAGATAGCCCCAGAGGCAGGGTGCAGTGTATTTAAAAGGTAGGACATGTACTGGTGTGTTTTTCATGCTGTGATAGTGAAATACGGTCAAATTCAGTTTTCACTATTGCAAGGCCTATCTCTCCTATAGGTGAATATGGGGACTATGTAGGAATCTGGCTCTGTATACACTATACCAATGTGGGGTATGGGGTGTACAGAGTCCAGGGGTTCCCAGGAGGATTTACAGAGGCTAAAATGGATAATACTAATGCTCTCTTTGTGGTAGTGTGGTCAAGCAGTTAGGTTTATCAGAGCATAGTGCACAGCATTTGTTGCACACACACAGCCGAGAAATGATGCACACACTTAATGACTCAAGGCCAATTGTTTTGATATAGCAAAAAGATATTTAGTTACTTTATTAGTAGAACCAGAAGATCCTTGTTGCAGGTAAGTACAGTTGTAAATAGGTATCAAGCATATGTATCAAATGTACCTGTTTTTCCACATAAGGCAGTTTACAAGTAAGTAACAACTTTCAATTTCAAAAGCTGACACAGTGCAAGTTTTCATAGGAGTCAATAGAGTCCTGGGGGGAGTGTTAGCACAGTTAATAGGTACATACACAACTTACAATTCCAGTCTTTGGGAGTCAGGATGTCCACAGGTCAAAGTTTAGGCTGACCCCAAAAGTGCACCACCAACAAAGACGGGGCTGGCTGGTTGCAGAGGTCAAAGTTGGCATCGTGTTTTCAATGGAATCCTATGAGGAATGGGGACACTGGGTAGAAAGCAGATTGCAGGTAAGTTCCTGTGGCTTCAGGACACAGGCCTGGGGGGTTTTGGTCAGCACTGGGGGGACCACAGGTCAGCACCAAACACACACCCTCAGAGACACAGGGGCAGCCGGGTGCAGGGTGCAAACACAGAGCTGGGTGCCCAATGCTTTTCAATGGGGGTATCCAGGAGTCCCAAAATATGCTACAGACTGGGTTCAGGGGGTAGGTTCCAGGAAACCAAAGTCTGGACAGGCAGGAGAGGTGCCTGCTGGAGGTTGCTGCACTGTTGGTCAGATTCTCCAAAACCAGGGGTCTGCAGCTGCAGCTGAAGCTGCAGCTGCTGGGGTCTCCTTGAGCATCCGGAATCTTTGTCGGATCTGTTCATGGTCAGGGGTGTCCTCTGGATTCAGGCTGCAGGCGTCGTTGTGTTTCCCATGAGGGGTCAACCCAGGATGGACTTGAGGTTGGAATCCTCTGGGCACTTTCACTGTACTGGTGCGCCACCTGGACTCGGCCTGTGGGCATTGAGTGCAGAGTGACCGGGCTTGTGGATCCTGGGCAGTTCTGAAGTCCTTTTGGAGGGCTTATTCTGGACAGGGACTCTGTCCTCGGGAGTTCATGGTCCTCTGCTAGGCAGGCAGTCCTCTGGGGGTTTGAAGAGGTCACTGGTCCTACAGGATGCATCGCCTTTTTAGAGCAGGAGTTGTGAAGCTGCAGGCAGGCCAGTAGGGCTGGGGCCAAGTCAATTGTCATCTGGAGTTTTCACTGCTGAGGGGTCGACTTTGAAGTCTTTCTTCTTTTTTGAAGTCACCATTAATCTGGTGAGTAAGGTCCTGGGGTGCCCCTAAATGCTAGATTTAGGGATGTTACAGGGGTTAAAGGGCAGTAGCCAATGGCTATTGACCCTGAGTGTGGCTAAACCCTTCCTGTGCCCACTCCCTTTTGGGAGGGATGCACATCCTTATCCCTATTGGTCCCTTTCTCCAAAACAAGATAGAGGATTCTGCAAGGAGGACGTCACTTCAGCTCTGGGCACGTTAGGGGTGGTCCTATCTGCAGTGGTCACTCCTCCTTGTTTTACCTAATTTTCCTGCCAGACCTTCAGCCTAAAGTGGGTCTGGTCCGGGCATCTCCACTAGCTGGAGTACACTGGGGCACTGTAACAGGAGGCTTGGGCCTTTGAGGCTCACGCCAAGTGTTACAGTTCCTGCAGGGGGGAGGTGTGAAGCACATCCATGCAGAGCAGGCTTTGTTTCTGACCCCAGAAAGCACAAAAGCTCTCACCCCCCCTGGGTCAGAAACTTGTCTGTTAGTGGCAGGCTGGCATAAAAAAATCCAACACTGGCATCAGTGTGGGTTTATTGTGGTGAGAAGTTTGATACCAAAGTTCTCAGTCTTCAGTGAAGCCATCATGGAGCTGTGGAGTTCGTAATGACAAACTCCCAGCCCATGTACTCAATATAGCCACACTTCACTTACAATGTCTAAAAATTGACTTAGACACTGTTTGCTCATTCAGCTATGCCCTTACTTCAGGTATATTGCACCCTGCCTTAGGGATGTAAGGCCTGCTAGAGAGGGTACTTACCTATGCCACAGGCAGTGGTTTGTGGGCATGGCGCGCTGAGATGGATGCTATGTCAACTTTACCTTTTTCTCCCCGACACACACAATCTGCACTGGCAGTGTACATGTGTTTGCTGAGAGGTCACAGGACCCTTGGTACAACTGGTATCTTTTACAAGGAACCTAGCAGTGTGACAGGGGTGTGCCAATTGTGGAACCAATGGTATATTTTAGGGAAAGAACACTGGTGCTGGGACTTGGTTATCAGGATCCCAGCACACACTCAGTAAAGTTAGCATCAATACCAGGCAAAATGTGTGTGTGTCGGGCGGGGGGTGGGGGTTAACCATGCCAAGAGGGGGCCTTTCCTACAGACTGCCTTTAAACATATTTTTAGTGCAGTTTGCCATTGGGACCAGATGGAGATATGGAGTTTAGAGTCTTTTGGTAGCACTGTTTTTGGGTGTCTGTTTGAAAATGCCACTTTTAGAAAGTGGGCATTTTCTTACTTAACCACTCTGTGCGTCTGCCTACCTGTGGAATCCATGTCTGAGTCAGACTGACAGTTGGGCTGTTTGTGAGTTCCCTCTAGACAGTGACACAAAGGGAGCTTAGTTGTGTCCTGCATATCCTTATGGGTCTTCCTGAGCTAGAGGGAGAGGAGGACCTGACACCTTCACCTGAAAGGGCTGTGCCTGTCCTCACACAATGCTGTCTCCATCCCCCTGGAATGTGTCTGGGGACAGTCCTGGGCAAGACAGCATCTTGTGAACAACAGAGACTTTCCTTTGAAGTTTGTCTACTTCAAAAGCATAAATAAATATAGGTATTGGACGCAAAACCCCAGACCTTTAGTACAGTTCCAGATCAAGAGGAACAGCCAAGGAGAAGAGCTGAAGAGCTGGAGGATGAATATTGCCGCTTTCCTGTGTTTGCTTAACTGGGTTGGCCTGCAGTTGCTCCTTCTGCCTTAAAGAGGAAAAAGACTGGACTTTGCTGTGTATTCTGCTTGTGAAGTTTTTCCAAGGGCTTGGACTGAGCTTGCTTCCTGTTAAGGAGTCTCAGGGACATCAAGGACTTTACCTACCAGCCTCTGGGTTTGTTTGCTGTGGAAACTAACTCGCCAGGTGGTGCCTCTTTTCAATTTCTGGGCCCTTGTGAGTGAAAGCTGGCCTAAAAATGAGAAGAACCAGGTGCACCAACTCTAACTGACACCGCAGGCCTGCTGACGTCCCACGACTTTGTGAGTCTGACTGCTGTGTCACCGACATTCGTGACACCTGACTCCGCTGCACAACCTGTAGCCCCATGGCATGACTGTGACCCTGTGAGGTCAGCCAACAGCTTCTGCCAAGTCCTAATATGGCTGACAACACTTCAACAACTTCTGTTGTTTAAGTGTTATCAGCCAATCAGATCTCTGCACGAGATCAAGAGGGTTTATGAATCCTTCTTGTCCCTAGATGTACAAATTTGGATTTTCTTTCATTTCTCTAAAACTACTGAACTGAATTACACCCAAAAAGCACTCTTTCTGGACCAGGACCTACCTTCCTGCCAAATTCGGTGTAATTCATTCCAGTAGTTTTTGAGCTATTGCTGTTCAAAATCCCTATGGAAAAATGAATAGGGAAAAAGTGTTTTGGGATCCCCACTTTTTCTCGGCCCCCTCTGGTCAGATCACCCCACAACTTTCCAGGCAGCAGCTGACGGGACTGGCAAATTATTTTGGAGTGTTTTGTGAAGATCTGTCAAGCAGTGCCAAAGATATAGGCAAGTAAAAAAAGGCTTTTTATATAGACACTAGGACCTAACTTTAACTACCTAGTGGTATATAAGTGGTATATAAACATATATGTATAAGTGGTTATAGTTAGGGACATGTTTCCATAGAAAAAGTGTTTTTTGAGTTGCTTATATCTTTGGCACCATTTGAGCAATCTTCACAAAATTTTCTAAAAAAAGTGCCCCAGTAATTCTTGTTGCACATGGAAAGTTTCGGGTTGAATTGTTAAGCCGAGGCCGAGAAAAAGGTGTGGGGTCAAAAAATATGCATTTCCCATGTTAATTCCCATATGACTTTGAACAAGGCTACAGCCCAAACCACTGAACGGAATTACACCACATCTGGCAGAAAGCTAACTGTCGGTATGCAAATTGTGCTTTTGTGTGTTTGGTGTAAATCCGTTCATTAGTTTTTGAGATATTAAAGGAAAATACATTTGTATATCTGAGGTCACGAATAATTCACGAATAGTCACAATTTTATGTGAATGCATGCGTATATAAATGCTGTATTAGGCTAGCCACAACCTGAACAGAAAGTTGCGGCTGCATTTTAAGGTCTCAGGACATAGTCCCTGGAGCTGAAAAACAAAATGAAAAGTATCATTTGGGTTCAGGGTGTCAGTACCCTGACCCCAAGAGTGTGATATATAGGTGTTTGAGGGTTAAATTATGGGTTTTAAATGAGTTTCTTCACCATGTGCGATATTCACAATTAATCAGGATTATTAGAGTTTAATCAAGATTAATCTTGAATAAGCAAAAAAAACAAAATTATAATTCACCGACTCATTCATACACTAATTAATTCACTCTGAGACTCATGTTCCCACTCACACACCCATTCAGACACTCATGCACCCATTGAGACCCACTCATAGACTCCCAGATCCATTTTCAGACCCACTCAGGCACTCATGAACCCACTCAGACCCTTATGCACCCACTCACAGACCCACTCAGATACTGACACATCCACTCACAGACCCACTCACACACTGATGCATCCAATCAAAGACCCACTCAAACCCATACGCACCCACTCACAGACCCACTCAGACACTCACAGACCCACTCACGGATCCACTCAGACACTGACACACCCACTCACAGACCTGTGCAGACACTGATGCCACCACTAAGACTCTGACGCATGCACTCAAACCCAGACAGAAACTCTCACAGTCACTCTCACCCCCAGAAAAACCATCTTACACCTATTCTCACACCAAAAGAGGTAGGCTGTGGCCAACTATCTCAGCGCACAGCCAAAGGGCTGTGTGCAGAGTAGGGTTGGGTAGTTGGGGGGCTTGGCCGCAGGGACTGGCTGCAGGCCAAGCCTTGTGTGAAACCCATGCTGCACACGGGCAAAGGCCGTGCATGGTGCAAGGTTGAGTGCTTGTAGGGGGTTAGTCGGCCAGGCCCTGTGGCCAACCGCCGCTGCACACGGCCTTCGGCTATGCACAGTGGTGGTTGGATTAACGTATAGTAATGACAATTGCTATATGTTAAAAAAAAAAAGAAATTCACTGAAAAAACACAGGTTACGATAAAGTTATAGTTAGGGAATAGAATTTAAAAAAAACAGAAATTCACTGAAAAAAACAAAGGTTAGCGGGATGGTAAAGTTAGGCAATACATTTTTTTTTAAACTGAAAAATTAACTGAAAAAAACAATGGTTACAGGGACGTTATAGTTAGGTTCTGACTTTACTAGTGCAAAACCATAGAAATTTCACTGTCACTGTTATAGTTAGAGTTATCCAAAGTAACTATAACTTGTGCCCAAAGGTAACTATTGCGCCCTCGCCATGCACTGCTAATTACCCCACAAAATACAGCACTCATTACATCTTTGATAACTTAATTGATAAAGTCACTGTAACATCTGCAGTAAATTAATTCATCAGAAACCTGTGCATGGTGGGGGTGAGAGTTATAGTTACCTTAGAGCATGAATTAACAAGCCCCAAACACACCGGGGACCAGGAAGATGGAAGGTAGGAATCTAAGTGAGAGAAGGATTCGGAGTAATGTAATTACCGGTAAGTAATCAAAGCATTACCCCCCAGATTCCAACATAGGATGTACCCAAGGCAAGAAAAGCCAGGACAGCTGAACACATAGTAGAAACGACCTACAGACGTAGGAAGAAGTATATAATAGGCACTTCCCTTCAGACAGAATGGCAGACTAAAATATATCCACCACATCAAGACCCTGAATTACCTAGAAAGTGAGAGAAAGGTAGAGAAAAAGCCCAAGGGGCTGCCTGACAAAAAGCAGACAAAGAAGCCCCCTGAGATTCAGCAAGGGCAGCCAATAAAGCTTAAATTGACTAAGGGGAAAGAGCATCAAACCAGGAGGAGGCTAATGACAAAGAGACCAAAGCCACTGGCACAAGGGGAGGATGTCAGGGTGCTGACCATAGCTAACAGGCCTGAAGGAAACAAAAGAGGATTCCCACTGGAAGGGTCCCACCTACACTAGAAAATTCCAGACAGCTATTTGAATGACCAAGGACAGCAGACCTCAGGCGTTCAAAGAACCGGACAGAAAATGGGCAAAAGAGCCACCTTTTAAACTCAAAAGAAGAATGGATTTTACGAACAAACAGCTGGTACCAGGTGCAAACCACACACTCAGCAAAAAACTGCAGGAATGGAACCCCACAAAAAAGACTCCCCAGGTGCAGAGGTAACAGTCAGCAGAACAAACATTGCCATTGCAAGAGACTGGAAATCCACAGAATGGAGAGGCCCAAACAAAAGGGGAGCATCAAGCCCAGAAAAACAAATGAAGAGCACAGACTGAACAAATTGAGAAAATGAGTATGGAGATCAAAAACCTCTGGAACCAGGGCTGTACCAGCCTTCGAGGAACCTCAAAGAAACCTCAAGGAGCCCCAAATGTCCCTAAAGCTGCCCATAGAAGTGATAAGGGTGAAGGACAAGCCAAAAAAAACAACATCAATTGGAACTGCAAAACCAGAAGAACAAAAGCCACAAAAGGCACTGACTGCCGCCACACACCACCACTGCTCCAAGGATGCCCAAGGATGAATAGAACAAGCCCAGTGGATGGACTCCAAGTAGCCCGACCAGAAGAGGAGACAGCAACAAAAAAAAACTGAAATACAAAATCTGCCTCCACAGTCTCCAGACCAGTGAGGGGAGATGAACTAGAAAGCAGCCTCTGAGAAGGGAAAAAAAACAAAGAAATCAAAATAGTAGGGAAATAGCCAGCCTCTGCCTCTCCACCCCTGGGAAGAAGAAACCAGGAGGAGCCAGCCCATGCTGGAACCACCATAAACAACCACCTCTGACTCCCTGATCAGAAAACCTCAGGATTAAAGGGAAAGGACGGCAAGCAACAGAAGACCCACTGGCCAAGGACATGACAGAAAATCCACCCCTGCGCTGCAGACTCCCACCACTCAGAGCAGCAAGAAGGGAAGAAGATATGGGTAGAAGGGTGTAAATAGAAACACCGCCAGACATCCCCACCTCTGACAGAGCTGATCAAACAGCAGGGGCGAAGGACAAAGTCGATGGAGGAGGGAAAACACTGTGTTCAGCCAGTCTGCCAGAGGGTACTGTAGACCCAGAATAGAAAGGACCATCTAAGAAGGAATTGGCCAGGCACCAAAAGAAGAGCTACACCAAAGTGACCAAAAGGAACAGGACCCCATCTTCCCCAGCGGTTGTGAAATGTGTATGCTGATGGACAGGCAGGCTATAGCAAGATCACGTGTAGCAGAATGCAGGTAAAAAGGTCAAGAGAATGGAAACAAACAGTCCTGAGCCCTCTCCAGTTGGTAGACTGTAAACATTAAACAGAAGACCAAAAACCCCGGCCAGAAGGGAGCACATCAGTGCACCTTACAATCTCCAACAGAGGGGGAGGACATAAAGATCCCTTCAGAAAAGGTGCAGGGGCAGCAACTAATAAGCCTGGTGCTGCTGCAAGTCCTTTGAAACCAGAAGAGAGAGAAACAAAGTCGGCAAGGCTGGACCCGAGCACTGAAGGAGGGTTAGTCCATGTGGAACTAAGCCCATGGACCCCAAAAAAACACAGTGGCCTCCAAGACCCCCAGAACCCTCATCCAAACCAGAAGCTGGGAGGGGAAGCTACCTGGAGAGGCAGCACTGTAGACAGCATCCGCTGCAACCCGCTGACCAGTAAAGTAACCACTCCCAGAATAGAGCATACTCAGACCCCATAAAGATACAATTCCGCTCCACCTGCAAAAGTGACTGTGAAGACACAACAAGTAAACTGAGAGATGTTGATGAGTAGACCATTGGAGAAACATGGACTGGAGGAGAAACTGCAGAAGGCCTGCAGGAGAGGCCAGGAAGGATGAGACTTGCAAAGCGATGAGTGCCGCTAAATCTATATAGGGGGCCCAGAAGAATGACAATGTGCAGGGATATTGGGTAAAAATGAACAGCCTGAAGCAAGAAGGAGTCTTCTGAGAGTTACCACTGGAGTGCAGCCACCTGACACCAACAACAATAAAAAAAGAAGAACCCACTACCCCTTCCCAGCCATAGGCACAGGGACAATTGCAAAGCAGCCCTTGGACAGGAGTAGGGATTACTCCGAAACCTGAGGCAGGGAAGTGAAGTCAAGAGAATACCTGTGCAAAGCGCTTCCAGAACCCAGACTCATTGATGGAGGAGTCCCGAAGAGGGAGACTCCATAAGCTAACCTTCGACAACACTGAAAGCTGGAGGGCCTGAGTTGTTGTATCTGAGCAGATCCATCCGGCTTGATGGGAACGTCTAGTGACCACCCCCAGCCAAACAGACAGGTACATGAAATGGCATGCAGAACAAACCAACAGCCCCCTCCTGCCACACTGCCTCAAGAAAGGCAAAATCTGTGAAAACATTTGGAGTTGTTGTAAGGAACAGGCTCTTGTCTTTTGGAACAGGCTTCCACATATAATCAGCAGTCAGCGACAGACAATACTCATAAAATATAGAGTTGGGATGAAATCAATGATATTGCTGAATTATCCTAGGTAGAAAAATGCATGTCAGAACTGTGGTCTGGTGGAGGGGAGGAGAACCAAAGGCTGGTAAGCGAGAGCCATACAGAATGTTCTCCCAACACCAAAAGGAGTAGCACCAAACACAGCTGCATATCTCCCAACACCAAAAGGAGTAGCACCAAACACAGCTGCATATGCAGCCTGAGTCATAGCATGAAGAAGCCCCCAGCAACTTGCAACAGCAGGCAGATGGTCCAATCCAAGAATGGCCCTGAAAGGCGGCAAAAAAGTACCCATCCCAGCACATAAGCAAAGTGACTTTCCAGATGGTCAAGACACGTCCAAGAAGAAGCAAAGTCTGTAGCAAGGTCAACAACCGCAGGTAGAGACACTACACCTTGTGAGCAGGAGGAATAGGAGCCACAAGGGTCAAACTGGCCGAAATATGGCAGTGCCAAATGGGCCAGCCTGATAGAAAAGTGTGTGGGATGATTTTTAGCAGCTTGTGGGCAGACCTCTTATGTCAAGTGGACTGGTTGTCACTGCCGACCTCCACGACACCACCACAAGCATTGCCTGCAGCAAACACAAATGCATGCAGTCTTCCACACCTTGCAAAACACCCAGGCTGTATGTTTCCACAAGTTCAAAACTGTCCCGATTTACAAATATGGGACACTCCCCTAGCCATCCAGGTAGGGTGCCACCATGATAGATCATCTGCAGAAGTGGCTCACTGTGGAGGTGGCCCCACAAGGAGACTCTCACTTTGTTGTGCTGGAATGGGCACACAGAGTTCTAACCTGATGTCCTGTGCCAAGTGGGTGGGCCTGAACTGTGGTGACCAGCCTGCTCCACTCCTGAGTCAGAGATCTGATCCTGCAATGGGAGAGAGCTCAATGACATTTCCAGGTGGCAAACTTTCTGGACTACATGATGGAGGTAGATCCAAAGAGAACATCATGTCTGGCTGTAAATAAGGAAGTCTGTGACGTTTAACTCAAATACTGTTGCTTTTCCCAGCCAGGCTGAAAGTCATGGCTGACGATCCAGTCTTCTTCTTTGAGGCCTCCCCTTGCTGCCCGGAACTAGCTGAAGCACCATAAATCAGGCACAGATGCCATGAAATGGCATTGACTGCCACCGCCTAAGAAAAGGAGACAGAGAAGACGATCCCTATGGGGGCGCACTAGAAAACAGGCAGCACAGGAAAGAGCAGCCACAGTGGAGATGGCAAATGCATTCAAAGCCTTGGAATCGCAGGATTGCAGCGGTAGCGCCTTTAAGGTCTAACCCCCTGGAGGAGCAAATAGGGAGGCCACACTTAATTTCAATGACTGCAGACGACCTGTGACTACAGCAACATGTGGCATGGCCAATGTTACTGACACACAGTGAGGTACTTGGGGGCATGCAATTATACCTGGCGACTCTCTTTGGTCACGTTGAGAAAATCAAAAGAAAAGTAAATGCTGTAGATGACAATATAATCCTAAAAAGTAGTAAGAAAGTTAAAAAGTGTAAAACCATTTACTCTTCCTAGGCAGCCCGAGTGGATACCTGACATGTATATTTAGAACTCATTTCAGTCATAAATGTAGGTTTATGGCCAATTGGACCCGGAGATTTTAAGAGCACTCGTTTAAAGTGAGAAGGTAAGGGTATGCTAAGGGCCTAATTCACAAAAACCTATGCTAAATATTTGGCAATCTGTTAATGTCGTGTTATTCCCATTGTCATAGTAGATTTCCATTTACTGAGAGATTCGTAAATATTCCTTATAGGAAATTCAAGAAGTCTTGCACATTCGTAGATTTACTGAAATACTCCCATGTGCAAAATGTATGCAAGTAGGATTTCCACCATATAATACACTTTGCAGACATAAATAATGAGCAAATGAACATTAGACATGCAACATTTTTTCTTCACAAGGTCATTCTGTTTAGCTATAAAGGAACCACTTCCCTATCGCCCCCATTGAGTACCGGGGTGTCTCCACCCCCCTTTGTATGCTTATAAAGACACTTAACTCCTGCCCGTGATGGAATCAAATATGTACGGTTTCCAGAGTGGAAAAATAAAAATAAGAGGTATGTGGATATACACAAACCTACCAAGTTGTATGTGTTCGACTACATATGCACGGTGCTAGATATAGAACCGAGAACAATCTCATCCTAATCCTAATCTTTTAAGTATCTCAAATCTGCCAAACTGATGGTATTTCTTCGTTGGAAAATATACCCTACAAATGCCACATCGCAGTTTTTGTGCGGAAGTTCAGTTTAGGCACACGAAAAATGTGCATATGACAATAATCCTTTTAGTGCACTAACTTCATTAATGTAGAATTATTTCTCTTTTTTCTGCTGAAGAAGGTTAAGAACTGCATGGGTTAGTCCTGTCAGGGAACACAGAGACAAATTCATAAACAAGCAAACTTCAAAAGCAATAATGAACAGTCTGAAGCGTGTTTTTCAAAATATCAAAAAACAGTAGTTGATATATTTTTGGAGATATTTTTTTAAACCAGCGTTTGCTTCAGGGGCATTATGTTCTCTGGATCCTCAATTTATAGCATGAAGACAGGCTGATAACTGATGGACGTACATTTAATTTAATTTCTAATGTGATGTTTGCAAATATAGTTCTTGACAGTAACATAAATGTTACGAGTTTGTAGGAGAACGAATGTAAATTCCTCTTCCGGATTAAAAAACTACACCAAAGCAAGTCTTAAACCGTCAATAAATTATCCGTTTAACTCTGGGGAATCAATCGGCCTGACTGAGAGGTGTTAATAATGCATCCAATAAAAGCTAAAAATGACAAATCTTCATTTTACATTTTATTTTACCTTGAGATAATAAATCATAGCATGCTAGTTTCCAAAAATGATGTTCCCTTTAAAATAAATTAAAACACAGGATGCAAAGAATTAAAATGGCAGCGTTCCCATTTATTGCAAAGTGTTGATAACGTATTTGTATGTTGTGCTGTTAAGGCACTGCAGCAGCACTATTCAAATGATTACAAACATAAAGTTATCCACATAATGTAATGCTTGACAGTAAAGGCCTCAACAAGCAACTGGGCTTCTTTTTCACTGTTATCTATGTCACTTCTCAACTGCCTCTAGAAAGATTGGTAAAGCTACATTTCTTAAGAGCAGAATTTAAACATGTTTATATTCAACAGATTTACATCCACAAATTGCATGCACAAATTCTCCACCTGCTATATTTGTTAAAATGCTGCATTAAAAATTGTAATTCTATCAAATTTTGTTGTTACTTATTCTATACTTTGTTTGAGGACACCATTGTTTCACTTCTTCATTCTGCCTGCCTCTCTTGTATAGGTTTCTCTAAATCTCATGTCTTTCTGTCTTCCCCCCCTTAACTGCTAGCCCCCCCCACCCCTCCGACCTAATTCTTTTTTTCCCTATTTCGGGAAGTTCACCCTTAGGCTCCCATAACTTTGTCTCCACATAAGGTATCCATTCCTAATATGTGTCCTTTTTTTCCAACATCCCGGGGATTCTAAAGGTACCCAGGGTTTGTGGATTCCACCTGGAGGGAACTGGGAAAATGGGTAAAATATAGGTACATTTTGAGTGTTTAGGGAAAAATAGGAAAATAGTGCTGCAGAAGAAAGCGTCTGTTTTTATTCTGCAAATGGCATTAACAAAGGGTTTGCGGTGCTAAAATCATAATCTTTCCATCTTTCAGGAACAGGCATACTTGAGTCAGAAAAACACCTTTTTCAACACAGTTTTGGTATTTTACAGGGACATAGTCCATTTTACCTAATTTTGTGCTTTCCACCTCCTTCCAGTTAGTGGCAGAAATGGGTATGAAACCAATGGTGGATCTAGGGATGCTATACATTTCTGAAGAGTAGACAGAATTCTAAATTCGGCGAGGGGCCAATAGTGTAGATCCTCAAAGGTTTTCCTATAGAAAGTAACAGTTGAAATAAAAAAAGTTGATATTGAGTTGAAAAAGCCATTTGTGTCTACATTTTCATCTGTAGCCGTTCCTAACTATGGCTCATTTTCAATATCAATAAACTGTTACGTCTGGTGGATCCTTCTGGTTGCAGGGCCATATAGTGCTTGTACATTCACCAAGAACCCAAGGTACCCAGAGACAATAACTGAGCTGAACCTTCCAATGGTTTTCAATTGTGTACGGTGTATACAGCAGTTTATATGGTAAAATATCAATAGTGAAAAGTAGGTATCAAGGAAACCATTATATATTTCCAAAATGGGCACAAGATATAGAGTTTAGAAGCAGTGGTCATGTGCACATCTCTGAATTTGTGGGTACCTATACTAGCATGTGTATTAGAGGTTACTTCTCCAAATTACTAAATTACTTCTTTCTTACAGATTGTCTTACATTTGGAAGGGGTAAATGCAGACAAATACAAATGGTAATAGCACCTGTTCTACGATTCTGTGTTACCATAAGTCTCCCAATAAAAATGGTTCCTCACTTGTGTGGGTAGGCCTGGTGCCCATGACAGAAACGGCTCAAAATGAACATGGATACATCAAGTTTTTCCCCACAAAACTGACCCATTTAATGTGAAGTGGGCAGCTGTGTATTTTGGGCCCAACCTCAGCTGACACGTAGGGAAACTTAGCAAACCTATACATTTTTGAAATCTAGACACCTTGGGGAATCCCGGTTGAGGTGACTTGGGTGGCTCTTACCAGGTTGTTCTTCCCAGAATCCCTTCCAAATCTCAAACTTCGACTAGAAAAACAAATTTTCCTCATATTTCTATGATGGAAAGTTCTGGAATCTGCCCAGAACCACAATCTTCTTTCCACCCAGCACCTAAGTCTTCTGATCAAAATGGTACCTCACTATTGTGGGCAGGCCTAGTGTCTGCAACAGGAAATGGCCCAAAGCACAACATAGATACATCAAATTTTTCCATGCATAACTGGCATTTTTTTGCAAAGTGGGTAGCTGTGGTTTTTTAACCCTACCTCAGCTGGCACCTAGGAAACCCCATCAGACCTGTACATTTTTAAAAACTAGACACCTAGGGAAATCTAGAATGGGATGACATGTGCGGCTCTCACCAGGTTGTTTTACCCAGAATATCCTCAAGCTTTAAATAAAAAACACATTTTCCTCACATTTCTGTGATGGAAAGTTTTGGAATCTACACAGAGCCACAAACTTCCTTCCAGCCAGCATTCATCTATGTGCTCTGGTGAAAATGATATCTCACTTGTGTGGGTAGGCCTCGTGCTAATGACAGGAAATGGCTCAAAATCCACATGGATACATCAATTGTTTTTTGAAAAGTGTGTAGCTGTAGTTTTCAGGTCCTAGCTCAACCAGCACCTAGGCAAACCTAGCAAACTTGTACATTTTGTTAAAACTAGACATCTAGGAGAATTTAGGGAAGGGTGACTTGTGTGGCTCCCATCACATTTTATACCCAGAATCTCTTGCAAACCTTAAAATGTGTCCAAAAAAGCAGATTTTCCTCACATTTCTGTGATGAAAAGTTCTGAAACCTGAGAGGAGCCACAAATTTCCTTACACCCAGCATTCTCCTATGTCTCCCGATAAAAATTATACCTCACTTGTGTAGATGGGCTAAGTGCCTGCGACAGCGAAGGGTCCAGAAACATGTATAGTTTGAGGGCAACCAAAGCTGGTCCAAAAGAGCAGTTTTTTAAAATACATTTTTAGGCTGACTGATTCGAGCACCCACACAAGTGAGGTATCATTTGTATCAGGAGTCTGAGGGGAACGCTGAGTGGTACCAAATGTGTATTTTATTTTTGTTTCTGTCAGTATATGGCACAGAAATGCAATGAAAATGTGTGATTTTAGTCACATTTTGAGGTTTTCAGAGCATTGTGGGTGAGAAAGTGGTGTGGTATGGATGCAAAGCACACCACCCTGGACTCTCCCAAATGTCTGTTTTTCAGAATTGTCTGGTTCGGGTAGGTTTTTCCAGGTGGCACCTACCCAAGTTCAAAAAGTGCAGCTGTTCACTATTGCGAATGGGATGATACTGGGAGTTAGCCAAACTCTCCTGGCCTAATTTATAAAAACAGCACTAAATAAAATCAAACATCCTCTTGCTTGCCATTGGGGGTGAAATGATTTTAGTCTTCAGGGAAGCAGTAAGACTGTTTCTTCATTTTTGAGGGTGTGTGGGCATGACCATGCTCATGCTGGGCAGGTCCCTCCCCTACAAAAAAAAGTAATCCCTTGTGTCTAGTGAGCTTTCTGCCCCACCGGGGGCTGGGGAAGGGGCAGATGAGTCAATTCCCCCAATCTGCCCTCAAGAGGGGGCAGAAAGACTGTTTCCTTTTTTGGGTGAAGGGCAATGAACATGCCCATGTTGAGCAGCCCACACTAACACAAATAAAAAAACGTAATCCCTGGGATCCATTGGGCTTTATACCCATGCCATGGGGGCAGATGGGGGTAATTGCCTCCATATGCCCCCCAGGGGAGGCAGAAGGACTGTTCCCATTTGTGTATGGGGGGTGGGTGCATTGGCACACCCATTGTAGGCAGCACCCTGACCCCTCTTTTATAAAAAAATAAAAAAAAATCCCTGGTGTCTGGCGGCCTTTCTGCCCCCCTGGGGGCACATTAGGGATGATAACCCCTATCTGCCCCGGGGGAAGGGAGCAAAAGTGCTGTTCCTATTTGTGTCTGGGGGGTGGGTGCATTGGCAAACCCATTGTAGGCAGCACCCTGACCCCTCTTTTATAAAAATAAAAAAAATCCCTGGTGTCTGGCGGGATTTCTGCCCCCCTGGGGGCACATTAGGGATGATAACCCCTATCTGCCCGAGGGAAGGGAGCAAAAGTGCTGTTCCTATTTGTGTCTGGGGGGATGGGTGCATTGTCAGGCCCATTGTGGTCAGCCCTTAAGCCTCTTTTATAAAACAAACTCCCTGATGTCTAGTGGGCTTTCTGCCCCACCCAGGGGGAAGATTGGGGGTAATAAGTGGTGGGCAGAAAGACTGTTTGTGTCTGGGCAGGGGTGAGAGTATTAGCATGCCCATTTTGGGCAGCCCACACTTATCAGTTAAAAAAAATCTCTGGTGTCTAGTTTGCTTTCTGTCCCCTAGGAGGACAGAAAGGTTGTTTGTGTCTGGGGAGGGTTGGGGTCAATAGCATGCTCATTTTGGGCAGCCCCGACCCCTATAAGTTTAAAAAAAAAAAAACTAGATCAAGTGGGCTTTCGTCTCCTCTGGGGGGAGTAGATCAGGGGTTATTGCCCCATCTACTCCTAGAAGGGCAGAAAGACTGAGTATGGCACTAAATTACGGGGGAGCAAAGGCCCATGCCCAAGGGACTGCTCCCCACTCCCTGCCATCTGGTGGGTGGATCCCTGCTTGATGATCACCCTCCTGCAACAACCCCCAAGCAGGGATCCACTAGGGAAGGGTGCCATTGGAAAGGGGAGATCCTCCACTCTCCAATGATACCTTTGTTGTCTGCCTAGGTGCTCGGGCTGAGATAGCCCCATGAGCACCTAAGCAGTGAAAGTGAAATTAGCCGATTGGCTTATTTCACTTTCCTTTTCAGTGAAATGACGTCAGCACCCTGTATGCGCTGCCCATCACTTCACTTAAAACTAAAAATAGCCTTGAGAGCTGAGAAAGCTCTTTCGCAGCTCCTGAGGCTATTTAACACAAACCAAATCCCTCTGCTGGTTCCGTCCTCAGCACGTGAGCATAGAGGCATTACGGAACCATTCCGTCATGTGCACCGAAGGGGTTAAGCTCTTTTGCAAACCATTACTATCTTATTAGTTCCAGCAAGCAAGTGCTTCTCACGTAGACCCCTCTAATGACCCCAACTGTGTCAATAATAATGTACCACAAATAAATGGGTGTGAATGCCTGGCATGAGCATGCAAAAGTAACCCCAAAAGCTTAGTGATTGACCACTAATTTGGGGCTCCAGAGTAGTGTGCTACTCGCCGTAAAACCATTTGACGTCTCGTCGGGGCTAGTAAGTGAGATATAAATGCAATTTAAATTTAAACCTCTAAAATCACTTTCATACACTGCTGGCACTGTGATAGAATTTAAACACAGGGCTCGAGGGGTGGACTGGGAAACCAAAATAATCCCTGGAAAACCCAGCTCTGCTGACTTCCTCTCCTACAGCTATCTCTTTCCATCCATCCTTCCATTTTCTCTTTCCTCTCCTTTCTCCCACTCTAATCATCTTCTTTCTACCTTCCTCCTCCCTCCCTCTCTTCCTCTTACTCTCTTAAAGCCTCCTGTGCCAGCTGCAATTAACCTTGGAGAGCTAGTGAAAGGGACATTGGAACCAAGGACAGCACTGGACTTTCAAATATGGCTTCCAAGGGTCCTAGCACACCGGGCCCTCACAGCCCTGCAAGACTCTTAAAAATATGGCATTTTAGCACCAAAAATCAAAGACAAGTAACAATATTTATAGTGTGTACACCCTAGAATCCTAACGTCTGCTTAAAGAAGCCATTTTCAGTTGGCCTTGGTAGCTGGACCTTGTCCATCTGACTCTTCTTTTTCATTCTTAGCCATTACATTAAAAAATATACCAGAGCATACCAAATAGTACATTCATATGTATATTTTAAATGGAGAGGAGAAAATACAACATGAGAAAGACCAAATGCATGCATGTTAGTGGGTGAAAAGAATGACTGACGCTTGTTGTGCAAAGCCCTTAAGTTTAGTCCTCAGCAGGGGTACAGCGAGGCTACTGACCATCATCAGCGGACCAATGCTAGGTAACCTCTCTGTTTTCTACTAACCATGGATGACGAATTACCAAAATGAAGGACTATCCGAAACCATAACAACCTTTGACCCTCAGAGGATCACAACAGTTTCGCCATGTTCCATGTTTAGCCCCAAAACGGACTCCTGTTTATTGTTTAGGGGTATGGGAAGGACAAGGATTGGAAGTTGCAGGAAATGCACGTGGCTTTTCGGGCCTTGCTTACTCTATTTTCCTCTGGTTGCCTTCATGGTCCTTAAGACCACTTGTAACAAAGGATGTGCCAGCGGTACCAAATGACAAGTCAGAGGTGGTACCGGCTAACCCCCGCTACCCCTATTTCACTTTCATGGTAATAACTATCTTAAAGGGTTAATAAACCGCATTGCCCACATTATAGCACACTCCAAGTGATGTATTTATGTTCTGTTGCGATTGAATACAGTAACTAAGCAGTTATTCAGGATCAATTTTCAGTTTCACTTTTTAGGCTGCGTACCCATCAAAGTGCTGTACAGAGTGATAAGGCTTTGTGAAGTAGTTAGAGCAGCCATTTTACAGCCAAATGTCATAAATACAAGACTGGAATGCCCATTTGCTGAAACGCCTCCATACCTAATATATATTTGAGAGGCCTTATTTGTTAAAATATTTGATTGGGTGCTCACATTAGCACTAAATGGCATCCGCAATAAGACTTAGAATACAGGCACACTGTGTTGTATGATTAAAAAAGAATCTTTTCAAAATTAGACGAAACAAAAATGTGTATGTCGCGTACGTTGCAGAAGGTCAGAGTGCCAGAAGTTATTCACTATTTGCAGAGATATCCATCAGAAGAGAAAACAGGCAGTTCTTCCTTGGTAACTAACAGAGTCTTGGACTCCTGGGTCCCAAAGGTATAGCTGGCCATTTCGAAGAAAGAAAATGTGCATGGGCGGGTTCTTTTTTTGTGCTGCAAAGACCCACTCGTTTGACTGAAAACTGAATTCGTCATTCCCTACAAGGTCAAACAGTCTGTGGGCAAAAGTCATGGCCAAAAGTCACGACATTAAGTAACTCGCAGCAACACATCTGCATTGCCTCCGGTTCTCTGGTTAACATTCCAAATAGGTCACAGCAGCCTTTCAGGCTTTTATTCTGCTGTAAGTTGGTAGCGTGTGTAAAATTCAATAGGCTTTACAGTACGTTTGGCGTTTAAAATGAGTCCTATAGCGTCCAGTTTTATATTGTATAACACCTTAATTCCTTACAAGTAGGAGCATGAAGGCCAAACACAGATAAACATGCTTTACCATTAGACAGTGTGGTTTATAATGTTGAACCTAATAGAAGAATGTGTTTGTCTATGGAGCAATGAGATCAGACCAATGAAAATCAATGCATAAATAACATTTTCAGCTTCAAGCCTGAAATAGATTGGGGAAATAGAAGCAGTGTCCACATCAGCTAAATTGCCCCATTGGCAGGCAATTTTTGTCAGGTTTTATCAATTTTGAATCAGAGTGGGGGTAATTTTGCAGTAACACTTGCATGAGTGACCAGTAAAATAATGACATGAACACTAGCTGACCAGTGTAAAAGGTTAATTTCCTATTAACTGGTGCAAATGTTTGATTCTCACTGGTGCAAAATTTCTCAGCATCAGTGCAACGGTACCAAATTTATATGATTTAGCCCAGTATCGTTTGAGTGTTATTTGATCGAGTATTTATGAAAAATAAATTCTTTTGAGTTGTGAAGACTTTTTGGATTATGCCAGATGTGCATAAATAAGTATTGGCTGTGGAGAGACATTGGGGCTCGTGACTAATGTTGTCAGTACTAGCTTCAATAGATGTCTCACAGTGCTAGGAAGAATTGCCATTGATGTGAGCACAGAAAACTTCAGTCATAAAAGAAGAAACAGCATGGCGAAAGCGATACGAGAAAACTTGGAAAGAAGACTGGGGAGGGGTATGTAGATGCTGATTCTTAAACACTTAGGCTCATATTTATACTTTTTTAGCGCCGCATTTGCGCCGCTTTTTGACGCACATTTGTCGCACACTTACAAAATACAATTGTATTTTGTATGTTTGCGAAGAATGTGCGTCAAAAAGACGGCGCAAATGCGGCTCTAAAAAAGTATAAATATGGGCCTCAGTACAGCAGGAGAGTACTAGGCCCATATTTATACTTTTTATAGCACTGCATTTGCGTAATTTTTTACGCAAAAGCGGCGCAAACTTATAAAATACAATTGTATTTTGTAAATTTGCGCCACTTTTGCATAAAAAAATTACGCAAATGCAGCGCTAAAAAAGTATAAATACGGGCTCTAGTGACTATCAAGCTAAAAGAAGAAACAGAACACCAGGAGTGAGTCTTAAAATTTCATATGTTAAAACGTTCATATAGTAATTCATTTGTTGTCTGTGGTGCTGAGCCCAGAAAGCTGCACATTTAGCAAAACTTGTGTAAATAATAAAGATATGCTAAGAACATGAAACCTACTGTCCACTTCTGCATTGAAATTCTAACTCACATAAAAACAAAGATGAATGGTACAAAGGAACTGGTCCAAATTAATATTATAATGTTTTCCATTGAAAGGACTCGGGCCATATTAATGGACTGTGTGCGCTGCCCTGCATCACAGGGAAAGGGCAGGAATGTACTGTATTTATCCAGTACAGCACATTCCTGTCCTGTACCCCGGCGCTGGCGCCCTTTCAGAAGCCTAGGGCCAATGCAGGTACCCTTGCACCATGATGCAAGGGTTTCTGCTTTGCATGTAGGTTTGTTTCTACAGGAAGGACACCTTCCTATACAAAAACAATCCTGAGAGGCTTTTTCCTCTTTCTACGTGTGCTGAGAAATACGTCCCACATAGAAAGAGGAAAAACAAGGAGAAATAAACATATTTCTGCTTGTTACGCGTCTCTTGAGGAGGCGTATCGTTTTGGCTCATTCCCAGGTTTACGATTTCTTGGGCATCTTGGAATGCATCAAAATCCATGTATGTTGTGTGGGAACATCCACCAACACCCATGGAAATGCCTCCCTGGGGCACAGTAGCGTGTCAGCAATTTGCACTGCATTAGTTACTTCAGATTTATGAAGCCACACAGGACCATGCAAGGTTGCCTTGCGTTGCTTCATAAATCTCACTTAAGGCTTGCATCACTCTTGCACCACATTGTGGGGTTCAAGAGCCAAGCAAACCAGCCCATAAATATGGCCCCAAGTGTCTCTTATGATCAACACCACTTCTAAATAAAACATACTGGCTGACTGGTGCCAGTATTTACCTAACCAGTCAGCCAGTATACCTACTAATAGAAGTAGGTATACTGGCTGACTGGTTAGGTAAATACTGGCACTGGCAGCCAGTATACCTACTGATACAAGGTGACCAGTGATTATGTAACACTAGGGAATGTTGCTGTGAAGACAGGTTCAGTCAAGATGGGGTGGGATACTCAAAATTCATACCTTGAGCCACTTAGCAGGTGTCATTTTACATTTAAGCAGCACTAATGGTTAAAATCAGTTTGCAGCCAAAAAACAGATAGAAGAGACAATTTGATTGGACTGCAATGCAGAAACACAGTTGCTCTTTCAAGCATGGCTTTATTCTTTGGAGGGTGTAGGTATCATGTGCTGCATGGAAAATGTACTCACAGACGTCACCATTCATACTGTATCGAGACTCAATTCACACTGCATGCATGTCAAACATACAACCTACACACATGGGCAAGAGAAACACCCCAGTTATGGAAAAAATAATAAATGTTAACCAGAGAGGGTTGATAGACTCCTCTCTCAGGGCTACAGTGAAATACAACCATTCCCCTCACTAGGATCTCAGTGGCTGTTCACCATTAACCTTTCATACCTATGTGAAGTCACAGTGACCACCCTCTACCACACTTGTTAGTTTTATCTTTGGTATAACATTAGTTCAGCAGTGCTCTGTTGTGACGAAGAGCAACACAGAGACAAACTGAGCACTTCCAGTGGGTTCACTAATGTTGGGTACATCAGGAGAAAGCAGCATGGGTAGACGTGACATTTGCTAAAAGGGATTGAACAACCGTGGAGACAGCAAAAAGTTTCATCCCTACATTACCTGATATATTATTATCTCCTTACTGAAAAGATTCATGGAATACATGTACGGAGATTCTTACTTTACACACTGAATAGACGCTTATACATGAGGTCAAACACCTGGCTTATGAGCTAATGAACAAACAAATAGTGCAAAATATAATAAAGCCTAGAAATACATGATTTGTATTGCCATTCTGTGAACATTAACAGAGCATGCTTTTGATGGCGGTTCTTACATTTGTGTTTCTGGGGCTCTTTGCCAACGGTTAATGCTTCTTGATTGGCTGCGCTGCCTGTCCTTTCACTGAAGGCATAGGAAACCGAAGCTACCCCAGATCGGTGTAGATTAGGAGAGGCATGAGTTTTTTGGAAAGCACTTATCCTTTAGACACTGGCAGTGGTCATTCTGTGTGCCAGAGTAAATTGGGTGGTTGATCAAAAAATCTTTTAGGCGGCGTCAAGACTTCCTAAGTGTAGAAACGCATTCATAGAGTCAATCAGCCTTCAGCTCTTGTCATAGTGTGGGGAAGTGAAGAGCAGAATGGGAAGGAATTCCACTGTTTTTTGGCATGTCACATGACAACTCTTCTCTACATCTGGCTCCATAAAAGTTACGAACTATGTCACTCAAAGCGTCAGGTTTAGAATGCTCCTCTAGGGCAAAGAAAGTGATTTTTAAAATGTCAACACTTGTCTATCCAGTCTGAAGTGTAGGCGAAATATCAGCATTAAAGGAGAGCAATTACATGAATATTGCCAGAAGTATGTGCAAGGATGTAATCCAAACATAAACTGTAGACACCAAGATAACTGTGGGTTGATGCTGTTGTGTTCTTCTTTCCCTGTCTTACTGGGTAGGCTGGTAAACACTGGGCAAGATGGGGCTCAGGTTTTGGTGAATTCTCTACTTTAGATAATGTAGTCTTTGTTATCAACTCCAGTAAAGTGCATTCTTCATGTTACAGTGCTACTCTTTGTTAAGATATAAAATAGGCTTCTGTGTCAGTAATCCCACACAGCACTGGTGTACTTATCCCTATCTCGGTATTATATCATCACATCAAACCTATGCCTTCCTCCAGCCACCAAAAAAACTCAAGACCTTCAATAAATTTTTCTTTTTGCCTCTCTGTATCATGCCATTCATGTTAGTCTACTTTCATCTATCACAATGTCTCCAAACTCAGACCTACCATGGTGTTATCACACTGGAAACAGTATGTTGGCAACCAGGATTGTGTGTCGTTGGTTGATTTGAATGTTTCTAGCTATTAATATGTGAACATATCTAATACTTTCAATCTAGTCGAATATAACAAAGAGAGGAGCCAATCCAATAAATACGCCAATAGTGTTCCTCAAAAAGTCTCAAAATCTATAATTGTTCCTGCCACATACTTGTCTAATTTTCATAACCATTATGTTCCATAACTGCATGTAGAAGTGTTTAATTGGGTGGATTTTCCTTTCTTCAGTGCGACTGCCAGTGTAACCTTCAGTGTCCTCAATCAGTTCTGGGGCAGGATTTTATCTTCTGTAGTTTGACAGTGAAGGTTGTGTGGCTGGACCCCAATTGGAGCAATGAATAGATCTTCTAGGCTAGGGTATCCCAATATAGTTTTAAGTGCTTCCAGAATATCTATGCAGAATCATTTACTTTTGGGAAATCCCACCAGATGTGAATCAATCAACTTCTCCAACACATCAGGTTATTTGAGGGGCAGAATTCACATAGTTTTGACAAATATAAATACAAATGAAATAATAGATTATAAAGGGATTCTCTCCCCGATATTATATAGATGGTCATATTTAAATGCCTCCATAAGTGTGCCCATTGGGCTTCCGTCAGTTCCTTTCATGCTATCCACCATTATAGATGAATATCATGTGTGGAAGAGGCTTCCAGAAGTAAGTTATATAGTTTTGAAATTATTCGCTTTGGCCTAGTGCTCAACACACAAACTTTTCAATCAGACTAAGGTCTCTACGTGCCACCTTTTTTATCAAAGGGTGCAGAATCCAGTGCCATATATGTGGGTAACCTGGCCTCTGATTTTCCATAAACCACAATTCTCATTTAAATCCTCAAAAGACTTAGGCCCTCATTACGACCCTGGCGGTCCGTGATAAAGTGGCGGTAATACCACCAAAATGCAGGTGGTAATTACCGCCAAATTATGACCATGGTGGAAAGATCTCTGAAAGACAGCCAATGTACCACACCGACCACCAGGGTGGAAACAACAGCCACCACGGTGGTAGCCGCCTACAGCCAGGCAGAAGTCAATGTTCCCCCCACCATATTAAGACCCTGCAAACCACCACCTTTTCTGGGGCGGTACCAACAAAATCAAATGCCTGGAGGAAACAGAGCTCAGAAGTGAAAGGACTCACCATTGGAGACAGAGGGAAGAACCACGCCACCATGGAACAAGAACTGCATGTTTTTCCAATGATTTTCTATGCTGTGTTCCACCACGAACATCAACGCCGGCGAAGACGTTGATGGTGAGTACAGATGCCTAGCACACAAGGGAGGGGGAGGAAAAAGAGAGTGACACACACATGCACAACACACACCCAGACACACACACCATATGCATTAAAAAAACAATTTGACCCCGTAATTCGGCTGAATAATGCAAGAACAAAACAAATTTGCCAAAGTGTTTGTAATATGATCAACACCATAGAAATAATAAGTCATGCAAGATAATAGATATGTACATATTTACAGAAAAAGGGACACAGACCCAGTCCTCAATTTGCGTGGGCCACAGGTCAAAGTCCAAGGCCACACATGTCATCTGCTTCAACACGGAGAGAACACTGCAGGGGTATCAGTTGGTAAATAGGCAGGCACCTCAAGGGGTGGGGGTTAGGGGGGCACCCCAGCCAGGAGATGTAACAAGACCACTGGATCTGGAGGGGGCAACGTGCCCTGTGCTTATCCTGGGGCGTGCAAGGTCACAGTCTCTCATGTGGGTGTCTTACCCACTGGTTCAGGAGGGGGCAACATGCCCTGTGCTTGATCCTGGGAAGTGATGTGCCACAGTCTCTCATGTGGGTGTCTTACGCACTGGTTCTGGAGGGGGCAACATGCCCTATGCTTGATCCTGGGGAGTGATGTGCCACAGTCTCTCATGTGGGTGTCTTTTGCACTGGTTCTGGAGTGGACAGGCCGCACAGCAGCCATGGAGGCAGGATAACATACCGTCCACCGGTGGTGACTGCTGCACAGTGGTGGTGCTGCTGGTGAGGGAGGGTCCTGCTCATCCACTGCAACCTCGGGCGACTGGACTGTGGTGGTGCTGCTGGTGAGGGAGGGTCCTGCTCATACCCTGCAACCTCGGGCGACTGGACTGTGGTGGTGCTGCTGGTAGGGGTAGGCTCCTGCCAATCCCCTGCAACCTCAGATGGCTGCACAATGGTGGTGCTTCTGGTGGGGGGAGGCTCCTGCCCATCCCCTGCAACCTCGGACGGCTGCACTGTGGTGTTGCTGCTGGTATGGGGAGGCAAACTCGGACGGATGCACAACCATGGTTGGTGGTGGGGGCTCCGTCACAGTTGCTGGTCCAGGCTCTTGCCCTTCCTGGCTGCTTGTGCAGACTCCTCGCTCTTCCTGCCTGCTGGTGCAGGCTCCTTGCTCTTCTTGCCTGCTGGGGCAGACTCCTTGCTCCTCCTGTCTTCTGGTGCAGGCTCCTTGGCCTTTTGGGTGGCAGGTGCAGGCTCCTTGCCCTTCTCGCCTGCTGTGGCAGTCTCCCTCCCCTTTAGGCTGGCTGGTGCAGGCCCCTTCCCCTTCAGTACATGCGCCTTGCGTCAGGAATAAGGCCAGGTGCGGCCCAGGTCTCGCCTGAAATTCCACTGCACAACTCTGCGGCGATTTATGTGCACCACTGGTCATCCTCACTTGTTCCAAGAATGCCCATCAGTGTCGTCTGCCCTGTGGCAAAGATCAGGTAGCTGCAGGTTCAGGGCATTGATTGACAAGATGCACTTATCAGTGCTATCCTAGGAAGGGACAGATTCCTTTAGCTGCACCAGAGAGGTTTTCTGGGGACCCCAATAAGGTTCAAATTTATTTGACACATGTGGAATTACATTTTACATGTCGGCCAAGTGCTTTTCCTGATGCACAATCTAGAATTGCATTCCTTATATCATACCTGAATGGTGATGCAGCTACTTGGGCAGTGCCATTGGTCCGATTAGACAGTCCTCATTTATACAACTGGCGTCACTTTGTAGAAGAATACGTAAAGGTTTTTGATAGACGCGCAATTACTATGACTGCAGACGAAGAGTTGTTAACGTATTTGTCCCACTTCAACCGGTTAGTGGTGGAAACTGCTTGGCCTGAGGGGAAAAGGTCAGCAGTATTTTATCAGGAGCTAAAAGACGAACTAAAAGATATATTGGCCCAAGTTTAACCACAACCAGAAACTTGTACTGAGTTAATTAATCTAACCCTACAGATAGATCACAAACTTTCTGAAAGAAAAGGAACAAGGAAAAAATGGGAGAAAACAAACTGGCGAATGGAAAGATCCAGACACTTTCAATTGTCTTCAGGTTCTATGATAGAACCGATGGATATCGGAAATGTACGCCCACCACTGACCAAAGAGGAGAAAGACATACAACAAAAAAATGGTCAGTGTTTGTATTGTGGAAAAAGGGTCATTTTAAAAGAGAGTGCCAAAAGAAACCCAAAGGCAAGATTGATCCAACAGTTGTGACAAAGAAAAAGATAGCAGTTGCTTTAGAAAATTCACAGGAAAACTAAAGTGCCCATGAAAAAATGAAGGGGACCTCTTGGGCAAATTGACAATCCCTTCAGTGTGCTCTTGCCCAAATCATTATGCCAAACATTTCCGAACCTTAGTACAAATGACTGTGCGGGGACAAAGACATAATGTTCAAGTTCTAATCGAGTCAGGGGCAACAGGAAATTTTGTGGACCAGAAAACTGCACTAGACCTGCATATACCCAGTGTCAAGAAAAAGGTTCCAGAAGTCGTGTATGCAGTTGATGGAAGTGAGTTGGCAGCAGGCCTGGTTACTAACCAAACCTTACGAATCCAAATGATTTGTAAAGATGAGAAAAATCAGAGCCACTATGAGATAATTTTTTTGATATAATCCAAGCACCTCAATATGGTTTTATCCTAGGAATGGCGTGGTTAATGTTACATAATCCATGCATAGACTGGCGCAACCAGGTTTTGAGTTTTTCTTCTTCTTGTGCAAAGAAATGTTTTCAATCAAAAAGAAACAAAGAAGGAAATCTTCAACACTCCATAGCAACTGCAGTTGAGAAGGAAATTGATTTACCATCACAGTATGCTGAATATACCGATGTTTTCAGTGAAAAGAAAGCAAGCTCATTACCACCTCACATGCCATACGATTGTCAGATCGATCTTGTACCTGGTGCCAATATACCAAATTGTAGGATCTATGCACTATCAGAGAAAGAAAATCAAGTCCTACGAGAATACCTTGATCAATGTTTAGCCAACAAGCTAATCCAGCCATCACGATCTCCAGCGGTTTCTCCACTATTTTTCGCACCCAAAGCAAATGGCTATTTGAGACCTTGTATTGACTTTTGAGCAATTAATAAGATCACAGTTGAGAATAAATATCCACTACCTCTCATACCAGTCTTGTTAGACCAGGTAACATCTGCAGTCATCTATACTAAACTTGACTTATGAGGTGCTTATCACCTAGTTCGAATTCGAGAGGGAGACAAGTGGAAAACGGCTTTTAAGACTCGATATGGGCTTTTTGAGTATTTAGTGATGCCGTTTGGTCTGTGTACTCCCCCAGCAGCCTTTCAATATTTCTTAAATGATGTTCTGAGAGAATATCTAGACATCTTTGCCATCGTTTACATTGATGATATTTTGATTTATTAAAGCTCTGAAGATATACATGAAGGACATGTCAAAACGGTGTTAAAAATGCTACAAAAACATAGGCCCATATTTAAACTTTTTTAGCGCCACATTTGCGTCATTTTTTGACGCAAAAGTGGCACAAATTTGCAAAATACAATTGTATTTTGTAAGTTTGCGCCGTTTTTGCTTCAAAAAGCTGTGCAAATGGAGCGCTAAAAAAGTATAAATATGGGCCATAATTTGTTTTGTAAACTAAGTAAATGTGAATTCCATACCAA
Organism: Pleurodeles waltl; assembly: GCF_031143425.1. NCBI lineage: Eukaryota > Metazoa > Chordata > Amphibia > Caudata > Salamandridae > Pleurodeles > Pleurodeles waltl. Next base: position 1,213,172,219 of record NC_090447.1, on the reverse strand, counting down.
AGGGGTTGAATTTCTAGGAGTCATTCTAACACCTGACGGCATGCAAATGACTGAAAGAAAAATTCATGCTGTATCCGAATGGCCCACTCCAAAATCATTACGTGATATTCAATATTTCTGGGGTTTTGCTAATTTTTATTGACGTTTCATCCATCACTTCTCCCAAAAGGTGGCCCCAATCACCAAGTTGTTCAGAAAAAAGGCCGTCTTCAACTGGTCCCAAGAGACAGAAAAAGCATTTCAAGATTTAAAAAAGGTGTTTACTACCGCTCCCATTTTAACTCACCCTAATGTGGAAGAACCATTCATTGTGGAAACGGATGCATCTGATGTTGCTGTTGGGGCCATCCTGTCTCAACGTCATCGAGAAACTGGAAAATTGCACCCCATATCATACGCAACAAGAAAATTGAATGATGCGGAACAGAAATACACCATAGCAGAAAAAAAAAAGAATTACTAGCAATTCATAATGCTTCCAAAGAATGGAGACATTATCTGTTGGGAGCAAAAAACACTATAACTGTATATTCTGATCATAGAAATTTACAATTCATAAGTTCTGCAAGGCTACTAACTCTAAGACAAATAAAATGGATGCTTTTCTTTGCAGAATTTGATTTCATAGTGTCTTTTAGACCAGGAATAGATAATCGTAAGGCAGATGCATTATCTTGACAAGATTCTTCAATCACACCTACTGAACAAAAACCCATGCCTATTATAACACCCTCAAAAGTGTTGTGTTTAGTAGTTGCTGAGAAATTTTACGATCTCATTCGTAATCATTTTCACATCACTAAGTCGCAAAAGTGGTTACAACAAGACACCAAGAGGTCAACCAGGCTTACCTCTACATGAATCTCGATTATTTCTGCCTACTGAAGAGTTAAGAGAGACAGCTTTTCATTGGTTACACAAGCATTTTCTGGTAGGTCACCCAGGTCCTCAAAAAACAATGGAACTCATGAAAAGGTATTTTTGGTGGCCTGCATTCGTTCACGACCTTAAGCAAATGCTACAATCATGTGAATTATGTGCAAGATGCAAAGGCGAACATAGCAAGCCCAAAGGTCTATTGATACCTCTACCCGTTCCCAATCATCCATGGGAACATATCTCTATGGATTTTATCACTAATCTTCCGCAAATAAAACAATTTACAACTATTCTAGTGGTAATAGACAGTCTTACCAAATATACACACTTCATTGCCTGTCAAGGACTCCCAACTTCCGACACCGTCGCAACTATCATCTTAAAAAATATAGTTCGGCTTCACGGACTTCTAAGAAGTATCCTCTCTGATAGAGAGCCACAATTTTATGCACGTTTTTGGCAACAATGGTGCAAGGCTCTACAAATTGATTCAACTTAATCTACTAATTATCACCCACAAACGGATGGTCAAACAGGAAGACTAAACCAAACTCTGAAACAATATTTATGATGTTATGCAACAAAGTCTCTGACAACCTGGCTGGATCTTTTATGACTTGCAGAACTGGCTTATAATAACTTTCACCACTCTTCAATAAACTCAACTCCTTTCTATGGTTTATATGGACGTCATCCTCATTTTTTGCCAGTTACTTTACCTACATCTACTCAAACCACTCCAGCAGTCAAGGACATGCTAACACACATGCAAAAGATACATGCACAATTACAAAAAAATCTTTGTCAAGCAAAGAAAAAATATAAAATACAATATGACAAAAAACATCAGCCTGGTCCTCAGTATACAACCAAAGATAGAGTTTGGTTTTCCACAAAAAACTTTGTATTCAAAAACAAAAATATGTTTAATCCAAAATTCATAGGGCCCAATGAAGTAATACGACAAGAGAACCCAGTAACATATAAGCTAAAATTTCCGTCATCTTTGAAAATTCATCCAGTGTTTCATACTTCGTTTCTTAAGCTTCGCCCTCAAGCGTCACACAACCTGCTCCTCTATTAGTTCAGGGTCATTGGGAGTATGAGGTGCGATCTATTCTAGACTCTAAATATAGGGGTTCTTCCCTTTGGTACTTGGTGTCCTGGAAAGGATACAGACCAGAAAAAGACTCTTGGGAACCTGGAAGACATGTCGATGCACCACGTTTGGGGCGACGATTTCACCTTATCCTTCCAAATAATCCAGGCCCTGGTCCGCGGTTGGGAGAGGGGTTTAATGTCAGAAATAAGGCCAGGCACGGTCCAGGTCTCGTCCGAAATTCAGTTGCGCTACTCTGCGGTGCTTTATGTGCACCACTGGTCACCCCCGATTGTTCCAAGAATGGACATCAGCGTTGTCTGCCCTGTGGCAAAGCTCACGTAGCTGCAGGTTCAGGGCATTGATGGACAAGATGCACTTATCAGTGCTATTCTATGAAGGGGCTACTTTTCCCATGTTTTAGAGGTGGCGGCCATCTTGGGGTGTGGCAAGCTTATAAAGCCCAGCCACACCCAAGCACATTGCTCACAATTGTGAAGACTTCTGCAGCCAGACCTCGTGGAGGTTTCTCTGGAGAATTCCAGAGCTTCTGAATGGCAGAGTATAGTCTCACCAAAATCCATGGTGCATTCTAACATGAGTAGGTCATACTCATAGCGGTAAGGCCTTGCTGAATCCAAGCTTGGAGGAAGTTATTACTTCCAGAAGGGAACGCGCTCTTTTGGCTCAGTGATTGAAAGCGTTTCAGCTCATAGAGATAAAACGCTTTGTGCACATGTAATTCAAGGTGTTTCCGCTCACAGATGTAAATCGCTCTTTTGGCTCAGTGATTCAAAGCGTTTCAGTTCACAGAAATAACGCGCTCGGTGCACAAGTAATTCAAGGTGTTTCCGCTCCCAGATGTAAAGAACTCTTTTGGCTTAGTAATTCAAGGCGCTTTAGTTTCTAGATGTAAAGCGCTCTTGGCATGATGATTCAGATGCTTTCGTTCCCAGATATAAAACGCTTCAATTCACAGGAGGAAAAGGTTCTTGGCATAATAATCTAAGTGATTTAGACTACTTGAGTAAAAGCTCTTCCTGGTGTTATTAAGTAAGACGATTTAGGTTTAATGAGTAAAACCTTTTGGACATTATTAATATGAATGTGAAAGTTTTTTTCTTAGAAAAACAAATCTAAGTTTTCATTGTTCTTTGAATAACAGGATACGAAAAGCATATTTAAGTCTTTGATATTTTCTAAGTCTTGATCAAAGTTTTATGTTGTGAATACATAAATGTTACAGGATTGATATTCTGTGTATAATCATAGTTCAACGTTCTTGCCATCTCTTGAATCTGAGGTCGTGTTTTACAAGGGGCTTCGCCCTCATTTCAGAAGAGTTCTCCACCTGATATCTCGGAGACACATTTAGTCAGGAGTCCATAAATGATTTACGTTTCTATGAGTGAGTAAATGGATATTTTTCTAACCTTTCCTTTTCAGATCCCTCTCCCTGCTGTTCCCTTCCCTAATTCCCTTCCCCCCAACTGGCTTCACCATAACTCTGTGCTATAATAGCTTTCTGAGTTGGTGACGCCGGGAGTTGGGCCTTTTGTTCAGCGACGTGCAGATCCCAAGGAAAGGAACCCGTGACAGAATAGTGAGCCCACGAGTTTTATACTTTCCTCTTGGTCTGTATGGGAGCTGCGCAAAATGGCCACCCTAGATATCCTTAGGCAAGTAGTAACTCAGATGCAAAGGGATTTGACAGACTCTAAAAATGTTACAGGTGATTTAGTAAATAAAGTAACTCAGTTACAGTGTAAAGTAGATGGTTCTGAATCTGAGTCTCGTCCTACGCCTCCCGCATCTACTAACATAGTTGTGAATGTGCCGACACAGATTCCTTTAGCTGCACCATAGAGGTTTTCTGGGGACCCCAATAAAGTTCAAATTTATTTGACACAGGTGGAATTACATTTTACATGTCGGCCTAATGCTTTTCCGGATGCACAATCTAGAATTGCATTCCTTATATCATACCTGAATGGTGATGCAGCTACTTGGGCAGTGCATTGGTCCGATTAGACAGTCCTCTTTTATACAACTGGTGTCACTTTGTAGAAGAATACGTAAAGGTTTTTGACAGACGCGCAATCACTATGACTGCAGACAAAGAGTTGTTAGAATTACGTCAAGGAAATAAAGACTTGATAACGTATTTGTCCCACTTCAACCAGTTAGGGGTGGAAACTGCTTGTCCTGAGGGGAAAAGGTCAGCAGTATTTTATCAGGGGCTAAAAGACAAGCTAAAAGATATATTGGCCCAAGTTGAACCACAACCAGAAACTTGTACTGAGTTAATTAATCTAACTCTACGGATAGATCACAGACTTTCTGAAAGAAAAGGAACAAGGAAAAAATGGGAGAAAACAAACTGGCGAATGGAAAGATCCAGACACTTTCAAATGTCTTCAGATTCCATGATAGAACCGATGGATATCGGAAATGTTCGCCCACCACTGACCAAAGAGGATAAAGACATGCGACAAAAAAAGGTCAGTGTTTGTATTGTGCAAAAAAGGGCCATTTTATAAGAGAGTGCCAAAATAAACCCAAAGGCAAAATTGATCCAACAGTAGTAACAAAGAAAAAGATAGCAGTTGCTTTAGAAAATTCACAGGAAAACTAAAGTTCCCACGAAAAAATGAAGGGGACCTCTTGGGCAAATTGACAATCCCTTCAGTGTGCTCTTGCACAAATCATTATGTCAAACATTTCCAAACCTTAATACAAATGACTGTGTGGGGACAAAGACATAGGGGGTCATTCCAACCCTGGCGGTCGGTGTTAAAGCGGCGGCTAACCTGCCAACAGGCTGGCGGTTTAAAAAATGGAATTCTGACCCTGGCGGGAACCGCCAACAGAGCCCGCTACTTTAACACTCCGACCGCCACGGCGGGACAAACAAACAGCGCGGCGGTCACCGCCAACAGACAGGCGGGAGACAATGTATCGCCCACCCTATTACAACCCACCAATCCGCCACCTTTTCTGGGGCGGTAGCCCCGCAGATAAAAACACGGCGGAAACAGATATTTCGAACGGAAAACGCTAACCTCCATACACCCCACGAGGAATCTGGACAGCATGGAACCGGAACTACACATCCTCCCAGCTATTGTATTCCTGCTCCTCTACCAGGAGCACGAACGCCGGCGCAGAAGACAACGGTGAGTACTGCACCTACGACACAGGGGAGGGGGAGGCAAAAATATTACGGGGACACACATACACGACACCCCCACCCCCACCCTCACCCACTACAACACACACATCAATGCATAGCAATACATCACAGTTACACCCCCCAAATCCCCTGGAAGAATGCAAAGACAAAAGAAAATTATTATAAAAATAGAATAATATTGCAAGGCTGAGTATAAAAAATATCAAACATCTTTAACTATATACACATAAATTGTCCTGTCCGAAATGTGTATCAGCCATTGTTCGTGGGCCACTGGGCCAAAACACATGGGCAAAGCCCACACAGGATACCTGCCTCCAACGGAGAGAACACTGCAGGGGCATCAGATAGCAAAACTACAGGCACCTCAGGGGGAACGGAAGGGGGGGCACCTCAGCCAGATGAGTCCACGACGCCAGATCCACGAGGGGCCTCCATGGCCACTGTTCAATCCTGGGGAGTGCAAAGCCACAGTCTCTCAAGTCTCTACAGTGGGTGGCTTGCCCACTGTGCCATCCTGGGGAGTGCAAAGCCAAAGTCTCACAAGTCTCTACAGTGGGTGGGTTGCCCACTGTGCCATCCTGGGGAGTGCAAAGCCACAGTCTCACAAGTCTCTACAGTGGGTGGGTTGCCCACTGTGCCATCCTGGGGAGTGCAAAGCCACAGTCTCACAAGTCTCTACAGTGGGTGGGTTGCCCACTGTGCCATCCTGGGGAGTGCAAAGCCACAGTCTCACAAGTCTCTATGATGAAGTGCCCAGCGGTGCGGTGCTTGAGATGAAGGGCCCAGCGGAGCGGTGCTTGAGATGAAGGGCCCAGCGGAGCGGTGCTTGAGACGGCGGTGCCCAGCGGTGCGGTGCTTGAGATGAAGGGCCCAGCAGAGAGGTGCTTGAGATGAAGGGCCTAGCGGAGCGGTGCTTGAGACGGCGGTGCCCAGCGGTGCGGTGCTTGAGATGAAGGGCCCAGCGGAGCGGTGGTTGAGATGAAGGGCCCAGCGGAGCGGTGCTTGAGACGGCGGTGCCCAGTGGTGCGGTGCTTGAGATGAAGGGCCCAGCGGAGCGGTGCTTGAGACGGCGGTGCCCGGCGGTGCGGTGCTTGAGATGAAGGGCCCAGCGTAGCGGTGCTTGAGATGAAGGGCCCAGCGGAGCGGTGCTTGAGACGGCGGTGCCCAGCGGTGCGGTGCTTGAGGTGAAGGGCCCAGCCGAGCGGTGCTTGAGATGAAGGGCCCAGCGGAGCGGTGCTTGAGACAGCGGTGCCCAGCGGAGTGGTGCTTGAGATGAAGGGCGCAGGGGAGCGGTGCTTGAGACGGTGGTGCCCAGCGGTGCGGTGCTTGAGATGAAGGGCCCAGCGGAGCGGTGCTTGAGATGAAGGGTCCAGCGGAGCAGTGCTTGAGACGGCGGTGCCCAGTTCAGCGGTGCTTGAGACGGCGGTGCCCAGTTCAGCGGTGCTTGAGACGGCGGTGCCCTGTTCAGCGGTGCTTGAGACGGCGGAGCCCAGTTCAGCGGTGCTTGAGATGGCGGTGCCCTGTTCAGCGGTGCTTGACTTGAAGGGCCCTGTTCAGCGGTGCTTGACTTGAAGGGCCCTGTTCAGCGGTGCTTGACTTGAAGGGCCCAGTTCAGCGGTGCTTGACTTGAAGGGCCCAGTTCAGCGGTGCTTGAGACGGCGGTGCCCAGTTCAGCGGTGCTTGAGACGCCGGTGCCCAGTTCAGCGGTGCTTGAGACGGCGGTGCCCTGTTCAGCGGTGCTTCAGACGGCGGTGCCCAGTTCAGCGGTGCTTGAGATGGCGGTGCCCTGTTCAGCGGTGCTTGACTTGAAGGGCCCTGTTCAGCGGTGCTTGACTTGAAGGGCCCAGTTCAGCGGTGCTTGAGACGGCGGTGCCCAGTTCAGCGGTGCTTGAGACGGCGGTGCCCAGTTCAGCAGTGCTTGAGACGGCGGTGCCCAGTTCAGCGGTGCTTGACTTGAAGGGCCCTGTTCAGCGGTGCTTCACTTGAAGGGCCCTGTTCAGCGGTGCTTGACTTGAAGGGCCCAGTTCAGCGGTGCTTGAGATGGCGGTGCCCAGTTCAGTGGTGCTTGAGACGGCGGTGCCCAGTTCAGCGGTGCTTGAGACGGCGGTGCCCTGTTCAGCGGTGCTTGAGACGGCGGTGCCCAGTTCAGCGGTGCTTGAGACACCGGTGCCCTGTTCAGCGGTGCTTGACTTGAAGGGCCCTGTTCAGCGGTGCTTGACTTGAAGGGCCCAGTTCAGCGGTGCTTGACTTGAAGGGCCCAGTTCAGCAGAGCTTGACTTGAAGGGCCCAGTTCAGCTGTGCTTGAGAGAAATGGCCCAATGCAGCGGTGCTTGAGATGACTCTCCAGGTCATCAGATCCGGCCATGCTATGGATGTCACTCGCCACCTGACATGTGGCTGGCGGGGCCTTGCTGTCCATCCGTCTGTTGGCTTGCGGGGCCCTCCTGGGCTGCAGGACCGGGCCTGTGGGTGTCCTCCTGCACACCTGGAATGGGGCTGGTGGGGCCCTCCTGGGCAGCTGGCCTGCTGCCGGACTTGTCGGGCGTGCTGCCCTTCCCACCCTTCCCTGCTCATCTGTGGCCCTTTCCAACCTTTGACAGTGTGCCAGGTGGCACACCACCTCCTGACAGAGCCAGGGTAGGGATTTTGCTCCCTGGTGTCGTTGGCCTCTCGCGCCGGGCACTGGAAATTTTTGCCTGCTTCTCCGGGGATGGGCTGGCTGTGCCCCGGCTCCTAGAAGAACTAGCTGGCCTTGAGGGTGGGGGACTCCACAGTCCTTGGACAACAGTCCTGATAGGTCCTGGTTTTGTGGTGGCTGAGGTGCTGATTGGAGTCTTATGAGATGGACTGGGTGGGGGAGTTGTTGGAAAGAGGTCAAGTTTGGAAAAGAAAAGCAATTTAGAAAGAGAGGGACGGGTAGGTGTAGTGGGTATGGGAGTGGAGGAAGAGGATGTGGTTGTAGGAGAGTGAAGTCTGGTGTGTTTGGGTGCAGGTGCTTGGGCTGGAGGCTGTCGTGAGGTGGATGGCTGTTGGGTGGGTGGCTGCCTGCCTTTGTGTGGTTTGGAAGAGGGGGTGACAGACACAATGGGAGAGGACACAGGGGACGTGCAAATGGTAGTGGGGGTGGTGACTGCACGTGTGCGGAGTGTTTTGGTGGGTGTGCTGGTGATGGATGTAGTGGCTGAAGATGTTGTGCATGCAAGTGTGAGTAGAGATGTCACAGGGAGGGAGGAGGGAGACGAGGAGGAGGGGGACACAGAGGAGGCAGTGGCTGTTGGTATGTCTGCATGTGGATGTTGCTTGTGTGAATGCTTGTGTGATGTGTGGTGTTTATGTCTGGATGAGCTTCCCTTGGGTGTTGAGGTGTGTGCAGGCTGGTCTGATGGTGTGGCTGGGATGGGCAGAGGTACAGGGGATTGGGTCTGGGTGGAGGAAGTTGGAGGGGGGAGGCTAGAGACAGGGACAATTGCTGCCGTAAGTGCTGAGGCCAGAGCGTTGAACGATCGCTGATGGGCAGCCTGACCAGAATGAATGCCCTCCAGGTAAGCATTACTCCGGGGCACCTCCCTTTCTACACCCTGGATGGCATTCAAATGGGTAGACTGCCCAACAATGATGGTCCTCAGGAGGTGAATGAGCTCCTCACTGAGGGCAGCAGGGGTGACAGGGGCAGGGCCTGAGGTGCCTGGGGCGAAGGAGATGCCCACCTTTCTGGGTGAGCGGGCAAGGGGCGAACGCTGAGAGGCTGCTGGGAGGGCGGCGCTGGTAGGGGGGTGGCGGCTGTACCTGTTGTTGCGGGTGGCACAGATGTTGCCGCCACCACAAGGGAGCTCCCTTCAGAGGACGATTCGCTGCCACTGACATCAGCACCTGTCCCCGCTGTGGAGCTCCCCTCGCCCTCCGTCTCACTGGTGAATTCCGATTCGGTGGCATGGCCCACCATGCCCATGTGAGATGCAGCTCCCTCGTGCTCCGATGCCACTTCTCCTCCGCCTGATGATGCTAATGCACACAAGAAGAGGAAGACCACAAAAAAGGGGGGGTGGAGAAAAAAAGACATGTTGAGTGCATGCATAGGCGACACCGTTGGCGGAGAGGACAGACACAGATGCCCCCTGCACTACGCCGCGCACTTGGGGTCCACTACTCAATCCGTGGGACATGGCCTACAAGCCTATGGACAACAACTGGACACATAGATGACACAGGGCCATGGATACCTGTACTTGGCACCCTACAGAGGTGGGGGGCGGGGGCACAGGGCCATGCCTTACGGAGGGGCGTAGCCTACAGAAATCGCCCTGGCCTAGGGATACCCACAGCCCACCTCCCCCACCCAGACACCTCCACTGCGCGCAAAGTCAGCAGAATGAGGTTGTACTCACCCCCTTGTGTCTGCTGTGATGTCCTCATGCGCCCATCCAAATCGGGGTAGGCCACCGCCAAGATCCGGGACATCAGGGGGGTCAAAGTGCGACTGGCACCCCTCCTACGTTGGGAGGCCATCCCCAGCTGAGCCTCCGCCGTCTTCCTGCTCCAGCGGCGGATGTCCTCCCACCTCTTCCAGCAGTGGGTGCCCCGTCTGTTGTGGACCCCCAGGGTCCGGACGTCCTTGGCGATGGCACGCCAAATATCGACTTTCTGGTGGGCGCTGACCTATGTGACATGTACAGGGAGAGAAAAATTGTCATCACCTTCTGCATGCTCGATGTGAGTGGCCCCCATCCCCACCCTTGCCATGTGGCACATGCTCTCATCTGTCGTTTGATGCATGCCTCAATCGGTCCCCTCCCCCCATCTTTCATCCACCCCACTCAACACAGGCATTGCCCACAAAGCATGCTCCCAGTGTACTTACCTGTTGGTCTGGAGGACCGTAGAGTAGCGCATACTGGGGGAGAACACCATCCACAAGTTTCTCCAACTTCTCCGTGCTGAAGGCAGGGGCCCTTTCCCCAGTTGCATGAGCCATTGTCGCTTCCATACCGAGGTCACAGCAGCACTTGCAGTGTAGGTCCTCTCCTGTGGAAGATCAGGTATCGAGTGATTAAGCAGATAGAAAATGGCGGTCACGCCCGCGGCGGTGCGTACTGCGACCGCCGGCGCACATCGTCATTGGCTCCTGAAACACATAGGGATCAATGTTAACCAATGCAGCTTTGCGCCGCGGTCTTCGACCGCCTACCGCACCGGTGTGCCACGCCAGCGCATTGACCTCACATCCCACTGTCGCACTTCCCAGGTCAGGCAGCCGCCATTTCAAGGGCCAACATGGCTTAATTTCTACTGTGTCACACATACCTAGGCCTTGCATCGACACTCATACAAGCCATACCATGCATTGGGAATCGTGTTATGTGCAAGCTGTGGGAACGTACCTGTGAGTTGATCGACTCTGTGCTCGCTGTTGTCCTTCATAGGCACCGTCCGCTGGCACATGCGAGGCGATGGAGGAATCTTCCCGTGTACAGACCGCTGGTGGACCTGTCGACAATGGAAGAAAGACATGTCATACTGACATACAGGCTTGACCGAGCTACTATACAGGAACTGTGTGCCCAGCTGGAGCCAGACCTGATGTCACCCATCCGCCAACCCACAGGGATCCCCCCTCTAGTGCAGGTTCTGTCAGTACTCCATTTTTTGGCAAGTGGGTCATTTCAAACTACAGTGGCCATTTCATCAGGGATGTCTCAGCCTATGTTTTCAAAGGTGTTGTCCAGAGTGTTGTCTGCCCTGCTGAAATACATGTGGAGATACATCGTTTTCCCTGAGGTGGGCGATTTGGCTACAGTGAAGGGTGATTTCTATGCCCTTGGACATATTCCCAACATCATTGGTGCCATTGATGGGACACATGTGGCTTTGGTCCCCCCCAGCAGGAGTGAACAGGTGTACAGGAACAGAAAAAGTTATCATTCCATGAATGTCCAGGTGGTCTGTTTGGCTGACCAGTACATCTCCCATGTAAATGCCAAGTTCCCTGGGTCGTGCATGACGCGTACATCATGCGAAATAGCAGCATCCCTTACGTGATGGAACAACTTCAGATGCACCGTGTGTGGCTAATTGGTGACTCTGGTTACCCCAACCTGTTGTGGCTACTGACCCCAGTGAGGAATCCCAGGACAAGGGCAGAGGAACAGTACAATGAGGCCCCTGGGCGTACTAGGAGGGTGATCGAGCGGACCTTCGACCTCCTGAAGGCCAGGTTTAGGTGCCTCCATATGACAGGTGGATCCCTAATGTACTCACCAAAGAAGGTGTGCCATATCATCGTGGCCTGCTGTATGCTTCACAACCTGGCTTTGCGACGCCAGGTGCCTTTCCTGCAGGAGGATGGTCCAGATGGTGGTGTTGTAGCAGCTGTGGAGCCTGCGGAGAGTGAAGAGGAGGAAGACGAAGAGGACGACGTAGACAACAGGAACACAGTAATACAGCAGTATTTTCAATGACACACAGGTAAGAATCAACACCAGCATTTTACATTTACTTAAAGACTACTGCCTCTCTACTGTCTGAGCTTTCCCCCCAGTGTATGTTAACTGAGTTGTGACTTTCCCTTCCAATTTCAGAGATGTGGGCCCCACTGCGTGACCTCTGCTTTGTTTCCCCATGGACTACAGCTGTGTGACAGTGGTATGTTGTCATCACAATGTAACTGAACATTTTGGCACGGTTATGTCTAATACATTTGTTTAAAATTACAGCCAGACTACAGATTGTTTTGTGCAATAAGTGTGTTTATTAAAGTGCTCAAATTTGGGAAATGGTTGCAATTCGGTGAGGGGTGATGGTGGAGGAATGTCCATGGCAGAGTCCAGATTATCAGTCTCACAGGTGCATTGTCCATATGCCTGTGGAAGGTGGAGCAGGGGCAGTTTAAGGTTGGACAGGGTGACAATGTGGGACAGTGGGATGACAATCAGGGGGTATCCTTTCCTGGCGGGGGTCTTGGCATCTTACTCTGTCTTCTTCCTAGATCTCAGGCCCTGCTTGCGGGGTGGTTCTCCATCTGCAGGGGGTGGGGTTCTGGTGGCCTGTTGTTCTTGTGTCGGGCCTCCTGTCCACTAGCGCCGGCGGAGGTGGTAGCCTGTTCTTGGTCCATGCCAGTGACAGGGGCCCTTTGTGGTGCCACATGGTCCCGCAATGTGGTGACAATCTGATTGAGAGCCACAACGATGGTGCCCATTGCGGAACTGATGTTTCTGAGTTCTTCCCTGAACCCCATAAACTGTTCCTCCTGCAGAACCTGGATCTCCTGGAACCTGGCCAGGACCGTCGCCATCGTCTCCTGGGAATGGTGGTATGCTCCCATGATGGAGGATAGGGCCTCGTGGAGAGTGGGTTCCCTGGGCCTGTCCCCCCCGTCGCACAGCAGCCCTCCCAGTTCCCCTGTTTCCATGGGCCTCTGTCCCCTGGACCGTGTGCCCACTACCACTGCCCCCAGGTCCCTGTTGTTGTTGGGGTGGTGGGTTAACCTGGGTGCCCTGTAGTGGTGGACACACCGCTGATTGACGTGTCCTGGAGACAGAGGTATGGGCCTGCTGGGTGGGTGCTGTGCTGGTGTTCCCAGAGGGGGGTAGTTCTGCTGTGGCCTGTGGCTGTCTGAGGGGAACCGACTGTCCCGAGGTCCCCGATGGGCCGGGCTGGTCATCTGGATCCAGGGAGACAGAGCTGCTGTCATCACTGGGGGCCTCTTCTGAGGGTGGAATGGACATTTCTGGACCCTCCTGGGCGGTGTTGTGGCGTTCGGGTCCTGCAGGGGTATAAGAGTATGGTTATTGCTTCTGTGTGTGCCATAGCGTGCAATGGGTGGGTGCCCGTGTACCCCAGTGCTGGCATTCCCTTGTGGGGGCTGTTGTGACGGTGGTTTATGGGGGGGATGGGTATGTGCAGTGGGCATGCTTAGGTGATGGGTGTCCATGGTTTGTGGTCGCATGCAGGGCTTGGTGTTGGGATGGGTGGGTTGTGATGGTGAGACATTAGCAAGGAGGATGTGTGATGGGGTGGGGGGGAGGGTGGGGGTATGAGTTGGCATGCTGGTGGGTGGGGGGGATAAAGTAGTTGAGATTTGACTTACCAGAGTCCATTCCTCCGCCTACTCCTGCGAGGCCCTCAGGATGCAGGATCGCCAAGACCTGTTCCTCCCATGTTGTAAATTCTGGGGGTTGAGGTGGGGGTCCGCCGCCAGTCCGCTGCACCGCGATGTTGTGTCTGAATACCATGGAACGCACCTTCCCCCGTAGGTCGTTCCACCGCTTCCTGATGTCGTCCCGATTTCGTGGATGCTGTCCCACAGCGTTGACCCTGTCCATTATTCTTTGCCATAGCTCCATCTTCCTGGCAATGGTGGTGTGCTGCACCTGTGTCCCGAAGAGCTGGGGCTCTACCCGAACTATTTCCTCCACCATGACCCTGAGTTCAGCATCTGAAAACCTGGGGTGTCTTTGGGGTGCCATGGGGTGGTGTGGAAGAGGTGTGGGGTGGTGTTTGTGGTGATGAGTCTGGTGAGTGTGGTGGTGTGTGGTGTTTTGTGCATGGATGTTGTGTGGGTGATGGTGTTATGTGCCTGTGAATGCTCTTGTACTAGCTGGTGGTGTCTCTCTCTGGCCTTAGTCAATAAATTTTGGTCGTAGGGGTTTGTGGGTGATGTGGGTGTGTGTTTTATAGTTAATTGGATGTGTGGGAGTGGTGTGTGTATGTGTATCAGGTGTGTGTATTTCAAATTGTCCAATGTGGCTGTATTTTGGAGCTGTGGGTGTATTTTGACAGCGGCGGTGTGTACCGCTAATGGAATGCTGCGGTTGAAAGACCGCCGCGTGGATTCTTGGGTCGTAATGGCATGGGCGTATTTCTGTTGGCGTGACGGTGGAGATTTGGTCATCGCCAGTTTATCTCTGGCCGTTGGTGTGGCGGACTTTTGTGGATGTCGGATTTTTGGTGGTTTGACTGTTGCGGGTCAGAATGACCGTGGCGGTTTACCGCGGCCGCGGCGGTGTTATGGCGGTCTTCTGACCGGCGGTAAGCGCCTTTTACCGCCGAGGTCAGAATGACCGCCATAATGTTCAAGTTCTAATTGATTCAGGGGCAACAGGAAATTTTGTGGACCAACAAACTGCACCAGACCTGCATGTACCCAGTGTCAAGAAAAAGGTTCCAGAAGTCGTGTATGCAGTTGATGGAAGTGAGTTGGCAGGAGGCCCAGTTACTAACCAAACCTTACGAATCCAAATGATTTGTAAAGATGAGAAAAATCAGAGCCACTATGAGATAATTTGTTTTGATATAATCCAAGCACCTCAATATGGTTTTATCCTAGGAATGCCGTGGTCAATGTTGCATAATCCATGCATAGACTGGCGAAACCAGGTTTTGAGTTTTTGTTCTTCTTGTGCAAAGAAATGTTTTCAATCAAAACGAACCAAAGAAGGAAATCTTCAACACTCCATAGCTACTGCAGTTGAGAAGGAAATTGATTTACCATCACAGTATGCTGAATATACCGATGTTGTCAGTGAAAAGAAAGCAAACTCATTACTACCTCACATGCCGTACGATTGTCAGATCGATCTTGTACCTGGTGCCAAATTGTAGGATCTATGCACTATCAGAGAAAGAAAATCAAGTCCTACGAGAATACCTTGATCAATGTTTAGCCAAGAAGCTAATCCAGCCATCACGATCTCCAGCGGCTTCTCCACTATTTTTCGTACCCAAAGCAAATGGTGATTTGAGACCTTGTATTGACTTTTGAGCAATTAATAAGATCACAGTTGAGAATAAATATCCACTACCTCTCATACCAGTCTTGTTAGACCAGGTAACATCCGCTGTCATCTATACTAAACTTGACTTATGAGGTTCTTCTCAACTAGTTCGAATTCGAGAGGGAGACAAGTGGAAAATGGCTTTTAAGACTCGATATGGCCTTTTTGAGTATTTAGTGATGCCGTTTGGTCTGT
Source organism: Pleurodeles waltl (assembly GCF_031143425.1). Lineage (NCBI taxonomy): Eukaryota > Metazoa > Chordata > Amphibia > Caudata > Salamandridae > Pleurodeles > Pleurodeles waltl. Next base: position 1,213,157,080 of record NC_090447.1, on the reverse strand, counting down.
GTAGTGCCCCAGCAGCCTTTCAATATTTCTTAAACGATGTTCTGAGAGAATATCTAGACATCTTTGTCATCGTTTACATTGATGATATTTTGATTTATTAAAACTCTGAAGATATACATGAAGGACATGTCAAAAAAGTGTTAAAAACACGACAAAAACATAGGCCCATATTTATACTTTTTTAGCGCTGCATTTGCGTCATTTTGTGACGCAAAAGCGGCGCAAACTTGCAAAATACAATTGTATTCTGTAAGTTTGCGCCGTTTTTGCATCAAAAAGCTGTGCAAATGTGGCGCTAAAAAAGTATAAATATGGGCCATAATTTGTTTTGTAAACTAAGTAAATGTGAATTCCATTCCAAAGAATTTGAATTTCTAGTAGTCATTCTAACACCTGACGCCATGCAAATGACTGAAAGAAAAATTCAAGCTGTGTCCGAATGGCCCGAATGCGTGATATTCAATGTTTTTGGGGTTTTGCTAATTTTTATCGACGTTTCATCCATCACTTCTCTCAAAAGGTGGCCCCCATCACCAAGTTGTTAAGAAAAAAGGCCGTCTTCAACTGGTCCCAAGAGACAGAAAAGGCATTTCAAGATTTAAAAAAGGCGTTTACTACCGCTCCCATTTTAGCTCACCCTAATGTGGAAGAACCATTCATCGTGGAAGCGGATGCATCTGATGTTGCCGTTGGGGCCATCCTGTCTCAATGTCATCGAGAAACTGGACAATTGCACCCCATATCATACGCATCAAGAAAATTGAATAATGCGGAACAGAAATACAGCATAGCAGAAAAAGAATTACTAGCAATTCGTAATGCTTCTAAAGAATGGAGACACTATCTGTTGGGAGCGAAACACACCATAACTGTATATTCTGATCATAGAAATTTACAAGTTATAAGTTCTGCAAGGCTACTAACTCCAAGACAACTAAGATGGATGCTCTTCTTTGCAGAATTTGATTTCATAGTGTCTTTTAGACCAGGAATAGATAATCATAAGGCTGATGCATAATCTAGACAAGATTCTTCAATCACACCTACTGAACAAAAACCCATGCCTATTATAACACCCTCAAAACTGTTGTGTTTAGTAGTTGCCGAGAAATATTACGATCTCATTTGTAATCATTTTCACATCACTAAGTGGCAAGAGTGGTTACAACAAGACACCAAGAGGTCTATTCAACCAGGCTTACCTCTACATGAATCTCAAGTATTTCTGCCTACTGAAGAGGTAAGAGAGACAGCTTTTCATTGGTTACACAAGCATTCTCTGGCAGGTCACCCAGGTCCTCAAAAAACAATGGAACTCATGAAAAGGTATTTTTGGTGGCCTACATTCGTTCACAACATTAAGCAAATGCTACAATCATGTGAAGTATGTGAAGATGCAAAGGCGAACATAGCAAGCCCAAAGGTCTATTGATACCTCTACCCGTTCCCAATCATCCATGGGAACATATCTCTATGGATTTTATCACTAATCTTCTGCAAATAAAACCATTTACAACTATTCTAGTGGTAATAGACAGTCTTACTAAATATGCACACTTCATTGCCTGTAAAGGACTCCCAACTTCTGACACCTTAGCGACTATGGGCCAGATGTAGCAAAAATAAAAATTGCGACTCGCATTTTGCGAGTTGATGCGACTCGCAAATTGGAATGCCAGAAAAAAAAGCGATCCGATTTTGCGACTCGCAGCCGGACTCACAACGCTGTGTGCGAGTCCGCAGTTTGCGAGGTCGCTGTTTGCGAGTGTGCAAAAACGAACTCGCAATTAGCGAGTGGGTGTCGCAAATTGCGAATACCTTCAAAATTGCTTGCAGATGCAGCAGAACACTCCAGAAAGCATACCAGAACACCCTGGAAACACTTCCTGGCACATGATGATGACATCACAGCCAGGAAGTTAACAAATACACCTGGGAGGAGGGCTCAACAGTGAGCAGTGTCTCTGCCACTCACAGTAGGGTGCTGAGGAGTGGTAGGCACAGCACCATGGACGCAGCAGGGACCAGCCAGGCTGGCAGGAGGGGCAGGAGATCATAGATAACAGCCAGGACAGATTCATGTGGCACATGGCGTTAATGTGCCACATGACTGGTTGGCATTTTCCTGCCCATGGACAATTTCAACTTGTATATAGTTTCTTCATGACATTAATAAAACAGTTATTTTTGTTCCACTTAACAAATGGTTAATAGGTGAGTATGGTGGGAGTTGACACGTACCGTCCAGAATATTGCGTTGCAATGTGGTCCCGTCTCAGTCTGCCTTGATTAGCTAGACTCCAATCCCCATGATGGCGATGTGGTTGTTCTTGCTCTTCAGCATCAGGATCTGGGTCTGCAGGGGTGAGAGGTAGCCCACGTCGGGTGGCTATGTTGTGTCATGGTCATGGGTACTGCCTGGAAACTGAGCTACGATGTCCGTGATGACGTAATGGGCATCACAAACAACCTGTATGTTGAGTGAGTGGGTACACTTTCTGTTGCGGAAAATATGTTCCAGATTAGCGGGGGGCATATTTGAATGTGTGTCCCATCTACACATCCAATGACATGGGGGAAGTGGGCAATGCGGTAAAAGTCCAGCTTCGTGCTGTTAATTTCTGCCTCATTCCTTGGTAAGTATATGAACTGAGACCTGTGCGCTACTAAGGCATCTAGGAATGCCCTGAGGAACCTTGACACTGCACTTTGGGATACCCCACCTGCCACGGCAATGACCCCCTGATAGCTCCCTGAGGCCAAGAGGTGCAGTGCGCATAGTACTTGCACATGCTTAGGGATGGCGCAGCCACGCAGAGTCTTGTGTTCTAGCTGTGGTTTTAGTAAATCTATTAATTCTAGAATGGCAGCACTGCTAAGGCGGTATTTATCATAGATCTCCTCTTCAGTTTGCTGGAAAAGGATCTGCCTTGTTCTATATATCTTCTCCTGTCTGTGGCCCCTCCTCCTCCTCTGCTGGGCTGCGTAGACTCTCCTCCTCACTGCTATCAGGTATATGTCCGCCATCTTGAGTGACCCAGATGCCTTCTGGGTCTCCTTTTATACTTTGGTAATGGTTACCACCTGCTCTGAGTTAGTGGTAAATGCGACTTGCAAACTGGGCTTTTTGCGACTAGTCGCAATTTGCGAGTTGCAATTGCATAAGGTTTGCGACTCGCAAATTGCGACTTGCAATTTGCGGGTCGCAAAATGGGGTCGCAACGGATGCGACTCGCAAACGGGTCCCATCGCTTTTTGCGAGTCGGAAATGGGCTTTTTGCATCCCATTTCCGATTTTGCACTGTCGCAAATTGCGAATCGGCCCGTTTGCGAGTCGCAAACGTTTGCTACATCTGGCCCTATCATCTTAAAAAATATAGTTCGGCTTCACGGACTTCCAAGAATTATCCTCTCTGATAGAGAGCCACAATTTTATGCACGTTTTTGGCAACAATGGTGCAAGGCTCTACAAATTGATTCAACTTAATCTACTAATTTTCACCCACAAACGGATGGTCAAACAGAAAGACTAAACCAAACTCTGAAACAATATTTACGATGTTATGCAACAAAGTCTCCGACAACCTGGCTGGATCTTTTATGGCTTGCAGAAATGGCTTATAATAACTTTCACCACTCTTCAATAAACTCAACTCCTTTCTATGGTTTATATGGAATTCATCTGCATATTTTGCCAGTTACGTTACCTACATCTACTCAAACCACTCCAGCAGTCAAGGACATGCTGACACACATGCAAAAGATACATGCACAATTACAAAAAAATCTTTGTCAAGCAAAGAAAAAAAATAAAATACAATATGACAAAAAACATCAGCCTTGTCCTCAGTATACAACCAAAGATAGAGTTTGGTTGTCCACAAAAAACTTTGTATTCAAAAACAAAAATATGTCTCATCCAAAATTCATAGGACCCTATAAAGTAATACGACAAGAGGACCCAGTAACATATAAGCTAAAATTACTGTCATCTTTGAAAATTCATCCAGTGTTTCATACTTTCCTTCTTAAACCAGCTTCGCCCTCAAGCGTCACACAACCTGCTCCTATATTAGTTCTTTGTCATTGGGAGTATGAGGTGTGATCTATTCTACACTCTAAATTTAGGGTTTTTTCCCTTTGGTACTTGGGCCCATATTTATACTTTTTGACGCACAACTGCGCCAACGCAGTTGTGCGTAAAAAATGTTAACGCCGGCTAATGCCATTCCAAAGCGCCATGCGGGCGCCTTATTTACTGAATGACGTTAGCCGGCGCAGCTGACTGGTGTGCGTCAAAAAAAATGACTCACACCAGGCAGCGCCGGCGTAGGGGAAAATGGAGCTTGGGCGTCAAAAAATGGGGCAAGTCAGGTCTGACGCAAAATTTTGGCCTCAACCCGATTTGCGCCAATTTTTTGACGCCCAACCCCCATTGGGATGACTCCTGTCTTAGCAAAGACAGGAGTCATGCCCCCTTGCCCAATGGCCATGCCCAGGGGACTTGTGTCCCCTGGGCATGGTCATTGGGCATAGTGGCATGTAGGGGGGCACAAATCAGGCCCCTCTATGCACCAAAAAAAATACTTACCTGAACTTACCTTAAGTTCCCTGGGATGGGTGCCTCCATCCTTGGGTGTCCTCCTGGGATGGGCAAGGGTGGCAGGGGGTGTCCCTGGGGGCATGGGAGGGCACCTCTGGGCTCCTTCCGAGCCCACAGGTCCCTTAATGCCTGCCCTGACCCAGGCGTTAAAAAACAGCGCCCATCAGGCTGGGCGCCGTTTTTTAAGGCCTGCCCACTCCTGTGCGTCAAAATGACGTCACAGTATAAATAAGGCGCACAGGCCTTAAAGTCATTTTTTAGAAGGGAAGCCTACCTTGCATATTATTAACGCAAGGCTGGTTCCCCCTTCTAAAAAATGACGCACATGGTGGAGCTTTGACGCCCGCGGGGTCGGATGTCAAAGTATAAATATGGGGCAGTGTTTGCGCCTATTGTGCGTCAAAAAGTTTGGCGCACATTCGGCGCAAAGAGAGTATAAATATGGCCCTTGGTGTCCTGGAAAGGATACAGACCAGAAAATGACTCTTGGGATCCTGGAACACATGTCCATGTACCACGTTTGGTGCGATGATTTTACCTCCTCCATCCGAATAAACTAGGCCCTGGACCACACTTGGGAGAAGGGTGTAATGTCAGAAATAAGGCCAGGCACGGTCCAGGTCCCGCCCGAAATTCTGCTGTGCACCTCTGCAGCGCTTTATGCGCACCACTGGTCATCCCCGCTTGTTCCAAGAATGGCTATCAGCGTTGTCTGCCTTGTGGCAAAGCTCAGGTAGCTGCAGGTTCAGGGCATTGGTGGACAAGATGCACTTATCAGTGCTATTCTATGAAGGGACTGCATTACCCATGTTTTAGAGGCAGCGGCCATCTTGGGGTGTGGCAAGCTTATAAAGCCCAGCCACACCCAAGCACGTTGCTCACAATTGTGAAGACTTCAATGCAGCCAGACCTCGTGGAGGTTTCTCTGGAGAATTCCAGAGTTTCTGAATGGCAGAGTATCGTCTAACCAAAATCCATGGTGCATTCTAATATGAGTAGGTCGTACTCATAGCGGTAAGGCATTGCTGAATCAAAGTTTGGAGGAAGTTATTACTTCCAGAAGGGAACGTGCTCTTTTGGCTCAGTGATTCAAAGTGTTTCAGTTCATAAAGATAAGCGCTTTGAGCACAAGTAATTCAAGGTGTTTCCACTCACAGATCTAAAGTGCTCTTTTGGCTCAGTGATTCAAAGCGTTTCAGTTCAAAGAGGTAACGCGCTTGGTGCACAAGTAATTCAAGGTGTTTCCACTCCCAGATGTAAAGCGCTCTTTTGGCTGATTGATTCAAAGCATTTCAGTTCACAGAGATAAGGCGCTTTGTGAGCAAGTAATTCAAGGTGTTTCCGCTCACAGATGTAAAGCGCTCTTTTGGCTCAGAGATTCAAAGCGTTTCAGTTCACAGAGATAACACGCTTTGTGCACAAGTGAATCAAGGTGTATCCGTTCACAGATGTAAAGCGCTCTTTTGGCTGAGTGATTCAAAGCGTTTCAGTTCACAGAGATAACGCACTTTGTACACAAGTAATTCAAGGTGTTTCCCTTCAGAGATGTAAAGCACTCTTTTGGCTTAGTAATTCAAGGCGCTTCAGTTTCTGGATGTAAAGCGCTCTTGGCATGATGATTCAGACACTTTCGTTCCCAGATATAAAACGCTTCAATTCACAGGAGGAAAAGGTTCTTGGCCTAATAATCTAAGTGATTTAGACTACTTGCGTAAAAGCGCTTCCTGGTGTTATTAAGTAAGGGGCTTTAGGTTTAATGAGTAAAACCTTTTTGACAATTTTATATGAATGTGAAAGTTTTTTTTTAGATAAACAAATCAAAGTTTTCATTGTTCTTTGAATAACTTAGGATATGAAAAGCATTTAAGTCTTTGAGATTTTCTAAGTCTTGATCAAAGTTTTATGTTGTGAATACATAAATGTTACAGGATTTATATTCTGTGTATAACCATAGTTCAGCGTTCTTGCCATCTCTTGAATCTGAGGTTGTGTTTTACAAGGGGCTTCGCCCTCATTTCAGATGTTGTCTCCACCTGATATCTCGGAGACACATTTAGTCAGGAGTCCATAAATGATTTACGTTTCTATGACTGAGTAAATGCGTATTGTTCTAACCTTTGTTTTTCAGATCTCTCTCCCTGCTGTTCCCTTCTCTAATTCCCTTCCCTCCGACTGGCTTCACCATAACTCTGTGCTATTATAGCCTTCTGAGTTAGTGACGCTGGGAGGTGGGCCTTTTGTTCAGCGACGTGCAGATCCCGAGGAAAGGACCCCGTGACAGCCTGGATCCCTTTCCACCATGAGTGCGTGCGGTTAGGACTGGGCCAGTGGACTGTGTGGCTGAGTTGCTTGGCTGGGTTCCTGATACGCTGGCCATACGTGCAGTATGGGGTGGTAGGGACGAGGTCAAGCATGGATAGGAACAGGTTTTTTACAGACATTGGAGCGGAAAGAGGGAGAAAGAATGGAAGTGGAGGATAAGGGAGTGGTTGTTGGAGGTGTCTGTCTGCTGCTTTTGGGTGCAGGTACATGGGATGCATGCTGTTGTGAGGTGGACGGCTGTTGGGTGTCTGAGTGCTTGCGTTTGTGTACTTTAGGAGGAGTGGACAGACACAGTGGGTGAGGACACAGGGGACATGTGCATGGCTGTTGCGGAGGTCTCTGCCAGTGAAGTGTGTGTTCTGCCTGGTATGGTGATGCTGGTGGTGGATGATGATGTAGTGCATGGAGGTGTGAGTGTAGACATGGGTGGGAGGGAGGTGGTGAAAGGGGAGGAGGGGGAGACAGTGGAAATAGCGTATGTTGTGTCTGCAACTGGATGGTGTTTGTGTGAGTGCCTGTGGGATGAAGTGTGGTGCTTGTGTTTGTCTGTGACACTGTAGGGTGTTGTCTTGTGTGCATGCTCATCTGCATGTGTGCTTGGGATAGGTTGGGGTTGAGGGGAGTGGGACTGGGACTGGGCAGTGGAAGTAGGAGGGGTAACGGTAGAAACAGGGACAATGGCTGCCATTAGAGAGAAGGCCAGAGCCTGAATCGATCTCTGTTGGGCCGCCAATAGAGTGTGAATGCCCTCCAGGAATGCATTGGATTGTTGCAACTGGGCTGCCAGCCCCTGGATGACATTCACAATGGTTGACTACCCTACCGAGATGGATCTCAGGATATCAATAGCCTCCTCACTGGGGCAGGGCCTGAGGTGCCTGGGTGGAAGGAGATTCCCACCCACCTGGGTGAGTGGGCACAGGCAAGTCGATGAGGGGCTGCTGGGAGGGTGGTGCTGGTACACGGGGTGGCTGCTGTACTTGTAGCTGGGGTGGTCACAGAAGTGTCTGCCACCACCAGGGAGCTTCCATCGGAGGAGGTATCTGTGTTAGAACTGTCCCCTCCAGTCTCTGCTGTGGTGCTCCCCTCACCCTCCGTCCCACTGGAGCCCTCACCATCGGTGGACTCTGCCTCCTGGGTCCTTTGGGATGCAGCTCCCTCCATCGCTGGTGCCTCTTCTCCTCTGCCAGATGATGCTAATGCACATAAGAACAGGATGACAAAACAAAAAGAGGGGGGGGGGAGAGACAAAGGATACACTGGGTCAATGGCTGCACCAACACCACCGTTGGCGTACACAGCACCCTCACACACAGGGAACAGGCCTATGCAATACCAACGACCAGAGAAATAGGTGGCCACCAAGGCATGGGGAGGGGCATACACCACCAAATGCAGCACACCTGGGACCCAAACAGGCCTGACCAGTAGTGGATGCCTACGAGCTAGGCAGCAAGATTTTCCATTCAGAACCCTAGCCACAGGATACCTATGCTGCAATGTCAGGTGTTGTAGGAGGCTGGCCTTGCTTGTAGTAGGTACCTTGTGGGACTTACACTTTGTTACAGGTCCAGTTTTCCCTTAATAGTAGATTAGAGGTGTTCTAGCAGCTTAGGCTGATAGAGGTAGCTACAGCAGCGCAGCTTAGGCTGAACTAGGAGATATGCAGAGCTCCTACTATACCACTTATATCACTTAGCACTATATCATAAGAAAACACAATACTCAGAGTTACTAAAAATAAAGGTACTTTATTTTAGTGTCAATATGCCAAAAGTATCTCGGAGGATATACTCCCTTAGGAGGTAAGTAATATACACCAAATATACACTGACAAACCAAATCAGGTAAGTAAACAGTTAGAAAAGTAGTGCAAACACTGTAGAACACAATAGAATGCAATAGGGAGAAATAGGCCTAGGGGCAATAGGGAGAAATAGGCCTAGGGGCAACATAAACCATAAAAGTGGAATGCGAACCACGAATGGACGCCAGGCCTAGTGTAGTGTGTAGAGGGTCGCTGGGAGTGTAAGAAAACACTAAGGGTGTCCAAAATACCCCACCCCAAGACCCTGAAAAGGAGGAGTAAAGTTACCCTACTAAGCCAGAAAGACAGTAAAGTTGAGATAGGGGATTCTGCAAGGACAACAACTGACTGCAAAGCACTGAAGACGGTTTCCTGGACCTGAGGAACTGTAAAGGAAGGGGACCAAGTCCAAGAGTCACGCAAGTGTCCAGGGGAGTCCCACTAAACCCTGGATGAAGATGCAAAGTGGCTGCCTCTGGGTGGAAGAAGCCAAAGATTCTGCAACAATGAAAGGTGCCAGGAACTTCTCCTTTGATCAGATGATGTCCAACGACATGCTGGAGGATGCAGAGTTGCTTCCACGCAGAAAGACTGCAAACAAGCCTTGCTACTTGCAAGAGTCATGGTTGAGGATTTTGGGTGCTGCCAGGGCCAAGAAAGGACAAGGAGGTCGCCCCTTGGAGGAGGAGACAGAGGATGTGCTCAGCAACAGAGAGCCCACACAGAAGCATGCAGCACCTGCAGAAGTACCTGAACAGGCGTTCAGAAGATCTGAGGATGACAGTCAACTCAGAACAACAAAAGAGGGTCCCACAACGTCGGAGTCCAACTCAGCGAGTTGGGCAATGGAGGATGGAGTGCTGGGGACCTGGGCTAGGGTGTGCACAAAGGAAGTCTTGCAAAAGTGCACAGAAGCCCGAGCCCGAGCAGCTGCAGTTCATGCAGTACATAGGATTACTGTCTGGCATGGGGAGGAAAGGACTTACCTCCACCAAATTTGGAGACAAGGGCCACTGGACTGTCAGGGACACTTGGATCCAGCTCTTGTGTTCCAGGGACCACGCTCATCAAGATGAGAGGGGACCGAGAGGACCAGTGATGCAGAAGTTTGGTGCCTGCGTTGGCAGAGAGAAGATTCCATTGACCCACAGGAGATTTCTTCTTGGCTTCCAGTGCAAGGTGAAGGCAGACAGCTCTCAGAGCATGCACCACCAGGAAACAGTCAAGAAAGCCAGCAGGATGAGACACTACAATGTTGCTGGTAGTCTTCTTGCTACTTTGTTGCAGTTATGCAGGGGTCCTGGAGCAGTCAGCGGTCGATCCTTGGCAGAAGTCGAAGAGGGAAGTCCAGAGGAACTCTGGTGAGCTCTTGCATTTGTTATCTGTGAGATACCCACAGGAGAGACCCTAAATAGCCCACAGAGGAGGATTGGCTACAGAGAAAGGTAAGCACCTATGAGGTGGGGTCTCTGATGTCACCTGCTGGCACTGGCCACTCAGAGCTGTCCATTGTGCCCTCACACCTCTGCATCCAAGATGGCAGAGGTCTGGGAAACACTGGAGGAGCTCTGGGCACCTCCCCTGGGAGGTGCTGGTCAGGGGAGTCGTCACTCCCCTTTCCTTTGTCCAGTTTTGCGCCAGAGCAGGGCTGGCAGAATCCCTGAACCGGTGTAGATTGGCTTATGCAAGGAGGACACCATCTGTGCCCTTCAAAGCATTTCCAGAGGCCAGGAGAGGCTATTCGTCCCAGGCCATTCACACCTATTTCCAAAGGGAGAGGGTGTAACACCCTCTCTCAGAGGAAATCCTTTGTTCTGCCTTCCTGGGACCAGGCTGCCCAGGCCCCAGGGGGGCAGAAACCTGTCTGAGGGTTGGCAGCAGCGGTAGCTGCAGAGAAAACCCCAGGAAGTTCGTTTGGCAGTACCCGGGCTATATGCTGGAGACCCGGGGATGCATGGAACTGTCTCCCCAATACCAGAATGCTATAGGGGTGACCATGATCCTAGACATGTTACATGGCCATGTTCGGAGTTCCGGTATTGACCTATTTGTAGTGCACGCGTGTAATGGTGTCCCCGCACTCACAAAGTCTGGGGAAATTGCCCTGAACAATGTGGGGGCACCTTGGCTAGTGCCAGGGTGCCCACACACTAAGTAACTTTGCACCTAACCTTCACCAAGTGTGGTTTAGACATATAGGTGACTTATAAGTTACTTAAGTGCAGTGTAAAATGGCTGTGAAATAACGTGGGTGTTATTTCACTCAGGCTGCAGTGGCAGTCCTGTGTAAGAATTGTCTGAGCTCCCTATGGGTGGCAAAAGAAATGCTGTAGCCCATAGGGATCTCCTGGAATCCCAATACCCTGGGCACCTAGGTACCATATACTAGGGAATTATAAGGGTGTTCCAGTGTGCCAATGAGAATTAGTAAAATTAGTCACTAGCCTGCAGGGACAATTTAAAAAGCAGAGAGAGCATAAACACTGAGGTTCTGATTAGCAGAGCCTCAGTGATACAGTTAGGCACCACACAGGGAACACAAATACAGGGCATACTTTATGAGCACTGGGTTCCTGGCTAGCAGGATCCTAGTGACACAGGCAAAAAAAAACATACATACAGTAAAAATGGGGGTAACATGCCAGGCAAGATGGTACTTTACTACAGGCGTGATCTAAGGGCACCCACTGACACACATCCCCCACCCGGATACCACCCTGACATATGTAAGTTCTAATGATAGGCACCGTACTCACCCCCTTGTGGCTGATGTGATGCCCTCAAGCGTCCATCCAGCTTAGGATAGGCCACCACCAGTATGCGGGCCATCCGGGGGTCAGGGTTCGACAGGCACCCCTTCCTAATTGGGAGGCCATCCCCAGCTGGGCCTCCACCGTCTTCCATGCCCAGCATCTCAGGTCCTCCCACAGTGTGCGACAGTGAGAGATCCACCTGCCATAGACCCCCAGAGTCCACACCTCCTTGGCGATGGCATGCCATATACCCTTCTTTTGATGGGCGCTGACCTGCAGAGGTAATACACACATGAAAATAGAATTAAACAAACAGTTCTGCTTGTTACACATATGGCCCACCATACCCCTTCACATCACCATTTACACACACATGGTGCAGCACACAACCTGTATGCCGCCAAGAGGACACCCACCCACCCCTCTTACACAAGGCCTTCACACACACAACTCCATGCATTTATGCCACATGCATTGTGCTCACTGTGTACTCACCTGTTGGTCTGGAGGCCCATACAGCAGTCCCTATTGGCGTAGGACCCCATCCACCAGTCGCTCCAACTCCTCCAAAGTGAAGGCTGGGGTCCTTTCCCCGGTCACATGAGCCATGGTAGGTTCCAGACACAGGCCACAGCAACACATGCAGTGTACGTCCTCGCCTATGGAAGGTCAGGTAACAAATGAGGAATCAGATAGAAAAAAAGGTGGTCACGTCCGTGGCGGTGCATACCGTCACCGCCGGCGTAGATCACCATTGGCCACTGTTACCCATAGGGCCAATGAGGAGTTGCACGGCGGTTCCCGACTGCCTCCACAATGGCGCAAAATGTTAGCGGAATTACCTCATTCCATCTGTCCCTCCACACAGTACAGGCGGATGCCATTTCAGGGTGGGGGTGGGCAGGCCCTAGAATAATATTAGCACATACTGGACAAATCACAATGACCTGTTTATAGGATGCAAAGTTATGTTGTAGCTCCATTGTTCAGTTTGTGACCGGATCCTCACTCTTGTGTCCCTTAGATTCCTACTGCTGAGGATGAATAGGAGATGGAGACATACCCCTGTGTACAGACCCCTGGTGGACATGGCAACACTGGAGGACAGGCACATTATCATCACCTATGCACTTGACAGGGCCACAATTACAGAGCTGTGTGCCCAATTGGAGCCTGACCTGATATCTGCCATCCGTCACCCCACTGGGATACCCCCTCTTGTGCAAGTGCCCTCAGTTCTCCATTTCCTGGCAACAGTTTTTTCCAAGTGACAGTGGGCTTGGCAGCAGGAATGTCACAGCCAGTGCTCTCAATAGTGCTGACAAGAGTGTTATTTGCCCTGATAAAACACATGTGTGTGCAGCTACATTGCAGCCCCCCGGTTGAGGATTTGGCCACTGTGAAGGCTGGATTCTATGCAATGGGACATATCCCCAATATTATTGGTGTGATTGACAGAACACATATTGCATTTGTTCCCCTAGCCAGAATGAACAGATGCTCAGGAATCGTAAAAGTTTCCACTCCATGAATGTGCAGATGGTGTGCTTGGCGGACAAGTACATCTCCCACGTCAATGAAAAGTATCCTGGGTCAGTGCATGATGCCTTTGTCCTGAGGAATAGCAGCATCCCAAATGTGATGACCCAATTACAGAGGCACAGGGTGTGGCTAATAGGTGAACCCTTGTTCCCACCCAGTATATGTTGGTGTATGCCTGAGGTGTTGGCCATATAGGATTGTGTGTGTCTAAATGTTGTCCCTCAATATTTGCAGGTGACTTTTGGTTACCCAAACCTCTCATGACTGCTGACCCCTCTGAGGAATGCCAGGACAAGGGCAGAAGAACGTTATAATGAGGCACATGGGTGAACCATAAAAAGGACCTTTGGCCTCCTGAAGGCCAGATTCAGGTACCTGCATCTGACAAGTGGATCCCTATGCTACTCACCCAAGAAGATCAGCCAGATAGTAGTGGCATGTTGCATGTTGCACAACCTGGTCCTCAGACGACATGTACCTTTTCTGCAGGAGGAGGATACTGGAGATGCCCCTGTGGCAGCAGTGGACCTTGTGGACAGTGAGGATGAGGAGGCAGAGGATGAGGATGTGGACAACAGAACATCTGTGATCCGTGAGTACTTCCAATGACACACAAGTGAGACAGTCCAACTTTACATTTCAATGACTTTGGTTGTATTCTGTGTGACATTGCATGCTGGCATTTCCCACCTCCTTGCCCACTTACTGTTACCTCTGGATATTCATTTAGCAGATGTTGTTGATTTGACAAATACTCCTCGTGTGATCACACCAGGTACAGGTCATTAATTCTATGCTCATTCTATGTACAGTTAATTTGCAATGGTTGTGGCTGTTTCAATAAATACATATTTGAAATACACGTCATACTCCAAGTCGATTTTTAAAAAAGGGTGTTTATAGTGGTGCTAATATATAGAGGGAAATGTGCAATGGGATGGTGGTGATGATGGAAGAACGTCCAGGGTATTGTTCTAGTCTGGTCATAGCACAGCTGCATTGTCCATGGGGATATAGGAAGGGGCGCAATGGCATTTCAAAGTGGACAAGGTGACTGAGTGGGACACAAGGGTGACAATCAGGAGAGTCTCATTTCCTGACAGTGGTTTTGGCAAATGTCTCTGGCTTCTGTCTGGATCGCAGGAAACTTTTGCAGGGTGGTTCACCTTCTGCTCCTGTTGGTCCTGTGGTGGGGCCTCCTGGCCACTAGCGGCAGCAGAAGTGAATGGCTGTTCAGATGACTGGCTAGAGGCAGGGGCCCACTGGTGTGACACTACCTCCCTCATAATATTGGCCATGTCTGCCAGCACTCCTGATATGGAGACCAGGGTGTTGTTGATGGCCTGCAAGTCCACCTTGATCCCCTGATATTGTCCCTCCTTCAGCCTCCTGTTTTCCGGCACGTTGTCTACGATTTGGGCCATCATGTCCTGGAATGTTGGCAGGCTCCCAGGATCTCGGAGAATGCCTCCTGGAGAGTCGGTTCCCTAGTCCTGTCTTCTCCTTGGTGGACAGCAGTGCTCCCAGTGTCCCTGGTGGCCTGTGCCTCTGTCCCCTGAACTGTGTGCCCACTGCCACTGACCCCAGGTCCCTCATTGTCTTGTGTGTGAGGTGTAGCCTGGGGTCTCTGTACAGGTTGGCACACTGCTGATTGGCGTATCCTGGGGACAGAGGTTTGGGTATGCTGGGTGGGTGCTGTGATGTTGGCTCCTGATGGAGAAGGCTTTGTGGTGGTCTGTGACTAGGCTTGGGGGACCGGCTGTCCAGTGGTCCCTGATGGGCCAGGTATATCGTCCAGATCCTGAAGATCAGAGTTACTGTCATCACTGTAGGCCTCTTCTGTTGGGGAACTGGATAGTGATGGTACCTCCTCTCCAGTGACATTGGCAGGGGTAACTGTGGGGATGTAAATGATGTATTATGCTTCATGTGTATGACATATTGTACATCCCTGTCTTCCCCTCTACGGCTGGTGTTGCCCTGCCAGCTTTTACTTGTGTATGTTGGTGTGTGGTGGGATTGTTAGTTTCTCTATGCTGTGCATGCTTTAGTGATGAGTGTCCATGCCGGGCTGTGAGGGGTGCCCATGCATTGGTACAGCATGCACGGCTTTGCATTGGGATTAGTGCAATGTGATGGTGGGGTGTGTGGGATGGAGTGGAGTGATGGTAGTGGGGATGAGGGTATATGGTGGTATGCCGGTATGGGGGGTGATAATTGTTGAAAGTTGACTTACCGGAGTCCAGTCCTCCTCCGACTCCGGCCTGGCTCTAAGGATGCAATAATGCCAAGACTTGCTCCTCCCATGCTGTGAGTTGTGGGAGAGGAGGTGGGGGTCCACTGCCTGTCCTCTGTATAGTAAGCTGGTGTTTTGTTGCTATGGAATGTTCTGGGGTGCTGTCCCGGGGCGTTGACCCTGTCCATGATTCTCCACCATCGCTCCATCTTCCTAGCTATTGATATTTGCTGCACCTGTGCTCCAAATAGCTGTGACTCTACCCTGACGATTTCCTCCACCATGACCCGTAACTCCTCCTCAGTGAAATGGGGGTGCCTTTGTGGTGCCATGGGTGTTGGTGAGGGTGTGTTGGGTAATGTGAATGGGGTGTGTGATGTGGAGTGCATGAGGGGTGTATGGGTGTGAGAGATGTGTGGCTCTGGTTGTCGCAGGGGTCTCGGTGTCAGTCTTGTGCCAATTTCTTGTATTCATAAGGGGTTGTGGGTAATGTGGGTGCGTGTTTTAAAGTGGTGTGGGTGTGGTGTGTGTATGGGTGTCAGGTGTGTGTTGTTTAAATTGTCGAGTGTGGTGTTATTTTGTATGTGGGTGTCCATTGTGAGCACAGCAGTATGTACCGCCAATGGTGGTATGTTTACCGCCGTTGAATGTCCGCTGTGGTGATTTGTGGGTCATAATGTGATGTGCGAGGTTCTGATGGCGTAACGGTGTGGGTTTTGGGACCACCACTTTATCACTGAGCTTTGGTCTGGCAGATTTGTGTATGTGACTGTATTCTGTCAGATTTGGGTTTGTGTGATAATATGGTGAAAGGGTATCTGCCACCGCGGCGGTAAGTTGGCAGCCATCAGCATGGCGGTAAGCAGGATTTACCGCCAGTGTCATAATGAGGGCCTATATGTTGATGGAAGCAATTTCAATGACAAATTGTGGGGAAGCCTAAATATTGCATGGGGGCTGTGGCAGGACAGTGAATCATCTGCTACAGTAGCTATTTGGTTGCCTGACCATGTAGGTCTTAATACCTGACCCCCAGCCTACCACCTTAGCATTGTCTGATTATTAACATTCGTGTTTTGATCATGCCATGTTATCTAATTCTAAGTCAAGTATTGTCCTGAAATAAGTATCTGCTGACCTGGTGCAGTGGTGCTGGAACAATTTTGAGAGTGGGGGTGCAGGCATCAATGTTACATCATTGAAGTCATAGGTATTGTGAGCATATGTGTCATGCCCATTGAACAGGAGAAAGATATGGGTGTGGTATGTAGCCAGTGGTGCATTTGAAGCACAATGTTGCAAATATAAAAAGAATGATGTGGCAGTGCACCATCATTTACAAACAGTACTTTTTTAGTGAAATGGCCACAAAGTTTTTACTGACATGCAGTTTAAAACTGATAAAACTGTAAAGTGCACAAAAAATAAAGTCTTTCCCCCCTCTCAGCTCCTTGAGACCCTCACGGGTGATTAGTGCGCTTTACAAATTCCTGATTGATTGATTGAAAAAAATGAAACCGCAAATAAAAGGTAAATATTTACCATTGATTTATTTTGATCCCTTTAAAATCTTTGTTTCCATCACTATTCAGAAATACAGAACTACAACAAATGTTCTTCATGTGTGCTCTCCTCACTGCTGACATATATTGAAATATTTGTATAATTAGTTTACAGTTATCTTAACTGACATCCTGTATCCTTTCCTTTCACAGTTACTGTACCTCAGCAAGATTGTCAGATATTCTACTTTACAAAATGTTCTACATTTGTAGTCAGGGAAAGAAAACCAGACATCAATCTCTATGGTAAAAGAAAAAAAAAAATTCTGAAGGCATAGCCCAACATTTGACCTCTCTGTTCCAAAGCACAGCAAATCTGACAAGATAAAAATAAAATGTAAAGGCATACTTATTGCTTATATACCTTCTGAATTACAGCATTGTTGTTTTGGGGGTGCAGAAACACCCCTCACACAACTACATCCAGTGTCTATGACCTGATGAACTGGTAACTCTTTCTGCACTTAGTACATCTGCCCCATCTCTAATGTGTACTCAAGCGTTTTTTACTCCTTCATGCATATTTTTGCATCTTGACTCTTACTCACAGCAAATACTATGTTCAGAGTGGCTATAACCTGAACAGTGGGTCTACCATACCCTCGACCAAGCTTCTGTAGTCTTCATTAATTAGGTAGGGATAAGATAAGCTGAAGTAGTAGTAGTGAGGATTTTAGTAGCTCCTTCTTGTAGTCCTTCTCTTAGTAGACCATGCCACCTCCAAAGGGGATCTATGGTGCAATCAATAGAATCAAGTGAATATGCCCTTGAACAAAAGAGGTAGTGAAATTCAAGGAACCCACTTTGGCTTTAACTAGAATTTACTATATACTATAAGTCGTCCTGGACTGAGAACACATTTGCTACATTTTGCCATCTCACCTTCTTGAATTGAAGGCCTATGCAAAACATTTGAACATCGTGAAAATTAGAAGCTTTAAGACAACTTGGTGAAAACCCTAACCTTTTCAATAATTTATGTTGTGTATAGCTTTCTTAATACTAAGATTAGAGATCTGATAATGATGCAATTAGCAGAAAACAAATAGTGGCTATTTAAATATGGTTAGGCTGGGTTGACTTCTCAATGGTGTGGCAGAGAATCCACCTCTGCAGCCCAACAGAAGACTGCAAAATGTATTTTGAGATCCCATTCAACTTGTTGACGAACTTTTTTGGGGAAAAACTCCTCTCAATATAGTGGGAACAAAATGTTAACATGGGTGGCTGCCATGCGGTTGCAGCCTATCATTACTTTTTGGTATTTCAGAAACAAACTATAAAAATGTGACTTCATACAGAAATACAAGAAATCATATAGAGTATTGTTAACACCATGTAAGAAGGCCTACTCTTAATAAGGCAGTTGTTAAGACAAATGCAATTGAATCCTTGAGGTAAATGGGTGATCCACAACTTCAGGCAATGGGTCAACATATGTGCCAATACTCTCGCCCCAATGAAGAATCCCTCCAGCAGACGGACTGACAGAAAGGCCTTCTGGTTTACCGCTGGCCTCCAGGAATCTAAGCAAACCTGCCGAAGACTCGAAAGAAAGTTGCACCAAGATCAGACTCTGTACAATCACACAGCCTTCAAAAACGCCATCCGCAGACACCACCAACTCATCCGAGCCACCAAAAGAACTGCCTTCAAAGATCGAATCAACAAGCATAAAGCCACAAGGAGCTCTTCAACGTTGTGAAGGAACTCTCCAACCCCATCTCCAATGTCAACGAATTCCCGCCATGCCAAGACCTCTTTGACTCCCTAGCCTCCTGCTTCCACCGCAAGATTGTAGACATCCATGACAGCTTCAGCACCCAGACTCTCCCAGCAACCACCAACACCACAGATTCACCTCCGACCATCCTCCTGCTCTCCTGGACCCCTGTCAATGACAACGACACCATCGAAATCATGAACACCATCCACTCTGGCTCTCCATCTGACCCAGAGAGTCTGCCTCCCCCATTCTGCTCAGAGGCCACCAAAATCATCTGTGGCGTACCCCAGGGTTCGTCCCTCAGCCTGACCCTCTTCAACGTCTACATGCCCCCGCTCACTAAATCCCACAACCTCAACATCATCACATACGCCAACAACACCCACCAGATCCTTCCCCTCACCAAGGACTCTGCCAAGACCAACCTCCATGAAGGAATGAAGGCTATCGCCGAATGGATGAAGAGCAGCTGCCTCAAAGTAAATTCTGACAAGACAGAAGTCCTGATCTTCGGCTCAACCCCCTCCGCATGGGATGAGTCCTGGTGGTCTGCCACTCTTGGAACCGATCCGACTCCCACCGACCACACACACAACCTAGGATTCATCTTGAACTCCTCATTATCCATGATCCAGCAAGGCAACGCCATCTCCTCTCCTGCATCAACACCCTCTGCATGCTCAGAAAGATATACAAATGGATACCCACTGAAAACAGAAGAACAGTCACCCAAGCCTTCATAAGCAGCAAACTGAACTACAGCAATGCCCTCTATGCAGGAACCACAGCCAAACTCCAGAAGAGACTGCAATGCATCCAGAACGCCTCCACACGCCTCATTCTAGACATCCCCTGCCGCTGCCACATCATAGACCACCTGAGAAACCTCCACTGACTCCCACTCAACAAGAGAATCACCTTGAAACTCCTCACTTGCAAAGCACTGCACAACACCGGACCAGAACACCTCAACAGACGTCTCTCCTTCTACACACTGACCCGGCATCTCTGCTCCACTGACCTCGTCCTCACAACCATCCCACACGTCCACAGAACTACAACTGGCAGTAGATCATTCTCGCACCTCGCCGCCAAAACGTGGAACACTCTCCCACCCAGCTGCGCCAGACCAAAGACCTCCTTACCCTCAGGAAACTTCTCAGGACCTGGTTGTTCGAGCAGTAGCAGCACTTCCCCCCTTCCCCCACCTCAGTACCTTGAGACCCTCACGGTTGAGTAGTAAGCTTTACAAATTCCTGATTGATTGATCCCTGAAAGGTTTGTAATGACCGACCCCAACAAGGCTCTTTCTACAGAAATCTAGAAGTTTCCTCATGTCTAAATGAGATGGGAGAGCTGAGGGCTTGTCAAGGTGGAAGAGCCACCATTTTATGTTCCACCAAACCCTAAATAAATCTCTTAGTGCCCTTCTCCTGCACAATGCTAATGTGCACAGAATACTTCAGCTCAAAAAACAACTTGAATAGCTAAGTTTCACTTGTGTTTGGCTTTGTGCATATAAAACATCTTTAAAATGTAAACTTGAAGACTCACATTCTGCATATATTTTACAGACTAGCTTGGTTTCCTTGAAGGGAAAATGAGTTTGCTATCTTGAGCAAATGTTTTCGCTAAGTGGAAAAACCCTTGTATATGGAAGGATAAACCAGGAAATTTCACAAACTCTGCAAAAGGTAAAATCATGAAGTTAATAACTTCATGAAATCATAATAATGAAAATCAGTCAAACAAATTGAATTGTTAGCCTGAATATCCACTCTGCCATTCCTCATTGGGAAACATCCCAAACAATGCAGACGTTTCCCATGCAAGCGTAACCACGCTTTCGAGAACAGCAACTGCCTTTTTCTGTGCCTTAACCACACATGTCCTGGACTACGCATATGCGTGGTTAAGGCACAGAAAAAGGCAGTGTGGATCGGGAGAGGACGCAGTGAGGTAAGTGGGGTGGATTAAGGTCTTAGGGTGGGTGTGGGGGATGGGCATTTTATGGTAGGGGTTCATGCTATTTTTTTTTTAGGTTTTGGGATGGGATGGATTAAGGGCTTGTATGGGATAATTTATTTTTTTAGGGGCGAGGTTGGATATTTTAGGGTGGGGGTTGTGCTATTTTTTTTTTTTAGGTGCTAGGGGTGGGGTGGATTAAGGGCTTGGGATGGGTGGGGGTATTGGGCATTTTAGGGTAGGGGGCTACACTATTTTTTTTAGGTTTTAGGGGTGGGGTGGATTAAGGGCTTTTGGGCATTTTAGGGTAAGAGGATCACACTATTTTTTTTTAAGGATTAAGGGGTGGGCTGGATTAAGGATTTGGGGTGGGTGGGGAATTTGGGCTAATTTTTTTTTCCGGGGTGCGGGTGGGAGGGTTGGAACTTTTTAGGGTAGGGGGTCATGCATTTTGTTTTTAGGATTCAAGGGTCAGGTGGCTTAAGGGCTTGGGATGGGTGGGCTTTTGGGCATTTTAAGGTAGGAGGGTTGAGCTATTTTTTTTCCTGTTTTAGCGGTGGGGAGTGGATTAAGGGCTTGGGATGGGTAGAGGGTTGGACTAAGTTATTTTTTTAGGGCAGGAGATGAGTATTTTAGGGTAGGGGTCGCACTATTTTTTTCTTTAGGTTTTATAGGTGGATTTAGGGCTTGGGTTGGGCATTTTAGGGTAGGATGGTTGTGCTATTATTTTTTAGGTTTTAGGGGTGGGGGTGGTTATAGGGCCTGTGGTGGGTGGGGGGGTTGGACTGATTTATTTTTTTAGGGGCAGGGCATGGGGGTTGTGTATTTTAGGATATTGGGTCACACAATTTTTTTTTTTGTCGTTTTGGGGGGTTCTTTTGGGCATCAGGGCGGGTGGTATGATAGAAACACGCATGCCATTCCTACACATGCCTTTAATAGGCATGCTTTTACAATGAAAAATTGTTGTAAAGGCATGTGTGGTAAAGGCATGCGTGGTAACAATGCGCCGCATTATGCCTGTGCCAGGAATTATGTGCGCAAAGTGGGCATTCCCCTGTTAAGTGGGTTGAAAAAATGGCACAAAGAAATCTAAAAGATTTCTTTGTGTCATTTTTTTCAGCACTTTTAATGCCTGCTCAGAACAGGTGTTAAAAGGGGGTACATCATTGTTTACAATGGGCCCCTGTGTACTGTTGAAGGTTAGTGCCACAATTTTGTCACTAACCCTGAACAGTACATCAATAGTGTAATTAATTCAGACACTATGGCCCTCATTATGACATTGGCAGTAAATTCCGCTTACAACCATGCCGACTGACGCCAACATAACACCGCCGCGGCAGATAACCGCCAAGCATATTATGACACACACATACCAATCCATCATTATACAGCCACACACACAAGTCCGCCAACCCAGAGTTCAGTGTTAAATTGGCAGTATCAAAACCCACATGGTTACGACAACAGAACTATGCCCACAGCTTTATGACCCATGAGTCACCGTGGCGGACATTCAATGGCAGTAAACCATTGGCGGTACATACCGCCCAGCTCAAAATACACACACACTAACAAAACAGTACCACATTGGACAATGCAAACTACACACACCTGACACACATACACACACCATACACACACCACTATAAAGCACTCACCCACACTACCCACAACCCTTTACGACTAGAAAGAATTGATACCAGAGAGAGACAGCAAGAGCACCCACACAACCAGAGCCACATAACATCATCTCCTATACACCATCTACACACTTTACATCACACACTGCAATGCATCACCCCACACACCCTCACCCACACAAATCACACTACACCCATGGCACCACAACAACATCCCAGATTCTCTGAGGAGCTGAGGGTCATGGTGAAGGAAGTCATCTGGGTAGAGCCACAGTTATTTGGAGCACAGGTGCATCAGACGTCCATTGCTAGGAAGATGGAGCTATGGCAGAGAATCGTGGACAGGGTCAACGCCATAGGACAGCACCCCAGAATGAGGGACGTCATCAGGAAGAGGTGGAACAACCTACAGGGGAAGGTATGTTCCACAGCAGCAAGACACCAACTAGCTGTACAGAGGACTGGCGGTGGACCCCACCTCCTCCCCCACAACTAACAACATGGGAGAAGCAAGTCTTGGTAATCATGCATCCTGACGCTCTGGCAGGAGTAGGAGGAGGACTGGACTTTGATAAGTCAAATCTCTATTACTATCACCCCCCCACCTGTATGCCATCACAAACCCCCACCTGTACCCCCACTCCCATCACTTCACCACCTCCCACATACCCCACCATCACAACCCACTCATCCCAATACCAAGCCCTGCATGTAACACCAATCCATGGACACCCCTCACAGACCTACATGGACACCTATCACCACTGCATGCACACTGGAGAGAATCACCTAGCCCACTAAATAGCAACTCACACAATGGCAAATATGCCAGGGCAACAACAACCATAGAGGGCAACACACCCATACACATGATGTCACACGCAGAAAAAATAACACTGCATTTGCATCTCAACAGGTCCCCCAGCCAATGTCACCAGAGAAGAGGTGCCAGCAATATCCAGTCCCCCCAGAAGAGGCCCACAGTGATGACAGCAGCTCTTCTCGCCTGGATCTGGATGACCAACCTGGCCCATCAGGGATCTCCGGACAGTCGGTTACCTAGGCACACTCTCAGACCACCACAGAGCCTCCCCCTCAGAAAACACCACCACAGCACCCACCCAGCGGGCCCATAACTCTGTCCCCAGGGCACATCAGTCAGCATTGTGTCTACCACTACAGAGACCCCAGGCCACCCCACAAACCAAGGATGATCAGGGACCTGGGGTCAGTGGCGGTGGGCACGCAGTTCAGGGGACAGAGGCACAGAACAACAGGGAAGCTCAGAGGACTGCTGTGCGACAGGGGGAGGACAGGCCCTGGGAACCAACTCTCAAGGAGGCACCCACCGCGATCCTGGGGACATACCACCATTCCCAGGAGATGATGGACCAAAACCTGGACAAGTTGCAGGAGAACATGCGGCTGCAGGAGGGACAGTACCTGGGGATCAGGGAGGACTTGAAGAACATTAACACCACCATGGTCTCCATTGCAGGGGTGCTGGCAGACATGGCCAACACGATGAGGGAGGCAATAGCACCCCACTGGGCCTCTGCCACTAGCCAAACTGATGAACAGCCTTCCACCTCCGCTGACGCTAGTGGACAGGAGGCCCCACCACAGGTCCAACAGGCCACCAGCACCCCTCCCCCTGCAGAAGGAGAACTACCCCGCAAACGTTCCCTGCGATCCAGGCAGAAGCCAGAGACTATTGCCAAGACTTCTGCCAGGAAATAAGACTCTCCTGATTGCCACCCTTCCGTCCCACTCTGTCACCCTGTCCACCTTGAACTGCCATTGCTCCCCTTCCTATGCCCCCTTGGACAATGCACCTGTGATACAAATATACTGGAACTATACCCTGGACTTTCCTCCATCGTCACCCCAGCCCATTGCACATCCCCTTCTACCTCTTAGCACTTAAATAAACACCCTTTGAAAAAATACAAGCATGGAGTATGTCAAATGATTTAAGTATGTAATAGTTCAACAAGGTTTAAACAATGAAAATCAACTGTACAGAAATTTAAACATAGGAATGACCTGTAGTTGGCTTCAGTCAACACACCAGGAGCGATAGTGGGGCACAAATATCTGCAAATAGAGATGCCAAAGGTTACAGTGAGTGGCCATAGAAGTGGGAAAAACAGCCTGACAGTGATAATGTCAAACACAAAAATGGCAATTAAATGTGAAGTTACACTTTCTTAACTGTGTGTCATTGGAAGTGTTGACAAATTATTGCACTTCTGTTGTCCTCATCCTCATCCTCTGCCTCTTCACTGTCCACAGGGTCCACTGCTGCCACACGGCCATCTTCAGTCTCATCCTCCTAAAGAAAAGGTACCTGGCAACGTAAGGCAAGGTTGTGCAACATACAGCATGCCATGATGATCTGGCACACCTTCTTGGGTGAGTAGTACAGGGAACCACCTGTTAGATGGAAGCAACAACACCTGGCCTTCAGGAGGCCGAAGGTCCTCTCTATAATTCTTCTTGTTCACCCATGTGCCTCATTGTAACAAACCTCTGCCCTTGTCCTGGGATTCCTTGCAGGGGTCAGTAGCCAAGAGAGGTTGGGGTAACCAGAGTTACTTGCAAATATCGAGGGACAACTGTTAGCCACACACCAACCCTTAGGCCCCACACTATGCCCATACACCAACAACCACTGGGTGGGAACCAGGTCTCACCTATTAGCCACACCCTGTGCCTCTGGAGTTGAGCCATCACATATGGGATGCTGCTATTCCTCAGGATAAAGACATCATGCACAGACCCAGGATATTTCACAGTGACGTGGGAGATGTACTGGCCTGCCAGGCACACCATTTGCACATTCATGGAGTGAAAGCTCTTTCAATTTCTGAACACCTGTTCATTTCGCTGGGGGGGTGGCAAATGCTATATGTGTACCATCAATTGCCCCAATAATGTTGGGGATATGTCCCATTGCATAGAAGTCAGCTTTCACTGTGGCCAAATCCTCCACCTGGGGAAAAACGCATATGGTTAATCAGGGCAGACAACACTCTGGTCAGTACTATTGAGAACATTGTCTGAGACATTCCTTCTCCCAAGCCCACCATCACTTGGAAGGAGCCATTTGCCAGGAAATGGAGCACTGATAGCACTTGCACTTGCACAAGAGGGAGGATCCCAGTGGGGTTACGGATAGCAGATATCAGGTCAGGCTCCAATTGGGCACACAGCTCTGTGATTGTAGCCCTGTCCAGTCTATAGGTGAGGATAATGTGCCTGTCCTCCATTGTTGCCAAGTCCACCATGGGTCTGTACACAGGGGTATGTCTCCATCTCCTAGTCATCCACAGCGGTTGCAATCTATGGGACAAAATGGTGAGGAGCTGGTTAATATCTCTTATTTCCAACCACTACACTTCAATGCATGTAGTGATTGTGACAGTATTTTTTTGGAGAGGTCCAAATGGTGCATATGTGGACTGTGTTGCAGTTAGGAGCCATGGCCTGCCCCTGAAATGGTGTCCACAATTCCTGTTTGGAGGGACAGTTGGAAATGAGGTAATTCCGCTGACGTGCGCCATTGCGGGAGGCGGTCAAAAACTGCCTTGCAACTCCTCATTGGTTAACATTGGGCCCTATGGGTTACAGTGGCCAATGGTGATGTACATCGGCGGTGAAGGTATGCACCACAGCGGATGTGACCGCCATTTTCTATCTGTTCACTCACTTGCTACCTGACCTTCAACAGGAGAGGACCTAAATTGCAAGTGCTGCTGTGACCTGTGTCTGGAACTGACCATTGCTCGTGTCACTGGGGAAAGGGCCCATGCCTTCACCTCGGTGGAGTTGGAGAGACTGGTGGATGGGGTCCTATCCCAGTACCGAATGCTGTATGGGCCTCCAGAACAACAGGTGAGTACACTGTGGGTATGATGCATGGGGTGTGAATACATGGAGTGCTGTGTGTGAAGGCCTCATGTGGGGGGTTGGTGGGTGGGCCCTTGGCAGTGTGCTGCATTTATGGTGGGCCATGTCTGTGCTAATGGGGATGGGAAGGGCAAGGTGGGCCATGAGTGTAACAGGCAGGATGGTCGCACTTATATCTGTCCCTGTGTCCATTTTCCTGCAGGTAAGTGCCCATAAGAAAAAGGGTATATGGCATGCCATCACCAAGGACGTGTGAACCCTTGGGGTCTACGGCAGGCAGACCACTCACTGTTGCAAATGGTGGGAGGACCTGAGAAGCTGGGAACGGAAGAGGGCGGAGGCCCAGCTGGGGATGGCCTCCCATCGAGGAAGGGGTGCCCGTTGAACCCTGACCCCCCTAAGCCACAAGGGGGTGAGTACAGTGCCCCAATTTACAACTTGCGCATGGTGGGGTGGTATCTGGGTGGGGGGTGTGCGCCTGTGGGTGCCCTAGGCCAGGCCTGCCATTGCAGCATAGGTCCCATGATGGGCGGGGTTCTGGTGTAAAATACCTCCAACCAAGCTGGTATGCATCCACAACTGGGCAGGAGCCTGTGGGTCTCAGGCATGCTTCAAGTGGCGTTAGGTGTCCTTATCCCTGGGATAGTGACTAGAATTGTGACTGGTAGTGCATTGCCTAGTGTGTAGGGCTGTTCCCTGTGTGTGTGTGTGTGTGTGTGTGTGATGTATGCCAACGTTAGTGTTGTTTGCGCTATTGACCAGTGTATCCTTTGTCTTACCCCCCCTTTTTGTTTTGTCACCCTGTCCTTATGTGCATTAGCATCATCTGGCCGAGGAGCTGAGGCACCGGCGACAGAGGGAGCTGCATCCCAAAGGGCCCAGGAGGTCAAATCCACTGAGGGTGAGGGCACCAGTGGGATGGAGGGCGAGGCGAGCACCACTGCGGAGACAGGAGGTGACAGTACTGACACAGATTCCTCCTCTGGTGAAAGCTCCCTGGTGGAGGTGGGGCACCTCTGTGCCCACCCCAGCTACAGGTACAGCCACCACCCCATACCAGCACTGTCCTCCCAGCAGCCCCTCAGCATGTTTCCCGTGCTCGCTCACCCAGGAGGGTGGGCATCTCCTTTGCCATAGGCACCTCAGGCCCTGCCCCAGTTAGCCCTGCTGCCCTAAGTGAGGAGGCTATTGGGTCTACTGCAATCCATCTCTGTTGAGCAGTCAACCATTGTGAATGCCATCCAGGGGCTTGCAGCCCAATTGCAACAGACAAATGCATTCCTGGAGGGCATTCACACTGGCATTGCAGCCCAACAGAGATCAATCCAGGCTCTGGCCTTCTCTCCGATGGCAGCCATTGTCCCTGTTTCTAGCCTCCCCCCTCCAACTTCCTCTACCCAATCCCATGGTCCTCAATCCCAACCTATCCCAAACACACAGTCAGATGAGCATGCACCCAGGACAACACACAAGAGTGGACATAGCAAACACAAGCACCACACTTCATCCCACAGACACTCACACAAACACCATCCAGATGCAGACATACCAACATCCACTGCCTCCACTGTGGCCCCCTCCTCCTCATTGTCCACCTCCCTCCCAGTTGCGTCTACACTCACACCTGCATGCACTACATCCTCATCCACTACCCCCATCACCAGCACACATATCAGCACACGCCCCTCACTGGAAGTCACCACCCCACATCCATGCACAAGTCCCTTGTGTCCTCTTCCACTGTGTCTGTGCCCCCTCCTCCCAAAGTACACAAACGCAAGCACTCAGACACCCAACAGCCATACACCTCACAACAGCATCCACTCCATGCACCTGCACCTAAACACAGCAGACACCTCCTACAACCACTCCCTCTACCTCTACTCCCAGACCATCTCCCTCTTCCCACCCCAATGTCCCTAAGAAGCTTTTCCTCTCCCCCTTTGACCACTTCCCTAGCCCTCCACCGCCCTGTCCCTCACAACAGGCCAGGGTGGTCAGAACCCAGGCAAGCACCTCAGCCACCTAATCCAGGTGCACAGTAATGTCAACAGCTACACCAGGTGGGAGAGGATCCCGAGCCTCAGGCAGCCACACTAATAGGGTGCCTGCACCAAGTGCTGCAAGGAAGGGCAATGAGGCACCCCCAGCTGCTGCAAGGAAGGGCAAGGAGGCACCCCCAGCTGCTGCAAAGAAGGGCAAGGAGGCACCCCCAGCTGATGCAAAGAAAGGCAAGGAGGCACCCCCAGCTGGTAAAAGGAAGTGCAAGGAGGAGTCCCTAGCTGCTGCCAAGAGGAGCAAGGAGCCATCCCAAGCTGTTGGCACGAAGGGCAAGGGCCCTGCACCAGCAGGCAAAAAGGACAAGAGGCGTGGTGCAGGGACTCTGTCGGAGCCCCGACCAGCAACCATGGTAGGTCAGCCGTCTGAGGCTGCAGGGGATGGGCTGGAGCCTCCCCCCACCACTGCCAGAACCGCCACCATCACCGCCACCAGCACCACTGCAAGCAGCACCAGTCCGAGTGGGCAGTAGTCCGAGGCTGCAGGGACAGGGCTGGAGCCTTCCCCTACCCATGCCAGTACTGCCACCAGCACCACTGCCAGCAGCAGAAGCCCGAGTGGGCAGCCATCTGAGGCTGCAGGGGAAGGGCTGGAGCCTCCCCACCACCAGTGCCAGCACCGCCACCAGCACTGCCACCAGCACCACTGAGTAGCCGTCATCACTGGTGGACAGTGTGTAGTCCTGCGTCCACGGGCTGTTGTGCGGCCTGGCCCCTGCAAATCCCATGGGTCTGACACCCAGGTGAGAGACTGTGACCTTGCGCTCCCCAAGATCTGCATCACAGGGCACAATGCCCCCTCCGGAACCAGTGGAGAAGCCATCCACTCACTGCATCCTTCCCAGGATGAAGCACACTGGGCACAATGCCCCTACAGAACCCGTAGAAGAAGCCATCCATTCACTGCATCCTTCCCTGGATGAAGATAACTGGACACAATGCCCCCTCCAGAACCAGTGGAAGAAGCTATCCACTCCCCGCAGCTACCCCAGGATGAAGATAACTGTGAACAATGCCCCCTTCAGAACCAGTGGAAGAAGCCATCCACTCACTGCATCCTTCCCAGGATGAAGCACATTGGGCACAATGCCCTCTCCAGAACCAGTGGAAAAGCCATCCACTCACCGCATCCTTCCCAGGATGAAGCACACTGGGCACAATGCACCCTCCAGAACCAGTGGAAGAAGCCATCCACTCACCGCATCCTCCCCAAGATGAAGATAACTGGGCGCAATGCCCCATGTAGAGCCAGTGGAGAAGCCATCCACTAGAGAGACTGTGGCCTTGCACTCCCCATGATCAAGCCCAGGGCATGTTGCCCCCTCCAGAGCATGTCGGCAAGTCACCCACTTGAGAGACTGTGGTCTTGCACTCTCCAGGACCACGCACAGGGCATGTTGCCCCCTCCAGAGCCAGTAGGCTAGTCACCCACTTGAGAGACTGTGGCCTTGCACTCCCCAGGACGGAGTGATGGGCATGTTGCCCCCTCCAGGACCAGTGGTGTTGTGCCATCTTCCGGCTGAGGTGCTCCCCCATTCCCCGTCCCCCTGAGGTGCCTGTCCATTTTCGACCTCATGCCCCTGCAGTGTTCTCTCCGTGTTGTTGCAGGAGTGAGGTTGGGCCTTGGACTTTGTGATGTGGCCCTGTGGCCCACGGACATTGAGGACTGGGCAGTGTCCCTTGCATTGTAAATATGTATATATAAATTTTGATTTGGATGCACGTATTACTAATATATTTATCTTATTACACTCTTTTTACTCTATTTTGGTTGTCCTTGTATTATTCCTGAAAGATACTGGGTGAATATGTAATGTTATTGCATCTGGTTGTGTGTGTGGTGTTGGGGGTGTTCTGTGTTGCGTGAGTGTGTCACGCTCTTTTTCCTCCCCCTTCCCCTATGTGCTAGGCAGCAGTACTCACCGTGGTCGCCTTCACCGGCGTTGGTGTTCATAGTGGAGCAGAAGGCAGAGGAACATGGGGAACACATGCAACTCGGGCTCCATGGCGGCGTGGTTCTTCCGTGAAGGTCCAGAGGTGAGTTGTTTCCCTTCTGTGCAATGTTTCCACCAAGTTTTTGATGTCATTGGTACTGTCCTGGAAAAGGTGGTGGATAGGTGGGTCATTTTACTGTGGGTGGTACTTTGTCTTCCGCCAGCCTGTTGGCGGTATTACCGCCGCTTTATCACCGACTGCCAGGGTTGTAATGAGGGACTATTGCTCCCTACCCTGTGCCATGTGGCACTGTATTTTAAATATGGCACACCCATTGTGGTGGTAGGGAGTCGTAAGGGGCCGCAAGAATAAATGTGGCCCTTAGAAACCAGCCAGCATGCTAAGAGAGGGAAGGAGTCTACCTGGTCCTGCAGGAGGAGAGATTATCCAGAACAAAATTGTCCCAGCATGTCTCTGGTGGCTGTGGGACATCCAGAGAGAGCTAACTGCCAGAGTGTGAGCTGTGAGAGACCTGTATGGCAGAGAAGTCCTCCTAGCCTTCACTTCAGTTGGTCATAGAAACTGCTACAGCTGCATGACAATAGTAGGCCTAGAGAATACTACAACTGAATGATTATCTTATGCCTGAACAGGGCTGAAACTGCTTTATTATCATTGGCCTGGACGAGGGCTGTAACTACCATGGTCATTGTATGCCCCTCTGGGGGCTGCAAATGCCGAAATAATCAGTTAAGATGGGTGCTGCAAAGCTGTACCCATTATATGCCTGGTCTGGACTACACCAACTTTTAGCCTGAATAAAGCTGCAACTGCATTGACCACCATTGGCCCAAGAGGGGGTGAGACTGTCATTGACCCAGGTGGAGCTGCAACATCGCAATTGACAGAGACTGCCGGATAGATGTGCATTTGTACAAGCATAGCAGTCTCACAAGGCTGAAGCTTAGTGGGTATATAGTCAAATCTAGAATACGTTTAGCTTCATGTTTACTGCAGCTTCAGCAACAAGAAGAACTGAGGGGTCATCAAGCTAAAAGAAAGAAACAAAGATTCAATTGTTGTCCTCCCAACTCACCAAAGAGGCTAAGATATAAAGTAAATATACATATGACTGTGTGAGAACAAAAAAGACTGCACCTACCCTTCATTCAAGCTTTACTTGATTCTAAAGTGGTGGTCCAGCATATAGAGGGACACTCAGGACAGATTAGTAAATGGGATCAGGAGGGTGAAATGTAGTGGAAAAGAATCACTCAAAGAGACACTAACTATTGTAACCAATGTGATTGAGTAGTATTTAGCACTGTGCGATAAAACATACTTTATTTTTTAAAAAAAAAAAACAATTACTGGGCTGGAGATTGGAATTATTGTGTCTGATGATTGATTGTTTAGTTGTGAGGTTGAAGACTCCAAAGTACCTCCCTGTGAAGCCTATGATTTGTTGCCCAAACTACATTGACAGTCCAGTAGGGAAAGGTTTGTACTTGGCCCACTTTGCACAGCCATAATTGGATGAGCCCTGGGACACCAATGTCAAACTACCTCAACCACCAAGGTCAAAGGCCAGCAGCCCCTGACTGCCTCAGACTCCCCAAATGGGTCTATTAGACTTGGCTCTTTTTACAGGATCATCCCCAAACATTTTGCCTTCTCCTATTTTTCAGTGCTGAAGTGCATATGCTGAAGTGCATATGCTCTCCCTACAACTTGGTATAATTGGTTTACATATGTTTGGCTTATTTAAATTACCTGTATGTCCCTTGTAAAGTGGTATATCATATACCCAGGGCCTGTAAATTAAATGCTAGTGGTGGACCTGAAGCGCAGATTGCACCACCCACAGAAGTACCCTTTCAAACATGTCTCAGGCCTGTCACTGCAGGGCCCGTGTCACTAGGTTATTGTCACACTGACTTGACAAGTCAAACTACTTGCCAAGCCCTGAAATCCCTTTTTACTACACCTAAGTCAGCCCTAAGGTAGGCCCTAAATAGCCCTATGGGTCAGGTGCTGTGCACGTATTAGAAAGGACATATGTCTTTATGTGCTATATGTCCTAGTAGGGACAAACATCCTATTTAGTTTCTTACTACTGTGAGCGCAGCTCCTCTCATTGGATTGCATTGGAAATGCCATGACATGTGTCTAAGTGGTATCTTCTGATCTATGGGGAATCACATGGCATGTTTAGTCTGTTTGGAATGGTAGTGAGGAATGCTGCTTACTGGTGTAGGTGGATTTTTAATACCATTGTAGAAATGCCACTTTTAGAAAGTGGGTATTTCTCTGTGCTATTTACCACTGGTGCTTTTGCAGCTTGACTTCAATCCACGCCTGGGGTAGAGTGACAGCTGGGCTTTGTGCATACTTTTCAGACAGCCAGTACACAGGGAGATGAGTTTCTAACAGTAGTATATCTGCACACTGAGTGTTCTTCCTGGGCTGGGAGAGGTAGAGGCGGGGCACCCTTGCATCTGTAAAGGTTGTACCCTGGCCTCACACAAAGGGCTAGATTACCTCCTACTGATGTCTTGAGCCAGTGCTGGAGGAGAAGGGGACATTCCTGGAGCCGGTTAGTGTTGGTTGGAAGCCGCTCCCAACCTTTTTGGAAGCTGAGCAAAATAGGTTTAAGTGTAGTGTGTGTCCCCCATTTTCTTAGACACTAATGGTCTAAGGATCTAGGTTCTAGGTGCTCGAAGGGTTCGCCAGGAACTGCCTTAGGACTGCTTTGCTGGTAGACTGAACTGTGACTCTGGTAGGTCACTAGAAGGACTGCCACTGCTTTTTCTGGACACTTGTCAAGACATGCTTGTCTGGGTCCTGGTAGAGTGCCCTGTGTCCTTGTGGTTGCAACCCCCTCCCCTGAAGTGAAGAGGTTACGAGCAGCCTGCTGACTTAGCATGGATGAGTGTGCTTCATGCCGTGTTCCAGGGGAACAAGCAGGTACTTCTTGAAGTCACCGCTGCAGCCCGGGTGGGTGCAACGGGCCTGCAGTCAAGACCGGGCCAGCCAGAAGTGCTGCAGTTTCTTCCCTGGAGCCCGGGAGGGCTCAGGACGCGCTCCAGCATGGGTTCACCGCCAGAAGGGACGCCATTGGAGGAAGCAGCTGACTGCAGGTAGGCAAACAGCTGCCCTGTGGTCTTCTTTCCTCACTGTTACATTGCCTTATAGTCATGGGGATGTCAGTAGCAGGCCGGGATGACGACTGTCTGTTAGCGTGTCTGATATTATTTGGTTTCTTAGCGTTAGTTTATAAGGGGATGTGTTAGAGGTTCGATGGAACTTTTGACTGTGATTAGAGTAGTTTCCACCATAAGACTCAGTTCCAGTACAAATCAATAACAATACCAATCATTAACATCAATAATCTTGGGAGTCAGTAATTTCCACACACCATCACCCCTGGGCCATAAATAACCACACCTTTATTTAAAAGTTAGAATGTTTATTTCCCTATATTAACAATGCTATTATTACATAACTAAGTCTCAAAATCAAATGACAAGCATACAGAAACAAGACTGTTTGACCGAATCTTCTAAAGAATCTCAATTTAATCAAAGTGTGGATCACTACACATTCTAGGGTTGCAGTACAAATCAATAGCAGGAATAATTGTGCGATAGGAATGGCATACATTTAGAGTCAGCAAAGAAAAGACATCAACTCTTGTTCATATTTAGCAGACATCATCAGTGAGTATCCTAACTAACCTTCTGATTAGAATAGCATGTTTGGGCTTCATGCAAAACAATTTAGTCAACACAAATTTAGAAAACATCTAATTATGGCTCTATCAAGTTCAGCAGTTGATACCTAAAACAAAGCAAATAGACATAGTAATCAGTAACGCCATCTTATACCTTGCCTCAGTTTGGTTCAGCAAGCGGTAACAGTCTTCGTCCATTGGACATCTGTTCGGTCAGCAAAGCATCAGAATTCAGCAATAGAGTTCAAGATAGAAATATCTCAGGAGCAGGCATAATAGAAAATACTTCTCAATAAAGATTTAGGAAAAGTGAGAAATGTCTCCTCAGGTAGTTCGGATAGAATAGTGGCTAATGGTGCATCTCTTCTTGGGACGGTTAGGAAAAAATGTGTCTCTCTCCTCTTGGTACAGTCTGGCTAAGTTAGATTCCCTAAAACTACTTCCCACGTTGCTATTGGTCAAAGAATTGTACATTTACATTTAGTCCAATGAAAGTAGAACCTCAAATCTAAGAATTTACTTAACCATTGTTCACATGTCGATGACTGGCTCCTCTTCTCCTGTACCCGTCATTGGACTCGTCAGGTAACAAAATTGTATCAGCTTATACTCCAGTCAATGCATATATTGTTAATCTCCTGGGAACCTCGCCTTTACACACACTACGCTTTACAATGTATCCGTAGCTAGTACAACATATACTAGCAAGCAGTTGTCATGGGAAAGAATTTCAGCTACTAGCATTCGGTCAACACAATGGAAAATTACATCTTAATTCTCTAAGCAGCCATTTTATGATTTGTCTAATCAATGCAACCTGACAGAAGGCCGTGCAACTAGGCCCAAGACCTTGCTTAATTAAGGCCTATGATTAATAAAGCAAATACATGATACATGACCATTAATATGACATACTACTACATTAATCAAACATAGGCACAACATTTTACATTAATAAACTGTTACTAAGTACACTTTGTGATTATTGATGGTCATTCAAGTAGGTGCATTTTCAAAGTAGTGTATTATTTCTCTATGTTAACTCATTTTCTATGCAGATTTAACATTCAGAATGCATGAATATTCATTAGTAAAATTTCAGGGTTCACACCCTCAACAGAGGTCCCCGGTCCTGCCAGTAACAGTTTTAGCAGTGCTGCAGGTTCTGTACTCAGAATGCAGGAGCTCCTAGATTGGAACACGAGTCCCAGATTACAGCCTTTTCTGTAATAGGAGTGCAGGAGTTCCAGGATTGAGACGGTTGTGTCCCTGTCAACCTTGTAACTTCTGAAGGAAGCACAGACATGCTCTGACCTTCTGGGAGAAGGTGGGGTGGCGATTCTTGGGGAAGCCATGTTCCCCACAATGTTTTTGCGCTCATGGTATATGCTGCATTCCCCTTTTCTGTATGTGCTGATTTGTCGTGGTTGCCATGTTGGGAAGACCAACACATTTTCAGGATACGTCTGATACACAGTGGGAGAAGTTTCCACTTGGATGCCTATTGGCAAATGCCATTTAGGAATGTTTCCTTAGTATGCACATTTAGGGGGTGATTCTAACTTCGGCGGGCGGCGGAGGCCGCCCGCCGAAGTTCCCCCACCAAAATACCGCTCCGCGGTCGAAAGACCGCTGAGGGTATTTTGGGATTTGCCCTGTGCTGGCGGGCGGCCGCCAAAAGGCCGCCCGCCAGCCCAGGGCAAATCAACCTTCCCACTAAGATGCCGGCTCAGAATTGATCCGGCGGAGTGGGAAGGTGCGACGGGTGCAGTTGCACCCGTCGCATATTTCAGTGTCTGCTAGGCAGACACTGAAATACTTTGTGGGGCCCTCTTATGGGGGCCCCTGCCGTGCCCATGCCATTGGCATGGGCACGGCAGGGGCCCCCAGGGGCCCCGCGGCACCCCCTACCGCCATCCTGTTCCTGGCGGGCGAACCGCCAGGAACAGGATGGCGGTAGGGGGTGTCAGAATCCCCCATGGCGGCGCAGCAAGCTGCGCCGCCATGGGGGATTCTAAGGGCAGCGGTAAACCGGCGGGAGACCGCCGGTTTACCCTTTCTGACCGCGGCCAAACCGCCGCGGTCAGAATGCCCTGCGGGGCACCGCCGGTCTGTCGGCGGTGCTCCCACCGACCCTGGCCCCGGCGGTCGGAGATCGCCGGGGTTAGAATGAGGGCCTTATTCTGGTGATAATAATGTCCTACCAGACAGAAATGTTTTCATGTCATGTACATTTATTTTTGGTAATAATGGTAATAATGTGTTTACCTGACTACTGCTGATTTGCAAATCACTAACAACTTGTATGATAATCTGACAATGTCTTGTGTAGCAGGGTACTACTGCTTTGTTTTTGGGTCTAATGATTTTTTGTGTAAAACAGTTTCTTTTTATATAACTTGTTTTGGAGTTTTCTTTGTGGTGTAGGTATTGGTGGGTTCTGCCTGGCTTAGGTGCATTACCTAACCAACAGGAAACTCAATTTCTAAGATGTTCTGACAATAACATAACATATTATGATTTCTGTATACTTTGACCATACTCTGCATTGACCTTCCTCCCAGTCCCTGACCAATTACACTCTTCACAGAGGCTTTGATTCTGATTCTCTTCCACACCTGTTGACTGACATTCATATTTGACTTTTTTGTACTGACCTATTCTAGGTCTGTTCTCTTGAGTTTGCTGAATCTGTCTTCCTTTTCTTTTTATGTTTACCCTTAAACTGACACACACATACACACTCACTTTCTCTCTCTCTCTCTCAGTCGCTCTTTTTCACTTTCTCTGTCTGTACTGATTTTTAACATAATGAATCTAAACATTTGAATCGTCTTACTAGTAGGTCAAAAAGGAAGGAGTTTTTGGAAAATCAAAAATAATTACACACATATTTTTCCACTGTCTGTTAAATCAAATCGGGCTGCTGTCTAAATTATTACTTCTGTTCTCTCTTCATCAGATGTTGTGCATGGCATTGCTATACTTAACCTCAAAGATCAGAGATCAAACTAATTGATGAAGGCTGATCCAAAATGTACTTTGAGTATCATAAGAATGGCCTTTGGCAATTTCTAAATTACAGGTGCCTCCTATTACAGTTGAAACATAATTCTTGGCATTGCTTTCAGTGATCTCCTCCTTGGCAGCACTGTTCAAAAGTTGAGATCATGTTAAGCTTTTTTTTACCACAGAGCTATGTCTTCACACCTTGTATGTGCAGAACTATTCATGCTCAGGATGGCTATTTGTACCAATGTACAGCCCTGCATTCGGTAAAAGTGTATTAACCACTGTACCTGCTGTACTGGCTACTGATATGAGATATCGAAAGTAGTCTTGTACTAATGCATGTTGGGCATGTCTCTATCACCGACTGCTTATCATGATACTATTTATGCATATTAATCTGCTAATGAAATGTAAAAAAAGTGCCTCCTATAATGGCCTAACTTCTTTGACACAATGGGGCATATTTTTGAAAAGTGGTGCATCATGTCATGATGTGCCACTTTTCTTGCGTCCCCTTGCGCCCTCCTAATGCCAGCATGTGTGCGCCGTATTTATGATATGGTGAACCAGGGCACACATTAGGTAATAAGCGTAAAACATTTTTATACTAGTTTGGTGCTTTGCAGGATTAGCTTCAAAATGTTGGATGCCAGTACTGCAAAGTGAAAGGGGACCCACTGAAAACAATAGGAGCGGTATTCTAACACTTGCCCTAGGCAAGCGTTAAAAATTAAGCTAAAAATGGTGCAGTGGAATCTGATAGATTCCGCTGCACCATTTTTTTGGGTCTCCTACTTTAGAACAAAATTAAGCTAATATGATGCAAGGTGGTACAAGGGGCTTCTAAATATGCCCCTGTATCTCTCCAGAACCTCTTACCAGTATTGCTAGACATGGGAAGACTGTATACTACAGCAGGCAACTAGAATATCATTTTAACGGCTCTTAATAAATCAACAAATCTGGTTTTAGATAGGCTGCACAAGATTAGCAAAAATAATGACAACTCTAAACAAGGAGATAAGGTTGATCATTGTATGGGACAAACATTTTCCAAATGATCTTGGCTAATCCTGTTTTTTAATTACAAATAAGAGGTTGGCTTGCCCAGACTATTTTCGAACTTCGGTTGTTTATTCTTCCATGGCCTCTCTGCCAGCCCCTTCTTCCATATTGTTCCTGCATTCTCCTTCCCAAACTCCTACGCCCATCACCTTCGGAAAACCAGTCACCATCATAGGTGTCAGCATGGCCCCAGAAGGTAATAATAGATTGCACTGATGGTAAGAGGCAGTGCACGTTTGGAATTACTTGATGGTGCAGCTGGCTGCTGGGTCTGTCCTTGGAATGGAGGACAACGTTACCCAAGATGGCAAGAAAGATAACAATGGATGCTTCTGCAAGACACTGGATTACCGAAGTCTTGGGAAAAACCAAGCCTCTGCAGCCTTCTTGGAAGACTCATCAATATAAACCATAGCATCTTCTCAATTGCTTAGCAATGCTTTCGAGATGAATCAGTCTGAATACTTACCTACAAGGTCATTATCAGGGCTAGTAAATCAGTGGTTTTGTGATTACTTCATTGAGTTCCAAATTAATGTAATTGCTTCAGTGTATATAAAATGAAAATAGTCCAAACGGTCAGTAGCATATTTGACAATAGAAATCCTTAAGGAAAGTAACAGGTTTAAACAACTTTAAAACTGAAACTCTTGCAATTGGGCTAACTGAAGAAGACCAAGTCAGAAATTTAAGTTTGGAAATAGGCATCTATTGGCGACCTCTCACTGTCAGCAAACAAGGAGGAAACACATTCTGCAGACATACTCACCTGTGACATTTCCAGTCTCTTGATAAGAAAATAAAACTGCATTACAATCAGCATGATCAATTAAGGATTACAGCCTAGTATAACACTTGCTTAGCTCGTAATTTATTATTCATTTAAGAGACTATAGTAAGGAATACGCAGGCCGACGTGGAAGGAGTAAATTACTACATCCCCGTTGCTGATGAGCCTTCCATCAAATGTACAAATGACTGCCAAGAAGGCAGTCATTCATAAAAGCATTTGCAGAAACAACCGTTATGCTGGTTTCTGGCAATGCATATTACTCTGTGCTAGGAGGCTGCATCTGCAGGACACAGCTCTTAGCAGAGAGTAATGTTTTTTTTTTCTTTACAAAAAGAAATCCCGAAACAGGCCTTTAGTTTTGTAAAGAAAAACTACAATGCTCCCTCACTTTGGGAGTCTATTTTCATGGCAGCGAGAGCATTATATTGTTGTTACTGTTTCTTAAAACCAGGTTTTACCTGGCGGGAAGAATCAGCAAAAGCTGACTACCAGTTCATTGAAATAAATTTGGCAGGTGGACATGTAGCCATTTCTCATACAGCCCTTACGCCCCAGGGTCATAAAAGAACCGTGGCCACGGCGGTGTCAGAGTAGTCTCCACTGTGGCCAAACTTATTAAAATTATTTAGTTAAATGAAGTTTATACTTTATTTTCTGTATTTCCAATGCCTTTGTGGTCTACCTTGCATTAAGAATTAGCTTTTACGGTATGGAATGATAGGCAGATTTTGAACAAGTTATCATGTGGACATGATTTATAGCAAATAGAAAAAAACTTAATTCCTTTCATATACTATCTGGTGCATCTTTAAAACGAAATCCTAATGTTACGTCGGCCCTCCGTGAATATTTCTTTCCATCTGCATGTTAGATCAGGACATTCATTTTGCGTTGTGTGCGTACCTGTGTTTCAGGTAGGGATAGAACTGCTGAATACAGGTTACACATTCTGTTTTACTTGTGCTTTTCTTTACTCTCCATGATTTGGATCACAAAAACCTAAGCATTGGTTAGTTTTGTTCCAGAAAATTCTGGTGCAGAATCTACAAAATCATGTCAATTTGTTTTTTTAGTCCTCAGATGTTATGCTGGTGCACAATGTGCATGTTAGTGAGACTGACCACATTTGCAGGGTTATTATTAGTTCAGTATTAGCCGAGGCTATACTTCCTAGGAAACCATTGCACTTCTTGAGGGCACTATCTCCCCCCCCGAGTGGGAGCAGGTAATGTTTAGAGGTCCATAATCCATTCCGTCCAATGTCTCAGTGGTCCATATGCCATGGCATCGACGTTCTACTGAGTTTTTTTTTATCTGAGTAGTCACACACTCCTGGGGCATCCAGAATCACTAATGGCTCTTCATAAGACTCTTCATACACATAAAAAGTCCATAATTCCTGGGAATAAAGGCAATGGGATGGAAAGTAATACTGAATGTGGAAGAGGGTGGGTGTGAGAAAATGGGTTGGTGGTTGACAGGGGTGTGAGCCCGGGTCAAGCAACAGCCACAATCCTTTGCAGGATGAACCACAAAAAGTCACTAATTTAACTTATGCTTAACCCTGAGTACTTTGGCTCAAAAACTAATGAGTCTAAATTTAGGGGCAATGTGTTAAGTATTTATGGAGTACACAAACAGCAGCACAGCAAAAACAGTCCTCAATAAGAGTGCCAGACCACATTAGAACAATAGAGAACATTTTAATAAATTATTTGACACCAAAACCATGAGCATCCAATTAGAAGAACCAGAGTTCTGAATGTTTAAAGTTTAAGGTTCAAAATAGCAAGTCTTCACTTTTGGAAAATGGCCACCTGGTCAACGTTGGCACCACAAGCAAAGGTCTATTTATGGATGGAGACCTCTTGGGGTTTCAAGACTCCTTCAGGCTTGGTCCAGGCACAGGTGCAAGATGGTGGGAGCCTGTTATGTCCCTGTGGCTCAGAACAGGAGACCAGCTAAACTAGTTCTTTGAGTCACATCTGAAATCCTGGGTGCAGGTGGTGATGCAGTGTTCTACAGCAGGGCTGCCCTCTGGAAGTTCCAAGCAGGCTCCAGGCAGCAAAGCAAACATGACATATCCACCACCTTTGGTAAACTGCAAAGTACATGTCCTACCTTTTAAATACACAGCACCCTGCCCTATGGGCTACCTAGAGCCTACATTAGGGGTGACGTATATGTGATAAAAGGTGAGTTTAAGGTTTGACAAGAGGTTTTAAGTGGCAAGTCAACATAACAGTAGTACTTTGCCTTCTGGCTTGGGGCAAGTTTTAGGGTGCTGCTTCAGTGGGAGGCACAATAAGTGCTGCAGGCCCCCTGGAAGTATTTCACTTACAGGCCCTTGGCACTCTCCAAGGTACTTACATGTAAATTAAAAATGTCAATCAGGTATATTCCAATCAAACCATGTTTAGGGGAGTAACCACATGCAGTTTAGCACTGGTTAGCAGTGGTAAAGTGTACAGAGAGTCCTAAAGCTAGCAGGCAAAATTCCAGCAAAAAGTAGAAGGCAAAATGATATGGGGTGACCCAGTAGAGAGGTCCATTTCCAACAGAGGACCACACATGCATGTGACTCCAACCGATGGGAAGTATTCACATTTCCTGCATTACCACATACACTATATGCATCCTGCATTGGTGAGCATTGGAGAATGCTGGTTGCCACTTAGAGGTCTCATCATACTCCATAGATAAGAATGTTTCCGGGTTGGCATGGAAGTATGCAAGGGAGTCAGGACAGGATGCTGATAGCTGACTTGCTGTGTAAAGACAATGATATCTGCATCCAGTGCAGCAATCAATTGAGAGAATTTGAAAGTTTCTGGTGATGACTTCAGTGCAGGAGGGCTAGCATGCTAAGCTCGGGAGATCGCATCCTGGAGCTAAGGCAGGAAGGAGACATTACATGGCAGAAGTTCGTCAAGCATGGCTCCTGTAAAGTACGCACAAAACTAAATGGAGTCGTGGTGTGGCATTGAAGTGAGGTGCTTATTTTGCATGATGTTGCTCTTTTATAGACAGGTTATCTTAAAATGCATGACAAATGCTGGGTCGGGAATGGCAAATTAAGCCAGCTAAGACAGGGGCAAGCCAGTTGAAAAATTAGTGATAGGGTCTTAGAAGAAGCGGGTTGAGCAACTTTAATTGGTGCAATAGGCATCGCTTTAAAGCGCAATGGATGTCTGGCTGCAGTAGCAGAGGCAGTTTGCTTAGTACAAGACGTGACTTGCGACCATCCAGAGTTTCCCTGACAGCTTCATCACACAAAGATGTATAAAGCCCTATTGTGATCTGCATTCATACAAAAGGAAAAACTAATACAATGGTCTGCAAAGGAAAGTTCCTGCTGAATGCAAATTTTCAATTCCAACTCATTGAAGCGGCACATTGCATGATGTTTCAGCAAAAACAGACTCACTTTTAAGTCACCAAAGGCCCAAAAAATTGCATGCCCTCAATGGCATCCGCACCAACAGTTGTGAATATGTCCCCAGATTACGACCATTTGCTTATTTTTGCGAGACTAAAGCCTTCTACGTTAGGAGGAGAAATTTGCCAGCGACAAAGATGATAAAATATTTCTGATGGCGCTGCCAACAAGCTTAGTGCTACCTTCAACAGGAGAATCTGAGACTTCCTCATACAGCAGTATAGCTGTAAGGTTGGATCAAAGGGATAATGGCATCTTGCTGGAAGGGATGAAAGTTAATCATTACCTCTCTTGTGTAGCAGGCAGGTCCTCAAAATGAAGTGTGCAACCAAATACTACCAGCTTCATTGACCAAATCAACATATCAGATGTTATCTCCATCTACAAAGGTTATTTTCACAGAAAGAGCTGTGCCGCAAGCTAAAGAAAAAGGCAATGATAGCAGTTTTCTATAGCCCTTTTAGCCCAGCGCAAAAAGAAACAATCCCTTCCAACATTCTCCCTTCAAATCCCAATAGCTCCCAAAACACGTTATCCGCTAATGCTGTCTCAGTAGAGGTTATAATACCAAGCAATGAGAATGTCAATCCCCTACTGTTATCCATCCCCCTGACATGCTTAGCAGAATTTACTTCAATGCCGAAGGACATATGCGCTGACCCATCCAGGTCTCCCTCTTCAATAGGTTGGGCTTTTCAGCAAATTTTGGGGAAAA
Organism: Pleurodeles waltl; assembly: GCF_031143425.1. NCBI lineage: Eukaryota > Metazoa > Chordata > Amphibia > Caudata > Salamandridae > Pleurodeles > Pleurodeles waltl. The sequence continues at coordinate 1,213,114,257 of NC_090447.1, read as the reverse complement.
TTTGCAAAATCAAAACCTCTCAAAATAAGGTATATAAGGAACTTGGTGAACACCCAAAAGCCATTAAAGAATGTCTGGCACAATTTAATTATTTTATGGAGCATGCCGAGCAAGACATTTCAGACGTAGAGGATCTTCATTGGTATTTGGATAATCTAGCACAAATTCTAAAACAGAGATAATGGAGTCGAAACTCAAATTGGAAGAAATGGGCAATGGATTATGTTAATTCAAAGTACGCTTTGTTGGTATACCCAAGGGTAGTAAAAACAGCCAAGAGGTAACCAAGCTAATAACAAGTGATTCAAATGTATGCCATCCCTGAGCAGATGGAAAAAGGCACAGATCTCACAATTATGCATGCTCACAGAGTTCCCAATCTTCAGATCCCTAAAGCAAAGTACAATCCGTACCATTTTGGCCAACTTCAGAGACTTTTGAGTCAAGGAGCAGATATTGATCAAAGTTATGCAAGCTAAATCCTTTCAAACCTCAAAGAATTCCTCATTCAGGATTTTCTCCGACATGTCGTTGACTACGGCATGCAAACGCAAAACTCTTAAACCATGATCAGTTCATTCAAGAAGGCAGACAACCAAGCTGGGCTAGTACATCAATCGAAGTTGAAAGTGATACATAATGGACAATTTCAGACTTTCTCCTCAGCCTTACAAGACTCCGAATGTTTGAAATGTATACATTTATCTAGGGATAGAAATTAAGAACTTGAGGCAGCAAGGGAGAATAAGATTTCTTTCTATTACTTGCCTTTGTCTCTTTTCTACTTTCTTTGTTTTTCTGTTTTTCTCTCATTTTTACCTACTAGGCTTGTACATTGGTTGAAATGCTGTATTCCTCATGATATGATTCCTAAAAAGCTTTGTTATCTTCTGTCATGATGTATGGTGAATTTCAAGCCTACACAATTCCACCATCTGAGAAAGCAGTTCTGCATGCAATACCAAGGCGCTCAACTTAGGGAGGGTTCAAAGGTGGGGACACCATTGGCCTGCTCAGAGGGAGGGTTATGTATTGCTATCACAAAAACCTGTGAAAACTGGGGTTCTGGGGACACTTGCTTGTGATGGGGGAAGGCACAGGGAATGGGTGGGTTCACCTTTATAATGAAAAATAAAAACAAATTCAATAAGGCATTTCAGACAAGGAGCACAAATAGAAGTTAGAAGGTTTTTGTTATTATTATTGTTGAAACCTAAGATTTTGTGTGGAATTAGATGGGATTGTTGTACTTTGATGAGTCACAAAAATAGTTATGATGGTGCCTTAAATGCAGATAAAGTGCACTCTTGAGGTGGTAAAAGGAGAGCCATGGCTCTCAAAACCTATAATGGTAGCTTTCAGCAACATCAATGGCTTTAACAATAAGATCAAATATAGATCCATCTTGGCCCGGTTAAAAGTTTCCAAAGCTAATTTTTTTTTTCAGTAAACTAATTTAAAAACTATTCCATTTCAATTAGGAATCCCAGGCTAGGCTGCCCACACCTTCTTTGCATCTGCAAATGCAGCAGTTAGAGGCATGGCTATATTAATCTCAAAAGAGCTGCAATGTGAGATATAGGATGTGATGCAAGATCCGATGCAAGATTTGTCAGGGTAAAAGCGAATGTGCAAAATCAGGCTATTAACTTTATAAGATTTTATGACCGCTTCAACGATAGTTATTGGGGAAATATAAAAGATTGCTATGGATTCCGCCAGCTTGTTCATATTAGGGAATGCTTTCAACATTATTCAAAATATTACAATGGACTCCACATGAATAAATAAGCAACAAAACAAGCTAAAATCTATCAAGCTTTTGAAAAAGGTAGTACAATATTTGGCTCTGATAGACACATGATGAGTCGACCATCTAAACCATACATTCGAACCATACAAACATAATTGCTTTTCTAAACGCTTTCGCTCATCCTCTCAAATCAACTTTTTTAAATATTAATTCCTTTCATCCAGGTATGGCAAATATTTTAGCTAGTGGTTTCTCTGACCATTCAGATGTGACAATCAAGCTTGTATGGAAGAGTTGGCTATAATCCATCATAGATGGTGTTTTGATTAATTCCAAATAGTGAACAAAACTTAATTTGGGAATATGCAGCTTGCGGGATCGAAATATAGGTACTGCCTCTTCTTTTTCTGTCTGAGAATCAGTAAAAGCTTTTATTTTTATCAGGGGGGAAGCAATCTCTTTTAAAGGCAAGCAGATTCAACAAGAGAAGGCAAATCTTAATTACTTTCAAACTTTTTAGCAACCCCTTCGTTTATTACACTGAAAATATCTGCAGTTAAGTTAAAGTTAAGTCAAGCAAGGCAGAAGCTACAACATCATTTTACAGCAGTCAAAATATTTAATTGGAATAGTTACCTTCAAATCTGTTAGAGGTAGAATTAAAAAGTGCGGCGATACCTAGCATGGTCAATAAAATTTTTTTTTTAAAAAAAATAAAAAAAAAACAATAACATTTTTATACAATCCATTGTTGAAACAGACACAGAAAAAGTAGTAATTCGGCCAGAGTCAACTACAGTAGTGATGTGATTTATAACCAGACTTTCTTAGACCTTACTCAGAATTACAAAACCATACACTAGAAACCACCAACAACTTATTGGAAAGTATCATCCTACCAGATTTATTGAATGACCAGCAGTGAATTATCACTGCACCTATCACACTGTCCAAAGTGGAAAATGTAATTAGTTATTTCCCAAATCAAAAGCTTGTGGCAATGATGATTTACCAGCTGAGGTTTACAAATTGTTATTACATTAATTAAACAAATTTCTGGTCATCCTGTTGAATGAAATTCATACAAGGAGCGATATCCACCAATACCAAATTTCTATTACAAGCAATCGATTTGTTTTCAGCCAATAACATTAAGGCGGCAATAATTTATCTTGATGGTGAAAAAGCCTTTGACCTGGCAAAGTGGTAGGTACTATTCACAATCATGGTTACATTTAAGTTCCTAAGAAATATATAAGAATAATCAAGCAAAAATTAGAATTAATTCAAAACTAGCTGGCCAAATCATTACAAGGAGTGGACTGAATTTATCAACTCAGTAACCCAGACTTATGGCTAAATCCCGCCATTCACAATGTCAAATAATTTTTTCCCCAAGGCTTTACAAATGCGAGCACGAGCGAGATTTGTGGTCCCTAGAGCCATTTTGCAAAAGGGGTACTTGTGAGCGGTCATGGTCAGAGGGCTGCTTCTCGAGTAGATTTCTGCTACTCAAATAGATTTTTTACTCAAGTGGCAGCAAGATCAACTCAAATGGCCATATACTCTTGAGCACCGCATCATGTAGTTTGTGCTGATTTTTCAGAGCTGATCATGCTACTGGAGCTAAATTGCAGCACAAGCAGCACTACATGCATATTTCCACTCATTAGTGAAACTCCACAAAATCTTGTGGAGTTTTTCTATAACTTCGGGGAATTCCACTGAGTTAAACACCGAGAGTTCTGCCCAGCCCTAATTGTTACATGTCATGGGACTTGAGACAGGGCTGATCCATGTACCCTATTCTTTATTTATCAAACCTTTGACCTGTGCAATTCATCTCCAGGTCGTTAAAGTCACAAAAATGAAATTATTTGCAGACAATATGATATTTATTTTGGCTGTGGAGGAAACAAACATTAAAAATGCAATATCTAAAACAGAAGAATTCACACACATTCAGGGGATCCAAAATTAATAATGCGAAATCAGAAGCCTATTATTTAAAGCACCTCCTCAGTTTCACCTATAAAAAATGCAACTTAATTTCTGAACTCTAATGACCCATTAGATACTTAGGGGTTTTCATATTTGCAAATTTTGGGGATCTTTTAGATTAAACTATGCTCTAACACTTGACTAGATGCGCAGGGTATTGAACCAATGGCGGGCACTACATTAAATATTATCGATTTGGTTGCATTCATTTAAAAGACCATTCTCCTCTTGCTTTTATTTATCTTTTATAATGCTAGGATTATAGTTCAGCAGTCTTTTTTTAGTCTACTAGACAAACACTATTATATTTCATATTGCAGGGAAAGAAACCGTGACCCATCTGAAAACATTACAATTGGATAGGGAAGAAGGGAGCTTGGAGCTCCCAAGAATCAAAATGTACTACCAGGTAGCTCTTTTGGATAAGATAACTTGAGCTGCTACTACCAGAAGTTAGCATAAAAACTTCTACTTAGATATCATGATAAGAGAAGCTGGATCTAATTTTTTACATATCTGAGAGTACCCAGACTGCCGAAAAAGACCAGATACAAGACGTCTCATAGGTATTAGGTGTATTTTGAATTCAAACAACCTAGTCTTCACTTATCTTCATACCTAACCGGTTGTATAACATTCAGATTACCATTGAATGCACTCGCTATGAGCAATATAAAAAATGTTGGAGTTTGAAAGTTTAGTGATTTTTGTCAAGGTCGTTTATTTATTCAGTGGAACCAAATGAGTGGATGTATCCCAATATACGTCCCAATTTACCATTTATCTTTATTCAAATTAGGAATTTTTGTAGTGGTTTAATGAGGAATGCAATGAATCAACTAAAAGTATTAGTAAAGCTTAGTTTGTATCACGTCTTAATGGCATAGCCAATTGGTATTGCATTTTACATGAGAAATTGTATCAGGAAGTGATACCTTCTTTTCTAACTAAAAACACAATCCCTGCAATCTATAAGATTGACCTGACCCAATGGTAGTTCTAGGATCAAATAAGCTCCAAAGATATTTGAGCTGAAAACTATAAGATAATCTCTTTTTTAAGAAGATGGAATGCCATATTATCCTCTGTAGCGTATCCACAAAATATATCTTACTGCTTCAACTGCATGTTTAAGTTGTAAATATGAAAATGGTGATTGACTTCACATTTGTTTTACATTTCCCATAAATTTTGAAAACAGGTATTCTCACTTATCAGTCAAAAATCAAAATTTATTTTATTGTCTTATATCTACGGAGCGCTATTCAATATATCTTTTCAGCATAGAGATATATACATTAGGTAACATCAGTTTATATATATACCATGTAGTGATTAATAGGAGTGAACAGACCTTTTTACCTATGTCAATAGAGGGAAGCTTACTGGCCCACTCACTTTTTAAAATTTGGTTCTGTGTGCATAACTCATCCTTGCTCTACATCAAGTTGGTGTATAGTGCTGCACAGTGCATGTGTGTTACATACACATGCTTGGTCTATGTATGCCTGTGAATTGTACAATACAAGAATGGTGCAGTGTATGTGTTATTTACATGTACTTGGTATATATGTGCCTGTGAATAGTACAATACACTGATATTTTGTGCAGTGCATGCATGTTATAGGCATGTGCTGGGTGTATGTGTGCCAGTAAATGATACAATAAATGGACGATTCTGAGTTCCATTTTGGGAGACCCAGGGCTAATTGGAGGATAATGAGGCCATAGAGGAACCCCCCAGAGAGTCTGTAGATTTCTGAATTCCTGTGAGCAGGGTGGGAAACACTGGAAGAGTCAGGCTCTACAGTACACTTCACAGGCTGCTCTTTAAAGACAGGAAGGCCACTGGGAAGGGGAATGGCTACATCTCAGGAAGGATATTGGGGTTGATAAGAGAATCATAAAGATCAGGACTGAGGCCTTAGAATAACATTTTGATGCATGTATCAATGTGGCTGTCATCCACTCCCAAGGCCTGTGTTGTGGGGCTATCAGATTCAGAGTCACCCCTGCTGTGACAGACAGCTTTCTGGAAGACAAGTAGGGCAGATACTGACATGCTAGCTCCCCTTTTGTGTCTGGAATGGTCTGTAAGCATGGGAGCTTGAGGTCCCCAAAACTGTCAACTGTCAAGCAGCCAGCCAAGCTGTGAAAGGAAAATAATCTCTACAACACCTCTGTCTGTGACCAGGACTGGGTTCCAAAGCCTACCACTGTCCCAGCTCAGAGAGGGGACATCACCCTAGGACTATGAGAGTACCTGCCACTGGAGCCTAGCTGCTTGCCAAGATGAGTGTGCACTGTGAGGGAGAGGAGGGTGGTCATGGTGGGGGGTAAGGTTCAGTTGGAGATCCTGGCAATTAGATCTCTAAAGTGAGGTGTGCAGAGAATATATTTTGCACCAATCAGGCCATTACCCATGTGCAGAAGGAAGTCAGTGACCACAAATGCCAGGTAGGGCTGCCTTGAAGATTGACACTGTGCCAATTGGGCCATATAGGGCCAATGGGGCCATACCCCTGTGCGGAGTGAAATCAGCGACTCTGTATGCCAGATGGAGCCACCGTGAAGATTGCTGCCATACCAATCAGGCTATAGCCCTTGTGAAAAGTGAAGTTGGTGTTAGAAAGTGGATTATTGATAAGGGCAGGTAAGTACCTACACATAGCAACAGGCCACTAACCTCCACTAAGGTCCAATTAGGTCTCAATAAATTAAACCCAGATAAACCCTTGGTAGCTTGGCAAAGGAGAACAAGGCTTAACTTAGGAGACAATTGTGTAAAGCATTTAACAATCCCAAAACAGCAAATAAGTAAAATAAAAAACACAAAAAAAATCCAACACCAAATTATAAAAATAGATTATATTGTTATCTTTAAAATGACACCAAAATGATTAAAATCAGATAAGGGGAACCGGGGATATGAATTTTGAAAGAAGTAATGTTTTCTAGTGCATAGAAGCAACTAGCGCTCAAAGGGTTAAAAAAGGGTATACTGGAAAGGGAAAAATTCCAGAGTTCAGGCCACCCATGAGGTAACACTGTCACACTTACTTTCAGAAGTGTTTCTTGATTCAGGAACGTGGTCCACAGCTCCAGCCAAGTGTTCAGAGGCTCTGATTTGCCTCTTGGGATCTGGGGCTACTACTTCCACAATGCACCTCTTCAACATTTGGAGTTGCTCCAAATGTCTCCAACGTCTGGATCTTCTTCCAGAGGTCGTTTTTGTGTCATTGAAGTCTCCACAACTTGATCCAAGGTTCCAGAACCTCTGAGTTGCTCGTTGGAAGTTGGGACTACAATTCCCAGAATGCACTCAGTCAGAATCCTCAAATGGCCACTGGACTCTGGTAAGCTAGGCTCTGCTTGCAGGGGACTCTGGGCAGCTCCTTTGTACCTGTAGCAAACTGGGAGTTTCTTCTTGAAGCAGTAGAAGACAGGCAAAGTAATTTTAGTGGTGATGCCCTAGTGTGCAGCTGGTGCAGTTCTTCAGAGTGCAGTGTCCAGGTGCAGGTCGGGGTCGTTGCTCCTGGGTGGAAAGCAGGGGGGGCTAGTTATCAAATCATAGGCAGGCTCCTTCCCCCTTTGATGACCACTTCCTGGGAAGTGTGGCAAAAATCAATCCCAGGGAGCAACATTCTTCAAATATCCAACTTGGCTGAAAGTGATTTTTGGAGGTTAGATCTGGCTGAGCTTACCCAGTGGTGTGGCTACAAATCCTAAACACAACCCTCTCCCACCCTCTCCTAACCTAATCAAGAGGGCACATAAGTGTCTGGGGTTGCAGGATGTGAGGGAGGTCTTGAGCTGCTCCAAATGTCTTTCCATGCCGTTGAAGACCAGTTTGGCTGGTCTCCCCTCATCCTGTTTCACCATCTGCTGAGGTAGATCTCCTCCCCAAGCACATCCTTTATGTTCAGCCCAGGCCACTTCACACATCATCAAGGCAGCCTGGCCAGGCTGCCAGAGGCTGGCCAATCAGAGGTTGTCGCCCTGGAAGTTAGTAAAGAGGATAGTACAATGGGCCAAGGTATCCTGTTGTTGCATCTGTTACAGGAACAGCTAAAGAAGGTTTCTAAAAGATTCACATTTGGGGGTACGAACAAAATCATAGAAGTGCATGCCTTAGTTACTAGCCTAAGCTATTGCTTGAATTGAAATGCAAGGCTGCAAAATGACATTAGCCCTAATTACAACCCTGGCAGTAAATGCCATCTTCCGCTATGCCGACTGCCGCCAAGATACCGTGACTGCGGCGGTAATCCGCCACGATTATGACCCACACATAGAGATCCTCCACAATACAGACATACACACAAGTCTGCCACACCAAAGGTCAGTGATAAACTGGCTATAGCAAAACCCACACCGTTACGCCAACAGGAATACGCCCACAGTATCACGACCCACGAATCAACATGGCGGTCTTTCAACCACGGTAAACCATAGGCGGTACACACTGATGCGCTCAAAATGCACACACACAAGACCACACCCCATTGGACAATTCAAAATACACACACCTGACACACATAAACACACCACACCCACACACTCATACCACTATAAAACACACAGCCATTTTACCCACAACCACTTACAAAAAAAAAAACACCAGAACACCATCACCCATACACCATCCAGGCACATCACAGTATACACTCCAACACATCACCCCGCACATCACCCCACACATCCTCACACATATCACTCACACCACATCCATGGCACCCCACCCCAAAGACACCCCAGGTTTTCTGAGGAGGAACTAAGGGTCATGGTGGAGAAACTCATCTGGGTAGAGCCACAGCTATTCAGTTCACAGTTCCAGCAGACGGAGAATCTTGTCAGGGTCAACGCCGTGGGACAGCATCCAAGAACAAGGGATGACATCAGGAAGAGGTGGAACGACCTACGGGGGAAGGTACATTCTGTGGTCTCAAGACACCAGATTGCTGTACAGAGGACTGGCGGTGAACCCCCACCTCCTCCCCCACAACTAACAACATGGGAGGAGCAAGTCTTGGCAATCATGAATCCTGAGGGCCTCGCAAGAGTAGCAGGAGGACTGGACTCTGGTAAGTCAAATCTTAACCATTATATCCCCCACCCTACCTGCATGCCATCACAAACTCCTACCCCTACCCTCACCCCATCACTCCAACAATCGCACATATACCCCACAATCACAACCCACCCATCCCAATAACAAGCCCTGCATGCAACAACAATGCATGGACACCCATCACAGACCTGCATGGATACCCATCATCCCAGCATGCCCACTAGAGAGACTCACCTAGCCCACAAAATCATCACTCACACAAGGCCAAGCTGACAGGGAAAGCAAAGTCATACAGGGAAACACACCCATTGCACAAGATGGCACACACAAATACATTAACAATGCATTTGCATCCCAACAGGACCCCTACCCAACGTCAGCAGAGAGGAGGTGCCAGGTACATCCAGCCCCCCCAGAGGAGGCCCACAGTGATGACAGCAGTTCTGCACACCTGGATCATGATGACCAACCTGGCCCATCAGGGACCTCTGGACAGTCGGTTACCCTGCCACAGTCCCAACGCACCACAGAGCCTCCCCCCTCAGGAAACACCAGCACAGCATCCACCCAGATGGCCCATGCCACTGTCCCCAGGACAAGACAATCAGCAGTGTGTCCACCACTACAGGGACGCCAGGCAACCCCACAAACACAGGACGATCAGGAACCTGGGGTCAGTGGCAGTGGGCATACAGTTAAGGTGATCAGAGGCACAGGACAACATGGAAGCTGGGAGGACTGCTGTGCGACAGGGGGAGAACAGGCCCAGGGCACTGACCCTCCACAAGGCACTCTCAAACATCCTGGGAGCATATCACCATTCCCAGGAGACCATGGGCCAGGTACTGGCCAAGTTACAGGAGACCCAGCGGCTGCAGGAGGGACAGTACCTGGGGATCAGGGAGGACCTAACTAAAATATGCACCATCCTGGTCACCATTGCAGGGATGCTGGCTGACATGGGCAACACCATGAGGGATGCAGTGGCACAACAAAGGGTCCCTGACACTAGCCAAACTGAGGAACAGCCTTCCACCTCCGCTGGTGCTAGTGGACAGGAGGCCCTGCCACAGGAACAACAGGCCACCAGCACCCCACCCCCTGCAGAAGGAGAACCACCCTGCAAACGGTCCCTGTGATCCAGGCAGAAGCCAGAGAACATTGCCAAGACCTCCATGAGGAAATAAGACTCTCCTGTTTGTCACCCTTCTGTCCCACTATGTCCCCCTGTCCACCTTGAACTGCCATTTCTCCACTTCCAATGCCCCATTGGACAATGCACTTGTGAAACCAATAGACTGGACTCTAACAGGACATTCCTCCACCATCACCTCAGCCCCTTGCACTTATCCCTATATTATTTTGCACAGAAAATAAACACCCTTGAAACAGAAACCATACTGGATTCAGTGTAATGATTTTAAAGATGTACTATCACAACATTATCAAAGCATTGCAACGTCTATGCTCAGGGAAATATACCAAAGGATGACTTTTGGTGGGCAGCAATCATATAGCACTAGCCAGAACGGGATACACAGATCTGAAAATAGTGATTCCAAAGTGAACAGTCAGTGTCCATAGACAGAGGGTAAGAGGATGCCATGTACAATGTCCAAAGGTTTACTGTAATGTAAATTTGAGTTAGAGTCTCTTACCTGTGTGTCACTGGAAGTACTGCTGTATAATGTTTGTGCTGTTGTCCACATCTTCTTCATTTGCCTTCTCTTCCTCACTGTCCACAGGCTCCACAGCTGCCACAAGACCATCTCCAGGCTCACCCTCCTGCAGAAAAGGTACCTGACATCTCAAGGCCAGGTTGTGCAACATACAGCATGCCACAATGATCTGGCACACCTTCTTGGGTGAGTAGTACAGGGATCAACCAGTCAGATGGAGGCACCGGAACCTGGACTTCAGGAGGCCGAAGGTTCTCTCAATAATCTTCCTTGTACACCCATGTGCCTCATTGTAACGTTCCTCTGCCCTTGTCCTGGCATTCCTCACTGGGGTCAGTAGCCATGAGAGGTTTGGGTAACCAGAGTCACCTGTAAATATCAAGGGACAACTGTTAAACACAAACTAACCCTTACGGACAACCCCATACCCAAACACCTTCCCATAGTGGGTGACGACCTTGGGCTCACCTATTAGCCACACCCGGTGCCTCTGGAGTTGGCCCATCACATATGGGATGCTGCTATTCCTCAAGATAAAGGCGTCATGCACAGAGGATATTTGGCATTCACATGGGAGATGTACTGGTCCGCCAAACACACCATCTGCACATTCATCGAGTGATAGCTTTTTCTATTCCTGTAAACGTGTTCATTTCTCCGGGAGGGAACAAATGCCACATGTGTACCATCAAAGGCACCAATGATGTTGGGGATATGTCCCAGGGCATTGAAGTCAGCTTTCACTGTAGCCAAATCCTCCACCTGGGGGAATATGATGTAGGTAGCTGCGCATGTGTTTCAGCAGGGCAGACAACACTCTGGTCAACACGTTGGAGAACATTGGCTGAGACATTCCTGATGCCATGGCCAATGTAGTTTGAAAGGAACCACTTGCCAGAAAAGGTCTGGCTCCAATTAGGCACACAGCTCTTGAATTGTGGCACAATCAAGTCTGTATGTGATGATAATGTGTCTGTCCTCCATTCTCAACAGGTCCACCAGGGTTCTGTATGCCGGAGGATGCCGCCATCTCATCATCTGCCTCAGCGGTTGTAGCCTATGGAGGAGAACGGTGAGCAGAACGTCATATTTCCACATAGCTGTCACAACTGTTGCTGAAGTTAGGTCACAGAAGCAGTATGTGAAGTCGAGTCAGTTGATAGGCCAATGTCTGCTGTGACACAGTAAGGCGCCATGCCATGTGCCCCCCTGAAATGGCGGCTGCCTGACCTGTGAGGAAGGACAAGTGGAAATGAGGTAAGTGCGCTGGCATTGTGCACTGTCGCGGTAGGCGGTCGATGACCACCGCTCAACTTTGCATTGATTATCATTGGGCCCTAGGGGTTCCGGGAGCCAATGCTGATGTATGCCAGTGGTGAAGGTACTCTCCGCCGCGGACGTGACTGCCAATTTTTAACAACTCACTCACTTGCTACCTGACTGTCAACAGGAGAGGACCTACACTGCAAGTGCTGCTGTGACCAGAATCCGGAAGCGACAATGGCTAATGTGTCTGGGGTATGGGCCCCTGCCTTCACTGAGGAGGATTTGGAGAAACTGGTGGATGGGGTCCTACCTCAGTACACGTCACTCTACGGTCCTCCAGACAAACAGGTGAGTACAATGAGAGCATCACGTGTGGGCAATGCATGTTTGAGTGGTGTGGATGTAAGCCACATGTTGAGGGGTGCTGAGGCGTCCTGGCTGGAGTGCTGCATGAGAGGTGGTCAGTGTATGTGCGTCAGGGCATGGGTGGGAACTGGGGGCAATAAGTATGCTGGTCCGGATGGGTGAGTAATTTCCTTTCCTCCAGTCTTTTCCCTCTAGGTCAGTGCCCACCCGAAAAAAGGGTATTTGGCGTGCCATCGCCAAGGAGGTGCGGACCTTGGGGGTCTATCACAGGTGGAGCACCCACTGCCGCAAGAGATGGGAGGACTTGCATCGCTGGACGAAGAAAATGGCGGAGGCCCAGCTGGGGCTGGCCTCCCAACGTGGAAGGGGTGCCCGTCGTACCATGACCCCCCTGTTGTTCTGCATCCTGGCAGTGGCTTATCCGGAGGTGGATGGGCGCTTAAGGGCATCACAGCAGCCACAAGGGGGTGAGTACAGATTCTGATTCCTGACTTTAGGAGGCAGCTGGGTTGGGTATGTGGGCTGTGGGTGACCCTAGGCCAGGGCAATCATGGCAGGGTAGGTCCCTTGTGTGCAGGCTCTGAAGCACTCCAAACCAAATGGTGTAAGTGGGCATATACCATTCGGCAGGGTCCTTTGGCTGTCAGGTGTGCAGATGCTGGCGTTGGGCAATGTACCCCATGGGCTTGTCACTACCTTCCTGACTGGTTGGGCATTGCCTAGTGCATAGGGCTGATCCCTGTGTGTCGTGTACGCCAACGGTAGTGGTGTTGCTGGCATTGACCAAGTGTATCCTCTGTCTCTCCCCCCTTTTTGTTTTGTCACCCTCTCCTTGTGTGCATTAGCATCATCTGGCAGAGGGGCAGAGGCACCGTCGACGGAGGGAGCTGCGTCCCACATGGCCCATGAGGGCAAATCCACTGAGGGTGAAGGTACCAGTGGGACAGAGGGTGAGGGGAGCACCACGACGGGGACAGGAGGGGAGACCAGTGACAGCGACTCCTCCTCTGATGTAAGCTCCCTGGTGGTGGCAGACACCTCTGTGTCCACCCCAACAACAGGTACAGCCGCCACCACCCCTACCAGCACTGCCCTCCAAGCAGCCCCTCAGCGTGTTTCCCGTGCCCGCTCACCCAGGAGGGTGGGCATCTTCTTCGCCCCAGGCACCTTGGGCCCTGCCCCAGTCAGCCCTGCTGCCGTCAGTGAGGAGGCTATTGACCTCCTGAGATCCCTCACTTTTGGGAAGTCAATCATTCTGAATTCCATCCTGGGTGTCAAGAGGCATTTGCAACAAACAAATGCATACTTGGAGGGCATTCGCTCTGGCGTGGCAGCCCAACAGAGAGCATTTCAGGCTCTGGCATCAGCACTGATGACAGCCATTGTCCCTATGTCTAGCCTCCCTCCTCCACCTTCCTCTACCCAGTCCCAATCCCCTCAACCCCAACCTATCCCAAGCACACCTTCAGACCAGCATTCACCCAAATCACAACACAAAAGTGGCTCAGGCAAACATAAGCACCACAGCTCATCTCACAGGCACTCACACAAGCACCATGCCCATTTGGACACAGCAACATGCACTGCCTCCACCGTGTCCCCTCTTCCTCTTTGTCCACCCCCCTCCCAGTCTTGTCTCCACTCACACCTGCATGACCTACATCCTCATCCACTACCTCCATCACCAGCACGCCCATCACTACACACCCCTCACGAGCAGTCACCACCACCACAACCATGGACACGTCCCCTGTGTCCTCTCCCAGTGTGTTGTGACCCCTCCCTCCAAAGTACACAAACGCAAGCATCCCCCCACCCAACAGCCATCCACCTCACAACAGCATCCAGCCCATGCACCTTCACCCAAACTCAGCAGGAAGACACCTCCTACAACCACTCCCACTTCCTCCACTCCCAAACCCTCTCCATCTTCCCGTCCCAGTGTGTCTAAAAATCTTTTCCTTGCTAACTTTGACCTCTTCCCTACTCCCCCCTGTCCTTCCCCTCAGGCCAGGGTGTCAAGGTCCCAGGCCAGCACCTCAGCCACCAAGTCGGCGTCCGCGGTGGTTCCTGCAAGTCCCAGGGGATCATAGTGGGCACCCGTTAGGGCTGCCAGTGTGCCAGCGAACCCTGCAAAGGACCAACCCATTCCGCCACCTGGAAAGGTGAATAGGGTGCCAGCAAGCTGCACGGACAAAAAGCAGGACCCAATTAGCAAGGCCTCCTCCAAAGCTGCATCTGCCAGTGCCAAGGTCCCAGCAGCATCTGGCAAGGTGGGGAAGGGCAAGAAAACCCAGGGCAAGGCACTTCAGGCCTCGGACCCTCCAGGTGAGGGACTGGTGCCCACCATAAGTACTGACAGCCCAGCAACCTGTACCGCGGAAGGCACCGCCACAGGCACCGCCACCTGCTCTGCCATCTGTACTACCACATGCCCAGCCAGTGCCCATACATCTGTCATCAGCAGCATCCCCAGTGGGCAGGCATCCAGGGAAGCAGGAGGCAGCCTTGACCCTCCACCCAGCACTTGAAGCACCACCACCAGCACTACCAGCAGTTTGCAGCCTAAGTTGCCGCAGGATGGAGTGTGGCTCTGCCTCCATGGAGTATCATGCTACCTGTTCCCTGCACATCTTGTGCCTCAGACACCCAGGTGAGCAAATGGGAACTGCCACACCCCACGTACAGCATCACTGGGCACAAGGCCACCTCCAAAACCAGTAGAGATATGCATCCACTATCCTTTCCTTGGCAGGATGAAGCAAACTGGGCACAAAGCCCCCTCCAGAACCAGTGAAACATGTCACCCACTTGAGAGACTGTGTCTTTGCACTCCCCAGGACCGAGCAGTGGGCAAACCACCCACTTGGGAGACTGTGGCCTTCCACTTCCCAGGACCCAGCAGAGGGCAAACATCCCACTTGAGAGACTATGGCCTTGCACTCCCCAGGACCAAACAGTGGGCAAATCACCCACTTGAGAGACTGTGGCCTTGCACTTCCCAGGACAAAGCAGTGTGGAAACCACCCACTTGAGAGACTGTGGCCTTGCATTCCCCAGGACCTAGCAGTGGGCAAACCACCCACTTAAGTGACTCTAGCCTTGCACTCACCAGGACCAAGCAGTGGGCATGAAGCCCCCTCGAGGAGCAGTGGTGTAGTACCATCTTTTGCCTGAGGTGCCCCCCCCTTCTCACTGAGGTGCCTGTGTGTTTTTGACCTGATGCCCCTGCAGTGTTCTCTCTGTTTTGAGGCAGGAGTCAAGTGTGGGCTTCGCCCCTATTTTTTTTGGCCCACTGGTCCACGGACATTTGAAAAGGACAGTGTACGGCCCTCTGTACATATTGTAAATATTTGTATATACTGTTGTTTACAATCGTTAACTTTATCTGCATTTTCTAAATATCACTGATTTAACTCAATTCCTTTTGTCCTTGCGTTCTTCCAGGGGGTTTCGGGGTGTAAATGTAGTGTTGCTGCATGTGTTTGTGTGTATGGTGTTGTGGGTGAGGGTGGGATTAGGGGGCGTGAGTGATGAGTTCTTTTTCCTCTCCCCCTCCCCCTCCCCTGTGTGCTAGGTGCAGAACTCACTGTGGTCATTGACGCAACCTTCTTTGATGTTCCTGGTGTATTAGCAGATACACCAGCACCGGCAGGACCTGTGGTTCGGAGGCCATGGCGTCCTGGTTCTTCGTTGAGTGTCGAAAGGTGAGTGGTATCCCTTCCAAGTACTGTTTCCGCTGTGCTTTTGATGTCGTTGGTACCGTCCTGGAAAAGATGGCGGATTGGTGCCTTGTAATACTGTGGGCGGTACAAAGTCCTCCACCTGTCTGTTGGCTGTGACCGCTGCGGTGTTTGTTGCTACCGCCGTGGCGGTCGGAGTGTTAAAGTGGCTGTCTGTGTTGGCGGTTTCCGCCGTGGTCTTGATTCCATTTTTTTTACTGCCGGCCTGTTGGCGGTATTACCGCCGCTTTATCACCGACCACCAGGGCTGTACTGAGGGCCATAATCTCTTCCAAAGGGTACATCTATCCAGCCTACTTGATCCATTCAGCATTCCTTTTTCTGGAGGGTGTGTTTCACAATACAAGTGGTGGATTATTGAGCAAGCAGGAAACTTTGAAGAAGAATGGCTGGAACTTAGAATCTCCCTCTGTAGTTCTGGGGTGCTGCCTTTAACTTCAGAGAGGGCAGTCTTGTTTCACTTCCACCAACCCTACCAAAAGTAAAACTGGCAACAATATCAACAGAAGAATCAGACCCAACCTCTGCATTGGCTTAGTTTCAAGTTGCAGGTCTTAAGTCCAGTATAGAAGCAAAGGGAAACGTGTACGAGCAGGTGGCAGCACCAATTACCATACAGAGGATGTTCCAGGAGTATCTGGATGATTCAAAAGAGGTTTGGGGATCAAAACCTATTGGTGTATCGGTAACGGGAAGATGTGCCAATGGCCAGACCTCAGCAGGCTGAGAATAAAGGTTCCAGCTTGCCCTGTAGCCAGGGTGTCTGCTGAACATGTGTTCAGTGCAGCTGGTGCAGTTGTTACAGTGAGAAGGACCAGTCTCTCTCCTCAAAACTTGGAGAGATTAACGGTGACCAAAATGATAAATTTTTTGATATCACCTGTTTACACCATTCCTAAATCACCATAGGATGAGGAACAGGACAATTAGTCAGAATAAAGAGTGCTAGCTGACCAACTTCTGGGTGAACCAACAGAGTTTGAGGATGAACTCTGCTTCCCAGATTGAGTATGCCAGTGCCACCACAAAACTTTTTGTTTGTTTCTCATTCAGTATCTTTTTCTCTTTCTTTTTTGCAACAACAAATAGATATATGTAGTGCAATATTAAGTTTGTGTCGGATTTATGCTGCCCCACCATTGATTTTATAGTCACAAACAAGCCCGGATTGGCGTTGGACCCATGTGCGGTGAAGAAGCCCCCACATACCCTTCATGACTTTGGCGATGCTGCCTGCCTCCCTCACATGCCATTGCCTATCCTATTTTGTACGTCACCTAGCAGGGCTCCCTTAGAAGATCATTGATTAATATACTGCCAGTGCCAATGTCTAATTCCAGTGTGTGGATACCATCAAAGAGGAGGTATTTTGTTCATCCATGGTGCTTGGATTGGAAGAGGTAACTAAGTAACTATCGCAGCGATAAGTCGTGCTATATTGATTGATTATGATTGTGAATTTGTGAGTGATGACTGATGTATGTGGTGGCTGACAGTGAGCGAAGGAGTTCAACAAAAAAAAATTCCAATGATTTGCACTGTTTGGGGGCTGCTCATTTATTCATGAATGTGAATGGCCTTTCAAAAGTAGTTACATTTACTTACAAGGTATACTCGTTTTTTCGTAACAAACCAGACACTTACCAAACACAAAACTACACAAAAAATACTTCTGTTTCTCTATTTGTTCTTCAACAGTAGTGCACTTCACAAGTCTACCTTGCTCGGTTTGGGACTGGGACGGAGTCACTTTGAATCTAGAGAAGGAAGATGGAAGGACTACCTCAACAGCTAGAAAGGAGAAAGTTTTTTTAATACAAAGAGAACCCATGATGATGGTGAAGACTCTGAGTCCTAGTAATCATTCTGCTTTGTGAACTGGAGAGAGGTGCATTGAGTTGGAAATGCTGCTGAGTATGTGGTTGCTGCAATGAAACTCCTCTTATGTTCTTGCCCTACCTCTGAGTCTTCTTGGTACACTCTTGACTTGTCATGAAGCATACCTTGCTTTCTTTTGTCCCTTCCCTTTACTGTATAATACAGCTACTGTTTTTTTTCAATACACAGGGATTCTCCTAGCCCTCTCTTGCATGAACAAATCTGGAAAAGCTCAAGACTCCAGCCTGCTTACTGTAACTAGACAACTAGGGGAATTCAGAATGGGGGGACTTGTGGGGCTCTCACCGGGTTCAGTTACCCAGAACCCTTTGCAAACATGAAACTTTGGTAAAAAGAAAATACCTTTTCCTAACATTTCAGTGATGGAAACTTCTGAAATCTGAGAGGAGCCACAAACTTGCATCCACCCAGCATTCCCCCAAGTCTCCCCATGAAAATGGTACCTCACTTGTGTGGGTAGGCCTAGTGCCCGCGACAGTAAACACCCCAAAACACAACATTGACACATCACATTTTTATATTGAAAGCTGATGTTTTTTTTGGAAAGTGCCTAGCTGTGGATTTTTGTCTCTAGCTCAGCTGGTACCTAGGAAAACTTACCAAACCTGTGCATTTTTAGAAACTAGACACCTAGGGGAACCCAGGATGGTGTAACTTGTGGTGCTTTCACCAAGGTCTGTTACCCAGAATACTTTGCAAACCTCAATATCTGGCAAAAAAAACACTTTTTTTTTCACATTTCGATGATATAAAGTTCTGGAATCTGAGAGGAGCCACAAATCTACTTCCACTCAGCATTTCCCCAAGTCTCCCGATAACAATGGTTCCTCGCTTGTGTGAGTAGGCCTAGTGCCCGCGACAGGAATAGATCACACAATGGTCAATGTTGGCCCTCACATGAGGGCAACTGTTGACCCTGGGGTGATCCATTCCTGACACAGACACTAGGTAGAGGCAATCAAGTGGGGTAGTGTTTTTATCAGGACAGGTGGGGAAACCCTGGATGGTAGGAATTTTGTGGATACAAGCATATTCCTGTAGTTTGTGTGACAGAAATGCAAGAAACAAATTGAGTTTTTATTCAACATTTTACCTTTGCAGGGTATTCTGGATGAGTAAACTTTGTGGAATCCACACAAGTCACACCTCTATGGACTCCCCCGGATGTCTAGTTTCCAGAAGTGGCTGGTTTTGATAGTTTTCCCTCAATGGCCGCCAAGCGCAGGACCAGAAACGCAGGTGCCTGCTTTACAAAACCAGGTTGTTTTGTGATAGATGATTTTTATGTATCCACAATACGATTTGAGCGATGGAATTTGGGGCTGAACTAAACTGGGGAGCTCCCAAGAGAGCACTCTCTCTGTGCTTGCTATCACATGCGCATGCTCTCTGGGTTGGGCTAACCCACTATTGTCCTGCTGCACAGGCTGTGCTTGCGAGGAACAGCAGGACTGTCCTCATCACCTCCCTCATAATTAATGGAAGAGGAGTTATCGAGTGGGACTCCTACTGAAAAATCACTCCCAGAGTCTGTGCCATTGTCCTATCCCTCAGATGCTGTCTCAGTATCTGCTGTCTCTGTCTCTGATCCTATGTCAGGGCTGTCCTCTATAACCAGAGTGAGTGCTTGAGCAGCAGTCATCCAACGAGATGCCATCTCTGCTACTGGCTAAACTTTTGCTCTAAAACACTAGTCTACGTTGACAGTCACAAAATTGCTGGTGGGTGTGTCTGTGTGATATGTGCAACAGTAGAGGTCACCTTATCTTCGCGTCTTCCCTCGAACAGCACGTTCTTTCAAGACACTCAAAATAAGACACACTATTACTTCTATTACTATATATATATACATATTCGCCACTAGTTCTCTTGTAGTTTCAATATAGATATATATATCTATGTGTGTGTGTATATGTGTGTGTGTATATATATATATATATATATATATTTATTTATTTATATATAAATAGAGATCACTTTTATATGTGGGTGTGGTTTTCCTGGGGGCCAATCGCAGCCCCCAGGGAAACTACACACATGTTGACAAAAGTGATCGCTAGATATATATATAGATCTATATATAGACATCTATATATAGATATATCTATGAATATAGATAGATATACCTACATAGATATGTCAATATATAGATCTATATACATATAGATCTCTATATTTTTTTAATAGCTGTATGGTTTCCTTAGGGGCCATTGTGGCCCCTAGGGAAACCATATAACTATTTTTAAAAAATGATTGCCCCCACAGGGGTTTGCCCTGCTTACACACGACCCCCTGTCAATTTATTTTATTTTTAGAACCCCTGGGGGGGTGCGTTCAGGTGTGATCGTGTCCTCCAGTGGTAAACCTACCTTTTTAAAAAAAAATATGCCCCTCGTTTGTCGAGGGGCCGACCAGCTGCGATTGAGGACCAGGAAACCCGTTCAGGAAGGCCTCGTTTGAAAGGGGAGAATCTCCCCTTTCAAACGAGGCCTTCCCAAATGTTGGGAAGGCCGTTTGGGGCTGTTTTCCCCACTGGAGCAGGAGGCGGCCATTTCCTGCTCCATAGGAGAAAACAGATAGTGACATCAGCACAATGTCACAAAGGGGCAGGTGAGGGGGATGGGGGAGACACAGAAGATCTTCCGTGTCTACCGGGGTATTTTTTTAACCCACTATCTGGTGTCGGACACTGGTCGTGACCCACACGAGGGAGGTAGTGTGGGCATCGGCCAGTGGCCTAAGCCCGCACTGTAGGGGTTAATCTTCACAAAATTATTATATAATAGGCAGATGCAATAACAGTGTACATACATCAGATCACCTATGGTACTGTACTAGTATGAACAACTATTGTTGAGTTGGCTATGCTCCTAAAATCCCTATTCCAAATTTCTTTAAGAAAATCTACATTTAGCACTAAAGCATTGCAATAAATGATCTTTCATTCTATTTTCATTTCTCAAGCCCCTTGATGTACCAACTCAGTCTACCCTTTTTGTAATGCATGCATACTCGCATCACTGTGAAATTGCTTGGGACTGTACGAGCCACATAAAGTCACAGAGAATGCTAACTCACTGATATCACTAATTCACTATGGAGGCAAGAGGACAAGGGAATTGTAATGGCTTCTTAAATAATTAGCCAAAGTGAGTGCCTGCCTATGAGTATAATGATGTAGTACCGAGCACCTGCCTGGCTTTAACTGGTTTACATAATAAATAACATTCTTAACATAAACTAAATATAACTTACCTCTGAATGGAAGCCGTGTGCAATTTGGAAAAAAAGTTAGCATTGTAGAATACAAAGACAATAAAAATATAACACTCACCAAGCCCTTGCCTCTCTATGCCTAGCAGGTTGAGCAGGTCCACCCAGTGATGCATCAGCTGCTGGGTGGTGTGCACTGCTTAACCGGTGCACCCTAGCCCAGCGCTGTCGATGCTCCCACAAGTGTTATCTGCGTCCTGCCACCTGTTGCCAGCATGGAAGGGTGGTGGCGCTGCACATTAAGAACCAGTGCTCCGTCCTCCTCCTCAATGAAGATCGGATGAGGCGGCACCCCTTGACGGCGGGGCCACACACAAAGCAGGCAGAGCTGTTACCCACTGCTCTGCCATGGTGCTGGGTGGGTAGGGTAGGAAAAGAAACAGGAGGAAAAGGAAGGAAATAAGGGAAAATGAACAAAACAAAAGTCACAAAAAACACACACAAATGTAAAACACCATAAAAATAATGCCACACAAAATGAAACACTAATAAAATAAATAACAAAATAGGCGTAGATCAAGTATGAGATGGAGGAGTACAAAGATTGAGGGTAGATTGAAGTAGAAGTCCCAACACCATAAACAGAGTGAAAACAAAGATATCCAAACCCATGCGAACCACGTGATGATGTTTGTGTGTGGTTTTGAAAGTGAGTATGTACTTTGAACGGGCGCAACAGAGAAATCCACCTGCTAACGGAACTCCGTATAGCACAGCCACTTTGCGGCATTTTGCTAAGCATGCTCTCCACCCACTCCACCCAAGCAGCATGCTCACTACACAGGGCAGGCAGGAGGAGGTGTAGCAGCACAGAAGATCATGCATAGCAAGTGGGGGATTAGTGACAGCACAACAGCTATGATGGGCAAGAGGGAGAGGCAGGGGCATGCATAAAGGACCATGGAGGAAAGAAGGGAGGGATAGGGGCTGACACAGAGAGGGCAGGACAAGGAAAAGGGCTTCACGACAGACCGTGCAGGAGGAGCAGTTGCAGCACAACAGAGCATGGAAGGCATAAGGGAGTGGCAGCAAAATGGACCATACAGGACAAGAGGCAGAGAATAAAGGCATGGAAATCCGAGAGGTAGGATGGAGGTGGCAGGGATAGTTGGCAGTCATCTGACCATGCTAGGCAGGGGGGAGGGGAAGTGACAACTCAACAGAATACTTGGATTAGATATCAAGGGAGGTAGCAGGTACATGGAACATGGTAGGCAAAAAGGTGGGAGCAGGGATGCATACGCAGACATCATAGTGTAGAGGGAAGTAGGGTAGGGGCAGCAAGCTATGCACCGAGAATAAGCAGGAGAGCAAAAAATGGGGCCTGGAAATGGGCAATGGAGGGCAGGAGTAATGGACAGGGGCATGGACTTGGACAATGGAAGGCAAAGAGAAGGGGGCAGGAGCAGGAAGCTTGGGTGGGGCAGCACAATGCCAGGCCAGACCCTGAGTTCAACTTTCCCCCACCCTCCATTGTGATGGGCATTTTACTTAACATTACAAAACCCTAGAAATTCACTGAAATGAACTAGTGTTACAGGGATGTTATAGTTAGGAAATAGAATTTAAAAAACTACTAAATTCAATAAAAACAAAGGTTATATGGAAGTTATAGCTACCTTCAGATTTTACCTGCACAAAACCACAGAAATTCAGCTTTTAAAGTTGGAGTTTTTTCTAACTAAAAGTTCATGTCTAACTCCTGACCTACAAACTTGAACTTTGGCAATCTGGCCAATGGAAAGCTAGAGTTGGCAGTTTACAGCCAAATCTTGTCTGACATCTGAATTTCGTTGTAGCCAGAAGGCTGCGAGTTTCCCCAGGTATTTAATTGATTTTGTATGTCAAGTACTTTAAGTCGGAACATCAATCTCCCTCAGACTGTAGGAAAAAAAGATTTTGCTCGCCTCTCTGTGAAACAGTAATTCCTACTTACGAGGGACATAAATTATTTAATTTGATTTTTCTGAACAAGCTAATGTGTTATGCTAAACGCAGATCACATGCGCACAGAGGTGAATGTCTACACTTATGAAGTATATTCTAAGCGTTCATTGATGTCTGCTACTAAATGCATCTGTACCCTTCATTAACTATTTTGATGTACGTGAGAATTAGTAGCCGAGAGGAGGAACATAAATCTCTTCGGAGGCTGTCAGAATAATTGTGTGTGACCACATACCAGGCTAACAACTGCGAGTTTTCAGCATTCTTCCATGCCATTACTGTTATTAAATCGGTCTTACGTGAGGGCTGAAGAGTTAAGCTAAGGGCCCAGAAGAAGAAAGCAGAGGAATTACTATTAGATTACAACGTCAGTTACTACACTGGGCCTCATAAACGGGAAGATCTATAGTCTGTTTCAAAATATTGCACATTCAAGAAATGATTTCAACAGTGAGTTTCATGTACAGTGGCACGTTTGTCAATAAATGCACTTTCTTTAAGTGACTTACAGAGGAGGCTGAAGAATGAGCTGTATTTGTTTCAGGGTTAGGGACGGATTCACAGGCGGGTATTCAGCAATTGCTTTAGGACTGTATACGTGGTTTCATTGGATTTGTTTTTCTTCTATAAACTTAAACCAAGTTCACGTAGCGATCTTATGGCCGTGCTTGAATAAAACTCAAAAGTTTATAACCCTTTTTTCACAGATACAAAATCACACCGTGTAAAAAATACACGCATTGGCTAAACCAATATGTATCGCTTATTATGTGCAGAAAGTATACTTTATTTAGAGTTCATGTCGCCAGAGTGTACAATTCCAACCGTACGCAATACAGTGCGAAACGAAGCAGCTGTATAAATTGCGAGAATATTAAATCAATGCTCTCGGGGTCATACTGGCCATTCAGACACTAGCATTTCCCCAGTAGGATGCAGCTAAAGCGTGATGCTTTCTGAGCTGCATGGGCTGCTATGAACCAGACATGCTCCCAACGGCCATCCTAGCCACAGCCTGCTGCAGCTTGGATTGGGTTGATTATTTTTGATTAGTTTCCCTTTCTGTCCTTAATATGCTGCATAATTTGTAAACCAGTGAAAGTAACCTCAAATATCCACACCTCCATAGTAAAGGGTAACATAAAAAAACTGAGATGTCAGTGTTCGCCTACTGGTGGGAATGGTTGCTTTTCCATGTGTTTTTATCAAAGAGATTCGATATGCAGTGGCATTCTGATTAGCATTTCTTGCAAATGCTGCTGAATACGGAAAGAGACATCAAAGGTTCGCTTTTAGTAATGCAAGCTCTTCCCAGAGCACTATTTGCTTACCTCTCAGCTCATTCACTGATGGGGGTAATGTTCACCTTAGGGCCTATTAGCCATCTTGCTTGAAGGTGCAACTGGGTACAATTACTTGTTTTTTGTACAGCACTTCCTGTGATGTAAATACCAGATGTAAAATGTCTTTATTCAAAGTACACAGTTTACGGACCCTGGGAGGACAGAGGGCTGACAGGGCTACTCCAGGTTTCAAAATCGTGACCTGCTGATTAAAACTCTCGTCAAACAACGAACATTCAACTCACCGAGCTATTTCTCTAGCCTCCTGACTGCAGTATCACAGATGGGAGTGAAGCATGATAGAGTTGAATGTATAAAAAAAATCTGCCTTGTTATATATCAGGGTGAGTGAAACTCGTGGAAATTCACTCCCTGGAGTTCAATAAAAACTCGGCAAGATGGCACGGAGTTCAGTGAACGAGTGGAAATGCACGTCATGCTGCTTCTGCTGCTATTTAACACTAGTAGCGGATTCTGCCCTGAAAAATCATTGTGAACGGGCACCCATGGCATGCAATCAAGCATACATTTTGCTTTGTCTGCTCCTGCCTGTCACTCTCCCTGCTGCGTTTGCTTTCCAACACCATTTCAACCCACTCCACCCCATCTGATCACCCACTTCCCATACTCACCTTTTCTTTACCTACATTTATTCCTGTCTGGCTTTCCCTGTGTGTATTTACATTTCTGTGTGTATTTTTGTGACTTTTTTGTACTTTGTTTTTTGTTTTCCTTTCCTGACCTGTCCTCTATGTCCTCCTCGTTCCTTCCCATCCCAGTCCATCCCTCTCCCATCCAGTCATGGCAGAAGCAGGCAGCACCACCAGCAGCCACATTCACGAGGCAGGCAGGCAGTGGTGCAACCATGCCCCATTTTCAGAGAGGCAGTTATGGGCGCATTCATTTTCTGGGTGCAGCGCCACTTCCTCTGCATGATGGCAGAAGTCAGGAAGCCCAGTAAGGGTTACGCCCTGCATGAGTGTCAAGTGTTCTGGGTGCGAGTGTGTTGATGTGAGCACCGGTATCCAGCATACCCACCAGCAGTTGGCACACGCTAGGTGGAAGTTCTAGAGAGGGAACAGGATCTGCTCAATCTGCTAGGGTTGACATTGCTGGGATCGGTTAGTCACATATTTGTTTGCTGAAAATTATAATGTGATTCTTTTTTTTTGAGAAGCATGATCGAAACCAAATCTTGTCGTAAAGAATAGTCCGGACTCCATGGCACTGCGAAATGCTGTTTAATACAAAATAGGAATTACAGACATCCACACCAACGCGTTTCAGCCGTAGCCTTGTTCATGGTAAAAGTGAAAACACCTAATGCACATCTATATTGAAATAAAAACACAAATCACAGACAAATCCCTAGACCAGTGCTTAATAGAGGGCAAATGCGGCGGCCATTTTGGAATGTAGTGAGCACCACACGTTCTCAAACTCATTATTAGTAATAACCATTGAACAATTCCATGTATATCAAAATTGCATAGTAATGGTCTGCACCTACGTTCATTTTATATTATGCCACATCCAATCAGTGAGTTTATGTGTTATACCTTGTTCCCTTCCAAAGTACATATCACCCCAGTGGGCTATTGTTGACTCATAGTTCCACACAACTTCTATATTCTAACATTCTCGCCCCAGTGGGTGTGTGGCTAATGAATGATAGAACAGATAAATAGAGCCTGTTTCTTAAAATGTACATCCAGTTCTCAAATCCATTACTCAGGATGTCAATTATGTACATAAAACAGCCCCATTTATGTCACAATACAGTTAGTTATAACATATTCTACATATGACTATATAAACAAATAAATAAATAAATAAGTAAATAAATACCGCCCTAGTGGGCATTCAGTGGGCCTCAGAACACATATGACTCAAAATCTATCATTCAAGTGGCTTGAGAGTATAGAAGCACATAAACAGAGACTGTGGTAACCACAAAGACTGGTTGTAAGCCTCCCATTACTCTAAAAAAAAAAGAACAAAGAAAAAGAGGAATGAAAAAACATACCAAAAGATTAAAATACACACCTATTAAAAAATTAAAAACTTACATTCAATGACATAACCAAGGGGCTGAAGCATACTTCACGGTAGTGTAACCCATACCCCCATAATCCTCACCCTAAATGTATGGCTAATTCTTCACTGGAGTTCAAACCCCGTGGGAATGAGATTCTCAAAATCAATGATATATCTAGATTCTAGTATTGTCAATCTTTGTTGTCTACTCCCCCCTCGAATGTCTGTTTTTACCTGGTCTATTACCACAAATTTCAATAGCTTTTGCTGTTCCACATGCACTTGATGGAAGTGTCTAGCAACAGGATAGTTTTGATGGTTGTGGCGAATAACTCTCCTGTGTTCTAAAATTATTTTCTTGGCCGATGGACAGTGCTGCTAATGTACAAATTCTCACAGGGACATATTAATTAAGCAGTACATGCAAAAATCAGTATTTCAATTAAAGATACCTCTAATGTAATACCGCCTGTTGCCCTGTCCTGTCTGCAGACTTCCACAATAGCTGCTGTTGGATAATGCCCTAAGTTGTAAGCGGCACTCAAACCCCAGATTTATCATATCTTGGGAGGCCCTTTGTTGAGATACCATATTGTGACTGAGGTCATCCCGAAGAAATGTACTCTTCTTGAAAGTAATCAGGGGTGTAATGTGTAAACATTTGGCCAGCACAGGATCTGTTTGTAGGATATGCCAACACCTATTGAGTATGTGGTGAATGTTATACAATTTATTGGAAAAAAATGTGATGAGCCTTACTGTCTGATCTTCTAATGTCTCACTTTGGGAACAGTATATAACAAGCTATCCCTTGTGACAGTTTTAACTTTCTCTACGACCTGGGATATCACCTGCTTGATGAAACCCCTCTGTTGGAAATGATCTTTCTACAGGGTCACCCCAAAACGTTTTGCCTTCCTCCTTCTCTTTTTCTGACCTAATTTGTGCTGTCTTTAGGACTCTGCGCACCTTACCACTGCTAATCAGTGCTAAAGTGCATATGCTCTCTCCCTAAAACATGGTGACACTGGCTCGTATCCAATTGGCATGTTTAATTTACTTGTAAGTCCCTAGCAAAGTGCACTACAGGTGTCCAGGGCCTGTAAATTAAATACTACTAGTGGACATGCAGCACTGGTTGTGCCACCCACATAGGTAGCCCTTAACTATGTCTCAGGCCTGCCACTGCAAGGCCTGTGTGTGCAGTTTCACTGCCACTTAGACTTGGCATTTAAAAGTACTTGCCAAGCCTTAAACACC
The DNA here is from genome assembly GCF_031143425.1 of Pleurodeles waltl. Classification (NCBI taxonomy): domain Eukaryota; kingdom Metazoa; phylum Chordata; class Amphibia; order Caudata; family Salamandridae; genus Pleurodeles; species Pleurodeles waltl. Next base: position 1,213,086,619 of record NC_090447.1, on the reverse strand, counting down.
CCTTTTTCTACATATAAGTCAACCCTAAGGTATGCCCTAGGTAACCCATAGGACAGGGTGCTATGTAGGTATAAGGCAGGACATGCACCTATGTAGTTTCTATGTCCTGGTAGTGTAAAACTCCTCATTTCATTTTCCACTACTGGAGGTCTGCTCCTTTCATATGATAGCATTAGGGCTACCCTCTAATACTGTTTGAGTGGTAGATTCTGATCTGAAAGGGGTAACCAGGTCATGTTTAGTATGGACAGAATGGTAATAGAAAATCCTGCTTATTGGTAAAGTTGGATTTAATATTGCTATTCTAGAAATTCCACTTTTAGAAAGTGACCATTTTTCTACACTCAAATCCTTCTGTGCTCTACAACCTGCCTCCAATCCACGTCTGACTGGGCTGGTTGACAGCTCCCTTGTGCATTTCACCCATACAACCACAAACATAGGATGCTCAGTCACATCTGTACACATCTGCATACTGAATGGGTCTTCCTGGTCTGGAAGGTTGGAGGGCCTGACACTTACATTTAAAAGGACAGTGGCCTGCCCTCACACAACGGACTGCCAAACCCCCTACTGGGACCCTGACTGACAGGATTGTACTGAAAGGGGACCTTGTGCACTTCTAAGCCACTCTTTGAAGTCTCCCCCACTTCAAAGACACAGTTGGGTATATAAACTGGGTCCCTGACCCTACCAACTCAGACACTTCTTGACAAGATACCTCTTGGGAAAGAAACTCTGAACCAGAACCTGCAACCTGCTAAGAGAAGCTGCCTGGCTGCCCAAAGGACTCACCTAACTGCTTTGCTGTAAAGGACTGCTGCCTTGTTGTTGCCCTGCTGCCTTGCTGCCGTCTGGCTCTGCTGAGAAGTATTCTCCAAGGGCATGGATTGAGTTTGCCTCCTGTTTCCTGAAGTCTCAGGGCCAAAAATACTTAATCTCTGCAAAGAACTCCTTGCGCAGCAAAAATCGTTGCACAGCCTGCCGGAATAGAAGCACAGCCTGCCCTGCAGGGAGAAAATCCCCGTATCACCGAATTGGAACAATGCAGCCTGGCTCCCCGAGTGGAGATCGATGCAGTGCCAGCGCTGCAACTGGAACTTTGACGCACGGCCCACTGGATCGACGCATCACCGAGCCGGAACGACCCAGGCCAACTTCCTGCGAGAGGAATTGACGCAGCGCCTGCTGTGCAACAGAAATTTCCCCACATCACCCACCGGATCGACACAGCCCCTGTGACTTCATCCTTCATGCCCAGGATTTCTCTGCATCATCCCCGGGTTGTCCAACTACCCCGAAACTTGAAGAGGATTCAAGCCTGCGCACCGGAAATTGAAGCAAAGCCCTTGCTGTGTCGAATAGCATTGACGAATCATCTGTGTGCGCCTGGAGAAACCGATGCATACCTCCCGGTTTTCCATGCATCTCTTCCTCTGCGGTCCCGTGCAGATAGTTTAGACGCACACCAGGTACATTGCGCTTGCAAAAGACCATTGTTGTTTTTAAGAACTAAAGATTCTATTTATCATTACAAAAGTGATATTTCAACTTGTATTTATCAAATCGTGATCATTTTGACCTTAATCTATTCAGATAAATATTCTATATTTTTCTAAACCTGTGTGGTGTATTTGTGTGGTGTTTGCACTGTTTTATTGCATGATTTATTGCACAAATACTTTACAGATTGCCTTCTAAGTTAAGCCTGACTGCTCCGTGCCAAGCTACCAGAGGGTGGGCACAGGACGATTCGGATTGAGTGTGACTTTTCCTGACTGGAGTGAGGGTCCTTATTTGGACAGGAAGTAACCTGACTGCCAACCAAAGACCCCATTTCTAACACCCTGTCTCTGAAACTATTGCACATAATCATGCACTCGTGGTCATCATCCTCCAGTGTACTACATATCCGTCTACCACAAAATAACTCACCATAAGGAATACTACATATAAGGCTAGAAGGATGAGCACTACATGCATTTTAGCAAACTGTTCCCTGCTGTTTGTTTCCTGAATAGCCTTGTACTGAGGCCATCTCCCTTCACCATAACCTCAACATTGAAAAATTAAATGCAGGACCTGCTGAAATCAGCACTAAATTGAAGATTGCACTCATTGATATTTAAATTCAATACAACCTCTTTGGGCGATGTTTCCTCCCCCTTCCAGATGACGAACACATCATCGATGTATCTACACCACAAAATCACCTGTTTCTCAAATTCAGTGTGTCCAATGGACTTCGGCTCCTCCCACCAGCCCATGAACAAATTGGCATGGGTGGGGGCGAAGCAACTGCCCATCGCAGTTCCTTGTGTCTGCTTATAGATTACTTTGTCAAACATAAAAAACATGTTTTTAAGGCAAAATCCCATCATATCCAGTATCATCTCCATGTGCAGCAGGAAAGAGATGGATTTAGTCCGCATGTACTATCTCACTGCACCTATTCCCAGTTCATGTTTGATGCAAGTATATAAACTGGCAACTTCCAATATAGAACACAGTGTCAGCAATGGGTTCTCTACAGGAAAATACTTCCAAATATATTGATTTCTACCTCCTGCCTTTTGTAGAGACTCTACCCTCCTATATCAAGGACGCTGCACATTTTCTAAAGGTCACTGAGGGCATACATTGGGAACAAGATTATTTTATGATGACATTGGATGTATATATATATCTATATACATACTGTATAATAATAATATATAATCAATAGTTATTATTAATAATGAATTTGAGAACTTCTAGTACTCACTACATTCACTACTGCCACACTAGCCCACTAATAAGCACTGGTCTAGGGATATGTCTGTCATTTGTGTTTGTTATTTCAATATAGATGTGCATTAGGCATTTTCACTTTTACCATGAACAAGGCTACGGCTGAATCGCATTGGTGTGGATGTCTGTAATTCCTATTTTGTATTAAACAGCATTTCACAGTGCCATGGAGTCCGGACTCTTCTTTACAACAAGAAGGTTTTGTTTTGATGGATAGGGTTACCGGAACCCCTACTGGACCGCCCAGTTATAGCCTCCATACTCCTGATTGTTTCGTGGTGTATTTATATATATATATATATATATATAGATATATATGCACACACACACAAGATATGTAGCATTTCTGCTCTCTCCCCATGCTGGTGCACCAAGTGCAAGGCTACCATGTTACACCACACCCTGGATTGTTTTGTGCAGGACGTGACATCTCCCCGAACAAAAGGCAATCCTTAGAGACAAGGGCAACACAAACTGTTAATAAGCATAGGGGTGCATGGTACCAATCTGACAGGGAGGGTGTAGGACCATAAGACTGGAGGGGACATCAAGTGAATGAAACTGGCAAGTGCTCGCTTGGGCTGTATTAAGGTAAGTCAACTCATGTCACTCACTCTTACAAAAGCAGTATGTCAGGAGTGTTAGCATTCTTCTCTGTGACTTTATGTAGCTCATTACAGTCTCTCTCCCTGATGTGCAATAGACAAATGGAGACGGATATGACATATCAAAATAGAGTGGAGATTCAAAGATAATTCATTGAAAAGCATAAATACTTCAAAATGTGATTTTGGTTTAGGAAACTAGGAACAGGCTATCTGATTTAAAAATTACAATGCTGTGCCTGTTAAAAAGGTTTTAGCAGCGAGTACCAACAATAATTCTTTTTATCTTTCGTATTCCTTTCATAAGCACCCATGGCCAAGAGAACATCTGGAAAACCAGCTGCCACCACTACCACCACCGTGATGGGTGTGACGACCACCACCACCAACAGCACTTCCACTGTGGCAGATGGTTCTGCTGGCTAAATCATTTTCATTATTATTTCTTACTTTCTATGCCCAGTTCTAAAATTATAGACTTTTGTCTACATACTATTTACTTTTTTAACTACACTTTTGTTATCCCTATATTTTCCTCTCTTTTCTATATTTCCAGTTTCTTCAGCTGACACTCTCCTGTCTGTAGATTTCTTCTGCTCACATGTTTAGTAAGCTATCCCTTGTGTTTCTTTTACCAGTCTTGTGTAATACTGTTAAGAGCACAGATTTGTGGCAATATAGAGAGGATCGCAGGCCTACGTATTCACCAAACATGGTGGTTGAGAAGGCTTTCTTGATCAAACAATCAAGTAGCATAGAGACAGAGATAGAGTCATCATGGTCACGAACCCCCAGTGCTCCCATACTAGCAGTTTCCATTACTGTGCAGCATGGCAAGACTGAGATTTCATTACCAAACAATACCATATGTCTTTTGCATTCCTTTCCCCCCTTCATTGCATTTCACTCTTATCCTTTCATAGGTCTTTATCTCCATTAATAGAAAAAAGGTGTTGGTTGACTCAATTATTACCTGTTTTTTAAAATATTGTCAATCAACAAACAACCCTCCCAAAGAAATAATTTTGATAGAGGATACTGATAAATAGTTAACCTAAATGTAGTGAAATATTGCTGTTGTACCTTGTGCAAAGTAAATACTTGTGTAGGTGGCTAATCTCTTATAAAAAATGGGTGTGTTATGTTTTAATTTAGGTGCACAGACCACCAGTGCCACTGAAGCACCAGCCAATGATGGACACCTGAGCAGGTCCAGCTGATCAAAGGAGGGGGAGCAGTCGAGTGATGGCAGGAACACGTGGTAAGTCGCCTTGCTTTCGTATTGACAATACTGTATTTATTAGGTGAGACGGATATCCTAACCATGGCATTTCACCACCTAAAACTGCAGCGTTGTTTAATTTGGTGCTGCAGTTCAGGTTGTGAAATGGGCTTCAGCTGTGGCATGTTGAATTCTGCAATGCATACAAACTGAAGACAATGTATGTTTCCCAGTGCTTACTCAGTCATCAACTAACACTTCACTTCATCATTTGTTCTTTCTGTACCAGCCTATCCAAAAATGTATATTCTATCTCTGTATGTGGCACATTTTTCTGCAGCAGTGACTTATATTTCATGGCTTCAATTGTGGATTTATAGTTCCAATTATTTGCTTCTGTCAATCAATGTGATTAAGCAAAAGAATATTACATGATCGGTGACACCCAACCATTCCATAAGCAAACCTCTACCTATGCATAGCAATGCAAACTGGCTCATAAATAGGCCCATAAGATCTTAAACCTTTTGCTGTTAGGCCTTTCTCCCCTCAGTGCTATGCCTTTTTTGGCTTAGGGTATTTTGTGCTTAGCCCTGCATAACTTATCATCCAAATAAGCTATCAACAGGAAATGTGCATCCTTTTTTTCAACATCCATTGGGATACTGAAGGTACCCAGGGTCTGTGGATTCTCCTTGCAGGGACCAAGAAAATAACCAAAATACAGTCAAATTTCGAGTTTTTGGGAAAAACAGGGAAAATGCTCTAGATAAAAGTGTCTGGTTCTTTTCATAAAAATGGCACCAATGAAAAGTTTGATGTACTAAAGTCATCATCTTCCCAGCTAACAGGAACATCCAGAGCTGAATCAAAGAAACAAGTTTTTTATGACAGTTTTGCCATTTTTCAAAGAGCAAGCCCATTTTTCTATTAGTTGTGCTTTCAACCTACTTCCAGTTTGTGGTGCAAGCCAGTGTAAAACCCATCGGTGATCCAGAAAAACTATATATTTCTGAAAAGTAGACAACATTCCTAATTCAGCTAGGGGTTACATGTGTAAATCCCTCAAGGTTGTCTCAAAGAAACTAACTGTTGAAATAAATAAATATTGAAAATGAATAGGAAAAGACAGCCATTTGTGGCAATGTTTTCAACTGTACCTTTTTGTCACAATGGCCGATTTACAAAAGCAATGTACTATTCTGTTTGCTAGACCCTTTTAATTGGGATATATAGGGTTTGTAGGTTCTCCACGGACCTAAGGTACCATAAAGCTAACAACTGAACTGGTCCATACAATGATTTTTCATTGTGTACTGAATATAGACCAATTCATATGGTGAAATATGTTGATGAAAATAGGTATCAAGGTAACCTATCTATTTCTGAAATAGCCTCCAGATATTTAAAGTTTAGAAACATTGGTTATTTTTACATCTTTGAATGGGTGGGTACCCTTACAAGCATATGTTATAGAAGTTTTTTTTTTTTTAAATGCCTTCTTTCTTACATATTGGCTTACATTTGGAAGGCACAAATGCAGCAAAACCCATTTGGTAATAATAAATATTCAACTTTTATATACTCCCACATGTTTTCTGATTAAAAATGGCAACTCATTCATGCAAATAGGCCTAGTGAACCTGGATACACCACATTTTCCACTTAAAATGGTAACTTTTTTGCAAAGTGGGATGCTGAGGATTTTGGGCCTTAGCTCTGCCGGCACTTAAGGAAGTGTAGCAAACCAGTATAGTTTTGACAACTAGACACCTAGGGGAATACATAATGGGGTATCTTGTGTGGCTCTCACTGAGTTGTTTTACCCAGAATCACTTGCACATCCATTAAAAAACACTTTTTCCTCACATTTCAATGATACTTCTGGAATCTGCGAGGAGACAGAAACTTTTCATGCACCCAGCATTCCCCTAAGTTTTCTGATAAAAATGGTACTTCACTTGGGTGGGTAGGACTAGTGCCTGTGACAGGAAACAGCCCAAAATTCAACATGGCTACATCTTAGCTTTCCACTCAAAACTGACCTGTTTTTTGAAAAGTGTGTAGCTGTGGATTTCAGGCCGTGGATTAGCTGGCACCAAAAGAAACCTAGCAACCCCGTACTTGTTGAAAACTAGACACCTGGAGGAGTTGAGAATGGGATGACTATTGTGGCTTTCACTATGTTGTGTTACCCAGAATCTCATGCAAATCTCAAAATTTGATTAAAAAATAAATGTTTCTCATTGAGTATGTAGGGAACCACAAACTTTCTTCCATCCAGCATTACCCTATCTCTCCTGATAAAAATGGTCTCTCACTTGTGTTGGAAGGCCTGCTGATCACAACAGGAAATGCCCCAAAATACAATGTAGAAACACCAAAATTATCTGTCACAAAAATGATCTGATTTAGCAATAGGGGTAGAAGCATATTTTTTGCCCAGAGATCTGTGGCCACCCAGGGAAACTTGCCAAACCCAGACATTTCCGAAAACTTGACACCCAGGGGAGTCTACGGTGGTATGCTTTGCATGGATCCCCCAATGTTTTCTTACCCAGAATTCCCTGCAAACCTCAAACTTTGCCTAAAAGTGCACGTTTCCTTGCATTTCTGTGACATAAACTGCTGGAATGAGCAAGAATCCACAAAATGCCTACCACCCAGTATTCTCCTACTTGTCCTAATAAAAATGCTACCTTACTTGTGTAGCTGGGCCTAATGCACTTTACTTTCAATGTAATGACATCAGCGTGCCATGTGCGTCTATTGTCATTACATTGTAAAAAAAAACAATAGCTCAGGCTCCTTGGAAAGCTCTTCCCCAGCACCAGAGGCTGAAATAAAAAAGAAGAGAAATCCCTCTGATGTTGACAACAAAGGAATTTTTGCCTTGGGTGTGAAGGCCACCTGAATCAGTCCTTAGCACTTAAGGACTGACGCGGAGGAGGGCTTGAAGCTGACCTCTGTACCAAAGCGGTTAACTAGTTCCTACCTGCATATTATTAAGCAATGTCTGTTACCTCTCTCAACCTTCCCAAACCTTACTGTAGGGTTTCCCAAAGGGCCTTCTTTATGCTGGTAATAGTAGTGGGCTAGCATGAACAGGGAAGACATCACAGAGAGAGGGCCCATTGCCACCTATTCCAAATGATGCTTGCAAGGTAAAATCCAACAGTAGGATTATTCAGAAAGATTATCACAGGCAACTAGATTGAAAGAGTTAAAGGGCAATTCAAGACTGAGACCAGACCACTATGACAAACAAGTCATATTACAAACAACTATCAGTAGTAACTTGTAAGTACTATATGGAGCTAGGAACTATTTAATTTAGAAAAGATTACTCAACGTTGCATAGATTTTGTAGGCAACACAATGCCTGATTCACAAAAGTAAAGTAAGGTACACTTTTGGTGTTACTCACTCCTGCAGTGTAAGTTTAGGACTAGTAACTTTTACATCAGTAACTTTACGAGTAGTAACTTTGCAAGTAGTAAGTAACTCTTATCATTTTAAAAGGAGTTACTGTTGGACCTGACAGCCTTAGGGTGGCCTTTCTCCCAACTTTGTACCTACCTCCTCTACTTTCATGACCTAGTTTTTGCTGGCTTTAGGACTCTGTACACTTTACCACTGCAAAACACTTGTATTCTCTCCTTAAAGCATGCAACATTAGCTTATAACTAGTTGGTATATTTCATTTACTTACAAGTCCCTAGTAAAGTGCACTGCATGTGCCCAGTGCCTGTCAATTAAGTGCTACTTGTGGGCCCACAGCACTAATTGTACCACCCACTTAAGCAGCTCTTTAACCATGTCTCAGGCATGCTATTGCAGAGCCTATATGTGCAGATTGGTAATGCCTTGTCGACCTGGCAAAATAACCCTTTTGTCAGGCCCAAACCTTCCCTTTTCATACATATAAGGCACCCATAAGGCAGGATGCAATGTATTTAAAAGATAGGACATGTACTTTTGAGTTTTACATGTGCTGGTAGTGGAAAACTCCTATAGTTGTTTTTTCCCTGAGGCCTATCTCTTCTACAGCATGGCATTGGAATTACCTTCTTACTTCTTATAAGTGTGATTCACAATCTGGAAGAGATAAACCTTTTGAGTTCAGTGTCTCTGGAATCACACTTTAAAATCACACCTTATGGAGAAGTTGGATTTTGCCTCTGAGCGGTTGTCTAGGGTGGGTGACAGCTGTGCTTTGTGTATTCACTCTAGACAACCACACACAATGGGAGCTTGATGGGCCATCCTGGGAAGATGGGAGGAGGAGCTGGGCACAGCCTCACTTACACCTGGATAGAATTTGTCCTGTCCTCACACAAAGGGATGCATAACACCTTGTAATTAGTCTGGAGCCAGAACAGGAAAGGCATGGCCTCTGGCACTTCAAAGGCCTGTCTTTGATGTCTTCCAGACTTGAACAGCTCAAACAAGAAATCGGACCTCTGACATCACCCACCCTGTACAGTTCTGGAGCTGTGAATACTCTGCCAGAAAGAAGGACTGCTGTGCTGCTGAAGGACTACCACACTGCTGGATTGCTACTTTGCTGGACTCATGCCTTGCTGTGTTGTGCTGCCCTGCTGCCTTCTCTTCCACTGCCTGGGCGAGAAGGACTGGAACAGTATCACTGAACACAGAGCGTCTCCAAGGGCTAGTCGGCTGGCCTCATGATCCAAAGTCTCAAGGACATAACAGTCTTCCAACCACCATGCATCTGGACTCTGCCACCTGTGAGCCTGTCTTGCCAAGTGGTGCCACCCCGGTCCTAGACCCATGGAAATGATCCTAAGGTGAGTTCTCCAACAGAACCAATGCATCCTCTGCTGCGGAAGCAGAAATGATGCATCCCCGCTGGTGCTTGGAGAAAATTGTCACATCACCTCTTCTGTATGGGTAGGAGCTGGGGGAACCAGAATCGCATTGGCACTGTACCTCGCATCTCTACACCAGTGCATCACCCTGATAATCAGCACTGCAGAGCTTTTCTCAGTGTGAGGTTCTCACATCCCCTTTGTCAGTAGCCTCAATGATGAAACTCTGCATTGCAGCCTCTGCCCTCAGCAGAACCAAAGTATCACCTCGACTGCACCTCAGCTCCTTGACATCAATGCTGTATGAACTTGAACTGCAGCTTTACCTCATCTTGGAAACGATGCATTACTGCTGTTGCATGGGAAAGAGCAACAAATTACCTCCCCTACATGGTTTGGAACCATCGCTCTGCAACATGAATTTAAGGTACTTTTGTTCAGCAAACGCAATTGGGTCCCTATAGCAAGCCCATTCTCCAAAGTGGTTGGCCTGAACTTTTGACTTTTCTCAGTCCAGCGTGATCATACACCTCTGGTTGGTGCTTCTTGCTTGTTGCTTCTAGGCATTATTTTACAGTTTAATCTTTAAATTCATAACTCAAGTTCTAGTTATTGGATATTTTACATTTTGGTCTTGTTTTATTTATTCAATTCAGATCTATGTGGAATCTTTTTGTGTTGTGTTTTCACTGTTTTGCTGATTGAAGTGGTGCACAAATACTTTGCACATTGCCTCTAAGTTAAGCCTGACTGCTCTTTCAGAAAGGTGAGCACAGTTTAATTTAGGGGTTGCCTGACACTTACCCTGAATGCGATCGGGGTTGCTGTTTGACTAAGGTTCCACCCTAGTCAACCAACAACCCAGTTTCTAACAATTACTTTTACTATTACTACTAGTGAGTTACTGTTCGTAAAGTCACTACTTGTAAAGTCACTGGTAGTACAGAGACACTGCAAGAGTAAACTGATACCAAATCTGTTACTTTACCTTTGTGAATCCGGACACATAGTGCACACTAGTACTACCAATCCTGGCACAGACATTTTTCTGACTAAGACTCTGCACTAGAATGATGATGGTCTTTCATGCCTTGGTGGGTAGTAGGGCTGGTGTAGGCTACTATTTATCTAAAAAAGATCCTGTGACAGTGAGTTGGTGTCACATTCACCTCATCCACCCAACAAAGTGTGTGACCCAGTTATGGTGTAAATTATTAAGGCATACCTCAATAGACTATACAACCTGGGGGAAGAGGAGATTGGGAAAGGTGAGAAAAATACAAACACAATATTCATCAAGTCGATGAGCTGCATATCCTCATCCCATCTGTTGTAAATACAAATCAAAGAATGGCACAGTTCAGTTACTAAATGCAAAGAGTCCTTCAGCCCCAGGGACCCAAACTATTTAACTGTTATGTTACCTAGGTTTGAAAAATACAAAATAGGGAGGACCCACACAGTTCTGCAAATTGTTATATTTAAACAAGAAAAATGATACCATAGATAAATGCCAAAATGGATGGTGCATCTGCATTCTTCTTCTCCTCAGAATGTCTGTCTAGGGTGCAGGACTGAGAAGGTCTGGTAAGCTGTTATGGCACAGTCATGTGCAATTGACTGAGAAGTGAGAAAAATCTTTTATGACCAATCTCAGACCAGTAGCTGAGTGTACCTGGCTAATCAATCTCATAAATGTCACTTGTCAGAATATTTAGGTGTGTGCATTCATCATGTGACATGTGTCCAGTGACAGTCACCCAAGACCACAAACATTTAATTAAAGAGTTTGACATTTGAGCAAGCATCCTCCTTGAGTTATGTAGTTTCCCATTGAAGTAGATAGGCATTGTTCATAACTAAATTCTTCTAGCTGTTGGGGGTAGTCCCTCCCTCACTCTGACTTCTTACCCAAATGAGGTTGAGAGAGATAGACGTGTAGTGTTGGTGAACAAGAACAGCAAAAGAAATTGAGCATCCTTTTCTGAAGAAGGAATGACAGTGGTCAGTATTTTTTGTGTCAGGGATCAAGTTTTGTTTCACACGTATACTCTTTGCAGCAAAAAATGTTTTGCGATTCCTATCATAATAAAGGGAGCTAGCCTGAGGATGAAACATAGCACTCAATTGGGGCGTGTAAGGGTTCTTGCTCCTGAGCAACAGGATCCCTTTGGATTAAAGAGCTCAGCTCATTACCAATTGTGTCTCTTCCCCCAAGGGGTTCATTCTTTTCCCTTGCTTTCAGCTTACTATGACAGGAATTGCATACTATTTGTCAGTCAGGAGCATGCATTTTTTAAAGTTCCATGCAGCGTGCACATGGCCTTAGGGCACTTTACATGTTCACAGTTTTTTGGGGGGTGCATCAAAGGGGGCCTTAGGCCCTCAGCACCCTTGTATTTGTATTACCTATTAGGAATTCGCAAATTAGAAATTTGGAAAACCGTTAGCCCCTATGGGCCTTTAGGCCCATAGGAATGAATGGAGCCTCATTCCCTAATAGTGATTGCAAATTTTTAGAAACCGCTATTAGGGAATCGCCATTTTATTGCATTCCATTTTGCATTACCTAAATAGCGATTTCTTAAAATTCACTATTTAGGTAATGCAAAATGGAACTTTGATACATCTTGCCCTAAGTTCTGATCCAACTCATATGCTTCTTCAGTCACTCCAGCAAATCTTTTTAACACCTTTTTCAAATGGTCTTGTAGCAGATGCTACAATGGGATTGCTTGGCCCATCATACTGTCCTCCTAGCTGACTTCCTAAGTGAAAACCTTAAAAGGAAGTAGCATTTGTATCAGGCACTTCACTAGCCCTCATTTGTCCACCTCGACTGTCATGCTTTTCCCAGTTGTATCCCTTCCTCTTTGAAGGACATAGTCGGTGATCGAACTGTACTGCTCAAACAGACTTTGCAACATGAAGGAGGTTCAGTTCCAATGTGTTGGCACCTCCTGTATGAGAGATTGAACCAGTACTCTATTAGCACACTGAATGATCCTCAACTGCTTCCGGGCTTTAAAACCATGAGTGAAATGAATGCAGATTCTTTGGGTGGTGGCCAGTATGTTGCTGACTGTGGCCTCATTATGACATTGGCGATAAATTCCAAATACCACCGTGGTGACTGCCGCCAACACACTGCCTCAGAGATGAACATCCATCAGTCAGATTATGACACATACACGCAAAACTGACAGAAAACTGCCGCAATCTGCCAGACCCACTGAACAAGATAAACTGTTGGAACTACCACCCCACACCCCGTTACACCACCAATACTACGCCCTCCAAATAATGACCCACAAATCACCACAGAGGACATTCAACGGCGGTAAACCATTGGTAGTGAACACTGCCGTGGTGGATAAGGCCACTCAAATACAAAACAGACAACATTGGCCAGAATGAAAAAACCCACACCTGACACAAATACACACACCCCACACATCCATCAACAGCCCTATAAAACACACACCCATATCACCCACAATCCTTTGCTAACATGACAAGATGGCTACACTTTCGACACTAACACAAAAGAGAACTGCACACACATATCACAACTAGTTATTCATCCCACATGCACCACACACCATACACCCCACCACATCACATATCACCCTCTGCACAACCTACACACGCCACCCAACACCCATGTACCCACAAAGGCACTCCCGTTTCATCGATGAGGAGTTGCGGGTCATGGTTGAGGAAATAGTCAGGGTAGAGTCACAGCTGTTTGGATCACAGGTCCAGCAGATATCCATTGCGAGGAAGATTAAGCTTTGGCGAAGGATCGTGGACAGGGTGAATGCCATGGGACTACATCCATGCGCAAGGGACGACAGAAGGAAGAGGTGGAACGACCTATGGGGGAAGGTGTGTTACATTGCAGCAAGGCACCAGCTCGCCATCCAGAGGACTGGTGGTGGACCCCCACCTCCTCCCCCACAGCTGACAGCATAGGAGGATAAAGTCTTGGCAATCCTGCATCCTGAGGGACTCACTGGAGTACCCGGATGATTGGACATTGGTGAGTCAACATTTATTACCTATCACCCCCCATACCTCCATGCCACCATGACCCCTCACCCTGACACCCATCACCCCACTCCATCTCACACAGTGCACCAACACAATTAACATATCTACATGCCAAGCCCTGCATGCCATACCCACTGCATGCACATCCCTTCCAACACTGCATGTACACCCACCACCAATGCATGCACAGCATGAAGAACTAACAATCCCACAATCCATCACCATACACAAACAAAGGTGGCAGGACAACCGCAATAGTAAAGGGGAAGCCAGTGATACAGAATATGTCACAGACATGTAGCATAATACACCACTTACATCCCCACAGGTGCCCCAGCCAATCTCAGTAGTGAGGAGGTGCCACATCTACCCAGTCCACCACCAGAAGATTCCCCCAGTGATGACAGCAACTCTTGAGTTCTGGATCTGGATGAACTCCCTGGCCCATCTGGGACCACTGGTCAGTCGGCTACCCCAGCCCACACCCAGTCCACCACAGAGCCTCCCCCCTCAGCATCTAACACCACAGCAGCCACCCAGTGTCCCCAGACCTCTGTCCCCAGTACACATCAATCAGCAGTGTGCCCACCTGTCAAGACAATGAGGTTCTGGGGTCAGTGGCAGCAGACATACTGTTCAGGGGACACAGGCACAGGGGGCCAGGAATGGTCAGTGGACAGCTGTGTGCCAGGGGAAAGACAGGACCAGGGAATTGACTTTCCAGGGGTTTTACCCACAATCACAGGACAAGATGGGTCAGGTGATAAACATCATGCAAGAGAACCAGCGGCTGTAGAGTGAACACCACCAGGAGATCAAGCAAGAATTGCAGGCCCTGAGCACAACCATGGTCTCCATTGCAGGGGTGCTGGGTGATATGGCCAACATCATGAGGGAGTACACAGCACACCTGTGGGCCCCTTCCACTAGCCAATGTATTGACCAGCCCTCCACATCTGCTGCATCACAGGACCCACTGGCCACCAACACCCCTCCCCCTGCAGAAGATGAATCACCCTGCAAATGGTCCCTGCGACCCAGACAGACACCAGAGACAGTTGCCAGGACCAAGACCACCACCAGGACATGAGCCTCTCCTGAATGTCCCCCTTGTGTTCCACTGTGTCTCCTTGTCCTTTATGAACTGCCATTGCTCCCCTTCCTATGGCCCCTTGGACACTAGACCTGTTCAACAAAGAGACTGGCCCACTACACTGGACTTTTCCTAACCATCACTCAACTCTTTTGCACTTTGCATGCTATACACATTTTTAATAAACACCCTTGGACACCTTCGAGTAATAGTGCTTTATCTGAAGGTAATGTACAATGTATAGAACTGTTATGAACTGCATGATCCTGTGTAAATGTCCAGTAATATGTTGATTCATCCTACAAATGTGTCTCAGCTGTCTGTACACATCACAGCATTACACTGTTGTAACCTTAATGACATCTGCAATAAGGGACAGCAAAGGTGACAGTCAGGTGGGATGCAAAGGTAATGACTAGCATTATGCTACAGCCACACAGCACAACACCGAAATGGAGAAATGTTTAGTTCAACAGTCTTACCTGAGCGTCATTGGAAGTACTGCTTGATCATGTGTGTCCTGTTGTCCACATCCTCCTCCTCCTCCTCCTCACTGTCCTCAGTATCCACTGTTGCCACATCTGCATTGTCACCATCCTGCGACTGCAGATATGGCACATTCTGTCTGAGGGCCAAATTGTGCATCATGCAGCATACAACAACAATCCTGCAGACCTTCTCAGGGGAGTAGCATAGGGATCCACCTGTTAGATGGAGGCACCTGAAAATAGCCTTCAGGAGCCCGAAGGTCCTTACAACAATCTTCCTGGTACGCCCATGAGCATCATTGTACCTATTTTCAGCCCCTGTTCTCTGGATTCTTAAAAAGGGTAAGGAGCCAGTAAAGGTGTGGGTAGCCAGAATCACCTGCAAGAAGTAAGGGACACACATTAGCCATGCACAATGGCATGGGGTATGACTCCTGAAGGCATACACTGAGATAAATTGGGTGAGGACACAGACACACCTATAAGCCACACTTTGTGTCTCTGTAGTTGTGCCATCAGCTGTGGGACACTGCTATTCTTCGGGAAAAAGCCATCATGCACCGACCGAGGATACTTGGCAGTGACGTGGGAGATGTACTGGTTAGCAAGGCACACTATCCGTACATTGAGTGAGTGGAAACTCTTCCTATTCCTGTACACCTGTTCATTTGCCCTGCGGGGGGGGGCTAAAGCAATATGAGTCCTGTCAATGGCCCCAATTACATGTGGTATATGTCCCATCACATAGAATCCAGCCTTCACAGTGGGTAAATCATCTACCTGGGGGAATGCGATGCAGCTGCACATGTGTTTGAACAAGGCAGACAAACCCTTGCAAGCACAATAGAGAACATTGGCTGTGACATTCCCGCAGCCAAGCCCACTGTCACCTGGAATGAGCCAGTTGCCAGGACATGGAGCACTGAGAATACCTGCACAAGAGGGGGTATTACTGTTGTACAACAGATAGCAGATAGCAGGTCATGCTCCAATTGTACACACACCTCTGTGATTGTGGCCCTGTCCAGATGATAGGTGAGTATGATGTGCCTGTTCTCCAATATAGCCAAGTCCACAAGGGATATGTACACAGGTGCTTGACTCTTCCTCCTATTCCTCTGCAGTGGTTGGTACCTAAGGGACCCAAAAGTAAGAAGGGAGTGACAACAGGGACCATGAACACACTACATCAATGTACACAGAGCATGATTGTATGTATTGGAACTGTATAGGTGAGTAAATTTGACTACAATGACACACTTATTAATCTGTAAGTCTGTATTAATCTGTACATGTGTACTAGCAGTGAGAAATGGCTACCGCCTGTCCTGTACGTAGGGACAGGTGGAAGTGACCTCTCTCCGCCAGCGTTCGCGTCATGGCGGGTGGCAGTCTGCACCGCCGTGCAATTCCTCATTGGCTAACATGGCCCTCTGTGGAGTATGGGAACCAACGATGTTCAACGCTGGCGGTGACGGTGTTCACTGCCGCGGACGTGACTGCCATTTTATTTCTACCACTTCACTTGATTCCTGACTTTCCACAGGACGACACCTCCACTGCGTGTGCTGCTGTGACCTGTATCTGGAACCTGCTATGGCACGTTGACAGGGGAAAGGGTCCCAGCCTTCAAGTCGGAAGAGTTGGAGAGGCTCATGGATGGGGTGTTACCCCTGTATGTGCAGTTGTATGGGCCTCCAGACCAACAGGAGAGTACATCATGGGTACGTTGCATGCAACATGGCTGCATGTAGATGTATGGGTGTGTTAGCAGGGTATCATTTGGGGGTATGGCTGGTGGCAGTGTTAATACAGGGGTACGGGTCACGTGTGTGCTTGATGAGGGGCTAATGCAGTTTGTAGGCTGTATATGTGACAAGCTGGATTGTCTGGTTCATGGTGTCCCACTGTTTTTCTTTCCTCTGCAGGTCAGCACCCATCAGAAGAAGGGGTTGTGGCATGCCATCGCCAAGGAAGGGCGGACCCTGGGACTCTAAAGCAGGTAGAGCACCTACTGCAGGAAACAGTGAGAGGACTTGAGACCTGGGCCCAGAAGACTGAAGAGCCCAGCTGGGGCCGGCCTCCGAATGAGGGAGGGGTGCCTGTCGGAACCTGATCCCCCTGAAGGACCGCATGCTGGTGGTGGCCAATACTGAGTTGGATGGGCGCTTGAGGACATCCCAGAAGCCACAAGCGGGTGAGTACTGTGTGTTTGACAATCATCTCTGTTGCCTGGCATTAGATTTGGGTGCAGAGAGTCAGTGGATGCCCCAATATGCCAGTTTAGACATTACTGCGTGGTCCAGCTTAGGGTAACAGGGTGAACTGCATGTTTTTGATAGCTAGGTAGCTGGCTCTCCATGGCAGACAGGGCTTAGTTGGTCCACTGGGTGTGTTGCTGGCAGTGTTTGGCTCTTACCTGCTGTGGAACTCTGCCAATGGAATGTCAGTGTGGTCCATACTGCCCATTCTCAGTCTCAGTGTGTGACAGTGATGTGTATGCCAACTGTGCTGTTGGTGCTGTGGCTCACCCTCTGCTCCCTTTTTTTCTCCCCCCTCCTTTTGTCATCCTGTCCATGTGTGCATTAGCATCATCTGGCCAAGGAGCAGGGGCACTGGCGAGTAAGGGAGCTGCAGCCCACGGGACACAGGAGGCAGAATCCACCAATGCCGAGGGGACCAGTGGGATGGAGAGTGAGGGGAGCACCATGGCGGGGACAGGAGCTGATACCACTGACTCTGATTCCTCCTCCGATGGTAGCTCCCTGGTGTTTGGCAGACCCCTCTGGGACCACCCGAGCTACAGGTTCTGGTGCCACCCCGTACCAGCACTGTCCTCCCAGTAGCCCCCCACCGAGTTGCCCGTGCCCGCTCATCCAGGGGGATGGGCATCTCCTTCACCCCAGGCACCTCAGGCCCTGCCCCAGTCCGCCCTGCTACCCTCAGTGAAGTGGCTAGTGACCTCCTGAGATCCATCTCAGTAGGATAGACAACCATTGTGAATGCCATCCAGGGACTGGCATCCCAGATGCATCAATGCAATGCCTTCCTGGAGGACATTCACGGTGGCTTAGCGGCCCTACAGAGGTCGTTTCAGGCTCTGGCCTCTTCACTGATGGCAGCCAGTGTCCCTCTTTCTTCCGTCCCCCCTCCAACTACCACTTCCCAGCCCAAGTCTCCTCACCCCCAAACCATCCCACACACACATTCAGACAATAAGAGGAAGGTCCCACCCCCAGCCCAGTACCTCAAGCACACAGTCTGACACTGTACCAACCCCGAAGTCTTCAACTGCGACTAAGGGGCACATGAGTGCGACACCAGTCCCCCGCTCCAAGGACCCTCCTCCACCCCCAAAACGGAGGGCTAAAGTGCCACCCCTCCTAAACAGCCAACCAAGACCATGAAGCCACCTCCAAAACTGAGGGCCAAGGAGACCCCTCCCAAGACCAAGCCAAAGGAGGCCCATACAAAATCAAAGCCTACAGAGGCCTCTACGGAAACAAAGCCCAAGGAGGCCCCTACACAAACAAAGCCCAAGGAGGCTCCTACAAAAAAAAGCCCAAGGAGGCCCCTACAAAAACTAAGCCCAAGAAGGCCCCTCCAGATCCAGTGGCTAAGGACCCCCCTCCAGAACCAGTGGCTAGGGAACCCCCTACAGAACCAGTAGCCAGGGACCACCCTCCAGAACCAGTGGCTAGAGACCCCCCCCCTCCAGAACAAGTGTCCAAGGACCCCATTCCATCACCAGAGGGCACGGAGCCCTCTTAGTAACCAGTGGGCAAGTAGCCTGCCCAGTGGATAAGGGTCATCTCCAGAACCAGTGGGCAAGGAGCCCCCTCTGTAACCAATGGGCAAGGAGTCCCCTCGGTATTCAGTGGGTAAGGGTCCCCTCCCGAACCAGTGGGTAAGGAGCCCCCTCAGTAATTAGTGGGTAAGGAGCCCCCTCAGTATCCAGTGGGCAAGGAGCCCCCTCAGTATCCAGTGGGCAAGGGGCCCCCTCCTGAACCAGTGGACAGGGGTCCCCTCCAGAACCAGTGGACAAAGAGCCCCTCTCAGTAACCAGTGGGCAAGGAGCCCCCTCACTATCCAGTGGGCAGGGGTCCCCTCCAGAACCAGTGGGCAAGAAGCCTCCTCAGTAACCAGTGGGCAAGGAGCCCCCTCCAGAACCAGTGGGGTAGAGGCCCCCTTCCAATGAGAAGCACCCCCCATACACTGCCAGCCCCTGAGGTGCCTGCCTGTTTCCAACATGATGCCCCTGAACAGTGGTGTCCCAATGTTGTCAGGAGTCAAGTTGGAGCCTGGACTTTGCCCTGTGGGCATTCGAGATTTTGATCTGTCCTTTGGGCCTGCATGTACATATGCAGTTGTGTATATTTGTGGCTTTTGAATTTTCATGCTACATGATTGCAGTGGTTGGAGCAGAGGTATGTGTACTGGCTTTCTTTGCTTCTGGATACTGTTACTGTCGATTTACTCTGCAGCTGGTTCTGGGTGTGTGATGTGTGTGTATGATGTGTGTTGTGCATCTGTGTGTGTCACTCTCCCCTCCCTCCCTCCTTTTTGTGCTAGGCGGCTGTATTCACCGGTGATGCCTTAATCAGCGTTGGTGCTCCTGGACAGCCATGGCGTGGTACATCATTGGGAAGACTTGCAGTTCTGGTTCCATGGAGGTCGCAGACTCCTCTGTGTCCCTGGAGGTGAGTGTCTCCTTTTAAATTATGTGTTTCTGCCAGGCTTTTGGTCTCGTTGCTACGTCCCTGGATATTGTGGCGGTGTGCTATGTCATAATATGGTGGGCGGATCCATGTCTTCCGCCTGCCTGTAGGTGGCTACCGTTGTGATCAGTGGTCGTACCATGCTAGCGGTTGGTGTGGTACATTGGCTGTCTTTGGAAGGGATCACCGCCACGGTCATTATTTGGCGGTCATTACTGCCAGCCTGGCGGCGCTACTACCGCCATCACCGGCGTGGCGGTAGCCTGACCGCCAAGGTCATAATGACCACCTATGTCTTCTTTTGTCTTCTTTTTAAGAAAGTCGTGCATGATCAGGTTGATGCAATGCACCAAACAAAGGACCATGAGAGAGTGATACAAATATGTAAGCTGGTGGTGGTGAAACCACATTCCACTGACTAGGTTGAATAGGAGGGACAAGTACAGTTCAGAATTACTGCTTGTCACCATGTTTGCAGTGGCTGCATCACTAGGAGACAAGGCCTAGGGATTAGTCTTAAGTTGGGGTGGTGGTATTGATGATGCCAGAGTACTGCTCCCAGCCTCTTGCTGCCCCATGTTTCTTGAAAAAAGTAGAGTGTGGCATGAAAGAGGTGGCAATAGCCTTGTTCTTCTATTCCCCACTGTCTTGGCAAGAACACCCTGCTTTGGGGTGTTAAAGCTGAACTTTAATAATGATTATTCATGTATTCTGAGTGTTGATTTTGCATTGAAAATGTATTAACCTAGAGAAAAAGAATGCACGCATTGGTAGGCCGCCAGTGTTCACAAAGCGTTCTTATTAATGGCTTATTAATATAAAATGTTGAGCTTATGATTGATTAATGTAGTAATATGCCATATTAAGGACTATGGCCCTCATTCTGACCTTGGCGGTCGGCGGAGAGACGGCGGTCGGACCGCGAACAGACCGGCGGTATTAAAAATGGCATTCTGACCGCGGCGGTCCCCGCCGCGACCGACCGCTACTTCTCCACTCCGACCGCCGCGGCGGTCATGACCGCGGGGCTGGAGTTTGCGCACTCCGGCCCGGCGGTCGTCCCAAGACCGCCAAGGGTATTATGACCCTGCCTACCGCCGCGGTTTCTTGCGGGCGGGAACCGCCGTGCGAACCATGGCGGTAAGCACTATCGGGGCCAGGGAATTCCTTCCCTGGCACTGATAGGGGTCTCCCCCACCCCCCACTACCCACCCGAGTCCTCCCCCCACACCCTCCACCCCCCTGCCACCCCCCAGAGGTGGTACGAACCCCCTCCCCACCCCCACCCCGACATGCAAATACATGTACCCCGACATGCACACACCCCCAACATGCACATATACACACCCCCTACACACACATACACAACGGGGACACATACCCGCACACATACATGCCGACATGCGCACCTGCCGAACAGCACACATTACCCATAGACACAGCAGCACCCCCCGCCCGCATACACGCACTCACACACCCCCTCTACACACTCACACGCACACCCCCATGCACGCCCACATCACACAACACCCCCCCACCCCCTCCCCTCACGGACGATCAACTTACCTTGTGCGTTGGTCCTCCGGGAGGCGACGGGAGCCATAGGGACGTGACCGCCAACAGAAGACCGCCAACAGAAGACCGCCACACAGAAATGTGGGTCGTAATTCTGTGGGCGGTGTTCTGCTGGCGTGGCGGTGGAGGTTGACCAGTCTCCACTTTCCCGCCGACCGCCAGTGTGGCTGCTCGCGGTTTTCCGGCGGAACGCTCCCAGCGGTCAGAATGCGCACAGCGGCACACCGCCGCGGTCGGCGGTCTTCACCGCGGCGGTAACTCAGCGGTCTTGCGAAAAGACCGCCAAGGTCAGAATGAGGGCCTATGTGTTAAGTATTACCTTTAGTAATTGTAGGCCTTAACCTAGTGAGGTCTTAGCCTTGTTGCATGGCCTCATGTCAAGCTGCATTTTCCTAATTGACTTATAAAATGGCTGTCTAAAGAATAAAAAATTTCCACTGTGCAGACCAAGTGCTCCTAGCTAAAAGTCTTTCTCATGAGAACTGCTTGCTAAAAGAGACAAGGAGCCAATCATCGACATGTGAACAATGTACTCTTGAGAAGTATACATTTGGGGTTTTAATTTCATTGGACTAAATGCAAACATGCGATTCCTTAACCAATAGGGACATGGGAAGTAGTTTTACGAAATCTAACTTAGCCGGACTGCACTGAAAGAAGGACACTATTTGTCCATTTTACGTTTAGCATACTGCCAGTATTTTCTTGACCGTCCTCAGAAGAGACGTTCTTAACTTTATTACTTAAAGAGACTTTGATTTTTCTGAACTTTGATGCTGAACCTGATGTCTTGCTGACCGAACTGATGTCCTATTGATGAAGACAGTCACAGCTTGCTGAATCATATTGAGGACAGGTATTAAGACTGTGTTGCTGATTGCAATGCCTATTTGTATTTGTTTCTAGGTGCCATCCTCTATTTTGAAAGAGCCATAGTTAGATGTTTTCCAAATTTGTGTTGACTAAATTATTTTGCATGAAGCCCAAACATGCTAATCTAATCTGAAGTTAGTTAGGCTGCTCACCGATGATATTCACTTTATGAAATAACAATTGATGTATTTTCTTTGCTGAATTTTAAATGTATGTTATTTTGTTTGCTCAGTTATTCTTGCTATTGATTTGTACTTTAACTTTAGAATATGTAGTGGCTCAAGCTTTGATTAGATTGTGATTCTTTCTCTGCTTTGGTCAGCCAGTGTTGTTTTTGTAGGTTTATCATTTGATTTTGAGACTAAGTTACATGACATTAGCATTGTTAATATAGGGAAACAAAATTCTAACTTTTACATAAAGTTGTGGTTATTTATGGGTACAATGTCATGGTGTGTGAAAATTACTGACTCCTATTGATTATTGATGTAATTGATTGCTATTGCTATTGATTTGTATTGGTACAGGGTTTATGGTGGGAAAAACTCAAAGTGCCGTCAAAAGGTCCATCGGCCTATTTGCATCTCCCTTGTAAGTTTACTTAATAAGGTCTGACGTGCTAACAGGGGCTATCTTCAGGTTCTTTCCTAGCTCTGGCTCTTGCCACTTAACTGCACAAGCGGAAGCAGAGGAGGACTAAGATGGTGTGTATGCTGGCTGGCCGTGACCCATGGGCAGTCTAGTCTCTACAGTAAAAAGAGTAAAAGAATAGTACCCAATTTATAAACAATATATAGAAAATAGACAAAAGGTGCTTTAAAGTTTAAAACTATGCCAACTGCTCTCCCAATCCCGTGCAAATGTTTTCCCTTAGAAAAAATAAAAATGTTAACACAAAATAGGCCCCTACTGCAACTTCATGCCACCGACAATCAAATTTAAAAAATGAAATAAAAAATAAAAAAGGTAAAAAAGTACTTGAGCATGCGCTCCATCAAATAACAAACTTACCCAAAAGTTATTTAATTTACTTGATTTCCCACAAAACAGTTCTTAAAAAGCCAATGGTATATTCAGGAGGATTGTGGACAAAAAAAGGAGGGATCATTTTCCCCGAAGATCCAAATAAAAAGTGACCAACGGCTAGAGAAAGCACTGGAGGAGCCTTCTGGACAAGAAGAGGAAGTTGGAGTCTCTGTGGCACTTCCTTCCTCTTGAACAAAAGGTAAAATGAAAAAAATTAATTTCACATTAAAAAGAAACTACCTGATTCCATCCTCTTGGGTAGAATAGTTACTTGAAAATCTAATTTTGATTTCCTTTTGTTGCTTTTTGAGTAGAAAAACGACTTGAGAAGCAGATCTCTGAAAGCAATGTTCATGCTAGCAAATTGCACCAGAAGGCTTCCTCATGGCCCCAAATCATGCCAGGGGATGCCAAGTCATGCTCATGCTTGCCTGAGCTCATGTTCTTCCCGTTGTCATCATGTTGCTCAAACGGGAGTAAAATTCCACAATGCAGCAATTGGTGGAATTCGTCTCCAACTCCCTTTTACAAGAGGAACACTGAGTGCCCAAATTCTGCCAGTTCCACAAGCAGAATTACATTTTCTGCCCACTCCCCCCTTAGTTATATGTTAGGTCCGGGTGAAATTTTAATTATGGTGACATAATTTAAGTCATTTCAGGAAATTAATGTTTTGCTTGTAATGCAAAATTCACAAAATTGCACCATTATTGTGCACCACTTAGGGCCCGATGTATCGAACAGTTTTGCCCATTTTGTGTCAATGGGAAAATGGCCCTTAGTTACAATTTTGTTTGTGGCATAATGATAGTGCAGGGGTGTGAAAACAATGAAAAACCAGAATGGGAGCAGATGCTATTCTCTGCATTTGTGTGTTTTGTGCTATTTTTTTTTACAATATATGCAGCCTCTAAATCAACACATTTCACACTAAAATATAGTGCTAAGTGATGGGTTTGCACGTCGCATAATTACTGTAATTTGCATACTTTTCCAAAATGTTAGCATAATAATGTAAGCATCTTATGCATATTTCACACACTTTGTTCCTGAAAGGGCACTCATTAAATATTCAAGCACTTTCATGGTGTGCTAAGCCAATTAAACCAGTTGTTTCCCATGAATTGTAAAAAATGTTATATGCCATTAATGCCCCCTGTAAGGCAGTACCTACTTCCATTGTGCCAGGATCATCATTTTGTTCCCCCATGTGCCATGGGCACACCCTTATACCTACAATATGCCAGCAACAGAATTTTGATATCATTTTTGTCCATGTGCATGGCTGATCTATGTGCTAAAAATTCCCTTCAGTAAATCAAGATCAGTACTTTAGTAAGGCTTGTGCACCCCCCAATATGCCATAGTTGTTCTTCATTATGCTGAAAGTTTCCTCCAATTAGCCAGTGTTTTGCCACAGATGTTACCTCTACTATGCCAATGCCACCTTTTTACCACAGGTGGCCTATATGACAAGGATTGTCTCCAGTGTGCCTGCTATAGGTGCCTATTATGCCTTGAGTTACCGCCAGTATGCCAGGACATACTTTGAAGCATACACATACACACACTCAGGGATGATTCACTCACTCAAAAGAATATCTCACTCACACTCATTCGCACTTACTCACACTCTCATTCGAGCTCCCTCACAGTCAGTCACACTCAATCATTCTGAATCACTCTCACTCACACTCACTTCCACTCACTTTTACTGCCACTCTTCTTGTCACTCACTCATTCTCACTCAGTATCACATATTTTCACTTACTCTGACTATCTAAGTCTTACTCACATTTACACGTAGTCATTTATGCCCTTGCTTTCATTCCCTAATGTTCCCTTAAATTTTTCACTCATTCATTCTCATTCAGTCTCTCACTGTAGAAAATTGGGTTATTGGTTGAGTAGGGGTGGGAACCTTGGAATCTTGTTGTCATGAGCGATCAGGTTGGATCTTCGTGATTACACTTCCTATGAGCGGCTGATGCTGTAGCATGAAGAGTCAGGTCGATGAAACTTTGGGTTGGCAGGCCGTGCGACCTACAAGGTTTTGCGCCAATGGCCCCATCAGTGGTCATGAAGAGCCCTAAAAACATCAGTGCAGCTCCACTGAGGCCACACCAAGGGTCCTGGACCTGAGGGACACAGCTTGGGGTCCAGGGCTTACTACAGCTGGATCTGAGAGTTGGTTCAGGTGGTTGGGAGCCTGTTATGTCCCTGTGGCTCTGAAGAGTAGGCTAGTAGACTAGTACTTGTAGTCACTTTCAGAGGTCTTGGATCAGGAGCAGGTCAAATCCCCCTGACTCAGGCAGGAGGGTAGCAGGGCAGCAATCAAGCAAGGCAGCAGTTCAGCAAGCCAAACGATCAGCAGGGAAGAAGTCCAGCACAGTGGCAGTCCTTTTGGTAGCACAGCAGGCCTTCTTCCTGGTAGATTCTCCAAAGCCCCAGAAGTACATTGAAGAGTTGGTGTTTGAGGTGCAGTTTTTATACCAGGCGCCTCCATTGAAGTGAAAGAAGCTTCTATACGTTTTCATTTGAAATGCACATGTTGCCTGCCTCCCCTGCGTGGCTTCAGACTAACTAAAGGGAGTACGCAGTCCTTTCTATGGAGGCAGCATAAAGCCTAGTCAAGTGTCAGCAGGGCTGTACTCAGCTCCCCCTCCAATCCTGCTAATGATGGCCCATCCAGACACACTTAAGTCGCTATTGTGAGTGGCTCTTTAAGAGGAATACACAAAGCCCAAGTGTCAGCTTCACCAAGTCATGAGACCCAGTGACAGACAGCAGTAAATAAATGGCTAAGGCAGGAACACCCTTACTTTCAAAAAGTGCTTTTTTATTTGTAATTTAAAATCCTATTTTACTGTAAGAGAGGATTTTTCATTACAATTCCAAAGACATCAAACATAAACTGGTTGCCGGTTCTCATTTGGAAGTTACTGCATATTAAATGCAATAAGGTAATGCTAATGTTACCCTGTGGGAGAGGTAGGCCTTGCAGTAGTGAAAAACATATTTAAGAGTTTTTTACTACCAGACATGAAAAATGTAAAAGTACATGTCTAGCTTTTTAATTACACTGCATCCTGCCCTTTGGGCTGTCCAGGACCTACCTTAGGGGTGACTTATGTATATTAAAAAGGAATGTTTGGCTGTGGCAAAATGTTTATTTAGCCAGGTCAAAAGGGTAGTTTAAAACTGCGCACACAGACTGCAATGGCGTGGCCTGAGACATTTTTAAAGGCTACATAAGTGTTGGACACAATCTGTGCTGCAGACCCATTAGTAGCACTTATTATACAGGTCTTAAGCACAGGTAGTGCCACGTTACTAGGGACATAAAAATGACTTAAATATACCTATTGGGTGTAAGCCAATTTTACCATGTTTTAAGGGGAGAGGATAAGCATTTTAGCACTGGCTAGCAGTGGTAAAGAGCGCAGAGTCCTAGAAGCCAACAACAATTGATCAGAAAACCCTTCTTGTAGTCAAATATTTTGGTGAGAACCCTACAGAAAAGGCCAAGTCCAACACTCACTCTCACACAAACACACTCACACACTCACTCACAGACTTACACTCACTCTTACTCTCACTCGCTCTCTTAATGGTAATCACTTATTCTCACTCACTCAGACACTCATTCTTACTCAGTTACACTGACTAATTCACTGTAGCTCACTGTCACTCATTTAGTTTCAAACACATACACACGCTCTCACACACTGAAATGCACACAAGCACATACTTAGTCTGACACCACGCACACACAAACACACACACACACACACACATATAAATCACCCAACTCGGATGCACCTGATATTTTGAAGCATTTTACTTGCCTTCAGGTCTTCAGATAATTGCATTGGTCTAGTGCAACTTCTCAGCTCCCTGTGCTGCATTTACCCTCATGGCAGACAAAGCTCTTTCTCACCTCAAGCACTAACGCTGGACACTAAAAGTTGGAGCAGCGTATATGTAATGCTGACGCACTCTGCCAACTCCCACCTTCAGCTAGCAGCCTTGTAGCCTCTTGATTTTTCACCCCACTGTCTTCCAACTCTTTACAAGGTAGGATAGGTCAGTGAGGGTCCCCACCCCCTTCCTATCACACCCAGTGATGAGATGAGAGAGTGCGAGGTGATAGGATAATTGATTTGTAGCCTCGGACATGACGGGGCTGAAGCCATAAGCACCCAGAGCTACCTTTATCAATGATGCTACTGCATGTCATTAAAGGTGGAGCCACTGAGGCATCGCAAGCCTGTTAAGGCAGGGCTGGAACTTCAGTGACTAGCATCAGATGACCTGTCAGATTGCTGGTGCAAGTGTTTTAATACACATGTCATCCATTTGAAATGCTTTACTCTCTTATGTCTCAAACAGTTTTATTATATTAATAGAGAACATTATTTTATGAAAAGAGAGCAGAAGAAAAAGAGTGTGAATCACTTACGGCACTGAGAATTAATTTTAAAACTAAAAAATATTGAGAGCAAGTTGTGGATAACACCCCTGCCGATCAGTTATGCCATGTTTTACGTATGCATTGATACATTTCTGCTTTCAATATTTGGCTCTCCGTGAGTCCACTCAAGGCCAGTCTGGCCATACCTGGCATCAGGCATTTTCCAGGGAGGCTGGAAGGGTGGGGAAATGTTTTTGTTACTGGGGGACCAGTGTTGTAGCAGTGCAGCAGTTTTAAAAGCACTGGAGAGTTCCTCATATATCATCAGTTTTTATGCAACAATAAAAAGTGCCAAAGTAACTCTGGTGATTAATGTACCTGTTGGCGAGAGATCAGAGTATTGTCTAGGGGCAGGTTTGACTCATTTAAGGTAGCTCAGAGGTTTAATATGCCTGCTACAAAGAAAGTGTACTACGCAGATAACTAAACAGCATTTAGGCCCATATTTATACTCAGTTTGTGCTGAATTAGTGTCATTTTTTTTATGCTAATTCCGGGAAAACCTAACTCCATATCTATTCTTTGGCGCTACACACATCTAACGCCAAAGTTATGGAGTTTACATTGTTTTCTGGAGGGGAAAAACTACCTTATGTCAATGAGATGCAAGGTAGGTGTTCCCCTCCAGAAAAGGACGATATGGCCTTTGCGCTATATTTATCCCCCATGCTGAAATATAGCACGGGGTGATGGGGGCCTTAACGCCTGGTACTGGGCAGGCGTAAGGGGACCTGAAGGCAGATTTCCATGGTCAGAGACCATGGTATTTGCCCACAGGTGTCCTTCCCTGGCCCCAGGGACACCCCCACCTACCCCTACCCACACCAGGAGGTAACCTAAGGATGGGGGACCCATCCAAGATAAGTCAGAGTGAGTATTTTCTTTTTTTTTGCCCAACAACACTCAGGGTCCCTGACTTGGGGCCCCTCGCACAGGTATGGCCCCAGTGGCAATGCCCAGGGGACATTTGTCCCCTGGGCATGGCCATTGTGGTGGTGGGCATGGCTCCTGTCATTACTAAGGCAGGAGCCATGTCCATGGAGCTTGTGCACTAGAAAATGGCGATACACTTCCTAGAGGCAATTTTTTTGCCTCTAAACATTAAAGCGCCATAATTTGGCACACAAGCCCCGGTTCTCCCTACACCTCCTAGGCCCTGTTAGCATCCTTTCCAAGGATGCTAAGAGGGCCTTCACGCCGGCTAGTGCCATTCAATAAATATGGCTCCCGGCCTGCGGTTAGGAAAGGCTCTAACCAATGATATACGTGTTGGTGCAAACCTCTATCAGCTCAGATTTGCGCCAAAAAGTATAAATATGGGCCTTAATGTTCATAGCTCAATGAGATACTGCTTTTGTCAAGAGCTTATTTTGTTAGTGTGCAGTTCATAAGTCGCAGTCAAAATCCAGCACAGTGAGCAATGAACTGTTGTCAAAGAGCTGCATGCATGCTGCACGGTACATGTTAGAAAGTTATGTTCTCCCTAGTCTTTGATTATCCTAATTTTGCTAAAAAGAGTTTGTTTGGGTAGAAATAAATTGTTATTAGTAAAGTCAACCCTAACCAAACTATGTTACCTTCTGAATCCTGAGTGTATGCTTCCCCAGACCAAGCACTCTTAAAAAAATGCCTGCTATTATGGATTACATGTGAATTCTACACCTTGTTGTCCCCTTTATCTTTTTAACATGTTCTATACACTGATTTACACACGTATGGTGCATTGTCCCAGTTTGTGTGTGTGTCTATGATGTAAAGTGCTCCAACACCCTACGCTTGTAAGAGAAACGTTATAAAACAAATGAATTACATGTGAGAGAAGGGCTATGGCGAGAAGAGAGGCACTGTTAGAGGGTGATGGTGAGAGAATTATTGAAGAGCCCCAATAAACCTTGTCGGATT
The DNA here is from genome assembly GCF_031143425.1 of Pleurodeles waltl. Taxonomy (NCBI): domain Eukaryota; kingdom Metazoa; phylum Chordata; class Amphibia; order Caudata; family Salamandridae; genus Pleurodeles; species Pleurodeles waltl. The sequence continues at coordinate 1,213,056,968 of NC_090447.1, read as the reverse complement.
CCGGTACACTGTAAGGTTATCAATTACTATGCTTTAAAAACGAATATAACTGCATATATATTAGAAAATGTGTAGTAGAATGCACCGTATTTGCTATTTTCTCCCAGATTTTCTTGGGGGACGCAGTGAGAACCTCTCAAGCCTCATTGTAGAAGTCAGACTTGCTCTCTATGCACCTTATGCAGACTGGTCTGACAAACTTTGCCAGGACTGCTTTGGGTTCCTGGTCTGACCCTGAATCCACTCATATAAAATTGCTCAGTACACTTAAGCTCAGAGTAGTATGAAGAAGACTGAGGTGCAGCAGTAAATGCACCATATACATATTTAAGATTGCATTCTTGTTTCTAGTGGTTCTGCTGTTCTGAGTATGTATTTTGATCAACAGGTTCCCAAACAGCAGGCATTCGATACCCCTTCAAGTTACTGGTGGGAGGGTGAAGCCTCAATGCTTGACAGAGGTAGAGCCCTTCTTGAGCTCTTGGTATCTTGGTGTTTTTTTGACATGCTCGGTCCATGCCACTTATGTGTATTTTGTACATACCCCTCAGATTTACCAACAGCTCAAGTATATAGGCATAGTACAGCTAACTGCTGTGCCCAGCTCAACTGGTTCACAGACGTTTCACATACACTCGATCGCATCAGCATTTTTACTAATTTGTAAGAAAAGGCCACATATATCTCTCATACACCACAATGGAAATAAACACAAGACCTGAATACTCATAACACAAATGAAAATATACAAATATTCCAGCCATCTTTAACTAGTCCGAAGTCTGATTGCACTTTTTATTGTATGTTTTTACTACTAGAAATATGAAACTTATACTGTTAGGAGGACCAACAGTTTTCACATGTTCATTTATTAACACAGCAGGATATTTGAAGAAAATCCAACTCCAAAAAGGATATTCCCGTTCTACAGCTCCAGGGGCACCCAATGCTTAAACTGACAAACAAATGGGCCTAGTAGCCCAATGTTAGACTCAGAAAGCCGGAGCCATTGAAGGTCAGAGTGCAGAATGCCCAGTGTTGAAAGTACCATCTTTTGAGTGGTATTTCATCGGATGTTTGCCTTCCTTTGCTGAACGCATTTTTGTTGGCCATAGGACTCTGCGCACTTTATTCATGCTAACTTCTTGTAAAGTGTTTTTGTTCACCCTTTTAACCTCAGTAAAATTGGCATATACTCAATAGACACATTTAATTCACTTATAAGTCCATCGTATATGGTAGAACCTGTTTTAGGGCCTGTAAATTAAATACTACTAGTGGGCTGTAGCAGTCAATGTGCTACTCATGATAGTAGCACTGTAAAACATATCTCCGGGCCTGCCTCTGCAGCATCGGTGGACAGTTTTCCAGCTGCCTTTTGGATCTGACTAAGTAAACCTGTTGCCAGGTCTAAACCTTACTTTTTAATGCTTGAAAGCCACTGGTCACCTAGGCCCCAAATGCCTGCAGGGAAGGGGGTCGGCATTTACAAAGTAGGGCATGTATATGTAATATTTTACATGCCCTCACAAAGAAACACCTCCAAAATTATTTTTCACTGTTGCCAGGCTTGCTCTCCCATAGGAAAACACTGGGTTACATTACAGCTTATAATCCTTAACTTCACCTCAGGAGTAGCTAGAAAATGGATCAAGGGCTCTTTTCAATAGTAGTTTAAAATTAAACTTCTTTAAATTGCTCTTTATTGGATTTTGCCATAATTAAGACACCATACATCAGTGTTGTCAGCTGATATATGCATGTTGCTGTCAGTATTCTGCATATAGACATCTATGTATTTATTAATCGTGAGCAGTTAACAGTTTGACAGCAACGGCAGAACGTGTAACTCGTAGTATTAATATTGTGTGTACAGTGTATACACTCCAATCCAGCAAGGAATCTTTACTTTTTTGTGGCTTGATAGATCCCATCTCTTATGTTGGTTGTCCCAACGGTATGTTAGTGAGGTCATGGCCCAATTATGTCTCTGTCGCGCTTGGTTTGCCGTGGATCCATGTCTGTTAGTGCGTGGTAGTGAAGAGGGTGTATGGGTCTGCATGGGGTATGTTAAAATCATCTTGTCATGGTCTTGTGCCCCACTAATATGTAGTAGGGTGGATGCATATCATGTTGTCCATCTGTTTAGTGGGGCATCTAATCTGATTTTGTTTGTAGTGCCACCAACAGTGTGTCCCACTCTGTGAGGGGGTATATCCTATCTGTTTAAGCATGCGTGTCAAGACGTTCATTTCTGGAGTAATCCACTTAATTAAATCCGGATCCAGTTCTTTCTTGGGGTGGAGGGTGGAGAGTGGAAGCATTTTAGTACATACCTTTGGCCTGTTTTCCCAGGAGAAGGCCTAAATCTATGAATTTAGGTTGTGTGTTTGATTTCAGGGATCTGATGAATCAGCCAAGGAGGCACACTATCATTGTATTTCGTTGTTATTGTCCTTTCTGTTCTGTCTGGGAGTCAATTATGCACGTCTAGTAGTTGTGTATGTGTGGACAGCCTTACACCATATGAAAAAATTCTCCTGATGCGTCTTGACATCTCAGGCAGTCCGATGGAAGCACCCTGTACATTTTAACCAGTCTCGTCAGTAATATGTAAGTGTAATGCAAATAATTGGGTTGTGTGTATTTCAACCTGGGCTTCCTGCTGACAGTTATATTGTATTTCAGAATATGTTCCCACTCTTTCTCAGAGATTTCTTCCATGAGTTGTAGCTTCCATTTGGTTTTTAGAACATGTATAGGTTTTCAAGAGGCCGGGGCCAGTGCCTGATGTAGACAGGTCACTGCAGTTGTAATCTGTGTCAGCAGCCTGGGCAGGACCACAGACTTTGTTGGTTCTAGCAAGCCTTTCCCCATGTGTCACTTTCTGTACCACATCATAGCCCAAAAACTGTGAAGGACATAGTCTTCCAACCGGTGGTCAACGTTTGATAAGTTTGCTGTAGGAATATATGTAATCTATTGTGGTGATCTATGCATGGTGCCATGTTTGTATCATGTGAGCAGAAGGTCTGGGGAACATGGAAGGGAGCATGGAACACTTACTACTTGCGTTCTGGTATAGATATCCAAGCATGTCTTGATAACCCGCAGTGTGCTAGTTTAAAATCCAACTAAACGGCCAAGATGGATTTTATATCACTTTTTTGAAAATTACACTTTTAGAAAGTTGTTATTTTCTGGCTGAAGCCAAAGGGACTTCTGCTAATGACCAGAGTCACCTGACTGTTGATGGCTCTCATGTGGTGAGATATGGATTGTTTCCAAAGAGTAGACTCAGTACTTGGGTGTGGTGAAGTATTTTTCTTCCTTGAGCAAGGTGGCCTGGTGGGGCCTTTCCTGTCACTGGCAGATGTAGCCCACACCAAGGCCTGCCTCTCTTTTGTCTTGCTAGTCAGCTTGGCTCCAAGCCCAGCAAGAGGGGGGCCTGCCTCAGAACTGGTTTGAAGTGACTACAAGGAGGGTATGTCCATTTTCATAGCTACGCCTCTCTGTGGTAACAGGGAGCTCTGACCACTGAGCATGAACTTGGCATCCCCAATACCCTCCTCTGAACACTCCTGGACCCGTGAAGATCAGAAGAAGAACTGCCCTGTTGTCTGAAACCTGAAAGGGGACTGGACCCTTTTGCCTTAAACCCACGACCCCAGATGTGACTCCAAGATTCAGTTGGCTGACATCCTGTTTTCTGCTAACAGGGGCACAACAAGCTTCCAGAGACCTCTCTCAGTGCAACTGCCTAGTGGACCAGATTCACCTAGACATGTCCGAGACACTGCACTCGTCTCTGTAGAAGTGAGTCTTAATCCACAGGTGGTGCCCCCCAGCTCCTAGACCCTTGGCTCATGTTAGAGTGTACTCCACCTGTCTCAAAATGAAAAAATGTGGACTCAGAAAGTTTTTGCCAACTTTCTGTCTGGAGAACAGACAGAACTGGGATTGCAGTCAAAGCTGCAGCCATTGATGAAGAACCACCAGTTGGCCTCAGCTTGTTGATTTGCCCAGCTGTAAGAAATCTAACTTCCAGGAAAGTTTCTAGGTTCAAAATTAAAGGCCTTCCTAGGGACCCATGCTGAGCAGTATCCAATCAAGGCCTCAATGGGCAAAAACTGTGGGCTTTGATCACTCAGAGCTTTCCTGACTTTCTTGACGACTGCGCCTGGACCACACACTTCAGCAACACACTATTGTCGAACCCTTCATCGGATCTAGCTGGCCCACCAATGACTCATCGCCAACCACTTTTTCTCCATAAATGTTTCTAAATCAGAAGGTAAGCTTTCTACTTGGGACGCACCTGGTTCCTGTAGCTGACAACCAATCCATCTTGGTCTGCCTCACTTTTGGACTTTGATGTGGACTAGCCCAACTAAATAGCCATGGTTGTTTTTTGTTTTTGTTTTTTTTAGCTATTTTTAATTCAGACTTCAAAAAATCATATCTCCTATGTCCGGTTGTACTTATTGGATTTTTATCATTTTGGTGTTATATGTTTATCAAAAGCTACTCTATTTTTCTTAATTGGTTTGGTATTTTTCTTGTGCTGTGTTTTCACTTTATTTCTGTTTGAGTGCTACCTTAATACTTTACACATTGCCTCTAAGTTAAACCTGACTGCTTTGTGCCAGACTCCAAGAGGGTTAAGCACAGGCTTATTTAGTGACTTTTGTGTTTGACCCTGTCAGGGACTGTGATTATTATTTGAGGTGGGCTTTTACCCCCCTCACAACTAATACTTCAATTTCTTTCATCAAACTTGCATTTTGATTATTTCACCTCATGGCTCTTTAATCCAGCGCCAGTCACTCCCTACCCTTTCATCTCACTCTTTGCAGGTTGTTTTCCACTCTTGCGTTCTCCCTCTATCAGATATTCTGCTTTTCTCTACCTTCTTCTTTCCTCTTTGTCTTTTCAGTCTCTTTTTTGGCTTGGGATCAAAGTATATTGAGGGAAAATAACTACTGCTCAAGAAAAATGAGTACCAGTATGTCACAGTTGCAACCACCAGCCCAAAGTAAGCACTAGAGGCACCAACCCTGTAACATTGTGGGAACCAGTTGGAGTAGCATTTGGTTGAGCATGTGTTTGAGTGGGGTGCTGCACAGTGCGGAAAGCACCACAAATGGTGTTCCAGCTTCAAGCACCAAAAAATATAATTTGTTTTCTTGAGGTATCTCCAGCAATGTACTTTGTGCAGGAGAGTGCAAATAGTGTTCCAGCTCCAAGCGCCAAAAATGTGTCTACTGGAAGAACAATAACATTTGTATGGAGTAAGTAGGAGTACAGCACTGGACCCAATGACCTATGATTGATACCTACTTTGCAACTGATCCTGAATGTGTGTTTGCCTTTTTAAAAAAATAAAAAATCCTAGCTCTGCATTGCTCTGTATGATTAGTTCTACTTTCCAATTCGTAGTCCTTTCAAGGTCCTGTGAGGCAGGAAACTCTGGGTATTTTTTTAAGTTCCAGTTTCTGCCATGCCAGCTTCACATAACTATCTAAAGTGCTAGAAAATTCGGTGCATTCCCAGAATACCCCTAAGACTACAAAATCCCAATTCTGGGCCAAATCTGCAATCTAATGGAAATGTGTGAAATACATAAGTATTGCTCTGGGGGAGGGGCGGATGAAGACCAATGAGGATGACTGCTTAACAAAAGTCATTATCGTCTCACCACACTTCTTTGTTTAAAGCAGAGGTCTCCAAACTTTTTAATGTTGTGCCGCCCCCAGCTGAAAAATAAAAATCTTTGGGCCCCCTCCTCAGAATGTTGCACAATTATTGTATAAAGATGGCAATGTTTAAATATGTCTAGACCTATTTAAACATTGCAGTTAAGTACTGTTACCTTTTTAAAGATGCAAAAACATGATTCTGCTTAAAACAAAGGCATGTTATGTGTTTAATGCTTCTTTTGGCAAGAGTCTGGCGCTCCCCCTGTGATCACTTGAGGCCCCCCTAGGGGGGCCCATCCCCCAGTTTGAAGACCTCTGGTTTAAGGGCTTGCAGAGTAAAGTATGCCAAAACAAATAGGATTTGGAACAGTCAGACTATAGAACATAACAAGCACAACCTGTAAATTGTAGACCTCATCCAGCTACTCAAATTAACTGTGGACCCTGATTGATAGCAAAGAACAAACTGTCTGCCTAAAGGAAATAGACGTTTTTAAATGTTCAAGTGGATTCCAGAAAGTGTGCGTTCACCTTCCCTAGTATATACAGAAGGACAGAATACCTGCAATGCAACCACATGAAACATCTGAAGAGAAGATAGAAGCTTTAGTTGACCAGCCTGAACAGACTGAAGATTGAGGGTCTCTAACCCCCCAAAAAAATAATAAAGGTGAAAAAGTATGTCATTTCTTGATTACAGGTGACTATTGATGTCACAAGACACTGGAAATATGGAAATTAGAGACAGGCTTTTATATAGGAATTCAGGCTCCCATATTGTATTACCTTCTATAATGCCATATAAAACTAGTTGAATTGTACACCTAATAAGGCAGAAAATTCTCCTAAATATTTTGCCACTTTAAATTACTAATCATGGGGGGCAGTTTCACACAATGGCAGTTAGAGTTGCCCTAAAGTCAGAGACTTTAGCTCTCTCACGGAGACAGAATAATTTTCAGTTCCTGAGAAACAAGTTATTCTTAAGGCAAGCTTGCACACTGGGACTACACTGGAATTTTATAAACAAAATGTGTCTTTGTGGGCGCCTAGATGCATGTCTTTTGCACTGGCTCCCTGGTATTCCAAACTACTGCAATAGTCTTTGGTACAAGCGTACATTTCGAGCAGGAAGGAAAAAGTAAAAGAAGGAAAATCAATAAAGTAGGGCACAGGCTTACAACAATGAAAGAGCCAACGGAATAGGAAAAAAAAGCATGAGAAAAAAACTAGCAACTCCATGATGCAATGGATCCAACTTTGAAAGAATGATATACCCACTAAAAGGACAATAACTCCTAGAAGAAATGCATTTTGAAATAAACAAAGAAAGTACAGAAGGCTAACTTGCTGAACGCATAATAGAACAAATTGGTAAAGGTTGGATAGTGTAGAAGTCAAATTAAGCAACGATGTGGGGATGAACTGAACTATGGAACCCACAATGCATTTGAGCAGGAGTAAAATAAGTGGCTTGCTTCCTAGAGGTCGCATGATATGATGGCTAAATCAGAAGTGGGGGGCCACCTTTCCCTTTGTGAATCAGTTACCACCTTAGTAAATGGCCAATGCTTTGCAATCACAAACAACTGACACACACTGACTGAATTGCAATTTGGAAGCAACTTCACTTTTACATCCCTTCCTAATTGCAACTCTGTATGGGTCACTTAACCCATTTTGAGGAGGAGATTCTCAAACATTTTGTGCTGGGTTAGTATCATAAAAGTGACGCTAACTAGAACAAAATGTTTTTTCCTGATTCACTTTTCAGTGCACCAAAATTTAACACACTAAAAAGCAGGTGTTAACCCCTTGGCAGCCAAGGATGTACCGGTTACGTCCTTGGCTGCAGCGCTGAGGCACCAAGGACGTAACCATTACATCCTTGGACTGGCTCATGGGGGCAGCGCTAGTGCTCCCCTCATGAGCCTCACCTCGGCACCCCAACTGCAGGGATGAAAGGTAAATCGCTTCCCCTTCCACCCCGTCCCCCTGCCCCCGGGGCATCTGATGACGTCAGCACGCAATCATGCGCTGACCTCATCAGAGGTCTGCCTCTCCCAGCACAGATCGGAGGAGAAATGTACATAGAGGGGCCAAGAAAGGCATCAATGGAAAGGAAAGGCCCTTCCTTTCCTTTGATGTCTTTCTCAGCATATCCGCTGCCTGATTGCGATGCGATCGGGCAACAGAAATGCCCACTAGACACCAGGGAGTTTTTTTTTATAGGTAATTGTCATGTGGGGAGTGGCCCCTTGGGAAAGGGCCGCTCCCCAAGGGGCCAGATCGGCCTAATATAATTAGGGCCAATCTGCCCTAGACACCAAGGATATATATATATATATTTTTTTTTTTAAATGTCTTGCCTAAGGGGTCGCTCCCCTGGGGAGCAAATTACATTTAGGCCATTTCTGCCCCTCTATTTTTATGAGGCCAATCTGCCCCCAAGGAGGGCAGGAACCACTAGACACCAGGTTTTTTTTTTTTTTTCTCAGTTTCATGCAAGGGCTGCTTCCCCTGGGGCGGGCAAATTTGTTGTAGGCCATTTCTGCCCAACTTGGGGGCAGATCGGCCTATTGTAATTAGGCTGATCCGCCCCCGGGGGGTAGAAAACCCTGGACAGCAGGGATTTTTTTCTTTATTTTATTTTTGTATATGTTGGGAGCGACCCCTTAGGCAAGGGTAGCTCCTTTGGGGGGCAAATTGTGTTTAGGCTATTTCTGCCCCCCTTGTGGGCAGATCGGTCTATTTTTGTTACCGCTAGACACCAGGGATTTTTATTTTTTTGCATCAATTTCAGGCAAGGGGAGCGACCCCTTAGGCAAGTGTTGTTCCCTTGGGGGTCAAATTTATTTTCAGTCATTTATGCCCCCCTTGGGGGCAGATGGGCCTATTTCTATTTGACGATCTTCCCCCACGGGGGACAGAAACCATAAGGCACCAGGGATTTTGTTAGCACCAATTTCACGCAAGGGGAGCAGCCCCTTAGGCAAGGGTCACTCCCCTCGGGGGGTTAATTTGTTTTAGGCCATTTCTGATCCCCTTTTGGGCAGAGCGGCCTATTTCTATTAGGCCGATCTGCCCCTGGGGGGTAGAAACCAATTAGGCACCAGGGATTGGTGTGTGTGTGTATGTGTGTGTTTTGTTTGGGGGGCACCCCCTTGGGCAAGGGTTTCTCCCCATGGGGGCACATTACTGTTTGCCATACCTGCCCCCCTTGGGGGCAGAACAGCCTATTTTTGGAAGGCCCATCTTCCCCCAAGGGGGGAAGAAAGCCCACCAGAGACCAGGGGAGATTTTTTTTTCTCCAAAATAAGAGGGAGGGGGTGTGGCCATACCCCCACCCCAAATAAACGGGGCCAAAGTTATTCACTAGTGGGCAAAAGGGACACTTTTTGGACTTTGGGACGCTGCCATGTAGAAAAATCCACTAGACCTAGACACATATGAAAACTAAACATCTGGATGTTCCAGCGTGATGTGCTTCACATGCACCACACACCATTTTCTTACCGACAATGTCCTGCAAACCTCCAACTTTGCTGGAAATCACACATTTTTCCCACGGAACCTTCTGGAATCTGCAGTAATCCACAAAATTCCTACCAGCCAGCATTGTCTCATCTATACCGATAAACATTCTGCTGCACTTGTCAGACAAAATGTTTTTTTTTTCTAACTGCCCTTTTGGACCCGCTTTGATTCCCCCTCAATTTCGACATGTTTTTGGCTCTTTCCTGTCACAGGCACTTGGCCCACCTACACAAGTGAGGTATCATTTTTACCGGTAGACTGAGGGGAACGTTGGGTGGTAGGAAATTTGTTCCGGTGTGATGATCCCACAGAAGTGAGTACAATTTGTTTTTTAGCTAGATTTGGGCTTTGCTGAGGATTCTGGGTAAAAAAACATTGTGGGATCCATGCAAGTCACACCTCCCTGGACCCCCTCGGGTGTCTAGTTTTCAGAAACGTCTGGGTTTGGTAGGTTTCCCTAGATGGCTGTTGTGTCCAGGTCCAAAAACGCAGGTGCCCCCTCCTGCAAAAACAGTTAGTTTTGTATTTGATAATTTTGATGTGTCCAGATAGTGTTTTGGAGCATTTCCTTTTGCAACTGCATTTTATAAGTATGCAACGCTTTTGCGTCAAACAATGGTGCAAATGCGGCGCTAAAAAAAGTATAAATATGGGCCTCAGTACCTTTACTAGGTCCACTAAGATTCATTAGAAAAACCTTAGTTCAGACTTGGATATCTGAGCAGTCAGGCTTCAGCAACAAGGATAAAGCATTAAGAAGCACAAAAACATTCAAAGAAGACACAGGACACGATAAAAATACAACATCAATTTTTTAAAATCGGTTGTATTTTTATCTTCACATAGGCATCTCAATGATAACAATACAGTGGTGCGTCCCAAAGATATGAATTTTCAAAGGTGCAATAAATCACTGCTTTTTCATGATGTCAACTTTGCAAACTTTGCAAACTTTTATAAAATTGTAACCTACTACTTCAGTGTGCTTTGAGTGACCAGCTCTGTCAGGGACTGAGTCACATGGACCAAAGAGGCTTAGTTCAATGTTTACTTTGCAATTAAGGCAGTCTTCAACATAATTCCAGGCTTTGTATGCAATGTACAAATATATACAAAAGGTAGATTGAAATACCTTTGGTGGCCCTCTGAAATCACATTTGATCTCTAATCTTTCACGATCCCCAAAAATCAGAACACCCCCATACCATATAGCATATTACCAAGGAGGTCACTTTGAATAGAGCCAATCTACTGGCTTTTTCAAGGTTACCACATTAAAAGACCAAAAATCACATGCTAGAAAAACAGTCTCTCTAAACTGCAATGTTCAAAATCACTGTCAGCAATACCTTTTTAAAGAAAGCATTATCAAACACCATAATATGTGCCTGTGTCTGTTAAACTGCTTTAGACCACAAAACATGCATCCATTGGACCAACCACTAGAGGCTGCTACACTCTCAGGCTGTAAAACAAAAGTTCTAACCTCAGGAGTGATTAAAGTGCTGGTGAAATCCCTGGTGGTCATGGATTTATTGACTCATGAAACTTATGGTCATTATATAAAAATCACTTCTAGGGGGCTGCCACAACTCTTGCAGCCTCTCATAATCCTTCTTTGTTCCATTGATGTGCCCCTGCTATTCTTGGGGCCACCACAGAGTGACAAAGCTTGAATAGAAAAACCATGCATGACATTATGGGGTGCCCCCTCAGTGAAACTATACATTTCTAATGAGTAGACTTAGCTACTTTTTTATCTGAGTGCAGCCTCGTTTCACATGTCTTTTTTTGCTTTTCCGTTGGACAATTCAAGCCAGATCCCATGTTGGGCCTCCCCCAGCCACCCGTGGCTCGCCAGATGCCCTACGCCTCTGATGCTGCAGCCAGCTGCACTCTCCTTTCTCTCCTGTGTGGTGGGATGCTTGAATCCCAGCACATGAGGAACATGGGCATAGAGTTGGAGGGCTGGCTTGACCCAACCCCGCAGATATGGGTACATGAGAGCAGGAAACACACTTGGCCATGCAGGCACTTAGCAGTCGAGGGAATGGGGTTCCTGAGTCGCAAACCATCATTCAACCTTCTCTTTTGGGCATGGAGATGGGGTCTGTGGGTCAGCTCCCAGGTAATTGGGGCTGCAAGGGACAATCCAAGTATGGAGGAGGGAGGGTCACCCAGGCCCACTCCACTGGACATCATTTTCTTTGAGTGATTTGCATTGTCTCCCAAAGGCTTAGCCCTCCGAGCGTGAAATCATAGAAAACATGACAGAGACCCCACAAGCTCTGTTGTGAAAGATGGAAGGCATGTTAAAAGAGGAAGAACTTCAAGAGGGGCTAACTCTGTCCTCCTTGGGCCAATTTGGATGATCTTGGGCTTTGTTAATGAATTGGTGAATCCTAGCCTAATAGCCTTCATAGTGGCACATTGTGCAAGGAGCTGGATTCACTGGCTCATTGCTCCAGCTTTCCTCCTGCGCTTTGTCTGTGGTGCTCCTCTCCTCCTGCTGGAGCACAGTAGTCCAGATATTCCCCCAACTTGTCCTTAGAGGGTGCAAGGGAGCCAGCACCACTGACGATGGAGAGATCCACAGGTCCTGGGGTCAGATGCAGGCAGAGTATCTAGACCATTAGCACACCATGGGACTTGTCCTTTGACCTGTCCATGGTGTTGTCTCCATCCAATTCCAGTGTCCAATTCTCTGTCTCTCCCTTGTACAAAGGTTTTTAAGTGGAAGTGGGAATTTATAGATGCCAGGTAGCCCTGGTCAATACTAGGGTGCCACTTAACCCCTCTACCCCACCTCAACCCTCCTGCATAGCATGCTGAGACAATCCAATATGGTGTCAAGTAGTCTCTTTGCACTTCAACTCTGGAGACATCAGCTCCACCCATAGTCGGTCCCAGTGTCATATACTTTCCCCAGCAAAATGTCAAGGGGGAGACCCTTCATGTGCTGGCTCCAAGTGTCTGGTACTCTCTCCTTTGACCAGTGGGCCTGGACTGTCCCAGCACTAGTACAGTCTGACAGCTAAGTAACAGGTGCAAATTTTACTCCCTACCCCTTCCTCCTCAGGAGCTGAGTGAAACACTGTTAACTGTTCCTTTTGTGTGGGAAAGTCCTTGTTCCTCTGCGGCAGGGCAGAGTAATTAATTTGGCACAGCAGGGTGACATAAGGCATGGAATGTGATCCTAAGATGAGCCAGAGAAATATGACAATTCTGGACGACTCATGAAGTGTACATGTAAGTTCTTGGGACTGCATACTCAAACTTGACATACATTTTTCTGATACCTCACTGGATTTTGCAGAATTAAGTGAAACGTAAATACACTTTAAGGCAAATTTCCGCCTATGTGTATAATACAGTAACACTAACCCAGTAAACCCTACTGACTTTATGTTTGAGCACCCTCTAATATTATAAGGCCTTCCCCAGGTCAACATCTATCCTTGCAGAGACCCCTCTGCACCAGGATACCTGGGTGCAATTAGCAGGCTGTATACAATGATAGTCTCACACTCACAGTCTGTATAGCAGTGCACCCATGTTCACATATAACCCGCCAAGTTCCCCTTACCCTAGCTGCTTTGCACCAGCTTTATCTTAAAAGTCAGAACCAGCAGTAAACTTGTGAAATTCATTTACCATGTGGTTACCATTGGTGAAATTTTAGTATTAAGACTAACCCACAGTAAAGTAAAAAAAAAACACACACAAAAAACGAACGATCAAAAAGCAAAAAATCTGGGCAGATTAAATGGCCCATAACCATTTTGCTACACATCATGTACGATCTTGTAAAGCCATTTGCACATTGTACTGTTACTTTTGAGTATTACAACCTGGGGTTTGTGTGCAATGCCAGTCATATAGTGCAGAAGGCTTTGTATGAAATATTTCTTAGTACATATCGCCCCAGGTCTCTTTATACTTTGCACTTTTGAAACAGCCACTTCACAATTAACACATTCAATGGGACAGCTTCAATTTCTTCACATAATAGTAATTTAACCAATTAAACATAAATGCGTTTCGGAGACATGGCAAAGTGGTACATATAATAGCATAAAGAAGTAACAGTACGCATATTATCAATTTTATATAACAAATGATAGCAAGCAGTGTGGTAAAAGAGCACAGCCTACCTTTATCTCATGCAGCCCTAAAATAGCTCCGTCCTGATCTATGATCTTTGTCTGTATTCTAAAGACAGGGATAAGCAAAACAAAACCTTCTGACCCTCAGAGTTCTGGTGGTCCCTATTAATAAGAGGTCACAGTCCATATTCCAAACAGTCTTCTTACCTATCCTTGTCTTGTAAACAGTAGCTGCATGTTTTTTCTAATTAATTTATTTCGTCCCCTAAAAAGCACACTTGTGCGAATAAATAGTGTCTGTCACTTTCGTAGTTTTAAGCTCAAACGCGTGATCAACAGTGAAGTAAAAGCGTGACCTAAAATTGGGCATTTTGTAAGGTCGGCGCAAGCAGGCCCTCATGAAATGCAGTTAGCTGAAACATAGGTGTATTGGTTCAGATAAGTAGTGAAACAGGCACCACAGTCATCACTCAGAGCTAGACACAAACATTGATCAATAGTAAGATTAGCTTTCCCTTTCAGAGCACATTCTGAGTGAGAAATGCTGACATTATGGGGAAAAAGGGTGGGAGCACAAATGATGATGACCAATGCAATGATGATGGATTGATGCTGCAGTGTTTGAGAGTGCAGAGGTAATTGAGACTGACAATGATGAGAAGGTAAAGGCACTGTCCATTTCTGGTCATAGAATGGTAAGTGATGGTTAGATGCACGGTATAAAACAGTAGGCATGTTTGCAAAGCAATGTGAGCATGAGGTGGTGACCGTTTAGCAACAAATGTTGTGTAAAACGATTTCACGAGAGTGCATATTTCAATTTTTTTACCTGCTACTCAAATACTTCTACCCACCTATATTCAATCTAAGTTTGCAATCAGCAACAATTGCAAATGGAAGACCCCTATTCACAAAATTAGGATGTGCAGGCGTTTTCTCAGAATGGAAACTAAAGCTGCAGAACGTTTACAAATATGGAAGATGTTAATCTTGCTAAGTTTAGATTTAGGTATGGCATTGTAGATATTTCCAATGTAGAGGTTGCCAACAGAAAAGTAGGGAACCCTACAAAGTCATACCTTTGTGGATTTTCAAATACATATCCAATGGAATACACCAAGGTATTCACCTATGTACATAATTAATGCTAGATAATGTTGCATTTATTCTGAGCATGTAGCTGAAAGGTTCACCAGATATGTCCACAACACAAATAGTTTTTTGTAGGGAAAAAGGAGAAAGTGCTCATTAGCATTTCAGCCGTGCTTAGATTTGTCATCCTGCAAAACTTCCTCGGTCAACCTATATTTATGAGGAAAGTGTGGTGATCTATCACTTATGCCATTCTCTGCTCAGAGTGTGAGGCGCATGAGTTCTATATTCTCATGAAATGTTTGTGTTCAAAACCAGACTGACAGTTGTCTCCTGGTGCTGTTCGGGTACTACATGAATAAATACTTGTCTATTTTGCGTGTCTTTTGGTACATTGTAAGGTTACAACTTGGTGACAAGCGGTTTTGTTCTTTTATTGAACCTCGTGTCAGTTGGCCTCTCTCAGTCCCAGGCATCCTGTGATAAAAGACTTCGGAATAGTACACGGTTGAACTGTGTTTAAATTTTAACATCCAAGGGTAGTCCCAATTTAAAGATGACAGTCAAACTCTTTGACAGTATTTATTGTCATTCATTAACGTTTATTATTTTCGTGTAGGTGTGACTTATGTTTTTTTCATTTGTCTGATGGGTTAGGGGTCATCCACTTCACCGGGCGAACTGTTTTCCTGAAAACCCATATTCCCACTACACTAGAGTGGTGATCCTACGTTGTTAAACCCCTTCCTCTGGACTCTATATCATATGATAAAAGGCTTTTTGGCATTCACCTCAACAAAGATTTCTTCTACTCACCATTAGAATCATTTTGAAATGAGAGTTGGATGGTCTCTGAGACTTTGGTGAGAGACCTTTCTTGTGAAGTTTTGAGGAGAATTTTAGCAATGTGTGGAGTATGGCGTTGGTCGGAGATTGTTGGAATGCATATGTGTGTCAAAATAGCTGTAGAAGTAGATGCGCTTGAACTTCTTTAAAGAGCAAAGCTTCTGTTAGGAAACAGGCTCCAATTCCTTTAGAAAAGAGCCTGATTGTTGCATGATGAAGTCTGGCGTAAATCTTGTTTCTTATTTAAAAAAACTTGACTTTAGAAGAAAAACCTGGTTGTGTGCGTGGAGATGCACGGTGGCCATATTAGGTGATTGGGAGAATTACCATTCACCAACATACAAAGTGGGTCAAGCACATTGACGTGAGCAGTGTTTTACAGAACCGTACCTGTCAAGGATTTATGGCTTTGTGATTTGATGCATCGCTGTCTAAAGCTGAGCTCATAGCTAGCAGTGATTGCTGGCATAATCCCATGTATACATTTCCCCATGATTAGAATATGATTTAGGACCATCTAAATCACCGTGCTGATGGCCGCCAACATATCGTGACTGCGGCGGTATACTACTACAGGTATTATGACCCACACAGAGAAATCCGCCACTATCCAAACTCACACAGAAGTCCACCAGCCCAAAGGTCAGTGATAAACTGACGGTACCAAAACCCACACCGTTACGCCAATAGAAATACGCCCACAGCATCATGACCCATGAATCACCGCGGCAGACATTCAACCACGGTAAACCGTTGGCGGTACAGACCGCCCTGCTCATAATACACACACACTAACAAAACAGCACCACATTGGACAATTCAAATTACACACATCTGACACACATACACACACTACACCCACACCATTATAAAACACCCACCCACATTACCCACATCCCATTACAATGAAAATAAATATTGCCAACTGAGAGAGAGAGACAAGCCAGGAGCCCCCACTGAATCAGAGCCACAGAACACCTTCATTCACCAAATTAATGGAGTTCGTTTTTTGAAGATACTACATCTACCATGATGCAATGGGGCAGATTAATTGCTGGGATGTCAGGCAGGTGCGCTCCTAACTGTTTGTGACTTTAAAGGCTCCCTTGAGCTATTGGGCTGACGAGCTCTGGAGCAGGCACCAGCAGGCCAGGGAAGAGGTACTGAAACCGGGTGATTTATGGCAGCATTCCCAGCACCCCGCAAATATGTTCTCTGCTGAAGAAGGGACTAACCCAGAAACACATGTGTCCAGAGATGCACAGTAAAGGCTGTACCTACTTAAAGGTGAAATATTTAAAAATTAATGGAGTTCGTTTTTTGAAGATACTACATCTACCATGATGCAATGGGGCAGATTAATTGCTGGGATGTCAGGCAGGTGCGCTCCTAACTGTTTGTGACTTTAAAGGCTCCCTTGAGCTATTGGGCTGACGAGCTCTGGAGCAGGCACCAGCAGGCCAGTTAAGAGGTACTGAAACCGGGTGATTTATGGCAGCATTCCCAGCACCCCGCAAATATGTTCTCTGCTGAAGAAGGGACTAACCCAGAAACACATGTGTCCAGAGATGCACAGTAAAGGCTGTACCTACTTAAAGGTGAAATATGTAAAAATTAATGGAGTTCGTTTTTTGAAGATACTACATCTACCATGATGCAATGGGGCAGATTAATTGCTGGGATGTCAGGCAGGTGCGCTCCTAACTGTTTGTGACTTTAAAGGCTCCCTTGAGCTATTGGGCTGACGAGCTCTGGAGCAGGCACCAGCAGGCCAGGGAAGAGGTACTGAAACCGGGTGATTTATGGCAGCATTCCCAGCACCCCGCAAATATGTTCTCTGCTGAAGAAGGGACTAACCCAGAAACACATGTGTCCAGAGATGCACAGTAAAGGCTGTACCTACTTAAAGGTGAAATATTAAAAAATTAATGGAGTTCGTTTTTTGAAGATACTACATCTACCATGATGCAATGGGGCAGATTAATTGCTGGGATGTCAGGCAGGTGCGCTCCTAACTGTTTGTGACTTTAAAGGCTCCCTTGAGCTATTGGGCTGACGAGCTCTGGAGCAGGCACCAGCAGGCCAGGGAAGAGGTACTGAAACCGGGTGATTTATGGCAGCATTCCCAGCACCCCGCAAATATGTTCTCTGCTGAAGAAGGGACTAACCCAGAAACACATGTGTCCAGAGATGCACAGTAAAGGCTGTACCTACTTAAAGGTGAAATATTTAAAAATTAATGGAGTTCGTTTTTTGAAGATACTACATCTACCATGATGCAATGGGGCAGATTAATTGCTGGGATGTCAGGCAGGTGCGCTCCTAACTGTTTGTGACTTTAAAGGCTCCCTTGAGCTATTGGGCTGACGAGCTCTGGAGCAGGCACCAGCAGGCCAGGGAAGAGGTACTGAAACCGGGTGATTTATGGCAGCATTCCCAGCACCCCGCAAATATGTTCTCTGCTGAAGAAGGGACTAACCCAGAAACACATGTGTCCAGAGATGCACAGTAAAGGCTGTACCTACTTAAAGGTGAAATATTTAAAAATTAATGGAGTTCGTTTTTTGAAGATACTACATCTACCATGATGCAATGGGGCAGATTAATTGCTGGGATGTCAGGCAGGTGCGCTCCTAACTGTTTGTGACTTTAAAGGCTCCCTTGAGCTATTGGGCTGACGAGCTCTGGAGCAGGCACCAGCAGGCCAGGGAAGAGGTACTGAAACCGGGTGATTTATGGCAGCATTCCCAGCACCCCGCAAATATGTTCTCTGCTGAAGAAGGGACTAACCCAGAAACACATGTGTCCAGAGATGCACAGTAAAGGCTGTACCTACTTAAAGGTGAAATATTTAAAAATTAATGGAGTTCGTTTTTTGAAGATACTACATCTACCATGATGCAATGGGGCAGATTAATTGCTGGGATGTCAGGCAGGTGCGCTCCTAACTGTTTGTGACTTTAAAGGCTCCCTTGAGCTATTGGGCTGACGAGCTCTGGAGCAGGCACCAGCAGGCCAGGGAAGAGGTACTGAAACCGGGTGATTTATGGCAGCATTCCCAGCACCCCGCAAATATGTTCTCTGCTGAAGAAGGGACTAACCCAGAAACACATGTGTCCAGAGATGCACAGTAAAGGCTGTACCTACTTAAAGGTGAAATATTTAAAAATTAATGGAGTTCGTTTTTTGAAGATACTACATCTACCATGATGCAATGGGGCAGATTAATTGCTGGGATGTCAGGCAGGTGCGCTCCTAACTGTTTGTGACTTTAAAGGCTCCCTTGAGCTATTGGGCTGACGAGCTCTGGAGCAGGCACCAGCAGGCCAGGGAAGAGGTACTGAAACCGGGTGATTTATGGCAGCATTCCCAGCACCCCGCAAATATGTTCTCTGCTGAAGAAGGGACTAACCCAGAAACACATGTGTCCAGAGATGCACAGTAAAGGCTGTACCTACTTAAAGGTGAAATATTTAAAAATTAATGGAGTTCGTTTTTTGAAGATACTACATCTACCATGATGCAATGGGGCAGATTAATTGCTGGGATGTCAGGCAGGTGCGCTCCTAACTGTTTGTGACTTTAAAGGCTCCCTTGAGCTATTGGGCTGACGAGCTCTGGAGCAGGCACCAGCAGGCCAGGGAAGAGGTACTGAAACCGGGTGATTTATGGCAGCATTCCCAGCACCCCGCAAATATGTTCTCTGCTGAAGAAGGGACTAACCCAGAAACACATGTGTCCAGAGATGCACAGTAAAGGCTGTACCTACTTAAAGGTGAAATATTTAAAAATTAATGGAGTTCGTTTTTTGAAGATACTACATCTACCATGATGCAATGGGGCAGATTAATTGCTGGGATGTCAGGCAGGTGCGCTCCTAACTGTTTGTGACTTTAAAGGCTCCCTTGAGCTATTGGGCTGACGAGCTCTGGAGCAGGCACCAGCAGGCCAGGGAAGAGGTACTGAAACCGGGTGATTTATGCCAGCATTCCCAGCACCCCGCAAATATGTTCTCTGCTGAAGAAGGGACTAACCCAGAAACACATGTGTCCAGAGATGCACAGTAAAGGCTGTACCTACTTAAAGGTGAAATATTTAAAAATTAATGGAGTTCGTTTTTTGAAGATACTACATCTACCATGATGCAATGGGGCAGATTAATTGCTGGGATGTCAGGCAGGTGCGCTCCTAACTGTTTGTGACTTTAAAGGCTCCCTTGAGCTATTGGGCTGACGAGCTCTGGAGCAGGCACCAGCAGGCCAGGGAAGAGGTACTGAAACCGGGTGATTTATGGCAGCATTCCCAGCACCCCGCAAATATGTTCTCTGCTGAAGAAGGGACTAACCCAGAAACACATGTGTCCAGAGATGCACAGTAAAGGCTGTACCTACTTAAAGGTGAAATATTTAAAAATTAATGGAGTTCGTTTTTTGAAGATACTACATCTACCATGATGCAATGGGGCAGATTAATTGCTGGGATGTCAGGCAGGTGCGCTCCTAACTGTTTGTGACTTTAAAGGCTCCCTTGAGCTATTGGGCTGACGAGCTCTGGAGCAGGCACCAGCAGGCCAGGGAAGAGGTACTGAAACCGGGTGATTTATGGCAGCATTCCCAGCACCCCGCAAATATGTTCTCTGCTGAAGAAGGGACTAACCCAGAAACACATGTGTCCAGAGATGCACAGTAAAGGCTGTACCTACTTAAAGGTGAAATATTTAAAAATTAATGGAGTTCGTTTTTTGAAGATACTACATCTACCATGATGCAATGGGGCAGATTAATTGCTGGGATGTCAGGCAGGTGCGCTCCTAACTGTTTGTGACTTTAAAGGCTCCCTTGAGCTATTGGGCTGACGAGCTCTGGAGCAGGCACCAGCAGGCCAGGGAAGAGGTACTGAAACCGGGTGATTTATGGCAGCATTCCCAGCACCCCGCAAATATGTTCTCTGCTGAAGAAGGGACTAACCCAGAAACACATGTGTCCAGAGATGCACAGTAAAGGCTGTACCTACTTAAAGGTGAAATATTTAAAAATTAATGGAGTTCGTTTTTTGAAGATACTACATCTACCATGATGCAATGGGGCAGATTAATTGCTGGGATGTCAGGCAGGTGCGCTCCTAACTGTTTGTGACTTTAAAGGCTCCCTTGAGCTATTGGGCTGACGAGCTCTGGAGCAGGCACCAGCAGGCCAGGGAAGAGGTACTGAAACCGGGTGATTTATGGCAGCATTCCCAGCACCCCGCAAATATGTTCTCTGCTGAAGAAGGGACTAACCCAGAAACACATGTGTCCAGAGATGCACAGTAAAGGCTGTACCTACTTAAAGGTGAAATATTTAAAAATTAATGGAGTTCGTTTTTTGAAGATACTACATCTACCATGATGCAATGGGGCAGATTAATTGCTGGGATGTCAGGCAGGTGCGCTCCTAACTGTTTGTGACTTTAAAGGCTCCCTTGAGCTATTGGGCTGACGAGCTCTGGAGCAGGCACCAGCAGGCCAGGGAAGAGGTACTGAAACCGGGTGATTTATGGCAGCATTCCCAGCACCCCGCAAATATGTTCTCTGCTGAAGAAGGGACTAACCCAGAAACACATGTGTCCAGAGATGCACAGTAAAGGCTGTACCTACTTAAAGGTGAAATATTTAAAAATGAATGGAGTTCGTTTTTTGAAGATACTACATCTACCATGATGCAATGGGGCAGATTAATTGCTGGGATGTCAGGCAGGTGCGCTCCTAACTGTTTGTGACTTTAAAGGCTCCCTTGAGCTATTGGGCTGACGAGCTCTGGAGCAGGCACCAGCAGGCCAGGGAAGAGGTACTGAAACCGGGTGATTTATGGCAGCATTCCCAGCACCCCGCAAATATGTTCTCTGCTGAAGAAGGGACTAACCCAGAAACACATGTGTCCAGAGATGCACAGTAAAGGCTGTACCTACTTAAAGGTGAAATATTTAAAAATTAATGGAGTTCGTTTTTTGAAGATACTACATCTACCATGATGCAATGGGGCAGATTAATTGCTGGGATGTCAGGCAGGTGCGCTCCTAACTGTTTGTGACTTTAAAGGCTCCCTTGAGCTATTGGGCTGACGAGCTCTGGAGCAGGCACCAGCAGGCCAGGGAAGAGGTACTGAAACCGGGTGATTTATGGCAGCATTCCCAGCACCCCGCAAATATGTTCTCTGCTGAAGAAGGGACTAACCCAGAAACACATGTGTCCAGAGATGCACAGTAAAGGCTGTACCTACTTAAAGGTGAAATATTTAAAAATTAATGGAGTTCGTTTTTTGAAGATACTACATCTACCATGATGCAATGGGGCAGATTAATTGCTGGGATGTCAGGCAGGTGCGCTCCTAACTGTTTGTGACTTTAAAGGCTCCCTTGAGCTATTGGGCTGACGAGCTCTGGAGCAGGCACCAGCAGGCCAGGGAAGAGGTACTGAAACCGGGTGATTTATGGCAGCATTCCCAGCACCCCGCAAATATGTTCTCTGCTGAAGAAGGGACTAACCCAGAAACACATGTGTCCAGAGATGCACAGTAAAGGCTGTACCTACTTAAAGGTGAAATATTTAAAAATTAATGGAGTTCGTTTTTTGAAGATACTACATCTACCATGATGCAATGGGGCAGATTAATTGCTGGGATGTCAGGCAGGTGCGCTCCTAACTGTTTGTGACTTTAAAGGCTCCCTTGAGCTATTGGGCTGACGAGCTCTGGAGCAGGCACCAGCAGGCCAGGGAAGAGGTACTGAAACCGGGTGATTTATGGCAGCATTCCCAGCACCCCGCAAATATGTTCTCTGCTGAAGAAGGGACTAACCCAGAAACACATGTGTCCAGAGATGCACAGTAAAGGCTGTACCTACTTAAAGGTGAAATATTTAAAAATGAATGGAGTTCGTTTTTTGAAGATACTACATCTACCATGATGCAATGGGGCAGATTAATTGCTGGGATGTCAGGCAGGTGCGCTCCTAACTGTTTGTGACTTTAAAGGCTCCCTTGAGCTATTGGGCTGACGAGCTCTGGAGCAGGCACCAGCAGGCCAGGGAAGAGGTACTGAAACCGGGTGATTTATGGCAGCATTCCCAGCACCCCGCAAATATGTTCTCTGCTGAAGAAGGGACTAACCCAGAAACACATGTGTCCAGAGATGCACAGTAAAGGCTGTACCTACTTAAAGGTGAAATATTTAAAAATTAATGGAGTTCGTTTTTTGAAGATACTACATCTACCATGATGCAATGGGGCAGATTAATTGCTGGGATGTCAGGCAGGTGCGCTCCTAACTGTTTGTGACTTTAAAGGCTCCCTTGAGCTATTGGGCTGACGAGCTCTGGAGCAGGCACCAGCAGGCCAGGGAAGAGGTACTGAAACCGGGTGATTTATGGCAGCATTCCCAGCACCCCGCAAATATGTTCTCTGCTGAAGAAGGGACTAACCCAGAAACACATGTGTCCAGAGATGCACAGTAAAGGCTGTACCTACTTAAAGGTGAAATATTTAAAAATTAATGGAGTTCGTTTTTTGAAGATACTACATCTACCATGATGCAATGGGGCAGATTAATTGCTGGGATGTCAGGCAGGTGCGCTCCTAACTGTTTGTGACTTTAAAGGCTCCCTTGAGCTATTGGGCTGACGAGCTCTGGAGCAGGCACCAGCAGGCCAGGGAAGAGGTACTGAAACCGGGTGATTTATGGCAGCATTCCCAGCACCCCGCAAATATGTTCTCTGCTGAAGAAGGGACTAACCCAGAAACACATGTGTCCAGAGATGCACAGTAAAGGCTGTACCTACTTAAAGGTGAAATATTTAAAAATTAATGGAGTTCGTTTTTTGAAGATACTACATCTACCATGATGCAATGGGGCAGATTAATTGCTGGGATGTCAGGCAGGTGCGCTCCTAACTGTTTGTGACTTTAAAGGCTCCCTTGAGCTATTGGGCTGACGAGCTCTGGAGCAGGCACCAGCAGGCCAGGGAAGAGGTACTGAAACCGGGTGATTTATGGCAGCATTCCCAGCACCCCGCAAATATGTTCTCTGCTGAAGAAGGGACTAACCCAGAAACACATGTGTCCAGAGATGCACAGTAAAGGCTGTACCTACTTAAAGGTGAAATATTTAAAAATTAATGGAGTTCGTTTTTTGAAGATACTACATCTACCATGATGCAATGGGGCAGATTAATTGCTGGGATGTCAGGCAGGTGCGCTCCTAACTGTTTGTGACTTTAAAGGCTCCCTTGAGCTATTGGGCTGACGAGCTCTGGAGCAGGCACCAGCAGGCCAGGGAAGAGGTACTGAAACCGGGTGATTTATGGCAGCATTCCCAGCACCCCGCAAATATGTTCTCTGCTGAAGAAGGGACTAACCCAGAAACACATGTGTCCAGAGATGCACAGTAAAGGCTGTACCTACTTAAAGGTGAAATATTTAAAAATTAATGGAGTTCGTTTTTTGAAGATACTACATCTACCATGATGCAATGGGGCAGATTAATTGCTGGGATGTCAGGCAGGTGCGCTCCTAACTGTTTGTGACTTTAAAGGCTCCCTTGAGCTATTGGGCTGACGAGCTCTGGAGCAGGCACCAGCAGGCCAGGGAAGAGGTACTGAAACCGGGTGATTTATGGCAGCATTCCCAGCACCCCGCAAATATGTTCTCTGCTGAAGAAGGGACTAACCCAGAAACACATGTGTCCAGAGATGCACAGTAAAGGCTGTACCTACTTAAAGGTGAAATATTTAAAAATTAATGGAGTTCGTTTTTTGAAGATACTACATCTACCATGATGCAATGGGGCAGATTAATTGCTGGGATGTCAGGCAGGTGCGCTCCTAACTGTTTGCCACAGAACACCATCACCCATACACCATCCATGCACTTCACAGCACACAACCCAACACAGCACCCACACACACCCTCACACATACCACTCACACCACACCCATGGCACCCCAAAGACACCTCAGGTTCTCAGAGGAGGAGCTAAGGGTCATGGTGGAGGAAATCATCCGGGCAGAGCCACAGCTACTCAGATCACAGGTGAAGCAGACCTCCATTGCTAGGAAGATGGAGCTATGGCGGAGAATCATGGACAGAGTCAACGCCGTGGGACAGCACCCAAGAACAAGGGATGACATCAGCAGGAGGTGGAATGGCCTACTAGGGAAGGTGCATTCCGTGGTTGCAAGACACCAGGTAGCTGTAGAGAGGACTGGCGGTGGACCCCCACCTCCTCCCCCACAACTAACAACATGGGAGTAACAAGTCTTGGCAATCATGCATCCCGAGGGCCTCACAGGAGCAGCAGGAGGACTGGAGTCTGGGAAGTCAAATCTTTACTACTTTCACCCACCTACGTGCATGCCATCACAAACACCTACCCCTTCCCGCACCCCTATATCACCCCACCACCTCACACACACCCCATCATCACAACCCACCCATCCCAATACCAAGCCCTGCATGCAACACCAATGCATGGACCCCATCGCAGACCTGCATGGACACCGATCACCACAGCATGCACACTAGTGACAATCACTTAGCCAACAAAATCACAACTAAAACAAGCCAAAGCTACCTTGCTAATAACAACCATAGAGGGAAACATATCCAGGCAACCCCACAAACCCAAGACAATCAGAGACCTGGGGCCAGTGGTAGTGGGCACATGGTTCAGGGACAGAGGCACAGGACAACAGGGAAGCTGGGAGGACTGCTTTGGGACAGGGGGAGGACAGGCCCAGGGAACCCACTCTCCACGAGCCACTTGCAGGGATCCTGGGAGCATACCACCATTCCCAGGAGACCTTGGGCCAGATACTGTACAAGTTGCAAGAGACCCAGCGGCTGCAGGAGGGACAGTACCTGGGGATCAGGGAGGACCTGAAACACATCCACACCATCCTGGTCACCATTGCAGGGGTGCTGGCTGACATGGCCAACACCATGAAGGAGGCAGTGGCACACCAACGGGCCCATGACACTAGACACACCAAAGAACAGCCCTCCACCTCTGCCGACGCTAGTGGATAGGAGGACCCACCACAGGACCAACAGGCCACCAGCACCCCACCCCCTGCAGAAGGAGAACCGCCCCGCAAACGATCCCTGGGATCCAGGCAGAAGCCAGAGAACATTGCCAAGACCCCCGCAAGGAAATAAGACTCTCCTGATTGTCACCCTTCTGTTCCACTCTGTCACCCTGTCCACCTTGAACTGCCATTGCGCCACTTCCTATGCCCCCTTGGACAAGGCACCTGTGATACAAATAGACTGGACTCTACCCTGGACTTTCCTCCATCAGCAACCCAGCCCATTGCAATACCCCCTCCACTTATTAGCACCGAAATAAACACCCTTGGAACAAATACAAGTATGGAGTCTGTCAATTCATTGAAATATGTGTTCGTTGAACAAGCTGTAAACATTGCATTTCTATTAAACTGTAATAGTAACATAAGTATAACCTGTAGTGGGCAGCAGTAAACACACCAGGACCCAGAGTGGGGCACAGAGATCTGAAAATAGAGATGCCAAAGGGTACAGTAAGTGACCATAGACATAGGTAAATTAGTCTGCCATGTTCAATGTCAAACACATAAATGTAATGGAATGTGGAGTTACAGGGGGTCATTCCGAATTTGGCCGCTCCTCGCTGGGCCGGCGGGTGCCCGCCAAAGGAGCGCCCGCCGGCCCAGCGGGAAAGGCCCTGCAACAATGGAGCCGGCGGTGTTGCAGGGGTGCGACGGATGCAGTTGCACCGTCGCGATTTTCACTGTCTGCCATGCAGACAGTGAAAATCATGGTGGGGCCCTGTTAGGGGGCCCCTGCACTGCCCATGCCAGTGGCATGGGCAGTGCAGAGGCCCCCAGGGGCCCCACAACACCCGTTCCCGCCATCCTGTTCCTGGCGGTAAAAACCGCCAGGAACAGGATGGCGGGAAGGGGGTCGGAATCCCCATGGCGGCGCTGCTTGCAGCGCCGCCATGGAGGATTCTCCCAGCCGGAGGAAATCCGGCGGGAAACCGCCGGACCCGGCTGGGCGACCGCGGCTGGAATGCAAAATGAAGCACCGCCAGCCTGTTGGCGGTGCTTTCGGCGACCTCCACCCTGGCGGTCATAGACCGCCAGGGTTGGAATGAGGCCGACAGTGTCTTACGTGTGTGTCACTGGAAGTACTGTTGAATGAGTGTACGTCTGCTGTCCACATCTTCTTCCTCTGCCTCCTCTTCATCACTGTCCACAGGCTCCACCACTGCCACAAGACCATCTCCAGACTCAACTTCCTGCAGAAAAGGCACCTGGTGTCTCAAAGCCAGGTTGTGCAACATGCAACATGCAACGATGATCTTGCACACCTTCTTGGGTGAGTACTACAGGGATCCACTTTTCAGATGGAGTCACTGGAATCTGGCCTCCAGGAGGCCAAAGGTTCTTTCAATTATCCTCTGTATTCGCTCATGTACCTCATTGTACCGTTCCTCTGCCATTGTCTCGGCATTCTGCACTGGGTTCAGGAACCATGAGAGGTTGGGGTGACCAGAGTCCCCTGCAAATGTCGAGGGATACCTGTTAGCCGGACACTCACCCTTAGGGCCAAACCCATACCCATATACCTACATCAACTGCGTGGGGATCATGGGCTCACCTATTAGCCACACCTGGTGCCTCTGGATTTGCGACATCACATATGGAATGCTACTATTCCTCAAGATAAAGGCATCATGCACAGAGCCAGGATACTTGGCATTCACATGGGAGATGTACTGGTCTGCCAAACAAACCATCTGCACATTCAGAGAGTGAAAGCTTTTTCTATTCCTGAACACTTGTTCATTTCTCTGGGGGGGGGGCAAATGCAATATGTGTACCATCAATGCCACCAATGATGTTGGGGATATGTCCCAGGGCATAAAAGTCAGCCTTCACTGTGGCCAAATCATCCTCCGGGGGATTACGATGTAGCTGCGCATGTGTTTCAGCAGGGCAGACAACGCCTTGGTCAGCACGTTGGAGAACATTGGCTGAGACATCCCTG